>NW_027269263.1:26690022-27940022 GCF_023055355.1 Agelaius tricolor
GCCTCCATCCTCCTCTCAGTGCCACACATGCTTTGCTTGACTCTATCACTTCTCCTCCAAGCCAGCTGTGAAAGATGCTTAGCTGTTCCCTGTGTGGAAACAGCTCTAGATCTCCCGTTCAAGTACTTGTTTCTTCCTTGAAAAAGGTCATGTCCTTCTGGTGCTGCCCAGTAGGATATACTCTTTTAGCTCTTCCTTTTAAACAAACTCCCTCATCTTGGCATGGTTGCGTCTTTGCAGCTAAGTGTGGCTGTCTGGGATCTGTAGAGAAGCCCACTGAGATGGTGACCTGTGAACCGCACGCCCATGGTTACAGAGCAGCACTTTTAAAAGCAGACTTTTGAACATGACCCTGGATATAGTTTGGCATCAAGCTTCATACTACTTCTTCTCAAGCAACCACAGAGAAAACCTAAACATTTCAACTCTGCTTCGTGCTGCTCTGTGACATTTGCCCAGTTTGGATGGGGGTAATTGAAGTAATCCGATAACGTTGTCTTTTCTGCCCTTGCTGCCTCCTTGAGCTGATCTGTCTGTGCACACTGCAGTCAGTGCTGCTGTCCCCATTGAGCTGTCAATGATATAGACCCAGCACTGAGTTCTCCCTGCTGAGGCCCTGGGTTCCGATCCGTGCAGATTTTGTGTTCCACACAGATGTGCCCATACAGGCTCCATTAAAGCGCCCTGGGCAGTAATTTGATTTGACTTTAAGCTCTTCTTAGCATATAGCATTAAGCTGTCCCTGGCACAGTTCCTTCTAACTTTCATAGCATATTGTCCTGTTGGTTGCACCCTTTCCCCAAGGTTTCTCCAACCAGTGCTTTCACTGGAAGACACATGCCTTCTTTTCTGGACTCCTTCTACCATTTGTAGAACACAATACTGCTGTTTTGGGTTCTTTCTTGGCACTCTATTAAAATAACAATCTGTTTGTTTTCCATTTCCCATTTCTTGAGTTTCTGAGTTGCCAATGTGCTGAGCAGGACAGGACTAGGCTAAAAGCCAATGTGTTTTGGCAATCAGTGAATTCTGGTGTGAAAATATACCCTTCTAACACTTCAACCTAAGCATACACAGCTGTACAGATAGCTGATTCAGGCTTTCTGCCACAAATCTCAGGGTTTGTGAAGCCTGGTAAACCAGGGAGTGAGCAAGGCACCCAATTCAATTTAAAATGGCTGACCGCACAATCACAATTAAGATATGCAATTTAGCATAAATTAAGGCAAACTAGCATGAAACAACTGATTTGAATTTGTAATGGGATCATAGGAACTAATTCCCCCTAAGAAAAAAATTATGCTTGAAGAATAACTAAGAAAAAAAAATTAAAGAGAAGAAGTGAAATGCCTACCAGGGAAACCTGGGGTGATGGAAAAACTTAAGTGGAAGTTAAAAAGAAGCATGAATAGTTCAATCCTATTAGTGACCAGGTTTTTTTCTTCTTTATTAGAAGAGACATGTACTGCCAATAGCTGACAATCCTCTATTAGAGGATGTCTTCACTTTCTGCCATAAATTCTATGTATGAGTAACACACCATTCAAACAAAAGGACTGGGAAAGAAGTGTGTCTTTTTCCTTCTTTTGCCATAAACACAAGTAGATTTTTTAGGGATACCAGACCAGGGACAAAAGATATTGGCAGGTAAGTAGGCCAAGTGCTGCCCTTAACAAGCTTCAGCAGAAAACAAACAAGTTGAAAACCCTTTGGCAAGGGAACCAAGTTAGAGAGATTCCAATGTAAGGAAGTAAAAAGATATGAGGTGCAATAGACTTCATATGAAATATTAGCTCTCTTGGAGAACATAGTTTTGTCCAGGATTTAAGTGTAATACTGTTCAAAGTAAAGGCACCCCTGGAAACATGCAACTGAAATTGACTGCATTAGAGAGAAGAATATTTGACTTTCTTCTTGGCAATCCAACTTCCCAGCAGTGCAGCTCTGTGTATTACCTAAACGGGCTAATCAGGATCAACAGGTAAAATCCTGAAGCTCATAATCAGTTTGTAATGAATCAGATCTCAGCTGAACTCAGAGAGCCTTCTGCCAGAATGTGCACTTGGGTATTTTCATTACAGGGAAGGTGTTACTGCTAGAGATGCAAAGAGTTTTTTTTTTTTTTTTTTTTGTTTATTTTTTGGTTTTTGTTTTTGTTGTGAGAAGGGAGGCCTCTGTTGTGGTTCCCAGTCCTCAAAGTGTCCTCCTTTCCAATGCATTGTTCTTTGATTGGTTTCTATCCATTATTGTTCCAGGATGCCAAGGGTTGTAAAAGGGATTTCTAGGAGTGGTAAGGTTTTGCTTAGCTCTGTCTCACAGTGGTTAATATGACCTTTAGTGCTGATTTCAGCACAACAAAATCAAGAAAAGGACAATATCTTGAAAAGTTAAGATTTTTGAAAATCCAAATTTACAATATGAGAGAATTCTGCCAGTCTTCCTAGATGCTATAGGTCATTCTTTGAGAGCAAATTAATCAAATTTTTTTTCATATTCACCTTAGACATAGATGATCTTGCCATAGCTCAGGTAGGTGGAATAGAGAACTTCCACGTCTCCTGATTTCATGCTATTTGATTTTTTTCTTTGTTGAAAATTTCTGCTTTATGCCCCTTTCTGTCTCTAGATTTGCCTTTTGGCATGACAACAGTCACATATTTCAGTGTTATATTAAGGAAATAAAGGGGTAACTTCATGGGGTTATGGCAGATTATTGCAGGGGTTCCTTTCCTAGATTTAAAGAGATTTTGTTCCTTTTGTTTGGTTAGGCTAGCTAACCAAAACAGAAAGGCAAAATAAAATAAGGCAGAAGATGATACAGGAGTGAAGCAGTTGCCATCTGTTGATTTTAAACTTCTCTGGCTGCTGTTCAGCTGACTGGATAGGAAATATCACATTTTGCCCTTGTTCTGATGAATTTTTGAGGGCTTTGTACACTAGCCCTTTATCTGTCTATGATTAAATTAATATATTCAATTCATTTTTTTTCTCAGAAATAAAGAAACTACTGTTCCACAAAGTAGACTGCCTTATCTGAAAAAAAACCTGAATTTTGAGTTTTCCCTAATCCTCAGCATATCAGATACTGACAGGCTATGAGTGGCCTAACATTATTCTGTGACCCTCCCTGGGAACTGTACACTTCAATTCTTTACTAATGTTTTGACTGATATAAGAATCATAGCCTAATTTCTACTAGAATATGTGTGTTAGACTTTAGATGTTACATGAGGACCAGCATGTGCATAATGAACCACTGGAGTGGACAAGAACTTTCATCTGAACATTACTCCCATGTTTAAAGTGAAATATAACCATGAAAAGAAAAAAAAACAAACCAAAAGCCAACCAAAGCTCTCAAATTATTTGGCAGCTAGGAAAACCCTGACCCAGATATCACGAAGATGGAGACAGGTCAGGTGATTCACACTTGCTGCTTTTAACCTCAGCCTCTAACAAGCAGTGTTTTATTCAGTGCAAATAGGTTCTCCTCTGAGGGAGAAGGTTTTTGGTTTGAGCAGGCTGCAGTTATTAGTGTGGCAGCTGCAGAACACAGGTTGCTCTGCCTGAGAAACAGGGCAGTTAGATATAGATTCCCCAGAGATTTATATTCTTCTATTCCCAGTCCCAGCAGAAGGTTTAGGGAAACCTTCCTAAACCTTTTTTCCCACATTTAGGGAAATGTGGTATCTCACACCTCCAATAGTCCAGTATGCCCTTCCAACCATCATTAGCATGTCCTCTTCCCCTTCTTTTATATTATACCAGTCATACATGGAGGCCTTAGCCTTCAGGACAGTTCTGATCCAAATCCTTCACAAATTTAACTGCTTTTGTGGAAATTGAAACACAGGAGCTCAATAGTTAAGACAGACCACCATAAAAGGTTTTCTCTTGTCATTCAAATGAGGCCTTTCTAAAGTAACAATAGATACTTCTGAGATAGATACTTCTGCTGATAGATACTTCTGAGACCTTGGTCTCACAAACTGTGAGTTACATTCTGTTATGGAATGGTTTTGCGCAAACACTGTTATACAACTTCTACCAGGAAGTTACAGTCATTAAGAGAGGAAAATATTTACATTGTGATAGTGCTGAAGATATAGGGAGGAAAGCAACAGAGAGGGCGTGCTGCATATACAGTGTCACTCTGTTCCATGCAGCTGCCAGGAAATATTTCACTGGCTTCACTCAGGCCAGGATTTCATCTCAAGTTCATCTATGACAAGAAGAGATGCTTAACTAAATAAATGTGAAACATTGGGGTTGTGTTTCTGTATAAGCCTCCTGAGAGTGGAGGAGGATTCAAAACAGATCTGAGAGTTTTGCAACCCTTCACCTCTGGAACTGCATTGCCTAAGAGAGTATAAATTCTTAACTTTCTTCATCTCTCTGAGAGCAGACAGCGTCTGTGCTGTTTCTTTTCTTCTTTACAGTTATTGTTTCTGAGCTCTGGCTTTCCATCCTCCCATCTGCCACAATCTTTATACAAATATAGAACTAGGGAAATGAGAGGGCAATACTTATTATACTTTTATATACCACACTTACTGCATTCAACTGATTTTACAAATGCTAGATATCTTATTTCACTGGCTTCAGTCTGTATGGAAGATGAAATGTGCTCACTCACTGGCTCTGAAGTAGTGCTTAAAGCCAAGAGGCTGAAATTAAACCAAGTCTCCTTTTTTTAGATTTAGTAGCATTGAAACATTAATGATTCCTTTGTTGTAAAAAGGGTATGAATAGTAAAATTAAATGAATAGGATATGAAATGTGTCCCTGAAATGTGAATTCATCCACAACATGCATCATCAGGTTGCTCTGGAAATGGTGATGTGAATTAGATGAAGGAGTCACCAGCAATATGACATGCAATTTAAATTAGCGATCTTTGAAAAGCTGAAATTAATTTAAGGAAAACAGACCCACAGAACATCAGTGATTTGGAAGGCATTTTTAGTCACTGTTTACATTGAACAACATCTTGCTGATTCCAATCTATCTTTACTATTGTTTCATTTCTTACCAAAATTCAAAATCTATTTTCCTGGCAACCCAAAACTTGGAAGCTGTTAGTGCAATTGGAAGGGAAAAACAAACAGAATGAAATAATAAAAAAAACCCACTCAACCCTCTAAATATCTGGTTTATTCACTTTAATGAAAAAATTACAAGTGTCTAAACATGTAAGCATTTTGTGAGAGAATATATTACCAACTATCGCTATACATTTTTCATAGAAGGTAACAGCTGCAGGATTCTTTGTCAACATGTTTCTATAATAATAACTTTTTAAAAATGAAACCAATGTTTACTCAATATGTGCATTTCTGAAGAAAGAGAAGCTTGGAAATGTTTTCATAAATACTCGTCATACATAATGGGAAATATTAAGAATAATTTCATGAAACTTTTACAAATCTATAAGCCAATTTTGAGAAATAGCCTTTCACTCTTCTTTCTACACTTCTCTTATTGTTGACATGGGCAGAAAATGATTCTTTAACAGCAGATGAAGGACTGTGGGTTTTTTTTTTAATAACTGCACTGAAGATGTTTGTGTGTTTGGGGCACAGAAGAAGATGATGAAGCTTTTAAATCTTACTTCACATTTCAGCTTCAACTTGAGGTTAGACAGCAGCAGAAGCAGACAAACCTTGAGTAACTGTTTGGGGCTTCAAGGCTCTGCACCAAGACAAAACATCCCATCCCCACTTATCTCCAAAACCACAAAATAGAAATAGGGGACTATTTATGGTAGCTTTAGAATATATAACATCAGTTGGGTGCTCAGGGTGAAGGGGAAGAAAAACATAGTTACTTAGAATATTGCAAGATTAAAAATCACAGCATCTGCAGATTTTACATGTAATTAGTAAAGAAAAGCTAATTATAGATACTGGCTAAAGAATACACTTGTGAAATCTTTTTTCCTTTCAAATTACATTGTCCTTAAACAGAATATGCTGAGAGTATTTTAAACCATACAAGGAAAAGTAAGCTGAGATTTCATAAGATCCTAGATTTCATGGCATTGGTAAATCACATGAACATATTTCCCAGAATGATGTATTTATAGCAGGAGATGAAAACTACAATAATGTTGGTTATTTTAAAGTTATTTTAGGAGCCAACACAGTTTACAGCAGTGGAGGGAACAGGGAGACACTTTCACAGAGGAAAGAAAATGTCTGAGAACACAAACCATAAATTCAGATGCCATCACTTGTCCCATTCATTATGGTCTTTTCACTGATGTATAAAAACATCTGCCAATTGCCTAAGACCATGAGTGCAGTAACATGAAAGATAAATCAGCTCTCAAGAAAAATAGCTACCTAAGGATTCCCTTCCTACCAACCCTCTTTCAAGCACCACTGCAAATTCAATACATTGAGGCAAAGTCCCTACTCTCAGATGTACAGTCAATTTCATTGTAGGACCACCTGAAGTCATTAACCATGGAAGAGAACAATCAATCAATCAATTAATCAATCAGAGAATGGTTTGGTTAGAAGGATCCTTGGAGGTTGTCTTGTTCCAAACCCTCTGTTGTGGGCAGGGCACCTCCACCAGACCAGGTTGCTCAAGACCCCACCCAGCCTGGCCGTGAGCACTTTCAGGGATGGGCCATGCGCAGCTTGAAGGTTGTTGAAAAGCTGCTTTTTGTAGTGTGCGTAGAAAGACAGAGGTCTTCCTTGTTATACCTCTGTCTAAAAGAGATTAAAGACTTTCTACAAGTAAAAAGACATCATACATGTCATCACCTAACCTGTTAAATAAAAGAGTTGGTCTATTACACACAGAGTTTAACAGAGCAAATAATGATAGTCCCTTCTCACAACACCAGCTTTTAACTGAGTGCAATTCTGTTAGAATTGCAATAAGAAAGGTATAACCCTATAACTGTAAAGTTAATGCATCAGTTCTTCAAGAGGACTCGTTATTTTTTTCCTGACATTAAAACATGAGATCCTGGCCCATTTGAGCCAATAAAGGTTTGGCTAATTATTTCAACAAAGTCAGACATAAAGACTTCTTTTACCTCCCTTAATCAAAGGAATGTGATTTTTGGAAGAGATCAAAGTCCATATGAACAGTATTTACTGATGTTAAGTATTCTTATTGTTGTCACAATTGAAACTCATTAAAAGGCCATGGTTTTAAAATTCATTCCACTGGCAATTGCTTTACTTCTCCATGTATTTGAGATTTTTCCTCTATGTGCATATAGATTTATAATGGACATTAAGCTAAGTAAGGGACATATGGCTGTACAAGAAGATTCATTTGATGAATAATATTTATTTAAAGCTGCATGCCACAACCAGTTGAACACACACTTGGGGAAAAATTTAAGCTGTTTTTTCTTTTACTTTCTTTTATTTAGTCTCTAACCAGCTCACTGTGTTCAAAAAGAAATCCAAAATAGAGTCTGCTCTAATTTTTTAAATTTTATTCTCATAATATGAAAAGTATAAATTATCTCATTGATGATACTCAGGAAAAATTCCCTCTGTTATTTTGACACTAGAAAGCTAAATTCAACTTTAGAAAGCTAATATCAGCTGAAGGTACATAAGGACTTTGGCAGTGCTGCCTGCTACAGCTGTGGTTTTGATCCAGCAAGCTCACAGAAAAAACCCCTGCAATCTACTTTTGGTATTTATCTGCTGAGTGGCTTTAACATTCACCTAAGGCATGAGTGACATCAGAGTAACCTTCTCAGAGGTTCACAGAGACACAGCACAGAGTAATTCGACCTCAGAAGATAAATTACCCAGGTTTGGAACCATTTGGATGATTTCAATATGAATTCTTAATGATGTCTACTGACTCAACTTTGACTCATTCAGTAAAATACCAGAAAGATTTCAATGGGAAAAGGCAAATTGTAAAGAAAAACATACCAAGTATCCAAATAAGCAGGAAAATCATGCACCATTTCTTTGGATGTTAAATAAGACTTAGAAGAGCAAATCCCTGTCTTTGAACACCAATTATAATCTCCCAAGACATAGCCAACAGAAAATAATATGGCTGCCATAGCAAGGCATTTTGCAGTGAAAAATCAAGGAAATTTAAATTCTTTGGAATGGTAACAGGGACTTGCTTTTTGGTTTCCTAGGAAACAAAGTGGCCTAGACTCCTCCTGTGCCAAGAAGCAACTGGGACATCAGGTCAAAGGCTTAATTAAATTTTATGTGAGTTACTCAGCAGTAAAAAAACAGTTAGCCTGCTCAGGAAAGATGATGCTTCTTATGTCAATCAAAAAAGCACTTGGGTGAAAAAAAATTCTACAATTAAAAGACAAACACAAAAATAATAAAAGTAACAAGCAGTGAGATATAAGTGTGCTTGCTTTATAATTTAAGGAGCTAAGCATCATCAATATTTCAAACCCTGAACTCTTTCTTGCACCTGATCTTTGCTGCCTGTTTCCTACCATCAGTAGAAACGACCTGTGAACAAGAAGAGGAGGCAGACCCACACATTCATCTGATGTAGGCCATGGTCATGAAGTTCAACAAAACAAGTCTTAGATGCATCATTAAAATTCAACTTTGTGCTGTCAGATGAAACAGAGTGTGCAACACACTCCACAGTAAACTCTTTAAAATAAACAAAATATTATCTTGAAACATCTCAGGGGACCTAATTTTTGCAAAGTATATGGAAAGGAGCAAAGACAGCTGCTCAGCAGACATCTCTCCTCATGGTTTGCAAGCTGGCTTCTGGATGCTCCTCTTCACCAAACACATTTTGAATCCTAAAAGCTATCCTTGAATGGCAGCTCCTCCATGCAGGCTGCCTTGCCTGGACTTCTAAAGCTATCAGCTTTATCATTTTTCTTTGCTTTGGGACATGGTTTGTGCAGGCAGCAGAGCAGACCCCAAATCTGTTACTGTTTCACTGCTGAAATAGGGTGAAAGCCAATGATTCTTCCCCAAGTTTTGACAGATAAATCAGATAAGGTTTTGGCATCACCTCCTAATTTTCTTGTTTATAAAGTATCCCTGTGACAGTGAAGCTTAACAGTTTGCATTAATAGCAGATATTATAAAACCCATGTAACCACACATGAATGCAGTGCAGATACAGCAGTTCTTTGCAGATCAGATTACTTTCCTTTCAAAGTTTCATTTAAGTGGTCACAGTTTTAGGGGGACTTCTATGTACATAAAATGCAAAACATTTGTGGATATATATGGAAAAAAAAATAATACTCTTGCTTTTAAAGAAATAAGCAGAAAAATGGGGGGAAAACACCCAAAATATTGGAATAAATCTCTTTCTTACTGACGGAACTTTTCAGTGAAGCCATAATATCTAATTTTGAGGGTATCATCTGTTGGCAAAGAAATAGCTGTCATATCACCATTTCTGTAGCATGACTTCATTGGCAGACTGGAAAAGAGCAGCCAGATGGTTTGCAGGAAAAGAACCTTCTTTAATTAATGAATATTTTTAACAACTAACACCCCCAAAAGACACAAATAACATTTCTGATAAATAAATGTGCTGAAATATTACTAGTTCTATCTTTAGAAGCCTTCTCCCACATATACATCCTTCTATTTTAAGCAAAATTCATTATTTTGTAAAAGGAATTTAGATGAATTTCATATCTGAGAAGGGGTTATTAGAACAGACCAAATGTAATATAAAATTTCTGCATTTCTAGTTCCTGACCTACATATGGCTATAATTTCAGTTGTTATTTGCTTTATTTTTCCCAGATTTCTCTTCTGTTTGTAGCACCCTACTCACCAGGGATTAATATTTTACCAAGGAATTAATTTGTACTTGAGACTGAATATTAAATTTAATTCCAAGTTGTGAATTTTAGACTTGGCAATAACATTTAACAAGAAGATTCTCTGACAGCACAGTCATTTTTTATTAACTTTTCTAGTATTTTCATTGCTAATTGAATCTGACTTACACTTTTGCTTTTCAAACTCTAAGCCCAGGATTTTCAGGAAACTTTTGAAAATACTGAAGTTAATATTGTATGTATATTTGTCTAAGGCAAGTACTTCTTTTAAATATATGTGCAAAATGTGTTCATTTTAATTTCATTTATTCATCTCAATTGCAGATTTAAAGAAATGATAACAGAAAATGTAGGCCCACCACTGGAAGAGGAAAGAGTACAAACAATTTATGATCCAGGGAAGGGTGAGGTATTTAATGGCACCTTCAGTATTCATAATGAAGCATTTCAGTAAACCATTATATTAAGGCTTACCTGTTATGATCAATGTAAGCAATATAGTAAGAAAAATAGAGGGTTTGGTAATTGAATCAGAATCCCATGTTGAAGCATATGACCAAGAGTGATACCTCTAATATAAACAAGTAAACCAGAACTATTGGGGAGCTTGTGGAAGAGAAATTTGTGGTTGCCAGAGAGTCAAAGTGAGAACCATACGCATGTTTAAATGCAAATGTTTTATGGAATGTTCCATTTCATTCCAAATCTCAAAAAGAACCCTCATTCAGGCCAAATTATGAAAGAAATAATTTTCAGGACATTTATATTTTTAAGACAATATCCTAATGAAATTAACTTCAGAAGATTTCCAGAACAGAATTTCAACAATCAGATATTATTTTTAAGAGTTCATATAAATGAAATTCAAAGGCAATGGAGAAAAAAAAGTAAATACAATGAGTATAAATACGTAATAATACATCAGGTTGGCAGAAAAAAAAAACTATTTTAAATATAATCTCCCGGAAAAAAAAATAAGGTTCTTTTTTATAGGGTTGCAGGACATATAAGGCTATTTAAATCAGCCAATATATTTTTTTTAGGAAAGTAGACACAAGATTTTTCCTGTTTCTGCTCTTACAGGTGATGATACCTTCTTATATGTTCAGCATGCTTCTCTTCTTTCCATTCACGTGCCAAAAAGATGAAATTCATATTGCCTGACTTTTTATGGAGGTATTGGTAGCAATCTTCCTTTTATTTTACTGCCTTAAACTGAAGCCTGTGGTTCTGCTAAATAAATGCTTTGCAGTACCAATATAATGATATTCCAACTATTCAGTCAATTCCAATTTTGTTTGCACTGTTGGTTCAGCTTACATTAATGAGATGAAGACATTTGCTTTTTTATTATATTTTAAAGCAATATATTTTTCCTTTCATGTGGCTTAAAATGGTTAATATTTACAGAATATTTGCAGAAGTTAGAGCAAAATTGCTTATGTTTGTGGTCACTGATAACTTTGCTACAATAAACTGTGCCAATTTTTTACAGGTTACATCATGACTGTAAGAGCAGAGCTCTGGTTGTTTCTGTACTTATGTTTTCAAAGGTTTGAGAATTGAATCCTGACTCTATGCTTCCATTAGTTAGATGGGTTGCTTTCCACAATGATATTGCCTTACTACCTGGGAAAATATTAAAATAGTCCTGGAAATAGACACTGTAATTTGCACCCAGAAAGGAGTGGCACAGAAATTACAAGCAGCAATTGATTGAATTCTGAGGTTTCAGCATAAAAGGAAATTGCTACAAAAGTATCTCTCAGTTTCCAACCACAGTGGTATTATCTCTCTAATAAATTATCATACCCTTTAACCTCTCACCCATGTTCTGCACAGTAATCCCTTTCTGCAGAAAATGCTTTTAAAAGTCTGAAGCAGTTTCAAATGGAAGTTATTATAATATTTTCTAGGGTCCAAGTCAAGAAATAGTTTTGATGCAAGAGCAAATCTAAACATCAATTGGTAAAATTTTTTAGTTTTTCCTTCTGGGACATTTTTGTGATTCAATACCTTGTTCAGCAGTTGTACAGAGCATTTAATTGGGATTTCTGCATTATTCCTGTTTTTCACTGTGCAAAAAATCAGATACTATCTAGAATAAAGTTATTTAGAAACACCTTTCTGTATGTATGCCATCAATAAAGGCTACATTTCAGGAAAACTTAATGCATCAGTAAATTCAAGGAGGCTATCTGTACACAGTTGATATTTTCCTTCCTATACCTGCAATGAAGGGAGACTGCTTTGTATCACAGTCACATGAAACTGGAACACCTGTGATAGAATTGCAGCAGTGTCTGCTGAGCCTGAGTGTGTGCCTCACTCATGTTGATGCAGAGGCTGATTTCCATGTGGACATACACAAATATGAGCACTGAAATGCATGGCTGGATGACCAAACCCTTGTGCTCTGAGCATGCAGGCAGGGTTCAAATGCCTGCATATCTTTTCCCAACACTTTCTCTCCAGTTACTTTACTAGCATACAACTTCTAATTAAGTGAGCAGAATGGTCATATGAGTGCAAGTGGACTGTGACCTTTAAAACTAAAGGAGTTCTGAGTAACACAGGAAAAAATATGTTGATTTTTCCTTAGTTTCTGGTTTGAACCTCAGGTTTTTTGAAGCATCTTCATGTTCTTTTGGGTACTCTGAGCTGCTAACATGTTTAAGTTACTAATACCTTTTCCTAACCCTTCTCGCTGAGTAAATTATGCTACCAAAAATTATCCTACCAAAAATGTCTTTCTGCCTTGGAACTCTCCTGTCTTAATCCCTGGTGCTATCTTTGGAAATGCCCACAAATGTGAGTAAATGATAGTTCTAGAAGATGCCATAGGCCAATCTGTATCCTTCAGTGTGGCTTCTATTTAATTTGCATCTTTTTGTGGTATACACCCGTCTCATGCTCATGCTTGAGAATACCAAGGTAAAGAGTCCCATGGGTGTTTCCATAATTACAGACTTGCAATATATTTTCTAGAGGCTACATTTCTGTGAATTGCAAAAATCATTCTAAAAGCTATATGTTCTTAAAACTGGATTTTGAGAATTCTTTAATCTCTAGTTCACACAGAGAGCTCACAGAGAACAGCATTTCTGGAACCTCAGTTCAGAATTTCATCCTAGCAAAAAGACAAGCCTCTGATATATCTGTTTAGTTGCTGGTAAAACCACTGTAGAACAATAGAAGTTGTTGAATAGAATAAGTTAACCATATTAAGGTCTCTGGCAAGAATATTTTTTGCCTGGGATAAACCCCTACCCTTGAACTGTTCCAATGGAAGTCCTGCAGATTGTAATGGAATGTCTTGCATCTGCCTGAAAACTGGTACAACTCTGAGGCTGCTTTATTTGATATTCTTAAAGGAAGTTGGTAAGTCTAGGTTGGTGCCTGGATGTATAGATAGAAAGTTGAAGTAATCAAAGGCTAAATACAAATACCCTCACACATATAAGGAAGAGATGGAAATTGGGACTCAACTGTTTGGATCACAGTCTAACTAGAGATTCATGCTCTAAAAGCATCCAACATATCACAATTAGCTGCCACGTCCAAAAATGGAAACACATAGTTTTGATCAAGAAAATGTATATGCAGATAGTTAAAAATTTAACATACAAATAATGCAATTGGCTTCAATGGGTTACTATAAATTATACTCATTCCTAAGGGCTTTTTTTTGCTTGTTTCAGAAGAACTGGGACGTTGCTCTCAGTCATACAATGACTCACCTGCCGAGCTGATAACAGAACTGTCTCTGCTGGATCTGTATTGCTTTCCCTATGCTTCTGGCACCAGGCTCACTGCTAGCTCAGTATGATCTGCAAACTTAACATCACCATCTGCTACCACTCAAGTGGTACAACTCTTTCCCAGCATTCCTGATGTTTGATGTGCCAAAAGCAGAGATTTTAGAATTTGTCAGTGCTTTGAAATTGGAAAGTGCTAAACTACATCAGTTTTATATCCATTCTGTTCTTAATATTTGGAGATCTCTGATTCTATAGAGAGTTAAAAAAAAAAATAATAAGGATGCAAAGGTCACTCTGGGAAGTATGTTTATGGAGTGTGTTTGTGGTGATTGTTGCAAGACACACCCCTCGTACTCCTACTAACTTCAGCATAGCAGAAAGTTAAAAAAGAAACAGTTGTCTTAAATAATAAGAAACAGTGAATCAGATCCTTGCCAATCTTGAATGGGAACAGCTGATGTAAACACAGGGGACTTCAGCAGGAAAGTTAGCATTGGAAAGAAGCCTTAAATGAAAATGAAATCCATAGAAAGACAGAATAAATTGTTGGTAAGCCTGTCTGAAAGAAAACCTTCAATGACTACATTTCCACATAAACCTGCCCATGTGGCAAATCAGAAAGACTGCAAGAAGAGGATTTTGATGACAAAACTGTAATAATGGTAAACTGATTTTCCTTGTTCCATGTCCATACCTACTCTTGTCCCAGATGTTGATGACAGTGAAGGAGATTGTGAGTGAAGGCTGTTGACTAAACTGTGCGAGGAAGGGAATATGGAAACACATTTATGTCCTCTAACAAGTGCAAGACCATCCCATTCATGTTCTTACATGCACCTCTAAATAAGTTTCCAGAGACTTTTTCTACAATCTCTTCAATCTGATGGGGGAATAAAGCAAAATGGAAAATCTTACAGTGATCCAATAGTTTTAAGTCAAAAGGACAAGACCCTGAGAGATATAGTCTAATGGCAAGGCCCTTCTCCCGGTGAAGGACTGGACCAGATGACCTCCAGTAGCTCTTATGACTCTAATCAGCAAATTCTGTACTGCTGTATCTTACTATCAAAGAAACATGCACTGAGAAGGGACATTTGATGCTTGAATGTTCATACATTGACAGGAAGAGGGGGAAGGTACAATCCTGGCCATGAATATGGGTGTCACTACCCAGTGAGACAAAATGACTGCCAAAACAAGTATTGTGTACTTCCAGCACATGATAAAGAAAGGAATAATAATGGATCAATGATACTTCCTATTCCTGGTATTTAGGTATGATAATATAAATGATAAAGAAAAATTGTAGAAATAATAAATAGAACATTGTCCTGTTAATTTTAATTGTTTTACAGTCAAGAAAAAAAAGAAGTTAAAAGCATTTCAATAAATTTGTCTTCAGGGTATCCCTCATATTGGTTTGTTCAGTATGTGCTGAAGTAGACAGTATGCAGTGGCAAGAGACAACCTCCCACTTACTTTGTCCTGTGCCCCAGTTCACAAATAGCTGCCAAAAAGCAGGGCAATCTGCACCTGAGTGTGCCAAGGTTGGAGGAATTGTTTGTAGTACAGTGTGAGACAGACAAAAGAAGACACACCTTGCCAAGCCTCACAGAAAAGTAAAAATAAGATCTCTTTTGGAATTTGAATGAGAAAAGTAGTGACTATTGCCGTACAGGAAGCCACTGAAAAATTGTTGGCTTGACAGAAAGCTGATGTTGGGCAGAGAGACAATTGATTATCATTCCTTCTTTTTCATTCTGTCATTCCTGCCTAGAACATTTGTGTTTTCTACTAAAGAACAGTTAATCCTTCCTAGCATGATGAAAATACATTTGGTGTTCTTGACAGACTCATTTTAATTAAACCATACAGAAAATCCACCTCCTGACTGGTTGATCTGAGGTATCATATTTCCTGACAAAATTATTGCTACCTGAGAAGAATCCACATGATTTAGACACAAAGAAATGAACATCTGGACCTAGAAATAAAATCCTGCCCTATGCTCAGATCTAGATATATTAAAGTGGATTACAATTACCCATTCAGATCTGGAAAGCACCTGTAAGGCTTTAGATAAGGTCTACAATTTAAACAACTACCCCATCTTCAAATATTTCTCCAAATTGGAAGAATGCTGGCTGATATATGGTAGCACCTGAGGAGAATGAACTGTCCAGCCTGAAATATATTTGTTTTGCTTGCTTTGTGCTATGTAATCTCCCTAAGGGAACAGATCCTCTCTGTAGGTACTTCTGGCTTCCTCCAGATGCTATAGAAATCTCAGAAATAGTGGATTTCTTCCCACAGCTTGCTCAGCATCAAAATTTTGTTCCAACAGATAACTTGACATGAAAAGTTTCAGAAAAAGGATTTGTAGGTAAAATTTTTCCCTTTCCCTACTGAGCCTCCTAGACCCAATTGTTTTTTCTGCAGGATCTAACAACATACATAAGAATTGGCAAAAGACATTTGGGCAAACATTACAGAACCTCAGCAGATCTGTTAATATTCTTAATTCAATATTTTTGGCTATCTTGGGTCTGGGAAGCCCTGTCACAACCATTTAAATTTCTTTAGAAAGAGCCAAGGAGACAGTCCCATGCCATCATCCATGCTCAGTGTAGTGTGCAGCTGGAGCTGGAGCTGAGATCCCTTTCTGAGGATTCAGAGGGTGTCAAAATTGCTGCTGGGCCCACTCTGCTAAACAGCACAAATTCAGCAGGGCAGCTGCTGATCTCTGTGGATTTGCTTTGTTGGAATGAAACATGCATATGCACATATAGAAGCGAAAGCCACAGCCTTCTGAAATCATTGGGATCCTCCCACTGTTTCCATGAAGTTTTAGAGCTGCTCCAATAGCTTGTTAACTTGTTTTGAGAAAACATGCACTCAAACATCATAACTTCTGCTCTGGGCTTTGCAGATGCATTCTTCCACTCGGTATGACATTTCTTGTGTAGGGCACAAATTCCTCAGGTTCCTACCCATATATTTTTTCTAGTATTCATCTCAGAAAGACCTGAAATGAGATAATGTTTTTTAGCTACTACTTTTAGGCAAAAGATTAAAATAATCATAAAATCAGTTTGAGCTCCAGGAAGTCTGAGGCTGTTTTTGTCTCCTGACATCAAAAACTCATCCTGAAGTCTGCCTTTTGGCTGTCAAGTCCTGTGTTCTCTTCAAGGATCTTTAGAGGATGGACAGATATCATATTTTGATATAATAAATTGAGCTTTCTAATATATACAGCTGAAAAGACTGCTTGATAACTTTGTAACATAGACAATTATATCCACACAGCCACGCTGTGAGAGGAAGATGAATTAATAAAGACATGTTCAAAAATTTCCCTGGCTTTTAATATTAAGATCAAGTAGGAGGAAATTGCCAAATAGAGCTCTTACTGAATCTTCTGGGTGTGAAATTTTAACTCATTGTGGTATCTCTGGTTATTTTCGATCACAACTCTTTTCTTCAATATTATCATTGCACAAAACTACACAAACCAATGATTTACAGAAAGGGAGAATGGCTAGAAAGTTTTTGTTCAGTTCTGTGCCTTTAAGGCTTCAACTGATCACAGATGCAGCAGATAACACAGTGATTTACCTGTATGAACCTTGTCAGCCCTGTGAAGCTTATAATTATTCAAATTAGAAAAGTTTATGGAGTTCACAGAAAGAAAAAATTACATGAGAGCCTTGAGTTTTTGTTTTCCTCACATTAAATGATAACCCAAATGTTGCCATGTCTAGATTCTTCAACATTGAAATTAAGTGGAAAATATAGTTTGGCAGCTAACTAATGGTTTTGCCATTTGCAAAAAAAGTGGCTCTAGGTAGGAAAAAAAATTATGTTAATAATTAATGTTCAGCATGCTCAGCAAACCAATTTGGCTTTCAAACCTGGCACGGCTGGTTTTGTATTATACTGATGGATTTTTTGAAGCTAGAACCAGTGCTATCAAACATTTCCTTTCCTAGTGTTTCATAAATATATTATGCTTTCCTGTTTTCTATAGTGATAAAGAATTGCATGATTATTTTCAATATTTTGAAAATTTACATCTATTTCTTATTAAATTACTAGAGGATAGTTCATGTTTTGTTTTAACATAAAGTCCTTGGAGAAAATGCACATTGGAATAGACATTTTCCTATATGCATTATACCTTCAATGCCTTGAGTCTCAAACCAGCAAAATTATATTAAACATTTCTATGTTTCTGTTGCAACAGAAAAAGTGCAAGGATTGGAGCTCTGGAACTACTGTTGTGCACCAAGATTTTACAAGCAGTAGCTGAGGAATAAAGGACAGAGTGATCCATATGGAGAAACCAGTGGACCTCTTTTGCAGCACCCAGAACAACTCGGCTACCTTTATTCATGAAATGCAGGAATTATTTCTGCAAAGTCCTTCTTTGACACTTTTTTTGCAGCAAGGGACCTTGGTGTGGACTGTCTGGGGGTCAGGGATGTAAAGACTGCTGCTCCTGCAGAAAGTCCATGCAGCTCTGCCTTAAATGCTGCTCCTGCCTGGGAGCAGCACTCCCCTTTTGCTCTTTCTCCGGTGACAAAGGAGAGTCCCGAGCTATGAAGTCGGCAACCTGGGGCGATCAGAGAGAAAGGACTGCTGATAAACAGTGAAACCTGTTGAGCCAGTACCCCAGGCAAAGTAAGAGATGTTATCATCTATGGTTCCACAGCAAAAAAAAAAAAAAAAAAGGGATCTGAAACTCAGGTTTTGGCAAACAAATATAGACACAAATACTCTTAAAAGAGTTCAAGTCTGTGTTCTCAGATACCTTAAATTAAAAAATTCCTTCTCTGTCGGGCTTTGAGGACATAAATATCATCAAGTAATGACTTTTATGCAGGTGGGTATTTTTTTTTTCAGATTCTTGGAAAGGGTGCTTTGGCAAGATCTGACAAACTGTCTGCAAAGCCAAACACTGAAAACTAAACTTTCAAAGGAAAACATTTCAATGAAAGACATGCAAGTTTTGACACTCAGTCAAAACGTTGGAGAGCGGCCCGCATTTTATACCCTACCTAAGTCAAAATCCAAAGACAGAGTCCTGTTCTGGAATCTAAGATTGCTCTGAGACCTCCTCCTAAGGCCATCAGGCCCCATGTAAAATGTACTTGCCTAATAGCACTGGAGTGTACTGATCCTTGTAATGACTCAAACATTTACCATGGCAGAGGAAAATCTGAGTTGGGTTCTCTGTTATCCTAAAATTTTCTCCTACTTAGAGCACTAGGATATGCAGAGAGAGATCATATTTACTGAAATTATGAGAGTGACAGAGAGCACAGCTGTGCAAGGTTGTGTATAAGGGCAAGAGTGGACAAAAGAGGCCCTGCCTTCCTGCTCCAGCTGCATAAATTTAATCTGCAAGAACTGACTTGAGAAAGCATCATGTCTATTAAATTTTCTAATCACAGAATCACAAAATATGCCAAGTCGCTAGGGATTGGCAAGGATCATCAAAATCCAGCTCCTGGCCCTGCACAGAACCATCCCCAAGAGTCACACCCTGTGCCCAAGAGCATTGTTCAAATGCTTCTTGAGCTCTGTCAGCCTGGTGCTGTGACCACTTCCCTGGGGAGCCTGTTCCAGTGCCCAGCCACTCTCTGGGTGAAGAACCTTTTTTAAATATCCAACCTAAACCTCCCCTGACACAACTTCAGGCCATTCCCTCAGGTCCTATCACTGATCACCACAGAGAGCAGAGCAGTGTCTGTCCCTCCTCTTCCCCTTGTGAGAAGGCTGCAGTGAGGTGTCCCTTTAGTCTCCTCTTCTCCAGGCTGAGCAGACCAAGGGACCTCAGCTGCTTCTCATACGGCTTCTCTTCAAGGCCTTCACCACCTTTGTTGCCCTCCTTTGGACACTCTCTAATGATTTAATGTCTGTTTTATCCTGTGGCACCCAAAACAGCCCCCAGCACTCGAGGTGAGGCCGCCCCAGTGCAGTGCAGAGGGGACAATCCCCTCCCTTGCCCAGCTGGTGATGCTGTGCCTGATTCCCCCAGGACACCCCAGGCTGGCCCTCCTGGCTGCCAGGGCACTGCTGACCTCAATTCACTTTAATTCCCTTAGTAGAGTAGAGAAGTAAATGGGGAAAAATATTGAAAGACACAAAGAAAGCTAGACTTATTTTGAAAAGTGGATTGTGAAGAACCCCATGAGGTTTGACAGTGGAAGCTGGTACTTCTCTTATTTTCAGGGGCTGGGATTGATTTCTGTAGAGAGAACTGGCACCTGGGTGCAGCTGAGCCTTTCTGCCTCTGCTCACCTGTTTGCCCTGCTCATGAAGAAAAGATGAGAGATTTTTGCTGTTGTTCTTGTTTTTCTTCCTCTTGCTTAATTGAGGCCAGTCTGGGCTGCTTGTTTAGATGCTCAGTTTAAGCATCCAATCATTAACTGATTTCTTCTTCAGAAGAAATCCAATGATATTAAAAATCTATATATTTTAAATAATGGCTCAAACATGGCATTCTTAATTTCTGTGAGGGCCAGGGAGATTATTCAATGCATTTAAGGTTAAAAAACCTGTCACTTTCAAAACTGATCTGAAAATCCAAGTAAGTCAAGTGAAAAAAAATCAAAAAGAATAAAAAATAACTAAATTTCTTTCTTTTTTTTTTTTTGCCTCAGGTTACTTGATAATAACATCCTATGAGGGATACATAGTGATTTGCAATAATGATCTGGGGTTTCTTTCATGCTTCTTCCATACATGAGAAGGACCATGGAAATTAATGGATCTAACCAACAGAAGTACAGCCCACAGGATCAAGCAGTTGATCAGCAGGATTTACTTCTCTTCTATTTGGAGTGTGCAAGATTTTGGAGGGAGTGGGGTGCCAAGAGGAGATAAACACTGGGGGAGAAAATACCAAAGGACTGGGAAGGTCATCTAAATAAATAATAACTAATGAGGCATCTGCTATTAAAAATAAATCATCATCACTTTGTCACTATCCAATTTCCCATTAAATTAGTTTCTAGATACTACATCAGGTCCAATCTTTTCCTATAAGCATTGATGCTTCATTACTGTAAAATGTGAGCACTGGAAGAATGAAAATGGTTAATGTGTATTAGTAACAGGGCTCAGTAATCACACTGCTTGAAAAGGTGCTCCTCTTGGTGTGTTGCCATTCCTGCTGGTGTTCATGATATACAAAATACAAAGCAAACCATTAACTCCTACCTCTGCACTTCTGACAAAGTAGTGGGTTCTTCACATAAGTAAATACTGGGTGACTTTTTAAAACCTGTATACACTGTTAGTAGAAAAACAATAATATAGCAAAGACTGTCAATCCAAGAATTTCATTGAAATATAACAATTTTATCTTAATTAAAATGTCTCCTTGGAGAGAGGTATTTTCCCTCAAAACACTGCCCAGATGTGCTGGATGGCATTATTTTCCTAGTAATAATTTAAGAAAATGCTGTCAATATTATTGTCGTACCAGTTAATCTACTTTGCTTGTTCCCTTGTGTCTTTATTGCAGGTTTCTTATTTCATTTGGAGTTACATTTCACTGAGCTATAAAAAAGAGTTATATAAAAGGTGAATTACTGAAACTGAGTTACTGTTTAGTTTTATCAGTTCTTGGTTTTTGTATAACCAACACATTAGTGGTTCCCTTTCTCAGTGGCAGGGTAGGCTTACTTACAACAAGGGTTCCTCCAAATTTAAACCAGGCAAAACATAGGACAGGATTTGGCCCATCATATAGTTAGGTTGTACCTTTATAGTTAAGAGTGTAATTGTTAGCATGTAACAGTTGCAGGAACACTGAGGAAAGGGCATTGCTTGATTAATAGTCCCAGGACTGTCATATTAGATGGATTAGTTGAGGGAGTGCTTCTGTCAGGAATCCCTGGCACTCCCTCTCTGAACTTACTGGTTTCAAAAGCCAGCCTTGGACAGCATGCAACTGTGTGCACAATAGATCATCCAGGTATACGGAAACTCAGTGGGACTGGTACTGGCCAGAAATTGTGTTACAATTTAGTTGAGACTGGTTTCCATTGCCTCATAAACCTGCAGCTTCAGCAGCGCTTGAATTTTCCATCTCAGGGGAAATGAATTTGCATTGCACCTTACCCACAAAGGGTGATAACCCTACTGAGCAAACAGCTTTTGCCATTTCAGTGTAGCAGCTCACAAATGAGGTTGCTAAACCTTGCCATATCCCTGTGGTGTGATTCACAGTTGATTGTGACCTTTTAAGACCTTTTTGAATAGTCCTCAAGCCCATAGTCATCAGCCATCTGTACTTTAATCCCCAGGCACAGTTCAGCCCAATGAACTTCCAGGGATGAAGGTGATGGCCTAATTTCTTCTCTGCTTGTCTTACATCTTGTTCAGCATCTAAAAACACATCAGAGCTTTAAGCTTATGAAAGCACAAGAAATTTGCCAGCTGCAGTCCAACACTTCATTTTCCCTGCATTCTCATTTTCTGCAATTTCTCCACAGCATACAAGATACAAACAGCACATCCCTCATTTTCCAGAATACTTTGCTTGACACAGCATGGGGAAACCTTGAGTACACTTTGGTGTTGCACTTTCAAAACACACGAGGCAATGTTGGAAATTTTGGTGTGGGCTCAACTCATGTCATGTGGACTGGTGAGAAATAACCTCTTGGTTGGGGCTAAACATCAGTGAAGACCAAAATTTACAGTTAATTTCTGTGATCCTGTTCTTCTAGTGTGGCTGAATGTCCCCTTTGACATTCTGGATTCACGTTTGCTCAGGTTCAAAGAGGAAATCTACATTAGTGAGAAAGTTGATGCTGTAGTTTGCAAGAAGCATGTACTTCATTGCATCGATAGAACAACATGAAACTATTGTATGCAGAGTATCAGCAAATAGCCTGGGAGAAGGATGGGCTATTCTACATGAAAAGCAATTGTTACTCTGCAGCTTTAAGAGCCTTAAAACAGGAGCATTATTTAGTTCTTTAAATAAGTTATTATCCTTATCAAACGCACAATTTACCTGATGGAATTAAAACTTTAAATTAAATAAGAGGAGTGAAATTTATTCTGAACAGACAGAGAGCATCTAGAAGCCAGTCATGCTCCAGAGCATCAGAAGACTGAGAAAGACATTTCAGAAGAGAAGCAAAGTCCTCCTTCCTCTTTCTTACAAAGCTGACTTTGCTCACTCTCAGTGACAGATTTGGACAAGGCTCCCTTAAGGTAGATAATCCCAATGCTGTGTTCTCAAAGTATCTTCCACCCGTAAATGCCTATGTTGAGAGGAACCCAGCAACTTGAAGTGAGAAGGTCTGCTTTTCTTGGCTCAGGACACACAGAATAATTTCTTGCCTGCATTGTACAAAATTCCTTCCCAAAACAGGCTGTTCCCTTGGAACTAGTGACATGGAGTTCATCAGAAGATGGAAGTCAGGACCCTTGCCAAGTTTCTTATTTGAACAGTTGCTTTCACCATAAATGAAGACAAGAGTGAGTATATTACAATTTTTCATTAAAAATTTCTAAAGCTTGTCTTCAGAAAAATCAAGATATTTCACTTTGGGTTGAGTCAGTGTTAATATGAATTTATCTGAGTTACTCAGGTGTCTTTAGGAAGCTGTGCTAGAAGAGCTGAATAGCCCTGTTCACTCAGGCTTCCTAGATGGACAATGTTTTATGTATTCTAGGCTGGGCCATGGTTTTAGTGCAATGTACAGACTCAGGAGAGACCATGTGCTGCCATGGGCCAGATAGTCCCATACCCCAGCCTAGTCTGTATGAAGCATCCTTGGTGTCACTGTCTTGGATTAACCAGTGAAAAGCAAGTGCGTGGATTAGGTTTTCAGAGGAGGTAGAACAAATCTTTTCAGAACACATTATAAATATGGGAAAAATACTGTGTTGAGAGAAATAAAACCAAAAGAGATGTGACTGATCTGTTATTGAAGCACAAGTGCAAAGCAGCATCTGAAGTTGCTTCAGAAAACTTCTACATGTTCAGAAGACTCCTAACATACCTCTGCAGTACCCATCCCAGTTTTACATGGGCCCCTAGGATGAGGATTTACCTTCTAATTCCCACCTCTTTTAGCTGCTGATTTGGACTGTATGAAAGGAAGTTTAGTCTTGTATAAAGCAACACTAGTTGTGCTCCAAGGCTGCAGGTTATTCAATGAGCCTGATAGGTCAGTAGGAAAATGAATCAGTTTCTGTAAACCAGGGAAAATAAAGCACTTAGAAAACCTCTCTGTGAAAATTGGAAGATGACCCACTAAGTTTGATTTGCTTGTTTTGTGGTGCTCCCAGGGGCTTTGTTTTGTTTAGAGTTTGGTATTAAGTACTCCAATTGTGTCTGTAGATAGGGGCCTTTTTAATTTGCATTATTGTCTCACGGGACTACAGCTGCTAATTTGGTGATTAATTATCCATATTACACACTGTTTATTTGACCATGCCTAGATTAATTTCTCTTTCCAAGCAAATCACATTCAGATATGAATTTGCATATCTTGATTACATTTTAATGCCTTGGCTATCATTGTTTCTTCCCTGGGTACCTCATGAGTTTAGAGCAGAGTGCTCAAGCAGGGAATGATGGAATGTCTTAAATGACATTGCGTATCATTGGACAGACCATGCACATAACTCCATGTTAATGGAAGAATTGTTCCTTTTACCATCAGGGGGGTTATGGTGCCTAGACTGCAAATCCTTTGCTAGTTTTGTGCATTACTACTTAAGATGATATGAAGAAAACAGCTCATTTATGTTTAAAAATTTAAGAGATATTGATGTTCATAGATTTTCATCTACACTCAAGCTTTTTCAAAATTTTTCCACCTTTATGGGAAGAATAAACATATGTAAAGCTTCTCCCTCATTTAACAGTAGAAGTCACTGGTATAGTATATGTATTTTGATAGCAAGATTGAGCATGCAACATGAGAAACCTTTGAATATATTCCAATAAAATCCAGAAAACCGAACTGTTCGTGACATGACTTTCTGAGACAAATTTTTGCAGGAATTGCATTCTAACATAGCTGGAATCAGTGCAAAAAACAGGAAAAAGTATTTGCTTATTCATAAAAACTTTCCAAGGATCACTCTAGCATGCCAAGAGACAACTAGGATATTCTCTTTATAAGGCAAGCTGCTTATCCTGGATGACTACAGGTTATATTTGGAATTTTGTGTGTCTCTTTTATTTACTTTTACTGCACATGCATTACAGATGCACTACAGCTAGGTAGAGTCTTAAAAATAGAATAATATTTATTGTATAAAACATGAATTTTTATAGTTCTTATGATTAAAAAGAGTGCTCTCCTATGCACAATTGTCTATTTCATCATAGCAATGATCTGTACACAACATAAATTACTAACTGCAGTACATCACTGTTGTAATGGTAATTAGTTCCATCATTCTTTACCAGAAAATCAGGGCAAAAAAATACACTGAGATCTCCAAACTTGTGGTTACACACAGGTTCCCTTGGGAAGGGAGAGGAATGTTAAATACATTAACTTATTGGAATCACTGACACTGATTCTATTTTATCTCTTCTAAGCTCTCCTCCAACACTACTCGTATTCAGGAAAAGAAAGCTAGCAAGTAAAACTGTAACTGTTAAAACTTGATAAACCAAACATATCCCTATCTTTTGCAGGGGAGTTAATTGTGTATTTAGAGCATTTTATCACCATATGAAAGTCAATGTCTTCTATCCACAGAACATTTCAAGAAGTATGTCAAAATATTGGGAGCCTGACCCTAAAACCACGTTCCTGTTAAAATCAATTTGATTATTCATATGAGTGAAAATTTTCTTATGTGTTAGTATTTGCTGTAGCAGACCCTTGACCTTTGGCTTTACGGGAAGACAACACAGTTGTCGTGATTTCACAATATAAATAGACACTATTAAAAGACCCAAAGTAACAAAATAGGCTTACTGGGATTCAAAACAAAGCATCATAAATGTTTGTGGGTATCACAAATAAAGGGCAAATTCAAGTTCATGTGAGCTCTGCACATTTTTTGTTTGAAGTCCAAGTTCATGGGCTGCAGCTCTCCTCATGAAACGCCTGCCAACACTTGTATGCATATTCCCGTATCAGTTTGATCCTCCTTTTAAAAACAAAACGGTGTTTTGTTGCACAATGAAGTTGAAAAACAAATTAAACCAGAATTAATACTCCCTAAGGAATGAAAATCAGCTTTGGAAATGGCATACAAAATTTTAATCATTATATTTTATGCTAAAAGACTTTCAAAAGCCAAAGTAACATTTAAAAAAGGAGTGGGTGGGACACTACATCATGAAGCCCCAAACACAATAAACAAATCTGCTGGCAAATTTGATGCCTTTCTCTTTCCAAAACAGTGTTCTTTGTGTTATTGTCCTCAGTGAGGCATGAAGGGTTTGGAAGAAAATCTTGCCACATTGAAACCAACGTTAAAAACGATCAATTTTCAGCCAAAATGTCATCCTCTGTATTAAATTAACAGAATGAAGGGAGAAGAAAGCAATGACCAAACAGGCCCATAGCACAGGAAGCAGAGCCTGCTGTGAGCTGCAGCCACCAGCTGGGGATGCTCTACTGGCCCCCAGGCTGGACCCTGCTGAACAGTGGGACACCCTGGTCCCTGCTGCTGCTGGCATGGCCCAGAGCCTTGCACAGCCATGGCAGCTGCTCCAACCCTTCCCGGCGTCAGTGCTCCAACCTGCAGCAGCTTGTCTTGGCAAGGGTGCTTTGCCATCTTAGGAGGAGCAAACAGGGAGGAGGACCCTAATAAAGAGCTCTACTGAACTTGGGAGTGCTTGGGAAATTGTGCTAGAGCAGGCTCTGAATCTTTTCAGCTGACAGTCTCCCTCAAGCCCCCACACGTCCTTGGGCTGGTCCTGGCCATGGGATGCACAATGTGAGTGATGCAGTGATGTTCTGTACTGCTATCAAACCTGATCCCCCTAGCTGAGAAGAAGCTTCCCAGAAGAATCTTATTCACATTCTTTCCCTACCTTTAAAACACTGAGAGAATTGCAATGATAGAATTTACTATTAAGTCACACTACATTAAAAACAAATGGGTCTGAGAGACACTCAGATATATGTTTTTCTGCCTGAATTCAAGACAAGAGATGAGTTTTACTCCCCATCCAGGAGTAACTCTCCAGAGGACCTGGAATCTTGAATTTGACCAAGTTATTCTCATGTGACAAAATTAGGAGGGAGTTCAGTAAGAAGGCAATGAAGAGAAAGGTCCATTGTTAAGGGGAAAAGTTGAAGAAGAAAAAAAATTCCCAACAAAAACAAACCACTCTACCAAACAATTCAAATATTTGTTTGAGATATCGTGCATGGAGCCAGTGAATATTGCTCTTTCTGGGGTTATAAATTGGGTGTGTATTTATTACTTGGATGTGTTCCTTAGCACTATGTTTCTTCTGATAACAAAAAGGAATATTATAGAAATTACTGTACATGGAAGAAATTAGGAATGTTTTTCCAAATGCCCTGGAACTTTTCATTACCTCTCATGGACTAGGTTGGAAATACTCCTACTGTATGTTTAAGACATGCAGTAAGTGTACCTGCCTCTAGTACAGGTACAAGGGTGCCAACTTTGAGTCTAACTACTGCTATTTACAAATCAGCATAATATTAAACGTTAAAAGGCACTTCAGTGAAATTCTGTCAACATTTAATATGCAGTCTTGTGGTGTTTTTTCTCATTATTTTTTGTATATTTTACATGGAAAAAAATTCTCCATACTGCTGTTCAGATTATACTCAAATACAACATATGAAACCTTGTTTTACCTTAGCCCACTTCAAGAAAAACTTTGATAGACATCTTTAAAGTCTCCACATGTGTGTAAATATTAATGTTTCTGTGTGAGAAAGACCACTTTTGGGTGGTAGCTTCTATTGCAACTGTCCACAACTTTCTTGTATGTTGTCGGTTCTTTCACTTTTTAAAGCAATAGCTCTATGTCTAATAAAGTGTTCCTTTGAACTGCACATACCCTCATAACCCTTGTAAGCAGCTGTCTCTTGTGAATTAGCTCAGACCTATTTCAGCAATTTTGTCATGGCAAGTGGCTCTACTAAGGAATGGGAAATGTATAAAAACACATGGATGCCATCCATTGTTAAAGTTCAGCTTGTTGGAATCAACTGACATTTGGTATGAATTAACCTTTTGAACAGTTATTCACAAATGGCAAATCACAGAATCCCAGAAAAGATAAGGTTGGAGGTGGTTATCCGGTCCAACTTCCCTCAAGCAGTGTCATCCTAGAGCACATGGCACAAGGTTGTGTTCAGACAGTTCTTAAATAGCTCCAGTGAGGGAGAGAGACTCCACAACCTCTCTGGGCAGCCTGTTCCAGTGCTCAGTCACCTGCACAGTGAAGAAGTTCTTCCTCATATTCAGGTGCAGCAGTTTCTGCCCATTGCCTCTTGTCCTTTTGCTTGGCACCACTGAGCAGAGGCTGGAATCCTCCTGTGGGCACCCTCCCTTCAGACACACAGACACTGACAAGGTCCCCTCTCAGTCGTCTCCTCTCAAGGATGAACAGACCCAGCTCCTTCAGTCTTACCTCTTAAGAGAGAAGCTCCAGTCCCTTTGAACCCTCTGCTGGAGCCTCTCCAGGAGCTCCATGTCTTTCTCTTGTTCTGAGGAGCCCAGACCTGGACACAGCACTCCAGATGTGCATCACCAGAGCTGAGCAGAGGGGCAGAACCACCCCTCTCGACCTGCTGGAATGCTCTTCCTAAGGCACCCCTTGTTACCATTGGCTTTTCTTGGCCATAAGGGCGCTGCTGGCTCATGGACATCTTGTTGTCCACCAGGACACCCAGGTTCTTTTCATTTCTGAGTCATTCCCAACATGACGAAGATACTACATATTTTAATTACATTTGCATATTATTCATTGGATTTAAATATGCAGTTATTTTATATTAGGAAAACTAATTTTTTATGTTTAACATTTATGACTTGCATTCCTAAAAATCAAGTTATTCCTTAATAAGAATGTGTTTACTGGATATTTTTATACAAAATTTACTAAAGAAAACAAAGCTGGTTGGATGGTAAAAGTAAATAAATATAGTATAATGAATAACAGCAATAAGGCTGTTTTATGCCTGTACTTGGAACAATGCCACTATTAAAAACAAGAGTCTGGGAGATTTATGGAAAACAGCCCTTCAGAAAAAAATGTCAATGGAGCCAAAGCTGAGTGCACGGGTTGTTCACCACAGTAGATTAAAAGGAACGTCTGCCTAAGACTTGATAAGTGCCTGTAGGATTATTCAGCATCCTTCTTCATCTCTCTCTTAATCAGGGTGAAATTAAATCTTCTGCTAATCAGTATAAGACCCCACTGGATCCTGAGCTATCAGCTGAGCAATGGACATGACCTGACAAGCTTTCCTAGGGAAGAACTATTCCCTGGACTCTGCAACCAAACTCCTATCGACCAAACCAGGGTAAGAGTTGCAGATGATGTAGTCTCCTCTGCCTTCCTTTGCTCCTTCTTCTGATTGAAGTGATGTTGAGCAGCACTGTGACCTCACCACTGATGAAAGGAGCTATGAGATGTGTGTGTACCAAGCCTTTCTTTCTGACATCTTCCTAGCTCTTCTTTCTCATTTACTGAATCACTTACCCTCAGAGAAGTGCTGTACACTGAGATATAAAACTGTTTACATGTGTTAATTTAGAAACTTACCTTTAAATTTACCTTTCCTTGAAAGCCACTCTTGGGTAACCTGCCACGGTCCATCAGCCCAATGGGCTTCCCATGCAGGAAGAGAGCTCTTATTCAAGCAAGAAAGCCAGGTTGCAGGGGATGAGAACCTTTTCCTCTCCCCTGCCCTTGCTGCTGGCTCCTGGAGAGCTCCCATGGGGACCAGAACCCAGCAGCCTGGGCAAAGCACTGGCTGGTGCCCCAGGAGATGCCAGGCTCGTCCCTTCAGAGTGCAGTCTGGGTACCTTAGGCAAGGCTCTTCTGGCACCCACCTGGCTCTGGGGGACATCAGCTGGGACCAACCACCCTTAAGTCTCAGACAGCCTGGTCTTGGGATTCTACTGCGATGAAGGTAAGGAGGCTTTTTATTCCCCTAGCTCCCCCTTTCACCAAACCTGATAGTCTGGAGACAGCTTGAGAGCTGTAGCAAGCGGCTGATGAACTGCAGCTAATTGCTCTGGACTTAAATCCACACTTGCCTGCCCCCAGGAAAACTCCCTGTATTATCCTGCCACAAACAGTCCTGCTTTGGAAATACTGAAGGTGGAGGAGCAGTGTGTGAATGTTTTTAAAAGCCTGCTGATAACCTGTGGGCCACATCCATGAAAACATGGCATCTCCCACTGTTACAGGAATTTCTCTATTAATTTTGTCAAAAGTTTCATGTATCTGTCAAAGCTAGTAACATATTTCCCCTGAACTGTTGCTCCACCAAATTAGTAAATGTTTCTGCATAAGCATTCTGATGCTGATTCAGCAAGTAATTAGCCAGCTACCTCAAGGTCTTCTAAATCAAGAACTTTGTGCTGATGGAAGAGTATTATAAGTGCCTGAGTTAATTTTAACCTACAGTACACATCTGCATTTCTTTCATACTTGAACTGATGCCCTGAGAGGATGACCCGGAACAGAGACTAGAAAGAGCTAAGAGAATGAAGTAGGTATTTATTGAAAGGCCTTAAAAGGATACACCTTGGGCAGTACAAGAGCCTGGCCAGGGCTACACCCAAGATGGACCCAAAATGGTCACAAAAATGTGGTCATGAAGTCTCACACTTTTATAAGTTTTGGTCTATTTGCATATTGGAGTCAATTGTCTAATTATAGCTTCAGGTTATGAAGTCCCATCCTCCTTGTCTTCTTCAGTTCCCCATTGTTTATACCTTTTGGCTTGAAGCTTGTTGTCCTTGGTCTCAAGCTGGAAAAGGATTATCTACTTCCCTTGTGAAGAGAACCTACTAACACTTAATATGAAGCTCAGAGCTACACCCCTAGTCAGCACAGAACCTGAAAAATATGAAAGCCAAAACTAAAGGCATCATCTCAAGCTTAAAAGACATTAGTTTTTATCTTCTTGAGTCAGAGAAATAAGTGTTCCTATTTAGTGAAGGTCCACTCTAATATGGCCTGAATGACCTTCATGTTTTGTAAATTCCATATAATCGGTGAAACTGGCTCTAGTGTAAGAGATACCTTGTTGAAAAGTGCCAAACATTGACCTTGGGCATACACAGTAGCAGTGCAAGGAAATAGAATACTAGAATTTGGGAATAAATAGACAGTTTACACCATAACAGAAGGGGCCAACAGAAGGTAGCAAGAGACAGAAAATTATTTTGATTTAAATATGGAAATCAAATTATTGTATGAACCATGCTAGAAGAGAAACTTGTTCTAGATAAGTAAATAACCTTTCTGTCACATTTCCTGAAGTAAAAAAAATACTGAATAATGTAGCTGGTATGTTGTTCCTTTAAATTTCTCTAGAACAATGCTGTACTTCCAAATAGGGACAGTGATCTCTCTAATAGAAGAGATCACTGCACTAGCACAGAGAAATCACTCTCTTGACAAGCCAGGCATGGTTTTCATTAAACCTGCCTCATAACCCAAATTCTCCAAAGTGACATGGGTTCAAATGCTGAGTGAATTAGAATCATGCTTTGGTCAGAGGGTTCAGAGCTGCCTTTGGTGCTTCCTTAAGCTGCCCCAGCACTGTGTGTGCCAGGCATGAGAGCATGGCTTATGCTGCTCACTATGTTCTATTTAATGCAGTGAATGCCAGAAGTTAAGCTGGTCAAAACCACAACTGGGGTGGGTTTTTTTGTATGTGTTTATTTTTTAAAAAATATAATTTGGAATAAATCTCTACTTTTCATGTTTTATTTTTTTAACCCTTTCCATTCCCTTTTTGACATTTCAAAATTTTAATTTAATTAGAATCAGAAAGAATATGAAGAAAATTCCCTTCAAAATAGTCTTTGGAAACATTTGTTTCCATGGAACAGTAAATAGGAACCACCTTTCTTCTACCTTTATAATAATTAACATTCCTTGATGGGTGAATCGATGTGAGTAAAATGCTTTTGTTTGTGTCAAGGCAGCCCCATCCAAAGCTGTAAGTAATATTCCATGGGAAATTTACCTGTCTGTCATGTTAGTTGACAGTTTCAGGTGTCAAGATCTGGATTGTTTAGATAATATTAAATCAAACAACTTGGGGACAAATCCAAAACACACTTATTAACAAAAGAATATATTTAAATAAAAAATTGATTCATAAGAGTCACACATGAAGTCTCATAAATAGAAGGGATGATGTTATTTCCCTGCAAAGCAGCTGGAGCCTAATCTTATTTTAAACTACAGATATGTCTTATATTATCCTGCTATGTCATATAAATTGGATTTCTGATGCTTTTTGTACATGGTCGTGGACAGTGTGTAGGGAGGAGAGTAACTGTTGTGAGACAATCTTCCTTAGACAATCTTAGTATTCAATCTAGAAACTCCCAGAATAAAAAACGTGGAGCCAGTATTTAATTACTGTGACTAAAATTATGTATTTCATCAGCTGTAAATAATATTAATCACATTTCTTATGATGAAATATGATGCAAATACTTACTTTTGATTTTGAAAATGCCAGAAAATTAGAGTCCTTTTACATTATGATTAATTGATTCAGAATGGTTCTTGTTGGCTAATTTTATGCTTAATGAGAGTCCGTTCATTCAATTTGTTATCCATTCTCTTTTCATAGAAACCACAGTGGTCTCAGGTGAAAATTTAAACTGTGTTTCATAAAATACAGATCTTTAGAAAAATAAGTTATATTTCCAAAATTTAAGAACAGCCTATTGAACAATACAGTTTTGAAGAATTGAGATTGATTTATGTGTTTCAAGAAGAAAAAGCTGTTCCAATGAGTTTGGATTTTTGCCTAACTGCAAGAACCAGAGAAATAATCAGAATAGTCTAATCATGGTATACAGGCAATGTCTCTGTAAGTCTGTATGTCAGCCTGAAATATGTCACACAGATACACAGTGCCCATTCTGTGCCCTGCTTCTGGTAGCTACCAGGAAACTATAATTAGCTAGTGATTAATTATGGGAGGTACACCTGAAGTTGTTAGGACCTTTGGGCATTGGCAGGAATTGTGTTTTCTTTTCTGCATATTTCATCTTGTCAAACTGCATTAGGACGTAAGCTGCCATAGTAGCTGATCCTTTATGACAGTTGACAGGATCACACTGTGACACAGTGCACATGGAACAGTGACACACAATACACCAAACATGACAGCAAAGATGGACTTTGGGAAAATTAAAGCAACTTGTTTCTTGAAAAATGTACATGGAAACACACTGTGATCAGTAATTTGCATTAAACAGAAACACATCATCTTCCTCAACGGCTGCAAGGCTACTCAAAGGGACACTGTCCTGCTCTTGCAAACTCACAACTGTACCTTGCCTCTCATGACTGGACAGGGAGAAGGAAGAGATGTAACTCTCACAAATCTTGGCAAGGGCTGCAAATACTCCTAACCCTTAGCTGCTCAGTTATCATGCAACTCCCTTTGCCTTGTCCATCTTGCTAGTATATGAAAACTGATGTAATATGCAAGCTCTACTTTACCTTGTTCCTAAGGTGGGCAGTGATCTCTCTGTCTGCTCCTGGTCCACCCCAGGTGCCCTGCAGAGTACTCAGGCATCCATCTGCACTCCCTCTTGTCAAATTCCATTCCACACAAGGAAAACTGCTTGATGTGCATAATTTTTCACTGTGATACATCTGATTACTGTTGTTCACAGCTGATGAAATGGATAGTTTTATTCACAGCAATTAAATATGAGCTCAATTCTTTTCTGTGAGCCTTTAAGCTGTTTAAGAGGTCATCTTACAGCAGTGCCTGCTTCAGCCTCTAACAGAATTTATCACGCTCGAGGCTGAACTTTTCAGAAGTGGATTAACTTTGTGCTTGCACTGTACCATCCCTACATGTGGATGCACTGCTCCTCTCAGATCTGCTGAGCTGCAACCTCTTACTACAAGAAGGAAGGACTTGTTTACCCTGTCCTTGCTCCTTTCTCTACTCTCAGAGGGAAAAGACGCAAGCCCATACCCTGAGCTTTGACTTTCTGGGCACAGCAGAAGCAACATGATCCCCTTTTCCTCTCCTGTCAGACAACACACTCTGCTACACTGTGCCCACAGTGTGCTTACCCTAGCTGAGAAACCCTCCTCCAGGAGATCAATTTTTGCAAATGGAATCGTTCTGTGGCAGATGGAAATCGTATGTTCAAAACAGCATCCCACACCCATTGGTAATGATCCTTTTACATGTGTGAATTCATTATCTCTGTAGGGGCAATACTGAACTGAGTCATGACATAATCCAAGGTTATCTTTAAGGATGAGATGAAGCTGCCAGGCATAATGCATTGATTGATGGAGATAGAGTGTGAACAAATGAATATATGATCTGCTCAAATTAAAAGGAAATTCAATTCACAGGCTAAAACAACATTTAGATGGCATTAAGTGTGAAATAGAAACCAACAAGTCAGTAAATTCAGCAGTGAGAAGTGTGTTTTATCTGTGGCTTTTCTGGCTTTTGTAAATTTATTCTATAGATATAATTATTTACCTGCAATGATTATGTATGCTTTCATTTTTTTTTTTGCTTGTGACACAATGTTTTAAAAAATGTCTTTTTTAACATACACTCTACAAAAACATTCCTTCTCATAAATACAACACATTGCATTTAACACACTCCTGAATCATAAATGTACCCAGGGATGTTTATTCTATATATTATTTATATTTTGGTATGAAGTCATTACAAAACAAGAAAAAATAAGGAAGGCCTTTTGCAGAAGATAACCCTGAATAATATTTTGGTAACCAAGCATGCTTACTTGTTAGTCCCTTTGTATATACATAGATGAAACAATCACCCTACCAGTCTACTCACAGAAACAGTGTTTTGATTTCAGAGAGTCCGTTATCATAGAACCATAAAATGGCCTGGGTCAGAAGGGAGCCTAAAAATCAGCTACTTTAACCCTTCTGCTGTGGGAAGAGACAATTTTCTCTAGACCAGGTTGCTCAGAGCCTCATCCAACCTGGCCTTGGACCCTTCCAGAGATGTGGCATCCATAACTTCTCTGGGCAACTTATTCCAATGCCTCACCTGACCTGTGTTGCCCATGGACACTGCTCTGGTGTATTGGCTTGGTCCCTTTCTCTGTTTTTTAAAAATACTTGTCATGCAATAACATTACTGCACTCAGGGGCACTGACATGACTCTGGGCTTGTCTCTGCACGCAATTCTGACACTACTGTTGGACAGAAGGGTAGAGTTCCCAGCGATGTAAAGACATAGCACACCAGAATTCCAGTAACTGAATTTTCAGAATGCACTGGGATGTGATTTTATATTAGTTATTGCATTTTAACTGTGAAAAATTGCATCTCATTTTCCCAATTTTTACCCCTTGGGCTTCTGATGATTGTAAGCTACATTAGATACACAGTTGCCTTTAAATGAGGTCACAGGTATCCCATTTTAGGCCTTGGAAGACTTCATAGGTCAAGGAAGAAGGTTCTCACCCAAGTCAGTTATTCCTGGGCATGTTAAATAAAGCTTGGCCATTCAGAGAAGACAGTGCTGGGAGAAATGTCTGATATCTTTGAATACATATTCACCAGTGATGAAGAAGCTGAAGCAGAAGATTTGGGGGTTCTTTGGTATCCATCTGGACATTTGTTTCCCTGTTTCAATTCAAAATTTTCTTGCTTTCAGAGAAACAAGTCCTTGAAGATATATATTTCTCCAAATTATTCTATGTTGATTAAATGGATTTTATGATTGAAAAATGTATCTATTTTATAATAATTATTATTAATACTAATATTATTACTACTATTTTTTTAACATCCTTATAAAAGTGTCTAGGAACATTTTTGGCAAAGAAGTGGATGCCTCTAAGTGTGTATGCATGTTATGCTATTAACCTTTCTGTCTGCTCTTAGCCAGTTTAGCAGCATTTTTACTTTAAAGGGCAACTCTAACACTGTCATGAAAAATAATATCAGTAATAATAAAAGCTTACAATCTTTTTGTTAACTCCACTGTATAAGTCAGCACACTCAAATTACAGCTGGAGCACAAGATACTTGAGGCTGACCTTATTCTTCTTGATAGAGCTAGGGTCCTCTTAGAGTTGAAGGACATTCAAATTCATTCCCTTAAGGATTTAGACACACCCTTGAAAAAGATTCCAAGCCAATATTGACATATACAGTACTTTATTTTAATGAATTTATTCTGAATCTGCCTTTTGTGTTGCTTCATATGAAAAATGTGTTAATGCACTGAAATTGCTGCATAGCTGCAGGAAAAGTACACTCAAAGGTGACATTGAGAAGCAAAACAAAAAGAAAAGGGGATTTGAAGTGATAGGCAAAGTTAGAATAACAAATATATTGTGCAGAACCTGGTATTTTATGTATGGCCATTAGTTTCACAAGAGATGGTTCAGTGGGAGGACTTTAATCAAGGCCGGAGCCCCATGACACCAAATGTACCTGAAACACAACTCCCACCTTAAACAACATCCCACAGAGCTAACAGGTAAAAGTAGTGTGGAAGGAAGAAAGGAAGCAAAGCCAAGGCAGGACTAGTACATTCCATGCTAATTCAACTCTTTTGGCTGCTGTCCTAGGATTTGTCAAATCCATGTATGTCAGTTGTCTCCTTGGTTTTGTTTGGTTTTGCGTTGGAAGCCAAAATTTCAAGACACCTAGCTTACATCTGATAATAACATTCAGCTGTATTTCTTTTAAATATCTTACTTTTTTTAGAAGTGAAGCACGCAGCTCCCAAAATTTCCAACCAAGGTGGTCTTCACAGACCTTTCAGAAGGATGATCACCTCAGTGTTTGCAGTGCTGCTGGAGCAATTAGCTGATTTAAAAGAAGGTAGAAAACTTTGTATGCTGAAATGATCACTGGAACTTGCCCTGGCACATGTACCTACCGCCAGTTTCATCAAACTGGAGCCACAGCGCTGCAATGCTACCACAAAACTTAGTGATGATCTTCCTAGGTTGTATTTGGACCCTGTGGTGGGGTTTACATAAAATAACTAGAGATATTGAAAACCTACAGTGCTCAATAAGCCAGCATGAAAAACAAACTGTGGAAAAGGGGCACTTGAAGGTATACTTTATCTCACCCAAATGTAGAAGTCCAAAATTGGTGAGATGAATACAGCACACTCTATCTGCATCTCAAAACCATTTAGTCCTTTAAGACAACTAGCCCAGACTGCCTCTCCTGTGAACATTAACCCAAGCTTGCTACCCACTGGATGACAAGAGTGCCCGAGTCTCCCTCGTGAATCTACTGGAAGGGGATTTAAATCATGCAAATGCTAATTTAATAATGATCCTATAAATAGATTGTGCATTACTCACTTGAAGCAATTCAGTACAGTACAAATCTAGGTCAGAAGTATCTTAAATGAACTGTACCATTCTTGAAACAGAAACCTTAATTTTTCAGCTAATGAACAGTAGGTTGTATGTTAGAGGGTTTTTTAATAATTGGCAAAATACTCACAATTGTCCCCATTTTAGATACATAATACGCACCTCGTGATTGCTGTGAACTAGAAGACCCCTTATAAGGAGTAAGGGGAAAAATCAGCAGCACATTCATCCCAAACTCCTTTTCCAGTTGCAAGCTAATTATGTATGTGTCACTGCCTTCACATATTCACCCCAGAGAACAAAGGCAATTAAAAGCTTCTTACGCCAGAGATACTTGTAGCTATAAAGAGGATATTGTGACCAATATGTGGTAATGAGACCTGTGCTACTAAGGAGGAGGATTTTAACAAAGCAAAAAGATTAAAAAATCCATGCATGTTTTGGGTGAGAGGACAAAGAGCCAGAACGACTCAGGATGGTTTGGCTTTTAGGGTTTTTCAGGCCAGGATGGGAGTGCTGTCATGGGCAGGGGGCTCTGCAGCTGCATGTGAGCAGATAGCACTGGTGGGTGAGGGAGCTACAGGCACCCTTCTGCCCAGCTATCACATTAATGGTCACACACATAAAAAGTGACACACATTTTTTATTGTTCTGGCATCTGTGGAGAACAGAGAATCATACCAAGGCTCCCAGTGGAGTCAATCATACCACTGACCCCGTGGAAGTGGGACTCAGAGGAGACACCCTGAGCCTCAGAGCAGGAGGATGCCCTGAGCCACTCCCCAGGAGCCACTGCTGAGGCTTGTACTCTGTGTTACAAGGGCATTCTCAAACAGGCCCATCCACCATGGGGCAAGGATGGCCAGAGCCCCAGCCTGGAGGGGTTTCCAAAGAACAGACACCTCCCAAATCTCTTCTGGTTAACCAAGCCAGGTTCACCCATCCCTCACCCTCTTCAACCATGTAATTAATGTTACAGTCCTGGGAGAAGGTATCAGAGGCAGGAGTTTCCCTTTCAAGCATAATGCTCTGTCCTCTTTGTTGGTTTGCCAGATCACTGACTGGGCACTCACAGGAAATATTTGGAAAAGGGTCTTAAATCTCCCGGGCAGACAAAAGAAGGAAGGCCTTAGGATGTCCATGTGCTGAAAAGCTACTAGATCACTAGTAGCTCTAGTGATCTACTAGTGATCTAGTAGAGATCACTCTCTACTAGACAGAGAGTGATCATCACCACATGTAGAGAGCTTTTTGGATAGTTGGTTAGCTGAGAAAGGACATTTCGATGTGATACCAATGGATAAGGATAGGGGAAACAAGCTGGGAACTGAGCAACCAGTGTCCAATCACTGACAAAGGTCACAGTGACCTTCCCTGAAACAGGAAGACGGGGGAGAAAATCGCTTGCCAGAAAATGTAGTTATCTTAGGTAGAAAAGTTAGAAGAATGCAAACATAGAAGCAAAATAATTGTTAGAAGATAGAAGTAGGTGTGGTTGATCTAAGTGTGCTTTAACCAATAATGAGCTCAGCTTTTGCAATATGTATAAGCTTCATTAACACCAATATAAATATGTGTGGGGTTTCAATAAACTTCGGGATTTGCTATTCACGCATATGGTGTGTCGCATTTCTCCCGCCGTTTCACGACAACCACACTCTTCTTTGGCTCTGTCTTAAAGGCAAGGGTAATCAGAGCTTCATTTTCAGCATGGAATCCAGCCCACAAATCTTCAGTTCACCCCAGTATCATCTACAGGGTGGAGGAGCTGGACATGGAATCCCACACACTGGATTGATTGGACTGATCTAGCCACATGATGATTGCTTTTGGTTGCAGCTGATCCAGCTACATCCACCTGGAAAAAAAAAATATATATATCCCAGCACTTCAGGCGAACACAAAAGGAAATCCTTTTCAAGACTGCAGTTCTGGACTGGTGCACATTTTAGATTTGGCTCAAAGTCAACAAGTAACATGTGAAGTCCTGATTTGTATCCCATTATAGCCAGCTCCCAACAACAAAATTCTCACTAACTTTAACTAGAAAAGGTTGCAGCTCAGTATTGTTGCTAATTTCAGAGCTGTGGACGTCCAATGCCATGGACGACCTTGCCTTCTAATCTCATACAGGGGAAAACACATTTATGCTGAGGCACCAACAGTAGAAGTGCCTGCTGGACAGGCCAATATTTTCCAAACCATGCTTGCTTGAAGCATAAATAAATGACAAATAAAATCAACGGATCCCTTTGTTGTGTAAAACTGGAATAGAGGAGAAAGCAGCCCAATTGATCACTGTTATGTTTGGTCTCTCTGGAGTCATTATGCCTGAGGAAAAAAAGAAAAACCCTATCAAAGCCAGAGTTGCATAATGCCCTTCGGGTGATGCTGCTTACAAAGAAAGATATGAATCACTGTTGTTTTTCAACCTGTGAGTTGGGCCATTAGCCTTAAAACCATGTAGAACAAATAAATGCCACTTTTGTTTCTCAAAACAACCTAATCTAACTTAGAGCTAACATTTGTTTTATTGCATGATAAAAGAAGGTAAGAAGGATAAATAAAAAGGGAAGAGGGAAAATGTGAATTTGAAGAAACAGGGAGGAAGAAATAGTTGATATTCCTGAAAGAGTGCTTTGGTTCTTAAAGGATAAAGGTGGGGATGAGTATTTTTCCTTTGTTTATTGGCATAATCCCATGAAAAAGCAAGTACTCAAAATAGTACTGTCCTATCTTTAGAGATGTATTTCATTTTGCCTTCTATGGAAAAGCTGAACAGAAGGGGAGGATCCTGGCTGTTGTCACTGAAGCTGTTTCAGTCAGAGTGGATAAAAAGCACAGCTGTCAGAAAAGATACAAAGTCCAAATATTCATTTTCTCATTAAAATGGGGCTTTATTGCTAGTGAACGCAAAGAGGCTGTAAGATTAATTTCTTCCTGCATTGAGAAACTAACAATGGGTAATATAATTCTGGTATAAGTCAATATAAATAAAGATTAGATTCAATCTCACCACCACAGAAAATGCAATGGTGCTGGTCCAAAGTTCACTGGGACCAATTTTGAAAAATTCTTGGTAGAATCCCGAGGAGAAATGCCATAATTGCAGAGAATTCCTCAGAAAAATAGACTAGTCACAATATTTTTAATATCTTTTTCCTTCAGGTTTGCAGAATTTATAGTAAAAATACAGATCATAATCAAGATAAGATTTTTAGAAAAGCCTTTACAACCATAGAAGTATGTGATTGATGCAAAATACAAAACCAACAAAAACCTTATTGCTGTTTAAATGGTCAAATTTGGCCAAGCTAGTTTAAGGTTAATATCTGATTTTAGTATACAATAAGCCCAGCAGGGGTGAGCTTTACACGGTTGTGATGTGAATTGCATGGCTGAACTATTGGCCTTCCCCACAGGGACTGGAAGTCCAGGACTGCTCCTTTCACTGGCCACATGCAGCATGGGACAGAGGTGTCTCTGAGTTATCTCACATTTAACAAACAGCTGCTAGCTGAGAATACAGAATTAGATGCCTGCAATCATTAAAAAAGGAGAATTAGGTGACTCAGAACAGCAATCCAATCAAACCCACATACTGTGCTGCCTAGGGCTAGGGAGTAAGAATAACTCTTAGGCACACACCTGGGACGTGTGTCTGAAACTGCTCCTTTTCTTTTCTTTCAGTCTGCTCAGCCTTCAGGGACAGCAGCTCACCTTCCCCAGATGGACACCTAGAGTTTCCTTCAGGAACTGGGTGCTTTCACTGAGACTTTCCTCTGGCAGTAGCTCCCTTCCACTCACAGCTGGGCTGTGGGCTACAACAAATCCTTGTGATGACAGCACAGGCACAGGACGTGCACCCCGCACAAACTCTGGAGAGGTGCCAGAGTTTGGTTTGGTTCAGGAGCCAAACCCCTTTCTTGTAGTCAAAACTCACTCATCTTTTTCCTCAATAAAGACAAAGACAATAATAATATTAGCTTGTCAGCCTGGAGTAAATTAGCAGAGTATTACAGTCCAGTAAAGTATTAAAGTCCTTCATCAACTCCCTCACCTCCACTCACAGGTTAGATTATATTTCTTCCTGCCAAAGTCACCTGGCCATTGCCCTCAGCTTTTCTATTGCCCTGTATTTTCATCCTTTCCTGCCTAATACTGAACCACAGAGTGTGTTACAGTATCTGTCTTCTCTGATAGGTTCATAATTTTGTCCCAGCACAGCAGCACACCTTGTGCAAAACTCGGCCATGGAGGACCTCACCTGGGGCTAGAACTTCCCTGCTGGACCTATCCTGTGTATAAAAACCAGTGAGGTGACCCAAGAACCACAGCATTTCAGTTTAATTATATATTGAAACCTGTCTAAAAGATAAAAATAAAGAAAACCTTGCAACTGCAAGCAACTTGCCTGACTTTTGTGGATTAAATATCTGTATGGAAGCTACTTCAAGAACCCCCCAACAGCTGCTATTTGAGGTCTTGTATAATAAGGATGAAGTTTAAGCCACCCCAAAGCATTCTCAGGGTTTGTTGAGTACCACAGATGTTCCCATGGAGGTTGGTTGGCCTTGGTTGAAAGAGAAGCTGTTGCTACCCTCCTGCAACCCAGCTCCCAAGCAAAAATCATCTTCTGGCTCTGCTGTGCAGAAGTTTTTTTCTAAATATTATTGTCACTACTTATTTAATTCTACGAAAAGGGCAAAACATTCTCTTGAGAATAATGCTTTAGCTCAGTCAGTAAGTAAAGTGTTTTGAGTATTGCTGGTCTATTTTAAGCGAGATTTATTATCTATATCTTTATTTATTAAATCTGTAGGTTTTGCTTTATTTGTTTATATTTATTTTTTGTGGAAAAGGAATAAATGCTCCTATAATTCACAGACTTAAAAGTAATTTATATAACACTATTACTTATTTTGAAGCCTACTTCATGGTATACAAAAAGCCTCTTCATGCTTTTGGAAAGTTGCAAGAACAAAATCAAAGTCTCACGGGAAGATTAATTTGCAGTTAAGACCAATTTAAAAGCTCTGTGTTATGAAGACAGGTTTCTACTTATTTCAGGTTGATTTAAAGACTTTTAACCGTCTGTTCTCTACGTCTTGTATTCATCCTAAGTTGTGGGTTTCACTTGATGAAAAGTCCCAGCGTGTACTATCACAATTTTGGATCAGCTTTCTTCACATTGAGGTGGAGCAGAGTTATGGCTAATGAGCTACATGTTCCTCACCTGGGATAATTTTTCAGCAGTCCACAGGCATCAAAGAAAATGTGGATGAAGGACACTCATATGTGTTTTCACTGATGACACATTTAAACAAAACAAAGTATGTGTATAGCCTACAGAAGACCTTGGATCAAGCTTCTCTCCTTGATAATATTTCTAGTCTTAACATGGGAAGAAACCCACCAGACTGGACTTTAGCACAGATGGATGTTCAATTTAGCAATTTCATGTGTTGCAGAATTTTATTTTAGGTTTCTCAAATCCTGTTTAGGTTTGGCTAAACTTAGACACAGACTCACAATAGGGGACATAACTCAAATATTCAGAGCAGAAGATATTCATTATGTCTTGGTGGACCAGATTGGAAAACTCCAAGAAAACATTTAACAGGTTTGAGTGCAAGCTGAGGAAATTATCTGTATGTGGGTAGTCTGTCTACCTCCGTGTCCCTTCAGGGAAGGAAAGGGGGCTGTATGTGCAAGGAAGACACCTCTAGAAGGAGGAAAACAGGCCCAGAAAAGGGTAATAATTTGTTTCATATATAATCTGTGTCCATGACCTTTTCCATTTCTCCATGCTTGCTTTATCTTTTGATCATCAAATGGTATCTGGCAATAGCAGCAGGTTATTATAGCTGTTTAAAAGCACTAATAAGTTCAGATGTTGTACTTTCTATTGACATTTAGCCAGGAAATAGCAGAATGGAGAATGACATAGTCCAAAAGCACTAACACATGGTATTGATAAAAGCACTGGAACACATACTGAAAAATCAATCTATTGCTTTAGTGACTGATGCCTTCTTATTTTGCAGTTTTCAGTGTCCTCAAATGTGCTAATTATATCAGTTATTGCTTGCTGTGCTGAATGGTTTTGTAGCTTCATAAATCATCATCAAACATTAAAAAAGTCTCACCCATATGATGAATAAGCAATAAAATGCTTTAAGTTCAAACGGGAAACATTAAAGAGTGAGAATTTATCTTGATTTTCCCCACAGTTCCTGTAACAGATGCAACTCCTCCTAATGAGGAGTTGAAGAACTGGTAAAACCATTGGCTCCCAGATACTGAGGGTCTCAACAGCAGAGGCAACTGAAATCAGCACCACAGAATTGTCACACACCTGGTGCCTGAATGCTGTATGTCAGGTCCCCCCCAGAATAATTAACTTGATTTCAAACAGCACTGATAAATGCAACCAAAAGTACATTTGGACAGCTGGCTCTTTCACTTGCGTTTCCCTAGGTGGGTTCACTCTCATCGATCTGTGCTGTCACGCATTTACAAGACTGGAAGTCCAGAGGCTTTTAAAGAGCTAGTTGTTATCACAAGATTCACAGTACAGTTGTGAGAGCTAGCAGCCTTGGATCCTCATGTTTCCCCCACAGCTGAATAATTACCTTGCTCTGATTCTGAATAAGTAATTTTCTGTACAGCAAAGGATGGAAGAATTATTATTAAATATGGAATATCCAGGAGTGGTGATAAATTCATAGTGACTCTGAAAAGTCATATCAAGCAAATCCAAAAAAAAAAAAAAAAAAGAGTGAATGAGTCAGAAATCTCAGCATCAGAGAAAATAACTCATTCAGATTCAGCCTAAAAAAACAGAAAAGTAATTTCTGCTAGTTGGATTTTTTGAATTTACAGGTAAATATGTGCCATTTTTTTCTGGACTAAGGATATTAAAGCTGAAACAAAGTCCCAATAAAGACAACAGGAGAGAAAAAAGGAACACTACCCAACTGATCAGGAAAGCAAAAGGAAAAAATGTACAGCAATTAAAGTGTCAAGAGAGATACTTGATATGAAATGCAAATTTCTCTGTATTTATCAGGTTTTCTAGGACTGAAGCAAATATTTATGTCCTCTAGATTAAGAATATTTTTAGTATTTAAGACAGAAATTTCTGTCAAGTATCTAGCATTCTGCAATCAAACCCTTTTAAAACTAAAACAGCAGATGTGCTCCAGCAGTCAAGCTTCTTACAAACTGCAATACCCTTTCTAGAATAAAGCTGAAAAAAGATTTAAGAGCAGTTGAAAAGTACCATTTTACTTGAATGTAGGTCAAGAATACATAAAGGGTTTTTTTTCTTTGAGCATGTTCCCTACTCATAGTGATCTATCCTTTTGTTTCTGGAATCTAGAGTTTTGACCTGGTTTCTTAGGGCCTGACTTATTTCTACAGTATATCATTTATGCAGCAATTCCCCAACACTGCTTTTAACAGCAATAAGACTTTTGAAGGAGCTGTTTAGTAGTGAACTACAAAACCTTCAATACCCACTTTATTTCATTGCTCCTTTAGACTGTTCTGCAGTGTTCAGAGCCTGAATGTAACAGCCCAGGAAAAAAAATACAAAACTCCTACTGCAGTCTGTGAGTCACTCATGTTATTTTGTCACAGTTTTATTCTCCACTATTACCTTATGGCATTTTGCTGATTTTTTCTTCATTGGGCCATTCAGAAACCAAATGAGAAGGTCAGGATGAGCCTGTTTCTGATGAAAGTCTCTTCTAAACTTCATTTTGAATACTTGTCAGGGAATGTAGGCTGCAGAATACAGTCACCAGTTGCACTACTTTGAAGGAATTGGAATAATATCTGGAGTCAGGTTCAGTTTTTCACCTCCTATGGGATGGGGAGAGGATACACACAAAGGTTTTACAGTGCTCTCTGAACCTGTCTAGGGACTGTCCCATGCTCTGGGCTTGAGAGATTACAGCATGCTGCCTGCTCTCCTTTTTTGTCCTTTGGCTGGTTCCCCAGAAAATCCTTGTTCTGGGAACTGAAAGAGAAGGTAATTATACTTTACTTAATAGCTGATTTCTCTATTGTGTAATTTCTCCATAGGGAAGCTACTTGGGGCTCAGAACACGTTTAAGACTTTTGTAAATATTTGTAGGAAGCAAACTTAAACTCCGAATTATGCTGACAACAGTATGTGGTTATGGTTGGTAGAATGGTCAGAGCCAGCTTCAGACACAGAGGTGAGGAGAGAGACTTGAAATGTCATAGGTAGCTCAATCTGCATATCTGAACCACAGCTGGCTGATGGAGCACTGTGTGAAAATGTTTCCATTGCACAGAATCTGAGCTAGGGCTGGGAAACGTGTCTCTGGTGAGTGGCAAATGTCTTGGACACAAATGACCTCAAAGATGCTGCCTGAGGTGTGGGAGGGAGGTGTGTGGGGTCCTTCAGGGAGACTGTCTCTCTAATGCAGACTGTGAAGGTCATCAGACTCAGTTTTCTGCTGCTCTGATGGGCAGTGCCCTTCACAGACACATGGGTACAGTGGCTCTGTGCTTGTCAGGCCAACCCCACAGGATATTAGCATATATCACCAGTGGGAGAAGAAGTGTTGAAATGGCTGCTCCACTTTCCACAAGAGAGCCAGGTAGATCCCTGTGAGGTGTTTATAATGCATGTATTCACTGAGGCTGTATAATGCATATATTCACTGAAGCTGAGGCTCATGTGCCCAAAGTGGAATAGCAGCTTTACAGCTGCAATAATCATAGGAACTGTGCAAAATTGCATTAATTATATCAATACAGCTGGACACCTCACTGTCCCAGAGCCCAGTGATGGTAACTGGAATGTCATTGGCAGTGACAAGCTGGGCAGTGTTTTCAAGATTACAGTAACAGAAGGTGCTTTATGTGAGTGCTTGAGTACTGAACTGTTCATCTATTCCCATACAGGTCTGGCACACCAAACACCTGCAGGGCGATAATGATTTCTGACACAGACTGGGCCTAGAAAAAGAGGAACTACTCCTAATTCTTACCAACACCTGAAGAAAAGCTGAATGAACAGAATCCTGAACCTTGTACCTGGAAAATAACAGCCCACTGTTGACATGGAGGCCAACAGATGAACTTAGGCTACCACAAGACACAAAAAGGCTGATAGGAGCACCAGGAGCCTTCAGTCTTCTTATCAGGGCTCTGAGAACTGACAGGCATGTGATTTGAGCTAGCACCCATGTGAGATTGCAGCCCTGAGAGATGTCAGTGGGCTTACACCATGGGGAGCACTCGTGTGGTCCCCTGTGCCCTGTGGTGGCTGCAGCACTGAGACTGTACAGGGCCAATATGGATGGGGTCACTCTCAGGGTGGGCCTTTTTCTCTGAAAATGACAACTAAGGCAGCTTTAGAAATAACTCAGGCATGGCAGTGTAACTTCACTCTATTTAGAATGCAATTCATGTATGTTTAAAATGTTTGCTAACTCCAGAACAGCCACATGTTGCCCCTCGTATGGTTCATGTTCAGTATACAGGTAAGCAGATTTGACATATTCAAGCACTGGAAAAACACATATGATTGAAGACTTGGTGTGATTTTTGCCTGTAAATATGTTTTCACATTCAAAACTTAATTAAAAGCAGGCTTGATATGGCCATCATTATGGACTAGAAAAATCAACCTGCAGCTTTAGAAAACAAAGAGGTTTCATTTCAAAAAATTAATGCTGTTACAGCTCTTTAAAAGGTAGGTGGGCTCAATGTAAACATCCACAATTTTTAAAAAATATGTTTACTCAAAAAATACCTTCCAAAGCATTCCAAATCTTGTTCTTCTCTACAGCATTAGTTATCATTGCTACAACTAATGAATCCAAAGAGATTAATGGAGATTGGCTGCTGGGTGAGACAGACAAGTGCACTAAGTCCACTGCAGTGTTTCTGTAGTATTAATTAGTCTACTGTAGACTTAGTAATTCATTTTGAAATGATGTCGAATGTTTTCAGATCTTGCTGTTAATTGATTTCAAATAAGGTTTTTTGTTTTGATTTTCTTCTACGAACTTTTGTGTTGAGATGATGTCCAGAAAGCCTTTGTATTTTAAAAGCCTGGAAATTTCTCACATTTACAGATTTGAAATTACAGCATTATAAAGGAATTGGGAGAGAAATTGCTCACTTTCCAGTTTGCCCTAATTTTTTTAGTAAACTGATTTGTGTGGTAGCAAGATATAGGAAATTAAATAAAATATTTGGTCTTTTTTCAAACATTTTAACACATTTCATTCATTCAACTAGTGTAATAGTTCAACCATTTGAATACCTTTTTTGAGCTTGGAACCACTCAGTGATTTCGGATACTGATCTGTCCAACATATAGCACCAACACTTCCTCATTTTGGGCCAGTGCCATACACTGGGGGCTGATACCTGCTGGCCCAAGCAGGGTTCACATGAAGGCTGCTGTGATTAGTGCCCAGCTTTGCACCATCTTGAGGGAACTATCAACGTGCTGATACATTAATCCAGCAATTCATACATTGTTCTGTTCTTTTTCTCTGTGCCTGAAGAGTCCAGCCTTGCTGTGATACACTTTCTGTTTCTAGTACACAGGCTTTTGGTCCAATTTATTTCCACTGATTAGAAATGGTTTTCAAAATGGTGTTCACTAGGGGATAAAGTTTAATGCAATATCACTACAGTGCATATAGTAAAAGACATAAATGAATGAATAAATAATAGATCCCAGCACCACACAAAAGAGTTGTCTGTATTACTGTGTAGTGTCACATCAACGTAGAAAATCCTTTTTCCTGTCACAATATTAATCATTATACCACCCAGGGTTCATAAAGCATCATTTAGAGATAATGGAAAAAATACAGGACACAACATGTTTCTGGCTGATAATATTGATTCCAGGTGTTCTGAGAGAAAATTAATTAAGTCATGCGTTCCATCTATAACATTGCTTACCCCTTTTATGGATGCCTGTTGAAACAGTTCCTAATATTTTACAGACCCCAGACCCCACATCAAAATGAATTATAAAAATTAAGCTAATTGTTTAAGAGCTTGCAGCAGAGTGGAGAGACACCAGCAGCACAATGCCACCTGGATCTTTTCTTGCCCATGTGGAGTTTATGAGAGGAATGATACTCAGATGAGAATTAATAAATTCAACAGATATGGTTTTAAACTTTTCTCAGGATATGATAATTATACTCTTGGAGCCTAGATAAGTCACAACCATGATGTCCCCACAGATTTTTTAACTTGCACATAACACCTGTCAACAGATGCAAAAAATTTCCATTTATTTCAACCAGTACATTAGCCAGAGAAACAGTTAGTAGGACAGCTGAATTATTCATCACAAATACTCTCTTGTTAGGCTGCAGATCTTCAGCAGCTCAATTCACATCTGTGCAAGTGAAAAAAAAAACAAACAAACAACTGTTTGGCAAGCAGTTCATTTGTGGTCAAATCTGAACTAGTGACACACTTGTGAACTACAATTTTGGGCTGAATTACTGTCCCTTTGCCGTGGTTATTCATCATGTACAATATGTCATCTCTGTTATGGGATGTTACCTTTGTCTCACTGACAAACTGATAAGTGTGAGAGAACCCATACAGGTGTTGAATAATTAATATTGCCCCTTGGAGATACGCTCTTGGATGAAACTGCATGTCTGTTGAGTAAAATAATGTTTCAAGGTTACCACATATACTGTTAAAAAATTCCATATTATTTTCTAGTGTTCCTGAAAATTAAATAATCATTTGCAGAAGGCCAGAGGTTTAATCATCTCTTATTATGAAACAAGTGCAATGCAAGAGACACCTCCACTTCTGGAATTAGGACCCTCATTATCAGCTTCCTTGAGCCAAACACTGAATATGTGCTGGACAGGAAAAACTGAGGATGCCCTTGTACTACCCACAGTGCTGATATGGCAGGGCACTCTTCCTTCAAACCTCATTTAAAATTACAGACATAAGTGAAAAGAGGAATGTGCCAACCATAAAGATCACTTGGGTTTTCCAAAATAAATCTGCCTTTGTGTTTAAAGTATTGTTTTTTTTTTTTTTTTTTTTTTTTTTTGTATTCATATTTACTCACACAGGTCTTTACAAAAATAGTTGACAATGACACACTTTGTGGTGAATCTGACTTTCCATGGTCTTGTGCATGGGATGAAAGTATGTAATTTTTTTCCATCCTACAAAAAGGTACTGAAAATACTGAAAAGCAGCCTGACAGCAGAGCCTTTTAGACGTCCTTCTTGTCTGCTTTATTTCTAAGTATTTAACTACAGATTCCATTGTGAGACCAAGCTCTAATTTAAACTCTTTTAATTTGGTTATGAGGGTGTTTTGGAGCTGCTTCAGAACTGATTGAGTTGCTCTCTGAAGATAGCAAAGAAATTCCATTGTAGGGAGAAAAATAAGCCAATTTTTATCTATTAAACTCTTGTAGTGCTGCTGTCCCATATATTTTTTCAGATAATATTAGAACTCATCTACAGGACATTTCTATGTGTTTGTCCCATGTAGCTGAGCAGTACCATTGTGCAGTATGCATTCCAGTGTCATGGGAGTGGAATTGTACACATTTCATGAAAGTTTCCTCTCCTTGTATCAGTTTCATACCTACTTATATGACATTTGTCTTAAATTGACTGTAGTCCCATAACTACATAGAATTTATCTCTCTTCCTTGTGGTTTTTGGGGTTTTTTTGGTTGGATTGTAGGGGGCAAGTCATGTTTTGTTGTTACTGGAGTTTTTCTGGGTTTGTATTTTCTTTTTTGCATTACACTGTAACTTCAAAGGAAGTGTGTGGGTACTTATAAGGCCTTCTGTAAATGAAAATGTATGCAAATGGACAATCTGGTGTTCCTTTGTAGAGGACATTGTGAGGCAGAATAACTTGAAATTCACATTCCTGTTTGCATTTGCCCTCCAATTTATTGAAGATAACCAGATGGAATTTTGCTCAGTTGGGCATTTATCAATTCTAACAGGCTGCACTCAGAACACTTTGTAGACAAACTACCATTAGCAGCTGGAAGAATTATTTTAATGGCTATACTGTGTAATAGTTTTTACACCTGAACTAGAACAAACAGTCTGATCCTTAGGTATGGAAATTCTAGCTTTGTCAATATTACCAGTCCACTGGGCATATTTGCATTAGGTTTAAAAAGTCACAAGGTATGTCACTTGTTACATACTTATAGTATAGTCATACATAATGTTAAAAGTAAGGAGTTTCAAATTTCATTTGTTAACAACTAAAGATATCTAAGAGTGAAAATATTTTTTAATCTCATTTCCTGTGAGCATTGTAAATCTTTTCTCCATATTGGGCAAGCCAGAAACCAAGAAGTTCACTTCCTGGATAAGTTTCTCCAGATACCTGCTTCAAAGTTTTACAAAGCTTCTACTAAATAGCATATATTCAAAATGAAAATAGCTGAATCCTAAACTCTGCATTCACTGTTAGGGAACTACTGAGAAAACTTCACCCCAGAGGGAAGCAGCTCACACCAATCCTGAAGGAAACTTTTATTGAGGAATGGAATATAGAAGACTTGGTGAAATAATAATAATCCATATTATTATTAGATTTTGCAACAGGAACTTTCTCTCTTAAAATAGTCCTACACCAATAGTACTCTTTCCCCTGCTCGTGAAATTGCATACTGTTCCTGAATTACTACTGGGTTAGGCCACCAGATCAGATGAGGCGGCAGGAACAGAATTATGCCAAATAAAAACATAAAAACAAGTCAGTCCTCAGGTTCCCACTGATTAAACTATGAAAATGTGGACAAAACAGGAATGCCAGGTGACAGTGGAAAGTGTAAAGTGTACTGCAGCCACACACAGCCCAGCCAGGAGAGTCTAAGCTTATGGGGTTGACCACAACATTGTCTTGACTTCTTGCAGAGTTTCTGAAGACAGCTGCAATTCCCAGCATGGAAAGTCTGGTAAGTGCAGTATCCATAAGATATGTGGTCCTGTTTGGACCTGACAAGAACCTTTTCAGCCAAGCTCCACAATTTCTCAGCAAAATAAATGCAATAATAGGGGTGAGAGCAAGGCATGGAGATGTCAACATCCTCCACAGCTTTATCTATTTAAAAGCTACTCCTGGACTTTAAAACACCTTCTGTACTTTTCTACAGCTGGTAGAAAAATGCCACCTCAAAAGGACATTTAATTCTGCTTACTTCAGTCATACTTTAGCGAGCTGGATTGTCCTCCAGAGGTTAGTCTCCCTCCATTGACCACTGAAAGAGCTTCAGTAACTACTTTACACAGGATGCCTAACTTTTGAATTGCTGAGGTTAGTGAGCTGAGTCCCATTTCAATTCTGCAACTTCAGAAAGCTGGGGAGCTGGCTTGAATGATCATTTGTTCGTTATTTTGCCAGTGCTGTGCTGAGCAGATGTTTCTATTGAACTGTCCACAATGACTCCAGAACTTCCCCCAAGAGCTTGCCATTAATTTAAAAGTCAGTCATGTGTGAATAGTTTAGATGGTTCCTCCCAGAAGCCCATTGCATGTGCACTGAATTTTATCGATCTAAACTAATACACATATGCCTTGCTTTCTCCAAATGACTGTGGAAACAGTATAATGTAATATCTAACCATGATGCTTTTAAGCTACATGTGTGCTAGCATATATGGGAAAGCTTCTTGAGTCAGATTTTCAATGTGTATGCAAAGGCTAACAGAAATACAGATTCAGATGACAAAATTAATAGATTCACAATTAAATACCCAGCAGTCCGCCTCAGGAATTCTGAAGAATGATATTTCCTATCATTAGTTCAAAGCATGTAAACACACCTGGTGTTCATCATCAGATCACAAATAAATATTATCAAGACACATGAAACTGGGCCAGATGGAGCACAAGCCCAATAGGCAGTTATCAAATAAATTAATTAATATTCAAATTAAAATCATTACAATTATCATCACATAAAAATATTGAGTTGTCAGATCTAAGCTTTGCTTGGAAATACAGCATTTGCCCATATTGATGGGTGGAAGAATCAGAATAACTATTGACTTGAAATCTCAAGGTCTGTTAAACACATCATTCTGGATTCCACCCTTTGTTAACTGACAGATCTGAGTGACATTTGGTTAGTGGTTTGGTCTTGATAATATATTTAGTGTAATCTCTTTTGCAATGTGATTAACTGTACTGGAAATGCAGATGAAAATGTGCATTCAGTGTTTTGCAAAGTCACAGATGGGGAACATTGCCTTCAACCTTTTTAGTTATCCAGGCACAGAAGGAGATAATCCATACTCAGTGGCAGGCTCCCAGCGCTTCTCAGACTGCTTGTAATGACCACACATAACAGATTTCAGAATAAAAGCTAATTGTCTCATCATGCAACCCAGAGACAACAATTCCTGATAACTAAGGAAATGGAGCAACAACTCATTATACAGTACTTAATATGAAGCATTAGAAGATATAATTGCTAAAAGTTCTCACTTAGGTTCAGTCAATAATAGAGGTCAGACATGTAAGATTAACCTGATTCTGCAAAGTGACGCAGACGGATAAATACACGCACATAGACACACACAAACCATTGTGAATGGCATGATTGAAATCAATTGGCCTACTCACAGAGTCTATCATTTATTTACTCTGTGGTTGCTCTAAAACTCATCTTGTAACGAGATTGGTTGGAAAGCAATCATCAAATGCACTTACATTCATTAAAATGATGTAAAAAGGCTTCAGTTTAGCTGGGAAAGGCCCGGGATACATTAAGCTAAAAACATACATAAATCTTTGCACAATCAGGGCTTAAGGGCTTTATGCACAAGGTAGTGCTTTCAGATGAAGTCATTTGATATAAGCAGTTAGCATAATTCATGTTGCTAAACAAATATGAATATGGCGAGAAACGTATATTTAAGAGAAAATACTCTGAAAAACCTCCTTACTTTCCAGCTATATTTCTCCTGTGCCCATGCCTAGTCCACTCTTCAGTAAGTACATGTTGACACCCTCTATGTGAAGGAAAATGAAAGTATGTTATTCTCACTGCTTTAATTTACAAATCCCTAATTTAGTAGACCAAGAAAGAAGCTTGGTCTCCTTCCTGGTCTACTAAAGAGACCAAGAAAGCTTTCTCTTCCCTCTTTTTCTCTTCAACAGGACACATCTTCTGAGCAGCAAAATGGAAGACAAATTTAGTTATCGGCGAATTTGTTATGGGCTTCCAATGCACCTGCCTCAGCAGAGCCCAGCAGGTAGGAAATATCTCTCTTGTGGAAATATCCCTATGATGGTTTGCTGCTTGTGCCTGGAGTTGTGGGGAATGGTCACATCTCCTCACATATGGAGAATACACATGGATTAGTGTATCTGCCAAAGGCATGGATTGAATCCACTCATCTGCTATCAGTCACCATGTATTAATCATGAACACACTGGTCTCAATTTGGCCTATCAGACAGTAGCTGAAGTTGTTGACATTTTCTCATTCTTCTCACAGTTTTCTTACAAAAACAACCAGATAGGACAAAAATGACAGGGCACTGACTGAACTGAAGTAATGCAGCAGCCCTTTCCAGCCTGGACAGGGCTGTGGTAGCACTGAGGGAACACAATTATATGTATGTTTACATACTTATCACTAAAATAAATTCCTATGCTGGAAGGAGAATAAACTACAGAATGGGCATATTTATGTGACCATCCTAGTGAGGCTAAATCAATAAAAATACCAGTATGTGAACATTCAGGGAAATAAAACTTACTTAATTCATTCATTATCATGAGAAATGTCTTTGCTTAATAATGTTCCCAGGCAAATAAAAATCTCAGTTTGCTGAGTTCTCCTTCTGCCATCTCACCCCCCCTCCACTCCCATTTATTAGTGATGGAAACCCCTAAATGTGCCTAGGTATCTTCTTCTAAGAGTCATTTACCACAAAATTCAGCAGGCTTTGTCCTAGACAGCATGTCACTCAGATTACAGGGGAAGGACTGATGTGGAATCAAAGATGGTGGGAGTCATGAAATAAAATTCTCTGGGAAATTTTAATGTTTTAATATATGCTTTACTTCTCATTAGAAACTTCCAGAAGAATACAAAGTTTAAAGATAAATACAGAAAAAATATTACTGAAGTATTTATTTTCCAGGAAAAAGCAGTCTTCCTAATTTCTACAGTACATTATATATTGTGACATATTGAATAGAGGCTGATTTGTGAAAATAAGTGAAAAATCTAAGCAAAGGAATCAGAAGTAAAAAAAAAAGCTTGCTTTATCTTATCAGAGCATCTCCTTGCAAAGATTTACCCCAGAAGATATCATTAGAGATGATTTATTCATTCCAAATGTTTCAATTTCAATAAAATTGAAATTGTGTTTTCCAACAGAAATATTTCCCCTCATGTTTTAATCACCTCTCTTCAGTATTTTGCTTAGCCTGAAAGCATAATTCTCCATTCTTTCTTCCTGGAGGGAAATTCTCAAGTCCCAGACACATTTCATTTGGTTAAACTTAGAGATACTTATAATATGCCTTAGTACATTGTGTACATTCCTTGTCAGAAACCTATTTAAATGAATTTTTTTTAAAATCATTACTGAAGAATTTTTACTTAATAAAACTCCGCTTAATAGTTTAAAGCACTATTTTTCCTGACTCAATTTTATGCAAGTTTTGTGCAGGTAATTTCTGAATTCCTTGAAAAACTCCACAGATTCAGCATCCCAGCTACTATTTCTGCCTGCCACAGACATGGAAATTTTCAGATGGAAATTTAATGCTGCGTTGCTAAATATTTCCTTTCCTCACAGGCTCATGAAATATTGATAATATGCCCTGAAGAGGCCAGACCTTGTTCCTATGCAATATTTTCTTCTATGAAACTGTCATAAAATTCTTTTTTCCTATTTTAATATCTCATTGGTAATCTCTAGAATGCCTATTAATTTTTTTAAGCATGAATACTATTTTCTTTCAGTAGGCACAGTCCAGCTCTGATGCAAGGGCCAGTGTCTGCCACACGGATGAGGGAGGAGAAGGCTTTTGAAGGAGCTGTTGCCTGGTTTGCCTCCCTCAGCTGCTCGTTGCCATAGCCACCACTACATGGTTTGTTTTTCCACTGGCTCAGCAGCACCTGTGCACTGAAATGAAGGGTTATTTTGGAGAGGGCTTTTCTTTTCACTATTCCTGTGCATGCAGTATGGACCCATAAACTACTCCTTCCATAGCACTGAGGAGGGGAGGAGCAGTAGTGAAGCTTCCTGAGCCAGCTTTGCTGCTGGAACTTGTCTCCTCCAGAAAAATGGTTTCAGGCAGCTTTGCTAATACTCTGGTAATCAGTGGTTTGGAAGAATAAGGGCTGTATGTCAGCTATTTAATTTTTATTTTTGTGCTTGACCAGTGTTGAGTAAAACGATAAAGGGTAAAGAAATCAACAAACCCTGAATCCTTTCCCCAGCCCTGATGAAAATCAAGTTTGTTGGTACAAATTAAAGGGATCCCATGAATTTTGGATGAATTAGAATGGTCAGTGAAAGGGAGGAATGCAATGGAAAGAGAAATAGGTGAGCAAGGGAGACATCGGAGCTCTCTTGAAGCCAACATGAGATTCCCTTTTATCTGCAAGAGGAAAGGCACATCACACTGGTTCTGCCCCTTGCTGTGAAACACAACTTTGTGGGATCTCAGCACATTGTTCCTGATCCAGGAGATGCCAGGAGAACCCTTGGGGGTCTCGAAAATCCTGGAATGTTGCCAAGAGTGCTTGGTGGCTTGATTTTGATCCATCCACAGAAGTAACAAGAGTTTGAGGACACGAGAATCACTTTAGAGTGAAGGGTGTAGAAGAGACACATTTATAGGGTGAAATATAAACTTTAAGGTTTCTGGTACAGGGGGGTTATGGAGACAAGATGGAGGGATCAGGGCGTGTCTCGTCCTTCTTCTTTCTTCTTCTTGTCCTCCATCTCCTGTGGTGATTTTGGCACTTGGGGATTGGTTTATGGTGAAGGTGCACTTGCTAACATGGGCGAAAAGCATTGGGAAATAAAGGTAAATATTGTGTACATAGATTTTAGTATAAAAAGACATGACCGCCCCGTGGGTGGTCAGAGAGTGCCTGTGACTGCTTGCAGATCAGACCTCTGTTGGGCAGACAGAAAATTTTGTAGATAAGAAACAATAAACAATCTGAAGATTGAAAAGCTGAAGAGTCCAGACTCGTCCTTTGAATCGCGTGCCACCCAAGAACCACCCTACCCGTGTCGGGGCAGAGACAGACAGCCGGACCCGACACAGCTTTGTGTCTTTATTTACAACTTATCAAAAAATGGTGTCACAACTCCTCAGTGATCCCAGGGAGATTCATAAAATAGCTGAGGTGACTGGATTTTTGCTGATTTTTGTGCTGATCCAGGCTCAGGTTAATATATCCGTGAAGTGCCTGTCTTTTTTCAGACAAGAAGTATTTTACCTGATACATTGTGACTCTGGGTGGGACTTTTTAATAGACAAAAAGTCGATAACTGAACAAAAACTTCATAGCTGCCAAAGACTAGTCATCATGTACTGCATAGGAAGAAGGTAATGGAACTTTGCAAAGAGAAAGGGAAAAAAGAAATGTGCCTGGAGTCTGAAGCCAGGCAAAAATCAAAGCAGAAATAAGGGACAAGTAATTAACAAATGAATACATCAACTATCTTGTACTGTGAATTTGATCTTGGTCTCCCAAGTTCTTCACTTAGGAAACATTTGTAAATAGAAAACTAGGAAAAATTATTTGGATTCATTAGAACTTGAAACTTTAACATAATTAATTGCAATTTAAAAGACTTTAGAAAAATAGAAAAGATGAAAACCAAAACAAAAAATTGAAAGTGCTGAAAAACATTTTCACAAAGCTAATTTTGTGACAAAATAGTCTGAAATGACATGCCAGAATCTGTTTGCCTGTCAGCTCTGCTGCTATGAAACTCACAAATATGCTATTAGCATTCTAGCACCTCATCCTAGCACTTGTTTCATAAAAAATTAGCCCTGCATACAAGATGTATACACATGTCTTTTTGTGGCATAGCAATGCTGATTTAAAAACTGGAATTCACAGTAACCCAATGAAAATGATGGCTGTAAATTAACTGGGCATAATGTAGTCTTTACAGTTCTCCAGAGGACTTGAATAAATACAAAAATAAATGAGGAAGAAATGGAAGTGAAAAGAAACAGCCTTTTCTTCAGATGGTCTACATTCCTAATTGAAAATTTTGGCTAGCATTAGTTGGCAGAAGCATGGCATACACAGCATGAAAGGTCAATAAATTAGTCTAATACATGGAAAAAATGCCTTACTGGAAAATTTGATGGACACCATCAGTTTTAGAGTCACATATTCTGCTTGTTTACCCATTTCAAAGCCCTTTCTAACACTTAAGTTATACAAGTCCATCACATTGATTGACAAAGACCTTATCAGTTCAGGTTCCAAATTAGGAGGTATAGGGGAAAATTTGTTAGTGTGTATATCCAGTTTACATAGCTGATAGAAAACCCATTTTTCTAAAAGAATGATGCTGAAGAGAAGATGCACATATTATTTTGGAACACTAATGGGCTGTACCAGAGGTATTTTAATGGCTTGGAAAATGTCAGTGGTGTACAAGAACAGACAAATTAAAAAGAAGCCTTACAGAACCTACCTGAAACACATTGACATTTCACATCCATCCTGTGCTGTTTTATGTAACAATTCACAGTAATTGTATTTTAGAATATTTTGTGCTTAGCCTGAGAGGAATTCTCTGCTGATTTCCACAGCACAAAATGATTGTATTTATTTAGGTGCTGAGTCTTTTAGGGACAAAGACTGTCTCTGCTCATGCCTTTTTCTGGGCCTGGCATAGTGGATTTTGCCCTGATGGTGTTGTAATACAAACAAGTAACATATTTTAAAGCCAGAAGGTTCACTGTAATCACCCACTTTGATCTGCAAAACAAAATGTCTGGGGCTCAGGAGGATCCAAGTCCTGCTTGCTTAGGAAGCAAATGTGAAACAAACAGAGTAAAGACTCTAAAAGCTTCCTACCTAGCAGTTTTTTACCTCTATTGAGCAGAATATCAACCCTTTTGCATTCAATTTATGATGCCAAGTCACTCACTAATAATCACAATAATGAATGACACCAGTTGCAAGTGAAATATATTTTTCTTTCATTTCATTCTTCTCAGAAACTCAGCAGGGGTTCTGTATGCAATTTGGTGGTTACATTAAACTACATTTTGAATAGGGTTTAAATTAAAACTGTGCATTTAGGGTTTAAATTAAAACCCAGCATCAGCTGAGATTCTGTATTTGATGGGTCTGATGATAAAAGGAAAGCAAGTTTAACTCAGGCATTTAGGAATCCCAGGTCCTTTGGCATGGCCAAGGCCTTGCTCTATATCATAAAGTCGATTTTTTAGACACCCTTTTTTTCCCCATTATCTGTACAAGGCTTTGATCAGTTTGATTTTATTACCTGCTTCATTTAAATTCTTAAGGACCACAGCTTAGATTAGCAAGTAGTCCTGCAATTACTGAAGCACAGTGAAGGGTTTTGAGCAGAGCAGCACGCGCTTTATGGTTTTCATTGGAATTACTTTTTAGCCATCTGAAGAGCAAGAAATGTCTCAAAAAAAAAATGAAAAAGAAAAAAACCAAAACCAAACCAAAAAAAAAAAAAACCAAAAAAAACCCAACCAACCAAACAAAAAAAACCAAACCAAAACAAAACAAAAAAAAAAAAAAGAAGAAAAAAGAAAGAAACCTGAAAGAAACCCAAAAGAAATGGCCAGATCAATGTATGTATCATCTTTGTGTCTGGATTGAAGGCACTTGAGGCAGTAATTTGTGTTCGGACTCAAGTGTTTATTATTTCTTATCAGTAAAACAGTATCACTACTGTGAGTTCGGCAGCTTTTCATTAGAAGGCACAAAATGTCTAACAGTCTCTTGTTACAAGGTGTCTTAAGACTAAACTGTCCAATTAAGAACTGACACCTAGATTATTTTCCCTTTTAACCTAATAACTCATCCCACAGAGCCCACAATGGGGACTTTCCTGCCCAATTACAAAATGGCACCCAAACCCATGAAGAAGTAGGAAGAAGAAGCATGAAGGGGAAACTCAGGACGACACCCTGTGCCCTCCACCTTGCTTTCATCCACAACATGCTAAAAATCCCAAAACCTAAATTTCTCACCAAGTGATACACCTACACTACTCTCTATAATCTATTTTACACTTTTGTGCATTCTAGTCTGTCTTGAAGTCTAGGAAACTTTCTTCATGAATGAGGGTCAAAGTCAGTGCTCCTCTGTGGGTCAGGGCACCTCAGAGCAGACAGAGAAATATTCCTGGTGCTCTGGGTTTCCACATTTCTCTGCCATATATTCAATTAAAATACATTTCAAAAACATTTTAAAAACTTGACCCCGTTCCTGAAGTCAGTGCCACTTCAGTGATGCTGAAGAAAGAACCTGCACTGAGCAGCAGCTGAGGTTCAGGCCAGTGCTCATTCTGTGACAGAGGCCACCTGGGCATGAAGTGGGAGGCACGTGGCTCTCCACACACAGAGCAAGGCACAGCCACAGACCCAGAGGAGCCCAAGCCCATGCTGTGCATGATGCAGGGGCTTTGCTTTGGGTCAGTTTTTCCCCTAGACTGAGCAGCCAGTAGCAGCTGGCTGGGAGTAGGGGTGCTGCTGCTGGAGGGTTGGTGTTCAGCAGAGTGCTGAGTGCTACTGGTTTAGTTTCACACTAAAGAATTCTAATTTAGGTGCTCTAGGATGACACCAGTATGCAGACTGAAGCATATAGGTGAGATGACTGGGAAATCTGTTGCAAAACTACAGTTCTGGTATAAAAAACATAAATTAATGGCATGAATCAACATAGTAGATTTGGGTTGTTATCTTAGAGTAGTACATAATTTAGAGTACTTAATTCTGAAATAGGACTTCACCAAGAAGTGTGTTTTTCTAATCTTGAATATACTTCAAAGGACCATTTTGGCCTTGATCCATAAAAATGTAATCTGCTTTCATTTTATTATTTATTAATTTTTAATATTTGCTCATTCACGAAACTCTAATTTTCATATTCTCCAAGGATATGAAACATGAAATACACGGTGATGTGTTGCCTCACTAGTGGCACAGGGATTAGTGTCAGGTTCAGGCTTGGGGTACCTGCTTAGATGTTTAGAATCAGGTTGTGAGGATACCACAAATTCCCTTAACAACAATAAAGTGTCCTTCTACTAAGTACAGTTTCACTGTGCTGAAGTCTTGTTTTAAGTAGAATGGATATCTTTAAGCTATTGTCAATTCATCAAGCATGGTTTAAGGTCCCTTAAATTTTGCTATATAACAAAGGCAGACTGCCTTGCCAAATCTAGACTTTCAAGATGTGTGGATTTAGCATGTGCCAACCAACAAATTCAAGCATTGCATTTTCATTACTAACCTTGAAAAGCCAGAAAAGAAAAAGCCAAGCAGGAACATAATAAGCCAAGGGATAAACCAAAGATATTTTAAGGAGGCAGATGTTTATGTATTCATAAAATATTCTGTCGAAAGAAAAAAGTCCCTTCTAAGATTTCAGTTTAAGCTTGGCAAAACAAAGACTACTGGTTTTATTTCTATTGCTGCAGCATCTGAGTGGTGTCACTTTTGTGTTAAAAAGAACACAATGCTAAAACAATTTTTTCTTTGGCTGAACATATTTCATCCAGAAGGTTAAGGAAATTTACAGCTAAGCATCACACTGCTAATGCAGAAGACCTAAATCTTTCAGGTGTCCTAATAAAGGTTGGCTTTATGGTTCAGAATTCAAAATACAAGGCTGAGAAAATATATCACGTACAAAGGACTGAAATCCAAACCAACATCTTGAAAACAAGAAAATAACTTTGTGAGAATAGAGGGGTTGGGTTTTATTGTAAATATTTTACAGAACAATCTTCATCTAAGGAATGTGCCTAAATGTCTCAGATGCTGAAAATACCAATACTTCTGAAAAACACTTAAGTAAGACTCAGAGTGATGTGGATTATTACCTACTATTTTGCCTGAAAGTTCATTGAAGCATAACAGGAAGACTTCTAAAGTCTTTGTAAAAAATATCCATTAAAAAAAAGGCAGACAAAGCTTGTAGCACCCAGATATACAGGGTGATCAGGAGAAAGTACAATGACCCCCTCTTTTTTGGTGGAGAACAGAAGAAAAGGACAATATTCTTATAGGTACAGAGATGTCTGACTGAATTATTTTATTTTAGTTGTGTACATGGGCTCAAAATCTATCTGTGGTCTATAATTTTTAACTACAAGCAGCTTCTGTTTTTGATTCTGTCTTCTTAGAAAACAGGTCAGATCCATCCTGATGCTGTGAGGTTTATTTTGAAGGATACAATTTTAGGTTTTAGCCCTTTTGTTTTAGGTGCTAATGTTCTTTATTAGAGCTGGCCCTGAGCATCTTGCCCAAGGTTGTGGAGCCTGATCTTCTCAGAACCACTTACAACACAGGATGTGACCATGGATATGCAGGGAGGAGTCCATAAAACTCCAGAGGCCAGTGAAGAATTGTCTCTTTCACCCTCCAGATCCCACCATGCTAATACTGACTTCTGTTTGTATGGGAATGAAAGAGATTTGTGCCCAAACCAGTGCATATATTTTGTATTTTCATGTACAAAATGTTTATTTTGTACATGAAAATTGTGCTTGCAAAAGCCAGGAATCATCTTTGTCCAGCCTGCATACATTTACATTATGCAGTAGGACACTTTTGCTAGATTTCTGTGTGGTAGGACACTAGTAGCTTTACCAAGGAAGAATTTTGCCTTACAGATTAATGCAAGTGGCAATCCAGTTTGAAACACCAGAAGATGGATTGTGGGAATGAACATTTCTGTGCAGCTTGTTCAGGCATGTGCTGGTATTTGCTGCTGAATAGAGCTTTTAGTGATGACTGTGGGAAACTTCAATAATAGCTTTAAGAATTTGCCTGACAATGAGCCTGAAGAAAATACCCTGGTATTACAAGATATTTTCCTTTCAAAATAATCACACATTAATCATATATATCATAATGAGTAGTATCACTTCTTCACTCAAGAAAATTCAATTTCTATATATTTCTAACAGTGGAATCTGGGCTCAAATCACAGCAGATAAATACTATTTGCAGTTATCATTTTTGATTGCTTTTCAGTTAGAAGTCTTTTGCTTCAGCTATTTTGGAATGAATAAGACAAAAATGTATATGTGCTCAGGATATGTATCTGTTTTGACTGTCACTCAGAAGGAAAGGAAGGAAAAAAAGCAAGAATTTTTTTTTTTTGAAAGAAAAAAGCCAGCAATTCTAATTCAAGTCAATAAAATATTTCTTACTGCTCAGGCATGGGATTCATCTAATTCAATGATTTCTTGCAGTGTGATCACCTGCCTTGGAGCTAGATATCTAAGACCTAGCCATAAAAAGGAACGAAGGCCATGAATAACAGGATAGAAAACAAATCAGAATGTTGCTCAAAATGTTGTTGAAGATTTATTGTCAGAGCCTCAGGTTAGTCCATCCTCTTCACATCACGTAAAAGGGATGAGGCAGCAGAAGGTGTTATGTAGGAATTGCTAAAACTCTGCTTTCATGGGAGGATATTTCCTCTGGCTTAAGTGCCACTGGAAGCAGGGAATTCTTCAGTCTGGAGCAGTTCTTTTAGGCCCTGGAAATGGCAGGTGTATGTACAGCAAAGGATGCAGTGAGGGATGCAGAACTGGATGACATTTTGTTCCACTGAGTAGTGTGAGGGAAAGAAGGATATCTTTTAGGTCTGGAAAACCTTGTAAATTGTGTTTGGGGACTCTTATTGTTTATTTATTGCTCCAAGTAATTGAATGTGGCAGTCTGCACATTTCAGTGACAGATCTAGCTGGCAATCCTCATGTTACTCCAGAGTTTATGTAACCTAGCAATAGCTAAGTAATAGCTAATCTGGGAGCATCCTAAATTATGATACTTTACCAGCAGATGTTTTTTGTGTTTTCCCACCATGGTTATATATTCCAAATCTATCTGCTGTCACAGGGAAGTGAGTGCTGTTAAAACTTGAGATCTGAGACCCTCCCCCATCCTCTCAGTGTCTTTCTCCTCTCTTGAACAGTAGTTGAAGAAGTGGGAGGTGATGCATTAAATCTTGTTAATACTTTTGGTTGGTTTATCCTTTCTGTTTTGACATTGTGTCTTGTATCCGTCAATCTTATAGATGTACATAAAATTGGCTTAAGGAACATATTCAATTGGCATCCAAATTTTAACCAGTGCTGCTCATAAATCATACACAGAATGCATCAGTTCTAAGTGGAAAAGGCATGGATGTCCATGACTTCTGAATTCCACAAAGCTCATAAATTCTTTTGGAATCCTGGCTTGAAATAATGTGGGCATACAGTTTCACTTGTTTTTTGCTATTACTTTTACTAAGCTCAGACCAAATTTTAAAGCCTGCTTGGCCAGGAAGAGATCACAACTTGCATCTGTTTATTCATTTTGTTAGAAACTCAGCATTGCTAAGCCTAACAATTTTTTTATTATTATTGATTATACTGATGAAAATCACAAAATTGCTGTACATGGACAAGATGAAGGGGAAGGTTTACTTTACTAAATTACCCATGGAAGTGTGTATGGAACACAGGAGTGTTTGGGCTAATTAAAGCACAGAGATCTAGGTAGTACATAATTATTAAAAATCAAAAGCTACTTCATGTCCACTGTTGCATATAAAATACTTATTTTCTAATACAGAGAGTTTGACATTACTTGGTAATTGTAGGCCTGGTCTTTTAGGATTCTGTTTACTTCATCAGATCCAAAATAATATGTTTTAATTGTCAATATTTTTTTAAACTGTTCAGTGATTTTGAAGGTAGAGGTTGATTGTATCTCCTGAGACTTTATTTTAGAAAGGAAACAACTCTGAGAGCTTTTCAAAATTTTGCCTGCAAACTTTCCTTACTTAAAAACCTGTGTATGCAGCTTGGTTAATGCCAATCTATGGTACATATTCTGGCACATTTTTTTTTCTTGGTATATATGCACTTATTTCTATATTCATTTTGGGTAAATTTATCTCTGTACATGTATTTCTTAGGAAGATTTCCTGTCCAGTCTGTTTGTATACATATCTGACACACATTCAACCAAAAATATATAAGCAAAAGGAAAGGAAAGAGTTAAGGTTCTGTGGTGGAATACTGTTCATTCCTTTTGCCATTAACATAACAGCAAAAGCTACCAGGTCAGGGTGGTTTTTCTGTCTGTGAGGGTAATCTGTATCTGCTCTTTGCTCTTTCCTGAAAGGGTTTGGTTTAAATAACCCCAGTAGTACAAAGTCTCACATTCAGAGCCTTCTATTTTAGTTCTCCTTTCAAGGGAATTACTGCATTTTTAACCTGCCTCTTGCTCTCTTTCCTAGTGTAAAGCTGTGTGATTACAGAAGCAGGGTGATGAAACACATCAGCTCTGTCTCTTAATCTTCTTATAAACCCTAACAGATTTTGAAGATGAAATTTGGCAAATGTTAATTGTACATACAGAATTCATGCTGGGAAAATCTCCTTCAGGAGGAAAAAATAGAGAAGGGAAAAGAGCTGAGTGCACAGCCGGACTGTTATGTAAGATGTTTATTTCCATCAAGTCTAGCCCAGTGAAGGCTGTGCAAAAAATAGGCCAAAGCTGCAGAGTTGTGACATCATAACATCACCAGAAAGGTCAAAGAAATCACTGGCACACTGAGAAGTGCTACTTATAGTAATGGCAATTTCATTCTATACATATTTTCTTTTCCCCTACATATTGGAATAGAGCCTGATAGTGGTAAGCAAGACTGGTCTTTTTTAAAACTTCCAAAGAAACATGTTTGGGATAGTGCACAGCAGCATAGGAACAAGGCAATAAAAATTACTCATTGTTTTGATGACAAAACTAAAGCCAAGAAAAAAAAATATTAGAGGGTGAAAAGTTGCATTTGGCTAAAATCTGATTTTGGAATTTTGTCTTAAAACATGTAAACACCCTCCATACAGCTGATCTGAATGAATCTATTGATTTCTTATAAGATTTAGTTAATCCAAGACCAAAATAACAAATTAATTTAAATGTCCTGAAACGTTTTTTTTTCAGGACATTTTTTTTCACATCATGGAAATATTTATCCAGCTCTTGCTGTGTTGTTGTCAGGCTCAGAATGGCACTGATGCAGTGTTGCTGCTCTGTCCTGTCCTTGAAGAACTTACAGTTTTGCCAGACATCCCATTACATTCACATGAATTGTTCTTCATCTCATGGGAGTTATATATACCCTAAAGTACAATTAATAAAGATTAATTTTAGCTTTCATGCCTCTTCATATTTGGGACTAGATTAAAAAAAACAAAAAGCAAACAGGCAAAAAAAATCAGACAACTCTGTTTACAAAATGATGGGATATAAACACAGTTGCCTAAGTATAAAAATAATAATTCTAACTAACTCCTTACATACTGGGTAATGCCTCTTGTTTAGATCAATTTTCTTTTCTTGTATGATGCATAGAATAAAACAAATTCAGGGGGCATTTTAAGTGGTCATATACAAGTATCTTGGCTTGAGTGGAGTGGAAGGTACTGTTAATTCATGTTTTATTCCTTGCCCTGTGTGAAATAAGTTGTTTCAAGAAAGGCAAGTGCATGGTGCTGAGAGACCAGTGCCAGCTCGTGAGACAGCAGTGCCCTGACAGTGAAGGGAGGCCAGAAGAGGTGCAGCAATTTCCAGCTCCAAGCTGCCAAAGCCTCCCACATGACTGAAACATAGGATCTGCACTGTAGGGGTCTGAAGTCAAGGGAAATAAATCTCATCCCAAATATCATTTTGTGCCTCTATCTGCTCTGGGACAAGGAGTCAACATGGTTTCTCACATGGACATTTCCAGGCAGGAATGTTGCATGGTGCCTGGCACAATGGAGACTGCTTTAAGGCTTTATTCATATGGTGCGACATCGACCTCCCAGGGATCCTGGGAAAATATCCTTACCTCAGGATATTTTCCACTTGCAGAACTATCCAGCCCTAATGTCCAGTGATATTTTAATATCTTAACATTAACCTCTGCAATTAAGACGCATTTCTGAGTTTTAAAAAAAAAAAAAAGCAAACCTGTAAAGATCTTATTAACCTGAAGTTTAATTTTTCATGGTAAATTTTTATCTGTGTACTTTAAGTCTTTTGGGGAATGCAACCCACTCTTGCTTGCTTACTCACTGATGGGCACTTAGGCACATGAGATGATCCCACAGGTAACTTCATGGCTACAGGTCTGTGCTGCCTTCAAAAACTGGAGGAGGAGTCTGTGTTCTTGTGAGAACCTCAAGGCACTTACTTGTGTTTGCAATTTTATACCTCCAGCAGCACAGTTGTTACAACTGAAGTATGGAACTTGTAGATAACACTACAATAAAATGTATTTTATTCCTATGAAACTGCCTGGCCCTGTAAGTCCTAGTAAGCCATGCCCTTTCTTATTTGCAATGTGTAAGCTGATGTCCTGGGCTGATAATGGACTCTGAAGGCAACAGAAGAAGTACTTTCAGCCTCAAAGTGCTTCAGACAGCTCAACCTTTTGCACTTCTTCATTACAAATTAAATATATGTCCTTTAACAAAGGTTAAAACTTTTTGAGTGTCAGGACAATAAATTCTTGATTCACTGTCATTTCCTTTAGTTCTGTCCCTTGGCTAACTTTCTGTGGGGCTTATTTGATTAGGGTTTAAATGAGACAGAATGGAATTATAATAATCACTTAAACAAAACCGTTTGTCATGATTATTCTGTGATTTATAGCTGATATGCAGAGGACAGAGGAATACTAATCAGAAGATGAAAATTTTGTACATAAAACCTGAACAACCCTGATGCAATAAAATTGAACTGTTGTGTGCATTTTCTTGATGATGATGGAACCACCACATTGGACTTTTCATAAAGATCGATCTGATAACTGTTTTATCCTTTCTGGTTCCCTTTGACCCTTATTTTGCTGATAAAATGAAATAACTTACCAGAGCACTATAAGCATGCTTCAAACACCTTATGCATTGAAAGGCTGCAGATCTGTATGCTTGCTCTTTCATTCCTTATGTGTTTGACAGTGAAAACTGGGCCTGATAAAAGTGTTAAGAGGTTTCTTTCTGTTATCTGGTGCTCCCTTTTCATCTTGCCAACCTCTGCAGATCATCCAGATTCATATCTCAAGTTACAGGGTGTTCAATCTTTGTAGGTTTCAGATGGCAGCTATAGATGAGATTTCCCAATATTGATTCCCTCTACCCTTCTTTCTCTTTTTTTTCCAAATCTGACTCATATATTTTTGAATTACATGCCAGCACAGTTTTCTTGATCTTCCAGATTGCTCTAGAGTCATATATCACCGGACTTTGGGTTGTCAATTAGCAGCAGACTTACTCCACTGCTAACCAGACATTTCTTCTTCTGTCAGAGACATTTTTATTCACAAATATCCAGTGGAGACACAGAACCTGCTGCACTGTGGGGAATGCTGTGCTCCCACTGTTTGAATGGATGTTAGTGAAAGAAAAAACCTATCTCTCATGTCCTTCAGAACTGACACAGACATTGTTGAGTCACTTTTGAAAGGGGATGTTTGGAAAGACAAAAATTACCCTGTGGTCTGTTTCAGCTCAGCCTAGAAGTCAGACTGGAGAATCCAACTAAACCACAACCTCAGTCTTTCTATGGTTCAGTGTACTGCTAGCTTGGGTTCTCCAACTCCACCCCTCATCCAAAATCTTCCTGTTTTTATGGTAGTACTGAACCTGGAGATATTTGCATGTGTTCTTGGTCACTGATCTTGCTATGAGTATTTGAATGGATAAAACTAAGTACATTCTTGGAACAGGGCTGTATATATATGTGGGTATTAGTGCAGTCTTTTCCCTATTCTGCCTTTCCCATCTCTGCAAAAGTTTCAAGAGTTTTAAAATTTTGATTTTGCCAATATCTACTTCAATTGCCACATTTGCATACTGCTACATCCCTTATCTTTCTAACTGATTTCTGTTTTGCAGTGGCCACTGATACAGAAACAAAATTATTTGTGATCTTTTTCTATGCTCATCAAGAAAACATCTCGAAAATGACTGAAAAAAATACATTATTTTTGGTGCCTCAGCAGTGGCTTGTAATTCATGAAAAGGAAAGGTAACTGTTTGAGCAATATCAGTCAATGTTCAGAGACTGCCTCAAGGATGCTGCTAGGGCTGGAAAAAGCCACCTTAAAAATGCCAGAAGGCTGTTGTTCTCTTTTCTGTTTGTCATTATTGAGAATGAAATATCAACTTGATGTAATTTTTCATATACTAGCATTGCCATCTCCTACACTTCACTCCATGCAAATTGTATTTAATATTGTTATTCAAATGATGGAAGATGCATTGTTGATAATAAATGTTATGGAAAATTTCTATCAGAGAAGATAAAAACCTGTACAGCCTCTGAGAAAATCCGCAGAGCCTTGCAGGACCAAGCTAAATATACTTAGCTTCATAAATTCAGTACAAAGGATATTTTCAGCTATATGAAGGCCAACACATGCAATTTTGTAAATGCTAACCATAAAGAGACTCTACATGCACTTCTCATAAAAATATATCTATATACGTGTGCCTAATTTTACTCTTGGTGCATACTCATCTTTTATTCAGAGGAATGGGAAGGCAGAGCAATTTGCACTCCTTGTGAGCTTTAGTACAGGCCAGATAAGAGGACAGTGGAGTGGCTGAGCTGCCAAGATTAACAGGCTAAGGTCCAGCTGGAGCCAGTCACCAGTGGTGCACTTTGGGGGTTGATACTGGGGCAATACTGGTGAAGCTCCTCATAAGTGACCTGGATGGTGACACTGGCAGGTTGTGGATGACACAAAACTGGGAAGAGCAGCTGATACACCAGATGGGCAGGTTACCATTCACAAAGACCTCAACAGGTACAAGAAAGGGTGGCAAGAAACCAGTCTTCATAATGTTCTCTTCTTCAAAATGTTCTCTGACAAGAACATTATGAATTTCAACAACGGCAAAGACAAGTCCTGCACCTCAGCAGGAATAATCCCATGCTCCAGTACCAGCCGGACACAATCTGGCTCAAAAACAACTTTGCAGACAAGGATCTCAGGGTCCATTTTTACTGTGTGGGCAATGAAACACTGAACCAGGTTGCCCAGTGAGGCTGTGGAATGTCCATCTTTGGAGATACTCAAAACCCAACTGGCCGCAGCTGAGAGTTGTCTGTTGAAGCTGATCCCTGCTTTGAACAGGGACTTTGCAGCAGATGTTCTCCAGAGGTCCATTCCAACCTTAACATTCTCTATTCCTCTGTTACAAGGAATATTGGTTGGCATTGTCATGAACTCAGCCAAACCTGTCCTGGGCTGCACCCAAACATGTGTGGCCAGCAAGCTGAGGGAGGGGATTCTGCCCCTCTACTCAACTCTCATGAGATCCCAGCTGGAGTGCGGTGCTCAGCTCTGGGACCCCAAATATAGGAAGGACATGGGGCAGTTGGAGGGACTTTATAGAAGGGTGTATAAAGATAGGATAAGAGGGTATGGTTTTCTACCCTGAAAGAGGGTAGGGTTAGATTTAATATTAGGAATCAATTCTTTACTGTGAGAGTAGTGAGGCACCAGAACTGGTTGCCCAGATAGTCTGTGGCTTCCCATCCCTGGAAATATTCAAGTCCAGCTTGAATGGGGCTTTTAGCAACCCAACTAGTAGAAGGTATCCCTCGTCCTTGCAGGGGTGTTGGACTAGATTATCTTTAAAGGTCCTTTTGAACTGTAACCTTTCTATGATTTTATGATTCTATTATTTTGAAATAATATAAGGGCTAAAAGGACAAAGTAATAGTGGGATTTAGGAGCTAAAGTAATTGTCCTTCAGACAAAACTTGTGGCAAATGCACTAATGTGATGGAAAATGCTAAGCTTCTGAAAAGTTTTTACACCAGGCCATACAATGTAATGGAAAATTATAGCACTTCCACAGATATGAGAATAGGATACTTCAGAAAATCTAGTCAAAGATTTTAATATTCTATTAAAAGAGAAAGTTTTCTAGTATAATTTTTTTAAAGCTGTACTCCTTCTCAATAGCAGTTGCTTGGCTTCCTGACACCATTCAGATCCTCAATAGTAGTATTAACATTCATTTTTTAATTGTTATTGATACTTCTGGCTTTCCTCTGCTTTCACCGGTGGTATAAAAAATGAAACTCACAACAATGATAAACTCAATTCAGAGTTGTTGTCTCCAGTTACTAGAGCATGCATTGTATCTGTCATGGTCTTTTAGGCTTCAGAGAACTAGCAAATGCTTTTAGCCTTTGTGACTCCTCATGGAGAGTGCATACATTACTGTCTGGTTTTATACACACTTCATGGGAGCACAGCTCTTTTTTCACTCTCTGGTATTCTCTCTGAGGCATAACTGCTAAAGCCACTATTTAACTTCAAGCCAAGTGCAGAATGGCTATGAAACATCAGAGATAAAAGAGCTAGGGTGTTGTAAAATATGATTGGTATAAGAACATTCTTTCAAAAAAAAAAAAAATCCACCTATCTTGTTCTACAAGATCACCTGAAAGTGTGCTTAGCCTGTCTGATAGATATTTGACAATCAGGTAGGTATGTGATTATCTCATCGGTGGATTTGCACAGGAAGTGCATCATGCTGCTGTGTAAAACTCTTCTGACATGCTTCTCCAGACACAAAGCACAGAACCTATTTACCAGCCAAGCAATTGCTTTAAGTGAAATTCAAGCTTCAATGTGTTTGGTATTAGAGAATAATTGAGTGCTGTACATGCTGTGGTTTAGTCAGTCTGTGCCTTCCCTTTTTATGGAATTCTGACATCAATTGTGTCTTTCATTAAATCTAAACCAGTTCTTGCTCTCTGTAAAAGCAATATGTAAAAATGTTACTGTGTGTGTTTCCATGGTTGATAATTTTATTCATCTACAATTTCAAAACTCTCATGAATCCAGTGATTTTCTCCATTGTTTATTTTTACAGTAAATCAACTATGTCAGTGATCATACATTGCACAGCAACTGGAGAAAAAAGATCCAGAGCATGTAATGGCTTGTCATTCTTCATTTTGCTGTTTCTCCAAAAACTGTAAGGTAAAGATAAGAATCTGGTATCCACCTCTTTCTTCCTCTGTTTTATGCAAAACTCTAAAAATCTAAGAGTTATGGTTAAACAGAGAGGCTATACAAAACTTCAGTGGTTGTTACAGCATTTTCTACTGTAAAACTGCACTTGTTCAGGAGGGCTTCAGCTACATTAGAGTAGGATGCTATTTATATACATTTATTTCTCCTCTAAAAGTTTGCAAAGGGCAAACTAGGTAATGTGATTAAGTGGCTGAACACAGCAAAGGTCCCAAAAACTAGGTCATTATTGAGATTAACGACTGGATTAAAAGGATTTAGGAGAGTGGTAGGATTTTGATTTGCATATTACTCCAAAGACCTTTGACTTATGTAAAGCCTCCTCTTAAAGACTATCAAGCCAAAGTATTACATCAAGCAATTTAGTTGTTGCAAATTACTCTTGCCTGTTTTTTGACCTTGCATGTTATTACCCATATTTCTACACAAGAACTGTTTTTCATAATTCAGCACTTGTAATGCTCCTTTGGATGTGGCAGATTCAGGGGGACCACTAATGAGAAAGAGATAAGTTGTAAAATAATTAAATCTTATTAAGTATTAGCTATGGGATTCTTGAAGGATTTTACCTGAGATCATTTTAGCCAGATGCTTAAAAAGAAGACCTTGTTTAACAGCAGAAACCAGCAATTTAATCAAAATCAAGTCTTCCTCAAAAGCCTCACAAATTTATTTATATTAATCTTTGTGCCACTTTACAACAGTATACACAAATGTTTTGGTGTATGAGAAATGTATCTAAGATCTCAAGCCTGTAACTGCTTTGAACAATAGAGCTTGAGGGTCTGCCTGGCTGCAGTGAGTTATTTAGCATCAGCTAAAGGAAAAAATTAGTTTTAGGGGTTACTTGGTATAAAAGTCCCTCCATTGGCAGCATGTGTTTGTGTTTTACCCTATGTGAAAATGTTGCTTATGGCACTTGTATGAAAGAAGGAGGGTGGGGTGCTTTTCTGTGGGCAATTTAGCACAGACAAATGTGATTGTATGATTGGAAAGTGGACAGATGATATTCTGAGGATAAATTTTTCAGTAAGACACAACATTTGTGACAGTAAGCAAAATAGGAGAAAAGCTCCAAATACACCACAGGGTTAGAAAAAGTAAATAATCTCAGGATTTTCAGCAGAAGCCCAGTACATGACAGATAATACTTGCAGATCATATTTTCATAAATCATAGTCTTTCTGTATTATCCAGTCATTTGTGTCTGAAGAGCACTATATTTATTTTTTATGAACCTCTAACCTGACAAATGTTCTTACCATTTTACTGCTCTGCTTTTAAACAGTATTGCTTTAAAATGTCTGTCTCCACTGGCCCATCCAGGGTTGCGATGACCTCATTTCAGAAATTGCTTCAATAACCCTCAACTTCAAAAGTACAAGTTCTGCTCAGAAGTGCTAGTAAACACCAATGTGTCTGAAAAACAGATGAATATGTGGTACATGGGATCATTAGTTGATCTAAAGGACTCATGTAAATATGTTACTCATAAGGTGTAGGTTTTCTCTTGGTAAGTCAATCTTAATTATGCAGTGAGTGAATCAATTCAGAATTAAGGCCAAGGAATGGTCCAATTTTTTGAGTTTAGATTTATTGTTCAGGAGTTTTAGTGTCAATATATCACTCATGCAATGTTGTATGAGTCTGTCAGTAGCTTTTATATTTTAAAAATCCCAAATGAAAACATACGCTTCTTACATTTAGAAAATACCAGAGCAGCTCTCAGAAGCCAGCTTCAGCTCTAAAAAGCTTTTGCTTTCAATGATTCTTTCTGTCAGGACTTTTGAGTGAGAGTTATGATGGAGCTTTTCACCTCCTGGCTTCATCCACTTAATTTTGTTTGCAGTCAAGCTGGGTTTCTGATTCTACGGCATTCAGATTTCATCAAATGTTTTCTCCTCTCTAAAAATATTATTATTCTTCCATTCCTTGAGCACTTTCCCACTGTAATTACAGAAAACATCATTGTAAATGTGCATTGTGAAAAGGTTTCACCACATTTTTAAATCTGGTCTATGAGGTCCCAAGGCTGGAAGAAGATAGAGGAATAAAAAGAGATAGAACAAAAGCTGATTTGGCAAATTGACCTGAATAATGCCTGTGGTTCTGATACGTGCTTGGTTTTGATCCCAGGATTTTTTTTCCTCTGTTCTATTTTATTAATGACCTTTGATTTAAAATGTGAGGATCACAGGCTGCCTCAGTTAAAGACAAAAAAATCAATATCCAAGGTGACAATTTTTTCCTTATCTTTTTCTGGGATCTTGCTGGAATGTCTTCAGAAGGAGTAGTGGAGAGCCAGGCCTATCCAGAAATTCATATAGCTGGACGGCAAAGACCACAACTTCAGAAGTGAGAACTGTGCCTTTGAACTTGGTTAGACTGAGGAGATGTCCAGGCCAGGAATCCTACACATCCTAGGAAAAGTGCCCTTGCCACTACACTGTAGCATTAGAAGTAATTTGTAGTGATAAGCTGCTGCAACTACCTTTCTGAGAGTCACATCTTGTTGATGTACTTTGGACATGTTGTGAGGATAGTTAGCAGATCACTTCCTCCAGGGGGTTCCCATTGAGAAGCGTCACGTTGCTGGACTCACTTCAAGTTTGAATGGAAGATAGATGCTGAAAGATCCAACTGCAATGTTCATGGTCCCATAGAAACAGAATTTTAGCTACCAGGAAACCTTAGAAGCACAAAAGTAAAAAATAGCTGAGTAAGTGTGGCATTCATATTTTCTGGAAAAATCCCTTTGACCAGGATTTTTCTGGGAAGCTGAGAAGCCTTAGAGAAAAAGGAAAAAAATAATTATCTGATTTGCTTCTCCTCTGTTTTGCTCATGTGGAATGTGTTTGGAGATTGTTTACCAACAGGTGATTGTTTCACTGGTTTCTGCAGTGAATTATTTTGACTTATTGGCCAATCAGGGTCCAGCTGTGTCGGGGCTCTAGAAAAAGAGTCACGAGTTTTCATTATCATCTTTTTAGCCTCCCGTAAGTATCCTTTCTGTATTCTTTAGTAGAGTTTAGTATAGCATTCTTTATATAATATAGTATCATAAAATAATAAATTAGCCTTCTGAGAACATGGAATCAGATTCATTGTTCCTTCCTGCCACGAGGGTCCCCGCAAATACAATAAGCAAGTGGTCTGGAGTTGTAATATTCAAAGCTGATTTTGGTGTTTAAGAGCCTTAATGAAGTCTATCAAAAAGACCCCAGGTTCGGAAGGCACAGCAGTTGGAACAGAAGTGCTGTGACAGAGGAAGGCTGGTGGCACAGGTTGTGCCCAGCTCTGCACAGAGGTAGATCCTGGTAGATCCCACAGCCCTGCAGCAGATCCTGGAGCAGCTGCGTGGGAGCCCCTCACACACAGCCCCTGGCTGCCTCCCAGCCATGTGTAGCAAACAAGCACATATTGGTGGGTTGTACTAGTTCATCATGACTGACAAAAACATGTTTATTATTATCTATTCTTGGCCTCAGTAGCTGTTTCTTGCTCCAGCAGAATTTCCTGTTTAATGAAGAATTAAATTATGTTCTCTACAAAATGAAGAACAAACTAAGTAATATTTCTTTTATTTGCATTTAAATGCACAAATCAGGATGGTTTTAAAAGAAGATTAATCTTTAATGACTAATTCTTATTTGTAGAATCTATAACAAAACAGTCCTGAAAGAATAATTAGTAAACATCAGTTTTAACAATGCTACAGAACAACTTCAAAACTTAAAGGACTAAGGAAACATTTCTTTAAAATAATCACAGATAAACCACTATTTTTCACCATCATTCTTGCAGACATTATATTTTGGAAGGAGATTCCTGGTTTCTCTCCAACCCTTTCAGATCTCTGAACAAAGTCAGTGGAGAAAATCAGTTCCAGAAAGAATTTCCACGGCTGCTTGATGATTAGTTAAGTCAAAGTGTTCCGCCAATGATGGCTAGCAGTTTTGCTAACACAGCTGATAAACATGCTGATAAATTCAGAAAGCTTGCTACAAAAAAGATAAAAGTTCAAGGTATTGCTTGAAGATTTGTGTTCTTCAACCAAATGTATTTAAAATATGTCATGCATAGGACACGGAGAAGAAGAAAAGATTATAGCTTTCTTTTAGTGAAAACCATTTCTCTCACAAGAAGCAGCCACTTTAAATAACAATGCAAAAATCTCTAGTTTCACTCTTACAGAAAAATAATTATAGATTAAAAACATCAGGTATGCACACCATAAATTTCAGCAAGGCAACATAAAAAGAGCTCTAGCTCACAGGGACTGTGCAGTACATTGGAAGTTTAATGTTTGGACTTCTCAGTAGCTCCAACAGGTCTCAAGCAGGCCAAATATCTTGATGCCTTATTCAACCATCTAGATATAAAGGGACAGCCTTTCCAAGATTCTCAAGATAACTCAAGAAGATGTCAACAGAAAATTTCTGGTGGAAACCAGACGAGTTTGTATCATTGTATACATGTTTAGGAGGTGTATTGGTTTGGAAGGGTTGAGTTTTTTGTGTCAGCTTCTGTTTTTTGTTGGGGCTTCTGTTAGTTAATTTGTTTGTTTGTTTTTGTTTTGGTTTTTTGTTGTTGTTGTTTTGTTGGTTTTTTCTTTTAAATCCAACAGGTATGTACAGGAATATCTGGAAGTGTTAAATTGTGGCTAAGAATTTCTTCCCCAAACAGCTTCTACTCTACAGACTTGATTCACATACCTGTATAGTAGCTGGGCTTCTGCACCAAACTTGATGACTGCATTTCCTTTAACAGGTAAGTGGGTAGCCCACTTCCAGAGAGCAATTAATTCCAACCTGGCTAAAATACCATTTTTAGGGTGAATTGTTATCACCCTCAGGAAGTTTTTGTTACTTTTCATTGGCTCTCACTTAGACTAGATTTTTAACTTCTAGATGGTTAAAGTTAGGTGAATCCCATCTGAAAAGACAGTTTAAAAGATAATGGGATAAACACGAAGGTGAGAAGAAACCAGAATAAGAAAGGAATTTTTTAAAATATGTTTTAGAATTATCAGTGCAGTGTATAGCCCTTATCAAATCTGTACCAGAAATTTTTTTGGACTTTTTTGGATCTTTTGTTGGATTTTTTTTACTAATCTAAGTTTTAATTACTTCAGTTGGAATGGAGAGAACATCTATTACTAGAAAGAAGATAGGATTTGCTACTCAAATTCAGCTTGCTAGTCAGAAAATCCCTTGTATTACAGAAATTAATTCAATTGTCTGTCTTTTCTTTTAACACAAGATAATGCAGATTGCAGACTATTTCCATCACTATAGGTTGTCATATCAACTTTACTTACAAGTGATCTGATCATATTATATTTTGAATACACCCACAAACATGCATACTTTTCCAAATTCCAGTTGCAGAATGGAGTGGCTTCCAAAAATAATTGCAGCATTTTAAGGTTCTCTTCTTATTACTGAGTGTACATATGTGATATATAAATTATATCTAAAATATTGGAAGAATGAGCAAAAGAATAATGAAAATTATGTCACATGATACAGTAGCTGGATTTATGCTGTGGGACAATGTGTGGATCTCTGTGATTGAATTCTCTTTGTGAATTCCAGCTGCAGTATATCCCCATGTATCCCAGTGTCCTCCAGTGGAAAATTTGGATGCCCATGGGACTTTGATCCCTCTCCCAGAGATTTCAGTCAGCAAACAGGACTGCATGGCACAGCTCCAAGTGCACCCACTTTGCAGCACAGACACAACCAGTATGAGCTAGTTAAGTATGCTGCAAATGAAATGGGGTGAATTCACAAGTGATGATTACCTAAGACCAGAATGCTTGTGGATTTAAGTTTGCACTACATTGTTACACACTCAGCAGAGTGAACTTGTGATCAAATTCTTTAACTGCCTATATGTTGTTTAGGTAATAAGGATCTTCCTTGCTGCTGCTCTTGTGAGACACTCCCACTTGGAGTCTGCAAAAAACCTCTCTCTCTCCCTCTTTCTCTCCCTCTCTCTCTTCTCTCTCTCTCTCCTGTCCTCCCCTCTCTCCTTCCTTCCTGTAGCCATTATATTCAAAGAGGAAAAAAATCAATAAGGGTCACACATATTTCTTTTATTTATTAACTAATTCAATCACCTCAGATGAAGTACTGATGTTTCCAGCTATATGTTTTAACGCTTCCCATGAGTGATTTATAGTGTGGGATTTACAGGCCACTAATTTTACTCACCAGTGTCTGATATATCATTTGGCAACCAAAAAAGAATCTGTGAGAGGTAGGAGATTCATTGTAGCCTGCTGTCTGTTCCCACTGCACAGTTGAATTATAGCCTTGGGTAACCAGCATCTCACACAAAGGAAGAGCATCTTCTGTGGCTCTGTATCCTCCATGCAGAGATCTACAGTGTGATCCAAAACATCACTTGCATCCATAAAGTAAAAGATCCCACAGGATCAGGCAAAGTCTAGACTGGGGTGGCATGACAGCAGTGCAGACATGCCACAGGGGGCAAGACATAGCTCAGGTCCTCACAGAACTGGAAGTCCCAATGAGATCTTGAGGTCTCAAACCGAAAAATAAACTATTCTCTGTTACTAATGGAGTTATTGGAAATGTTTTGTTCTGTGGAATTAAAAATCCAACATTTTTCAAGCAGAAAGATCAAGAAAAAACAAAATTGTTCAGTGGTTCAGGCCAAAACACTGTGGACAATATTCTCTGAGTATTTGTTTATGTAATTTATTAAACAAATGTCACATTGCAGAATCCAGAAAAGAATTTATGTGAAAACATGATTCTTTCTCTTTCTAGACCACAGAAAGGAAATCAAACTATATAAAGCTTAAGGAAATATGAGGATGCAAAATTAAGGCAAGCTGAGTCAGGAAAGTCGAACTTGTGGCTGTAATTCATGATGGTTTGAGAGTGAGAGGCAGTGTCACTTTTGTTTTACTTTAGCGAAATGACCACTTTAAGTGAGGACTTCTCACTAATTTTTCACCTTGGATTTCTCTTTTTCTGTCAATATGGTGATTCAACATTAAAAGATTAAATGCAAGAATCCAACTTTAAAAGGCTGGTGACATTCCTGTCAAAGGCACAGACTACATTTACACACTTGTACAGAGAGAACTCCAAAGAACAGAAGCGCCTTTATAGTAATTTTCCCTGCAAAAATAGACCTTACAGATATAAATGGAAAAACCTCCTGAGTTTTGTAGTCAAAGACAGTCGTTCTCCTTTATACTTTTTCTTTAACACTTCTAAATATTTTTTACCACATCACAATGAATTCAAACACAGTGAAAAAAATTTATGAAAGCTGAGGTGTCATTTTTCACTACTTCTCCATTTTTCAGTTTCCAAATTCATCAACACCAAAAAATATAGTTAGTTTTCCTCACCCCCCAATGTTCTCATATGAGAAAGTAACTGAAAACAAGAATCTTGACTTTTCAATTAATATGTTTTAGGCTATGCCATGAGTTGTATATATCTTTAGGGTACTAATTCCAAGGTAATAATTAATTAATTACTTTCATGAGGCTGTTAGCAACTTTATTAACTTAGTACCTCAGCATATGGCTGTCATCAGTGCTGCTATCCCAAAACTCCTCTTGAATATATTTACAAGTGTTACTGAGGCTGTGGGATATGCCAACATGCCAAGACAGTCTGGGTGAGATTGATCTCACAAAAGTTTAAGTATCTATGATCCAGATGTCTCCAAATGTTGAGTATTACACAAATGCCAAAAAACAAAAGAAGCCTGAGAATTTGATCATTCATCAAAATGATGAAAAATTATAAACAGGTATCCAGTGCTGCCCAGGAAATTACAGTTTATGTAAAATAAAACATCTGATGCTTCAAAACAGATATGGATTGCTCAAAAAAAAATTTTATGTATCTAGTCCTGCCTTCACAGCTCCATATACTCAAAACTGCCATCAATTATTAGTAATTCCTCATTTTTATGCGTCTGACAGTACCTGAGGAGAACGCAGGGCTACAAATGCAAAACTCTAAAGAGGATATCAATTATTTGCCTTAATCATTGTCATCCATAGCATTTCAACAATACTCTGTCTAATGCTGAGCAGGTTCCTGAACTCAAACTGCACAATTATCTCTATGTTGCTATGTTAAATTATTTTCCTTTTCAAATCATCAAGTCAAGCAGTAAAAATGAATTTTCACTAGGAAATAAGCAAACCTCTTATCTGCCCTTCAGTAAGAAAGCTGGCACAGATTTTACTTCTACAATTCATTTAAAGAAACGTTGTGCTTTAAAATTGGTTTATACAATGGGTAGTAAGAACCCTGCAAAAGCCCAAGGCTATCAATATGGTACATAAACTGTGTTTTTTGATGGGTTATGACTCATATTCAGATATCACAGGAAGCTTCCTCTCCAGGTCCAAGGCTAACTGTGCGGAAGGCAGAAGACAGGTAATGCAATAATTATAGGTGAAAGAAAAAGGGAAGGTAAACATTCTGTGCAAAATCAGAAACACAAAGTTGGCAGAGGATGATGATGACATCCTTTCCATCAGTACTGGACTGAGGTGCTCCCAGGCTCTGTGCTCTGCCCTTCACAAACACCCCATCACTTATTCCTCATACTCTTCAGATTGTCCAGCTTTGGGTAATACCAAAGGCAAGGCACAAAGTTTGTCTCTATCCCTCTTTGACAAATCATCCAAAGGCTCTGCCAGCTGCAAGCATAGTCACTCTTTATGTCTGTGCTTGCAAGTATTATTTAAAAGCCATTCTTGCTAAAGCCTGGGTAAGATAAACAACTAATGGGCTTGTGCATTGAAGAGTGATAGACATTTTCACCTTAGATCCTTCAAATCTCCATGTTTAGGAAAAGCAGCTGCACTAACATGCAGACATGTTTCTCCTTGAACTTGAAACGATGCAACTCACATCAAAGTATAAAGTCTCTTAAAAATACAGCACCATTGTACAAGGTATTATTAAAAAGCTGGGTGACTTTGTAGGATCTTTTTTTTTTTTAATTTATCCTGGCTGAACATTCTTCATCTGATTTCTAACAGTCAACACTAAAATGCTGCTCATTCACACACACACACACACCATTCATCCATTTAAAACATGTGGGACTAATATGAGCTCTCAAGTCATGGCCAGCAAGGGGACTGAATAAGTTTGTACTAATATTTGAAAGAAATTTCTTTCCCCACTAATTCTCAGGATTAGAACTCCAGAATAATTTTAAATCTTTAGAAGCAAACAGATCATGAGACCTAGAGAACAAGCAGGAAACAAAGGTGAGTACAAGTCACAGAGGGTTACAAATTGCAGTAAATGATGAAAAAATGGCAGAAATAACAGAAGTTCTGACAGAATTTCACACTCAGAGGAGCCAATGGAAGATTATGCAGAGACATGACATGGGATTTAGTGTTGCTTTCAGTGGGACCACATAAGGCCACTGAACTAGGAGTAGTCTTCAACTATCCTTAGCAAGTATTTATGTTCCCATATCAGAAAATAATGAGGTAAGATGGAAATTTTCATTTTTATCTTAAAATCCTTTAATTATTGAACTCTTCACATTACATTTCTTCCCACTTGGCAGTTCAAATAGTGTAATTTGCAAAATACAGCTTACTCTGAAGGTTGCTAGTATATGTTTCAGGCTGATAAAGATTACTTCCCAGCTGCTTCCCATTCATAGACAGTATGTGTGGCCTTCCCTAAAAAGGATGGAAAATGTGATACTATATCCCACTACCACATGCCTTATACCCACTTTATGTGTTTATATTGGGTTTTTGCTCCTGGTTGCTAAAAAGCAAGTGTTTTTGAGACACTGTTTCTTGTATATTCCTATTGGTTTTGTTACTCTCATTGTTGTTTTTATCTGGCTAGTTAGGAAAGCATTCCTGAGGTTTCATGTGGCAGATAAAACTAGGAAGCTTCTTTGCAAGTTTATGTTGGAAATTCTTTGATATTATAAAGGAAACTGTGTCCCAGTAGGCTCAGCTAGCGTGCAAAATCTAGTGTTATCTATAAATTGGTCATCTCAAGCTGCCCTTTAACTGGTGGCTCCACTGTCAGCAGTAATAAAAATAGGTGACAGACCTTGGGAGGTAAGCCAGCCATTGATTTGCCCTGGCTACCTGACTGTGTTGGCTGATGTGTGATCTCTTGGTGCCACAGAAATAAAGTGCAAATTGTTTTTTTTTAAAGTGACTGCCAGGAGGGGAGTGGATGCTTTTTTTAAAATGTCACACCCAGTGTGGTGTGACACACAGCCAAGCTTTTGTCCCCCTAACAGAAAGAGGAATTAGGTTAATGTTTTATAGAAAGATTTGATATCAGCCCATCATCATGTTGATTTAGTTTTTTTTAAATAACTCTTCTTGTCCTCAGTACTCTTCTAGAAACAGCCAAATTAACATTTTACCTCCTGGCAACTCAGTGATCAAAGAAATAACTTTTCAAAAGATAGTGAACTATAGCATGCATTAAACCCATGCTCTCTGCATTAGTGTTTATTTTCACACTCTGATGCATGGGCACTGCATCAGTGTTCTGCTATGCTCATAAAACATATAGCTCAAGAAGAGACTCCAAGGCCACCTGCCATCCCCAGAGTGAGCAAGCAAATTCATCTCCTGCTGATGGCAAAGGAATGAGGTGCACTGTCCCTCAGCACTGCCCACTCTCTGGGCTGCTCTGGACCTAAATCCAGCCCAGAAATGTCTGGTTGTTTAGCTGGCAGTGGTAAGTCATGGCAATACAAAGACAGAGAAAGTTCTTGGGCCACAAACCACTGGGGGCTGGCAGAGCACTCCACAGCAGAAAGCAAATCTTCCCTTGGCTTGTTCTGCAGGCAGCTGCTCTGGGCTCCATCACTGTCAGGCTACTATATTGCCTTGGCTTTCAGTTTTATTCAGTAGGACACACTCATTTATAAAGAGGGAGAGCTTCTCCAGTATCTTGGAAATACAGTATTTTTGATTGCTCAGCCTGGAGACGCTTTTTATTTTTATAATGACATCTTTCTGGACTACTTTGCCATTTAAAATATCTTGATGGCAGCAGAAGAACACTTCTCAGCCATATATGTCTGTGGCATAAATTCGAACAATCTTTACATTTCATGTATTTTCTATCCTACAATTCAGACTCCCTGATGCAGACTCCAAACATTTTAAGACAGTCAAAGAAGGAATTAAATGGAAATATCTCAAAATAGAAAAAATAAAGGAATAAATGCTACTATTTTTTGCAATGGAGTGAGCTACTTCCTTTCTTATCTCCTTCTGAGTTTTGTCTGCTCTATACATCTGCTTGTACTGCTTCTTGGGCAGGCCATGTCTCTTGCTATGTTAATTTATGTGCACAAATCCAACTCAACAGCATTAAAAAATGAACATTAAATTCTAAGGTCAGTGTGGAAGGGTCCCATTCAAACTGGATATTTAAAGACCCACATAGCTACACACAAACCCCACTATTAACTGGAACTTCCAGTGGTAACACAAGTGAAGAAGACAAAATGTTGGAAAAAAGAAGACATAAATGGCAATGATGCTCAGCAAGCAGAAGAACCAAGACCATGACCTCTAATGAAAAAAAGTGTGTAGGAAAATTACTGCATCACTAAATGTGGCTCAGCTTCAATCATGGCCCAGAAAAAGAGGTCAGGAGCAGAGCAGGAATAAAAGAGGCAAATAACTGTCCTTCAGAGAAAATAAGGAGGGAACATGATGAAAGATGCAGACTATGCAACAGGAGCAATTACAGCATGCCCAGTGGGTTAGGAGGAAAGTGGTCACAGTGCCACTCATTACTGCCCAGGCAAATTCCTTTGGCATAGGGTTTCCTATTACCTGCTTAATTCCAGTTTGCTTGAAAATGGCAAAATCTTTACAAGATTCTCTGTTACACTCAACACTGAAAAGAAACTACTAAGAGAGAAAACTTGCACTAGAGATACAAAACAGAAACAAGAAACTGAGAAGCTTTCCAAAACAGACAAGATGTGAAAACACAACTGCAGGCAAACATACTCCTACAACATGATTGTGAAGCACTCCCAAGAAAGAGGTCATCCACGATTTAAGTGACCAGCTGCCATGTCCCCAAGGAGACCACAGGCAATCCCACAACTGCTTCTCTCATAATAGAATCCAGCTGAGTATGAGAAGAGGGCTTTTTCCCAGCTTTTCCAATTTTCTTAGAGGGAAGGATATGAATTCATTTTGCAGCTAAATAAAATTAAAGAAAAAAACCCAAAAACCAAGGCCTACACATCTAAGTATTTCCTCTAGTAGTTAACAGAATTAAAACTTAATTATGAAAATGAAGAGACTACAAATTACCTTCAAACGTAAGATCAAGGTTGCAAAAATTCATAACCTGAATTATATTCATTTAACATATAGCATGTTGCTAATGAAAACCAGCTCCAGCCAATGTCCAAATTACAGGAAGAATAAAACCAGTGCTTACTAAATAAGAATAGTACCTTTGCCTGAAACATGGTCTGAACCCACACCAAACATCATCTGAGGTTGAGATAATTCCACTAATGCTTTAATTGCCACATGTGTCTACAGTTCCTGGAATTAGAGGCTGGAGTACTAAGAATGTCCTGAAACCCCTATCAGTGCAGTTATGAGAATTTTTTTGACCAAAACTTTTGAAACTGTGGCTGACTTCTGACTCAACTGAAACAATTACTAGCACAAGCAGGGGAAAGACAGTCCCATATGTGGACTGGAATTCAGAGTGTAAAGCAGCACTAAAGTGCACCTTTTCTCACCTTTTTTACTGCTGGCTGTTTTTTATGCTGAAAATAGGAAGGGTGGAGAAAAAAAGGAGCTTGATTGCTCAATTGGTGTTTTTCCTTCCTCCCCCCTTCCATATGTGAGACTATCTTGCCTAAGTCCTTTACCAAAAGGACTTCCACACAATCGTGTTATTCCATGCAACTCACCCTTCCCACAGCCATTTCAGAGGTTCTCCTGTCTTTCAGCCTCTGCAGTTCTGGCATGTGGCTACTGCAGAGTCTCACAGCTCCTTCCTCATGGCAGAGCACTGCACCTACTGCACTCTCTTGATCCACAGCAATAGAAACACGGTACTTCAAGGGTACTTAACCCAGGACCAAAGTAATGAAATAATTGTGCCCTTGAGTCACAAAATGGCTTTGGGCTGGCAATTTTATATTATGAAAATATGTGCTGAAATAATGCCTGTGAGGTAAATGGCAGCCTGGTTGTTAGATGGGGTACTGTGCGTTTCAGCAGAGAAGTGCTTGGCTGGGAGTTGAAACTTGGGCTTATTGTGTGCCCCTGAGTAAACAAAGCTATAATGGGTTATTGAGACTGCTGACTTCAAACAAACAATGCTCTCCGTGTAAGCATGACATTTTACAACCATGAAGCCTGAGGCGTGTATGCTTATTATCATATGTCCTTCTATCAGCTCATTTTATGTAATGCTCTTGAAAGAACACCACAGAAACATGCAGTATGCGAAGGGAACAGAGCTGAGCTGTGTGGATTGGACTGTCACCAAATATTGGCATATGCCATGATGATGGCCAAGGAGCAAGGAATCTAGGACAACACTTTTGAAGTATCAGCAACTATAAATTAGGAATATAATTTTTCCCTCTCAGGGAAATTTTCAAACTGGAATTTAATGATCTGGAGATGGTGCAGACATACAAAAATCCTTACAATTATGCTCACATATTGGACCAAATTCCCACAATGAGCTCTTTTTCAATCCAGCTTTGACAATTGTTAGCATAAACAACACCAACACGCTTCTTTGCCGACATTATATTGCAGAAGGGAAAGATTTATGGATTGTGTGTGAATGACTTCCATGTGCTGGGTGTCTTTTCTGTATGCTGTCACCTTTACTGCTTTCACAAGCAGTTTACCAGTTTCTTGTAGGACCATGATGCAGTGAAAAGTCTATTTAGTTTTTCCCCTAGTTAATATTTAGGTTTAAAAGACGGTCAATTCGAAAAAAAATATATAAATCTTAATCTAAAATCTAAAAATATAAATATGTTGAGATTTTCATGACTTTAAGCATTTCAAAACATATCCCTAGAAGGAAACTGAGCCTCCTTGTCCAATTTCGCACTCCTATCACTGCCTGAACAAGCAAACATGCTGCTGTCTTCCATTCATGTTAAGTTAGACATGCTGGAATGGGAAGGGATTAATCTTGTGCCATGGTCAGTTCTCATTTCTGTCTGTGGATAATGAGTTAAAGCAACAGCACAACAGCAGTGACTCTCATTATAGATTCATTCTGGGGACAGAGGGAGTAATAAGAACAGAAAAGCACATTAAAAAATGGAATCCATTTTATGAAATTCTTGAAGCTGTGAGGAAGCTAAAGTTAATCTTTTTGGGGGTCAAAATTTTCCTGAAAATTAGGAGAAACCTCTTGCCAATCAATGTTCTATCACTGACAGCAGTGTCATGACAAATGCATATACGCCAGGGTTTCATCTGGAAACAAATAAGTTCATGAAGAATCATTCCAGAAATCAGTGCAAAACATCTTCCTTTATCCCAGTGTGCACAGTAACCCCCTGACTCGCAAAATTGAATGTTGAAGCAGCAGAGTTAAAAGCAAAAGCTTTGACTTGGCAATATAAAATTTGTTTGTAGCAAAATACTGCATCTTGATTTTCCAAACAGGAAGTAAAAGCAGTACTGGAGAAATCCTTACAACCAATGGACAAAATCTTAAATTATGACATCTTCTCTCCTGGCCACATCTCAGCTCCACCTGAGACACCCAGCTGGAATAAGTGACTACAGATAGGATTTAATGCTGGTGCCAATCAGTATCTGAAATATCCTTTCTTGTTTCTGAAGTAGGAGCTCAAGTTGTGCTTTTAACTCATCTGGTTCTGTATGGCAGTAGAGCTAAATCCCAGTTTTTGAGGCTGGGCTCCTCTAAGGATAATCTCTTTTTCCCCTACCAGAAAAGAAGCAACCTTGCAAAATAATGCAGAAACAGTATTTTTGCCATGCCCTTGGTACTTGATTACCTCCCATTTCCACATATGAATAAAGAAACCTTTTGTGTCTACTCATTTTTCAATACATTCCAGGTAGTCATGGACTGAGCAATAGCATACCAAAAAGAACACAATATACACAATGGTACCTCATGTAAGATCCATACCTCTAGTGAATATATTTCATGTAAGAAAGCAAATCTATTATTCATATTTTATTAAATAAAAGAGAAAAATGCTACATTAAAGTGTCCCAATTCAACTGAATCTGTGATTGTAGTGGAAGCTCAGAAAAGATTGTAATGTCTTTACTCCTTTAGTTTTTGACTGTCTTCCATATAATTCTCACCTATAATAGAAGCAGTCTTGAAAGACATAATATAATTCTCATCAACATTTTATTTTTATTTATGGCATGAGTTAGAGTATGCATTTGATGTAACATATGACAGCTGTTACCAAATTTTTACTTGCCATTTCTTTTTAGGTTGTTTTTCAATATTTTACACAGAACTATCCTGTGGGGAAGAGATCAAATTATCTGGTGAGAGTGTTAATATACTGGAACAACTATGGGAAGTCAGATAATGTGGAAATGCAGTTAATGCCCCCAGATATCTAAAATGAAGGGAGGTAGGAGAGGATTTGATTCAGCTAATTTATGATGACAACATATATAATAAGTTAACCTCAGGATAAGGAAATAAACTAGTTTCCCAGGTAACCCGGCCTATTCCTGGCTCTGCCACTGCTCAGAATTCTGACATAGGGTGAACTGTTTCACATATAAACAGACATTTAAAATACATTGTTTCTGGCCATCAGTCAGACCACAATCTAAACCAGATCAGTACCATAATCGAGCCCAGAATCTAAGGTATTTTGGACACCTGTTTTTCTTCCAAACCTTCTTTGTCACAAATGCTCAGAATATTTTAGATACAAATTCTCATTTCTATGTGCTTTAAAAGTAGCCAACACAGCATGATCTCAGTATGATGCAAATATTCACAATACTGAATACCACTGACATACGGATTGTATAAGCTTTTGGACAAATATATCTGCTATGTTTTCAACCATTGTTTTCTCTTTCGTCGTCTTTCTCCGGTTTCCTTTCCTGGCTTGGTGCAGCTATTGGTGCTTTATTTATCACTCTTTGCATCCAAAGAAATCTGCACTCTTGCTTTTGGTGACTCCAGGAGAAATATGGGGGAAGGAAAAGATCATCCAAATTACTGATATGATTTCTTCTTTACCATCTCACATTCTGCCCTGCTTACAACTCAATTCTTATAAACACTCTTTTTAGTATAAAAATATTCTCAGTGTTTTTTCCCTAAACTCAATATATTCTGTTTTGTTTCTGCTATTACCACAAAGCTTCAAATAAGCTTTTATTTCAATTTGCTACTCACTTTGGCTGAATTCACTCTGCATCAAATGTTGCTTGCCTTATCTTATACTATGGTAATATTAAGAGAAGAAACATGGACAAAATAATGAGTTCAAAATTATTTAGGTTGTTTGAGCCAGCTTTGATGCTAATGCATGCCATCTAGCAATGAAAAAAGAGTTACTATATCTTTATATCTCTAATCAGTTGGTTAGTGTAGTTCTACCATCTCTGTCATCAATACCACTAAATATCTGAAATGTATAAAGTTCACGCTACATTTTTACAATGTAGTTGGACACAAAATTCTTCTAGTACAGTTTCTATTAGGATATCACATTTATTAGTTCTAAATAATTTGATTTTCAGCAAATTCCTTAATGTTTGATTAATGTTCCAGAGACTAGATCTTAGCAAAGGGATACGGGAGAAGGGAAACAAATAGGAAGAAAAAATCTCTTTAGAGATTTAAACCAGTATTAGATGTGTTTAGTATACATATGCTTATTTTGATACTAACTAACTAAAAGAATCAAGATTAGATTCTAATCCAATTCCTGACATGGCTATGTTGAAAAAGAGCTACTGCATGGCCAGACATAAATTTGTGTCAAGTCAGGATGCACAGTGATGCAGCAGCACATGGTTTAGATTAGGAGTTGCTTTTTCATCAGCATGCCAGCTGAAGACCCCATCCTAATCTTAGCCATGTGCCACTCTGCACAACGCAGGCATGTGCATCCAGTATGAGAGAGCTGTCCCAAGGTGTGGCATGGATTAGGAGGTGTTCATCTTGGTGTGCCCCACAAAGCACCTTGGGAAAATAAAGCAAAACGAAACAAAACAAAAAATCCAACAAAAAAAAAAAAATAGGTGAAAAGTCAGCATAGTACAGAGATGTGTTTGACTCTTGGGCTACTTTAGAATTATCCATTTCAGCAGTTAATTTGACAGTGGGGTTTTTTGAAGTGAAAGGACAACACAGTCTGAACACAGCAAAAGTATTTTTATCACTGCAGCTCTTGTCACCATCCTTGCATAAAGCATTACGTAAGCATCTGATTTGCATCAGTGTACAGCTCTGATTGCTGAGAAAGCAGTTTGCAGTTTAATAAGATTAGTACAAAACATTGCTTTTCTCTTATTTTCTTGTGTTAGTGTGGGTAGCTGGAATTACACAGATTTTCTCCTCACAACAGCAAGCACCAAGGCTACTGTGAATGATTTGGTTTTTGTCTCTGGATGTATACTCAAGGCTTAGTACAAAAAACCAAAGAAACGTCACTGGGTCAAGGAAGTACAGACATATTGATTTAAAGAGATGGATGGGATACGTCATACAATAATACCTCAGTACTTTTACCTCACAGTGACTAGACCATTGGATATCTGGAAGTATTTTCTTAGCAATAATAATACCTAGTACTTCAGGGCTCAGCACATTATGTTTTGATTAAAAACAAGTAAAGATGATATTTCTATCCCTGAATCACTAAAGCCACAATAGATGCCAGAGATAAAATCTGGGACTTTTACAAGAGGTGGTCTCAAACATCTTTTACAAGTGATCCCTTCTACAATGAGCCGTAAGTATAAGACACAAGGGGAAAGATAAGTTATCCTTTCCATTGTCTACATAAAAATGTGAGCATTAAACAATGTAAAGGGCTAAACTGAGAGGCATCAGGAATCCCACAGCAGAGCTGGAAGTGGGGCCTGCTGATGACTCCTGCCTGAAAAAACTACCAGAGAGCTACACAGGAGACTTAAACGGAGAATGTGGATTACTTTTACAAAAGGGTTCTTTTACCTGGTTTAAAACAAGTGGAAATTCTTTATCAGTGATGTCACCAGGAAAAGTAAACACTAGTAAAGCAGTTGCATATACCAAGCAGAGTTTGCTAGCCCTGTGTTTGCTAACCACTTGGTCACTAGTGGTTTTGTAAGAAGCTGTTCAAGGTTTGGGCTAGAAAAGGCCCAAAGTTCAACTGAAGAACTTTGGGAATTCAGTGGAAGAAGTTCAATAACAGGTCCACCTGGAAACCACAGAGGATATTCAGTGCTGTGAGTATCCAGCACAGGAAAATGTGCTTCTTCAAAGGAGAGTTTTATTGGTGAACTCTGTAGCCTGCAGCAATATCTGAATTAAACTCTGAAATAAATACAAGGAAATAGGGGCAAAAGATGAAAGTGATTGAGCATTGCAGGGAAAATTATGGGGATTTTCCAAAATCAAGGTTTTTTGTACAGAAATGGATTACTTATTCCTCAGCTCTTTATTTCAAGGATAATGCACTATACAAATTGATTAAAGCTATTTTTCAGAAGATACTATCTTAAAGTACGCCAATAAGCCAGAGTTTCTAAACATGACCTTTTTTTTTTGATTTGGTGAATTCAGGAATCCCTCCCCAGATATGACAAGATGACTGAATTTGGGTGAAAGAAGCATAGTGAGGTCTTGGGTTTTCAACTTTCCTGTCCCATTGTACCCAGATTTTTCAAATACTGCCATTGAAAGGACTGAGAAGTTATTTCTGAAGGCTTTTTCTCCTCTCTGAAACAACGGAACTTTGAGACACCCTTTGGCAGTTTAGCATGTGAAATAAAGTCAAAACAAATGGCATTTATGAGCCAATTAAAAATTTCTTAATAGTGAAACAAATGAGGCCTTTATTAAGATGAATAAACAAAACAAATTATGTTGACCGTTTCTGTGCTTCTTATGGATTTCTGTAGCCAGAAAAGTTCGTGACATTTTTACCTGTTAGTCACTATATTTTATTTCAGATTGTTAAGAGCCTGCTATGACATTTCTTCCCCCCTTCTTTTTAAATCTTTTAGGTTTCTTTCCAAAATGTACTGCTATATATTTAATGATTTTATAGTGCTTTTTTTTTATTACATTAAAATACTGGAAGGAATATAAATTTTCTACATGGTTGTTTTAAAGCACTTTTCTGTAGCACTCTTACCACTGCCAACACTTATGAATACTTTCTTTACCCTCAGCTGTGATATGGTAGAGAATATCCCTCCAGGTATTACAACTCAGATGATGGAAATGGACAGATAGGACACAATTTACACACATATGGGTAAAACCCCACAAAAGGCAGTCTTTTAAAGTGCTGTGTATGGAGAAGCTACACTTAATTAACTGCCTGGAAAGACCATTAACTGTACAATTTGAAGTCACAAGTGTTAAGGAAATATAATGAGACACCATAATTCCATGGGATCAAGCATTATGTCACCAATCTTAAGCATATGTTCACGTTTGTTTTTCACCAAGTGCTGATCTTTATGGTGTCTCTCCTCATAACCAATTCCCAGTATGACTTGGCTTTCCTTCCCAATTACTTGTCTTTCTTTCTCCTCCGAGCAAGTGCCAGCATTTAGAAGTAGCCTTTTGTTTTTGCTGCAGCAACAATGTCTAGTCTCAATTTCTCTATCTCATCTTCTTTCCCCCACTTATTTAGATCACATCTCTGTGCCATTGGCATTCAACTTGAATGGCTTTCTTTCCACGAGCATAATAGTATACAAGAAAAATGTTAAAAAGACACTCATTTCACCCCCTCCTTCCCCCCTCCCCATGCTTTCCCTCCTCACTCTGGTACCTTAATGTCTGGCAGGGCTCAAAATCAATTTTACCTGGTTTATAGCACGTTCGAGCATGGATGGATTTTAAACAGTAGGCAAAGAGAACAACTTTTGCAAAACCAGCTAAACCATATGAAGAAAAAGAAAAACCCTGGAATGGGGCAGACATTTAGCATAAGAAAACTCAGTTTGCCTGGAAAACTCCAAATGCTGAGTAGTGCATTTTGTAATGTCAAGTACTTGGCTGTCTGAAAAATAAGTGTTGGTTATGCTAGGAAAACCTTCTGTATGTAATAAACATGGACATCACACACTATCCCATTCCTTTTTCATTCTCTGTGATCCTTCCCTCAAGTTTCCTGATTCAATTTTGCTCTCATGTTGTCCCATATAATAATTCTGCACCTTATTTAAATTAAGGCTGGTGTTTTTTCTCTTGTCTCCCTATTTGTTTCTCTTTTTTTGGCAGAAACCTATAGACATTAAATTGGACTTCAGAACAGATTTAAAGAACAAGGCAGATGTAAAGGCTATACCATGCTCTCAAATCTGTCATTCCAGAAAGGTAACTAAAGAGGTTTTAGGAATACAATAAAAAATCATAGGTTGCAGAAGGACACCAGAGGAGAGTCTAATCAAAAAGAAATTTTTTGTTATTTGATTCAAATGCCTTTTTATTTGTTGGCTACAGCCTGTCTTTAGAAATGTGTATTGAAAATGGCAATTATTTCTGTCAACCTCCTTTTTTAAAACTTCTACTTTCTTTTGTAATTCTTCTTGCAAACCCTAACTTCTAATGCTTAGTGCTACCAAACATAATATTCTCTTTCAGTAAAATAGAAAGGATTAAAAAACCACATTATTTTGTTTTAAGTCTTAAATTAAAATCTGACTTCCAGTTTTAGCTTAAAGCTATAATTTATAATTCTAAGCCTATTTCTCAGTGTTCTGTATCACTTCCTCACCATGCACATCAGTACATTCAAGAGGCATTCCTCTTTCTTCTCAAAATCAAGATTCATAATTATGGACTCTGCCCTTCCCTGGAAAAGAGTAACACAGATGTGAGAGAAATTCAATCGTTATCTCAGCTCAAAGTAGGTTTTGTTACCGTTTTTTTTCCTTTTTTTTTTTTTTTTTTATTTTTTATTTGTGCGACAAAGAATTGTTTTTTCTGCCAGAAGTGAGGGCAGATCTCAGCTATGGATCAATTTTCAGAGAAAGCCCCAGCATCAACTACTTCTGACATCCATCTCCCACCCTCTGCCCACTGACAGCCCCACAGGGCTTCAGAAACGCCAGCTGCCCTGTACACCACCTCCAAGGACAGCTCTGGGAGTGAACCAGAGTGTCTGACAGGGCACATGAAGCCATGCTGCCATCAGACAGATCTTTGGAGGATAGCAGAGACCAGAGGATATCCAGAAACTCTCCTGTGCTAACTTTTCATGACTGGTGCTCTGTGGAAAAACCTCTATTGCATCACAGAGAAGAGGTGTAGCAGAGGTAGATTTCTGACCTTCATCACATGTATTAAGGAGCATGTGACCCAAAGAATCTCTTCAGATGATTATCCCCCAAATGAGAAAAAAAGCAGCAGATGTTGTGCCTAAAGGTAGTGATAGCATCAATAGTATGCCCTCCAAAATATTAATGCAGGAGCAAGCACTCCACCAGACATATTCCTTTAGACTTAAGGTCACCTTTCATTGGCTGTTTTATTGAAGAAGTTTTTCCTGAAACTGCACCCTGGTGCACCCTGGTGCTGCAGCAAGCCCCAGATAACTCCCAGTAAGAGCAGCAATGAGGAATAAAAGAATTAAATAGGTCAAAAAATCCCAGGTAGTACTGGAACACACACAGAGGATACAAAAGGTAAGGGAAAGCATGGTTTGAGTCTCTACTTGCTTTCAGTGTTGCATATGGAGTCAGTAATCTCCACCTTCTACTCCAAATGTCTTTTTCTGTGCCCTCCTCACAAAGCAGAACAAATCTCTGTAGATTTAACACAGGCAGCTTTCTGAAGAGCCTTGTTCCATGTAAAGCATGAAATAGTGCTGTGAACACAACAGTTCCCAGGGAGGGATTGAATGGAGAACTGACTATGCAAAATGCAGCTTCTGAGCCATTATGCCAAAAATATTTTAACTATTTTGGAGTCTTTCTTCATAATGTTTTCTTTCTATATATTGTGAAATTAGCACAGATCATTTATGACAGGAACGTGTTTGCATTGATTAGAAATCTAGAGAATCAAATCAAGAACTAGTACAAACCATGGAGAACTCAGGTTGTCCCTCTGACTTATGTTAGTTTTTTGAAATAGCCAGAATATGAATTTCAAACATTTTAGAGAACCTTTGAGGATCTCAACAAACATAGTGCCAGACTTCACCCCTTTCCTACGTGTATTCCTATAAAAGTAGACAAGGAAACTATAAGAGGGGCAACAGAAAATCAGCAAAGTAAAACATCTAATTTTCTTGTGTATATGCAGGACTCAGCCTCACCTCCCCAGGTCATCCATCATCTACTATGTTGTACTAGAAACCAGGCATCACAGGTCTTTGAAAAAATTATGCAAGAAGTTCTTTCTTCTGCATCCCCTGTGAAGCAAGACTTGAACAGCATTTTGTTTGAAAGGAAAGGTGTAATTAAACCTTTAGATTTTTTTTTCTCTTTTTCCCCAGATTGCATCAGCCATACACCTGATTACACCTGTCACAAAGTATGTGAAGTCAATCCTGTTGGAGTGCACTGTACCTCTCCTCAGAATCTCATCTTTCCAAAAGTGGGAATGGAATACTCATGGCTAAGCTGTCACTTTGCTTTTCACCTTGAGAGAGCATTTTCTGTTCCTTCTTTTGAAGTCTGAGATTTGTAACTTCTGTTTTTAGTATCTTTGTATGCTAAACTGATCATAGTGGTTCTTCACATCAAAACTGAGGGGAAACCATAAAAATAAAATGGCATATTTAACCAGCTGGAAAAATCAACAAGTTTAGGTCTCTGGACACATTTCTAACCTATTGACTTTTTTTTTTCAGCAATGATGGGTTAAATTCTGTATTGTGGGAAACAAAGAATACTGGGTGTAGAACTTTTTGTTAAGGGAGATATGATTCATAGAGGCCACAAGAGCTTTGCCTCTATTTTTGACCTATTTTAGGGTTGTTGCTAAACTCATTACCTTAGGAATGCTGAACAGAGATTAATAGGGGAACTCTGAGAAACAGAAAAGCAGAAAATAACAAGACATGTCAAGATACCTGTGTTCAAACTGCTATGTCAGTTGGCCTGTGAGAAAATAATGGTATTACAGGTTTAAAGACTAAAAAATGATCAGGCTCAGCATTTTTGCTTAGAAATCTCATAAAAGTCACAGTGAAACTTGGTGAATATTGTTAAAATATTTACTTAAACACACAAAGTATAGAAAAAAACAATGGAATGTTGTAATGTCACAGCTTTGTAATTATGTGAAATGAGCTTACAACAGCTCTCAATCAGACAGACTGCTAGAGAGTATCTTCCATTGGACTGTGTGAGTGGTTTTGACAGCAGCATTGTGACTTCCTTTTCCAACATTTTAATGATTTCATAAGATAGAAGCCAATAGTGGAGATCCAGCAATGCACCCAACAGTATATTTGGCTGAAAAGTAACACTTTCCAGTAAAACAGATCACAGTTCCAACTGAAAGGGACTGCTTGACCGCGAAAAGTTTTCCCCTGTATTCCAACTCAGTTGCTCTTGTTTCAACCTGTGAATGTTACCTCATTGGGTAGAGTCTGATTCCATCTTCCCAAGGCTGCCTCGCACGCCTACGCAAAAGACACTTCTGCTCCCAGCTGAGTCAGCTCCAGCTGCTCAGCCTCTTCCCACAGCTGGGTCTGTTCTGAACCCATGACAGTTTCCCAATCTCTTTTGGCATTGGCACCATCTCATATCCATACTGAGGATCTACATGTAAGTAAGCTCATCTTGCATCTCTAGTTTGCAGAAACAAACTGGTAACCTCAAAGGACCTATCACACAGAGCTATTATTGCACTGGCTGAACTCATTTCTGACAGGGCTTGTTTTCTCTCCTTAACTGAGGAGGAGCCTCCTACCAAACAGCCACATTTCCTCAGCCAAGTTAGATTACAGAAAGTTCAACCAGTGTCACCCCTCTTATTCCCTTTGAACTATTTTTTCAAAAGATTTGCAAAAAATGAAAGAAGGGAAAATCAGTTCTAGGAAGTGGGCTACTATATGATGCTTGTCTGTGAGTAGATATTTGCTGAGATTTACAAAAAATTACAGCAGTCAGCAAGTTTTTTGTTTACACTCTGCAATCTTGCTATCTGCAATGGTGTGACTTTCACAGAGCTGAGCAAGTTTCCTATTTTAACAGCAGCTTTCTGGGTTTCATACTAATTTGACAAAAAATATCTGGTTTTACTAGATTTCTCTTTTTTCCTAATTTTTGTTTTGACAAAGATGCGGGAGTATGCCAGTGCAGTTTGATTTGCCAAAGTACCTCCTGATGCCAGTTAGAGAAGCAAAGGGCTCCTCTCATTTACTCTGGTAGGCATTGCACATATTTGATATTACACTGATTAATTAGATTCAGTAGAATGAACCAATGGAACTGGGTGAACGGTTAAAGCAAACAATTTGTAAATAACCCACTAACTGAAAATTCAAAACTTCAGATTCATTCAAGTAACTTCAGCAAACATGAACCACTAACACACTGTCCAAAAACCAAGAATAAGTTCCAGTTAAAAAAAAGAAAACAAAAAAAAGCACTAAATTAGCATGAACACAATTTGCTCAGACTTAAATTTTACATTAAGTTCTATAAGACAAAACTGTTACACTTTGTTCAGCTTGAGGATTGCATAAAAATTCTCTATAAAAGTGTATCTCCAACCCTGAAAATCTTTCTTTCTTATTTCAGAATCTCCACCTAGTGGGAGTACCATATTTTGTCAAAATTTTAAAATCAATGGCACTTATTTTCAAAGATTCCATTTCAATGTTCTTCCTGTGGATGTTTTTGCATATTGCAATTTTTGCATATTGCAATTTTTATAGATTTGCTTATAGCATCATAGGTCAAACTCTCAAAAATACACTTGTGAATTACAAATATGAGTCCCTTTCTTTTAAGAAACTGTCTAGATCAATTATTCACTTACCTCCAAAGTCAAAATTACAATGCTACATGAAAATGTTTTGATTTTGAGGTCTTGAGCTTACTTACTCCCGCCTGATACACTTGCTTGGTAAGGAATATGTCTTCACTAGAAATCAGTCCTTGATCACTGCATATTGTACCTTATCTTTGCAGGAGAGCTGCCTTTGAACTCACGTACTCATACAGAGGAAGATTTAATGATACACAGCACTTGCATGCGACTTAATTACATGGGAGCCCAGAACAGTGTTTTGTGGTTCAGTGATAAAACTATAAATTAACTCTTTGAACAAAAATCCCCAAGTGGTTAAACCACATTATAAAGCAGACACATTTGGCTAAAGAATCAAACCCATACAAATAAATAATTATATATGTATGTTTGAGCAGGCTGTGCCTGTGAAGGGAGATGAGTCACTTCATTTTTTTATGCTGCCCTTGTGACAGCTGAGCAATGTAATTATCTTCCTTTGCATTGTGCTGGTTTTACCTCATTGGTATTAGATTTTTTATTTTTCCATATTCTAATTTCTGTGGTGGGTGAAGTGTAAGACTCAGGGAAGCAAGGCGTTGCTATGATTTGGGTTGCTTGAGGTTTCAACTAAATAAGATTTCAGTACTTTTTAAGAAAAAGAGAGCCAAAGTGGGGGTATTATTGTTATTATTCACCCAAGTAATGACTAATAAATATTCCTAGTGGAAAGCTTTAAATTGTATTAATTTACCTTTATTTTAAATAATGAAAGAAAAACAAACAAGAAAATCCTTTCAACCAGACCAAAGGGCTTACTGAATCCATATTATGCATAAAATGTATTTAGGAAGGTATATAAAGCTAGAATTATATTTGGGGCTTTTTTTGTTCATGACAAATAAAATAAAAAAGCAAAAATTACTATATTTGCAGTGATGAATCTGCTAGCTGACTTATGAAAAATGCATGAACGTAGGGCAAATGCCAAAGTCAAGAGCCTGAAAACATACAGACAAATGAAAAATACACAAAAATCTTGAGGTACATATATGGTAGAAAGCCTGGACATAACCTTAAACAATGAAATATTAACAAATGTCCTTTTCTTATTATCACATATATCCCAAGATTTCTTCCAAAATCAGGCTTTAACAACATCCCTGGAAGTAAGTTAAGCTGGACAAAAATGTTGGGACAGCATTAGATTTAGAATTCCACATACTTCCTACTAATGAGCTTGAAGACCAAGCTCTTGACCAGGCTTGTTCACCACAAATAGATTAATGGGAATAGAAAAAACACACTCCTGGTAAGGTAACATACAAAGTGCAATGCAGTCATATTTTACATTAATTTGAAACATGGCATTCCAACTATCAATATGAGTACCTACAATGGTAAACACTGCCATTGTCAGTAGTACACTTGCATAATGTAGCATACAATAGTATAATACACACAGACAAACAGACATGAACAGTAAAATGAGATGGCTGTGACCTAGAAGAGACATCTGCAAAGCCAGAATCTGAATTTACTGAAAAAAATTTCACTTGAAGGGAAAAACACATGTAGTCCAGTCATCAAGCTTTTACTTTAGATATTGCTCAGCCCTGCAAAAGGAATATCACCTGGCCTCTGATTATCTACACTGGCTAAGCAGTCAGACAAGCACTGAAGTGATGGTAGTGCTGTGCATAAAAAAGGGGACCCTGGCTTTCAGACCACCTCTGTTCTCCAAGCAACATTACTTTGGCCTTGCTCGGGTTGTATTTCAGTGTCACAGTGCAGGAGGGGTATGGGTGGATTTGCACTGGCTGCTCTGCCAGAGCTCTGCAGGAACACAGGTATTGCTGCACTGGTACAGGCGTTGTCACACACTGTGAACTGAAGGAGGTACACTCACTGGCAGCCAAAAACACCAGACCTAATCCAGGTTTCATTAATAATTTTGTATCTCACTGACATTTCCATCAACTCATACAAGCTCTAACAAAGAAAAGAGCAACTTTGGACCACTGACTTTGGAATCCTCTGTGCTGCAGCAAAAATTTTTACTAATCCATCATACTACTGAGTGATACAGACACATTAAAAATATGAAAAATTAGAATTTTTAAGACAATGACGTGTAATTTTGAACTTAATATTAAATTTAGAACTTTTATGGTGGAAACCAGTTTAGGTTACCTGTTTATATAAAAGTATTCCGGTACTGCAAAGTTCTCCTAAGCAGCATATTTTGCACATCTAGCAATTTTTTGCATGATTGTCAGCAGTAAGCAATCCAGTGGAAACACTATACAAGAGTAAAAGGATTGCCTTACACACAGAACCTATTAGAACAAAAACCACTAGGCTCTGTGTTCAAGGCATTCAAAAGTCAAAGCTAGAAGCATTACTAATGACAGGCACATGTAATAAGATCTGTGTGGTGAGGCAATGCATCATTATGGCCAGATTTAGAGCCTGATCATCACTTTAGAAATATCAATAGCTGGACAAGGTCCAAGTTACTTCTTCATCAAAGCAGTATGACTCCTGAACTCCAGTGAAAATAATAACCTGAATTTGTGGAGACAAAGTTCTGATCAATAATGAATCTTAACATGCCCATGCAATCTTCTGTCTTCTCAAATGTGAATTTGTACTGACACCTTCTTGACACTCCGCCAGCAGCGGCTGCTCACTGAAAGCTGAGCGGCAAATGTGGGCTTGTGAATGTTGAGTAAAAATCTGATATCTGAAGTGTGTTTTACCAGAAAAACTATGATACAACTATAAACTGTAGCTATGGGAACACCAGGAAACATCTGATTGTGGTTATTAAATTTCTGATGTGAAATGTAACATGAAACATGCATGTTTAGGCCCCCTAAAAAAATCACACAAGAACTTAGTCCTTCAAACTAAATTCCCAGGTTCTGGACCCAAATATCCATGAATGTTTTCAAGTTTCTCATGGATTGCTCCCCTGCCTTGAAACTGAAAACAGTACCACTTTTGTTGTTAAACAGAACACCACAGACTAGCTAATGGGCCACATATCACAGCCATGTGACAGCCATGGATGCACAGCTCTGACCTGTACACATTTCATTATATTAGCTCAAATTTCCGATGCTTTACGCCTCAAAATAATCCAGCATGCACCAAGAGGGTCCCTGGAAACCTCTGAGAAAACAGGAATTGTTTTACTGATTGAGACCCCTAACCCATTTAATCCCTCCCCTGGTCACACAAAGAAGTCAGACACTCATGACTACCAGGATAGGTTTCACTCTGAGTTTCTCTGAGTTTCACTGTAACTCAGAGATTGATTTAAATGCTAAGTTGCAGGCACTTACTTTTTTACCAATAATCTGGAAGTGAATTATAGCTTTAAAATCACAGCATTTTTAAAATATATTAAAACATGTCCTGAAGGTCTCAATTTTATGACTGATGTTCACATGATGAAAGAGGATAATTTTAAATTATTATCTGAGCAGGTTTTCTCTGTCATCAAGTTCTGTGCTATTTGCACAAGCATGCTGACACAACTGGAGAATTTGCTGTACTCTGGGAAATCTGTTTTACCAGCAGTCGGTGATGACTGAGCCCCCAAATAAACGTCTTGTACATTTTATGCAACTATTGTATTAATTTATTTAGTGTTAAAGTAGATGTTAAAATTAAAAATCCTCACAGCCACTACTCTGACAGAAACATCTCAGGCAAGCATTTGAACAGACATTTCTGCAGGATCCAATGGAAATTCATCAAGCAGCACAAATACTTGCCTGGACACCCACTGATGCTGGCAGTATGTAAAACTTCTGACTGAATCAGGAACTCTTAACTGCTTTAAGCCATTCTTTCACCTGGGCTTCCAGACTTGCTGCTACTGTTCCACTCACAAGCCCTGCACTGCTTGGTCACTGGATAATGTTTCACACAGCAGTGTATGATAAATACAGAATCCAGAGGCCAGAAAAAAATGCATTTTACTCACAGCATTCCAAACCTTCCTCAGAGCATATATACAGATATTAAATTCTGAAAACTGATGACTTTGTAGTATATCTGTACAAATTCAGTTTGCCCAACATCTTCACAATGAAAAGCTGACAATCAGGCTTCTGAACTCATGTTTACATGCTTCAAGAGATGACCTGATTCTCAAAAGCACTGAGCCTTGGGTGACTCCGGTGGATTTAGGGGAGAGGTTTTCTAATAGAGCTGGAAAAAAATGCCTAATCTGCTCCCTTTGTGGCTGGTAGGAGTATTCCTGTTGAGCTCTGTCAAGCTCAGCTGATAACTTTTAGATTTCTGTTTTTGAAAAACAGGTAGTCATAGGAACTGAATACCGAAGAACAGGGCAGGGTTCGCAGAACACCACAACCAAAACACACTCCCTGTTTCTGAGTGTTTACTGTCACTACTTGCTTGAAAGACTAACAGGTGTATGAGAAATAGGATATGAGAAAGATGTCTTCTTGTTTCAAAATAATTTAATCCTACCCTATTTCCTACGCCCCCCCTTGCCTGAGCCTTGAAAGAGGAGATATGCCATCTGTTTCAATAAAACATGAAAAGTACGCACACGTGACTGAGGCAGTGCTAGAAGTAGGGAGAGGAAAAAAGAATCTATAATTAAAATATTGAATATGGAAAATCATGAAACAATAAACACCTGTTCCTTCAGCACTTTATTCTACCGTACTTGGGGAAACGTTTAATTACTGCAATTATATTTACAAATTTTCATTGGAGCATCACTTTTGCATCATTTTTTGCAGTCATCAAAGGTACAAAAAGTTTGTAATTTAAAGTAACAGTCTCAAAGAGTCCAGAAAGCTGAATTCTTTCTATTTCTTTTTAATTTTATTTTCATTTATTGGTTGTTAGTAGAATCTTCTCAACTGTGTTTCTCTCCTAGGTACATTTTCTTTTACTGATTGAGTTTTTTCATATTGCAACTGCTACACTTTTCAGTGTTTTTGTTATAATTACCAAATTCAGAATGATAATGAAAACCACCTAATTATGTAATTGTCTCAGAGACAGCATGATAATTAGCGGTCTCAGAAAAGCAGCCCAAAGGGATTCACTGTACAGAAAGGTAAAGAAAATATAATACAGGAATTTCAGAAAAGGCCTAAGTAAAACGTTGTAGGAAAAGAAATCATACATGCAAACCTTAACAGATGCCCTCAAGAACTTATACCTTAATCAACACAAAATATACATTTACATTAACAGCGCACACACAGCAAGACTCGTCACCATAAAATAACTATTCAGAAGTTTTAAAAGGTAAGAGACTGCAGTATACACGAAATTACAACAAATAATACTGAAAAAATATTAAAAAGATTAAGAAGAAAATAAAAAATATGGGTGAGATAAATCTGAAAACAGAAAGTTAAAAGTACTAAGCCATTGGATATAAAACAACAAAAGTTGAAAATGTTCTCATTGAAGGACTAATACGAAAAGGTATTTCTAATGTTTTGATAGACCTTCAAGCTGTGGTACAAAAAGTGTGCAAATGTCATATTAGATGTCTGTATAAACTTTTTCAGGCATATATCTCCAAGTTATTATGCTTTTCTAAACTTTGGTAAAGTATCTGCAGCTGCACACAGCAAAACCAAAACCAGCTGGACTCTCTTATCCAGCAAAAGGGCAAATTTAAAGAAGCTTCACATTTATGACTTTCATGAGAAATCCTCCAGTCAAATCCAAGAGAAACACATTTACCCTGCTAAGAAGGCTTAACCCTTTCATTCTGGCTTTGTGAGGTGATGGCACAGGAGAGGCTATGATCAGGTGGTAGGACTGGTTAAAATCTAGGAAATTTCTGCTGCTGCCCACGACCACGAAGGGTGAGTGTGTGCACAAAATCCCACTGGCTGCAAGCTGTGGTACAAGCCCTCAGAAGTGCTCAGAACCCTTGGGCTTGGACAATGGTTCCTCTGTGTATAACCTAGCTCACCTCTGAATTTTCAGCACCAGAGATCTTACAGTAATTCTCCTGAGTGCCATCACCACACAGAAAATACTGTTACATTTGAAACTAACAGAATATGTGAACCATTATTTTCTTTTTCATGCCAGAAGCCTCAAACTGCCACAGAAGAAATCAACTTCCTCCCGTTCCCAGCAGTTAACGCTCATTTTACATGTGTTTTGACACTTGGCAGTAGCTAATTATTGGCTACACTCTTTGCCACGAAGTACCTTCCTTTCATAATTAAGAAATCCTTTGAATTGTGGACACTTAACTTTTCAACTGCTGAAGATTGTGAGCAATTAATATGCAAATTAAAAGATGACACCAACAGCTCATATGGAGAAGATAATCCTCACATAGTGGAAGGCTACCTGTGCATAATGTAAAAGCAACAGAGAAGAATGATTTTTAGATATTTCAAATAATTTAACTTAAAATGGACCAGAACATAGAGCTGCTTGCTTCTTTATATCAGAATGAGCCACGGCACAAGCTCGGCGAAAATCAGAAGGTAGAAATTTCTTCAGAATAAAGTCTTCTTTCACTTTCCTTTTTTACGGTTTTTACCTTTGCCCCACTTGGACTCACACCTCCTCTGTGATGCTCAGAATGTGTGGCACCCATGAGAAAAGTTCTGGAGAAACAGATATGAAAGAGTGAAACCACTTCTCAAGACTGTGAGATATTTTAACAGTTCCAGAGGTGTTATCCAGTGCTTGAATAAGTTAGGAGGTATCACTCTGATGATAATCATCTCCTGCTTCTGCCTTCCAAGTCCCTCCAAGTCCCTCCTTGGACTATAAGGCACTTACAATTTTAATTCACAAATTTTATTTTTTATGTCCGTATAACCATGTTAGAGTACAAAGGTGATGCCTCTCTCCAGTGAAATGACTGATTTTATCCATTTATTGCACAGATTTTATGCATTCATTACACAGATTTCAGGACATTCTCCTAACTCTGCACTGCAATTGATTTAACACCGTTCTTTCGTAACCCTATGGAAAAAAATAAATCACATCTCTATTTAATTTCTGTTCTGTTGTTTCCCTGATTTATTACTCTGTCCCAGCAGGTACTAGTTTATACAAGAAAGTGCACGAAATGTCTTTAGAACGCATGAAAATACACGAACACAGACTGGTAACACACTCCCGTGACGGGGTTAACCCTTCCGCGCACTGCCTTTGTTAATAAGTGAGCACGGCGAAGCTCCGCCGCAGCCGGGAGCGCTCCCTGCCGGCGCGGGCGGGCAGCGGCCCCCACAGGCCGGGGGAAGCCGGCGGGGCCCGGGACGGAGGGGTTGAGGCAGGGAGGGCTCGAGAGAAGGCTCCACTGGCAGCCGGGGACAGGCGGGCATCGCCGGGCGCCCCCTCAGCCCCTGCCCTCATCGTTCGTCCGGCCGGGCGCTCCCTCAGCCCCTGCCCACATCCCCGCGCCCCCGGCCCCGCGCGCCCATTGGCTGCTGGCCCGTCAGCGGCAGCCAATCAGGAGGCAGTTGTCAGGCGCTCCCGTCTATTTTTAGCACGCACAAACAGACGCGCTTGGCGGTGGACGCGCGCTCCGTGTCGGGGGCGCGGCCGGAGCGCGGGCACGGCACGGCACGGCACGGCACGGCACGGCACGGCACGGCGCGGTGGCTGTGGCGGCGCCGGCTGAGGCCCGAGCCCGGGCAAGGGTGCGGGAAAGCAGCGCCACGACCGGGCTGCGGTGCACCCCCCGCCCCGGCGGGAGGAGAGAGAAAGCCAGACCCGGAACCCCACCGCCTCGGGCAGTTCTAAGAGAAATCAGAACATTCCCAGGGAAAAGTGTTATGTCAAAAAAAAAAAAAAAAAAAAAAAAAAAAAAAAAAAAAAAAAAAAAAAAAAAAAATGTATGACCCTCTTGCAAAGCGGTGGGCCCACTCAGGGCCGCGGACCCCGGCCCAGGCAGGACTTGGCCTCTTGAGCAAATTAGCAACAGATGGGAAAAGTGGGATCACTGCTTTGGACTAAACTCTGCATCTTTTATTTCGTATATTCTCATTTAATTAAATTCAAACAGAAGGTAGACAGCTATATCTGACGTGCTTCTGATATGTTTGGATAATGATAGATGTGTAAGTTGAGGAGAAAAAAAGATCAGACACAAGCACTTAGATAATACTTGCAGTGGGTATTTTGAAGAGTTCAGATATTTCAGATAGCTGGAGCTGCATTCTTTCCCGGTTTCTCACAAAGCTCTGGATTCAATAGAGCTTTTTAATATATCCTTGAATTCAGAAGGATTAGACATGTGCTGAAGCATTCAGTACAGGGATGAAGCAGGGCCTCTTGTTCAGAAAAGAAATTATTAAAGGAGAGTAAGAAAAGCTGTTTTTCTAATACTTTAAATTAAGACTTAAACCAGCAACAATGTTAGCATATTGTAGAAATATGAAGGAAAAACTGGTCTTGCTAAACAGGTTTTTAAAGACCCTTGTATAAACATAAAAGGTTTAGCTATCTGTGTAAATATATGAGTACTTAGCCCCCGGGTGATCAACTGTTTTGGGATTTGTGCGTAGTGATGGGTCATAAGAGCTTCCTGGGCTTTGTAGTGACCTGCTACAAAAAATACAGAATGTATGAAATACAGACCTAATCTGTGCAGTAAATGTGCATCCCCCTAAAGGAGTAAGCTGGTCTGCAGCTCTTGTGCTGACCCTACAGCACAAGGATGGATTTCACTGCCTACATGCACTGAGTTTTGGAAACCTTGAGAACAAAATTTTGCAAAATAAGATGGATTCTTCAAAGTCAGCCAACTGCCATTTGTTTTTGCAATGAAAAATATTCCCTGACAAATCTTGCAATATCAGAGCTAAACATTGGCTGGCTGCTCCTCGTCATCACCAGCCTTTAAGAGATGTTCAGTGCCAGGCTGCTCTGAAATCCTTGTCTTCATTACTCAATCCCCATGGATGCTTTTCAGTTGCCAGTAGGACATACCAAATCAGCAATGAAACAAAAGAACAAAGTCTGCTGTGACAATGTTTGAATGCCATTTCAAAAAAGTGGCCGGTGGATTTAAAATCTGCCAGAAAAAAAAATGTTGTTTATTCTGTCATTACCAGAACATTGATATAGTCAGAAACATTATTTCAATGAAGTTTTTACATGCCATTGAACGTTTTCTCTGTGTTCACGGGTTGTCAGTCTTATGTGCAGATTAAACTTAAGTTCTCACAGAGGAAGTTCACGCAGCGTGAATTCCGTTAGCTTTGCTGATCCCATTATGTGCCATAATTCGAGAGTGAAGATTGCTCTGCATAAATATTCATCTAGCATCTTTCAAGTTTTCACTTTTCATTCTGCTGCTGCCTGACCCTGTCTGCCACTTTTCTCTGAATAATCATTACTGCTGAGCAACCCATTTGGACAAAAAAGGCATTTGCAAGACTAAAATATCCAGACAGTACTGGATGTGTGGATTGTCACTGGGACAAGTTGCAGCCCATTGCAATTGATAACTGTGGACATTAAAATAATCTAATGTGCTGTTTGGGATCGATGTGCATTTCTCTCTGCAGATGTCATGGTCTCTGGCTCACACAGAGGCCATACTGAACACATGGGTAGGAGCACCCCAATTCTCAGACTGAGCACTCCAAACCCAAATTACAAATTTTTCCCATTTGAAGTCCAGCAGGTTTTTTTAGTAGTAATAATTATTTTTTAATTTTTCTTTCTGTGGTGCAGTTTCTATCAAGCTGTAACCCAAATGTTCTGCCTGTGCATTGGAGTGAACTGAAATTGGTGAAAAGAAACAAATGTGATGTGTTATTGTGGAAACAAAGAATCAGATCAAGGGCTCTTCCCATATGAAGTGAGTTTAGAAGACTGCACATCAGAGAATTCAAGCCCAAACAGGATAAAATTGACCACAATTCTCTTGTGAATCCTCAGCAGATTCTGGGACATGAATGTCTGTTCTTCACAATTGTTAATCTAGCCAGTAAGGGAAATTGCTGTTCCGATCTCTTCCCAGATGTACTGGCATGTGTTTCAGATCGTGTGTTTCCAGCACGTGAGAACATGCACAGATTTTCTAGGTGAGCTGAGGTTATGGGAGCACATCCCCCTGCATTGGTGTTGCAGTTGTGCAGTGCACTAAACTGAGCGTGTGATGACTGTGCACATGAGCTGTCTCTTTTCAAGGAAGATGGTGCATGAGTTCCCCACTCCCCTACAGTTCAGGCCAGCTGAGTTACCTGCTTTTGGGAAAGTTGGAGTCAGCACCCCTAAAGTGCAAGGAAAGACAGTGCCTGGGAAAATCATTCTCCAGATCATGAGCTCTCACATTTGTGTTTCCATACTGTGACTCTACGGAGATGAAAGAGTTTTTTAGCGGCTCAGACTTGCAGTCACTGCTCCCCAACACAGAGCTCCTACAGAAGAAAGCTCCCCCTCCTCAGTGAAAACAGCTGCTTGAGAAGGGCAAGAGGCACCTCAGGGATGCATCCCCGCGGCAGGAATGTGACAAGCCACTTCACAGGCTGTGCTGCAGATCTTCCTGGAGCTTTCCTTGGGCAAAGCACTGGAGAGCATGGGCTGTTCTGCCATGCAGTGCTCTGAGACAAGCTGGCAAAGAGAGACATGCTTTTCTACTTATAAGATGCGCACTTTTGCCAGGTACTATCTTTACACCTTTTTTCTTTCACTTTATTTTCATCCAGTCAGAATTCCCATAGACACCACTTACATAATTTCCCTGCTTATCTGCTTGACATCTTAATTGCAGAAACTGCACCAACAGGGAAAAGCTGCTAGATAGCAGGCGCCAATGCCACATCAGGTGAAAACAAGTAATCACATTACTCAGGAAGACCAAAGTGGTGAAAATATGCCCTCCTCGAAATTCAAGTTTAAACGAGATGTATTTCCAGACTGACTGAAGTGACTGAATTCTCTTGCCAGTTAGACAGCTTTGATCCAGTCTTCCAGTAAAAAACCCCTAAAAAAACAGTGCAGGGTAGAAACATTAATGTGATGGAGGCTGTATGATTCAGAAAGGTGTGCTAAAGCCTGATTTCAGGGCAGCTGCTTGGCCCTGGTTCTGCTCCAGTGTACTTGCCTGTGCACTCACAGTCTAACAGAAACCTGGGCATCAAAGAAATGGACCAAACATTTTCCAATAGAAGACTGGGCTGTAATTCTCCCTGTACAGGACTGCTGTGTTCATCAGGATGCTCCAGTCTGGTTTAGTGGGAAATTAGAATGGCAATCATTTTCCCATTCAAAGTAGCAGAATCCCATTTTTAATGTGCACTTCATATTGTCTCTGTTTTATGGGAACTGATGCTGACATTAATATCTCTCAGTGCCCTATACCATTTTCTAAAAGAAAATTTCTGTGTAAAAGACTCTTGTTCTAATTAAGATCAAATTATTTGTAAAGTACATTATGTTTTGGGCTTTTCACATCAGAGCGTATGCATCACATTGACTTATGTGTGGTGCAGTCAATCAGCCATGTGAAGGAAGGATTATGCACAGACTTTCTGGATGCTTTGGGGTTTGAACCCTGCAAGCAGTAGATCACAGATGCTTCCTGTCATGTATTAATAGCTGTCTCAGCATGAGAACTGGAAGCCCAGGGCTCTCATAAATGCTAAAAATGTTTCACCTCCAGGACTTAGAATGTGTAACTTAATGTGCCAGGGAAACACTCTGGAAGCTACTTTTAATTTTTCTCCAAGCCACTTTATGAAGGATTTCAAGTTTGGATTAACATTACTGTGTCATAAAATTTTTAAACTAATGTGACATTCTATGATTGTTTTATTTCTGCCATGGAGGCATAGCAAACTATATTCACAGGCAAAAATGCCTTGTTTCAGTCATCTGAGGGCAAACTGACTTATTTGGTGTTCCTGGTTGAGCAGTAAGAGATGAGTAAACCTGACCTACCCTTAATTACAGCATTTGTTGTACAAACATATTGTAATGGAACCCCTGGTGAACTGAAAAGGCAGTGCCTCCCAGTTGTTCCTAGTCATGAGCCACTGCTGCTCGCCATGAGACCTTATTAATTGCTGTATCTTAGGCATTGGAAGAGAGGGAATATGGTGTGGCATTCTTTTGAAGTTATTAGTGCAGGCTTAGGAGGAGCTTAGTATTTGAATTTGCTGCTGACCACAACTGACTAAGTTTCAGGATTTTTTTTCTGGATGTCCTTACTTTTGTGCAGCCATAAATGATGGAAGAATTACTGATAAGCATTTATTAAAAGAAGAAGTTGATATTCTGGAAGCATTCATTTTGGTAATAGAAATAGCAGCTGATTTCCTCTGCTCTGTGCTGCATCTGAACTGCTGCTAAGAAGCAGTTCTTTGAAGGAAATCCAGACATCCACATTCAGTCCCCATCTCTGATACAAAGCTAACGGGTCTGGCTACATCAGCCAATGGTCAGCTTCTTATTCTCCAAGTTTGTGAGAGTGTGACAGTGTGAGGTGCCTGCAGGACTGGCAGTGAGTTTAGAAGCATTTACAGTACAGTCATAGTGGTGACATGATGTAAAGATGAGGACTAATCTCATCCATTTCCAACCACTGTTCACGTCCAAGTGCTTGCTAATCTGCCCTTAGTGTCAGTTCTCACCCGAGTCAGTGAGTCTAAGTCACTGACCATACACACCCATAGACTTCAGGTCACATTCCAGGCCCATTTCTCCAACCAGTGGTGTCTGGAGTCCTTCACTTCTTTGGTGCTGCTCCCAAATCAATAGAACCATCTGTAATGGCCCTTTAGATGTGACAAATGGCATTTGTCCTGTTCTGAGTTCCTGTTTTGAGTGGAGAATTTATTCTGTCACACAAGATACCTGCAGATGTAGTGTCTGTGGCATACCCACTCTATTCTTCACTTGGTGGGTGCACAAGCAGATTCTGCCTTTGTGCCTGATTTGTCTCTGCCCTTTCTTTCTTCCTTGCCAATGATTGTTTTAATCAGAGCATAGTTAACTTGCCTTGCTCATCTCCCTGCTCTTTATTGCTTTGATGCAGCCTGTTATGAACTGAGAAGGAGGTAAACTCATCTCAGGGCAAATCCTTCTTCTGTCTGCAGATGGCTCTAGGCAGAAGCAGGGCACATAATTAAATGAAGGTTAGAGACACCATGCTGTATTATATGGCAGAAGTGGCTGTAAAGCAAGGCAGCATCTGAGATGAAACCCAAATGTGTGCCTGTCACTGGTTTGTGCTGTGGCTCTGGCAAGCTTACTTGTGTGTGCTGACTCCTGGTCTCCCCCTTCCCTGAAACATCAGCTTTTAACTGCTGCCAGAGGCACTGTCATTGGCCTTGTTTTTTTGTTCTTGCTGCTGTTCCAGGTCAATACATCCCATGTTCTTCCAGCACTCGGAAAAAATAAATGCTTCTCAGAGCGTCATCGTCTCCTTCTTTTTCCTTCAAGATAACCATCACCAAGTGAACAAACATTGAAACAGTTCATATTGATACAATTTCTTTGTGTAACTGGTTGCTTTTATAGCTTTTTTTGTATCTATTTTCTCTTACAATAGAAGCATACATTATGGTGACCAAATGGTTCAAATCCTGTCTTTTTTCTTTGTAGGTACTTAGCCCAGAATTGGAGCAGTAATTATATAAATGCTGTGGGTTTGGTTTTTTTCTTCTTCTTTTCAGTGACTTTCAATAGCATTTTTGCCATGAAGAGCCGTCTGAGAAGGAAGCAGACTTTTAAGAATAATGATTACACTAAAAGTGAGAGAAATGTAATTGCAAATAATGTTCAAGAAGTCAAATATATCCTGACCTTGCTTGGCTTGTTAAGCCATTTGCACAGCCCTAGTTAATGACTGGACAATTAATAACTGGATCAGTTGCTTCAAGAGCAGGCACAGTTAAATGCTCTCTGCACATCATTTACCTCTGAGTCCAGATGACCTATTATGATATTTTTGAAGAGATGACTACTGAGACTTCTTTTCATTCTCCCTCTAATTATATCCACTTCTGTCTTTCCTTACCTTAGAATTTAGCCCCTGGAAAAGATTGCTTTTTTGCCCTTTGGAGTTTTAGATAGATTGCCCCTCTTCCTAGTATGAGTTACAGCAGGCTTCACTTTGTGCCTAATTTATTGAATACATGTGATACATACCTGAGGGTGATACTAGAGCTCATAAATTCTGTATCATACAATGTGAGATGGAGAGGAATAGATATTTATAACAAAATTGAGAGGAAAAGCAGAAGTCAGTCAAATAAATGAACAATGCACCTCCCATCCTAGCAAATATGACTCAGGCATAAAAGGATTTCAAGTCCATTTGTTTGTGCAAATGATTGCACTAATAAAAGACAGCAATTTAGGCTTTATTATCTTGTATTAACTCTATAATTTAAAGAATGCCCTGTATTCCAAAGTGACAGGATCTCTCACATGATTCTCATGTATAATTTTTATAAAGTCATCTTATTCACAGTTTTGAAAAGTGTGTTACGGAGAAAGAACTCAGGATGTTGCTAAACAGCAGAGACAGTCTGAAATTCATGAAAGGAAAGATCACCTTAAGCTGTTGCTTTGAAGTTTCACCAGAGTTTTCCAGCTCATTTCCTACTGATGGAAAACATGCCAAAAGTACTCCCAGCAGAGATAAAAAATATTTGGCCTGCTGGAATCCACACTTGAAGATTATCAGCAGATCAAAGACACAAGAGTCAAGCTATATGCTACAGACAATTTACATAAAATTAATATATATATATAGCAGTGATTATTTATCTCTAGCTAATTAATGCACTCATTACTTATGCAGGTAGCTCTGAGCAGAATGTAGAAAGATGTGAAATCTATAGTATGAAAAAGCACACTTCAGTTGATTGCTTTAGATTTTAAATATTTCAGGCTGACCCTATCAGATTTGTTTTCTTCCTTTGAAAAACTTTCAATGATTCTTAAGTTCCTCTGTCAGCTTTTTTTTTTGTTGTTATTGTTAGAGCATTTATTGAGTCCAAAGTGTCTGTTCTGTTTTATTTAGTTGTACAAGCATGCTTTATCTTTCATTAAATTATGGTTATTTGGAAAGTGACCTTTGCATAGAAACAACAACTAAAACTGAGATTCTTATTAACTCAAATGTTTGAACTGATAGTACTCCCTGAAAGCTTTCTTTCCTTTAGTTGCCTCCTGTGGAAAGAGTTTTTTTTTAAAGATGAGCCTTTCAGTGCAGTGTGGTTTTTTTGTGCAGTCCCTCCTTACTGCGTCCAATGGCCTTGTCACCAGTGGGCCTCTGCAGGAGCCCAGAGATGGATGGGGTGATGGGGACCAGGGAAGAGGTGGCACAGCCTTGCCTCTGGTCCCCACCTTCTGGCCAGACCTCACAGGGCAAAGCAGGCTTTGGTAGCTGTCCTTGCTTCAGCCCAGAGACCTGTCCCAAACATTGTGCTTTAAATTATGCTATGCAGTGAAACACGGAGCAACGTCTACCAGGAAAAAGCTTGTGAAGCAACACAGGTCAGAAAAAAGAACCTGGGGCTGCTTCTCCTTCCCGCTGCAGCAAAGTGCTTGTCCTCTGCTGGTGGTGAAACTCCTCACCTCTTGTGGAAGTGGCATTTGCAGGAGTCTCTTTCATGGAGCCAAATATCCCACACACGTATTTTAGCTCTGGGAAGGGCTGGAGCAGAGTATGCTGGAGAATCCAGGTTCACACCTGCTACAAGGGCAGGTGGGACACTTTAGCACTACATTTTCATGTCGTGGACTGAAAAATTTTATTTTCAACAAATCAGTGGGAAAAATGAAATGCTACATCTTTCTAAGTTGACTCAAAATACTATTGGGCTCAGTCAGCCCAAGCACAGAGCTTTGGACGAGCTTTGCAGCTTCCCTCCCCTTTATCCCTGGCTGGATGGTGAAAGCATATGTAAGGAGTCAGAAATAAAATGGTTTGGAGAAAAAAACTGAAGTAATACTATTTGACCTGAAACTCTCAAGGTGGTATAGTGTGAAGTCACTCTAAGTGCTTCTTTAATGATCTGTAAAAAGACAAGCAAAGCATATAATGCTCATTTTAATAAATTATTTTCTTTTTGACTCTTTCTTGCTTTGAACGCATCAAGGTTTTCTGCTCTGAGTAGTCAATCTGATTTTTTTTCTCATTACTTACTATATGTTTGTTTATTTTTAGTTGCTGCATTTCTCTTTTCAGGGTAATGCTGTATTATCACATTTCAGTCTCAGTTTCTAGATCTGTTTGCTACACATGGTCAACTAAAAATAAGCTGCTTTATCCTTGGACATATTACATAAATTCAGTGGGTAGCAGTTATGTGCTGCTTTCCAGATGATACTGAGTTGCATTCCCCTATATCTTGTGTAACTTTGATGACACCAACAGAGACAGAATATGCTGACAGGTGTTTCCAGCAGGAATTTGTATCAAGGCTTTCTCTCTTGTCTTTCCCCAGATCACAGCCCAATTAAAATGTTCTTAAATTTACGATAGGCTCTTGATCTTTCTTGGTATGGTGACTATAATTTCATTTAAGACAAATTTAATTTTTTTGGACATCTGTGATGGATGTTTCTTTCAGATATCTGCCAGTCCTAAAATAAATGTTGCTCTTTGATCCACCACACAGTATTATTCTGACAGCTTGGGATGCCCTCCCACAGCCTTGTTTGTCCTGTCAGACCCTCCACCCTCCTGAGGTATTCCCATGTTGCTGCTGAAGATGGATCTGTGCTATGTGATATGCCCATCTCTGGCCCATGCATTTTTCTGTGGAAAGGGCTGGGTGAGGTTCCTTGGCATGATTTATACAGCTGCTTGAAGCAGCTGATCATAATGGCATGTCGGTTTAGAATCTATTAATTTTCTTTGTGCAGATACTAATGTTAAAAAAAAACCAACCAACCAACCAACCAAAAAAAAAAAAACAAACCCAAAAAACCCAACCAAAAATAAAGAGGGGAAAAGAAAAGAAAAAACCAGCTCAGAGAACAGTATAACATTCCCCAGTGCAGAATATTGCTGTAGACCCAGGACTCAGAGGAGGAGCAGCAAGACTGTGAGTGACTAGGGGCAGAACTGAGGGGAAGCCTAGGGGAATGTGGAAGAAAAAAGGTAATGATAGGATCAGATATGATGCGAACTTTACCTATTTATTGATAAAAAAAAGAGTTGTCTTAGATATTATCAATTGGATTTAAGCTACAAATATGCCCACTCCTTAACTATTTCCAGGTAGATCAGTAAAAGTACCTCTGATCTGCCTCAGTCATATGTTTCTAAAACTTACATCTTTAAAGTGCTTTCTCCTCTGCTGCCCATGTCCCTGTGCTCCTTTATGTGGGGTCCTGTTGGCACTGAGAGGAAACACCCCCAAAGTACATAATTCGGTAAAAGGTTCAGGGCTTACTGCCAGCTCCACAGGCTCAGCTGCTAGAGGGCTCACTGGAGTGTGGGTCCAAATTTTGTTGAATACTTGGCCTGCAGGAATAGAATTTTTCCAGCTCCAGACCATCTGTTGAAACTTTTTCATGCGGCAGTAATGAAGTAATTATTAGGGCAGAGAAAGCATGCGTCTGTGGCCTGGGGAAAGGGATGGGGGTGCCTTGACTCCTGCACAAGCTCTATTGAACACTAAATGTGAAATACTCAGACACTTGGGAGAGCAGAGCAGGAGCCCTGTCTCTCTCTTGTAACTCAGAGTATCATTTTTGCTGAAGTAGCCACCTGGGCCTTTGAGATGGACCTTCAGGTGTGCACAGGCACCAAAAGGAGCATAGCCCTGGTGTCCCTCCTGCTGGACAGGAGCACCACCCAGAGATTCACTGTGCAAAGGAGGAGGCACACTCCTGCCCCCACCTTGGTTTTGTGTGACAGACAGAGATCAAGGTGAGTGCTCAAACTCATCATCTTGAGGCCAGCACATCCTGTCAGCCCCAGGTAACACCTTCTCACAGAGAAGAAACTCAAATAATACAACTGAACATGTGTAGTGCAGGCACATCCCCACTCAGCCCATGGCATTTTCTGGTACTGTTTATAGGGTGCCTCAGTCTTTACACTGAGTTTAGTCTAAAGTCTGAGTTCATTAGTTCATGAGTTCATCTACTTCTAACAGCATCAGCTGATTTACTAAAAATGTTACTTCATTCCCTGGGCCCTCCTCACTTGATTGGTGTCCTTACGTGCCCAAATCAGAGCTTTTTTTGGACACAGAGGTAGTTTTGTTGATCTGAATCATAATACTTTTCTAGATTACAGAGATGGTACCTGAAGATGCATGCATAATCACTTTTTTAATTGGAGGTTTGGTTTACAGACACTGCTAAAATTTTGTTTTGTTAACCCTGACATCAGAAGTTGTATCACAATGTCATATGACCAGAAAAGACATTTTGATAAAGTGAATGCAGTCCAGATGATTAGTGTCTGAATATACCATCTGTCAGATTTTTATGAATTAATTAACCTCTAAGTACATTAAAGATAGATGGTGTCAGTCCATTTGTCATAGAAATTGTTATTCTGACATAACTGAACTGGGCAGATAAATAGAAATGTTAGAATGGGCAGATAAATTTTAGTCTTTTTTCTTCCCTTTTTCCCCAGTAATTAATTTATTTGCAAAGCTACGCACTTATTTTTAAAAACTCTCTCTAATGTCACATCACTGCAAATTCTTCAAAACCAGTTTGATAATTAAAAGCCACTTTTTTCTTTTTTTTTTTTTTATCTTAATAGGAGAGTAACAAGAACACATTAAGGAGTTGTAATGTGGGCAGAACTATATAACCCTAAAATTTATGCCTAGGCCTCATTTTTGGAAGCTATATAACACTGAAGAACTTACCTCCCCTGTATGCTATCCAGTCTGTTTTCTGTGGTTCATCACGACCTTCAGTGAGCACATTCCCAAAGCCAGGCTGCCACATAGGCAGGAGGTGCCCTGGAGAGCACATGAGGCACCACACGTGTGCCATTTGTCTGTGCTGTAATCTATACCTGAACAGCCCAGGGCATGCTGCAGGCTGTCCCTGAGACACATACAGTGCTCAGTGGCAGGTGGATCAGGAGAAGCCTTGTGCTTGCTTACTTATGTTCCCAAAATTAAATGCTGAATACATGCTGCTGTGAGTTTCCGAAATGCATTGACTGCCTAGCTGTGGTCAGTAAAGCGGCCCGAGTTCTAGCAGCTCTGTGAATATGGAGTGGCTGAGACAGTACCTTTCTATAATGTATGGCTTGGAAGATGTAATTTAAGTGATTTAAGCTGAAATGATACTGGCTTCTTCATACTCTACGTAATATCCTTGAAACCAACAGAAACGTGAAGAAACCAAAGAAATAGTGAGCTGTTCTCACTGTTTCCCTGTTGTAAATCTGGAGAGGGGAAGCCATGCAAATATTAATGGCACATCCACAAATAACATTGATTAGTGATGTTTCTGGCTTGACTATCCACTCCATGGAAGCTGCTGAATTTGGAGACGAATTTTTTATTATTATTTCATAATTTCATGCATTCTGAGCAAAAGATATTTTACAGAATATCCTTTGGTGTTCTATTGTTTACTAGTGCTCTTTGCTTCCTAATTCCCTAATAAGATGGATGGAAAAATGGAAATTATTTATAAAAGGTGTAGTCTGGGACCTGTGTGGAAAACCATGCAGTATCATGTTGATCCAGGCTATAATAAGTAACATTTTTTGTCTCTAAGGCCTCAAAGGGATCTCACTTCACTGAAGGCTTAGTCCATCTGCACAGAATGCTGAATACACCACTGGGTGTCACTCTTGCTCTCCCCTGAAGCAAACAGAACTAAACCTCAAAGAACCATGAAGTTTTAAAGTCCTGAATACACTACAAGAATGGTAAATGTCAGGTTATGATCAGAATCTTGGGATATTGTAAGATAATTTGTAAATGACATGTGAAATGGTCTGTCTCTAAAGGATTTTTTTACCTTTTACACGGTGAAATCGCAGAGGTTAAAACTAGTATTTATTGATTTACTTATAGTCTCTCCAAAAGCATCAAGGTAAAGTTGAAGCCTGTAGAACCTACCCTAACTCAAATTTTGCACTTCAACACAGGAAGTCACCACCTGCAGCTTTTGTATTTTATTACATTTCTGCAGAGTTTGGTAGTTAAAACTGAGTTTCAGGAAAAGGAAGTGAGTAGTTTGTGAGGCATTTCTAGGACAAACACTATCTGCCACCTTCTTGCCAGTGCCACGAGATTCAAATACTGTCTGATAGCAGCTGTACAGATGTTTGCAATTGCTTCAGTTACATCTGCAGTAGCACCCTTCCAAATAATTTTTACTGTTATTACTTCTCTGTACTTTTGCTCATAGCTGACTCCTGTTTTACAACTGGGAAGAAAAGTCCCCTTAGTGCCAGGAATATAAGCTATATTCTCTTTAGTGGTAACTCACTGCATCAGTTCTGTGAGGGAGCTGAAAGGAGTATACATAGGCCTTGTAAATTGACCTAGCTCTGTCTGAGATGAGCAGATGACAATGAACATGAGCTAAGAATTTGCCCCAAGAAATTTAGATGAGCCTGCTGAAACTTTGCCTCTTTTGGACACCCTCAGACACTCCCAGCTGGTTGTAAATACCCAGGAGCACCTAGTCCTCTCGGGTTCCTCAGGCCAACAACAAGCTGGGAAGGATCTCTGAGTGAGTTTTGCTCATACTCTTCACAGATGAGATGATTTGTAAATCATCCTGTGCAATGAGATAACTAGAAACAACTTCCATTTGGTGACTCACCATCAGCAAGACCAAAATTAAAGATCGGAGAGGAATACTGGCTTCAGAAACAGAAACATGCATGTAATACTGCATTTATCCTTGCTTGTGTGACTCCATCCCAAGTGAAGAGCTAGTTATCAGTTACTAGCACTAGTTGTTGAAGAAGGTTACTTTTATGTAGTGATTTCTATGTAAATGTGTCTTTTACAAGGGATGCTGGGTTTGGCTGGAGTAAAGTTAATTTTCTTTGCATTGGCTAGTATGAGGCTGTGTTTTGGATTTGTGCTGAACCCAGTGTTGACAGTATAGAGAGGTTTTTGTTATTTCTGAGCAGTGCTTACTCAGAGCCAAGGCCTTTTCTGCTGTGCATGTTGTTTAGCAAAAGGCAAGGACATTGTGAGTGCCTGGTGGGTTGGGAGGAGACACAGCCAGGAACAGGTGACTCCAAATGACCAAAGAGATATTCTGTACCACATGGCATCATGCTCAGGATATAGAGCTGGAAACGAGAAACAAGAAGGAGGAAGGGACAGGTGGACATTTGTAGTGATGGTCTTTCTTCCCTATTAAACTGTCTTTATCTCAACTCATGGATTTTCTAACTCTTACCTTTCCTGTTGTCTCCTCAATCCTGCTGGTGGGGGAGTGAGTGAATGGCTGCTTGGGGCTTGGTTTTTGGCTGGGCTTGAACCATGACATAAAGGGAAAAAAGCAGAAATCACTTCAAATGGACACAATCTTGTGAAGATTGTTTATCAAAATTTAATTCTAGTGTCTCAGAAGAGATGGAATGATTCATCAGTTTTCAGGCAAGAAAAGAATACTTCATAAATTTGTTACTCAAAAATCACATAAAGATTGAGATAAAGAATTGTAAATAGCATTTACAGATTACAATACCAAGTGTACTGAGCAGTCCATACTGTAAGTGTTCAGTAGTTCTTAAGACTGATATATGATACATAACCAAGAGCTGGAAACCTCTCAGAAGTGAGGCAATCTAAAGTAACTAAACAGAAGATGATAAGAAAAAAAATGTCATGTATAAATTTGGAAGGAAGACCGAAATCTGTTGTGCTTCTTGAGCTACATTAAAATAACAATGAGTCAATAAGAACTATGACGCTTATTTTGGAAAAAAAAGAGAAGAAGGAATCTAAGCTAAAGTTAAATGGGTCTATAAAGATTTATGGGAGAGCCCAAAACCAACAACAGAGTTAAAGGATTAGACCATAAGGATTACAATTATGAGAAAGAAACTATAGAACAATCATCTTTAGCTGAAATACATCACTGGTAATGAAAAAAGTGTACCAAATTCTTTTAAGTTTTTCCTACATGTGTTCCATTACATATATTTTTCACAATAATGGGAAAAAAGCTATAGATCTTACAATCTTAAAAGTGCTATCTACTGTCATTATGTTTCCTAAATCTCAATATAATACTTGGGTTCTCAGGATACTGGCTACTTGGATTACTATTTGTACTCTTCAATTCTTTCTCTGCCCACTAGATGGTACTGCCAGCTTTAATTACACAATCCAAGGCTGAAATTGCGTGGTGTGTTTGTTTCATCATTTTGTCCCAAATCACAGCATCAAGGACTACATTGTACTTTTCAGCTGCCCCGGTGTAATTTGCTTTAACTCCACTGGTTTTATGTCCTTATCTGATGGAGTATCTATGGATAGTCAAACAGATGTTGGTGCCACACCTTAAAATCAAGCAGAAATATTTCAGCCACACAGAAGTGTTTGTAAGCAGGTCCTATGGTTATTAACCTCATACAGTCACAATTAAAATATTTTCAATCTTTTTGGCTTGAAACAACTTGTTCCACAAAATTTTCTCTCACCTCTAAACTACAAAATGCACAGATACCTTAATTTTCTTACAGATGGAAGAACATTCTGTAATTTGGATTCATTAGCCATTTCAGCATAACCATGACATTTTGTAACCAAAATTTTTGAGTTATCTAAATTAATTATGAAAACCTGATCAATTTTAATTTATAAACTCAAAAAAAGTTTAAAAAAAATTGATTTCTCTATTAGTCTCAAATATCACCTGTTTTACTGGCCATCCCCATGCCCATGCATGACATAACCTTCTTTTAGATGATTCACTTCAGCAAACAGCATTTACTTGAGGCCCTGTTTTCCTTTCCCCTCTTCTGGACTCCCCACAGAGCAATCAATTTCTTGTAGTTTCTTTAATTTGTGCCATTTTGCCATGGAATAACTGCTGCATTTGGTCTGGAATGATGTGAAGGAGACTGTGCCTTGTGTATGGAAGCTGAAGCAAATTGTGTGGCATAAGCAAAGCTTAATATTCTTTCAATCAAAGGAGAAAACATGATCCTTCAGTTGAAAAATAAATTCAGAATGCTATTCTATGAAATATAAGAGCACTTGAATCCAGGTGATATATTTTTTAATTCCATTTCTGATTCTTAGAGTGTATTAAATCACTCAGATAAAGATGAGAATCATCTTTTAAGATGTGGCAAACATAATGTTTATGACAGCCAAAATAATTGCTTTTTTTCAGGTATTTTAAACTTGTACATAGATCAAAATTTTCTGTGTTTAAATTGTCATACAAAGTACTTGATTTCTATACTGACTGTGTTTTACTTGTATTCTGTAAAGTGATTTATTACTAGAAAGCAGTAGGAGAAAAAACAAACCATACAAAACAAAATTTTCTACTGGATCAGTGATTCTGACCTTGATTTTCATGTGTAAGGATTTCACAGGCACTTGTTTCACACAGCAGTCATACATGTGCAGTGCAGCAATTCTTTAAAGTCAGTCTGTAGAACAAAATAGAAATAAAATAAATAGAAATAAAACTCAAATTCATAATCACTGAAATGTTGCCTGCAGATTTAGAAGAGAAATGAGCAAAATAAGCTGAAGTAAGAATTATTTAAATTTGGTGGAAATTTGTGCATGACTGTATTGCTTGGATATGCTATCCACAAAGGAGAAAAAATAACAGTTCATTCCTGGGAAGTTCCTTCTTATGTTGGAGAGACTTCAAGACCACCCTAAAAATATGTACATGTTGTTCATTAATTTTCCATCTGCCTGTACTGGGTATGTTCAGTTCATTATGTGCCATTGATATAAAGAAGATTTCACATTCTTTGTCGGAGTTGGATACGTTGATGTATTTTAATGACATCTTCATATTTCCAAGGGTCTTGTGATTGATGCAGTAACGCTGAAAGCTGAAATGGCTCCAGACACTGGCTGTGGTTCTGTGCACCTGTGGTGTGCTGAAACAGACAGGATCAAGGCATTGGCAGGGAAACCAGTGGGATCTCCATCCAAGGAGACACCAGCACCAGCTCCCTCTCTTCTCTTTACAGCCTGCTGCATAAGCCAAGGCACAGTGGAACTCATTGCTTGCTTGATGACTTTACCTTAAAGCACACAGAACATTCTGTGCTGCTCAAGGCACCTCTACCTAGGTACTGTTGAAAGAGGACTGTACTTGCATTAATGTTTTTACAGCAATTATTCTGGGAGAAGCTGTTGTGGACTGAGATAGTCTCGCTGAACAAAAGCATATAGAAGGAATATGAGAAAAAAGACCTTGTATATGTATTTGCCAGACCAAATAAAAAAAAAAAAAGTAGCATAATCTTTATTACACTTATTTGACAAATTTTCTGAAGTTTCTATCCTATGGATTTAGGTTGTTGGTACTACAGTAGGCATGATCCAAGGTCATGACTTGACATTTGGCAAAGAGTAAACAACAACAAAAAAGAAATTATTTGGTAGACTTTTTTAGGTGCCATTTATACTGGTGAGTTGGTGGAAAAAAAAAAGAGCCACTGTTACAGTGGCTCTTCAGATCATTCATAATGATTCATACCTGAATTCAGTGCCTGGAGGGAAGCTTCAGGATGTCAGTACAAAGATTATGCCAAAAAAGTAAATATAGCTCTGTAAGACATCCAAAAATCTTCTCCTGTGGTAAAAAGGAGATGAAAATAAAATAAATGAAGAAAAAATTAAATGTGAATCCATGAGATCAAGCAAAAGGCTGAAAGGGATGACAGAATGAAATAGCTTCATGGTCATTCATCACTACTCAAGGACATGCTTAATAGACTTTGACAGGGACTTTGGTGAAATCAGAACTTCTTGGTTCAGTTAATAAAAATGAAAGCCAAGACTTGCAAACCAAAATATTAGAAATTGTGAAATTGCAGTCTTTATCTCAAACTAAATTTCTCAATATTTGGGCCAAAGCTTGGATCTGTTTTTTATTCCATGTCTAATAGGTACAAGAGAGATGATTGAATGTGTCAGCAGTGCTGAGGTCTGATTACAAAATAAGTCATGTTATGGCCAACATAATTTATTTTTTTATCATAGATCAAAAACTTCTCTGCTTGAAGCAGAAGGTTTTTTTTTAATTTAAATAGCTCTGCCAGTGTGTGATTCCTCCTACATGTTTTCACATTCAATAAACCAGTTGATTTTGTAAGCTGCTATTGTTAACAGATGAGTTTCTGTGTATGTGTTCATTAGTCATCCTGGAGTTCATGTGTTGTGTTCATGATGTGATTTTGGGATTTTTGAGGAATAATTGTTTGTTATTTTATCTGGTTGGTTGGGTTTATTTTTCCTTCTTTCAGCTTGATATATGGAAGGAAGTTTAGTGCAAGAGTATTGCTTTCTAGGATCATCATAGTAGGTATATCTGGTAGTTTGCCTCATAAATAAAGAAGCTAGAAGCTTCAAACATATATTCTCAATAGTGAGTGTACTGTTTTAATTGGTAGCAAAGTCTAGTAGATAGAATTGATTTCCATTTTTAGCTCCAGATAACTCTTAAGCCACAGAAGTTCATTAAGTCCTCTTTTTTTAATTTTTTTTAATTTTTTTTTTTTTTATTTTTATTATGAGTGCGTACTTTAGGAATAAGGGCACTCCAAGAAGGAAAGTCCTATCTCTTTGAAGCTCTGGCATGCTGCTGAGCAACATTTAACAGAGTGATTTTTACTGTCAGGAAGCTTAATGAGCTACCTTCTTGGGAAGAAACTGATTTTCTATTGTTGGAAAGCTAAAAAGGAGAAAAATAAAATCTTTCATCCTCTAGTCTGTGGTTGGCAAAACATTGATGGACACTGGGCAAATGTAACAAGTTTGAACACCAGACAGTTTCTTTATCTGGCAGATAAAACCAAAACCAAACTGTATTTTAAATACCATATTTTGAACTGTTTTTAGATTTTACTTCTTTGCACTCAAGAAATGTGAAGAAATGTGCTCCACTTCTCTCACATATGCACACTCACACATTTCTTTATAATTATTTGTGTTTCTATGTTGTATGAAATACAAGGTGTCCACAAGGCACAGCATACACAAAAAAAAGCAAAAAAAAAAAAAAGAAAAGCATTTCTAGTCAAGGAAAACATATAAGCAGATCTGTAGAAGAGAAATAAGAAGACTTTAAGATTTTACCTGTTAATGTGGTATATGGTGGCCTCAGCACACAGCAAGCCAAGCAGAGGTAATAGGCTTTTAGGAGGAAGAGAAAGGGAAATGATGTTCATTTATATATGATTACTGGAAGCTTTTCCCAAGGATAAGGATCAGATCAGAGAAAACTGAAAATGCTTGCTTTAGAATTTATGACTGACTGACAGCAATGGAAGGATATCACATCCAATGCAATTAATATGATGGATAACATGGAGAGGAACCACTAAGACCTTCAAGAACGAAGAGGAGTCACGTGAATAATTGCACTGGAATGGTAGTATGAACTTGTGTCAATCTCTTTATCTCACATGGCACTCATTTTTCATCAGCTTAACAGAATGGTGCCTTCAGTTGCAGCTTGGAGACTTGTGGTTTATGACTCACCTGTCACAGTTTTGCAGGGGTCCTAGGGATAATCCTTTTCTCCATAAACATGCCAGAAATATTCCTGGGCCTCCACAATATAGCCTTTTCTATAAAAGAAACACACAAGACTTCCAGTCCCCATGAATCAAACTGATCTTGAGGCCAGTCAGCCCTCACAAATGCCAGCACAGGTATGTTTAAGAATATACTTCTGCACAATTTATGCCTCCAGTCACCTTCCCATTCTGTAATTTTCCATATGGGCAATTGCTGATTTTCTACAGGTACCTCCCAGGAGACTCATTCACATGTTGACATCCTTGCCCTGCCCAACACTTCCATCATACCCTACTGCCTACACATGTTCAGGTTCCAGAAGAGAAACAGATAAAATAATCTTGAGCTTTTAGATACATTTCTGTATTTTTTCATATTAGCACTGAGTCATCCTGTTTTTTTTTTTCCTCCATCATGTCAGTGACTTCTTCATGCTTGAGAAAAATTAGTTGTATTCACTGGTGTAACTTCCAAAATTATTTTAGATTTGGAACTGGAAGCAAAATCAGTCCTGTGTCCAGCTATCTGGTTCAGAGCCCATGGCCAGCCTACACTTTCCATGCAAAGTTGTGTGACAGCTCTTCTATCCAAAGCTGCCTCTGCCCATCATCAAACATCATTGCAGCCAAAACCACAAGGAGGAGAGAGCGAGCTGACACTGACAACCAGGGGCTCTTTGCATGCTGTATTTGCACAGATGTGCATGATTGCACAACTCTTTGGCTCAGAAAAAGGGAGAGTGAGTAAGAAGGAGTGGAGCATAGGTGGTCTGCTGCTCAAATGTCCCTATATAGTTGCATTGCAGTGTCTCTGTCTTTCTGTCAGCAGTACATTTCTCCTTAGCTGCCTCTTGAGGAGGGCTAAATCCTGAAAAAAATTTATGAGATCTATCATTTGGATGTGAACTTTAGTCTAATGGGAGAGAATAGGTGCAGTGATAAAGCATTCAGAGCTGGAAAAAACAGCTGTGGCAAGAAGGCCACATAACACACCATTTGCAATGCAGAACGCAGACACAGAATGATACAGGAGGGGTTGCCATGGACTATATTTATTTTCATTTTCTTGAGTGACCCACAAGGATGATGTAGTCAGTGCTGAGTGGAAAGTGAGCAAGCAGAGGCCAAGAATCTATTCTCTGAGGACTGATCAGTGGGGGAGCTGGGTCTGAGTGCTGATGACTTCAGCTAGAAAATCTCACCAAGGGTTTGGAGTCTCTAGGCTGGCAGACTTGGATTTATATCCCAGCACTGGTCTTAAATCCTTTCTGTGTAATCTGAGACTATTCATGATGTGCAAAAGCAGAAGGCTTGCATCTGTCAGAGAGATCCCTTCTGAAGGCCAGAATGAAGTCTGTGTGTTGTAACTAAATGGTAAGGCAGGATTTTACTGTGAGCCTTAAGCACATCCTGAAAACAAGGTAAAAAAATAGAATAAGAAAAGGATTTTGGAGCTAGCATGAGGAGTGAATGAATCAGTTATGAACTCTGCAGCAGGACTGCAATATGCTTTGAAGTTTAATAAATTTAAACTTATTGCATGGAGAATCATGAAAGAGTGAATTGAGCACAAAGTCATTGGGGAGGGTAACTTGCCCTGTTTGACAGTCTTGAGATTGAAGTTTGAAAGTTTCAGCTGTTTGGAGGACATTGGCATCAGTACAGTTAAAATTAGGCTGGAAAAATTTACAATATAGGGAGCCAGAATTGTCTATACATAAGAAATTTATGATGTAGGGTGTCAATGAAGGAAACAACAAAGCAAACTGAAACCTTAACAGTGCCTGAAGATTATTTTTTTTCCAGAACTTTTATGTATAGCACAGAGTCTGGAGGAGGCAGGATCAAAGATTATAGGAAATGTGAGAGTCTGAGAAGAAGGAAAGGGTGCAGTTGTCAGCAGCAGAGAAGAAACGTAAAAGGAGGGAGGATTTGTAAGTGGAGGAGAGGTTCAAATAAGATGAGCAGCAGAATGCCCAAAAACAATGCATCTGCACAGCAGCATTAGAAATCAGAGGTGTGGAAGGGGATGGATAACATGGGGTTTGTTAGCATTCCATTCCTTGGGGAAATAGCCTTGAAAGATAAAAAAACATTGATGAAAATGCAACTTCTTACTGTGTCTGTGGCAAAGTTCATAAAAAGAAATGTGGGAAGAGTATTGCCCCTTACCTCAGAGAAAAATAATCTTTATGCTTCTTCAAACTGTGGTATAATCTAAAGAAAGTGCATAGCTTGAAAGTTCCCTCAAGTAATAGGAAAGGCATGTCCTTTTTGGAAACTTGGAATTTTTTCACAACTCAGGAAATCTTGCAGCACTCTCCAGTGACAGCTCAGTACTATCTCACTGGCAGGGAAGGTGGAAACTCTGCCACAAGCTTTGAACAGTAAGCTTTGCTTTTCACTGGCTCTGTTGGCACTTGGATCAAGTCTGGGAACATGGACATAATTTCCCTAGCTGATAAATGGGCTGCAAAATTAGTTTTACTCAATACTCCAGTGCATTGGAGTAGGACATTTGCTGGCTGCCAGGTCCATCTTTGGCTTGCTTTCACAGAGAAACAGCATCACAAACGTTGGTACCTCAGCTGTGTTTCCAGAGAGTAAGACAACAGGAAGTTGTGAGGTGGGAATGGGAAATGCTATTATCTTGGCAAATAGATGTGCTTGGAGTGTTGTGGTGGTCAGATGAGGCAGCATCGTTTGTAACCATTCACAACTTCTCACACCTCTTCAGTGACCTGAAGAAGAGACTCAGATACCAGCAGTGCTAACAGCTAAATGAGTGTTAGGTGTCACAAGTGACTGCCAGGGTACATCTGGTACTGCTCCCCTTCTGAGTCTGATCATGTGCTGGGCAGTAATACAGTTATATTTTAAACATTCAGGGAAAATTATTCAGATTTTGGAGGCAACTGGTGCCTGACAGAAGGAAAACTGATCAAGTAAGGAGTTTTAGCTCACACTATTTTTCCAACTTTTTTTCAACTAGCAAGCCTTAGGTGTTTGACTCAAAATGTGAGGATATGATCTACCTTAGCACTTTATCCAAATAAACAAAATTCTGAAGGGCTGCTTTTAGAAGGAATGCTCTGGAAATTTCAACAGCAAACTACACATATTGACTAATCTCTGATTCATTCAATCATATTTTGATCTGAGCCAAAAATTAAGTTCCAAGAAAAATCAGCAGAAAACCCATGTCTAGCATCCCACTTGTCTCCTTGAAAACACAATACTCCAGACAAAGGGTGTGCTGGGTCAGAAATAATTTTTTTGTGAGTTCCTTTTCAGCAATGTAGTTCAGTCCATGTAAATTGCACTGAAGTTGCTAATTTACTTTATAGGAAGTATTCTGCTAAAAAATCCCTGACAGAACCTTTGTCAAGATGCAGTTGTGGTGGTTGGTGGTTGTGAGCCCCTGCCCTCCTCTTTGTCCTCCTTCCTCAATTTGCAGACTGTAGAAGAGCCCCTGCAAAGCTGAGCAAAAGCTCTCAAAGCACTACTTACCCCAACTTCCTTACCTTTCTGAGGTGATTTTTTACATCTTCAGCCTTCAGCAGTGACTCAAGTCCTTCTGTGCAGTTCTGCCTTCACTTTTAAGTCAGCAACTTTTTAGGTACCAGAGGAAAGATATTGCTTAATCCAGGTGTGTGATCAACCTCAGTGAAGACACCAGACAGTCAAAACTTCATGGTAGAACCATCAACCACTTGTTTGATCTCTGTATTGATGTTATCAGCCTCTGTCATTTTCACTCATCTTTGGTAAAATGTGCATGAGGAAAGCTTGGGATATAATGTGGAGTCCCACTTTCCTGGAAGTAGACTTTAGGATAGAGAGCTTAGGATAATTTAGGAAAGTTTAGGATGTTTCCAGCTCACATGCAGGTGTTTACACATCCAGACTTCAATTTCAGTATCTCTGTCTGAGGATGAATATCACCTTAAGTCCCCACTTTTATGCTTGATTACAAAATAAATTAGAAATTAGTGAAAATGAGTACCATCATTGATAAAAACAGGGAAACATCACTTAAAACCCATTGAAAATGGACACGGTGATATTCCAGTGTCAGAGAAACAAAGCAGATCAGATGTAGCTAATATGGAATGACTCTTATCTGTACCAATGAATAATTGTTTCCAAGGAACTTTGTAGTCCAGCATCATAGGCAAGCAGGGAACCATTCCACTTTCTTTTTCACATCTGGGACTTCAGTAAACTTTAATGTTGTTCTGGTATGTGAGATAATAGAGAAGATTTACATGGGATTTGAGTGTGCTTATTTAATGATACCATTATAAAAACAGGTATTTATTTTCTCTAGACTTTTTATATTATGATCTGTGCCATTTTAGGGACAGGTGACTTGTCAAAGAAGATAAAAGAATTATGCTGTCATATTAAACTGTGTAACCTAGCTGAGAGGTGCTTCTGATCACTGACCATTATTAATTGACCCAGCTGTAATCCCAACAAAGCATATCATCAGGCCAGAATGTTTTCCATGTGGACAGTTCAGAGAGACACATTAGAAAAATAACACCAGTAATGACACAAGAATTTAGCCTACAGTGCAAAACACAGTCAGAGCTGGGAACATGCTGAAACCTATAACATAATATGTAAATGTCAGCACATAGTTGGAGTGGAAATAATTTTAAAAATAATTCACAGTGGAATAATTGTAATGTAGAGCCTTGAAGCAATCCTTCATATTTCAAGCATTCAGGAGGAAAATGATTGCTGGATTTTAATCTCATGTCTCTAAACCCAAAACTGTTAAGGTAGTCATATAATTGCTTTCTAAATATTTCAGTCAATCAATAAAATGTTGGGTAGGGGGGGTTAGTGAAGATGTGCAATGGATAAAGATTTTGTTTTTTCCTTTATTTTTTGTCTGTTTAATTCCATGATCTGCAGAGATGGTTCAGAAGTCAAAGGACTAGTACAGACCTTCAGGTCAGGGATCCCAGAACAGTTTGCAAGTACTAAAGAATTAAGATGTAGAAATGGCAAGCATGATGGTTTTATCTCTGGTTTAAGGGTAAATAAATCAGGTGCCTTTGACCCCTGGTTTGGCTCTGTCACCTGTACCCAACCTCACTGGTACCTCTGGGTCTGAGGTGGTGCCTATGTGCATTTGTGGAGTTACTGCTCCATGAGTGAGGAGCAGAGCACTCAAGTTGAACCAGGCAAGGTTTAAATTACATATGAAGAAAAACTTCTTCTCCCAAAGGGCTGTCAAGCTCTGGAACAGGCTGCCCAGAGAGGCAGTTGGGACATCGTCCCTGAAGGTATTCGAAAGATGTTTGGATGAGGTGCTTAAGGACAAGGTTTAGCTGTGGACACGGCACAGCTGGAATCTAAAAGATTCTACAGTTTCATGGTTTCCCAGAGCACCCAGGGATGACTCCTCAGCCTCTGCTTTCACTGCAAAACCATCCTCAATCCATACAAAAATGTAGTGATAGGAAATCTATTTCACGTAATCATTAAATAATCATTAAGCAGTTACTGTACAGTCAGAAATGTATATCTTAGATTAAAATAATGAAACCCATCAGTGAAAATCCATCTGATTTTCACACTTGTTAACAAAATAACCCTTCCTTTTACTTGTAAATGAGATTATTAATTTTATTAATTGAAAAGTGGGGGGAGGGGGGGTTCATAGTCTGCTATTTTAATAGTATTTGTTTCTTTAGAAGCAATGTAACTTGTAGCGTGTGAGAAAGCCTAACCAAACTTTTGTTGTATTTAAGGGAGAGAGTTTGCAGAATAAAACTATTGTAGGGAAATTTGAAGTTTTGCAGTTTATTTCACATTTGGTTGGAAATCCCATGTCTTAATCTATTTTTTTAATGGGATAAATATTTTCTTTAATGGAATTTAATTTTCTCCATTAATTATAGATTCAAAATATGTGACTTTCTATAGCCATCCAAAGTTTTACTTTAATCACATTTGTGAGATCTTGCCTTGGAAAATTCAGATATTTCTAAAAGGATGAAAACTTCTGCTATGGTGCACTACATAAGCTAATTATAACACATACTATTTTTAAGTGACTTTCATGCTACTTTCACCCTGTTTAAAAAAGAAAAGAAGCTAATGTTGCTCCATAATAGTCACATATATGTCCTAATGCCATTGCCCAAGTTCATTCAAATTTGAACATTTCAGGTTCTTAATTTTTATAAAAATATCAGCAACTGGATGAGGCAAAAAAACCCTGACAGAGCTCCCACCAGGGGAGAGGGCTGCCAGGATCCCAGAACAGTTGAAACTTCCTTTTGCCAGCACATCTTGTATCTTGTGCTCAGCAAAGGGCTAAACAAAGTTAGGCAGGAGAATGGAGAGCTGCAAATATTCTACTGGAGTAGCATTGGGTGAAAGCAGAGAGGACACCTGTGGCACTGGAAGAAGCTGAGCATGCTAAGGGAAGTTAAACTTACAAAAGGAGAGAAAAATGAGACATTTATCAGGAAGGGACTTTGGGGTACTGCCTCTGGCTGCAGACAGCAGGGTCTATGGCAGGTACCAAAGGGCATTGTCCAGCAGAATTGGAGGGAACCTGGCAGGGGAAGATAAGATATTTTACTAGAGATTCATTGCTGTCAAAGTCTCCTCAAGACTACAATAATGAAATGCTAATGAGCCTTGCAGGGAATCAAGTCACTGTCAAACATATCTCTTAAAAACATGGTGGCATCATCAGCCTTGCCCCTTTTTGAAGTCTCTAACCCTTCTCGAGCTCACTTTTAAACATCTTCCAAGTCACTATTAAGATGAGACATTTCCAGGCAAGCTCCCCATTTGGGAAAGGTGGTCTGAGGCACTCAAGGCCACAGGATGCCCTTTACTGCTGTCTGTGGGGCAGGGGGCTGTGCAAACAGAGTCCTCACACGGGTGCAGTGACCTCTGTGTCCAAATGACAGGCTGTGGGATATTGTACTCACTGGATGTAACTAACAATACAACCAAAGGAATGTTGCAAGACATATTTTCATTTTGTTTTCGATGTAATTGTTAGCTTTTTTTTTTCAATATCCACTTCAGAAAGGATAGAAACTTTCCTTGAGTCAATGGGGATGATGAGCATTATGGTTAAATCACTTCTCTTCCTCTCAGCTGCAGAAATGACCACAGTGAGTTTTAAGCAAGTTTAGATTTTCTATCTGAATTCCTAAGATGAGACTATTTTCAGAAGTATCAGGAGATAAAACATAATTTGCTCTTGAGAAAAACTTGCTGGTTTAGTGTACTGTCTATTGGAAAATGGATGAATAGTTTGACAAAGAGATAGGAAAGAATGTAACAATTTCAGAAATTAATTAATTATAATTGTAGGAATATAAATAACTAGCTGTCATAAATATTCCTTTCTTTCTACTTTATTGGAGTGGACAGACAACAATCAATTATTTTAAAAGCACAGTTCCAACAGACATATATTAGCACTTTTCATCTGACAAGGTTTTGATAATTCTAAACCTCTCCTAGCAGTATGTATCCCCTGTATGGCACAGGAAGTCACATGTGCCTTATACCTAAAGGTACTGAAATAACTTTGTAGTATGCTGAAAGGCAGGTTAAATACAACATTTTAAAGAGCAGTGTTATTCAGACCCACATTGAAATGCAAAAAATGTATTTTATAGCTTCAATATCCTCAAGCATTTATAATGGAAGAAGAAATTACATTCTCTTTCACCAGAAAATCCAGGTCCCCAGGGTTGTTATAAATCAGAAAAGAAGCAAGAGTATCAATCAAAGTTTTCTGAATTTATGTAATTTAAAAATTTTATCAACAGACTTTTATGCTAATAGACTGTGTAGTTTATGATTTTATGTATGCATGTCTTTTTCTCTAGAAGTGTTTGTGTCTTTACCTTAACAGAAATCAATGCATGAGGAACAGGGAAAACCCTGAAACCAGGAAAAAATTGCAGTGAAAACATTCAAATTGGCCCATAAGTTCAACAAGAAGTTTTAAAATGAAGCTTTGACTTTGAAACATATTAGCACTAATTCAGCCTTGAAATTCACAGTTGAGCCAGCAGCTGTAAAAGAGCAGAAGGGCAAAACCTTTTGTTTATTGCTGCACCTCAGAGGTGTCCCCTGCAGAGATCAAGGCCAGATGCTCCCAGGGTGGGAGCATCACTCCTGACATCCAGGGACAGCCCAGCAGCCCTTTCCCAGCATCTCCATGGGCAGGCAGAGGAACCTTCCAGCTGGCAGAAGGATAAGTCACAAATCAAACAAGGGTGAGTGCTCTCTCAGGCCAGAGCGCTGCAGTGTTTGTCCAAAAAGCGTCAGGAGAAGGATCACTCATATTCCTTCCAGTAAATGGTAGAAAAAGGAAGAGTTTACAAGAAATGCAGAAGAAAAGGCTGTATGATCTACTAAAACTCTTAAACAGCAAAAGTAAAATAAGAAGCTGGTAAACAAGCAGAAAGCTAGAAAAGGGAAGAAGAATAATGTTTTTGTTTTTTTTTTTTTTTTAATTAATAGTGCTATAAGGAAGATGAGATGATCAGATCAACAGCCTGTTTTGAGGATGACTCTTGCTCTCCAGTGTGCCTGCTCTGGCAGTTGAGCCCTCTAGCTGAAGTTATTTAGTTACATTTGGAGAGTCAGCTGTTTAAAAATAATTATCATAAGGCATGTAGCTATACATGATGATGTATGCTGGAAAGTCATAGGTGAATAATGACTCAATCATAGGACATAAATAATTAGAGGCATGTTAATGTAAGGTTCCTTTGTGGTTATTCATCACATACATGGGATTACCAAATGAGCAAATTGTGCATCAGTATACATCAAAGCATGAGTTATTATTTTACCCTGTCTTGAAAAAAATTGTGAAAATGTAGAAAACAGACGCTCAAAAAAAAAAAAAGGATTTGAGAGTGATACTGGAGTCAGCGCACACATCATAGACACTCAAGAGAAGGAGCTCAAGATAAAAACAAATTATACAGCCCTAGAGAACTTAGTTTATAGAAGATATTGAGGACAAAGGAGTAGTGCTCTAACTGTGGCCACCAACAATTTTATAGTCAAATACAGGTACAGAGAAGTATTATAAATTACAATATATCTGTTACAGCTATTATTACCCCAAAATAACTAATACAGGATATTAGAAAGAAATTTATATACAAAGTGCTTTTAAACTCTTCTTTGGCTGAAAAGAATGGTAGTTTCACTGTTCTCATCTTATTTTAGGAGTGGTTTAATTCTCAGGCAAATGGCAGTCAGAAAATCTGAAGGAATTCCCTTTAGTGTTAGATACTTATGACTTGTGAATAACAGGATAAATTTCATACAGCTGGCTCTTCTGTAGGTGTATTTGACATCACATTTCTCAGTTCTGAAGAACAAGCAACTCAGAGATGGAGCTGTGAAAGAAGCCTATGAAGGCTTGCAAAGGCTGGTGTCTTCGGGAGGTTGACAATAACCTCAGGAGCAGCCCAGCAGTTGTGTCCTGGTGGAGCTGGGGCACCTGAACTGTGATGGATCAGGCTTTGCCTCCTCAGCACAGGAGTCTGGCAGCACTGAGCCTCCCCAGCAGCAGGGTAACCCACCAACCCTTCCCAGAGAGGAGTTTGGCTCCGTAGCATCTTTGCACATGATGAACTTCAGTCAGCTGAGCAGCATTCATTCCCTCTATTCTCCCCCTTGCCCTTGAGGAATTATATTTAGCATCCAGTAAAATATTAGTAATTCCTACTGATGTCTTCAGTGAGCTGTCAGAGCTAGGAAAGCTTGATCTCAGTCACAATCAAATTACTGAGAAGGGCATTAAGGAAGCAGCTTTTGGTAACATGATTAAACTGGAAAACTTGAACTTGGCAGAAGATTTGCTCACTGGAGTACCTCAGAATTTGCACTCATCTCTGAAAGAGCTCAAGCTTGACAAAAAGAGAAGGATTTAATGAGACAAGAGGCATTTCTGAAAGTAGGAAATCTTGGATTGATCTTTGAAATAAAAGTGTACTCTGTATAGTATGGAAGATTTAAGGGCCTATAAGGTCCGCTCCCTTAGATTTAAATCGTCACAAGTCACCAGAAATTAACCACCAACTTCTGATCACATTATAGTCTTTTTTCCTCTTAAATACTTATTTTCTCTCTATGCCATTGGACTTTCTCGCTGGCAGTCATAATGTTGAGAGCCATCTTCCTTTTGCATGCTTAGTGAATAACCAGATAAACCTGGGTAGTGATGGTGTGTGTGCACTTAGATGCCTGCAAGGCTCTCAGGAAGTCCACTGTTATTAAAAATATATTGAAAAGGGGATGGAGAGAACGTAGAGACATCAGAGAGGAATTTCCTCCAGGTGGAAATGATGGATAGGTCTTAGCTTTTGACCTCTGCTGATTCAATAATAAACAGTTTAAATTAATATAGTTAGTCACAGGGAAAAGAGTAGAACACCAGATTTATTTTATAATATTTAGGAATAGTCTTCTAAAAATCTCTATACTCAGTCTCCTTGAGTTAACTAAACAGAAAACACCTTGATCTTTTCCTTGCTCATTGAAGTAAGAACTCTGCTATATTTATGGACCATGTTATGCAACTGACAGTTTGCATATTTGAAGTTAAAAGATGACCTTTTTTTTAAGAAATCTTAAACATGGCAGAAGGGGAATTCCCAGCATACCCAGATTAAAAGTCATTGATAAATTCAGTGCTGTTTTATGTCATTTCAGGGTTCCATCAGAGTTTTTTAGTGATCTATATTTTCCTAAGTTATGTTGCAGCTTTTCCACTACAAAAATCCACTGCTAGGATAAGGATAATTCTAGGGAATATTTCAGACTTCGTCTGCATTCATTTAGCTCTTACTAAAATTCAGATATATTTTTAGGTGTTCAGTTTCATATTCATTTTACACACGTGGCAGTTTCAACATCCATGTGTTCTCTCTGATCCTGTAGCCATTTGAGATGCCAGTAGTGATGTAGCTTCCAACCTCAGGGCACGTGAACAGTAGCACACACAGGAGCACCTACATTCGAAAGCAATTCCATTCAGCTCTTTTTCAGCCAAAAGAAACAGGTTAGTACTTAAAAACTGATCCCTTTCTAGAAGTCCCTGTAGTTAGTGAAGGTGAGCATTGGCTCAGGTGTTTGTGGATCGGTGTTTGAGGGAAGCAATCCTTCATTGATCCATATCTCAGCTATCAGGTGGATATAAAGCCTTCCCTGCCTAGCTCCAGTGGCTGCTGTGGCAGACTACATTCACAGTGCATCCCTGCTGCAGAGACAGGCACAGGAAAAAGGCTGAAAATGGGACTCCTACCCATGTGTTTCATATTTGCTTCTCTGCCCTGTCTAGGTTTCTGGCTGACCCTGCAGAGGTGGGGCTGGCAGTGTCCTGTGTGCCTGCTCCCCCAGCTCTAGTACCACCCACTTGGTCCAGCTCCAAGTTCAAGTACCTCCAGCTCTGTTCATGCAAAACATATATTTCTTCCATTTTGTATTAAAATAACCCTACTCAATCAATCAGTCAATCAAACAAACAAAATAAAAATACTAATAACACAAAACCCCCTCTAATTTTAAAGTTGCCCTGAGCTCTTTTAATGGTTTAAACAGGCAGGGAAATAAGGGGTGGCAGAAATTGCAAACTGAGGCCTCCAAGGTCTGGATGTTTTGAGGTAGTCAGCTTCACTGTGCTTCCTTCATTCAACAGCTCAGGTATTCCAGACCAGGATAGGCTAAAAATGAAACCTGCATCGACCTGATAATAAGCTTAGTTCTACAACTCCCAGGTGTGCACTGGGCATGCAAATAAACTAAAACCTCATCACCTCAGCTTAAGAGCTGAATTGAAACAGACAATGCAGGATGAGCAGCCTGAAAGCGTGAACAAATTCTCATTTGGGGGTGAGGTAACAGCAACTAAAACCCAACAAAAACCAGTAAACACACTCCTCATCCACCCAAGCCCTTTCCTCTTTGGGGGAAATGAGAATTTTGGACACCACAGCCAGACCCTGGAGCTTCACAAACCTTGTACTGCAGAAATGCACATGCTTAACATCACAGATCATTGACAGCACTGATTAGCAGCTGGGGGATACTTCACTATCTGTTAAGAATTGCGCTGTTTGCCATTAATCAGTGACATGCCCTTTTGGACAGACTCCATTCCTGTCTGCACAAGATACAGGACAGAGCACTTGTCCTGGGAAGAATCAGATATGCAGATAGGCCCAGCTGGAGATTTACCTGTCTAAAAGGAAAACTGGTGGAAAAAAACCAAAAAACCAAGCAGATTTTGGGCTGTGACTTAGCAGTGTGAATGGAGCGTGGCTCCCCCACAGTTGCTCCCATTGGTTGTAATTCAGTTATTCCTGCAGTGTGGAGTCTGGTCAAATTCTCAGGTGCAGCTGACACAGCTTCTAGCTTCAGTTTTGGATACAGGCAGCAGATTGGTATTGAATATCTTCATTTGGCTTTCTTAGGGCACTCTTACCTATATTTTTCTTTCTTTTTGCTCCATTACTAATTAAAAGGAAATGACACAGGCTCACTTTTTCATCACATCCATTGGAAGGAATGAGGGATTTTCTCACTAGCTTTGGACCTTGCTGTTTTCCATATGTCTGAACCTGGGAGGCCTATATTCAATTGACCATCACTGAGAAAGCATCATGCAAGGAAATTTCAGCAGCCCCCCCCAGAGCCAGAAGAGCCAAAACACAGCAAATAGAACTTTTTGCAATAACCTTCAGGGTCTGGGGGAAGACAGGCAGCACACTCGAGGCAAGTCATATGGACTGCTGAAGTCTACAAAGATTTTGAGGGTAGCCCTTGCTAAGAGAGCAGAAGAGCCAGCCACCATGGCTGTTGTGACCAGCTGAGCTTCTTCACCCCATTTCTGAGGAGGGATTGCCCTGTGGTTTAAATGGGCAGAGCTCCCCCACACTGCCATGGGTGCTGGGAGTTTGCTTTCTTTTGTTGCGCTGTTTCTTTGTCCTCCTCATCTTCAAATGTTTAAATGAATGCTTTCTCTTTGCCTGCACGGTGCTGGATTTAACTGTGGAGGACAAGGGGAATTGAGTCTTCCTTCCCAAACAGCAGGTGGTGGTGCTGGGTTGCACAGAGAGCTCAGGAAACTGCTGGCAGATGTTGCTTCCTGGTGGAATAACAGGCAGAAAAGGGATGCTAAGCAAACTTTTCTCCATTTCTTTCCCTCCTTATCGAGGGTCACAATATTTAGCCCTTTTTGTCAGGTAGCTTAACAAAGTCTGTTAAAAAATAAACCCTTCTAAAACAAATACTTGCAAGGTTAGGATACATATAGCTCACAGAATGTCATTAACCCTCTAAAAGTTTTGCTGTGTGTCACATATTTCTGAAAACTGGTGAAGTGCTTTTGTGTTTCTTAACTTCTGGAGTAATTTGATTACATTTTTCATTAATTTTCCAGACTAGGGGGTATATTTGTTTGTTTTTTCTTTATTTTTTCTCTTTTTTTTTTTTTTTTTCTTTTTTGGTCTTTGTTTAAATACAGTTCAATTCCAGTTTTCCCCTTGATAATTGCAAATGCTGTGCATCATTGCTTATTCTTCAATGGCAGTTTCATGCCATTTTCAATACTGATCCCCTCAGTATGAAACATTTTACTAATTATTGTGGTAATAAATCAAACTCTAAATGAGTTTTCATTGTATTGTTCTGTTTCTTTTGACTGAAAGGTGCCATTACCTTTCTCACCAGTACCATTATCTGAAATTAGCACCATAACATGAAGGTTGTGAATAGTTTACATTGTATCATTTTGAAGCTAAGCCTGGAGTATCACAGGGGCCCAAACATCAATCAGAGCCTGAAGGTGAACAGCTTCACTTTTTTTTCCCCACAAGCTGTACAGGCTTTGCTCCAATTTATTTTAATTATTTTTTATAACCTATTTGAATAAGATTTAATTTTTTTCCCCTGTTCTGGAGCAATAGTTAACAAAATATTGCTGTGGCTAAAATAGCTGTCCCAGATACAAAGTGATCGTGTTTTAGTAGCCTATTAAAGCATATTTGTGACTTTATTTAGATCTTTTGTATTTCCAGAAATTCCCTATTGCCTGGGCAAAAGATAGTGAGGGAAATATGTGTATGACATTACCCTGCCATAAATCCCTTGATGGTAAAAAAGCATAGACAGGGGAACATCTCTGCAGTGATGCATTCATCCTCAGCTACTCATATCCAGCATGGCAGAGGATTGAGGCAAAAAGGAAACCCAGATCCCATTTTGTGAGATTTTGACAGACTCTTCCCCCATATTTGAGTGAAAATTCCTTCTGTTATGTCTCTATTCAGAATATGACTGCAAGCACAACAATCCAATATTATATATAGTTTTGGCCTACCTGTATAGAATAGTGTAATGCACAAAGTAATCACAGAAATGGCTTTGTTAACAGCATAAGCTAACCCCAAATTTCCCTGGGCTCAGTCATTCAAACAATTTCATTATTGCTTTGCCAGGAGGTTAACAAAAAGGTTTGCAGAGGCTCCTGCATAGTAGAGGCATGTTTGCAATTGTTATGGGCAGGAAGGATGATCTTGTGACTCAGGCCCTGGAGTGTCCCAGATGTGCCACAGATTTCTCACACAGACTCCTTAATCTTCTGAGGCCATATGTTCAGCTGGTATAAATCAGCAGAGCTCCAATAAAGTTAGCTTAGCTTTCCGGATTTTCTGCAGCTGAGGTTTCTGACCCCTTGCAGATCAGTTGTCTCTGCAGAGCAGAGATGTTAACACTTCCCTGCCTCGTACACTGCAAAAGGATCAGCTTCTTCAAGTTCTTGTCCCTCACATGTAACAGAGTTGGTGAAGCTGTAGAAATGTCCTGGCAGACAAAAAAGCTTATCATCCCAAGTAGGTCTTAAAAAGATTTTTTACAGAAATAATACTCTTTTCTAACAGAGGGTTGTTGAGTGGGGCTTTGTGTACAAAGAAAATTATCGCCAAACCTTCTGAACTTGTCAATTGCTCATCGCGCAAAGGTGGATGCGACTGTAATTTGGTGCTCCTGCCTAAAGAGTTGCTGAGTGTGGACCACAGCAGGAGGAGCAACTCATCCTGAGCTGAAACAGGAGAATTGTAGCAAAAACCAGCCCTTCTGCAAGGCTGTTTTGTCTCCTCACTTTATCCATTTGGTTTGGGTTGGGCTCCTCCAGTGTTTTATGCTGGCAAAGCTCTTTTTAATAATAAGTAAAACAAAAGAAACTTGACGTCTTCTTGCAGCAGTTACTGAGCAATTAAGGGCTCAATTCTTCAAAGGATTGTAAACCTGTGGGTGGTCTCATTCATTTTGGAGCTACTTGTGTGTTTAAAATTGGGCATGCGCTTGTGCATCTTGTGCAGCTGAGCACTCCTAGAGCTGCTGCTGATATTTCCATTTTAGAGTCACTTTACAGTCTCTAAAATTATTACTGGAACTGCCTCCTCCTCTGGGCATTGCACACACTGGCAGTTTGCCTCTGTCTTCTGACTGATTTAATGCCACAACATAAGCGTAGAATTGTGGCAATGTTTCCATTAAATCCACACTGCACTGCACATTTCTCAGTGTTTAAATACTGCATCTTTTCCAAATTATGAAAAGAGATCGACTTCCTTTAAAAAATGCTTATTTCACATCAAGCAGGACAAAGGCATGAAAATACATATGCATTAAGTAAAAAAAAAATGATCTGACAAACCTTCCCTCAAAAATGTTAAATGTAGCTAAACAGAATTCTTATGTGGTAAGTGTATTACAGGGCTTTAAATCAGAGCACATGGAACAGGCTGAGCTGCAAGCAAAGAGAAAACTCTGGTTACATATGTTCAGCTGGTAATGTGTGCTTTTATGCTTTCCAGTGTCCTGCTGGGGTTCTAAGAAAATATTTACAAGATGCAAATAAAATCTAAATGGCATCATGTTTCCATGAACAAAAATGAATGAACAGCATCCATGCAGCTCATACAGTTTTACATATTGCACCAATGTTGCCTTATGATCCTCAAGGACCTTTCTTTGCAGAGAAAGCCAATTACCTGAAACATACCACTTGTTTCTTTCTTTCTTTCTTTCTTTTTTTTCAAAATAGACATTCTGCTAAAGTTTATCTTCCCTTGCAATACATGCCTTCAGATTTTATCTCTTTATCATCTAAACAAACCCTGGGTTCTGAGATGGCTTTGCATGTCCACAAGTGTTTCTTATCAGTTCCACATTTTCTTCTGACAACATGAAAAAATATTCATATGTCCTTGCTTAGTAGTTGTTGCCTGACCCACTGCTAAAGCTTTTCTGAATGCAGAAATGTGTTGCGTGGCTGCTGTAATATCTCCATACCCCAAGGGCCTGCTGCTGCTTTCCTTTTTACAGCACCGAGGAGTCACATGCTTGGCAGCCAGCACAGAGGAAAATTCGATTCAGAGTCAGAGAGGAAAAGGGTGACCTATTTAAAAACAGTGAAAAGACCCCACAATTATTAGTCATTGTACCTCATTATCTGGCCAGTCCTGTTATTTGTTTCCCCCACGCTGGGGTGCAGAGTATCACTGCTCCTAGTGGTGTTGTTTCTCCTATGTGGAAGCACACATTGTGTGAAGGCAACAAAGCAGGTCTCACAGCAGCCATGTTGGTGCTTTCCTTGATTTAAGCTAAGCTTTTTTCTCTGCATCAGTGCCTGTCCTTTACATTTGGCACCACAAATATGCTCCTTCCATCCCATCCCCACTACTAGAAAAGAAAAAAGTCAGTCCATGCTGGTGAACCAATATATTCTGGGTTCTGACACAGCCACTGCAACAAAGCACTCAGGACCCAGGTTTCATTCATCCTGTTTGATACGTCCTTTTTTATTTTTTTAAATCTAGAAATGCAAAAACACACTGGGAATATGCAGGCCTTCAGATTATGTATACAGTCCATTTGTATTTCTGTCTTACATGAGCTGTCATAAAAGCATGATTTTACAGAAAATAGGCATTTACAAAGCACCTGAAATTCCTTTTGACATTGTAAATCTTTGATATGTACTTCAGGTGATTATTAAAATACTTGTCATTTATGAACCCAGACAGCAAAAAATGCTTTGCAATAATTTTGGAATAATAGGTATAATTAGATAGGAAGCTTTTCAGGGCAAACGCTGTGTTTTATTGCTGATTATAATTACCCAGGAGGCTTCAGTTGCTTTACCTATTGTAATAAATCATCAATTTGTAATCAAAGGCAGGGAAGGAGCATGCTACAATTCTGCAGTGCTGGCAGCATCCAGGGAGTTGTGCACTGCTGGGGGAGTGCTGGGATTAGCCAGACCACCACTGGCCCCCCGTGCATTACCACTGGGACACCCCAGGGATCCCCACCCAGCTGGGGGGCCCCCACCCAGCATTCCCACCCAGACACATGGCTGGTGAACCCTGGGCAAAGCCCAGGGGAGCCTGCAGTGCTTCTGGGACTGATACAAGTTTGTATTGCTGTGTTGAAGGGACTTCTGGAGCAAACCACAGAGCTTTTCAGAGGTATTAATCAACTTCTGGAGGGTTTGGAGGGTTTTTTTTAATCAGCAAAAAAATTTCTTTTTTCATGAATGTTTTTGAAAAAATTCTTACAGTGATAACAGCAAGGGGAACAATGGGGGAAGCAGCAGGTTGGTGTTCAGCTGAGTCGTGGGGTTTGTCAGGCTTCCACACAACTAACAAGCTTTCTGAGTCCAGCTGCTTTCTGTACCTCTGCACTGCCAGTCTTGCAAACAAGCCTGTGTAGCCATCCAAAAGGATGGCTCATGTGAATAAAGCACAGCACTTGGAACACAAGAAGCACATTGTTTCTACCAGTAGTACTTTTCTTGTCCACATATTAGTGCAATGGTCTCTTAATATATTCTGAAAAACTTTTCCCCAGTGAAAACGACTGTTGAGAGAAATGCTCATACTCATGACCTCAGTGGCTTGGTTTTGTTCTCCATTTCATGCTGGTACTACTTTAAAGGTAGGGTAAGAGGGGTTTTGTTCTCCATTTCATGCTGGTACTACTTTAAAGGTAGGGTAAGAGGGGTACATCACAGAACTACACTCCTGTTCTGGTTTTGTCTCAGCCTCTTGGGACCAGTGAAGGAATAGTCCTACAGACCTGGACCAAAACCTTTTCACACAGTGTGATGATTGCCCAAGCTGGAGCTGCTCCAGCAGAGGGTGATGACATGCAGTGCCACACCTCTGGCTGCCTGGCAGCACCCTGGCATGCTCAGCTGTAGGAAACCCAGCTCTACCGCAGCTTTGCTTCTCCAGGGGGGCATGAAATACTCGGAGTACAGCTGACCCTGTGGCCTCTTTCTTCATTCATAGCATTACCAGGTGCGAACAGGAAGCTCGGGTAGAGTTTCTGGCCTAATCTCTGTACAAGCGTGTTCTGCAGGACCTCCTGTGTGTGCTGTCAGTCAGAGAGGAGGGAAAAGTGAGATGTTATAATACCACTGATGTGATCCCGCAGCTTTCACACCAGTGGGGATCCACAGAATGGGCTGCAGGTTTGCCTGTGTGGAAACTGAGCAGAGGCAGGTTCAGATTTAGGGCAGGCAGGAGAGGAAGGGCACTGAAACCCCCTATTTTATGATGATAGTTTAGCAGCTGGTGGCAACCTGTGTGTCCCCTGTGTGAAATACGTGAGGAAAACTTACATTTCATCCTGTGACAGCAGCATCAGTCCCTTAAACTGCAACTCTTCCTTCAAATGTGTTTTGTTTGCTGGTTTCCCTTACACAAAGCCTTATTTTCCAGTGCTTGTTTTTACATCTGTGGAAGCCAGGCACAGACACTCACTCACAGATTTGAGGAGAGGCTTGCTGCTCTGTACTTAGAGCTCACACTCCGACAGCCCAGATAAATAAGGGAAAGGTTTTCCGAGTGAGAGGAGCTGTGAAAGCCGCCAGCTCAGCCGTATCGAGTGAGGAGGCGGCTGTGCAGCCCTGCTCCCTGTCGGGGAGCCAGGGGAGCCAGGCGGACCCAGGGGCTGAGCGCTCCCGCTCCGCTGCCGGGGCCAGCCAGGAGCCGCTGTGAGCGCTCCGCTCCGCCTGAGCGCTTACGTGGCTCTGCAAAATGGAGAGCCCGGCTTGCTTTTGGCTGTGTCGGCGCTTTCATGTTTCTAATGAGACAAATTTCTCCCTCTGCCTTGCTTCAACTTGCTTGATAAGTCTGCGCGGGCATGTTTTTCATCCTGAAAATAAACAATTACAGAAAGCTAAACAAACAGAAGGGAGAGAAAGAACTCCTTCCTGTTCTCACAGCTAATCTCTGCAAAATTTAAACATGCTTATCAGCCAGCTGTGCTCCATTATTATCTTTTGCTTCCATCTTTTGTCCCAGTCTGCAGCGGATGCTGGCCGTCTGGTTTGTGTCATCCAGCAGTTTGCCCTGGCTGATTCCGATAAAGGAGCCATGAGCTTCTCGGGAGAGTGGGGGATGCGGGGGGTGAGGAGGGAGGAGGAAACTTTTCAATGGAGAAATGGAACCCTGAACAAGTCATTGAGTTCTCTGTGCTTCTGCCATTCTGGCTGGTGATGCTCCTTGGCAATTGACACTGGGATAGAGGAAGGGAAAATGGGATCCTAGGCAGAGGTGTGTGAGGAAAATGGCTCTTGTCCACACTTCTAGCAGCCTTCAGGTAGGGACTGAATGACAGACACACTGAGGCTGGAAGGAGGCTGTGTGCTGAGTGTTCTTGCCTGCTGCAAAAAGCAGCATAAAGCAACTCTGTAAGTGTCTAATGTGCAGCACGGTCCTGTCAGGAGTGTAAGGAGGTGCAAAGGTGTGCTGCAGGCACTTTTGCCCTGCTCTGTCACTGCTCTTGCCCCACACACATCTGCACTGAGGCTGCTGCACCATGTTGCCTGCAAGAGAAAGTAGTCTCAGACATAAGCAGAACCTTGATATCAAAATGAAAGCTGATAAAATGTCATAAAAGCATTGTGTGATCAGCTGCAGTTCCTGGCCACTCAAGACTAAGGCTTGGATGCAGGGTGGTGTAGCCAAAGTCTGTTTTGGAGGACACACAGCCTGTTTAGTCTGACCTGCTCAGACTGGAATTTAAGGGGAGAGGGTGGGATGAGAGGGGAGCCCACCCCTTTCTGTAAACATGCCAGTGCTTTTCAGTTTCAGTGTGCAAGAGAGCAGCTGCAGAGGCCCCTGGCCCATCCACACGAAGGACAGCTCCAGCCACCAAGGGGCGATGTTGGGGCTCACAACAGCACTGGCAGCAAATTTGGGGGGCTCCAGGGGGAAAACAGACCGACCAGTTCTAAATTTCTTGAGCTGCAGGAAAGTTCACAGGCATGCTGAAGGTTTCATGTGCACTAACCCAGCATTTTAGCAAATTCAGGCCAGTTTGTGGCTTTGAATGGAAAAAAATGCACTCTGGTTTGCAGCTGCAGAAGTGTCTGAAGATGGAATAGGGAGGGGGTCCTTTGTTGTGTTTTTCTTTTTGGGGTTTTTTTAACCTAGATTACTCCCCTTGCATTTCAAGGTTAAATAAAAACAGATCTTGAAAGGAAACGTAGAGGGGGATGGGAGAACATGGATGTTGATCAAAAGAGGAGAAAACGCTCGCTGAAAACCCGGGGCTGCACAGCTGTGGTGTCCCAAGGAATGCCAGTGTTTCCCAGCCTGCTGTAGCATCTATTTCAGTGGACAAATGGGGGGCTGGTGACCAGGAGCAGCCTGTCCCCAGTGCAGAGGCTGCTGCACCATGAGCACTGGGGAGAAGCCCCCACAGGCTGGTTCTGAGGGTCTCTGGGCAGGAATCTGTGCCAGCCTGCCCCATTACCACATCCCCAGCGTTCTGCTCAGCTGCTCGGCGTCCAGGCTGGCGGTCCAGGAGTCAGGTCAAAAATGAAAAGTATTGGTACACACCTAGTCTTGAAGTTAGGGTCTCAAGTAAGTCTCAGAAAGCTTTTAACTGGATTCAAAATATGGGGTTTTTTTCCCTGCTGTGGCTTTGCAGATGGCTTCTTCAGAGGTACAGCTGTCCAGTTTTACCAGCGCTGTAACTTCTCATATAAACATTCTTCCATGTATTTTATAGTAGGCTTTGTAGTCACCACATGCCACAGAAACATTGTTGACCACTTGCAACTTTCAAACAAGCTAGACTGTATTCATCATCCTTTTCTGGAAAGGCCAACAGAATGAAAAGGTCACACAAAGCCTTAAAAAATGCACTGTTTGAAGCATGCCTTACCACTGCTTTGGATAGAAAGGGATTGTTAATATACCATGTAGCAGAGACTGGAAAGAATTGTGCATGGAATGACAGAGGAAGGCTCCTGATAATTACTATATAACTTCATGAGATAAATATGATGCTTTTTTATACACTCCTTCTGAGAAATGTCCCATACATTCAGCTTTGGAGAGCTTTTAAGCTACCACTTCAGTCATTAGTTTGCAGCTGAAATGAAAAAGAAAACAAAACAAACCAGCAACAAATCCTCCAGAATATATCAAACCCCTATTTCCATCATCTGCCAGGGGAGTTGAAATACAAGCTTGTCCTCTCTTGCTGCATGAGGAAGTCTGTTCTCTTGTAACAGCTGCTAGCAGAATTTGGGGGGCGGTCATGTTTATCTTAATGAAAATTTTTGGCAGAGCTTGCTCCGAAAGTTTGGGTTCAAATACTCCTGTATCTCCAAATGGCTGTCAGTTAGGGAGAAGGACTGGCTGTGTGAAAGTGAGTGATTGTGATGAGAAACTGGTGAACCCGTCTCGGAGACCACAGTGAGGTGAAACTCTGGGTAGCTGGGAAGTTCAGTGAAATTAGAAACCCAAAGACAAAAGAACCAGACCTAGAAATAGCTGATGAGAAGAAGAACTTTTTGAAAGGTGTGCTGTGAAGCACAGGAAGGTAAAATCTGGTCACCTGATGAATGTTGGGAAAATCCAAAGATTAGAACATGTGGGGATAGCATTGCTGTGCTATGCTGTAGGTGCTCCGTATCCATGGACACGTGGTCCATCTCTCTGATTCAGCATCCATGAAACACTCAGAGAAAACACACCCTCATACTGCTTTTGGCCATGATCTTGGTATGAGGAGGTTTGAAAAGTCGTCCCTTACTGCTGCCTACAGACACACAAACACTGTTTGCTTGTGGTACTTAAAGTGAGAGCCTGCTTGCATTTCTTGCCCTCTAAGCTTAGCATCAGTAACTTGCACTTTCTCAAGAAAGGGAAGTTAAGTAGAAGCTATTTGCTTATGCCTCCCTGGATAAGAGTCTCAAGAAAGGGAAATTCAAGAAAGGGAAATTTGAGAGATGCTATTTGCTTATGCCTCCCTGGATAACAGTCTTCTCTTTATCTGTAAAATGCATAAGACAAAAAACAGAAAAGACCAGATAGCAAAGGAGAAGAGCAAATATTGCTGGGGTTGCTGAGGAGCCTGGTGGGGAGGTGTGCTGAGACAGACTGAGAGGAGTCTAGAGAAGGAAAGGGTGTTGTAAATGAAATATGCCATTACTGAGAAGCCTCTTGTTTTTGTCACAGTCAAGTAGTGAACAAATACAGCCAGACCTGCAGATGAACATTTCTCAAGGGTGTGTTGGCCATCAGGAGCATGTTCCCTGCTTCCTTGGCTGCCTGCAGGATTAGAGGAGGATGTTTCCTGAGGAACAGCCCCAGACATTCCTGTGGGGGAACAGAAATGCAGAGAGTTCTCCCTGCAGCACTTGACATTTCTGCTTGCCCATATCATCCAGGAATCTGCACCAAATGGAAAGGGCTTTCTGACAGGTGGCACATTATCCAGCAGGCAAAGCCAAACCTCTCTTCCATAGCTGTTTGTGGGACCCCAGCCTTCAAAGGCCAGACAATAAAATGGCTTCCTGCATTTGACAATATAGCCAAAAAGTATGATTATGTGTGTGTTTATATATATAATTATATATAAGATGTCTGAACTCCAGAAATATTTAGGACATTAGTGTGGACATTCAGACTCTGTGCAGAAGAGATGTAAATATGATGGGAAGTAAAAGACCAACTTTTTTTTTTTGTATACTCTGTGTGTATAAAATTTTTAGTGCTTAAATATAGCTTTTCCAGAATACTGAAGACATTATATCCATTTAAATGGTCGCTGTTCTCCCCTACCCCACAAATCCCCACAAATACTGAGCAGTCATGAGCTGTACCACCCAGTGAGAGGATGCTCCTTTCTTCCCCATCCAGTAAGTGGATGCTCCTTTCTTCCCAGTGGTTTCTCAGGAATTTTTTCACAGCTTGAATAAAGTTGGCGAGTGTTAAACTTCCTTGTAAAAACCCTCCTTTATCATAGACAACTTTATACCTTTCATAGTTCAATATGTGTCTACACACTGAAAAAAAAAATTCTAAGGACAGAAATGTGGGATGACTTGAATGTTTTTACCATAGTCATCTCTTGGGGTCAGTGCAGCCCAGTCCAATGGACTTGTCAAGTGTTTCAAAACTAAACAACATTTGATCTATCATAGTAACCAATTAATAGCTAATCCAGTGTTACAGTTGAAAGAGGGCTGGAATTTTTTTTAATGTCATAAAGCCTTCTTGTAGTGTCTCTCTGTAATGCCATCCACCTCTGGCAGCTTTTCAAAGAGTAATCAAATAGCTTGCTTAGAGCTTTTCTCTCTGCATCTCACTGATGGGAACCTTCCAGTTGCTTCAAGAAACAATTTTTTCCACCGCAGAACATAGAATAACATCTACAATACCTCAAGAGAAAAGAAAAATATGTCTGCCTTCCCCAGTGGCAGTTGTTTATTGTATTCAGAACAGTCTGAAATCTCTTGAGGAAATGAAACACAACCCAAGTGGCTGGTTGCCATTTGTTTAGACATTTCTGAAGGCCTAAACCTTTCCCTCCAGCATACCAGTTTTCCCTAGCTGTTCCTTTTTCTGCTGAAATTTCATCACAGAACAGACAGCAAGTGGAAATGACAGCATCCTCTGAGGTGCCTGGCAAACCTCATGTCCAAGAAGGACTGAGAGCAGCCCTGAACACAGTTCTTGGAGGAGCCAGGCCAAATAGCTGTCCCTGACCCCTGGGCTACACTATGCTTCTCACAGTCACAGAATGGGTCAGGTTAGAGGGGACCACCGTGGGTCATCTGATCCAGCCTCCCTGCACCTCAGAGCTGGAGCTATTCATGTCAGGCAAGCAAGAGGGAAGTGAGGTCTGGTGAACAATAGGACCCTGTCCCAACATGCAGTCAGGGCATTGTCTAGACATCTATTTAGACCATGACTTTGGAAAGTGCTCACTGGATCTGCCAGCGTGGGCTAACCACTGCCTGTCTGGGAAGAACTGTGCGTGTTTTTAAGAATGAGCTGGATTTTTCTTATTTAGACATGTCTCATATAGGGGAGGCAGCAGAATAGCCCAGCGTGGCCTAATTGCTTACATCTGGAGGCCTGCTGAAAACGTACAGTGCTGTGTGCATGCAGCCTCAGTGCGAGAGGCGTGATTTATCGAGCTGTTCTTGGAAGCAGAGAAGGTTACTAAGTACAAAGCAGACATACTCCAAGTAGTAACTGCAGCCCAGAGCTCCTCTCCACCCTTTTGTTCCATGCACATTAGCACACGTAGTCACACGCATAGCTGGAGTGCCAGAGGAGCTTTGCCTTCAGAGCTTTTCTGTTGAAATAGAAAAAAACAAAGGAAGCCCCTGTGTAAAGGCTGTGATGGCCACAGATACTGTTTACTCCTCAGAGCCATGCAATTCTGATTCTTGACATTTTGATGGAATGGAAATAAACCACATCATGGTTACTGTTTCTACTACAGTAATAATTGTGGTGATTACCTCTAGCACATTATTTTCTACCAGACTGGCTCTGTGAAACAAGCCACAGAGGGAGGGAGGCACAGGCTTCCTCCTGTGCTGGTTTCACAGCACTGCAAGGCCATGCTCAGCCCTTGTCCTGCCCCAGAGCAGCTGCCTCATACAAACAGAGAAGCTTTTCAAGTGAAGGGGAATGTGTCATTTTGTGCAACCTGTGCATAAGATTCTGAACTTTTTTTTTTTTTTGTCTGGAGGGCTGGACATCACAGGGATACCTGGTTTGTTTATGAATTTATGTGTTAATGACTGTAACTTGAATGTGTGTGCCAACTTTAAAGATTGTCTTTGGGAAGAGATGATTGCCCGCCACAATTTCCATGTGTGAGTGGATGTTTCTCACTTTCTCCCTCCCCATGCCCCTGTAATATAATCTTTTCATGGAGATTAATTCAGTAAGTGTATTTGGGTACATACCAGACCCATTCCTAGGTTAAATCTTAAAATATTGGTCACATTTTGAGGACACTAATTGTCATTGTCTATTTTAAAGTTAAGGAAGGAAAACAAATTACAAAACTGACAAGGAAGACAGCAATTAAACAACAACATATTGTAATTCCAGAAATGGTTTTGAGACGAATTTATAAAGATTTTTTGCCTCTTCTGGTGTTTGCCTCAGAAATCAATAAATCCCTTATAGCATCCATCCACACTGTCAATCCCCTCATTCTGGAATCTAGTTTGTTTAACAATCATAAACTACAAAATCCCTCCCTGGCTTCTCCTATCTTGTCTTTCTCCACCCATAATTTTCTCTGCTCACACATCTCTATGTTGGTGATTGACCAGCTGCCAGATTTATCTTCTGCCAGGTTAATATTCTTCCTCTAAAAACCTGGGAGGGAAGTTTTGCATAGAAATTCTGCATAAGATTATAATTACATCAACTATGCATCTAGCTAGGTTGCTTCTCAATGTTTCCTGCAGAAAAAGCCTTCCAAAACCCTTTCATCTCTACCACACACAAAATCAGGCTTTTATTTCATTTTATTTGGAATTATTTCAATAAAGAAATCAACACACCATCTGAATGTTTGGGTTTTTTAATAACTGATCTTATTGCTTTCTGAGTTTGCTTAACTTCTTATTTGCCATTAGCCTCTAGCTGGACTGTGTAATAGGCAGATACTTATTTTATTGTCAGTTCTTGTACTGAAATAGAAAGCCATCAACTAGGGTTGCTGTGTAGGAGACCCTTCCTCTGCATAGAATTTATATATTTTTTTTAAAAATAAAAAATGCCAGTTCAAGACTTTCATCTTCTTAAGTCTTCACAGCACGATATTTACACGGCACAGTTGTATCTAAGGATGAAAGAAATTATGTTAGATGCAATTTAAAAGCTCTCTAATCTTCTTTTAGCAGTGCTGCACCCTTGATTTTCCTATGGGGACAGGGAGGGGAGAGAGGGTGCTCAGTGCTTGCTTGTGGCCAGACAGGAGAATGTGTGGCTCCTGGGACAGCTCTAGTGTCCTGCCATGGATCAGGAGAGGGCATCCAGTGCCATGCCAGTGAGGCCTGGTGCATGGGAGGGTGGGTGTAATCCACCTGGATCTCTCCTGCCATCTCCAGGCTCCAAACAGATCTGAATGTTGTGCAGGAGAGCAGTGGTGAAAACCCCACTGAACATTTAATTGCTATTACTGTCTTTCCTGCTGCTTTTGCTTGAAAGTGTGCTCTCCCTGTTAATTTCTACTCTTTGTTTCCTTTTCCCCCTCCATCATTTCTCCATTTTTTTTAAATTTGCTTTTTTGTGTGCATGTGCAAGTCTGGATCCTCTCAACTTTCTTTTGCTTCTTCCCTTGCTTCAGCACTTTTGTTTGTTGGCACCAGAAATAAGTTACAAAAACAGGACATGAAAATGTGCCATTGAGCAGTGATGATGATATAAGATGAGTGCTCTGACGGTTCAGGAGTGGCTGCAAAGCCTGATTGCTCTTTGGGTGTAGCAAGAGACACTTACAGATGTGGCTGCATGGGGAAGGAACAGTGCCACCAAAGGACCAAACTCAATGACCATAGAAACAGAAGCTTTAGGGGTTGGAATGGACTTCAGAGATCATCCAGTCCCAGCTCCCCCTGCCATGGGCAGACACACCTCTCATTAGACCAGGATGTCCTTATCCAGCCTGGCCTTGAACACTGCCAGGCTGGGGCATCCACAGCTTCAGTGCATGCTTCACCTGGTCCATATCTCTTCACCCTCTCAGTAAAGAATTTTTTCCAGATATGTGGCCTAAATTTTCCCTTTTTCCATTTGTACCCATTACTCTTGTCCCATGACTGCAGTTCCTGATGCGAGTCCCTCTCAGGCTTCCCTGCAGGCTCCTTCAGACACTGGAATGTTGCCATGAGGTCTCCACTCAAGCTTCTCCTGTCCAGGCTGAACAGCCCTGACTTCCTCAGCCTGTCATCACAGGGGAGGTGCTCCAGCCCCCTGATCACCTTTGGGGCCCTCCTCTGGACTTGCTCCAAGAGTTCCACGTCCTTCTTACCTTGTGTGCACCACAACTGCAGGCAGTACTCTAGGTTCCTCTAGCAGATCCAGGTACTATAGCAGATCCATCCAGTCTTTTTTTTTTTTTCATTTTCCTTTGGACCATCAGTTTTATTCAGTTTAGGCCAAACTAAAACCTCATAAGTAACACTTCTAACAGTGACTTGTAATTAAAGATACAAATGCTACGGACAGTATTCCAGAAATAGTAGTTTTCAGGGTTTATAGGGTCTCAAGGGTCCTGGATCCTTCAAGCAGTACCAAAGAGAATGTTAGTCACCCTATTTTTTGGCAATATAACAGTTTTCCAGCTACAGGCGTTCTTGGCACTCAGATGACAGCTATCATCCAAGAGGAGAAACTCTGCCTGTGACCAGAGCAGTTACTGTATGCAGTGCTCCCAGATGTTGTTTACTTCAAATGTGGCTTCCTTGTGAATGTGTCCCATTTGGCAATAGGTAGAGTAACAGAGGTGATTCCTTGTGACATGAACCTAGTAACAGAAAATAAAGAAGAGTCCACAGCATAAACTGTGTGCTGAGCTCTGGTTGAATGTTGCCTTTTTTTTTAATTGTATTTTATTTTATTTTTGAAAAGATCTTTTGTTTGTCTGCGGATAAACAAAAGATCTTTTGTTTGTCTATTTTCACACAGAAAATAAATGCTGTAGTATTGAGTTAGTTCCTGGGACTGGACTTTTGCATATCTCCAGTATGAATGGGAGACACTGAGCAGAGACAGATATTCAAGACTGTCAGGCTGGAAACCACCTTGTCCCTTGCCTGACAAAAATTAAAATGAAATTATGAACTTTGTAAGCTTGTTTCACTTGAGTCACTTGCAGAAAACATTTTAAAGTATCAGGACTGAATGCTACTCTTGGACAGCATTGATGAGCCAAGTATGATTGACATATCTAAAAGAAACCAAGTCTTTTGATCAGTGAGTACACTTTTATCTACTGTTAAGTACTGCATAGACTTTAGTTGTTCTTGTCGTCCTTTGTGAAAAAGCATCATAAAACCCTTTTCCCATCCAGTGTTATAAGATTGAAAGCATTTGTTTCTTGGAATGATTTTCCATTCTTATACTCTTCCAAATATCACATTCCACAAATTTGAGAACCCCAAAATTGAATTACTGAATATTTATTCAACAAGCCACAAAAATGCTCAGACCTTTCAACCACTAGTATTGCAATCAGTGTGGCTCCTATCTGAGTGCTGATGGTGAAAATGATGGCTTATTTTAAAAATAAAAAGTAACATTCCAGACACTCCCATCTTGGTTGAAAATAAAAAGAATTGCTTGCTTCAATAAAAGCTTCGGTTAAAAATAAGCCTTCACTTTCTTACCATTAATGGCAATTGAAAAGCTCCTAACTTATTTTGACAGTGGTTTATTTTGTTATTTGGGGTTTTTAAAACTTATTAGTGTTATTGTTATTTTTGTTATTATAATTACTGTTTTTATTATTATTAACAACTATAATACTATTATTATCATTTCATTGGTAAAGTCTTCTAAGAAGTGGATTTGTATTTGAAAAAAAAGGGATATATTGCCATGCTTTTTAATTGGATGGCATTTCTAATAAAAGTAATGTGAAACAGAGAAACCCGGAGAGAGGGAGAGATTTATCCTAAAATTGCTAGTGGTTGTGGGGTGGAGGTCATTATAGTATTTTTCAGGTATGTGGTAAAACAGGCTTGCCCAATCAGACAGAGTAAGGTCTTGAACTGTGGCTTTATACACCCAATTACACCCAATCCCACCATCCAGACTTGGTCTCTAGTTGTCTGATGCAATTAATGTCTACTTGCTGATATAGAGTAAATCAAAAAGAGAGAAATCTGCTTCAATCCCATATCTACAGCCTAATATACCAAGCCACAATGTGCACAGGGACTGAATGTATCCAAGAGGAGAGCAGGAGTGGTGAGAACCACTTGTCTCCTGTGAGGTTTTTATCTGTACCTTTTAAAAATACTCGTTTGGTTTCTAAATAGTTGGAGATGGTGAGAAGGCTGATACAAGGTTAAAAAAAGGGAAACAGTGGGATAATTTAGGATAAATTATACTTTAAGTCTGTGGGTATAAATTATTAATCTCCAAAGGATAATGTGGAGAGAAAGTACCTGACTTTTGAGTTGGTTCAAGTGTAGACAAGATAAAATAGCAAAGTGTTCCTGTAAAGCTCCATATGCTCCTTAGTATTTTTCCAGTGGATAAAGGAGGTAACAGTAGTACTTCCATTGTTCAAGGTGCACTGAAATAATTTTGCTTCATTATAAAAGGAAAATTTTAAATGTAAATTTCAAAAAAGAGCAGTTCAGGACATTCATGGTCTTCAGACAAAAACCTGGGCAAGTCTTTCACCCAAATGGAATATGCATCAGATATCTCAGTATATATATGTACATATAGAGAGCAGTCTTACATACTTGCAGTTTATATTTACAAAAGAAATAATCTTATTTTACCTTATTCCAAGGTAAACTTGTAAATTCATAAATTTCTTCCATTCACTGTCATTCCTTAGGGGAGGAAGCTATTAAGAAACAAGTGAAAGGGGAAGAAGCCTTTCAGACAATGTTCCCTGAGCAGTTGTGCTCATTTTTCCTGCTGAGGTTCAGAGGCACTTCTGCACAGCCTATCCCAGCTCCTCTTTGAGGCTCAGTGCTCTTCTGCCCAATGTAAATTAAAAAAAAAAAAAAAAAAAAAAAAAAAAAAAAAAAAAAAAAAAAAAGAAAATAATGAGCAAGGGAAATTTCATTTCTTCTGCAGCAACTATGAAGAAATTTCATTTCTTCTGCAGCTTTCATCATTCCTTACAAAAGATGTAGGCCTCTCTGGAATTATTTTGCTGAAACATGGTATTAGGCACTTATGGACTAAGAAGCATTAATTTAATTTCTCGACATCTCTGCCTTCTAACTACGTTCTCCTACCAGATAAACTCTGCTTGAATAACCACCTTAGGACAGAGTTCCCTTGCACAGGGACTGGATTATTAGTATGTGAAGTGTCCCCTAAAAAGAGACTGTAGGCTGCTGTGCAGCTATTTCAGTGTTTCTTTCTTGTGTATTTTATGAATTGAATTAAAAGGCTAGGACAGAACAGATCACATGGAAATTGGTAAAAAAACTGTATACAAGGACAGAAAAAATGTCAGACAAAAATTGTTCAATTAAAACATCTATGGAAGCAGGCACACAAAGAAGGATCAGGATATCCTTAGGCTTTTCCTTAGACTTTACTCAGGACTTAAAAAGACTGTAAAATTATTTGTAGCACTGGTGGTCCCCTAGTTGCTGATACTAAGGTCTGGAGCAAAAGGCTTGCCATGAAAGGAAAGAGTGGATGGATAAAGAGAAAGGATTTATGTTCTTCTATTTCTGTGTTCTTGCTTCTGATTTTTTTTTTGAGGAAAAGTTCATTTTTGTGTTGAAAAAAACCCTGTCTTCCAAGTTGAAAAGTCTTTCTGCTAGTCCTGAAGTCTCATTTCATGAAAATGGCAGAGACTTACCTCACTGTCTGGCAAACCATAATAGTGACAGCAACAGCAGCAACAGAAATATAAAATTCTCATGTTCAGTATTTTCCTCTACCTTTTCAAGTACTTTGAAAATAGGAAAATTGAGATTTTTTTTTTTTCTGATTGTAAAAGTATCAAAGTTATTTTATTTTCATCACCTACATAGTTGCACATATTTCAGAAATGAAAACAAGAAAAAGCAACTGTAAAAACAGTGGAAAATTGGGAGTTAGCTTTCATAGTTACCTCTTTTTCAAGTCTCAGAAAACCACAAAAGGATTCTTTGATCCCAGTTGGGCTAATGAAGTGATAAATTAGCTCGTCATTACCCATTCCTCTGGCAGCTCTTTGGGCAAACAGAAAACACCTATAAAGCCAAATATTTTGGTCTGCAAAGGTACAGGCTTTTATTCTAGCTAGGAATAAAAGATATATGCACCATGCTAAAGGTGGGGAGTTTTTTTAGTTTTGTTTTCTCTAATTTGTGTCTATTGATGTTTTCAGTTAATTTTTATTGTTCAAAACAACTTTTGGTTCTTTGTGATGCTTAATTCAACAACAATCCCACTGAGCCACACAGGAATGTCTCACAACAGTAGTGACTAGCCAGTGATATTTAAGTAATCATAATATAAGTGTGTTGGAAGAACTCTGTTCTGCTTTGGCATCTCTACCACTCTTTGGAACATATTTCAGTTATTTTTATGACTTTTTTATCTGATATTCTGTAAATAGTCCTGGGAGAAATATTTTGTAGGGGAGACATAACATATAAAAATATACCAATACAAGAAAATACTTCAGACTATTTTAAATAATAATTTATGCAGATATTGAGGTGACTGAACTTTTTGTTTCATTTTCCCACCTCTGGTGTATTTTTGTGTTTTAAGTAGGTGCATAAAGAACAGCTGGATAACTTTAAAACCCCAGTCTTGATGCAAACATTTAAGGCCTTTTGACTGCCCTCAACTCTTTTCATAGGCCCTTTGTACTTTCTAAGTGCAATGCACTTTTTTTTTCTGACTCAGCCATAGCCACTTTTCCAGTTAGTTATCCATTACTTTAAACTTGGAAATTTTGCTTACCCTACTGAAGCCAATTAAAATTATTCTCTAATATGTGTTTCTGGTGGAAATAGTAAAGACTAGACATCTAGCCAGGACTATAATAACTTTCTTTCTAAAGTGATACAAACTCTTATATTATCTTCTTTCCTGCTCCTAGACCCAAGCCTATGGAAAAAGTCTGCCTATGCTGAATTTTGAATGGTGCACTCATATCTGAATTAATATTGTTTTCATATCAGCCATTCTTGCTATTTTTTTGATTATGAGATTTCTGCTGGCAAGCAGGGAGACCATCTGCAGGCCCTCATGCCATTACATGGTGCAAGGGGCTGTTTGGCAATGACCTCCTTGTGGCTCCAGCTCCTCGGGTTTAGGATGTAGATTCAAAGGCAAAAACTGTCACAGAAACTCACATTACTGTCATAACCTTAACAGGCCTCTAACTGGCTACTAGAGCATGCAGTCAAATGTTTGAAGCAGAGTATTTTATGGCAACCTCCCTTAATCTGTTGTTTATGGAAGGAAAATTAAAGCTATGTTTCCACCAAGTTCAAGCGAGGTTTCTGGAAATGTGTCCTTGTAAACAAAACTGTGGATTCTTCCCACCTGCTTCTGCTTTCAGTCCTGATTAAACCCTAAGGTCAATTATTTGAAAATCTGGGGAAACTTCTGACTCAGAAGTTGATTAGTTTCCAAAAGAGAAGAAATCCAAATGGGAAAAAGAACAGATAAGGCAAACTGTTAATGTTGACAAATAGGTTGGCTTTTTTAATGTAGTCTGTCAAGCTAACACAGGGAAGTTGTGAAGTAATAGGAACATAAATTGTTGGTAATACTACAACATTTATTTAAAATTGATGGAAAGTTTCACAATAAGCACATTTTGTCCACATTTTTGTCTGCAATGCAAGAACTCTGGGGCCATTTTGTGCTCCCAAGTGAGTAAAAGGAATAAAGGATTCTTCCCTCAGATTTTCTCTATTTTTTTCTCTAACCCACCTAGACATTATGTATATATAATGTGAAAATTCTGGATTAAATCTTTTGATCAGCCACTTATAAAGTGGAACACTGAAGAAAAAAGACATGTATGAAGGCAGTGAATTTAAGACTATTCCTCTACAATGTGATAATCAAACATCAGATTTAAAGCGTTAGAACCATCTTGTGTTCTGATTCATAATGACACAAAGTTCATAGATTTAGCTCATAGATCCAGAAACTACAGAATGAGATGTAAAATATGTGGAGAAGAAATGGAGACCAGTTGGGATTTTGGGATATTTGTGATGCAGAAGAATATCACTAGTTCATTAGCTGTCTTATATTCCTTCCTTTGGAAACTAGCAGTACATGAGTGGGAGAAAATGGAGATTATGTAAAAAAAAAAAAAAAAAGGCTGGAAATAGCAGTGTCCTTTTAGCAATATCAAGAAGTCCTTCTGTTTACTGTAGAACAGGACATGAGAGTTGGTAAGGAATAGAGCCCACATGATCTTCTCTGCTTACCCTACACACTCTGTAGATGACAAAACCAGTGTTATTCTCATCTGTACCTGGAAATTAATTTCCAAGTAAGTCATCACTTTCTCTGTCATCAGGAGTTGGTTCTCTGTCTCCTGCAGTTTATGGCAAAGATACCATTGATTTCAGGGGGGAAAAGGTCACAGACACTCAGTGGTCACCTAAGCACCCCCATGCTTAGGTCAGCTGACATCTCAGTTATGCCTTTAATAAAAACAGATATGACAGAAGCTTGTGGGTAGCAAAACATAAGCAGAAGCACCATTCCAATGTTACTGTAGGAGCTATGATACCCCTGATGAGTTTCATTCTCTACATATTTTCTGGATTTGAGGCAATAAGTTCAAAAGTCATTAATTGTGTTTTTTCAGATTGCTTGTGGGATTTTGTTCAAACAGCATGCAAACTGGTGGTTTGTCAAAGGTTGAGGACCCTTTCTTAGAGTTAGTCAGACTTCCCTTGAAATATTTTCTCTCTTTCTCTAATGCTGATCTACACTTACCAGCAGAGGTGCTAAATTCTGGAGTGACCTTGCTGGTTTATTTCTGAGCTCTGTTTAACTGGGGAGAGATAAATGCTGCTGGTATGTTAAGCATTATATAATGAAAGAAGAGCACCAAATCCAGAACAGCTAATGAAAACATTGCAAATGTTGAGAGGCAAAGAATAATATTCCACAAATTGGAAATGCCTTCAGATGAAGTCAGCGAAATGGAATGTATGTCATGAGACATAGGATGTCTGATGAAAATAAAGAGGGTTTATGAAAGTTATTGAAGACCTAAATATTTCAGTCTCTGAATCAGGAAGTCTGAGAAAGAATAATCAGCTGTATTGGAGCCTCAGGAATATTAATAGGCATTTAAGGAAGGGGACAAATTTATGCAGGTGATAGGTGGCTTTTAAACATCTGTTTTTACCAGTGATAATCCATTTGAGGTGTTGCCTGAGACATACTGTTTTAAGGGAATGAGCATGGGATAAAAGAGATGCAAAGGAAGAATGATGGAAAAAACTTAGCAAATTCAGAAATAAAAGGAGTGCTATGCAATTAGGAATTTTAAAAGTATTCAACAGTGAATTTCCTGAGTTACAGACAGTAAAAATACAAGTTGCATAATGTCAGCTGCTCCACTAGGAAATGGGATTGTAGCAAATAACTTTTTATCATTTTAAGACCTAAAGGATAGTATTTTAAGAGAAAAAATATGCTTTTTCATTAGAAGATTGAAAAAAGGTTGAAAAATGGGAATTTAAAATAACTTTGTAATACAGTCATGTAATTTTTAAATATAATTTCCATTTCCCTTTTAATGTCTAAACATCAGCCAGTCCTGTATTGACTTTATAACTGAAAGGAATTTTATCTCTTAGTCTCAAGTTCTGCTGATCACACGTGTTTTTTTCTTTTTCATTCTTTTCCATATGTCTGTAGTATCTTCAATGCAGGAGAAAAAAAGAAAAGCTGAAGAAATGAATGGGCAGAGCATTTCATTAAAGAGATTGCATCTGTATCTGGACATATCTCATGGAAATCTGGACTAACCTTCAGCAAATGAGAGTAGAAACTTTAAGTTTGTTCCAAGACTAATGAAAATGTTCTGGATAGAAATGTGCATCATTTAGCAGCACAGCCTCCTTCTTACATTGTCTGTGAATTGCATTACTCCCCAGGGAACACATTCCTTCACATTTCTCTCCATCAAAGCCAGATTGCTGCTCTGCCACGTAAATTGAGGCAGTGTTTGAAGCGAAGGAGCTGATGGCTCATCGTTATATAAACTGTGCTGACGACTTCAGAACTGCTGGGGTTGCTGAGTTTCCCAGCTCTGTCTGTTCAGCAAAGGGATTTCAGGGAGCAGCTCTGGCTGCAGTGTCTGGAGCCATGGAGCCCGTGCACAGAGCAGCCCAGTGCTTCTTTCAGGCTGGTTTGTAGGGTACCCCAGCTGCATCACAAACAGGCTGTGGGGTTGGGTATGTGGGTAGGCTATGGTGACATGGAGGGTGTCTCCCCAAAGTCATGAGTTGTGACTGCTCATAGCAGAACTTTGCAGAGGGTTCTCTGGTGAACCTGGACTGTTCTCTGGTGAAGGCTGGACTATTGCCTTTTGTGAGACTGCAGGAGCATATTTCCTGTCTCATCCTTCTCCTTCTCTGTTTCATGTTTTTCCTTTACTTGGTGCTTTTCCTGCAAAGTGCCATGTTATAAACTTCCCTGTTCAACAACTGCCAACTCAGCTCAGTACACTTGGACCCCTCAGCCTTGCTGAAACAGCCTTTGCTCTTTTTTCATCACTGGAAAATGATACTCTGAGCATGGTGGAAGAAGCCTGTTTCGTTGGTCCTTTCCTTTCCTTTCCTTTCCTTTCCTTTCCTTTCCTTTCCTTCCCTTCCCTTCCCTTCCCTTCCCTTCCCTTCCCTTCCTTCCCATTGGTTTTTTTTTTTCCTTTTGTACGGGGCTATAATTTTTTTTCTTCCAATTAATTTCACTGTCAGAATTCTGTCCCTACTGTGATACTTTAACTTTTCCTTAGTGAAATAAGACAGTCAGGATCTTGGCAGTGCAGAAAGGCTCAAAGCTGATGAAAGGAGACCCCATGCCCGCAGCTACTTTCTTTCCTTGTGTCTTCCTCTGGGCTACGTAAAGCAGTTTGCAGGGACTCCTGACACAAGATGAGGGAAAACAGGTAGGAAAGTTGTTTTAATAAAGCAATGTTAAAAACCTGGGGGAAAAAAAAGTTATTATATGCAAATTTTACCAAGTAAAAACTTTGAAAACCAATTGATGGTGAACAGCCTGGTCCAAGACTCATTCAATAGCAAAACTACTACCCTCTTCTGTAGCTTGCTTCCATTTCTTCATGGAGTTTGTCCATCCTGGTCTTTGGGAGCTTTCTAGGAGGCTCATACAAGAATTTCTGGTGCCAAAACCCTATTTTCAAAGCTAAAAGTGATAGCACCTTTCTCCCAGCTGCCTTGCTGCTGCTGCTTTTCTTGCCTGGCAGCTGTTCTCACCAATCTGATCTTGGTGCAGATCAACAGAGCACAGATACCACATATCCCTATTTTAGCTTGGGGAAAAGGAAAAGAAAATAGTCACAGCAGGAAAGTGCTTTGATAACAGTTTGACAGGAGTCAATAAGGAACATCAATCCAAAGCATCTGGACAAACACTGAACTGCTTAATGCAGTGAAAAAGAAGAGTTGTTTGTCCTTGCTTTACCTGTTTATTTAAAGTCAGTAATCGTATTTTATCCCTGTACTTTTCTCTACCTTTTGATCCCAAGAATCTTAGTGTATTATAAAACTATGAGCTCTCTAACTGCACAGAGCTCTAGTTTCTAGAGCAGCTCTGTAGATTGTGGTTAGATATCACATGTGTTTGTCCCAGCCCCAAAGTATTATAAAATACTTCATAACATGTATTTTATGGCACTGTCTAAAGCAATAGCAAATTACAGTGTATGCTGTTCCACCAAACTCTCTTTAATCTGTCCAATACAACCTTTCAGACTTATTGTGAAGTTTCTGACATCAAGACAATGAGAAAGTATTCAATATTTAATTCCTTCATAACTTAAATGTTGTTCTGGGTTTATCACAATGTCAGTCAAGTGTCCAGGAAAAGAAAATAGTAAATGTACAATGGGCAAAAAAGACCAACACAGGAGGAAAAAACCAATTTGCTGGGTTTGAGATTTATGAACTTGTTCTTCTCACAAGAAACTGAAACCAGCACTGTATGGGTAGAGTGCAATGACAGCAATGTTTTTGGAATCTCCATCACAAAAATAGATACAGAATTACATTGAAGAAGTACTTTCATGTAACCTTGAGCAGAAACTCTCTAGTGTCTCAGGCAACCCGTTAGGTCCTGGGTTTGGATAACTGTTAATAAACTCTCAAACATCTCTGAGTCTGGTGAGATACAGACAAGTACAAATATCTAGCTGCTCCTTCTTACCCTTGGCATCCCATACACTGTTACATTAGACACAATACACAAGGGGTTATGGCAGAAGTCAAAGGGTGAAGAAAGTTCTCATTGTATAAGAAGAATTGAAGCACAGAGAATTGAATGACATCTGCCTCAAAGTTTCAAACTTCCTTATCTAGATTTGATAAATATTGTGAAATGCTCTCTCTCTCTATTATTAACAAAATGTACCCAAAGGCCTTTGTTAAAAGCCTGCTAAATCCCTCTACCCTCCCCCTGCCCCTGGAATTGCCAATATTTGTGGTCTTCAACAAGAAGGAATGAATGGTAGATGTAGATGTAAAGTCCATGCTACCTTCTGGGGGGTTTGTTTTCATAGCTACCCTCAGTAATAATTTATGTTGATTTTTTTCTTCAACATATCTAAAACTTACCTTAAGAAATAGCATACAATTCCTAGATCATGCCTCAAGGGAACTTCCACATGCAACTTGCAGAACTGAAGCTTCCCAGAGACCATCAATGTTACAAGTTTAGATTCATATCATGAAAGCTGGAAATTCTTGAAAACTGTGAGGATCATTTCAAATTCTACTTTTAGGGATCCCAAATAGAATTTTGCAAGGAGAGCATGAGGGGACCTGTTAGAGTGTGAGCTGATATAATGCTCACATTAAAATGCACAAATGCTTAATCCTGATAGCACACCCAGCTAATTTGAAAAGTGGCATTAACTTTCCTTGCCCTAATATAGCTGCCAGACAGCCTCTTTGACAAACAAGGTATTTTTTCTGGTCAGAAAATATCTGTTTGCTGTCACTGAGTCTTTCCACAGGTATGTGCTTTTTAAACAAAATGTAAGAAAGCCTTTTTATGTTCAGGATAGAATTGCTAATTAAGTGTGAAAGAGAAAAGCCGAGAGATCTCCCAGACACACCCAGTTGCCTGGTGGTTAGAGCACACATTGCAATTTTTTGCACATTGCAAAAAAAAAAAAAAAATGCAAGAGCTTTGTTCTAGTCCCAAGTGATCTTTGAACTTGTGTTTGTCAAATGAGAGGTGACAGCCTCAGCTCTAGAGAATGTCACTGTTTTGGGATGTAGTGAGTTCTCCTATTGCTCTTTAGCACAAGGAGAAAATATATGAAGTCTTGGGGCCATTATAAAACCTCAAGAAATGCAGTTCCACTCAGTTGTATTTCTGAGCTCGCAAATTTTGAAATACAAAAATTAAATTGACTTACAGAAAGTAAGTTTGAAAGAAAGAAAGAAAGTGGCAACATTTTGAACATGTTATTTTCATGGAAACAGAGGAAAAGTCAAAATCCCAGTGTGTTGCCATTAATGACAACAATCAAAGGCTGCAATTTCTATAACGTTTAGGATGGTTTAGGACATTTTTAAAATGTCTTAAGATAAAGCAAAGACCAATACCAGAGCAGGCTTCAGGATTCTGGAAGAGTATTTGACAGATGAATCTATCTTCATTACAGTGAGTACCATAAAGCACGGGCTTGAAATAGGACTTAAATACTGTGTTCTCATATTCTGGAAAGTTGTAAGAAGAAACATACCATGGAGTTTCACTTTCTGAAGATAGACAAGCATAAACTAACTTCACAGAAAAATGTTTCTGAAGCAGTAGCCTCACACTATCCCCTAAGTAAAAATACTAATTCAGTTAATGTCCTTACCCCAGCTATACTGTATAGCCCAGCTATATATATGTAAAGGATGGAAATCCTGGACAGGTGAGTGGTATAATTACTGCCTTCCTTTTATAAGGAAGGCCTGATTCTTGTCACTGAATGGGTACAGCATGTGGAAAAAACAGCATGTGAATGGGAGGGAGACCTGTATGCAAGGTATTGATGTTAAAATAGTGACTATTGCTCATAGCTTAAAACTGCCATGGTGGATGGGATGCCAAGATGGTGGAAAGGACAGATTTAAAAGGGTTTCCCGTACTTTAGGGATGTGGTTTAAGCATCTTAGATATCCAACCTCAGCTGTCCCTCTAGGCTTCTTCTGTGGCCTGTGGAAAGAAATTGCACAGCAACATGGTCATTGAATCATCTTAATATAGACCTGATGGTGGTGTAGGGTGAATCACTTCCCATGACAGCCTAACCCTCTCCATGCACTAGAAATCTTGCACACATATCTGATTAGTTTGGATGTTTCACCTATAGATAAAGGAAGTTAGATGAAATGAGAGTCCTTTCCCCTTAGCTCTGTAACTTGTAATTGTGTGATTTGTGAACAAGGTCTCTCAGCCTTTGTGAAAAGCAATGATGCATGTGACACGATTTTCAGCTCCCCACATGAAGTTTCTTGCTCTGTTTTGAGGCAACTCAGGTGTTAAAAAGGAATGAATGCAAGAATGAATAAAATCTCATTCAGAACCATGGGTTTTTGCTGGGAGAGTTCCCCAGTCATATTCCACACTCTTTGATGGCAGTCAGAGTTTTCTCAGCCCTTGTGAAATGGTGTTTCATATTGATTCACAGAGAAGTATCTTTTTACTAATAGTTTACCTCTGCTTTAAATGAGGTGGATTGGCTGTTAATAAGCAGCACATCACAACCTTAGAATGAATGAACTTTACTGAAGTTTTTTGATATTTCACCTTGGTTACTAAGTGACCATTACTAAAATTCTAAGCAAGTAAAAAGAGGAACTGGATGAAACCTCCTTGAATTTCTACATATGTCTTTATTGAATAAAATGATCCTAGATCTTGGATTGAAACCTGGTCTTTTACAATACAATTATAATATTTGAATGAACTTTCAATTTCCCTTCCCTTCCCTTCCCTTCCCTTCCCTTCCCTTCCCTTCCTTTCCCTTCCTTTCCCTTCCCTTCCCTATTCATTTTAACAAGTATGTGGAAGCTATGTGAACTTTTGTCCAGCAGTTTTGGGCACATTCTGCCTTAAAACACTCACAGAGCTTGGGAGTTAACAAACCAGAGCCCTGCATGCTGTGCTCAGTGCTGCACTGCAAGCAATACAACTGTTGTGAGAGGAAATGCACCTTTTTATCTTGAAGGTTCATAGGAGGTACTGTGTCAAATAAATCACCCAGTGTTGTGTATCTCTGGTTATTACATATATCCTCCTGGAGAGGTGAAATTCAAGACCTCTGGTGGTTTGCTGTGTGCTTGGGGGATTCACAGTGCTGGGGCCCAACTGCATGCTAAAATTGGATGGTTTAAAGTCAATTCCTCCTTGACATACCTTTCAAGTCTGAACAGATTGGAAGCCCTCAGGGTTCTGAATGTGACCTTCTCTGGAAGCAGTTTATGAGATTAACTCTCAAAGCACAGCTGGTCTCTGTCTCCTGTTATGCTACACATTAGTGATGCCATCAAACTCTATTTGGAAAAGCACAAAAATCTGCAAGTCTAAACTCAAATATGACTGAGTAAAACTTGCCCCAAGTTCTTTATGTTTCCTTTCTCTTTGTTCAGAGTCCTTAATAGAAACTGCTGCCAGAAAGAATTCCATGGGTTAATATCATTGTAAATGGTTTTGCAGAGCTCCTTATAACTTGGGAGAGATTTTAGGTTTTCTCTTATGTACAGTGAGTCACTCAATATCATGGTGAGGAAAAGAAGCCCATTTCCCCCAAATTTGCACAGAGACCTTTTTTTAGAGATCTGCTTCATAAGACTGGCAGTAGTAGATTAACAGTTTTTAGGAAATAGGAGTCAGCAACTAAAGAAATGTGAAGTAGAAGCTTCCTTCTTGCTCACATCCTGTGATTAACTGCCCAGATCAATCCATGGAGCTTTATTTTAAATTGAATTTATTCAAAAGTCCACTGTATAAACAGCATGGAAAGAATGAAAACTCAGACTTTATTAGTTACATCATAGTTCCTGTTTGGCATTTACAGAAGGAGTCTGTGGCTGTCAGAACCACAGAAAGAAGAAAACTGAGTACTAACATTGGCCAGTGTCTGGACCAAAATGGAGAGAATTAGAACCAAGTATTTGTCAAGACTCCTCCCTCTCAGTCATGGTTTTAAAAATGGAAGTTCCTGTATGTTTGCTCTCCCATGTGCCCTTTCATCTTGTTACCTGCTCTGGGACAGAGCTGCCCTGAGCATTGTGCTCCTGGTCTGGGAGCAGCTGATCCAAACACTGCAGTAGACATAGTGAAACTACATGTTATTTATTCCTCTATTACACCTTCAAAACATAACATTTCCTTCTTCCTTTGCTTATTTGAAAATTTGTATCTGAATATGAGATTACATGACACCAAGCATCATCACTCAAGAGACCCACTTCATGAGTCTTCAGGCCAATAGTTTTAATCCTGAAAAGATCACACCTTATTGAAGGGTGAGAGCTATCACAGAAATGACAGCAGAGGAATAAATAAGAACTAAAATTTGGACAGAGGATTGTAAGAGGTTTTATAGAACAACTGGGGTTTCCAAATGCAAAAAAATCAAGTTCTTTGGATTTTTATCCAGCTCATTCCTAGTATGAGAACAAAGCCCCTATGACTTTATTTTAAAAGCTGGGTTTTTTTAAATCTTTTTTTAAATTTAAAATATAATGACTGGTGGAAGCATCATGCATGTGTTACTCTCTTTTTAGAGCAAGCTGACTTCTGTCTCACCTAGGCTAAAGGGTATGGATTAAATTTCTTAGAACGTCTGAAACTAAAACAGGATACTTTCTGATCTGTAGTGGAAGCTTTACTGGAAAAAAAATTACTAATAAATCATACTTATAAAGTGGGTGGAGTAGAGAAACTGCCTGAGCCCTATCCCATTCAAAGCCTCAAATAACAAGTTTGTGTTGCTCAAATCCGTGGAAAATCAGGTGGCTCCTATTTAGATTTACTGGCCAGTTAAAGCCACCCCTGACCAAAAAAACCCCCAAATATTCCAGGTAGTTCTGCATAAGCAGAAAAATGAAGCATGAATGACACGGTAATAATCTCTGCAATTAGAGGAAGAACAGTTCAGTTCCTTTTTGAAAATAGAAATAGGCAATGTCTTTTGGAACAGAGAAGAAAAAAATTATGGAAACTTCCAGAGAAGCCCAAATAGTCATTGACAGTCACAGGCCAGAAGTGTTCTGATAAATGTTATTTATACTGTTCTTAAAATTTGGAACATGTGATAGGGCAAATGAATGACTGCACTGGAGAAAGAGGACAATCAGCAAGGATGTGAAATTACACTTGGCACAGTTTGCTGTGCCTCAGGGATTTCTAGAGAATCAGTCTTTCATTTTAGCATGAGCCCAAACCTAGGGGTTTTTTTTGTTTGTTTTTTTTTAACTTTTTATAACTTTTGTGGCTGGTTGCTAGAAGTATAGGTTAAAAAAGGAACTTGGACATACAGTACACATCTTCACTTCCAGAACTACATCACAATCTGGATTGTTCACTTTCCTAGGGCAGGGGAGAGGAACAGAGACTAATAATTAAAATGAATATTTTCTTCCTTGCATTCATTCTCTGCAGTAATAAAATATTCTAGATCAAAGAGGTTCTTTGTTAGCAGAATCCAAGTCAAGCCCCAACTAAAGACAAATCTAAATGGTGTCCTTTTGATCTTTTGCAGTTTCATTCTTGAAACCACTCCCTTAATGCTCTTCATACCTTTCATCATATGAGCTTGGATGGTGGAAGATTTTCCGCACTGGTAAACAGGGGCTAATCAACACCTCTCAGGACAAAAATCAGTGGGATTGTCTGTGAAGGAGGGTCTGCATTTTAAGTAACCTTCACCACTATCCCCTGTGTAAAACCAGCACTCTGGAGAAACAACAAGCAGCAGCCTTTATGGCATGAACTATAGACAGATACTAGACAGACAGCCTGACCAAGCATTTGTTTTCAGCATTTTTGTGGATTACTGGTAGCCTTTCTTTATCTGCATCTGTAGTTCTGTGATTTGGCTGCTTAAAGGGAGTCAAATAGCATCAGTGATCAGGGTATTTTTCTTTGAACTTTATTTAAGGTATGTATAATTGGCTGTGGAATGTTTGTTGTTTTCATAATAAAAACAAAATCAAACCAAAATCAGTGTTGTGTGAGCAATTTAACTGTAGAAGTTTATAATGTTTACTGCAGTTGTAATTAGAGTTTCAGCAGACATTTTCAAATATCCAAGAACAATCAAGGAAACCAGATAGAAGGCAGTGGGCGAACTGTACAAGCAGGAGTTTTGATTCTTATGCAGGACCTCTGAAAAAAGCCACCACAGCACTGTGGAAGCTTGATATTTCTGAAAAAAGTCTCAGAGTATAGCCCTGAAAAAGATATGTGGTGAAAGTTTTGGTTTTTTGATTTTATTTCTGGATTGCCATTTGACAGGAAGTATTCAAGAATACTCTATAAAGTACTGGAGTTGACTTTCTGAAAGTAGTTGAGGTGCCACAACTGTGAAATAAGAACATCAGGATGTGCTAATTTGCAGCAAGGTTTTCCTGGCTCTTTTAGAAAGGAGATCACATCTGTTGTGCAAAGATGGCTGGATATGTTGTCCCTGATATGGATGGCCGGGTGAATTATAGGGCATAAGGGAATGAGGCCCCAGAATGTATATATATATATTTGTGTGTGTGTGTGTACAAACACACAAGCAGAACCACTGCTTTCAGATATCGCTGCAAAATGTGACAAAATACAACTGGCAAACAGGCTGCAACCAGCTGAAGAGCTGTTTTTAATTAACCACATTGCAAGATGATAATGGAAGTGCATTTCTCTTTTCCTGTTGAATGAAGATGCACTGATTCAGCAATAATTAAACCCTAAACACTTTGTAAACTTCTTTTGGGAGGAACTGCAGGAAATGCCAGCAAAGTCATCTGTGAGTCATTAAGAAGAAGGACAGAGGACTCTCTTGAAGCCAGCCTTCCCAGGCCCAGGTCACAAAGGGAAGGCAGTGATAGTGGCAGATCATGCTAAAGTGTCCTACTTGGCATAACCAGTTCATGTTGTGAGTTTTCTGAAAGTAGTTGTTATGAGACAAAAGGGTAGTCTGATGTGGTCTAAGTCTTCTTAATCAAAGTTGCTCTCATCTAACAGCTCTTTTACCCATTACAGTAGAGCTGTTTTTATAGTGCTTATGTTAGAAGAGCAGAACTACATTTATGTTTCTGCTTTGTGACTGCCAGAGCCCTCAAGTGCTTTATTATAGTACATTGCCAGTTTTGTTGTAACTAAGGTGGAGAACTCCTTACGTCTGCAAGTTGGGTTTTTTTAATGTGAAACCATAAAATCTTTCTGGTCTTGTCTAGAATTTCTCATGATGCAAGATTGACTTTTTGGTCCAGCCTGGTTCAATAAGCAAAAGTTTCTTAAGATACAGCTTTCTGAATAAAACACCATGAGACCTGTTGCTGTGTCTTCATGTGAATCTCTATGTAACTGCCTTTAGAGCAAAACCTGGCTCCTATCCCAGGATCTCTTATACACTCACTGCAAAGATGCTGCTTCCATGAAAAACAAGACCAGGAAAGCCATTTATTTTTAATTTGAAAAATAAAAGAAAAAAAAATCGAGAAAAAAAAACCCAGAAGAAAAAAGGGAAAGAGATTAGTCTTTGCAGAGAGTAATTCTTAGCTGTAAGGCACCAGATGAATCAAAGCGAGCACTGGCAGGCAGAATATCCCAGCAAGTATCTGCCCACCAGCCAGGGGTTATATGAACTTAATTGCTCAAGGGAACATACTTTGGTTGCTGATTCCATGTCACACCCAAGCAATGTAAATCTGAACCTTGCTCTTGACTGAAATTTGAGAAACCTCTGCAGGCATTTCACTTAAATGCAGCTCTGCTGCAGGGGGATATATGTGCATGGAAGAAATGTAATCAGAGTCTTCCAGCTAACTAGAAGCTGGTTGTGAAAAGAAAGTGCAAGATGTATGTGCTGGATGGGAAGTGTTGGATGAATATCCAGCAGCAACTCTGGGAAAGAAGGAGGAACTGCACAGAGACAGAGAATAAGGAAAGGAATTAAAAGTCAGGGAGCAGCTAAAGGAGGGGGCTGGGAATTCAGGGCAGCAGAAGGAGGAAGAAAGCAAGTGAGGGAGGTAGGGGAATGTCAGATGGGGCTGGGACCAGAGATCACTCTGCTCTTCCTTCCCAGATGTGTTCTGGGTTACAGAAACTGGTCAAGGGTCAACAGTGCCCTCCTCCTCCTGTCTCCAGTTTTGTCAGAAATTGGACTAGGTAAGAAACAAAGAGAGAAAGATCATATGGATTTAATCATTAGAAAAGGAGGTCATTTAAAGGTAAGACATGGACAACTGGAAGAGTGCTGGTGGCCTAGATGATGTGTTGTGAGCAGAGAAAGTTCTTGGAGGTGCATGGATCAGTTAAACCTAGCAAAAAAGAAAACTGACTGAAAAAGCTGCAGTGATGTCCTAGACGTGACCTGCTTGAATGATAGCTCCACAATCCAGGAACACTTCAAAGCCTGTGTTATTTCTAGCATCTTCTGCAACAGAGGATGCTGAACAGAACCATCTCCTGTTATGTGCTAGCTGGCTTTGGCATAGTAATTGTTCAAGGAGAGATAGAGCAAAGGAAGGAGAGGGGGAGATGGAGGAAACAACTGAAAAAAATAGAAAAATTGCAGGTAACTTGTTGGGAGGGAAGGAAAGATGAAGGAGAGAGACCACGTATTTGTATTTTCCCTACCATATGAATTTTTCAAAAATGAAATTTTTCTGGAAGTGTTTGTATGTGTTGTACAGATATTCTATCAGGTAAACAGCTGTTTGACAGCACTGGCAGATGAGATGTGGTTGCTCTCAGTCAGAAACTCCATCCAGGCTGCCATACATCCAAATGTCTCGGGTATGTTTTTAAGCAACTGAGCAATACACATACATGGATCTGAAGAGCTCTGGGCCCTCTTTGTATCTGCTTCCTAGGTGAGCAGCTGTGCTCATTATCACTGTACTGAAATCACCAGATTTACTCTGCAAAAGCTAATATTGTAAAATGAGCACAGTAAGTGGATCCAGCACATCTTGACTGCATCACTTAGCACAGTCACCTGTATATCAGGACTGAAGAGAAATGTGGCAGCCCTAAATTACTCTCCTCTTCCAAGTTTTTTAATTTGCTATAGCTACTATTTATTCTATACTACTATCTACATATTTGTGATTTATCTCAAAAACCTTATTAGAAATTAAGAATGTAGGCATTTCCCTATTACCTTAGCCCCTTGTCACAGCAAAAGGTATGCTGTGTAGGAGTAGAGGTAATTAGGTCTCCCAAGAGCAACCATGTTGCCTTAGAAAGAGAAACATTAGATTAGCACGCAGACCCCGGAAGAAGCTCAGAATTAACAGTGTTGGAAGGTGCTGACAACCTGGGAGAAACTACTCATGCCAAAATGGGCACACTTGCTGTTTGCTGCTCATGGTTTCTAGGCAAGATCAAGATCAAAAAATGGGTGGGAGGTGATCTCCAATGGGTAAAATTATGCATCCTGATTGGAACTATGACGCAGTAAACGCTCTACAGTGCCAGTACAACTAACTGCTGACAGTAGTTACAGGATCAGTGACAAACACCACCCTTGGTGAAGCAATAAGTGCAATTGTGCCATAAAGTGTGAATTATCTCCTGTAAATGCTGAGCAAGAGACTTCCTGTAATATGTGAAAAATTGGTACAGATTGATAGGAACCTATGAGATCATGCATCTTTTCAACTTTCAGACATAAGTTTCCCTTACTTCATGCAGTCGAAATTGTCTGGAGAGCTCTAGAGAGGGAAAGGAATCTGGGGGGAGGGGAGATTATTTTTCACAATTGTAAACATGGTGGTTCCAAAGTTCCCTGGTATCTTCACCATTTACCCATTTGAAACTATTCAGAGCACTAAATCCCTTTGCACATAGCTTTTTAGATACTATCAAGATATGAAACTCCCTTCTGAAATTTCTTTCACTTGTCTTGCAATGTTTTATATTACCTTGTTATTTCTAGCATGTAGATAATAGAAGCTTAGTCCTGGATTTCAAAGTTAAGCCTCTAAGCTGGTCTGTGATCTTCTATTAAACAGACAGTCAGAAAATAAGACTTATGTGGAAAAGCTGAGATTTGTTTAGTCTAGAAAGAAAAAGTTGAAAAAGCAAATGATAACAGGTATGCCAAGACAGCTACATGGAAAGAAGTGACTGATTGTGTTCCTGGATCACAGGGAATAGATGTGAAGAAACTGCCTTATTTTGAAACAAGACAGATTTAGATTAGTCATTAATTGAGAACGTGTATTCTGTTCTGTTACTGTTACTTAGAGAAATTGCAGAATCCCTTTAAAGAGCTAAAATATGTTCATTCAAATGCACAGAGATCTCACAGTGCAGGTATGCTTGAAGCTGCCCCCAAACACAAGGATGAGTTGAACCTCTGCCCTCTTGGGGCACCTTCCAACCACCTGCTTCTATGAAGTTGTCTCAAGAAAGTAGTGCAGGGACAGCCCTGAAACCTGCCAGAGCTGGAAGATGTCATATGAACTGACACCAAGAAGGGAAAGGGAGGAAGCCACAGAGGCCACGATACTCAGAGCACCCAGGATGGTCATCAGAGGGAGCACCAGCAGCACTCAGAAGCTCAGCTGCCCATAGTGCACGGTGTGGGTGAAGCTTGCTGTGGCTGTGCCAAGAGCAGGAAGCAGCTCCCTGCAGCCCTGTGGTGCTCACACAGGCCATTGCTTCCTCTCCATGCACCATAGGAGATGGGTAGAGCCAACCTAATGGGAAGAAGCAAACAAGAGAATACCTCTCTCCCTCCCCTGGCTGTCTGAGAAGTCTGACCAAAGCTCCCAACAGTAGCTCTGATGCCAGACAAAACAAAGACCTTCCCTGTTCCTGCTCCATCACAGTAGCTGTCCCATCTTTCTTACACGCTGTCCTCTGCTCCCCACACAGACCACAGACTCTACTTTGATCACTGCACCATTACTTCACTTTCTGAGGTCCTGTGGGACCTCTGTGGGACAGCCCCAGACATTTTCTTTTCATGAATGCTCCAGATCCTATGTGGATTGAAGTCCTCAGGTTTGTGCCATTTAGGATGGTGCCGTGCTCTTGTATTCACAATAACAAGTTAAGGAGTGCCATAGGAGACACACACTGTGAAAACAAAATAAAGTCTCAAACAAATTTGTGGTGCAGAAGTTTGGTAGATGTTCCTTGAACCTCCTTTTTTTTCCTCCTGTGCGAATGGTGACTGCATTTCCCAATTTTTGTGCAGAAGTGGAAATTCCAAAATGCTCATGGAAAAGTTTTACTTGTGGTCTATGACCAAGACATAGGCATAAAATACTGGAAACTTTGTGAGAACATTCTACCCACCAGCTTGGAGAAGAGTAGTGATATTTATTTATTTACTGCCTAGACCAGCTCAAGCATTGAAGCAGTAAGCACCAGGGCTTCTCAGACATTTATTTATAGCATATTTTTCTATTTCATAAACAAGAGAGTTCTTACTTGTGATTGCCAGCATATCCTTCTGTACTCTGTACTGGTTCAGCATGCTCTTAAAAACCACTAAATAACACACCTTCCAAATTTCTGAACTATTTTGCACTCATCAGAGTGCTGTAAGCAGCCTCAGGACAGTGTTAGCTCAACCAGCTAATCTACATCATGAGATGAAGCTTAAAAGTTTGCTTTCTGTCCCTCAGGTTGCTTTTTCTGCTTCCTCTGGAACATATTGATAAGCTCCAGAACTGCCACAGTGGTGACATTGTCTTGTCTACTTCCCTGGCTTTAAATGTCCCTGATTCTTTGCTTCATGGGGAGCTATTAAAATACTGCCTTGGACAATTCTTAATTTGATCTCAATTTGCTGAAACCATTAACTCATTTTTCTGTTTGTTATTTTTCTTTGGTATTTGCCTTACCTCTGCTACACTATTTTTATCTTTTAATAGGTATTTTTATCAAACATGAGGACAATATCTTTCTGTACTAAAAGTAATTCAGAACTTTGCTCTTTGCTACACAGCAACAGATTTCATATTTACCTTGAAAGTTCATGAAATTAAACTGATTTTTGCAAAGGGTAGAGCCTATATTTTGAATTTCTTTCTCATTCTGACAAAGTAGACAGTTTCAACCCCAAAACCACCCAGTTCTGTACTCTCATCAGTTTGTGGAGATGATTTCCCCAATGTTACTCAACCTCTGCACACACCTGGACCTCTGGCTTTGAGGATGGCAGTCATCTTTTTCTAGGAAGGAGCTCAAGGGTTTCTTCCATTTGGCCAGATTGAAGAACAATTCAAATATTCAAGGCTTATAAACTAGCTCAAATACTAGCAGCTCTCAGAACGTCTTTGTGATTGCTGAATGAAAGATGTAGACTGACAGGTATAAAGCCAACATTTAATTTAGCTCTGAGAGAGATGTTCATGGTGTTTTATTTTCCAATAAAAAACTTAATTTCAGTTCCTGAACTGTTGATGGATGAATACCACCTCTGACCCCTGAAAGCAAACACTCCTCCACAGCCAGTTGTTTAAAAAAAAACCAGCAAAAACACACAAAGGGCTGCTTAGGGCCTGATTTTTGTTCAGATTTCATTGTGTGAATTAAAAAATTGCACTCACATTTCACAGATGAAAAGAGAAAAAATGTGACAATTAAGCATTCTAGTTTGGCAATCAAAGTTCTTAAAACCATGCTGAGTGTCAACAATTACAGGTTCTGTTCAAATGATATTACAGCCTGTGTCCCCGTGGAAACAGCTCTCATTATAGGCATTGTATTGAATCATGCAAAGAAAAAAGAGCTCAGGAGAAAAATTGATTGTCTCTCTGGAAAATCGCATACATTTCCTTTTGTCCCAAGGAATTACACTAGCACACCCACAGCTAGCTCAAAAGAACACCCTTTCGGAAGGAAATTTTGCATTTCATGTAACACCAGACTGACACCTCACCACGAGGTTTTCCAAGCAGAAAGAGAATGCACTTCCAAGCGAATTTTTATCTCCTTTCCACAACATGCAACGTATGTTCTGGCCTTTATTAAGAGCATCAAACAAAACTGCTATACTGATGGGAAGCTCTTATGCAGGCCTCACATCCCAAATATTTTTATAGTTAGCCCATTTTTGAGGGTGAACGTAAGATACATTATTCTTCTTTCCAACATTAAGTCGCTACATATGTAAAACATCACCAGAGGTTCCTTTTCTTCGAGCAGACTTTGCCTGCCTCTCTACATTAGTTTGGCTATTACAGCACTTTTAAGGCACTCCACATGTTGATGAGTAAACCATCATTTCCCACTTGTAATAAGATTACTCAGTCCTTGGGAGCAGATTTATTATCTACAGTTATTTCATGTCTAATCACAGCCTTACTCTCTGTAAAGAAAACGAGCAGGCATGGATTGCATTTGAGAGCTTGGGGTCCTAAATATTTGGGTTATATGTATGTAGACTTTGCTGTATGGAAGGATACCAAAAGGAAACAATAAAAGAGGGAGGGAGGGCTTTTTACAAACCTAGGCTAATAATGGACTTTCTGCACATGTTTTACAGCTTTTACAAAGGCTGAAAACACCTTCGGCATACATGTGTCCTGCAACAATGTCATCTGTTATGAATAAATGGGTGGGAACAGAAAAATGCAAAGGAGGGAATATGTTCCAACAGTGGAATAAACAGGCCTTGTAGTGACTGTGTGGTGAGAGAGACTTTGTGTGAGGTATAAACCACATTTCTATCAGATGGCATGGGCAGCTGTCCTGGAGGAGAAGGGATATGACAGGGCCCAGCTGTTAACTCTTGAACTCCAAAGTATCATTCTGACCCTGGAACCACGCAAAAGGGAATTTTGGGAAATTTAAAGTTCAGATCATCTTCTTTCTTTCCTAGGCATCTTCCAGGGTGAAATTCAGAGACAAGATCTAGCCAGAGACTTCAGCTACCAGGGCAGCTCCAGATGTAGCCCAAGGAGGGTCCGGTGAGGATTGGAGACATTCCAACCTAGGGGATATGTGGACCTGTAACTACCATTAACTCACCTCCATCTAAGCCACAGCTGGCTCTCCTCTGACACTGTTTCAGTATCCCCTGCTCCTTTCAATGTCCCTTTTCTTCTTATCTTTGCTTTTACTTAGTGTTTCCCCCCCAACTATTGCCACTCTCTCTGACACTATCGCCAGTCTGAGATCTGCTGCCACTCCAGGGGTAATGTTTGTGTTTCCAAACCATTCAGGAGTCTATCTTGTCTGTTTAGAGTAGATGCTTTTAGCAGCACTGCAGCTGTGGTTCTTCCAGAGCTGTCTCTTAGGTCAGTGTTAATGTGTAGTCATTCTCCATTGTTAACACATAGGAACCAATAAACAAGAAATCCATCTTTCTTATTTTTATCAGTTTCAGAATCACCTTGGATGTCTTATTGGATGGCCAGTGCAGTTAGATGTGATGAAATAATAGAAAATACTATTTTCCAAGTATATTTCTTAGTGTGGAAGTTCACTTTCCACCATTTCTCTTCTCTTAATTGGTGTGTTTTTGCAGTTTCAGGGAGTTAGTACAAAAAGTTATAAATTACTTCAGAATCTCTTACTGGTTGGGAAGAAGTTTATATATGTATTTGAATATAGGCAAATGAACTGTAAATATTTTTTAACCATGGAAACCCGGGTTTGGTGATGACTTCACTCCTACAGAGCACTCTAGTGATCTTCTCAGTTTTCAAGAGAGGGTTATATTCACCAAAAGATCCAGGAAATGCTGCTGGGATTTATAGGGCTCGTTGGCTGGTGCATCTGTCACACAGTGCCTGTGTTGCCAAGTTACATGGGAAAAGCAGTGCAGTGCTCCACTGCTGTAATGGCATACAGTTGGGGTGGGTGCCTGCTAAATTTGAGAGAATCATGCAGCCATAGAATATCTGAGTTGGGACCCACCAGGGTCTTCCAGCTCCTGGTCCTGTGCAGGAACACCCCAAGATCAGTGGTGCTATCACATTGATTTAATACATTAGTATTGAGATTAGAAGTAGGAATTGAAATGGCATTTTTTCCTTTGCAAAGATAGTTTGCAGTACATTTTAAAATGTGATTGCTATAATGTGATTTAATGGTGTAAGCAGTGTGCTGTTACTTGTGTCTCTGTAGTCACACAGCTACACAAGTGGAAAAAATGATACCGTGGTAAAAATGTACTCAGAAACAATACAAATGGGAATAATTAGTTTAGGATGCAAGTGCATGGTAGAAATTATTCAGTTTATGTCATGCAGCTTTGCCCAAATATCTTCAGATATTTGTGGCTACTATCCTTGTGAGTGGCAAAATGCTTAGAAGAGACCAAAAAAAAAAAAAAAGGAAAAGAAAGAAAAAAGAAAAAATAAAAAAGAAAAAAAAATCTCATTCCTTTAGAGAACTTGCAGTTTAGCAACTATGCACAGGCAAACAGCAGAAAAGAGGGAGTTCCTAAAAACAAGTAGCAGATACTTCCCTCTTTATCTTCAGTGTAAAAAACCCTGCAAACCCAGCTGTTTGATGATAGTGCAGCATTTAAACCACAGTACTATTTTGCTTTTTTAAGAGTTGAAATACTGCATAAGTAGTGATTGCAGTATACTTTTCCTTTGGCTTTGGATAATACTGGGTTCACAAAAAACTTGTGTCTATTTTACTGTTTTTATTGGACTTTCTGCTGTCATATCTACTGATTCTCTTGAGATCTGACTACTACAAATATGCAGGAATTAGCTGAAAGTTTCATTTTAAATGACCTTTTTGCCTAAAGATATTATATTACTCCTTAGAGAATGTTTTCACGTATGGTTTTCAAATTAAAGATGCTCAGACGCTCCTCTGATATCTAAGTCACTCAAAACAATGTATATATTACTCATGTTGTTGAGGTATAAAATGTCTTTATATTTCATCAAGAAGTATTTCAAACCAAAAAACATTCATAATTAAAGCTTCCATTTTGTCCTCAGTTCAGATAGTTTTTTTTTAAAATACTTTTTTTTTCCTGTAAATAAAAAAGGAAGAGTTTTGAAATTAGATGTGAAATCTGAAATATCGGGGAAGAAAACCAAAGCTGTCTCTTCAAAATGATGCATTAGGGGGCTTGTAGAGTGGCTCTCACTGCTGCTGGCATTCCCTTTCTCCTAGAGGCTCAAAAATGGCCTTGGCCTTACTCTGAAAGAGGCACTTTGGCCGTGACAGAAGTATTTTTAATAAGGTTGACTGGTTGTTTTTTTCCCACAGGAATGCTGCTTCAGTTTCCTTTTGAGGCCCAAACTTAGCCTCTTGTGTTTGGATAATACTATTATCTTACCTCCTTATCTTAACTCCTTTCTGGAAGGAAGAATTTGAACCTCTGATCACAATACTCATTTGGAACTCAGCACAACACCAAGAACTGTTTCATCACATTAATCTCCTTACCTGAAAGAAGGAGAAATGTAGGTCTTAAAGAGGCAGTATTCATTTGTAGTCTTCTCAGTTTTCCAGAAAGTGATTCAAGACAGCCAGCACAGCTTCACCAAGGGCAGGTCCTGTCTGACCAACCCAGTGATATTCTGTGATTGAGTGACTCCAACAGTGGACAAGTGACAGGATGAGGATGGCCTTTATCTGGATTTCTCTAAAGCCTTTGACATCATCCCCCCCGACATCCCTCCCTCTAAACTGGAGGGCAATGGATTTTATAAGCAGCCTCTTAGATGGGTAAGAAAGCAGATGGATAGTTGTATCCAGAGGGTAGTGATCAGTGGCTCAGAGAGATGGACATCAGTGAAAAGTATTGTCCCTCAAGGATCTGCACTGGGACCAGTGTCATTTAATATCTTCATTAATGACATAGAAGAAGAGGTTGAGTGCACCCTCAGCAGATTTGCTGATGACACCAAGCTGAGTGGTGTGATTGACACACCTGAAGGATGGGATGCCATCCAGAGGGACCTGGACAAGCTCAAGAAATGGGTCCATGGAATCTCATGAGGTTTAATAGGACTGAGTGCAAGGTGCTGCACCTGGAGCAGCCCCCGGTATCAGTCCAGGCTGGGGGATGGACAGATGGACAGCAGCCCTGCTGAGAAGGACTTGTGGGTGCAGGTGGATGAGAGGCTGGACATGACCCAGCAATGGCACTCACAGCCCAGAGAGCCAAAGGTGTCCTGGGCTGCATCCAAAGCAGCGTGGGCAGCAGAGGAGGGAGGGGATTCTGCCCCTCTGCTCTGCTCCTGTGAGACCCCACCTGCAGGGCTGCATCCAGCTCTGGGCTCCCAGCACAGAGACATTGATGTGTGGGAGCAAGTCCAGAGGAGGCCACCAAGATGATGAGAGGGATAGAACACCTCTCCTATGAGGAGAAGCTGAGAGAATTGTGATTTCTCAGCCTGGAGAAGAGAAGGCTTAGGATGACCTAATTGCGGCCTCCCAGTACTTGAAGGGTGTACAAGGACAAGAGAGGTGGAGAGGGACTATTTACAAGAGCATGTAGTGACACAACAAGAAGGAATGGCTTCAAACTGGAAAAGACTAGCTTCCTAGATATTAGGAAGAAATTCTTTGCTGTGAGGGGATGAGACAATGAAACAGGTTTACCAGAGGAGCTGTGCCTGCCCCATTCCTGGAAGTCTTCAAGGCCAGGTGAGATGAGATGAGAGCAACCCAGTCTAGTGGAAGGTGTCCCTGCCCATAGCAGGGGGCTTGAAATGAGATCCTGTTAAAGGTCTCTTCCAACACAAACCACTGTGATGAAACTGAAGTAACTTTCAGTCCTCTTCCTATTTTGATTTGAATTTTTTTCATGTTTAATTTCTCTTTTCCTTTTGTCAATTGTAGTTGACAATTTAAGTTGTCAACTACATTGTGTTGCCATTTCCCATAGCAACACAAAACAATGGAAAGCTTTCTGTGTATACATTGGAAAAGGCAGAATCAGAAAATTTTTGATTAGTGACAGAGCTCCAAATCACTAATCAGTAGCAAAAGTGTTTGTCATTAATGATGAAAAGCACACTTTCTTTAGCAACTGGCCTAAAACTGTCAAGTTGGGGCAGACTCCTACACCCATGGAGAGGCCAAGATTCCCTGCTGATATTCACATATGAAAAAACAGTCCCCCACTGGAAAAAAAGGACAATAGGACATCTCTGTGCTTCTGGCTTCAATTTAAATTCTTTTTTTTCTAGTTATACAGCTTCCTGATTGCAGTTATATTTGTAGTCATATTCTCTTATGCATAATTTGGTTTATTCTACTAAATATTTAAGCAACTGTCATAGCACAAGTAGTATTTTATGACTCTGTGTAGCCAAGATGCATAAAACTGCATTTTATTGCTTTCTGTTAATCATTCCCAATTTTTTATCTCTACCCTTAGCTTGTCAGCTGTCTATTCATTAATTAATTTTAAGGAAGCATATAGAATGCTAATATGATTCTAGTTATCAAGACCTAACACTTTTTAGTAACTCAAACACTTTGCTTTTTTGTCTATTTACAAATGATATTAATTGAGGTCCAGTAGAATTAGCAGCAAAACACTTCCAAAGGATGTTTATGAAGGTAGCATACTTGCAGTGCTAAAGGTGTTAAAACAGGCATCTTACTGTCTCTAACATTTATCAGCAGACAAACCATATATTTCATGAAATCATTAATGGCTTGCAGCCTTCTATTTTTTTAAACCTACACTGATGTGGTCACAGCAATCAATGAAGAATGATTCAATGGCTTTTAAGTAAAATAAAGAGAAACCATCCATTCAACTGGGTGCTTAGCTGCTAGGAAATCATTAGCAAGCCCCAGAAAAATGCCCTAATTTTCAGATATGAACAGATATGGTTCAGCAGTCTTGTTCAGTAATGAGCAAACCAGTACTGGGCTAAAATTTCAGACAATATATCTAATAGTATGTGGGTTATGTTTTACTGTTTAGAGGAAGAAAATTATTCCCTGCTAATAATTTCAATTTCATTTTGTGTCCACACTTGGGCATATCTACAAGGTGGATCAAGAAATATGATGGTGCATGTCAAAACCAGTATGTTACCTAATATTTACAGTGCGTGGATTGACTAATATTTATGACCATCTTATAAAGTATAATTTTAACTCAGACTAATGCAAGCAATAATTTATCTGTGGGATCCTAAGGCTTGCCTGTCTCCATGAATCATATCCAAAATCTCAAGCAGCTGTAAGCATATTTAGAAAATGTGAAGTTGTTCCTAAGATTCAGCACCTGTCTATAGAAATCTCTGTCTGAAAAAACATGAGCTGGAAATTGCACACACCTATGGGAATTAAAAGGTATTTAACCAAGACTGAATCCTGAGTTATCACCACATTTGGGTGCATATAGGGGCAAAATATTTTCAAATATTCAAATATATTGTAAATTATTTTCCTTTTTTTTTTCTGTGTTTGTTTTTACTGAACTTATATACACGTGGAAGTTGGTTCAAATCAACATCTGAATGCTACCTTCTGCAGAAATTGCAACAACTGTCAATATATTTTAAAATCACTGAGAGAGAACAGTTCAAAGGCAGAAATTATTCATCTTTGAAAGACAAGTCATATGCCAAGAATGTTATTCAAGTTTAGTGACTTTTGCTGTTTTCTGGTTGCTGCCTTTGTCAATATCTCTGTATTTCCATTAGTGCTGCTAAATGCAAAGTACATATTCCTAAAAGACTGCAAGGATGGAACACAAAAATCAGCCTTTCAAATGTCACTTAAATACATATAATTCTAATATTATTATTTGCACCATAGATCCTAGAGTACTGATAAGCTCTGTTTTCATGTAACTAGATAAATATCTGAAAAGAAACACTTCTAGTCAAACCCCAACAAAGTCTACAGACTTAAATTTTCTATTGTTTCAATTTTTAGGTGGCAGAAATATGTTTTCTGGCATAAAAACTTTTCCTACTTGATATTTAGAAGTACTCCTAGTACACTGAAAAGCAATAAGCAAAAGAGTAATGCTGCCAAGAAGTCTGTGCATTCTGTCTGGATAATTTACTAAACGTGTTTCCACCATAAGTGCCTGGTACTCTGCCCATGGTAATAACATAAAACTCAGCATCATGAACACACAGCAGTATATTCCATGCTATTTCAAAGATATTCCCTACATGAAGAATGTCAGGCCAAGGAAGACTAATGTGTTAGATACTGGAGCTGGGAGATGTGAAATAGTGTCTTAATTACTAGTGGAGAAAAATGCAATCTGGGCTAAATCCATATTAGTGAAATTAATGGTCCTTCTAAACATGTCCTGCAGAAATAAAAATACAAGTCTTTATTAAAGTGTATGCAAGCCAACACTTTTTCAGTGCATGAAATATCTGCTCACTCTTCCACTAACGTTTTATTCATACATGATTTCATAGTAGCTTAAATTTTCTAATACAACTCCCAAAATATATGCTTATATCCAGATGTGTGGTCTCATTTCAGAAGGACAGAATTTTCCCACAAGTCCCACTAAACAATCACAACTGAGCTGATGTGCAAAATTGACCTATTTATTTATGGTCTTTTTCAAAACTAACTGAAATAAAGGAAGAAAATATCTTGTGTGCAATAAATTGAAGGAATTTGCTATATACTTTAAATTTAAGCACTCACACAAAAGTTTGTCAAAAGAATCTTTAAAATACTAGAACAAGAATGTGGTTAAGGAGTTTGGATTTGGAGGAAAATTATTATTTCTGATCATTGACCTATTTTGGGAAATGTGTTTCTAAGTCTTTCCTATTGTAATTTATCTTTAATAAAAAGAAGTTGCAAAAAAACCTCTATATTACTGTATTTCTTACTCAGAATATCACACTCGCACAAAAATTTTCCGTCCAAACTATTTTTGAGAAAAAAGTGTTTCAGTGTTCTGCCATAGGGCAGAAGACATGTATCTGGAGTCTAATGAAAATAGCCTTGAGCAAATGCACTCTAATAAAATGAGCAAATGGCCTATTATAATGCTATTCAAACTATTTTAATTTCTCAGCCTATTAATGCAGTGTGTTTTCTCCCAGCCTCTCCTATAATCTGTTCTGTGTCTGTCTGAACAGTATGTGACTGAGAATGGTATTTATTTTACTTTTACATCATACTGGGAAGCGTTCATTGCCCTCTTTTAAATAAGCATTTTGAACTTCCTGTGGCTTGTGGAAAAAAAAATGTTTTCTTTTAAATTATGCGCAAAACTGGATGAGTTTTGAGAAAAAAAAATCACTTAGTGACTAACTTACTCCAAAGAGCAGAATTATTTGTTAAATAAACCAAATTAAAGTTGTTAAATATGTGAAATAAATATTTGAGGAAAAATCCTTATTAAAAAAATACAAAAAACCATGCAATGCCTATCTAGTAAACAGATTTGCCTGCTAATTTATGAATGTCTCTGAGACTTCTGCTTCTGTTGGAGCCCATCCTACATAAGCTACAGAAGCTTTCCAACATGCCTCTGACAGCTTCTTACTCTTCTGTTCTTATCTTACTCTGAGAACCCAAAAACTACAACAAGGCAGCCCACTGAAATGTCCAGTCAAGATCAGATAGCAGACAGGTTGCTTTTAGTGGCCTCTGTACCACATGCAGGCTTGAAAGGAGTCTAGCACTTAATGATATTATTCCAGTGTTCATTCCACTCTTGTCAGTTATCTGCAATTTAGAGATTTTTAGGAAGTCCACTTTTTAATTTAGAAACTTGGAACACAGAATTTGCCTTGTAGCAATATGGGTTACTTTTTCTAGGAGTTACCCGAGAAATTTGTTGGTGTGAGAGAAAGTAGAAAGTATTACCCTGTGGGAATGTTTAAGTGTGCATATTATTAAAGTCTCATTGGTGAATAATGGGAGAAGATATCAGAAAAATACATATTTCAGGGGAGGAAAACTTTAGGTGATTCACTCTGGTGAGCAATAGATTTTTAATCTGTCTCCATCTAGTACTCTCCTTCCCCCTTTTCTGTCTTATTTTCTGATTTCCTCCTTTAATTTAGTTAATATTTTTATTTATTCCCATTCAATTATCTGCATGATGTATTTTTTTCAAAAGATATGTTTATTCCTAGGTACCACTCATTATTTATAGCACTATGTGCTAAAGCATAAACTTTTCAAGGCATACATATTTTTGCTTACTGGACTGCCTTACATTTAGTGACATTTACTACAAAATATAATAAACACAACTACTTTGCCTTTTCCATATCCACGCTCCAAGAAGGGCTTTCACAAGTAAATATCTGGATTGCAAACAGTCTCCTCAATGCCAGAAAAAAACCTGTGATGTCTTTATATGATTCTACAGTCCTGTTGAGTTGAATTTTTTAAGTTGCTTGTGTATCCTTTCATGCCTAAAAGTCACATAATGGTGTGTCTCAGCATTAATATGTTCCCCCAGTAACTGGTTCATGTGAAATGGATTGCTATAAAATCCACATCCACGTTTTCATTGTACCAATGAAAAGGAAAACTTGCAAATTTACTCCAGAATTTTCAACTTCAGATGCATTAACAGACAGGAATATATTTTCTTTACCAAATTAAACAAACCACAAGATTTATCTGAAATAATATGTGTTTCCCATTAAACATTTACAAATTACAAATAATCTATGCAAAGCTAAAAGTAACTGAATCAGTCCAATTTAAATTACTGCTGTAAACCCAGTTATAATAGGTTGAACATAGCCTTATATTAAATTTTATTCTGTAACATTTACACCAGAGATACTGAAGAAATCCAAGCCTGCGATCCCTCAAGGAGAACAGCAGTCTTTGTGCACGTCTTATTTGTTGTTGTGTCTCAGAAAACTCTCTTACTCCAGGCATTTGAAGTGGATGTCCAGTGTCATTCATTTGCTGTTAAATGCAGAAGTGTTCAGAAATAACCTCCCCACCATATGTATATTTTTGCTGCTGATCACTTCCTCTCCTCCAAGACACACACAATGGAGCTTGGCTCAAATCTGATCAGAACTGATTTGCTGGGTTCTACTAGTGTTTACTGAAGAGAAGTGCCTGTGAAGTCTTTGGAGCAGTCTTCCAGTACCCCGCTTTAAGATTTAAATAAGAGAATCCATGGGAGAATCATAAACGGTTTATATTGGACGAGACCTTAAAAATCATAAATAAAAGAATAAATGAAAAATCAGAACATTTGGATGAAAAGTGTAGCAAGCAAAATAGTTAGAGAATTAACAGTTTGGAGAACAAGAAGGGGGTGATGACACTTCAAGTACACAAAATGTTGCTATGAAGAAGACTGTCATGAGATGTCTCACAGAAAGTAGAACAAAATGTAATTGGCTTAATTTGCAGCAGATACTCATGTTTGGGAAATATTGGGAAACCTTTGCTAACCATCAGTAGAGCTGAGTAACTGAGTTAGACAGGAATAAAATAAATGTGCTTGTACAGGAGTTACCTAGAATCCAGGAGAACCAAGTATTGAATGAAATTCTTTCCACAGAATTTTTACATGGAACAGGATGTAGAAAAGTGGTCTGTAGTAAGAATGGAATTTTTCATTGATTTTACATTTGATTGTGTTGGTTGTTTTAAAAATACTATACAACATTAATTTTGATTCTATTAAATATTATTGTACTTTTTCAACACACAATTTGGAAAATCAGATTTCCTCTCTGATGATTTTGTGTCTTTTTGCCTTCAAAGTGATAGATGATTATAAAGACAAAGTAAATTATATTCAGATAAAAAAGGTTAATTCTACGGTTTCTAAAGCAAAATACATGCTGATGTAAAACCATTTTTCATGGTGATAGAAAATATCCTTTTGCCCAGTTACTGCCTATATGGAATATGTTGTTCTGCAAGAGCTGAGAGATGGAAAGAAGAAAAGGATGCATAGAGTTCTGTATCTTATGTAATCAAGCGTTTACGGGTCTTGGACTTCTGAAAAGCTAACACAAAAATCCAAAATTTAGTAAGCAGTAGATCTAAACTAAAATCAAGCTTTTACACTTAAGATAAGCCTGGAAAGTCTGGGAAAAGGGCACACTGTAGGTCAGAGATTGGTAAAGCTGTTGCACATGTCACATCAGTCACTTCTGTTCACCAGCTTTATACAAACAAAATGAAACCAGGGAAAAAAAGAGGGTTAGGTACTCTAAATGTCTAGAAATTCCGTATTTAATTAAGTCACATTTTGTACTAATTTACTATTAAATTGCCAGCTGCCCTAAGTCAAGAGTTCATAGTCACAGGAGTCATAGGGTCAGTACAATATTTTTTATGGTCCCTCTTAGCACCCAACACAAGGCTTATCTATCCTCACCACCAAAACACAATTCCTTCTCATTTAGTCTACAAACTGGCAAATCCCTAAATGCACATCACATCTTAACCAGACAAGATGAAAATATACCCTCGTGTCTTGGTTAAAAGCTAGAGTATGGAAAAGGTAAAATTCACATTTTTCAGAATAGGCCCAGGAATTCTCAGACTGGTAAATATTGTACAAACTTCTGTCACAAAGCTGTAATTTGACTCACTTTTTCATTGATGAAAGATATCTAGTATTATTTTTAAAAGGTTCTGACCTGAAATATAAAAATGTGAATTTTCATCATCTACATCTGCTGATCTTTTATTACAAAGAGAAGGTCATATTATGGCTTTGGTTTTTAGAAATAAAATATACTGAGATATACCTTTTAAGAAAAGCTATTAAAAAAATTGTAATCTAAAACAGGCTGAACCTTCTTTCAAGATTCAAATACTTTTAAGAACTACAAAAGCCATTTTGCTGTCTCCAGTTTATTTCACAATTACATTTCATACTTTTTTGGCATCACTAATATTGTTCTCCTTTAATCTGAAACATACTGTAATAAATTATAAGTGCACTCTTTGAAAAAGAAACCATACAAAGAATGCTTGATTTGGAAAGTAGCACCAAACTGTTTCAATGAACACAAGAATGGAGAGGCCGTGGGAAAACTTGCAGGAAAAAAGGGAGAATTTCAGTAGATGGTGCCAGCTCCATAACTCTGTATTCATTCATATAAAATGGCTGACCAGCAACCTTTGTGGATGGGAGTCAACATTCAGAGATGAGGCTGTGGGCCATGGTGACAAGGGGTGACATTGAGATCTACACACAGAGCAAGGTTTTGCTGTCATTGTAGGTGGATACCTGGGCTCAACAGACAAATCAGGTCATTGAGCCTCTCAGGCTGGCAATGCTGTCTCCTGTGTGTCCTGGGAACAGTAATAACAAAGCAGAGAAGAGATCCCAGTCACCTCAGGTTTAGCACTTCAAAGCCACAAAACAAAATAAAGATGTATTAAAGAAATCTTAAACCTGACTAACCCTAGCTTGTCCCCACCAGCCTGCTGTAGTCCATAATACAGATGTTTATTCTGTTAAAGCTGGGGGAATGCAACATCTTTGGGACACAGGAAGGAAGAGAGGATTGCAAAATGGAGGCATGAACTATATTTGCTTCCATCCTAGATATTCCCTTAACAAATAGATGATGGTTCTTAGGCATCTCACACTAAATATCAGGTGTCCTTCAGGCTAAAATTGACCTAACCTATAGCCATAGTGAGACATCTGGGGAAAAACAAACAAACAAACAAACAAACAAAATAAAGCCACAAAAGTAAGGGTTTTGTGAGCCCAAAAAGTTTCAACAGAGTTTATGAGGTACTAGCATTTTCTTGGATGTATTTTTAAAACCTGCTTTTCTCACTCCTAATAATTTGTACAATAATTGTTTATTTTCTCTAAGTTAATTCCATTGTTTCTTTTGTCAACTCTTTCTCATTTTAAATTGACACAAGAATGAATGGCATTGCAGGCTAAAAGTAGGTTAGACACAGCCTGAACTCCTCAGAGAGATGAATTTTCTAATTGTGACTGAAAGATAGGCATTTCCTCTTGTGAAGCTGTTTCAAATTTTTTGAAGGAGATACAGTGTGCAGGAGTACACTGAACAACATTTTCAGAAAAAACTGTTCTAACCTATCCAAGTCTCAAAATACAGTTTGGAGTGGGTTTTGTTTTGTAAGTGAACAGTCTCTGAATAGATTTTTCCTTGCAGGCACATGTGGCTTCTTCGGAGGCAAGCTTTCCATCTTCCAATAAAAAGCCAATACACGAATTTTGAAACATCCTATGTATTTTTTGCAATTAAAGCACAATATGTTGTCCTTAAATTTAGTATTTGGTACAATACACTGATCTTTTCAAAAGCTGTTACATAGCATGGATGCCTAGCTTTTTTCTGTGTCCATCCTCCAGTGCATTATGCAACACCAGATTTTCAGAAACTGCACTTAGAAAATCAAAATTTATCAGAGATATTTCAAAAAACTGTTAGTCACTTTTACTTCAGCCTTTAAGGGTTTGTGTTCCTCATATATTTTGATAGATGAAGATGAGTCAAGAAAATCAGTGGCTAGGTTCTGAAATGGCATAAAACACAGGATGTTGCAATTTCAATAAGAATAGTATGATTTGTGTCTTCTGGAGATGTGTCCCAGCATGCTCATAAATTCATCTATTACATATGCAGATCTAAAAAACAAACCAACCAAAAGACCAAAAGTAAGACAAATAAATGCAAAACAAGGATATTCATAATAAGAGTAGTTTAACTTTTATTCAGCTGGATCACAGAGGATGTGTGCTATCTTCTAAATTAAAATTTTTGGACATAATATTCCCAAAGGTAACTGAGAAACAAATTGTAAAGAAGGAAATAAAACAATGAGTAATGTAGAAAAAGGTCTAGAAAAAAGGATAGCCTTCTTTTTTTTTCTGATTACCAATTAGCATTCAGCTGTAATTCAGTAACTGGAGGAATTGCCATCACATTTAAAGTTTTTCCTTGTAGAATTAAACTCTGTTTCATTTAGTAAATCTCACTTTGTTTTATCCAGGTTGGCTATGGAAAATTTCTGTTGAGGAACATCAGTGCAATTTTAGTCAGCAGAATCCTTTGAAGAGCTCATTTACAAGAATAAAAGTGAAATATATATATATATATACACTTTAAATAGTAGTCAAAGAAAAGCTCATATGTGGTTAAGGCAAGTTAAAGTGAATGACTCTTCAATTGCTTAAGGTAATACAATGGATATTTTAATCTTCCCAAAATACCCAAGACTTTTATTTTTAAGTCTTATGTTGTGAATATCAATTTGAAAACTTCTACTGCATTACTTTTAAACTTCCATTTCACCTTTCTTTCCTCTTTAATAATGAATCAGAGTCCATACTGGTAAGTTTTGTGATGACATTTCTTATATTTTCAAAGTCACTATTTTGTATGTTTAGCTGAAGTTAAAATTTTCTTCCTCAACAGATTGCCAAAAATGAGCATTTTAGTACAGAGAAAAAGACACAATGCCTTATGTAAATGTTGGTTTTTTCCCTGTTCCACTCCTTTTTCTTGACTTTCCTCAGTAAAGCAGTCACTAGCTCCCCCTGAACAAGTTTACTCTATGATGACTAAATTGGAAATCCAGGCTGACCCTTGTATTCACATGTTTTTCATAATCTGGGAATAGGCTCTTCAGAGCTGCACAGGATGTGCCTCATTTTGAATGCTGGTTCATAACCCATGACTAAAAGAGTACATGCAAGGAATACAGTTACAACATTTGCATGAATTACTGTCATCCTTTTCTAGGGCATTGGGTAATTCAGCTGGGATGACGAAGCTTATCCAGAGCATGATCTAAGGGCCGTCAAATGAGAATTAAGGTTTGTATTTTTCATATGAACCTTGGAAAAAGTTGGACTGCAACTCAAGATACTGCAAAATATAGAGAAAGGCTAAAATCTGATGAAAAAGCTTCTCACTGGAAAGAAAATTAATCTCCTCTTACCAAAACTAATCCTCTCTCCTCTTCAGTCATCACTTCCTTTTTCACAGCCCACACTCCCAAAATTATACTCTTTTCTGGGAAAGCGTCTTTCTCAGGGACTTGTAGGCTCCTGGAGCCTTTGCTGATGTCAGCACACTCTTTCTTTCATACAAGAAATTTTATGGAGGACAGAAGGTTGCTGATGTTCTCCTAGAAACCAGGCAGGAACAAAATTTAATGCTGCCTGTCACTGAAGTACAGCAAATGGAGAACCTGAGTACTGATACTCTGTCTATCAATGTGTTAGAGCAAATGTTTTTGCCTGCATTTTCAATTTCTTTAATTATAGGTGAAGAAGTAAAGTCAAAGTGAAGTTCTGAGATCTTTAGTCAAAAATCACTTTTATTTTTCCCTCATTTTTTGCTTGTAGCATGGCTAGGAGCTGGTATGACTCATACAAAGTCTAGTTTTACCTATTTCCTACATTTTTGAGGGAGAGAAGCAAGATCAATCTGAAAATGTACATCTACACTACAAAAACATGAGGGTTAGGCAGGAAATGTTTCCTCCTCAAGGGTAGAAGTTAAGTTCAGAGTGTTTGAAATCCTAGTGAGCAGTAAGGTTACATCAATATGTGGTTAACTTCGACAGCTGCTAGAAAGACCTGGACAACATTATTTGATTCAGGAGAGAATAGAAAAGCCAGGAAAAATGAAAGCTAGTGTCAAGTTTAGGAACAGATAGGCCTTTCCAAAGAAAAGAGACCAAAGTGAAGAATATGATCACACCAGTCCTCCAAAGAGAGAGGTCTGTCTTTTGAAGTTTGACTGCATTTTGTTCCAACAGTTGTACGAGTATTGCTTTTCACGGAAGCATAAATAAAATGTTACTGGTAGCACACATCCAAAGTCTGATACATTAGCCCTTTTGATCTGTAGAAATGTGAAGGAATCCAAGCTGATAATTTCTGAGGTCACAGAGCACTGAAGGAAACTTTCATACTCAGAATATCCAGAAATTATATTTCTTCTCTTTAACTACCTTGTTAGGCTGTGCCTGGGTCAATATTTACCTGGATCAGTGTTTACTAAGCTGGGTGCATATTTACTCACATTTTTAGTAAAGGGACTCCACTGCTAACTGTGAAGAACAGTTTACTAAACTTAAGGGGAAGAAATTATTATGCCTAGTGTAGGAAGAAGAGACAGTCTGTAGTACCTAGTGAATGTGGAAGATGAAATGCTGGGAAGCTGTTCATAAAAGCCCAGGTGTGGGATACCAAGGAGGTGGAAAGAGTTCCCATGAGGCAGCCAAGCAGGACATCTGTTTTCATCCCTTCCTGATGGGGATTGGCACTTACCTGATGGGGACTGGCACTTAACTCTCTGTTTTATGAGAGCTTTGAGGCAGACTTGCCTGCCCTTCTTTACCACAAAAACCGCAACAATGCTAACCGGTCTTTGATCATCAAAGCCAGGATTCATTAGAAGGCAGCCCAAGAAAATGCCTTCTTCTCTAGTGAAAACTTAGAATTAGTAAGAATCTGTAGCTCTGGGACACAGGACACCATGTTCCTGCAAAATGGATCCTGTCCTCCTGCTTTGGTTTCATTCCAGGAGCTTTCTAGATTGCAATAAATGTTACCCATTTTTTCCCAGACTCCCTTAAGAAAGCCTTTCTTTCCACACCCAGGGACAGATTATGTCAGTTCCTCTAAGGAGTCTTCAGCCTGTTCTGGCAGCACTGAGTGCCTGCTGGACATGCCTCTCTTCCAGCTCAGCCACACACTCCAGGAGCAATTTCCCCAGAAAATGCTTTCTGCTTACAGGTCAGTGTTCATCTCTTTCATGCAGACTTCCACTGGACCCAGGTAAAGCACTCACCAGCAGGCAGGCTTCCTGCCTTCTTTCCCACCACTGCCCTTTGAAAGTTCCACAAAATAAGCTAAGAGCAAATGAAGCAGATGCTATCCATCAAAATTTAATAAAAATATTGTTATATAAATAACATTAACATGCAGTTGCCTGTAACTTTCTGGGAATCAGTATTTGGAGCAGCATGTAGCTCTAAAAGTTTGTTAAATTGGAGTAATAAAATCACATAGAAACCAAGACTGTTCTAATGATGATTTTTTATATTGACCAAGCAGTAGTCAAAGTAGGTCAGACTGGGAAGGATAGCTGATTGTGTATGGGAAGGACTGGGAAGGATAGCTAGGCCCTGTGTATGATCAAGGGCCAGAAAATTACATAATCACTTAATATTGTTCTTTGGTTGGTAGTTTTTTCTATGGTTGTTTATTTTCTGTGTGACACAGCAGGGGGCAAAGAGTGGGATTCAAGGAATGCTTGTATCAGAAAAGATCCACATTCCCATGGAAGCATGAAAATATTGTGTGTGCAGAGAAGGGTAACGAAGCTGGTGAGGGGTCTAGAGAGTAAATCCTAAGAGGAGCAGCTGAGGGAGCTGGGATTGTTTAACCAGGAGAAAAGGAGGCTCAGGGGTGACCTTATCACTCTCCACAACAAACTGATGGGAGAACCTAGCCAGGTGGGTATTGGCCCCTTCTCCCAGGCAACCCTGCAGTGGGATAAGAGGAAATAGCCACAGGCTGCATCAGGGCACGTTCAGGTTGGACATCAGGAAGAATTTATTCATGGAAAGGGTGGTTTGGCATGGGAATGGGCTGCCCAGCAAGGCGATGGAGTCACTATCCCTGGAAATGTTCAAGAAAAGACTGGTCTTGTCACTTAGGGCCATGGTCTAGTTGACCAGGCAGTGATCAGTCCAAGTTTAGTCTCAATGACCTTGGAGGTCTTCTCCAACTTAAACGATTCTGTGATTTCTTGATTCAAAACAATTATTAGGATATTACATCAATAATCAATGTCATAAATCCTCTCCCATTCAGTTGCTCTGTTCCACCTAACTCCACTTTCCATTTCAGTAAGAGCTGGAAACCTAACACACTAACTCTTCTACTTCTGGGTATCAACAGGTAGCATAAATGTTTTCATTGTTCCTAAAGCTCATAGCATCTTTTCCTCTCTGAACTTCTTGGAATGGAATTCATGAAAGAAAACAGAACCCCCAGCCCATCCAGCAGACACCCTGTGCTCCACCTGTTCCCACCGATATCTTCATATTTTGGTTTGAATCCTAATAATGCCCAAGACAAAGAGAAGGAGAGATGGCTGTTCATCCCCACCCTGCCTCCAAAGAAATTACTGAGGCATTCAATTACAACACCTTTCAACCCCATGACAGATATCAGAACAAATGTGTATTAAGGCTTTGCTGTGAAAGGATATGAATGGGTTTTGTGAAGCAAACTGACAACAAGTTTACCCTGACCTGTTCCTCATCAAAATCTTGCTTTGAAATGTTTTTATACACCAGATGCAGCTGGTGACCAAGGTTCAAATAGCTGACATTACTAAGATGCAGCCAAGATTTCAGCAAGCCTCATGGCGACACTTCTGGACAAAGATAAGGCTTTGTTGTAAGCATGAAAGCTTGGAACACCACTAATCATATATAGGAAAATGTCACAACAAAAACCATTAGCAGTCTTGAACCCAGTGGAGAGGCAGGGAAAAGAAGTTAGCTTAAGGACTAGGGGTGAATAACTGATCCCTAACTTTTAGAGTGAGCTATATAAGGAATCTGTAATGTAAGATGTCTGATTACACCTTTGTTCTACAGAGACCAAAACTAACAGACAATTATTCTACCACGCTTTCTTCCACCAAAGGAGAACAATTTTAAGATCTATTATAAGGGCTTTTCTTGAATTTAAATGAGAAGGACAGCTAAACTTTCAAGAGTCTATTATGTTTCTAAAAAATCCTGACTTCTTTTAAGCATCATTTTACAGGCTTTAATTTCAGATTTGCACCTGGTCTTGGCCTAGGGGCAGAAATAAAAAGGATGCAAGTCAAAACACAGAGACACAAGCCTTCAGTATTTAGATAGGACAGCTAACAGCGCAGTGAAGTTACACATGTTCACAATGTGTTCAGTTTACTAAATAAATAGCAATTATTGTATTTTCTCTCATTTCAGTTCACTAGACTTTCAAAATTATGTAGGAATAAAGAAATTGCATTTTGTCTGCCAGTGACATTTGCATAAAACCAGAAATTACTAAAATAAAATATAAATCTAAACAATAAGTCAGATGCATTTTTCATCCCATATTTTAAAAAAAATCTCTTCTGGCTCTTAAAAAACCCTAACTAACAAAAAAAAACCCACTAAAAAATTAAAATATACATAAAACCACCAACACAAAACCCAAACAGTTAAAGCTAATTTCCCCTCTGTTTTGCTGTCCTGGTGAGAAGGCAGCGAAGGAAAAAAAAAAAAAAAAAAAAAGCAAAGTTTATATAAAGCAGCTCTAACCACAAATGTTAGAATCATTTTACTAATGAAAACATGATTTTCCTATATATCAAAACCATGCTGTCATTTGAAAAAATACATGCAAACTCTATTATTAGACAAGATAATAATACATTAAACTATATACTACTTAGTTTGACAATGATTATAACATAAGCAAAGGCAGGTTGATATCTGTTTAAATAGTTTTACTCAAAGCTAACCCTTTTCTTCTGATACTAATCTCTAGTTTGCCTAACTCAAAGATTAATTTTATATAATTTCCTTGATTTCCAAAAACTATGAACAAGAGGCAGAGCTAAAGATTCTTTTCATTAATGAATCGTAAAACCCCCTGTAGTTAAAACCAAGAAAACTTTCCTAAATATATGTTGTGGGGACATAAATAAAGTAAGTAGGATGAATTACAGCTAAGAATCTGTCTTATAATGTGCAAGTAGTTTGGGATTGTAAACAGATGAAAGAGAAATAAAGCAAATGAAAAGGAAAAAGGAGGAAAAGAAAGCAAAAGAGCTGATAAAGTTTCTGGCTGCAATACAGGAGACATATCATTACCATATGATCTAATGTGGGTGTCAGCCTGGATTGTGTTCATTGAGAGAAACATTTTTTAACTGTGCTATGGAATAGAAGCAGGAGGGTTTTCCACCAAGTGACAGTCACTGAGCTGAATTTACCCCCTCCTCCTTTCCACACCTGCAAAGCCTTCTGCCTGGGTTGAATATTTAGTTTAATTACATCTCAGCTTTGAGAGCTCCTGTTGCAAATTCCTGGATTAAAAGGTACGGTTTTTAGTAATTCTCTTGAACTATGGTGCACTAATAGAACTTCGGGCAAGTCTACGGCAAGAACTATTTGAATTTTAAAAGAAGCAAGTTAAAAATCCTCCTAAATGTTTACTAATGTTAAGTTTTCTATGCAGCACTTTTGTTTCTTGGAAACATGAGAATACATTCTCAAAGACTGTGCAGATTTCCTACTGTTTATTTGACTGTTCTGTCTCTTGTTTTGATTTGTATAAGCACTGCTGTAGTCCTTTCTTTTTCTTTGCTGTAAACTTTTACAGCAGTATATTCTCTGCAATCCAGTGTTTAGAATCGGTGATATAGAGAGTGTAAAAAATGTGTGTATGATTACATTTCTGCTTTAAACTGAACTCTGTGATTTTTTTTCTCCTGTGTTTCTTCCTATATTTTTCAGACACTGATGAATATAATTTCAATTTCAGAGAAAAAAAAAGCGTAGAAGTAAGTTAAACGGGCTCTGTGTATGCCTTTGTAATGTTAGAAAGTGCTGTGTTACAGGGTACAAACAAGGGAATCATGATTAAAGAAAGTTCTTATGAATGAAATAGTAGAAAAGAAAATTCATGCAGTTGAAACTCCTGTTAACAGAGTTTTATTCTCTAAAACATCTAACTCCTATGTTTGCATATATAGACTTTATTGCACAAAATGAGCAAAACATAAAATGGAGGGGAATTTTTTGAAACTGGAAAATATTGTTTAGCTTGTCTTTGTGGAATTTTGAGAGATTTCTGACAGTAGGTGAACTAATAATTTAACCTTAATATTAAGGTAAACTGACAAGAAGACCACCAATACAGTGGTGACGTGAACTGATGGAGCATATTTTCAGTGGTATTTTAAAATGAAGTGTGGCCAAGCCTATGGTATAGTTTCCTCTGCTTGTGGAAAACTCTTCTTCATTGTAAACACATAATTAAAGGAATTTTAAACAGTTATATCCTGCAGACATAAATATTGTGTCACAGAATTCAGATTTTTTTTGTTCTTCCTACTCTTTCTTTTTGTAAGTGAAGTGTAAACATTTCTTGGTCGTACAGCTTTGTGTATATCTTTTCTTTTATTTATGTTCAATTACACATGCAAACAATAGGGACAGATACATGTGTCTGCAGAATTGATGCATATATGCCTGGAGATATCTGTTCCTATATCCTGATTAATATGTGTCTGCTGTTTTCTCTGCTGTATCCTCAGATTATATACTTGATATCCTTTGTTGTCCTGCAGTTTTTCTTTATAGCCAGCTCTTTTTTGATTTCATAAACCTTTTTACAAAACAGAGACGAAAGGAAAGGCCTGCTACAGGGTTTAACTGAGATAAATGAAGTCATCAATATTAATGTGAATAAGAAGCAAAGTGTGAAGACACTCCAAAGTGCCTTTGCATTTGCTTTTTTTTTTTTTTTGACTTTTCTGAATGGTAGTAATTAAAGTCCAGGATAAGATCCTGATTGTGCATTCTTGGGATGGGTGGTACTTCAGCAGCGACCCTGAGAGGGAATAAAGTTTTAAATATTTTAAAGTGTTTTAAAAACATATTAATACAAAAAAACAGACTGAGGATGGTCTTTAAAGGTCCTGACTGCCACTGCCATTCAAGGATTAGTGTGCAGCATTCCCAATTTTTATTGTTGTTAATATATATTCTGAAAATTAATTTGTACTGGGGAAATGTTTTATTGGTCATTTTCACAAAGCAGCTTATTGTGATGAATGGTGATGGTTTAGCAAATTTTTCTTCTCATCTGAGGTAATAAATAAATTGCATTTTTATTTTACAATAATTTGCAGATGATGATTACTCTTTCAAAAATCATGTTTTAGATGAAGCCCTGGTAACAGCTCACTGCCATGCATTAACAGCACTTGGCTGTGGCATCCTGACATGTCCCTGTGCACTCTGCCTGCAATGGCAGGGGTGTTGGAGGGAAAGGGACACAGCCCCAGTGTCAGTGGGGAGCCAGGGCAGGAGGAAGCACAGGAGGATGATCCACATGGGGACACAGCCTGCCCCTGCTACATGTCCTGAGTTTACAGAGCACTGGCTAACAGGACATACTAAAAACTCTCCAGCTGATGTGGGGGTCTGTGATCCCCCTCAGCACATGCTGTCAGTAAGGTGTCTGTTCCAGGAACAGAAGTACTTTCCTGTCCAACTAAGAAAGCAAATATGTCCCTGAAAGAGACAACACAAACAGTGTTTTACTCCATGTGATTTCACTTTGAAGTCTTTGGGATGCCTGAAGATAGTAGATACATATCTTCCTGTAAGGTAGATCACAGGAATATAGGCTATGATTTTAAGACACCAGCATATTTTATTGGGCAACCTAAGCATCTTCTCAAGAAACAGACCTAAAGGTTTCTGTAGAAATGTATACTTGGCACCTGCAGGTAGAAATTCATAAAGGAAAATGAACTCAGACACAACATAAGTTGTATCTAAATCCAGTCTAATGGCTTTTTTATATATTTAGCTTTTTTCTTAACACTAACCATTCCTTTTAGAGTACCTGGTGGTAGCATGTTAGGAAGGTAGGCTTCAGTAAACTCTCACCTAATATCATCTGTCCATTCTTGACATCTACCTGGTAGGTTCCATATGTCAAAGTAGAGAGGAAGACAGTCCTCCCCTTCTGCCTCTCCCAGTTTTTTATCCAATAATAAATATGGAGCTGAAAAATGCTCTACCACACCCCAAACTGTTAGATAACTTCTTCTAGAAAAAGAAATAATCCCAGCTAGCATCCAGGCAAGGTGTTTCTAAGATATTGACCTGAAGATGCAAGTGGACATTTTTGCTTTCATTACAAAGAGCAGCATCTGCATTTAGGACTACACCATCCATTTTAAGAAAAAGCTTATATATAAATCACAAGCTTCCCTTTGTGTCACTTGGCAATTTGAAGGCAGATTTGGTTTTGGTGTTTTTGGTTGCTTTTGTTTGTTTGTTTGTTTTGGTTTTTTTGGGTTTTTTTGGTGGATTTTTTAAATCAATTAAAATCAATAAAGTACGAACTTCATTTTATAAAATAGACAATAAAAGAAAATAATATTCAGAAAATTAGCTATTCTTTACAGTTTTGGTACAAAACCTGCAAACAGTTGTGCAATTTCCCCTTAATGGACAGCAAGACAGGTAGCACAAGCTAGAGTGTGTTGAATTGCATCTAGGCCTAAGTCCTGAGAACATGTATTTAAGCAGCTTTTCTTGTTAATATCTATGGCAATACTTACTTGTAAAAGTTGCTCCTGACCATGAAAGTCTGCAGAATGAAGCTCTGAAGTCCTATTAGAAAGTGTGCACACAACACTTCAAGCATCAATTCAAATGCTTATGCAGTGCAAAGCAGAGGATTCTCAGGGTGGATGTCAAAATTTAGAAAGAAAGCCAAGAATATTCAATATAACACAACATTGTATTCCATTTTATTGTACTGTTTGAACTAGGAAAGAAGTATAGTGCATTTAAGCAACTAAAGACCTTCCCCTCACTTTCCACCCTGTCACTAAATCCTAGTCATTCTCAGTCAGTTTTACTAGGCTATAATTTAAAACATGCAGCAAGCTGACACTTAAAAATATTTCTCAAGACATGAAATACTGAACTACAGTGAATTTGGGAACCTCAGGTTTGTCCCCAGGGTCAAACCCATTGCTATGAAATAAATGCTAATGAAATCAAATAGACTGTTACATTGGCAGAAGAGAGGCACATGGAAAATGTGGCTTATTGCTTTGACTCTTTTGCATAACAAAGTTGACAGTGCTGCCTATTCCTAAAAAATATTACTCTAAATATGCAAACAGATGTGTTTACTGTTGCCTTCAAACTGCTCTGCAAAAAAAAAAAAAAAAAAGGCCTATTGACAAGCAGTTACCAGACTCCTATCACATAACTGTCCTATTTTTACAATTCAGTTTTCTTTCATTGAGAGGAACAGTTATGCAATTGGTGGATGTTCTGGACCTCCTTCAGGAGGAACTGTGCAGCTTTGGGAAACTGCTACTTTTGTTTTTAATCCTCTGCTTTGAATCCTAGGTTCTGCCAGGCGTCCATGAACTGAGCCATGAGGAGGCTGGCTCTGCTCCTTGTGCTCCTGCTGCCAGCATGCTTGGCCAAGCCATTCCACCAGCAGGGCCTCTTTGACTTTATGCTGGAGGACGAGGGCTCGGCCGACATGGCTCCAACGGATGATCCCGTCATATCCGGCTTCGGGCCTGTGTGCCCCTTCCGCTGCCAGTGCCATCTTCGCGTGGTGCAGTGCTCCGACCTAGGTAAGCCCAAGAGCACCTGCAGGGGCTCTGTGCTCACACTCCAGTCACGGGCTAGCAGCTGGGATGGTGAGGCTGCCATGGACTGTCACTCCCTAACTGGCTTTTGGCAAAGAAATATGCTACAGCTGCGCTTAACCAGAATTTACTCTACAAAGTAGGCCACAAAGCCCTGGCAAGATGGGCATTTGTTGTGACCATGGAGAATGTTTTGATTTTTTAAATGTGTATTTTGAATGTGTGCATTTCATTTGTTCTTTGAAATGCCGCAGATTTCTCTTGCAGAGAAAATAAGTTTTCAAAGTATTCCTTCAGATTAATATTAAATAACAGCAGTGAGGTCAGATGTGGGGATGGAAATATTTTAGAAGGTTCTAAATTGTGTGGTCTAAAGTCCAACACCTTTAATCATACTGTCTAGTACCTCAATATAGAATTCATCCAATTTCCATAGAAATATATAAGCATGAAATAAGCAACTGAATCATATATCCTGGAACCAGCTTTTTGGAGTAAAGAGCTTGGAAACCCACCAAAATAATGAACACAGCATGGAATTCCTTATTAAATATCTTTCTGAGCCACTATATGAGCTGAAACCATGAGAACATTTCTCACAAACTCTCCTTACTCCCTTATGTAAGGGAGGGGCTTGTGTGCACAGTCAGAGTAGCAGGATATGAAGCCATGTCTGCCATCATTTGGCTTTTCCATGCAGAAAAGTCTCAAGTAATGAAGTTGACTTCAGTGAGACTGCTCTTAGTTTAAACCAGTATAATTCAGTCTTAGTTAGTGTACAGTGCAGAAAAGCAATTAGAATTGGTTTTGCTTACAGGAAAACAGATGAATAGCTTCTCATGATCTTATAGAGCTTTTTTTCTTTTAGTCATCCTAGTTCTTTAAATGTATAGCTGGGTGTTTCTATTTTCTTGTTATGACCTTGGCTTTGATAATTACTGTAAATCATGGCACAAATCCACTAATTAGGACCTGTGTCTCATTGTGTTAGGGGTTGTATAATTACCGAAAGGAGGGGAAACTTTAGCTACACCCCTAGAAACTTCTGTGAATTTATTAAACTGAGCCATTTAATTATGCAATGGATATGTTTGGCAAAGACCCAGTGAACAATGCAAGCCAAGCTGCACGAAACAGAGTGGGTAACCTAGCCATACTTTCAGAAAGCTTCCCATAGTAGTGTCTCTCTTGATAGATGTTTTTTTTTTACCATTTAGGTGCCAGAGAGAGCAAACATGGAGTGGGGGCTGGGGAGGAGGTTGCCCCACATGCCATGAAAGCCTTAGGTTTTATTGTTGTTACACTTAGTAACGCTGATGGAATTTAAGTTATTTAGAGAACTTGTTCTCAGTCTACTTCAATTCTGCAGAATGTAATGAGCTTTCACTTGGTGAAAAAGTAGAGACATTCACTCAGGGACCCTTTGCTCCTGTACTTGCTCCTGCAGTCGTGCACTTCTTCACACACACATTGCATAAGATACTTCTGTGTTAGTAGAGTCCCACTGACAAGGAGACTCAGAAATACAGCAATTAATGCCCCAGGTCAGTGTTTCCCAGATAATTTCAAGTGGTGTGAATAGAAAGAGATATATTTTGAGCTTTCTTTATACCCACATGCTGCATATCATGCAATGAAAAGATTGTGCTTTTGGGTCAGCTAGGCTGATAACATCCAGCCCTTGGGTACAAAGGAAAAGAGATCTCCCTGGGCTCAAAATATGCAGCCCTGAAAAATGGTAAATAATATTTCCCTGGCAGAACTCAAGGAAGTATTTATCAAGCAGTGCCAGCCTTGGCATTAAGTTTGAGCCATCTTCGTCCCAGCCCCTGATGGGGCACGGCCCAGCTGGGAGGCTCATGAAGAACACAGGGCTGCTGGCTGCCCTGCAAGCAGGGACAGGAGAGCTGTGTGGCACCTGCTCACAGGCAAACCTGACCTCTACTCTTCTGAATTCACTTCTGTGTAACACACACAGACAAAGTCACATTTACCTACTGACTTGAGACAAGGCAGTTATTGGCCTTTTGCTGCAAACTGTGGAGGTGACCTCGCGTGCTCCTGAGCTGTGGGATGAAGGACGCTCGTGTTTCAGGGATCAGGAGTGCAATTTGCACACAGAGGCATGAAACTAGCAGTGACAGTTCTGCCTCCCTGTTAACCTGTGCTCCCGGCCTGCTTCTCCCTTCAGCTCTGGGCTTTTCCAACCCAACCAAATTAGCTACATCCGTCCTCCAAAATTATCAAATTTAGTCATCTAGTCCCATGGGTACTAATTGAAGAAAAATTTCAGGCACAATAACAAGGGTCCTCACAAGGACATATTAAGACTTCCTAAATGAATTCTCACAAAGGAAAGTTGAAACCTGAATCAGGATCCTTTCCCCTACTCACTCTCTGGCATGGAAGGAGTGTTTACAGCCATGAGCCCATGGGTGCAGGGGACATGCCAAGCAAGGCAACTGGAGGATCCTAACATGGGCAACATATGGAGACATTTCCTCTTCCTCAGCCTGTTTCTTTTGTGCCTAAATGGGCATTTGCTATTTGTAGATTCTTACTTCATAAGGAAAAAACCAACCATCTGACACAGGATTATGTGAATAAACCACAGGAGAACTATTGAATCCAGAGTCCAGAGATCAGGTTTGCCCCTTTTATCATGAGCATTGGATGGGAATAGCAAAAAAAATAAAATCCAAGTTCAATAAAAACAGTGAACAAAAATGCCCAGTAGTCCAATTACACTCTTGTCAGCTGAATTTTTGCATTCCTATAGTCTTAAACTTCAGTCACATCTTCCTAAACACATACCTACAAATTAATTTATTTTGCTTCCCAGCCAAGAGCTGAGTTGACAAGAAGGATAATGCTGCCTTCTCACATCCTGAAAAAGAATTCTTTCTAAGTTTTGGTTACTGATGGATCAAAAGCAGAACCCCATTTCCTACATTTCATGAGATGTATTACCTTTGCGAACAGGCTCAAGGATCTTATCAAGGAAGGCCACTTTATAAGAGTGCTGCCTTTTATTAATCTACCTCCTGTTGTTAAAAGGGAGCCACAGGTTCACTTTTTGATCATGCTTCAGTATGAGGCATTGCTATGCTGTACCCAGGCTTTTCATAGGAATCACAGGCATCTTCCTTATTAGAGCACAGTACAGGTGGGGAGTAACTGATGTAGCTGCTCAGAGGCCACTTTTCCTGCTCTAAAGTAATATATACAGGGAAGATGTGCAGTCAGCTGGGCAGGCAAACACGCCTCAGAAACCCCAGAAAGGATTAACAGTTCCATTTAAAGTCTCATCCTCCCAAAGGGAGTCTCAAGCAAAGTTCATCCCAGAGTGTCCTGGTAGGCAGGAGGATGCATGTGCAGTTACTCATCCCTGCAGCAGATGCAGAATGCTTCATAAGCACACTCAGAGGTGGTGGCCAGAGCTTTCTTTCACCTTCAGATAAGTCTGGCAGCCCCTTCTAAATGAGCAGTGTCTCTATACAGGATGCAATGAGATTGCCCTCCTTGGAGAGTTACAGGGCATAGTGGGGGTCTCTCCATCTGTGTCACTTGGAGGATCCATGGAGGTTTTGTGGTTTCCTAAAGGTGTGTGAGAGAGACATGCCAGCAAACAAAGATCAAGTGGTATTATAGCTAAAATTGAAATCTTGCCTACAGCTCAGAAATGCAGGGGTTCTCCAGCTTATATAAAGAAGAGTACATTAGAGCTCAGTATGGATGCTGGAGGGTGTGTTTGAAAAGCACTTTGAGACCAGGAGATGAAAGGTTCACAGATATGTAAAGTATTATCAGTAATTATTATCTGGTAACATGAGGCAGTTTATCTGAACAAATAGTGTCTCAGTATATCAACTGATGGCTCTTCAACACTTGAACCATCGTAACATGGCAATATATTTGTTGGCAAAAGATAATTTATCTCATTGTAAGAAATCTACCAGAAATATCTGAACAACCATTTTCTGATTTTGACTTCATGTGAGAACCTCATTTTTCACTATAAAGGAAATTATCTCCTTTGCAATATACCTTGTTTTGAAACATAATCTTTAAGGCTAAATGCTCAGCTCAAAATCCTATAGGTAAATAAACATGCAAAAGAAAGCACGCATTCTTAAGTGGCCAGCATTAACAAATACAATTTTTAAATAAAAAATTTTTGTGAATTTATGTCATCACTGATGGACCTTTAGGACATTTTGATGTGTTTTTTTTTAATTTTTCTTTTTATTTCTTACAATAAAGATTAAAGTCTTACTCCTTTTATGTTTAATAGAAGCTGATACGCTCATGAAATCCCCTGGCTTCATAGAACTGGATCATTTACCAAGTTATTATCATTAAAAAAGGAGCCATGAAATCTGGGAAAGTATTCTGTAACTTATACTGAGAATAGCATCTACATCACAAGACCCTGGCCTTAAAACTGACATTCTTTAGCCCAACATAACTTAGGCTGTCAGCAAGCACAGGCCATTGGGCATTCCACATGCTGACTGGGTGAACTCTTAAAGTGTTGGAGGTCAGACTGGAGGATCTATAGGAATTATCATAGGATGTTAAGGATCTGAGAGTGGTCTGCTTCCCTTTCATAGTTATTGGGTGAGTTAGGCTGCCCATGCAGGGGTTCATCCTGTCTAAGGTGGATGTCAGTGACAGAAACATCCCTCTTGGAGAGCCAAACTGCCAAGACAGGGCAATCACCACTGGAGGTTATAAAACTTATTTTCAGATTAATGAAGTTATTTTTTTTTAATTAAGGCAAGGAAAAATAAACCCACATTGCCATCTTAGTTTAGTTATAAATTTGGCATGGATTCTTAATTTTTTTGTATATACTCTGGTTCGATACAATTTTGGGGATGCCCTGGAAGTTAAAAAAACATTAATTAAAGCCCTGTGCTCAGTACATTCTGAAAATGTATTAAATGAAGAATCCAATAATTAGAAAACACACTTGAAAAATGGTCAAGAAAAAGAATATTGGCCTGGATGTAGACTACTTTATACTAACAAAAAGCCATTATCTTTGCCAGTATGGCAGTAAAAGACAGGCCTTCTTGTGCCACCACCTGAATTACTGATGTTCCAGTTTCAGCTGATAAACATGATCCTAGATGAAAATTAAGCCACTCTAAGTACATCCCTTCTTTATTTACTGTTTACTCCAAGGTAAAAGTGAGCAGCTTTGTATGTTTTCTTTTTTTGGTCTAAGTTTTTTTAGATTTGTTTTCTTGCTTCAGACTTGGAAATGCCAGTTATGAAATCCTGGTGGCAGGAATGGAAATGCAGACTGCCAAGTCTAAGTGATATAGGAAGTGACTGTTTTCTGGCTTGCTCTGTCACAATTGTTCATTTCTAAAATCTCCCAACGCAATAATAAATAGCTAATAGATAGCTAATAAAATATGAGTAAATTAAAAGTGATTATAGGTGATTATAATGTTTAAAACATGCTGAATAACCATTCCTTACATGACCTACTGTTATGGACTAACAGGTGTGACAGGTATATGTGTTATGTTCTTAACACATTTGTAGGGAGTGTTACTTGGTAAGGGATATAGCTATTTTAAAAATACCTGTGTTTTCACAACAAAAAGCCTCAGGTATTTAATTGTGGAGGTTTCTCAGCCATAGAAGAGATAAAGAGTCCAAAAGCTCCTTCCCAGTGTTCACTGAGAACCCATAGCAACAGGGAGGAGATCTAGGAAATCAGATCCTGTGTGAAAGATAACCAATGATAACAGCCAGAAACTTCTGGTATCAGCACCCAGCTCTCCAGAAAAACTCTGTTCACACAGTCCAGTTACCATGGTATTTCGTAAATCTAATTTTAAGCAGATTTTCAAAACACCAGTTTCAAACCCAAATTGGATTGTCCCAGCCTTATGAAATTTGGACTAGGTGGTCTATAATTTGTTTTACACACACCCTGAATCTTTGATCAAAAGGAAGTGGTCCAAAAGAAGGTAATCAGGTTACAGGAAAATAAAATATTTTTCTGAATATATTTTATTCTTTTCCTAAAGTTCAAATGAAAAACTATATTCTTCAAACTATATTGTCATTTTTTAAAATTTATTCATCCTCTTTTCCATGTCTGCCCTGACAAAAAAAAATATTGATAAATGCTGGAATTTTATGCCTCTTTGGCTGTATTGTATTTAATATGCTTACACAGAGCACTGCTGTCCTTTACATTATGAAAGCAAAGTAGCTAGATAATCACAGAATCACAGAATATTCTGAGTTGGAAGGGACTCATCAGGATCATCAAAATCCAGCTCCTGGCCCTGCAGACAATAGCTCCAAGATTCACACCATGTGCCTGAGAGTGTTGCCAAGTTATTCTTGAGCTCTGCCAGGCTGGTGCTGTGACCCCTTCCCTGTGGAGCCTGTGCCAGCGCCCAAACACCTTCTGTGTGAAGAACCTTTTCTAAATATCCAATCTAAACTTCCCCAAACTCAACTTCAGGCCATTCCCTTGGGTCCTGTCACTGATCACCACAGAGAAGAGATCAGTGCCTGCCCCTCCTCTTCCCATCATGAGGAAGTTGTAAATTGCAATGAGGTCTCCAGTCAGCCTCCTCTTCTCCAGGCTGAATAAAAGAGTAGAACTTGCTGTTGGGCTTCTCTGCAAAGATAGAGGTGGAAAAAATAAACACCGAAACACAGGGATCTCAAAAACAAGGACCATGCCTGCATGGGTTTTTTTGGGAGGGAAAAAAATATATATTTGTGTTGCAGTTTTCAGCTTATGGAGCCAATTATGAGATTCAAACAGCTCTCTACAAATGACCCTGATTTTAGTGAGATTCCATTTGCTATGTAGGCAACTCTACTGCAAACCTCATTTGCAGTCATAGGAGTTGAAAAAGGGGAAAAGCAGTATTTAAAGAATTTATGTACTCTCTGCATGCATACTCATGTGAGGGAGCATCCAAGAGAGAATCCCATACCATCTCTGTGTTTGTTACCTGTGACATACTTGGAGTGTTTTTAGTTTCTACAAAAATCTGTTAAAGAGATACTGCTTACAGTTTTAATTTTAATAAGAAACAGAATATAATACTTATATTTTACAAATAGCAGAGAAAGTGAGAGACCACTTCTGCCCACCTAATGGCAACTTTAAGGACTTAATAGCAAAAAAACCCAAATGGATAAATTATTATAGGAATGTCACAGCTTTTAAAACGTGTACAAGTGTAAGTGGGGCTACAGACTGGTCCTGTAATACAACATTAGCACAACAAAAATGTGCAATAAGACATCTCAGAACCAGTTTCTGCTTGCACCTCCTCTACCACTTAAAATGTGAAAGCCTAGAATGATTTCAATTTCTATGCTAGAGTACATATTTTCCCTTCTACTGCTCCAGAGTGGACCTCAGAAACTAAAGAGTTTGTCAATTAATTAATATTTTAGGGTGACATGGAAGAAAAGTATCTGTAGTGGTGCAATAATCAAACTCATTGCTGAATACCTCTACCTAAGAGATATAGGAGCAAAGGCAAATAATTGAATTAAAATCTTAACATTTTCAGGATTAGGGGATAAAATTTACTTTCTCTTCTTTATTCTTTCACTCTGTGGTAGAGTTTACATCTTCTGGGCTGCAAATGACTGGTAGAGTTGCAGAAGACCTGGGGAAGCTCTATCACTAAATGTCTGACAAAATAAAGGAGTGACAAAGCATATATGCCTAAGAGTTACAAAGGGTACATAAAACACCCTCTAGTAGAAAGAAGGAACTAGCAGGTCTGTAGATTTCCTGATTCAGTCAGGGAATTCTCTTCCAAAATTTGTTTGTTATTCACTGTGTCCAGACATGACCACAGCAGCTACTTCCATTTTATGATTGCATGACAACAATTCTAAAACATTTATGAAAAATGGCTGTGTTATGTTTAGAAGTACCTGAAATAACCAGGAACATGTCTCTGCCCTCAGGTTATAAACTAGGGCTGTGTAATGACCATGTGGTCAGAACAGGAAGGGGTAAGTTCACTTGAAACCAGAGAAGACGTCCCCCAAAGGATTCTTTATGACATTATGTTAGAGCCAATTCTGGTAAATCCCAAAGTAAAAATTGAGGGAACTATCCTCAAATTGTAATCTGTTGCCTGTTGCTAACTTAAACTGCAGCAGAGGTAAACATCGAATTGCATTACTCCAAAGGGTCATTCAAAACATAATTTGCTATATAATGCTCACTTTTCTGAGTCACTGAAGTGCTCTCTTATGTCTGCTGAAGGAATAAATGTTTCACCTTACTGTGTGAGCACTGGTAGATAGCACATCTGCCTTGCATCCACTTTGAGTAAAGCCATTACACACATGGTGCTGGCAGATTGCATGAATCACAGGGGTCACTTGCTGCTCTCTGATGGGATGTTTTATGTCTGCAACCACAGCAGTGGGACATGTAAAGCTGATGATTCTAGGAGTTAACTAGAAAACTCATAATACTTGATTTTTATTTCACCTAATGTCTTAATCCCTGAAGTATAAAGATTATTCAGAATATTTTTCTGCCTATCTAAAATGCTAGTGTTCTTTAGAAGGCATATCCATTTGAGACCATTGTAATTAAAAGTCAGAAGTAGAAGTTACATGAATTTTAGCTTCAAAAATGTATCATTACTCTTAGGTATTAACTTTTGGAGCCAGGAGAATAACTCTATCTGTACCAAAAATGTGACTAGCACTGAAAAATAATTCATAACAGCTGTGCCTTGCAATGTTCGTTATGCTTTGAAATATGTGTTCACTACTCAGAGTGGGTGGAGGTGGAAAAGAGCAGAGAAAGCCATGCATTCACTTTTATACCTTTGTTAGGGCTTTTATCATTATTAGTACTATCATAGTGGAGAACTATGCATTTGATCTCAGTGTGTGTGAATTAATTTCCATTTTTCTGTGTTTCTCACTCTGTTTCAGGAAGCAAAGTTATAAGTATTTGGGGGGAATAATACTCCATGTAGTAATAGGTCAGTAGGTCTACCCTTGTGAGGGGCCATCTCAGCAGGGAATGGAGTTTGTTTTCTTGTTCTTTCCTACGGGAAGGGTCAGCCATATACAAAACCAATAATCTGTGATAAAAATAACCCTAAAATGGATCTTATGAGACTTTCAGACTGCCGAACAGGAAAAGTATCTAAAAAATGGTTGTGAATCATCCTCAAGAAGATATATTTTAAGAACCTTATTCATTCCAGAGTGGTTTTTATATCTAATTTATTAGCAAGAGTGGAGAAAGTGGAGAAGAAGCTTTTAGTTTGAAAGTGGGAGAGAGAAGGAGGCCATGGATACTTGTCTGTAGAAAAAAACAATTGTTTCTTATTTCATGGATGCAAATAATGAAATTACTCCTATTTGCAAATCCCACACAATAGAGAACAAATTTCCAGTAAATACTGTAGCACATTTCCTGAGAAAGTATCAGTAAACTTTTCTAAGTCAAAGCATTCAAGGCAGTTCCTTGCCATCCTTCCAGAAAGCAGTCCTTGGATCCAGTTATTTTTCCGTGACTAAGTATCCTTGCCTTTTGCCTCGTTTGCCCCAGAGTCCACTCAGGGCATGGCCGAGGTCGTTCACCCCTGGGAGGATTACTGCCCGTCAGAGGGATGCAGCAGAGCTGGGCTCGGGGCAGGGAGAGCAGGCAGCAGAGAGCAGAGACAGCCCAGGCAGCTGCTGGAGAGGCTGCCTCCACTGGGAGAGCAGCCACTGATGATCATGGCTGGGAATTACACAGAGCTCGGTCCAAATTCCTCAGCTGGCAGCAGCTGCTTGCGGAAACTGAGAGAGCCTTGAAACGAGCCCCATTTTATGGCCCCTGTGATAATAATCGTAAGTGTTGCAATGTAGTAACACATGTATCTGAGCTAAGGACTTCAGATGTCTCTCTGCCTTTTGGCCCGTGCTCTCCAGCTGGGAAAGCAAAGGTTTATTCAGAGGAATAAGCCCCATCCCTGCTGCTTGTGAAATGGATAGGTGAAGGAAAAATCTACCGAAATACCCTAAAGACAGCAAAAAAATCAAACCACAAAATTGTAAAAGTTGTTTATCACTGTCACTGTTCACATATTTGTGACTTAGGCTTTGTGGTCTCAGTGTGGGAAAGATGCAATTGTCAGGAAAGCGTCCTCATCTCTGGGCTGCAGACTCAGACTTCTGCTTGCTTGGTCTCCCTCGCTGGCCCCATAAATCTTGCATTCCTTTTTCGCACAGTCGTATGGCTTCAGCAGAAATGTGGCTCCATGCCAAGACACAGCCTAACTTGTGGCTCTCACTGCCGAGAAGCTGGAGCAGTGGACTGAAACCTCTGCACAGCCAGGAGGGCTCAAAATTCTCCCTTCTCCTCTGTGGTTTGAAAGATTCCATGGCCACTTGATCTCAGCTCCTGTAGCTGAGCAGGTTATTCCTTCAGCTGCAGAAATAATAAAGCCTGCTGTGTACACCAAAACCCATAACATCCTCACACTATTCCCAAATTCCTGCTGCATCTCCCACACCTGTTTGGCCGGCTAAAGAGCAGCATGTGCTAGCTGGGCTGGTGCAGTGCTACACAGAAGAGGGCTAGCCACTGATTGATTCTTTCTCAGGGGCCAAACAAGGACTGAATTATACCAGTCTTGGCCCTTCTCTGCCTAATTTCCCATCTCATAATATCTCCAGACCCACCAGCCTTCTATCCTCTCCAGGAGGTGAGGCTATCACAGCTGAGCAGCCAGACACTGCCATTTGCTTAAGAAATGATGACAAAAGGCTACACCTCACAGGGATGAGATCCCACAGAGACAAGCTTGATTTCTGCAAAGTTACCTTCTCCAACCTCCCACTAAGCAGGGATTCCTGGTCCATGTAACATCTCCCCACCAAAGGTGACTGTGGATGAATCTTTCTTGTGTGAGAAAGAAAATGGTTAACAATCCAATTATTCTGGATTTTATGGAATAAATTTTGATGTTGCATGTTATCTCAGAAACCTGTTGTGTAGCAAGGAAGTATACAAAAAAGTTAGGAAAACTTCTGTCATGAATAATAAAAGCTCATCTTATCCTAAGAAAAAGAAATACTCAAACTTCCTTACACAATTTTTTTGCCATTTTGTAGCTCTGTGGCTTATTCTGTTCTTCATGTGTTTTCATGTGTATACATTTTTACACAAGTAAATGTATACTGGTGGGAAAATTGCTTGCTCCAGGTTGACAGTGCAGAACAGTAGGAAGTTTCTGCTTATAAAAATTCATAAGGGATATTAGAGATCTGAGCTGGGCTACAGGAACTGATGGCTGTTAAGCTTCTATAAGGAAGTAATGATTTCTCCCAAGAAATATTTTAGTGCAAATCAAAAGGGTATTTTGACCAAAATACATTAACTGGTTAATTAAACATCTTTTCTTCCAGAAGCTCTAAGCTCTTAATCTCAGTATAAACAAGAATTTTGGAAGGGTGGAGCTATACCATTTCCTCTTGTTTGTGAATAAATTTATTTTTAAAAAATTTATTTATCAACTTTAATTTTATTCAGCCAAAATTTAAAAGAAGATATATGTATTTCATACGTATAAAATATGTATAAAATACATAGATGTATGTATATATGTGTTTTCAATTTAACGTTAGAAAGGCAGATGGATCTAAATTTTTAATAAGTTATAAGTTAATTTTAGGAACTAGAAGCCTGAAATTCTTCCGGGGAGTTAAATACCCAACTGTGTAGTGCTGATTATTGACATAAAAGCTCAGATGCCTCTGAGAGATTTTCATATGGCTTTTCAAGAAGCAAGTTTTAATGTATGAAAACATCACAGCTAAGAGCTGGAATCTGAGTATACTGTTCTTAAAATGATGGAGAGGAAACTCAATTGATATTTTCTGACACCAGTTTTCCTTTTGGTTGGCATTACATAAATTTCACCAGAAGTTATCAGTAGGTGGGTGTGTGATCGCACCGTACAACATGGCTTCAGAAGTACTTGGGTATCTCCTGAGTCTCTCAGAAATGAGTAGTAAGGACAGCCCACAATTCCCCTCTAAACTTCTGTCTCCCAGACAGAAGAACCAAAAAAATCTCTCTGGGACATGATAATTCTATCCCAGGAGCCATCTGAGCTTCCAATGGGATTACAATTTTCTCCATTTGATTTAAACGCTGCCACACTGTCACATCAGTTCAGGCTCCCCCATCCATCTGAACTGGCTGCTGTTGGCCAGAAAGGTTTGAAGCTTTGCTCTCCAGGCTGGGAGCCTGCAGGGATGAGTTTGCATGACACCAATGCTCCTTCCACATGGATCTCTCTGGAGGTTCATCAGCTTGTACAGGGACCTGGAACTGCAGGCTGAAGCACAAGACAAGGTAGATGTGGGTCTGGTTCACACCTCAAATGCAGCTTAGTCCTGAATTATTTAAATGCTGATTTTGCAGGCCAGTGTCCAGGTTCACACATTTATAGACTCTTCCTCCACTGAAGAGCTTTAGATGATGTAGGTTTCAGCTGGAGGATGTCTTCAATTGCTTTCAGTGATAATGCAAGATCTCCACAGCAGCTGGTATGCACCCTGTACTCATCTACACTTTGCTCTTCAAAGCCCACACAAGTCAATTAAAAAAAAAAAAGAAATATAATGTCTATAGCTGGTTTTGAAAACATTTTAAAAAACAGCTTCAGGAAATGCATTACGATATATGTGGGTTAGGTAAAAAAAAAAGCTCAACTCTTCAAGGGATGGCAATTATACTCTGCATGCAGAGCTATTATTGTATTGTACATCCTTCTAGTTTCTAATAGAAGACAGGAAAATGATGTAATAAATAATTTTCAGAAATGGAATTCTGATTATCAAATTTGTCTTATCTTTATAATATGAAACATTGAAAGTCTAACTTTATTGCTCTGAGAAATTATCAGTTCTACCATATTAATGAATAACACTACAGCTTTTATAAACTGAAAATTACAGCTGGAAGATGTGGGTGAAGTTTAGTCTCTGGGATATTATCCCTTCAGTGGCAAGCCAAGTGTTCACCAAGTACTCTTACAAAGTGTGTTCCAAGGACATCCCATAAAGCATGGCTGCATAGCTCTTGCACCCTATTGTCTGCCATGACCCTTATTAGAGGTACCAGCCTACCAGCACAAACGTGCTGACAACCAGAACATACTAATGCTACTTTGAGTCTTTGAATATAAACAATTAAACCCTTCAGGTTGTTTTTTGGTTTGTTTTTTTTTTTAATACTTGAAGAATGCTAGAAAAGTTGCTAGACTGTATGAAGTTATAACAAAATTATGGTCTTGAAAAAGCAGAGTTTTTGGGAAAGAATTTTATAGTTGCTGACATCAGTCCTGTTCACTGAAGACAGAAACTGTCCAAAGACAACCAACAGGCAAATTATACAGTATCATATTCTTATATATTTGGAACTCTAGTACTACCCTTCTGGAAGTAATGAAGGTTTTGCAACTGTTGAAGTAAGAACAAAGTCCATGCCTAAATGAGTAAAAGTTATTTTAGTAATACGAACAATCTTAATCTGTATAAAATATTTGTGCACTGAACATCATTAAGGTAAACAGGATGGGATTTGAGTTTTGGCTGATGTCAGTTTATGAAGGTTTAACTAGTTCATCCCAGGCCACATGATTCTGCTTTTTAAAACCTTTGAAATCTCTTGTAATTAAAACTCAGATAAGTTTTTATTGCACTCAGTTTTAATAAAAATCTGATCCAAATATTTTAATATTTTTTTATGTCACCAAACTTTTCTCTTTACTTTTCTCTTTACATATACACACATCTATTCTAAGAAAGGATTGAAAGAGAAGGAGTTTTGCTACACACAGCAAGATTTTGACAGAGAAACCAACATTCTGTGTGTGAGAACAAATTTTTGATGAGCAATAAGTATCACAGAGTCACAGGATTGTTGAATTTGGGCATCAGCTCTTGAGACCATCTAGGCCACTCCCCTGCTTAGAGGGTTGCTTGGGGCTGTATCCAGTGTACTCCAGCTTTGGAGTATCTCCAGGCATGGAATCTCAACAGCCATGGTGGGCAAAGAAGCTTTTCTCCGGGAAGCATATCCCACTGTGTGTGCAATGCCATGCTTGGGATTAGTATGCAGGTTTAAAAAATAACATATATAGGTATATATCTTTCCTCTGAGAAGAATATTTTGCAGTTCATCATCGTTCTGGGGAGACACTGGAAATACTTGCAGAGAGATCTTTCCCAGAAGAGTTCAAATATAGCTTCAGGAATACTAGTTAAAACCTTTACTGGTAAAAAGACAATTTTACCCAGAGACATCCACTTCTGATACATGCCCATATAGAGACTTTATTAGTGTCTAAAAAATTTTTACTACCAACTATTCATTTACCATTTCACATTCTGTTAAAAAGAAAAAAAGCTAGTTAGGAAAGAACATTTTAATTTTGTGGTAAATCAGAATGACTGTAAAAGATTTGTTTTATTCCAAGTCACAGTATGAAAGGAAAGCTGGGTAAAGCAAGTGTTATTTAACACTAAATAATTTCATTTCCATGACTTCATCAGACTTACATATCAGCTATTCAGAAAATAGTCCCAAAGAGAGTCTTTAATTTAAACTGTCTGATGTTCTTTTGGCAGTTGTAGTGAAACCAAGAGATTTGTTCTCCAGAAAACTTGGACATAGTTTCAGTTCAAAGAAAAGGGGGGAGGTGGATTGGTAGTTTGGTGTTTTTTTTAAGGTGGACTTTACTGCAATTTACTCAGTTTCTGTCAAACAAACTGTATTTTTTCTGGAAATTATTATAATTAACTATCATACTTGCTTCAAAAAGCCTAGTTCCTTTTAAAAGCAGGAAATGTTCTCTGTCTACAAAAGCTAACACCCAGTGAAAATAATAAATACTATATCTCTGTCCAAATACTATATCTCTGTCCATTTTTTATTCACGCAGTTCAGTGGAATAAAACATGTTAGAAATTATTTGCCTAAACTAAATCCTTTGCTTCAAGCCATACCTCAGATATTTTCTGAGAAAAGGCATAATGGAAATGTGAATAAATAAATGTTGGTTCAACTTAGCAAAATAAAACTCTTTGACTGGTTGGAGACAGAAACACTTTCAAATAAGCCTTCATAAGCTGCTTCAGGAAATTAGTTCTATAAATGGTGTTTACTGAAAGAAAAATGCTACTAAGAAAGGCACTGTCCCTTATTTATAGTTTCTTCCAAAGTTAATTGTTCTTTTCACTGTCACTAGGTCTGGAAAAGGTGCCAAAAGACCTTCCCCCAGACACAACCCTGTTGGACTTACAGAACAACAAAATCACTGAAATTAAAGAAGGAGATTTCAAGAACCTGAAGAATCTTCATGTAAGTGTAAAAATGAACTGGTATTTACCAACAAAAATGGGCAGAAAATGTGACTTCGGCCTGGCAATGCATTTTTTATCGAAAACTGATTAAATAATTTGTGATCTTCCTCCACCAGCCCAGCCTATTTATTTCTATCCCCATTTCTCTCCTGCAAGGTTTCTTGCCCAACTGCAGAAGTTTCTCAGCTCTTTTCAGCTCTTCATGCCTGTGTCCTGTCCATTCAGTGCCCTGATCTCCCATCATAGCTCCCCTCACATATTTATTTATGTTCTCAGTCTCTTTGGCACAGTTACTTGGTTATTTCCATCTCAGCCCTGCCACCTCACTCACTTACTGCACTCTTTCCCCTCCTACCTCTGAGCTCACAGAGATTTCTATGTGCCACGTTTGTCAGCAGACATTCTGTACTAATTTTAGTTCAAGAATCTTTCCAAATTACTCTTCTGCCCCCTGGACTACAATGAAATTATGTTTTTGCAATAACCTTCTCCCTGCAAAGCTCCATCCTCATCCTTTACCTGCCAGTCTCTTCTAACACTTCTGTCTGGTTTCCTCTTTGCTGAAATATTTTCCTTCCTGGTTTCTGTGACTATTTTTTTTTTCTGGTTCACCTCTTCTTTTCCAAGTTTCCAGCAGACAGCTACCTTCCTCTCTGTTTCTTTTTTTTTTTTCTCTGTCTGAGGTCCTCCTCCCTGTCTATAGTTTTTATCAACATTTTTAAATACACATACTTCTGCCTAAATTTTGTTGAAATATTTTTCTTTACAGAGCAGAAAAAGGCTATTTTCTCTCTTTGAAAGTAATATCCTAATTCAGGCATACACCTGAAAAAATTACTTTCTAGGCTTTCAAAAACTCATTTTATTCTGTGTATTCCTCCATTTGATACTTGATTATTATAAACAATATCTTATTTGGCTTTTCTTGCCTGGCTCTTCACAGCCTATTTTAATTCTATTCTATTCTATTCTATTCTATTCTATTCTATTCCATTTCTTTCACAAACAAGAAGCCAACTCCCAATTTTTATCCATAACTGGTGCCAATATCATCACCCAAAGAATCACTGTTAAAAACAAGAATCTACATTCAGCCACTCATATTTGGAAAAAACCTATAAAATGTTACCTCTTTTAATTTCTTCCAAATTCCATCTTAAATATTTGTTTAAAGGCAACATCAAGAAGATAATTTAAAAAAAATATGAATGCCAGACTGTCCATAGTGAAGGGATCGGCATGAGTGAATCATGATGAGGTTCATGTCATCTAATTTTAGCATAGGTGTCTATAGTTGATCTAGTTCCATAGATAACCTCTAAAGACAACAAAACATGTTCTTCCACATCACATTTCACCAGTCTAGCTTTAAGAATGAGATAATTTGTTCCCCAGATTTTTTTTCAATTCCCTTCTTTGGCTACAGGACAGATTTGACACAGTAATTCCTGCCCATTTGCTTTGGTTTTCTTCCACCTTGGAAAGAAGTCCTGTGTTTTCAGTGAAGATTATCTGTGAGGTGCTAAAAGAGACAAAATTCTTATCAGTGAAATTAATCTTTTGGCAATCCTTCTTCATGACACTGTACTAAATGAGTCAGAGCATTGCAGATGAAAATCACTGCTCCCAGTGACTTCTACCCACTTGGCATTTGGTCCAGGTCTCAATTTCACATCCTGCTGTGAGCTATGCTGTTGTGAACTTATTTTATGTCATTGAAGTTAACTGTAAGGGGCTTTCTTTATTTTGTTTTTTTTTCGGTTCTCCTTTTTTCTTTTTCTTTTTTTTTTACAACAGATGCAATTTAATAGTGAATTGAATATGTAACACCTCAGGGAAGAAATTATTTGTTTGACTTGCTCACAAAAGTACCCAGGAGATGCTTAAGGACCCCTGGAAATCATGCATTAGCAAAAACTTTAACATGTAACTTCAAAACTGCAATTTTCCTGGATTTACTCAAGAACAAGTAATGATTCTCTCAAGGTCCCCTTCCAACCCAAACCATTCTACGATTCTATGATCTCGTCCCCAAAAAAATAATTTAGTCATGCAGTATATTTATGTAACTAGGCACCATCTTTGCTCTCAGCAGGGATATTCCTGTGTAATATCTGGGAACGATTCCCATTCCCCAACTTTCAATTAAATATTTTTCAGAGGGAGTATTGTTTTTAGAAAGTAAAACTCAAAAGCATTGTTGCTGACAGAGCTCTATTATCTCATTTATTTTAAAGATATATGAGTGTGTGAGGTACATATAAAAAAGGCATGTGCTTTTTAATCTTATTTCCAGAGAAACATGGCTTGGGTTAATGCCACAGTTGACAGTGTGATGTTCAAAAATTTCTTAGACTTTACTAAACTTTCTTGTACTCTACTAAAACAAGAAGATTTACTAAAATTACCAGTAGTATTGTTACAAAATCTAAAATTGGAAATTGGACTTAACTGCTTGCATGAATGATCAATTAAGGGAAAAATTCCTTAAACCCCAATTTTCATAGCTCTTGAAAAATGAGCAGCTTACACAGTTTGTTACTTTTAAATAATCCATTAAATTACCTTCCTAATACTTACAAATGTCACCAACCACAAGTGAATCAGTTTTAGAAGTGATTTTCATGAACAAGTTGGGTTGAACCTAAGGTTTGACTGGTTCTAAAATCCAGAATAGGTAGCAAGAAAATAAAGGATTTACCCCGAACTTGTTCATGGCTTCTCTTTCAGTACAAATGTAACTGCTTATGCTACACATCACTGTGTAGTGACACAGCACTGGAGATGAAAGAGAAATTAAAACCTACCAAAATATTCTCAGTATTGAAAATTTTCCTAAGTAGATTTCCCAAGCACAGCTAAAATTTGCAGCTGTGGAAATATGGCAAGCAATTAGAAGAGGACACAGCTAAAGGAATATTTACCTGCAAATAATAGATTTCTGCCAAGAAACATCCCAGTCAACAGTTACAGTGCACTTGATATTTTCATAGCTTTAAATTGTCCAGGAAATGTGGCTAAACTATTAATGTTGTACTATTAAAACTCAGTGAGACTTCACTCTATTTGAAAATGAAAGATTGTTTGTTTGTGTGGCTTTGGTTTTGTTTTTAGCACAGGGATTGAGAGAACAGAGGAAAATTTGAAGTCTTTTTTACAGGCTGAGGACTGAGTTTCACGTTTTCAGAAAACTGTCTGATATTATTATATAAAAAAACTTGCTTATGACTTAGACCTGTGGCAAAAAAGTCAGACAGGAAATCTATTGGAAAAGCCAGGGAAAAAAGTCTCTATTTCTATGAAACAGTAAGAATTTTCCAGGCAGACTGACATTTCTGGATGGAGTTCAGTACTTTGACCCCATGGACACAATAAAGAATCCAAAATACTGCATGAGTAATCTCTCATGCAGAGTAAAGGAGGAGCCTACACAAACAGCACATGGAGTTGCAGGCTGTGTGGCAAAGCCAAAGCAAACCAGAAGAATGCCTGCACCTGGAAAAAGAGGTGAAAGAAACTGCTCTGTGTTAGATCATTGTAAGAACAGCACAAACAACAGAATAGTGACTGCATGCTTCTCCAACAAGAATTTTTCAATTGGCAGGGTGCTAGTGTAGTGAAAGAAGATGAGTGCACTATTGGCCTGAAATCAAGTGGAACATTACCTAATTGAAGCTAGCAGAACTGTTCAAAGCCATGGCTGTACATACAAAAATGCTAAACCAAACTTTGTTTAAACTGAAGGAAAAGATCTAAGAGATAAAAGATTTAAACTTGGAACTTAAAGTTATGACCATATCCACACTAAATGTGCAGGCAGAGAAACTGAAACTCTTTTTGTAGTAACAGCGAGTGAAAAAATAATGTATGGCACTAGAAAATTTAATGCCATCCTTTTTCAAAACAAACAAACAAAATAAAAATCCCAAAACACCCAAACAAACCAAACCAAACCCGAAGAAAAGTCTAAGATCTTTCGGAGATACAGAAAACCCCCTGAGATCAAAACAGAAACAAGTATAAAACAGACCACATGAACAGAAAACATTTTTCTTGTACAATGGGTAAAGATTTTTTCATGTGAGGAAAAAAACCAGGAACGAATATTTGAGGTCCTTAAAATTCTGGAGAGAGTCAGCATTCTAGGCTAATAAAAAAAGGGAAATTTTTATAGAATAGAACAATAAAAAATCAGATCAATTGTAATAAATTTAATGAATGACCAAAATTTCTTGCCACAGTAGACATGGACAGGGTTGAAAGAAAAAGGAAAATGCAGAACCACCTGTTTCCTCATCATCTGTGCAAGTCATGTTGCATGAGAGGTACCAGTGAGAGCTCAAAGGCCAGGCAAACTGGGTCTGCAGCAGGCTCCTCTGCTTTGTGAGATTGTTCAGCAAGGTCCTGTGCACAAGATTAAAGTGCTGTCCACAGGCTTCTGTTGTTTGTAGGCTGCTTCTCCAGTGCCTTCCTTCATCTCCTTCCTTCACAATTCGTTCATCTCTATTGCTTCCATCTCATCCCTTTTCCCTTGCTTTTCTTAGCTATGTCCTCTTGATCCTAGCTTTGGATGATTAGAGAAAAATGTCAAGTTCTGGTTTTTTGGGGGTTTTGTTTGTTTGTTTTGTTCTTGGGTTGTTTGGTTTTTTAGTTTTTTCCATAAATGTACATACATCCTTAATAATTTTGAAGAAAGTCTTCCCTCTATGTTCAGGTTAAAAGTATGACTTAACTTGAAATGTAAGGTAAACAAAAGGGATGAATTTTATTATTATTTTTATTGGGATGCCTGGCTCCTGAGGTTAAAGTTCTTAAGATATAACTGTTCCTAGCAGAACTGTAATGAAAAACATGTAATAATGTAATTCATAACCCAGGAAATTAAAGAAATTCCATTGGGTCAGGGATTGACTTTTCAGTTTAAACCCTGAAGGATGCATGCATCAGTAAAGAATTGATGTTAGATAAGAGTTCCATCCCCAGCTGACAAAACAGGTGTATAACTATGTAAAATGGCTGATGAAAGTTTGCTGGTAATTTTCCATTTTAATTCTAGTTTTGGCAAGGCTCTCACTTCTAACTATGCTGAGTTAAGATGAATGGGGATTGAAACACCTCAGAACAGTCTCCTGAGATTCTCATATAATGAAATTATGCCAGAAAATTTAATTCCCCACCCCTAGACAGGGCAAAAGTTGGAAGTTTTAGTAACCGCAAGAAGAACAACCCTATGCTAATTCCAACCTGCCTGCCACACGCTGCCTCTGCAGTTTGTCAGGGTGTATTTTGACAAAAGCCTGCCAACAAAGGTTCCAGAATTTTCCTGAATTGTGAATCCTCCTTTTTGTGTTGGGAATAAATATTTGATGTAGAAACCAGGTCAGAGGGAGCTAAATGGCCAGACTCCCACTGACTTCAACATAGCCAGGGTCTATTCCTGTCATACTGTGGTTTTTATTTTTCTCCTCACTACAGAAATACCAGAAGTGTTTCACTAAAAGAGAAGTCATCTTTGGAGAAAAGTTGTTTTTTTTTTTTTTTCCACTCTGAACACTACTGAAATTACTGGTCATGATAAGGTGGTGCAATGTTATAACTGAATCAATGTTTACTGTGCATTTTACATGCTGTATCATGAAAAAGGAAAAAAGCTTTATCTCAGGAAAATGAGGATGGAAGTTGAGTTTTCTCTTATCCATGGGAAATTGCTATGAAACATCTAAACCTAACAAACTGATTTATAAATACTTGATGTATTTTTGCCTCTTTCTTTCTTTCTTTCTTTCTTTCTTTCTTTCTTTCTTTCTTTCTTTCTTTCTTTCTTTCTTTCTTTCTTTTTCTTCCTTCCTTCCTTCCTTCCTTCCTTCCTTCCTTCCTTCCTTCCTTCCTTCCTTCCTTCCTTCCTTCCTTCCTTCCTTCCTTCCTTCCTTCCTTCTTCTTAAGGCCATATATTTTTTTGTATCCATACCAGGTCATGTTGAAAGCTGTGCATTTGTTTGCTCAGTCTTTATTGTGAATTCATTATGTGCTTCATTTTTTGGGGAGGGGGAGGAAGTTAGATCTTAGGGAGCATATTTATTCTAAATGAAATATCCTTTTTCCTCCATTAAAAGTGAACGTGTAGAAGAAGGTAGATTTTCATTTTCAAATAAGGGCATCAGTTCATGTGACTTTTGTTCTAGGATGCCATTTCTGCCAAATTATCTCACAGCAGCAACATTGTAAGTGGTATCTGTAACCAAGGGCTCCAGCGTTCTTGAGCACTTTCAGGATGACCCTTATTTTTCTCTCCAAGTGCTTCTTGCCCTGTACAAAAAAGTCATGTCCTTCAACACACTGAATGTAATGTCCCATCATGCCATCTGGGCTTTATTCTGCATAGCTGCTCCTGTGACCTGCTTTTGCCTAAGATCCATTCCTCTGTAACACTGCCTGCAGATGTTTTCCCTAGCTTTTTGTCCCCTAGTTCCTGTTTTCATTGACCTCTAAATCCCCTGAGTTTTTAATTTTATTTTATTTTGGTTTGGTTTAGCTTTTGTTACATGCAAACCATGCGGGACACATTCTGAGGAAAGTAAACAGCCTTGCTGCAAGGCTAATAACTTAGTTCTTTAAGTAAGGGATATAATAGAGGCATTGTGAAGTGGGAAAGGAATCCAGGGCTATGGCTTGCCAGGTGCTATAGTGGTGTGTTATCCTCATCATTTGTTGTTGCTCTGGGAGACAGTAAAATGTCTCTTACAAACTGTAGTGTGTGGGTTTATTTTTCCTTCTTTACAGCTGCACAACAATGGAAAAATAATGCAGGTTTAAAATACTGGGAGCAGAGACTAGCAGAGAGGGCTCTAAGTGGGAAAAAATAATCTGGTACAGAAAAAGCTGTAAATTCTGGCTTGTGTTACTTTCCCACCTTATGCCACCAAACACATGTTCCCACTGTGAAATTAGTGGCTTTATATATACCTTTGATAGAATACCATAATTTCTAAGTGAGAGACTCCTTGAGTGTTTGAATAATAAAAAAATCTGTGTGTTTCCCCAGGATAACATTAACATATTCAGGAGAAAGCATTGGAAAAGCATAATTCTAGGTACCTAGATAACGTCTGAGTTTGGTCAGGGGTATCAGTTACATTCTGAAGAGATATAACAATCAACTACTCAGAATATTTACAGTGCCTAGCTGAATGTATGCCTGCCTATTTCCCTCAAGAAATATTTGACAGCAAGTCATCAGCTGTGATTACTGTTGGCCTTTTTTTTTCATTTAAAAGATAACATAGTTAAAAGAAATCCAAAAAAGGCAGACTTTTTGCTGAAACAAATGGTTACATAGTACAAAACAAGATACAGGATAAAAATTTCAAATACTCATAACATGAGCCCAAACTCATTGAGTGTTGACGTAGAGATCTACGAAAAAAATACATGGTGAAATTAATAAAGACCGATGTAATTAGCAGTAGCACATTTGATTATTGAAATAAAAACAATGTAAGAGACTAATCTGCATAATTCCAACTGTACCACCTTTAAATAACTGGATTGCCATGTCCTAATACTCTGCAGGTAGCAGAATTTCACTATGGGAAGAAGCTACATCTGTATCACAATTCTGGTAATCATGAATCAGAAAACCACTCCCAATGTGTATCCATGTGTTGTCTTGTCAGATTTTATCATACAGGCCCAAATAAAAGAGAGTTGGTGTCAGGGCCTCCACTGCGCAACATATTTATTTTGGGATGGGCTTATTGTTAGGGAAATACTCTGCTGAACTGTGGGTGACCTCTTCTACCTCCTCTTGCATGTGAGTTATTTCTAGCTAGCACACCAAATTGAAACCAGCTATGTTCAGCTTTACGTGCACTCGGTGAAACTGTGTCCAGTACACGCTGCTGGCTCTGCTCAGGGTGATCTGCAAGAGGAGTCCATCAGGGGAAAAACACATCACCATTTTCATCTGCCCACTTCTCTTTCCAGTTTACATGATGGAGAGGTGCTCTCACAGAGGCTGATAGCCTTTTCACTGTTTTAATACTTAAATGATTACGGAATAAGTCAGACACTTCATTTGCCTCCAAGAAACAGACTAAAGTGTAATTCTGAAAATATTGAAAGTGTATGAAAATGCTCTGATGTTCACTATAGTACTTACAACAATTTTTGTCTTCTGTTTCTGAAACTAGCACAATGGATGTGGTGAAAAAAGATGCCCTATTAATAAATATAAGTAGATATTATATCAATGTTTAAAGGGCCCATTCTACATAATCCACTGTAAAAGCATGCAGCACTGTAAATCTGATAAGCAGATAGCAAACAGATGGAATGATGAGTCATTCAAGTATCTATTATATCTGAAATACTCTCCATTACTGTGTTATGTCCTGACTGTAATGAGACCTTCTCCCTTTTTGTGTCACGGTTAATTCATCTATGAGATTCAGAAGTAATGTAACATTTCAGAGGCATGCAGAGAACACTGTTGCAGATAACAGTGCTTTCATGGAGGTCTTTCTCCCCTGGCTGTATAGAGAGATAATGTTACAGTTACCCTGAGTCTAGATATCACAGTTATGAGAACTGGATTAGGCACCAACAGGGAAGACAAAGTACGTATGGTCCATGATTCCCAACAGGAACTTGGAGCCTGATGCTTCAGATTGTTCCCCTTCCATACAAAATTTTTCTTACCAAAAAGATAGCTTCTATCTCTGAAAAAAAAAAAAAAGGTTGTTATTTGTCAGAAATCTAGTAAGTGCTGTTTTATAAGAATAAGAGTAATGAGGTGAAGTTATGCATATTTTTATTAAGCTGGGCTGTGCCTTCACTCTATTGAGTAATAGAATTTCCTGTTCAGGAGAAACTGATTAGAAGGGTTGTGTGATGATGGGTAAGGTATGACAGTATCCTTAGGACAAACAAAATCAGGAAAAAAACATCCAAATAAAAAATGCATTTTTTTGTGACTGTCCTGTTCTTCCCAGCTTTCAAATGGAATGATTGTACTTATTCTTAAACATAAATTATGGATGCTAACAGAAGCTGCATTGCAGTCCCAGAAATGAGGTAACACTTGCATTTGTTCTATAGGACTTATGTTTCACTGTTTCAGAAGTTCATAATCTTTTTTTTTTAGTGCTGCATTATATTTACTTCAGCTCACCAAATTTGCCATCAGAAGACCTCAAAAGGCACTAGAGGATGATAATAATAATAATAATAATAATAATAATAATAATAATAATTTTTAAATGTTTCACCACAAAAATAATTTCCCTTGTGGTCATCTGAGATCTCCTTGATTATTACTCCACAGGCATTGATCCTTGTCAACAACAAAATCAGCAAAATAAGCCCATTAGCTTTTGCTCCTCTGAAGAAACTGGAAAGACTTTACCTGTCCAAGAACAACCTGAAGGAACTCCCAGAAAACATGCCGAAGTCTCTCCAGGAGATACGGGCTCATGAGAATGAGATCTCCAAGTTGAGGAAAGCTGTCTTTAATGGACTGAATCAAGTGATTGTCTTAGGTATGAGCATGAGCAATTATAACAAACACAACTGAGTGTTTTTTTAAGATGCTATTTGTAGTTTGATCAGTGATTATAGTCTGAAGGCCACAAATGCCCCAATAAATTGTACCTCCAAATTAGCTTTGACCTGAAGAATATAAGTACCTACACTGCAGCACAGCTCACAACCATGTTTTGTTGGCAGAACTAGGCACCAATCCAATCAAGAGTTCAGGCATTGAGAACGGAGCTTTCCAGGGCATGAAGAGGCTCTCCTACATCCGTATCGCAGACACCAACATCACAAGCATCCCAAAGGGTAAGAAATTCCATTAGTATTTCAGAGAATTGCACAGGTATAATGTGGTAACTTCTACTCAGTTGGGAAAAAAATATTATGAAAGCTTTTTAAGTCTGTCCTTAAAGTGTCTGGTTTTAAACCAGATTACTTTTATTAGTTTAGAAATTTTAGCATTCGGTTACAAGAACCTTCATGAGAGGCGCACTGTGAAATGTCATTTTATGTTATTTTGCTTTTGTTGTCTCATAGCTGAAATATAAAATGGAAGAATGTTTTCAGCCTCCAAGCCTGGTTATTGAGCCTGATTAACATTACACAACTGTAAACTCATGTAGAATTAGCTGAAGTTGTACAAGCATAAAATCAGCCCTCCACAAGTCTGTGGGTTTGAAACCAAAAATAGTGTCCCTATAACAAAACAGAAATCTTTGCTATTTTTCAAAGTCCTTATTTGCAAATTCCTAGAAAATAAGAACAATTTCATTGTAATTTATTAAAAACAAAACAAACAAACAGGAATGATTCTAATACAGAGGGAATGATATTCAATTTATTCATATTTCAGTCAAGAGATTGTTTGGAAATGGCTGAAAACTTTTTGAGAGATAATACTGGTTTTTATTTTTTTTCTTCCCATATTTCCTGTTCTGGATGTTCTTTTGAGGGACCTCAGTTAGATAAAATGTGTTTCCTCTTTTTTTTCCCTGATAAACAGAATTTGTAAACTAGTATGCACTCTAACTAAAATGACATTAAAATTATTTTGCCTCATACGTACAGCTGCATTTTCTACTGCTGTTTCTTGTTAAATATCTAGGTGGCACATGTTTGCACATTTATGTATATGGATAGTCTGCCTAAAATGAGAGACCTTTATAGGTCCCATTTACATAATCATCAAGAGTAGAATTAATACATGAGAAGAATTTAATTTTTCAAGAGTTAACTGTTTTATAATGACACTAGGAGCTTGGTCTTATTTCATACTAAATAAATTGTTATTATCTGTTTCCAGTTTCCCTGATTGTGAAAGTTCTTTATTTCATTCAGTGAATAGTTCATGGGTATGTTTAGAAATAAAATTTTGTCAGCTGTGAAAGAGCCTTGTTATGGTACAAATATTTTTTTAAAATATAAGAATCCAGTTTAATCAAAAGTAATTTGATGGTGTTCTCTCTTTCAGGCCTTCCTCCATCCCTTACTGAGCTTCACCTTGATGGCAACAAAATCAGCAAAATTGATGCTGAAAGTCTCTCTGGACTCACTAACTTGGCAAAGTAAGAATTAATTTCTTCTTTTCACATAAAATATTAGCTGAAACTGCAATCACCACACACACAATTATAAAACATAAGTCTGGCCTTCATGAATATTAGAATCATTGAAATAATCATAACTTAGCAGGAAAGACTTCTAAGGATTTGTGTAGTGATTGAAGAGAACAAACACTTTTTTTTTATTTTCCTGACAAAACTTTTCATCTGTTTTCAATTATGAGTTCTATATGCTCAGGACAACTGTTTATTTGATTTACAAAAAACAAGAAACAAAAAGAAAAGAAAAGAGAAAAAAACGCACACACACAAAAAAAAGCCAAACAAAAAACCCAGAACAAAACAAAACAAAAAACCCCAAAAAACCCAAACAAACAAACAAGAACAATTAGAATTTTAAAATTGTATCATGCTTCTTTCATTTCATGTCCATCTTTGGTTTATGCAGTTTTCTTGGAACACAGCAATACTCATGCAGTTTGCCTGGAAAATGAGGAAAAAAGTACATGGGAACCAAAACTTCTTTCAACAGTGGTTCCTTTGTTTCTCAAGAAAGGCAAGTCTGCAATGAGTCCAGGAACATGATTAAGAAAAGAAAATCATAAAATTTAATTGAAAAATTGTTACTGTCAGAGTGACTTTACTCTGCTAATCTGTGACTGTTGTTGAATAAGTTTCTCTAAGTGTAGGAAAATAAAAAGGAAAATTCCCAAAAAGCCCTTATACAGAATTATTTGTGAATTCATTCACATAAAAAAAAACATGTAGCAGAGAAAATTGGTCCTTTACTACAAGTAATTTTTATAATTTAATATTCAAAAAATTACTATGAAAGTGGTTTTTAAAAAGACTGATAATCAGACTTCTAACCAGATTACTGGATTAATGGACTTTCATCATTCTGCTTGTCATAATGAGGGTAGAAAATAGAAATCAGAGAGAGATTACTGAGCAACAGGAGTTAAGTTTACAACTATTTATAGTTGCTTGGACAGCAGTTCAATGCAATGAAGTATATAGTAACCTAACACTTATTTTGAATCTAAAAATTCCAAGATATAAGCTTAGAACAGCTTTCCAGATCTTATAAATTAAGACATTTCATCTTATGTTTTATGTTGATATTTCATCACAGACTCAAAAAGAAATCTGTCCTAGATTTTAATGAAAAAATAAAAATATTATAAATATGGACTAGAGGACTATGAAACAGTTATTGTTTGTTACAGAGTCTTAGAATAGATTGTAAGATTTCTCAGAGAAATTATGAAGAAAACTTCCAAAACCAAAACAAGATGATTACTACTCAGGTAGAGAGTAATTTACATTACTGGAGGTGGGGGTTGTGGGGCATGTGAGCTGTCCTGCAGATGACACAGTTTTTCTGTTTTTCTCATTCACACTTGGAAAACACCACAGGCAGCATCACATGGACAACATTGTTGGAAGTCTGCCTTAAGACATAAAGTTTTAAACAGCAGGTGCCAATGGAGTCCTAAAAATGTCTAAGCTTGGGCTGCTCCTATTGTGGCTGTAGTGTATGGAACAAGGTAGTCTGTTGACCATGATGTGGAAATGTGGAGCTGCTCAGAGCAGGCTCCAGGTTTTAAAGCACTCTGTGCCCTGTACTTAAGCAGGCAACCTAAGCATAGTCAGAGATGCTCTTTTGCAAAGGTGAGAGGTAAGGAAGAGCATGAACAAGGAGCACCTTGCACAAAGCAAAACAGACAGATGAGGAAACGAGGGAGCTATGGAAGAGCTCTAGCCCACCATGAAGAACCCCAGCTTTTTTTTATATGACTAAGTTTTCAGAGATATTAGGACAAGGTCAGACAACCTTGTTCAAGCCTACTCAAGCTTAACAGTTTAATAGCTGCCCTAAAGCACAAATAAACTTTGAGAAACAGGTAATTTTTCTGGCTGTGTTAAGGAATTTTAAACTGTAAAATGCAAGAGCTTGGTGTATGTCTGTTCATTCTCTTTTGAGTTTTCTTGCATTCTAGTAGACGCACAATATTTGTCATTTTTTGTTTGTTTTCCTTGTAAAATTGTTCCTAAGTCTTTCAAAAGCCTTCATTGAGTGATTCAGTAAAAAACCAATAATCTTGTGAACATAAATCCAAAAAAGACTTTGCTGATTACATGCAGGAATGAGTTCCAAGAGAACATTCACATTACACATCCTTACACATTACATGTTGATATTACCAACATCTATATTCTAATAAAACTTACGGAAATGGTCTAGCTTCAAACAGTGGAAATTGAACCAAAAAAAGGGAGTTTTCAATGAGATATTAGGAAAAATTTCTTTACTGAAAGGGGGGTCAGGCACTTCAACAGGCTGCCCAGGGAAGTGGTAGAGTCAGCTTCCCTGGAAGTGTTCAAAAGGCATGTGGATGTGGCTCCTGGGGACATGGCTTAGGGGTGAATGTGGTGGGACTGCATTACGTTTGGACTTGGTGGTCTCAGAAGTCTTTTCCAACCCTAATGATTCTATGATTCTAAACCCATAATAATAATAAGAGTGCTGAGAATCATGAAGTTTGTTTGAAAAACACAGTAGAAATGATTCAGCAGGGATGTTAGAGAAAAAAGGTGAAAAATTATTTGAGAGTTTCTTCAATTTTGAGATATGTTTTTGATGATGCTCTTAAATGATTTAGAACACTTGGATGAGATTTACTGAAATGCTGGGAAAATGTTACTTATTCACCAATGAAAAAGGAAGTAATATATCAAAAGTATGAAGCAAGAATGATTTGTAAAATTCTTCCTTTCTTTTCCTATGGGAAGGGCGATGGAGACCATATTCTTTCCAAATCACCCTCTGTTTTACACAATAATATTGACTTCATCTGTAAGCATAGCCCCAAGTGACTGAGAGTTCTTGTAAGATATTTAGAGGAGATGTAATTGCATATTATTTCATTCCTTCTGAGATTTAGGTCCACTTCACTACAGACTCCTATAATTTCATTCTTTCCCTAAAAGACTGTGCAAAGGGACTATTTTTCTTCAATAGACTGATATGAGAGTCAGAACTGGTTTTCTTGGCACTGGTCTCCCAGGTTTGAGACATCTGCTTGTAGACCTGCATATGTAGTGAGCACATATTTAGGTATGTGTCAAACAAGAATTTATAGCCCTCTGACAAAACATGGAGGTGTTTTTTCCAATCTTTTCAAAGACATTCACTATGAGTACCCATCACTGAAGTCCATTGTAAGCATTCTGTAGAACTTCAGACTGAATTGCTATGTAGGATCCAATTCCCCAAGCTATCTTAAATCTTGGTATACCGTATTCAAAAGAAAGTTAATTCCAATAACTTTTAATGAAAATTCTTCATTATTAAATCCTAGCTAGGAGAACTGTGAATTGATTTCTAAGTCAAGTAAATTCATGTTGATGCAAGTGAGAGCTTTCATGAAACTCTCCTTTGTCATTTAATAGTTTGAAAGCATTGCCATATTTAAATTAGTATGATAAGACTATTTGCATTATATGTAATACTAATTAGTACTAGGAAACCTCTCAGCTGTAAAGATTGAGCAAGGATCTTCAGTCCTGCTATTTGTTCTAGTTTCAGGCCCTGACTTCTGAAACTGCTACAAGCCACAAAGAATGACAGGTTATTAGGTAACTGTGAAGAAGGCTTTCTTTAAAAGTACTCCTCCATAGCAAATTATTTTAACATGAGGTCTCTTATTATCTGTATTCAATTCTCATATCAATTAAGCTGTTAAGAAGTCTCAGAGAATTTTCCCCCTCAATATTAAATTTTTTTTTTTTACTTTTTCAGACTGGGTCTCAGTTTCAACAGTATTTCTTCAGTTGAGAATGGCTCTCTTAACAATGTACCTCACCTGAGGGAGCTCCACTTGAACAACAATGAACTTGTCAGAGTACCCAGTGGACTGGGTGATCACAAATACATACAGGTAAAGTTTATCATATTGTCTCAGAGAGCAGTAGTTGTAAGTTTCCTCGTGGTATTTGTGTGTTTATTCATTCTTAAACAGAAATGTGCACAGCATTTTTAACTTGATGCAAGTTTCATAAATGCTTGAATTATCAAGGAAATGTTGAATACAAACAGGAAGACTCTGATTCCAATTTTTTTGCAGAAATGGTTATGGAGATGTATAGATCTGGAGGTGTACATTCGTTGTCTCTGTATGTCTGAAGGACCACAAAAAATATGGGATTATTTTTGTACTTTGGTTTCCTCTTTACTCAAAAAATAATTTCTAAGATAATTTCTTCTGTTGATTTTTTTTTTTAGTTTCTACTAAGTGATGTTTTGCAACCTTTCCCAATAACCTTTCCTTTGTTATCTCACAAATCAGTGCCATCAGGAGGGCAAATAGACAAAATAGGCATTTCACATCACCAGTATTTTTGAGGTCCTTTTGACCAGATATCTAGAAATATTGCCTCTCGGGAGCAATTTAAATTTGTCTTCACCCAGACTAAGGTTTTACAGGAAAGAAAGCTCCCAAAGAATGAAGACTCCCAAATGTAAATTACCCCCTGCATGCTGCTCGGAAAAATTCTCCAGAAGTGGTGAATCTGGAGCTAAATAATATTCATCAGCTACTTTAAATTGTCATTAGTGGTTACTTTGGCTCTGAGTCCTGTATAGCTGCACTCATGAGAATGAAAATATTAGAGCTGGAGAGAAACCAATTAGCATCAAATATATTTTCTGTATGATGTTGTTATAGAGCACGACACAACACAAAGTACCACAACTCCATCAGAAGGATTCAAAAGAGATTTATTATAGCAACATGTCGCTTTTATACTTTTTCAAGATATTTACATTCACTTAACATACACATTCACTGCCCATTGGTTATAAGAAAGAAACAAAATTCTCAGTAGGTGACCAAGGTGCCACATCATTCTGTGAACCAGCTAGGGTCCGTATCTTTTAACTTTCTCTCCTTCATCATGTTGCCATGGTGGCAACCTTGGTGTCTTCCTCAGGAGAGATATGGGGCTTTCCTTATCTTCAGGAAGCCTTTGCTGGCTCACAAGAACAGCACAGAGTGTCTTTCCTACAGTATACAGAGCGTGCTCCAGAGCCACAGTGCTGTATTCATAATTTCACATCTTTGGCTTCTCTTTTGGTTACAGTTCCACCAGCTGACAGTAGCATTATTGTGGTGGTGTTCACAGGGGTCCCAGGATGAGGGAAGAGACAAGAATGTTGACTCCATGTTTCAGAAGGCTTGATTTATTATTTTATGATATATATTATATTAAAACTATACTAAAAAAATAGAAGAAAGGATTTCATCAGAAAGCTAGCTAAGAATAGAAGAAGAATCATAACAAAGGCTTGTGACTGACTGAGACAGTCCGGACAGCTGGACTGTGATTGGCCATTAATTAGAAACAACCAACATGGACCAATCACAGATCCACCTGTGGCATTCCACAGCAGCAGATGATCATTGCTTACATTTTGTTCCTGAGGCCTCTCAGCTTCTCAGGAGAAAAAATCTAAGGAAAGGATTTTTCATAAAACATGTCTGTGACACATTATTAGATTCCTTGCACAGTTTGTGCACTTTCTGTAGAAATTATGCCAATTGGGTGTATGCTAGGTATTTCAAAAGGTAAACAGAGTCAAGGATTTGTTTGGAAAGAAGACATATTTGTATAATGTTGCCAAAACGCATATGAAGCATTTAATATGAAATAATTTCTCTTATTTGCTGTGATAGCTCAATTTCTCACTTCAGTACTTGTATGCTTTTCAGGTGGTCTATCTTCATAACAACAAAATTGCTTCCATTGGTATCAACGACTTCTGCCCCCTTGGCTACAACACCAAAAAGGCCAGCTACTCCGGCGTGAGCCTCTTCAGCAACCCCGTGCAGTACTGGGAGATCCAGCCCTCTGCCTTCCGGTGTATCCACGAACGCTCCGCAGTACAGATTGGGAATTACAAATAGATCTCTAGGGACGGGGGTCAGTTGTGTTCCAGCTAAAGTGTCTGTCCTCATAGGCCTGTTCAAAAAACCGTTGCTAACAATTAATGCCAAATGCCAGAAACTTCACTTTAAAGTGGAGATGATCCATTGATGTAGAATAAATGCGACATAACAGATGTACAAGAGCGAGCATACCATCAATAAGAATTGCCCACTGTGCTTTAAACAGACTTATTTCAGCCTTCTTTTCCAGCATGCTTTCTGTGGCATTGTTCAGTTTGCTGAATGCTGCAGGTTTTCAGATTCCACTGTATATGAAATTCAGAGTAAATATTTGTCAAGTTATGATTTATTAAAAAAAAAAAAAAGACAGTGATTGAGGTTATTTTTATAGCCACACACAGAGAAAAATAGCAGAGGGGAAAAAAGACTCTCAAATCATCTTGAGACTTGAGAAGGTAAGAGTTGCCTCCTTTAAATTTATTTCAAGCCCTGGAGGTTTAAAAATATCCACTATAAGATAATTCTGAATGTATCTATTTAGCAGAGGCAAATAAAGTTGTTGCTAATGTCATTATTTTTGAAAAAAATAAAATAAAATAAATTTGTATTGTACACATAGTTCTTTAAAGTTTGCCATTTTTCTAGAGCAATGCTATTCAGAATTAGCCTAACATCATCCTAGTGAATAAAATATTGAGTAGTCTGCAGTAAAAAACTTGTAACCTATATCTGGAGCTCAATGACTAAATTTCTCTAGAGCAAATCCTTCTCACCTTAGTCAGAAGAGCAGTTTTTAAGACTGTACTATCTTGCAGAGTATGGTATAAGGGTTTAGTAATTGTTATCAATCCATGTATTTATCTAAAAAAAACCCATAGCAGTTCACTTTTCACTTGTTCTTCATTTTACATTTATCAGCATCCTTTACTGGTTTTGGATTTTTAAAAAAGGAATTAATTGTGAAGTAGAGATATGCAGGCTCCTCTGTCCAACAAATTTGTGGAATTTTGACTATAGAAGCAAAACCATAATTATAGAAATAGATGAAGTGAAATAGCTGCTATTGTGGACATTGTTGGGACATCATTTGTAGCTGTATCTATTTAGAGTGATTTGGAGCCCTCTGTAAATTGGGATTCTTCAACCCATACCAGTGGGTAGCAAGCACATCAAAGGTAGGCTGCACATATCTACTGTCAATCTTCAAAGCTAAACATATACTCAATAAAAACATCACCTGAAAAGAACCTTCTGCAGACTCTTAATACTCCAAAGTCAATCTCTCTAATTTGTAAAACTTATATGTCATTTATATTAAAGAATAATGTAATACAGGCAAACTCCAAAGTGTTTGTCTTTCTTCTTTTGTTTTGATAGAATAACATACGTATGTCAGAACTTTAAATAAGTCTTGAAAATTGAACATCTTTGGCATGGTGATAGCTAAGAATAAGTTGTGTGAAATTCTTTTGCCTCAAGGAACTTTTTCATGCCTGACTCTCATAGGTATTTTCTCAGCAGCAAACAAATATAGTCTTTTTATAGCTGCCATTTATTCAGTAGTAAATAATTGGAAACAATTATGACTCACTATAACCACTACACAGAAAAAGCATGTTTGCACTCTTCTGAGCTATCTTCTTCATATAGTAGCCAATGATTTCTCTGCTTTCTATCTGTTTTTCTTCTGCATTTCACATTTTCAGAGAGTTATTTTTAAATAAAACAAACAGTATATGATATCTTTTTGTCACAGGAGGGAAAACACTCCAGAAAATCATCAGTTATGGTTTGTTTTTTTCCTTTTGGTTCTTGGTTGGATGTTGACTATTGTGCAGACAAAGACTTCATGCAGAAAATTAAGCATTGGCATTTCAAAAGAGAACAAAGGCATTGTCTTAGCCTGAAAAATTCCACAGAGTTTGTATGTACATCGTTACAGAAAAATATTCACACAAAAAATAACAACAATTACATAAAGCGTCATGTAAACATATGCACAAACTCTCCATTTCTCCAACCATAGTTTTAACATCTCACATACTCAGGCTTTTGTTTCAAATTAGAACAAACTTCAACAAATCCAGAAGCAAATATCTGAGTCTGGTCCTCCTCTGCAAAACTCACAATAGGTATCCTATCAAGCTTGCTGCTTGCTGCTAAAGCATAAGTTATTTCTCATAAAATACATTCCCTTCTAACAACCCAGGGCTGCAAAGATAGCAGGACTTCCCTGGTTCCCAGTCTTTCTCAATGAAACAAAACAAGCAAATCCTGTAACAAGAGACCTAAGCAAGATCATGACATATTTGAAAGGTAAGCACACTGTTGGTTTTCCATAATTTGTGCAGCCACACCAATAATATTTGCCTGATGGGATTCTATCCACTCACAGCATCTGCAGAGACTTCAAAGCAGTGAGAAGCCCAATACTTTCAAAACTACTCTTCATATAAATAAAGAACAGATGGTTCTTCCACTTAAAAACACAACAAGGAAAGAAAAAAAAGGAAAAAAAAGAAAAGGAACAAACACAAACGATGTATAAACAATTGGGTGGAAAGAAATAAGAGAACTAAAGTAGAAAGCCTGTGGGCCTTGCAGTGCATCCTCAACTTCTTCATAAAGTATGAAGACAGTAAATGGTCACAATTGTTGGACTCAAAACACATAAAGAATAATTAATACCCTTGTTTCCTGGTGCAGCCTAAAGCATCCCTACATTCTCCTACAGTGCACCAGGTTATGGATAGTTGTCATATACTCAATTGCTGATGTATAAATGACACTAAATCTAATTTCATTTCTAGGAAAGGACCAGCTCTTAAATCCTTGGCATCAGGGTGTCGCTCTCATTTCCAAGACTGTACATTTTTTCAATTGCCTCCACAAACTGTTTCTAAAATTATCTAAGCACAAGGTCTGGTAACAGGTCTTTGGCCCATAATTTGGTTTTGGGGGCCTTTTTTTTTTGGGGGGGGGGAGGTTGGTTGAGTTTTTTCGTTTTGTTTTTTTGGGGTTTTTTTTAAGCTTCTAGTGAACGTCTCTGATATAATCTATTTCTGCTTATGTTAGATATTTTTGAAAATAGAGAACATTTTCTACCTCACACTCACTCATGTGTAAAAAATAAGAAAAAGCTGGAAAATTGTGTTTGTTAAAAGCAAGCATTAACTTAATGTATTTCTAATATCATATGCAAAACAATTAAAAAAGATTACAGACTTTCTGATCCCACCACTACTCTGAAGTGCCATCTAGTGTCACAGAAGGACAGCACCAAAGGTACTGTTAACTAGAGAAAACCAAAAGGAAAAAGGTTTATGAAGCTTTATGAGCTTTATGAGAAGAGGGTACTTAAATTCACATACTCTGTTGTTTTGGTTTTCTCTTTTTATTAAGTCAGAGATGCAGAGCTGTGATATCAATAGTCTTTTTGTACACCCACAATCAAATACACTTGCTTTGAACAAGGATGTGTTTTTGCTCAATCTCTCTGTATGCACACATTGCTCAGAGACTTGCCTACATCTGTGTTTTCTGTTGTTTTGTTTTTTTTTTTTTGAAGAGTTGCCCTAATTTAGCTGAAAATAGTTCATTCAAGAAAAAGGAAAATAAATTAAAGAGTCATGTTAGTGACAATTTGCAGAGCACTGAAGGGAAATACGGGCTGTGAGATAGAGGTTCCAATATTAACTGCCTCATCTTCAAAATGAAATTGTGAAATTCAAAATAGTTGATACTTTTTAACATAAAACTTTATCTTAAAAATGCTCCAGCAGCTCCATCTGCAAAAGAACAAAGTTTCTGTGGTGTCCTGAAAAGGCACAAAAACTGTGTAGCTGTTTGGATTACACTCAACACAAACACTCAAACAGCTAGACTCATCAATGGCTGCATTTTAAGTGACACAAACCAGCCTTTGGCCTCCTGCCCTACTTCCTGCTCTGGAAGTTCAGGGCTGTTACTGTGCCATAAGAGGATCAGTCTGGATACAGGCACTACTGAAGGCTGTTTACCCTGCCTGTTAAACACCACATTTTCCTTTCTGAGATTTAAAGAAGTGGTTTCTTCATAACTGCTTTGTCAGGCAGTTTTCTTTCTCAGTGTGTACATTATGCTGCTTGAAAGCTTTGGAGATTACCTCTATGTGGGTGTCTTAAGTCAGCAGACCAGAAGAATGTTAATGCTCTGTTACTGCCTGCTTGAATTGGACTTAAATCTGCAGGAGAAACAATGGAAAAAAAACTATGAGAAATCTTATTGTCCTAATTATATATTTATTTATATATTTCACACATCTTTTTAGACTATAGCAGAAAACTAATAACAAAATTATAACAGTGTGATGAGAAGCAGCGATGGTTGTGTTTCTATATCCACAAGTATTTCTTGAAACACAGTGAAGCATGAAACACAGTGAAGAAGCTTTTGAAAAGCAGCAATAATTGTAGGCCTTGCATCTTGCATCTGCAAACACTTAGCCACACAAATAGCTCTAATAGTTTCACTCAGAGGAGCTGAAAAAATACAGATGGGCATCAATTTTGAAGGTAAACTAAAAAATAATAATAAAAAAAACACATTAACTCTTTAAATACAAAAAATTCTGAACTGTCTAAAACACTTCAATCCAGGAATTTTTCATGCCAGGAAATGTCCCAGGCACTTCCTCTGGCTCACTCCCAGAAGGAAAGAAGGTGAATACTTGAAAATTATTATGATTTCTAGTCATAAATGGCATGATATTTTGTTTAGATGCAAAAATATTAATTTATAGATGGGATGGTGTTGTTAATAGATTTTTGCAGAATGGACAGTGGAATATGTACTGCTTTATTCTGGATATTCCCTGGATGAAAAGATAGAATGTACCCTCAGAAATTTCAGTGATGATACAAAACTGTGAGGAGGGATTGTTGGCTGATCAGTTGAAGGCTGTGCTGCTGTTCAGTGGGACCTTGATAGACTGGAGAATTGGGCAGAGAGAAACCAATGAGGCTCAACAAAGGCAATTTCAGGGTCCTGGACATGGGGAGGAATAGCTCCAAGTGGCAGCACAGCCTGGGGCTGACCTGCTGGAGACCAGCTCTGCAAGGATGGGCCTGGCAGTCCTGGTGGGTGACAAGGTGACCACGAGCCAGCAGCGCCCTTGCGGCCAGCAGGGTCAGTGGTACCCTGGGGTGCACTGGGAAGAGCGTGGCCAGCAGGCTGAGGGAGATGATCCTGCCCCTCTGCTCAGCCCTGCTGAGGCCACTCCTGGTGCTGTGTCCAGCTCTGGGCTTCTCAGGACAAGAAAGAAAGGGAGCTACTGGAGAGGGTCCAGTGGTGGGCTGCAAAGGTGATTAAGGGACTGGAGAATCCCTCTTATATGGAGAAACTGGGGCTGCTGGGCCTGTTTAGTCTGGAGAGGAGAGACTGAGAGGGGATCTCACCAACACCTGTAAATATCTCAAAGGTGGGTGTCAGGGGGATGGTGCCAGACTATTTTCAGTGGTGCCCAGTGACAGAGAGAGGAGCAGTGGCCATAAATTAAACCACCTGAAGTTTCATCTCAGCATAGGAAAAACTTCTCTACACTGAAGCTGGCAGAGCACTGGAACTGGTGGCCCAGTGAGGTTGTGGGGTCTCCCTCTCTGGATACATTCACAACCTACCTGGACAAGTTCCTGTGCAACCTGCTCTAAATTGCCCTGGCAACTCTCAATGTCCCTTCCAATTGTGATTCTGTACAAATTATTACAATTTACAAAACTTTTTACATTCATATTTAACATGAAATCAAGCAAATTTTTTCCAACTCTTTATATTATTGTCTAACCAGCATTGAAATGTTTTATGATAAATGATACTTACACCTTTTACTCATTTTCAACTAGTGTATTAAAGCATATAATATATTTGAATAAAAAAGCTTTAAGAATTTTGTTGCTATTTTTGAAACTACAAGTTTATACAAGTTCCATTATTGTTTCCAGATGAAGACTTTAATTGAGATTAATTAGGTTAGTCCTGCTCTACAGAGTAATTTTTGAAAGTGTTCAAATCCCTAAAGTCATGGAAAATAGGGACCATGTGTCTGCTACTAAGCACATGTTAGAAAGCCCTTTCAGCAGGAAAAACTCAGAACCAATTAAAGCTAATCATGTAGCATTCTGATGCTGAATCCCTTAATCTTTTAATTTCAAGGTATTGAATCTTTGCAGAAATCAAAAGCTTGTAAAGAATAAACCAAATTCCAGAGTGCAGAAAAAAAAGAAATTTCAAGATGCATAAAATAATCTCAACATGAAAGACAGAGTAATTGTAACTACTGCTTCCCTATGCTAGAAACTCTAGACAATTGAAATGCTTCAAAAGCATTTCATATTCCCTTCTGAGAATAAACCTTCAGAGGTTTGTCCCTACACATCATTCTAACATGGAAGAAAAACATGGATACATTGCAATGAATTCTTGAAACAAAGCGCTGACTTTGAAGTGTTGGCTAACAGAGAGAGACTGAGAGATCCTAAACCTCAAGTGACTTAATATTCCATCATGCCATCAAGAAAATGAAGCAAAAAATTAGCCTTTTGGCTATATTTTAGATTTCTATCCTTTACTGCTCATTTTCAGCACCAAATTCTTTAAAGACATGCCAATCTTTTATATACAGGGGAGCCTCTGCATGTGTAGATTGCAGACAGATAGAGAAGACTGTGTGAATTTCTCTTTAACAGATAGAGATAATTGGATTGTTATGGAAAAACTTAAATATATTAGCTCTTTACTGCTGTCAAAGGACCAAATTAGAATGAAGTGGCAATATTCCCTTTGAACTGCTTTGTTAGAATTCTGACACACAGGATTCTAACAGGTTTCCTACACCTTAGACAGTGGGAACGGTCTCACACTACGAAAAAAAAACTGCAACAGCACAAGGATTTTAGTTTATTCTGCAGAACTTGGAAAGAAATAGCATTAATATGAGTTGAAGAAGACATGTCCCATTTACCAAAGCTCTGTCCTACAGAGGAGGAAGCTGAGGATGCCTCCAGCGCAGCTCCACCCTCCCTCACCTTTCAAGTGAGGAAGTTGAGATAAAAGAGCTTTCTACCCCTTGGTTACCTCATGGACAGCTTCTGGGCTGGTATGAGAGCATGTAGGACATGAACATGTGAACCTCATGAGGATCAAAGCAGTCCCAGCATTGGTGCAGATTGGGTGATGAATACTCTGAGACCAGTCCTGCAAAGAAGGATTTTGGGATACTGGTGGATGAATAATTGGATGTGAACCAGCAGTGTGCACTCGTGGCCCAGAAAGCAAAACATATCCTGGGCTGCATCAAAAGCAGCATGGCCATCAGGGAATCCAGGGAGCTGATCCTCCTCCTCTTCTCCACGTTCATGAAGAACCCACCTGCAGTTATGCATACAGTGCTGGGGTCCTCAGCATGGGAAAGAGCTGATGCAGTGGGACTAGAGGACAGCCACAAGAAGGGTCAGAGAGCTGGGCCACCTCTCCTGCAAAGAAACTCTGAGAGAGTTGGAACTGTTCTGGGGGAAGAAAAGACTAAGGAGAGACATTGTTGCAGCCTTTTGCTATATAAAGAAGGCTTATAGGAAAGACAGAGGCTTTTTACCATGGCCGGTAGTGACAGGGTAAGGTGCAATGGTTCTAAGATGAAAGATGGTAGAATTAGGCTGGACATGAGAAAGATTTTCCCTAAATTAAGGCTGGTGAGACACTGGAACAGGTTGCTCAGAGAAGCTGTGGCTGTCTCTTCATTGGCAATGTTCAAGGCCAGGTGGGACTGGGTTTTGGGCAAGCTGGCCTCATGGAAAGTGTTGCTTATTACAGGGAGTTTGGACTACATGATCTCTAAAGGTCCCTTCTAAACCAAGCTATTCTGTGGCTCCAAATGCAATATCAGGGCCCTGGGTACACAAGTGGGCTCTTGCTGCCATGACCATCTCTTCCACAGCCTGTGTCCACCTAGATTTCCACCACTCATTGTCCAAGAAGTGCGTTTAAGCTCAATTCCTTGTCTTTTCCCTGAGCTTACAGCTGGGTTTCAGCAGGAGAGAGCATCTCTGCTAGAGGAGAAGGCAAGCTGGGAGCCAGCAGCCACACAAGGCATGGAGCAGCCTCAGGATTGAGCAGTGTCACAGCCCCCCATGAAGCACAGCAAAGCTGTTTGGGTGACTGTAACAGATGTCCCCTGAGAGGACAGGCTCAAGGTCAAGCTCAGATTGCCAGTCAATGATATAGTGCCAGGTACAAAACTAGGAACAGCATGCCCAGAGCAGAGCTAGGACTGGGATCCCTCTGGAATACAGCTGCTGGACAAGAGGTGGAGGCAGTGTGGCTGGAGAATGCTGATGAGGCTGGACTAAAATCTGCATCATCTGAGTTAATTAGGAACCCAAACCCTGTTCTCCAAAGCCTTGAAGGCACTTATCTAAAAATGTTTTGATGTATGTGACAAGTCATTAGCGTCAAGGCTTTCAGAAGAAGGATTTCCTGCTAATTGGTAAAGCAAACACCTTCTTCCCTTCACCAAGCTTTGAATCAAAATATTGTGGGCCATAACCTGCACATCTATTTCCTACTTGCTTGAAAGAGCAGCCCTCATGTGGGCTCCCTGGAAGAGTATCCATTCTGAGACAACACACATCTGATGGGTCTCAGGGTTATTCAATTCTGCTTGTGTAAAAAGGTCCATAATAATGGCAAAGATTTAACTGCTAAAACACAGTGTAAAACCCTTCCCTTTATGAGTGAAGTTATTACAAATATGTGATACTAGGTCTCATTCTATTTTCATGAAATTGAATATGAGCAATGGGTTTGCTATATCACAACTGAGTAGTTATATTATCTGTGTCTATCTAGAAGCTATCTATGAGGTAAGAAAATCTAAATTATAGTGTTGCTCACTGGAACTCCTGTTGCTAAGTTTGTGTCAGCAGTTCTATGTGAAACCAGCTTTTCCACTTAAATATTATTCCTCTGCTAAATTTTTGAATCAGATCTTGTTTCTCAAGCATATTTGTTTCTCCTTTGAAAATTAAAAATAGTCCATAGTATCTTCAAAACCTCAGTGCAAGGCAAAAGTGTATATAAATACCACCACACACATGCACACAACACACACTCATGAAATTATAATTTGATAAAATTATTTCAGGGTATGTCCACAAATCTTAGGACCTGAATGTCTACTTTCCTATTGATGGTTTAGGTTATATTCTAGAGTCTAAAGCTACATTTCTATTATTAAGTGAAATCCTGCCATTTTTGAAGCCTGGAACACGACTTAGTCCCATCTCTGTTGTAAGGCTTTCTTGCCTCATGAAGCATAGTGGTTTAATTTAAGCTCTCTGTTGAGAGTGATAACTCCCAAATCTTGGCTGGGAATTGTTTAGTGCAGGCTAGAATCATGCAAAAACCTATTCTGGAATACAAATACTGCAAAGAATAACTTGCCAGTTTCAGGGACATTATGTGATTTACTAGTCTAAGTAAAGCCTAAAGAAGAGAGAAGTCAACAATTTCCTTTTATACAATAATTTTTTGTGACATTAATATTTTGCATTTATCTACCTAAATATTGAAAATGCTGTTAATCTGCCTGTTATCTGAATGCTTTCCTTACTTTTTCTTAGTCAATTGTAATGCTTTCTGCAATCCTTCATGGTAAAGTTTATCTCTGTGTTTTTATATCTTTGAAATGCTGATAATATGGCATTCTGATCTGACTGAGATTTGGGAAGAGTTACACTATTTGATTGGTTGTGAGTATGGAAATTGCTTTACTTTCCATACTCACAACCCAGAAGCCATTCCAACCCAGTTGAGAAGAGAGAAGGGAAGACATTTCCTCTGGGTTAGCTCACTATTCCAAAAGATGCAGCATCTTTCAAAATGCTGTTCTGTTTTGTAGCATAATGTATTTATGTATTTTATACATATATATATATATATATATATATATATATATATATATATATAAATATTATGGAAGCATTAAAAGGTCTACTGGGAAGCTAAAGGGCCAGATGTTGATTCCAGTTTTGATCCAATTCAGTTTACCATTTAACAAACAGACACACATTTATAAAAATATACAGATACTGAATTATCCAAGTACAATAACTAGGTGCTTGCTGAAGTCTGACAAAATACAAGATGAAGAAAAAAGAGTTAGTCTAAGTAGAGGTCTGAAATCTATGGGAGGCGAACAAGTTTAATTGGGAAATGCTGTATTCTCCTTAAAACATTGCAGCATGAGGGAAAAAGTGCAGCTGGGCCATGCTTGAGTTGGATGGAGATCAATTTAGACCTTAAACACATTCGTGTCCAGTCAAAATAAGTTTATGTGTGACACAAAATGTCTTTAACAGTTTCTCTCCTTTCCAATGTATACAACTTATATACTTAAAGCTTTTCTTGACTGAAAAAAAGAAAACTGATCAGTGAGGCTGCAGGGGATGGTCTAATGGAATAAGAGAACTGTCTTCTAAGTTTTTATTTGACTTTTCAGTGAATTGCTTATTTTAGCTTTTTTTACTATTGTGATTTTTAGAGGTGGTAAGAAAATGGAAAATACCTGTGGGTCATGGCTGCTTCCATTCTTGTACATCCCATTTTGCTTGGCTCTACTTTTGTGACATTTCATTGCAGATATTCTGCTGAATACACAGCTAAGAGAAGACTGTGGAGAAAATTGCTGGAGAATACTATTCAGACAGTTTACACAAAGTGGAGCTATTACTTCGGAGATATTGATTATTTCCTGCACTAAAGCTCCAAGGGCACAATTTAGCTTCCAAAAGATAAGGGTCTAACATCATTCTGGATTGCTTATATGTGCCTGGCGTCCTGCTGCTACTTCAGGAGACAGATTTCCTCAAAATCCTGACTCACAGTAGCCAGACCCCCTTGGCTGTGCTGTGCAGCCCAGGGTACCTCAGAGAGCAGTTGCATGTCCTTGCACTGTCTGACTTGATCCCTTGACCACAGGCAACTGCCTAAGTGCAGATGTCTTGCTCTTAAGCACTGGGAAGTTCATTGCTTTGCCATCAGATACCATTTGAAAAGGGCATAAGTGTTAAAGTCCTCTTCCATAATCTATACAGGTGACTTGGACACCTGAGAGGCTCTCAAATAATGCTGGATGCCTACCTTTAGGTAAGTGAATACTGTTATAGTGTCTGTGTTGACAATTGACTCACCCCCCAGGCTTCACAGTGTTTATTACATCCCCACTGATCTTGAGCAGTAGCTGGACTCTTATCACACATGTAGACACCTGTGTTTGATGTCTCCCAGGACCAAAATGTCAGATTCATCACATATCTGACACTATTTATAATAATAGATAGTCTGCATCTTGCAGAGAGGTGGAGGGAATCTTAGTGAGATATAAGGTGGAGTAAATTTAAAAAAAAAAAAAAAAGTAGCTTTTTGAATGGAAAATCTGATTTTGTGAGATGCTTTTAGCAGTGCCATGTGGCCGTGTAGTAAAGCATTTGTAGAGTTTCTCAACACTGCACAGTTCTTAAGTCAAAAGGCATTTTATACAGCATGAGGTTAATCCACGCTGGATCTCCTGATAAAAATAAAGACAATTAAATCACTGGATTGGAATCTGTGGTTGCCAAAGCTGACCATTTAATATGGCCAAAAGCATGTTTCCAGCCAGCTCGTTCAGAGCAGCTCTATGTCTCCAAACAGGAAAGGGATGAACAAATTTCTCTGGAAGGAAAAAATTGTAAGAAGAATAAAAATACCTCTTCATATACCTCTTGTTTCTTGATATAACACCCAAAAAAGGCCAGTTTTAACCATAACTTGCTTTATTTCACTTGATGAGTACAATATAAGATGAAGGGAAAAAAATTATGAGACATGAAGAAAAAAAGAGAAAGGTTAATATTAAATGTGTCCCTGTACATATTATTAATAAGGAAAAAAAAATAAAGCAGTTGCACTGAATATGTCAGTGACAGATCCACAGATAGCATGGCAGAAGATAGCTGGAAGAAGATGGAGATTTTGATGAGGAAAAGAAATTCTAGTGATGTTATGTATAATAGTATTATACTCCTACTATACATATATACAGTAGATATATCTATCTTTACTACAACTAAAGAGACACAAGCCAATGGTTAGCAACGGAATATGAATAAAAATAATCATTGTTTGCTGCATTTGGAAAGGAGTAGATCTGCTTTTTCAGACTGATGCACTTTTATTATATCACGTTCTTTCTAAAGGAAAAAAAAACAACAAAAATGTTAGTGAGAATTACTTTTAGATTTGGTTGTCACAATAGTTTGTACTTAAACATCTCAGGAAGACTTGTAGGAGTTGTTTGGTCATTTACAGTCCATTTTCATGAACCTGGGAATACCAGAACACTGATGTGGTGTTATTATTCATGGATTTTAAATAGGTAAATGCTGTCTTTACCTCAAGGCTATTAATCTGCCACCAGTCCTAGGGAAAATAATGCAAAAATCTCATACAGCATTCAGGGGGTAATGAACTAAATGGCAGCTAATTTCAAAATGGATACTAATGGGTAGCCAATGATATAATAGATATCTATCAAACTTTACTTGCTGAAGAGGTTTTAATTTTGGCAAAAGCATCTTCTGTAGTTGCAGTATATTTGCTCAAGGTGCTTCATTTTAGAAATGACAATGTGTGACGGTACAAGGGTTTTCAGATGAGGGAAGAGACGAGGATTTGACTCCATATTTCAGAAGGCTTGATTTATTATTTTATTATACATATTACATTAAAACTATACTAGAAGAATAGAAGAGAAAGTTCTCATCAGAAGGCTAAGCTAAGAATAGAAAAGAATGAATAACAAAGGTTTGTGGCTCAGATAGAGAGAGAGAGCCAGCTGTGCCGTGATTGGTCATTAATTAGAAACAAGCATATGAGACCAATCCCAGATGCACCTGATGCATTCCACAGCAGCAGATAACCATTGTTTACATTTTGTCCCTGCGGTCTCTCAGCTTCTCAGGAGGAAAAAAAACTTCAAGGAAGGATTTTCATAAAAAGATGTCTGCGACAACAATGAGCAGTGTTTTTAAAAGCTGCATGTTAAGTGGCTCCCAAAACTGTCCCACCATCATGGCAAAGATGATTTATGACTTAATGGATCTGTTTAAGTCCAGAGTCACCTGAACTAGCAGACAGCCGAATGCTATATTCTCATTGTACAGCAGAATCCAGATGATTTAACATCTCTTCTGACCTTAATCTGTAGTGATCTGAATGCAAACAGACATTGATAATGCTAAGATTCTGCGAAGGTGTTTAGCACCCAGTGATTTTCAAAGCAGGTACAACAGTTGTACAAAGTTGGTACAACATTAGCATATACAAATAATAGGTGGTGAACTAACCAAGTTGGCGAAGTCCAACTCTTCCTTTTCCATAAATTATCTGTACTGTTTACAATACAGAAATACAGAGATGCTGCTATAATTTTTACATGTAACCACAACTTACTCACAAATATAACAGCTCCTAGAGATACTCTTGAATTCTTTACATTAGGAATAATGTAAAGAATTTGCATTGTCTCATGCTCCAAGGCCACCTAACTTTCTTTTATACATGGATCAGTAGATTTTAAATGCTATGACAAAACATACAGGATATATTAAAGAGTCTGTTTTAAAAACAGACTCTTCCCTTCATGTTTAGTCCTCATCAAAAAAAAGCTTTGATCAGACTTTGGATCAACTCAAAGAAATTTTGCTGTTGACCATTTGAATCAAATCAAAACCAGTCTGAAAAACAACAGAGAGGAGGATAACACTACAAGAATACAGACACTGTCAAGTTTGAAGCAAAACAGTGAGCAGTCTTTCAGAAGGACAAAAACAAAGATTTGTGCTCAACTAAAATATCTGTTGCGGTCTGCTAATAGGTTGTAACACTGTTACCATTTTTGTAAGTTTCCATAGCTGGCATTTCCTTTTTAGGAGAAAGGAAAAGAAGGATTTGGATCACCACAAATTTTGCAATGCTTATAGTATGTGGTCTAACACTTTCCATTTAACATGTAAGTCCAGTGTAGAGACTGAAAAAATAAAATTTCAATTAGGAGGAATGGAAGTTTTCAGATGAAAAAATAAGCACCTACAGCCTCCAGAACCTGGAACTGAATTGTTTTTAGTGGAACTCATTAAATATGAGTCAGCCTTCAGTAATATTTTCAAAATGCTGCAGAACTTTACAGAAATACTTAACTAATTGTTCCTGGAGATTTATGCCAAGATCATATTTTTGTATATTCACTCTATATAGGCTAACAGGCTGCATATTCACTGTTTAGAGACATAGAAAACATCATGTAGAAACGCTATGTTGCCTCTTTATAATTAAGTGGCTTGCTGCATGATGTCCATGGAAGCCTTTTCCCTTGATGGAGGTTTCTTAACCCCTGCTGCAGGTAGCCAAATAAAATGAGCTAACCTTAATTTCATCTTGAGAGTAATATTTAGTTTAAATTCTGAGTGATCAGAGGAGAAACCTCATTGTTCACTTCATATGGCAGTGTGAAAAGTTCCATGAGGAATTCTTCTGGAGCTCTATGTTCCCATGGCAGAAACACACTACTCCTGATACTGGGCACCCCCCAATTCTCTTGGTTCTGTGCACCAGATGTGTGCAGAGGTTTAAGAGGAAAGCAAAGCAGCAGTTGGTTTAGATAGTAGCTATTAATTTTCATTAACCTCAGTCTTTTGGGGAAAAGGGTATTAAATCCAAATAGACTGGGAGGCACTCCCATTTATGCAGAAGTGCATAGAAGCTATAAAGAGGGCACTTTTACAAGAGACTAAAAGCAGAGAGGATATCACTGATGAGTGTAGAAACAAAAGGGTGACACTGTCACTCAACAATATTTGACTGCTAGATCTCAGCCAGCGCAAGTTGACTTGCAGTGAGCTCTACTTCCAGATTCTTTCATTACAACCCATTAGATTTGGCCATCTCTAGCCATGAAAACATGAATTAAAAAAATCAAGACAAAAAGGAGCTTTGTATCACATTAAAAAAATTTATTCATATATCACAAGACAAAGAAAGTTAGATTATAGTAGGTTTTGATCATATTTCCATCAAAGAAAGATGAATAATTAAGGTACAAAAGAAAATAAATTTTGAAGAAAGACTGGAGCACAGCAGTTGTAAAATTGAAATACTAATATGTCTTGACGTCATCAGTGTGAAGCATATTTATAACCACTTTCCGACTTAGATGACATAGGTGAATTTACATATTACTTTGTGTATTCCTTAGAAATTAAGGAATTAAACTTCATTCACATGCTGTTTAATGACTTCTGAGACCTACCAAAAGAACCCCTGCACAGAACACAAAATAAGACCAGAAACAAAGAAATCACCCCACCACAGTCCCACCCTCTCTTGCAGAAGAAGCAATACCTTCATTTGCTGGGTTGTAGCACCTACCTGCTCTCCCAAACAGGTTTATGAAGTGATAGATGCGTGAGTTAGAACTTTAAGATTAGGAAAAGCATAAAAAATATGCCAAAGGGCATTATTAAGTAACAGATTGGAGAGATGGTACAAATCTTATTAAAAAGGGTGAAAAATCTATTGTTTTTTATCTTAACCTCAGAAGGCATGTGATTCTTCATCTTGACTGTGCAATTTCCATAGCTAATGTAAAACAGTCAGCAAAACAGGAACTATATGAATTAACAAGTCTCAGCTGAACTTTATGTGACCCAAGCTTTTACCATATGTTAATTTCAAAATATCATCAGTTTGATTAATAAGATTTGTAAGTTAAAAAGATATGCATGTTTTGTATTTCTGTTATCAGAATGAGAAAAGGGATGTTTACTTGATGTATAGAAAAACTGGTTCATAAACACAACTGTGCCAAAAGCATATTAAGCCTGGATTATCCTGTACTTGCAGCCAATGTTTAATTCTATTTGTACTGCAAATGCAAAACTACACCTATTACTGAGGGTTCAAAATATACATTAATTTATCATAATATTTGGCTTGTCCTTCAAAACAAATCCATAGTCAGAGAAAGCACAATTAATGCTTTTCCTGTGATTTTAAAAATTCTCTTTACAAATATTACACTCCATTGCTCACCTTGTTATATGTTCTTCCATAGAGCAAATCTTGGTATTACCTTAAAGGTTATCTCTTTCTGCATGAAAAATATTTTTTTTTTATTCCAACTGCTGAGTGCTGCTTATTGCTACATTTGCACTCAAGTCACAGTTGAGGTTTCCTTGGTCAAGTAAAGCTAATGAAGTAGTTTTCAGATAAATATCATGCTGTGCATGAGAAACTCCATCTGGTCTCCATTTGTCTACATGCAGAACAACAGCAGCTTTGTCCACTTGTACATTTCTAGTCCTGATACCATGCAGTTTTTCCCTTAGATTAATTCACAGTTGTAATCCCACTGCTGCACATTCACTTCTTGGCACCATGCAAGCAGTAATGCAGTAACAATCTGTCACCAACGTGTTTCCCAGAGTGTAAATGGTTCTCCCACACCAGGGAGACAGGCACGATGTCAGAACATCAAAAGCATAACATTCCCTCCCTGTGGGCTGCACTGGCACATGGCACTCTGTGTTAAGCAAATTGTTTGCTAATTGGGGCACTGCAGAAGCACAAAGGTCTGTAAGTGTTGCTTGTGTTTCCTGTTCTTGGTGAAGGGCACTGGTTTTCCCTGCTCCCAGGAGCCTTCACTGCTGTGAAGACTGAGATGCATCAGCAGCAAATTTTGGTAGAAACTCACATCCAGGCTCCTCTTCAGGAAACTGATAGGGTTCTCTAGCCCAGAAACATTCTGTATTACAACTTTTCATAAAGATAATAGGTTGAAAATGATCAAAATCCCTGAATTTCTACCCCAACAATTACAATGCAATTAAACACACAAGACACTTTAAAATGGCTTGTGTGTGCTTTCTATAAGCACATTTGACATTTTTCCCTACCCAAATCTATAAAACAATATGTTTCCCATAAAAAGGAAGACATCCTCCATTTAGAGATAAGGGAAAGTTCTTATGGGAGCATTAAGATCCACTTTAAACTGTTACTTTCTTAATGTAATTTTTTTCAACATTTTCGGTGAAAGTAACATCTCATCCAAGCCTTAAGATGCATTCTTGAACTACATCCATGGAATAAGAAACAGACAACATAAAGCTGAGTAGTTCCAGATTCTGAAATGCAGGAGAAAACTGTAAGTGCAAAAAGAATGAATGTATGGAGTGAGTTTACAGTGACTGCTCAAAACCCATTCCTGGGATGCGTTTTTATTAAACAAACATACATTTAACCAGAAAAGAAAATCTCCAGACCAAATCAATTCCAATGATTTGCAGAAGAGTCTTTGAACGCAAATATGTACTCTTTGAACTCAGTATGTAATGTGGAAAAGGGTATGATTCAAAGACAATTTTGAATCTGATCCTTAGGCTAAAGTTTTCATTAAGGATATTTTACTGTGGCCATAAGACAGTTAAAGAAAAAGGCAGAAAAATGAATGAGTCACTTGGCTGAAGAAGAACAGCAGCATTGAGGTCTGAGTGCTATGTGTTAGCTCATGTCTAGCAATATAAAATAAGTTGGAAAACAAAAGCCTGTTTGCAATTTATTTTACAATATAAAGTGTTTTCCCTCTGAAATACAAAAAAAAATCTTGTATAAACCTGTGGCTTTTTAACTTTCTCAGGTTTGTGAAATATCATTCTCTGATCCCACAGGAGGAACAGATGGGTTGTCCTTGTACAAAATATGGTATCCACCTGCACTTCATTAAAGAGCTGCATTTTTGTACATGCCACACCACAAGATCACCATGATGACATAGCAGCTTCAGAGAACAGCGTGACTAGGGCTTTTTTTTTTTTTTTTTCCCTCTTGTAACACAGAGGATCTGGCAGACTTTTACCTCCTGACACTGTTTAGAGCATATATTGGTCGATACAGCCTCTTATTGCATCTGCTCTGGGAATTAAGGAAAGCAGCTTGAAGGCAGTAAGGTAAGTGCTGCTGCATGCTTTAACCGTAATGTTCAGCTGTTTAAATGTAGCTGTAATGGGAACATGAAAACATGACAGGATAAGTTTGCCAATTTGTAAATTGAGCACAAATTAACAGTTTCACTGTCGATTCACTTTCTCAGTTTCCTTAAAACAGCTTCACATATTTTGTACATCAGTGCTGCAATTTTTCACAGTCTGTTTTGTTCTACATCGGAATAAGATTTGATACACAGTACAAAGAAGTGCGTAAGAGTACTCACTGTTTACTTTTTCATTCATAATATTAATGAGAGCTTTGTAAACCCCATTTGCTAAATCATTTTGCTCCATTCTACAAAAAGACAATGTATCCTGATATTTAAATAATTAATCACATAAACAATGAGAGGGAAACAGTAGATATTTTAAAAATTCTAATTAATTTTAAAGCTCATTTTAAATATACCAGTGAAACTTTAAAAATATAGTCTTTTACAAACTTAATTTAAGAAGTTAAACTACAGAATTAAGGTTGACTGACTGTTAATTTTATATTTATTCTGTTTCATAATAAATTAATGATTAAGGAAATATAGACAAGGTCAAACATAATTCAAATAGTATTTCTACATTAATGTAGCAAGCGTTTTCCCAAAATTATGGATTTATCATTTAGTATGTTTTGGCAAGTTGCCTGGGCAACTTCACAAATATTTTCACAGGTATTTTGCAGGACAACTGCTTAGAACAGGCACAGGCAATTAATTAAAGCATGTTTATTGTTTATGTTGTAATATAAGCATCTAAGAATGTTTTCTGATTTTATATTTTGGATTCATGTAGCTCATTGCAACAAACAAACATGATCTATTAACATTTTACACTTCTGACAGTGAGACATTCACATACCTGAATGAGAAATGCATTAATAAAACAAGCTAAATAAATTTCCCATTTACATTGCAATTTTGTGTTGCACACAGGCCCATATGCCCCTGAACTATTGAATTGTCACATAAATTCTAAAACGTTTTGATAAATTAATTCAAAACACTTGCCATCTAACATTTTTAGTTACTTGAAGGGTTCTGCAGAGCAGTAAAATTTTTACTCTATTTAAAGGACTGTAGGACTATGATATCAATAATGCAACTTAGCATTACAAATATAATTTGAAACCAAAAAAACCAAAAAGAGTTTTAATTAAAAAAGTCTATGTTATTTTAAAACTATAAAATTAAAGAGGTGTGTAAAAAATGTCACCATAAGGCTAAAGAGTGTAGTCCAAGGAGTTCATTACTCTTTTTATACTTTGAATACAGAAGTATTTGATTTCCTTTATTTGATGTTTAGTACCTAAATAGGACTGGATTTTGAGATGAATTGTGTTACTGCAGTCTTTGCTTTCAGATGAGCTGTACTTATTTATACCAGCAGGGGACTAAAGTTCTAGCTCATGTTCATGTTGCATGTTCTCATGCAGTAATAAAAAAGACAGGCAAAGAAAATTACACTGACAACTAATATTTCAGTGATTATCCAAGGGTTTGTAATTAGGTAAATGTGATGGGACCAACACCATGGAGATGATATCCAATAGGATTCCTTTTCCAGGGGACAGCAGCTTAATATCTAGCAGTGGGACTTTGTGGGTTATTGAGTAGAGATAACATAGGAACATTTTTAAAAAATTCTTTGTGCTGTACTGCATGAGATCAATAGACCCTGCCTAGAGATGCTTTAAATGAGACTGTTATCTCACTAGAATATTGTATGGCTTTTAAGAAGTCAATAGAAGGAAAGACATTTAGAATTAGGGAAAATTTTGTAGCTATGGCCCTGCACTTTAACATAAAGTCCTCTGTGTAACAATTCCAATAGCAAGACTAACTTACTCTGCTGGAAAATTGCCCAGATCTGAGATCAATGCCTTGTGGTCTGTTTACAGGCTTCACATACTTTCTGAAATTCCTTGAGAAAAAAAAAGGTTTTAAGGATTTTCTTAATCCTCTCAGTCTCTGAACAGTAGTTGAGTACTTGGAGCCTTGTCTTTTACTAGTGAAAATCAAAGCTCACTGACTTTATTGATTCTAGACCTACTTTTCCAGCAGAACATCTGTCTATCCACTTAGAGGTATAAACAAGATACTAGTCTTCACAGATTAATTGACATCTTGTGGAGTACCTGATGAGAAAGCTATGGCCTTAAAGAGTTAAGTGACCCCATGTATACTGAATCACAAACACCTCCAAGGACACCAAATATCCTTTTGCTGTATGTGAACCGAAAAACTAACTATGTAAAGCCAGTTCAGTTAAATTAGAAGGGGCACAAAATGTAACCAACACCTTTGTTGTATAGAGAATTTGCAAGAACATTTTCACTATCTGAAATTCAGTCATTTCAGGTCCACTGTCAGATTCAGTCATTTCAGATCCACCACACACATATGCAATACTGGTTGTTTGGCATGTTGAAGATAATACACTTTATATTCCTATTAGTTTGTTCTTTGTGTGACTATGAGACTTAGTGTCCCATGCTTTACAGAGCATAATCCATGAGAAAAAGAGCTTTCAAGCCACACACATCTTAACAACCCACTATGCATGAGAGCATTACCCTCAGTTTTAGCTTCCCTGTCTCTTTCAAACTTAAGTCAAATAGCCACATGTTTAGAAATGAGACAATTCAGCACATGGAATGCTTGGTAGAATTTAAATGGTGGAACTGTCTCTGAATGTGGCCTTCAGCAAAACTGAAAACTTCTGTGGCAAGTTTAAAAACCTTGTACTTCATTCTTTCTTGTGACTTAATCAATGAATGCAGAAAAATATAAAAAAAGTTTTACTTACAACAGCAAAATGGCCAGCAATTTTGCGTTGCAAAGGAAGATTATACAAGACAGAGGCAGTAATATAGTATTAACAATGTAATACTAACCCAATATATTTTTCTCTTAATTAAAAACTTTAAATAGGAACCATAATTAGTTTTTAAATATAACCTTTATGTGGTAAAATTTCAAATATTGCTGAGAGAGATAAAAAACTAAAGTTATATCCTGTTTATTCCCTTTCATCATACAGGAACAGGACACATTAGAAAGATGACTCTAAATTTCCTAGCTGTCTTTCTGCTGTTGATTAGTGGCATTTTTTGCCAGTATGACTACGGTCCTGGAGATGATTATGGCTATGATCCTTTCGGGCCATCTGCAGCAGTCTGTGCCCCAGAATGCAATTGTCCTTTGAGCTACCCTACTGCCATGTATTGTGACAATCTTAAGCTGAAAACCCTTCCAATTGTACCAAGTGGAATTAAATACCTTTATCTCCGAAACAATATGATTGAGGGAATTGAAGAGAATGCGTTTGACAATGTAACAGACCTACAGTGGCTGATCCTGGATCACAACCATCTGGAAAATTCAAAAATTAAGGGAAGAGTCTTTTCTAAACTAAAGAACCTGAAGAAACTTCACATTAACTACAACAATTTGACGGAAGCTGTTGGACCACTTCCCAAAACTCTAGATGACTTGCAATTAAGTCACAACAAGATCACAAAAGTCAGTCCTGGTGCATTTGAGGGGCTGATGAATCTGACTGTCATTCACCTCCAGAACAACCAGCTGAAAGCAGATTCTATTTCTGGGGCTTTTAAAGGCCTGAATTCACTTTTGTATCTTGACTTAAGCTTCAATCAACTTACAAAGCTACCGACAGGACTGCCTCACTCCCTGCTCATGCTGTATTTTGATAATAACCAGATTTCCAATGTTCCTGATGAGTACTTCCAAGGTTTTAAAGCCCTACAATATTTACGCTTATCCCACAATAAATTAACAGATTCTGGAATACCAGGTAATGTCTTCAACATCACATCCCTAGTTGAGTTGGATCTCTCCTTCAATCAACTGAAGAGCATTCCAATTGTCAGTGAGAACCTGGAAAACTTCTACCTCCAAGTCAACAAAATTAACAGTAAGTTAAATTTGCACATATTCATTAGTGTTTACCACAGACTAGATACTGATGGCCAATGCAAGTATCTGAAATAACACATGAACCAGTCTGAAAAAATAGTACTGTTTAGACTGTAAGCACACTGACATTTACCTAACAGTTGTCCACATTCATGTTAAAAGACAGATATTTACTGAATAGCCACTCAATATATCCTTAAAATGAGAAATTTATGCTTTCATGCTAAAGTGGATTTTTTCCTCAAACTCTCATCTTTTGTAAATTGGAGTAACTACATAGAAGCCAATGAAGTTGTCTTGTATAATTCAGGAAAAAAATGAAAAGTTTCACCAGTGCAAAAAAATGTTCAGAATTCTTAAGTTAACAAAAAAGAGAGATGTCAGGTGTGGATATGACTATGGTAACCTTTCAGGACCTGGTAATCAAAATGCTGGAGGGAGGAAAAGGGGAGAAAAATCAAATTCATAAGATAGCAGGCACAAGATGCACTGAAACAGATACATCAAAGTAACTGCATTTGTTTCTTTCCTCCCTTGCCTCATGCAGTATCCCTCCAAACCTCTCTTGAAATCCAAAGAGCTACCCCTGTTCTTTCTTTTCATTCCCATTTTGCACATCACATGATCAGGTGGCAAGTTTGTCTCCATTCATTTATAATCTGAAAAATGTTCCTTGTGACGTCAAGAAACGCCACACCTTGCACGAGACCGTGAAGGTTTCTGCAGAGACAGGGCTTTCACAAGGCTGTCCCCTTCCTGGGCTGACAAGGAGGTGTTGCAGAGCTGGAGAGGCCTCACCACCATGCCAGAAGTTCCCCAGCTGCACCTCCATCAGTGGTAGTCCCTGATGGAGAGGGAGATATTCCAAGTATGACTGTGGCTCTTCAGGAGGATTTACATCATCTTGCTTGTTGATATGAAGCTTGTTGTAAACCACAAAATCCTCCCTGCTGTTTGCCTGCTTGTATCCATCAAGGATTAAGAGTATCAGTGTTAGCTACTCCATACATAGCTAACCCCATGGAGACGTAGCCTTTAAAACCAAACATTTTTAGTGCAGATCTTACCAGATTTAGGGCAAGATATTTTGAAATGTTTTGTATTTACTATGTTTCATTTTTCTCAGTGGCTTTTTTTTTTCTAGTGCATCTCAGTTTCTTGTTTTGATGAGGGAAAACAATGAGTTAATAGTTCCCACCCAAGGGACTACATACAGCAACCTGTGGAACTCTACCAGATACTCTGCCACTCCTAAAATAGCTAAAAATTATGATTTTTAACTTCTCATGTGATATAAGCGCTTTCCCCTACTTAGAATGATCTGAGCCTTCTGCAAGATAACCAGGTACCAAGCTTGGCTGATATTCACTTTTCCAAGGACATCAGGGTCAGGGACTATGACAACAATTTTAGCTTTTCAGGGCAATCTGCATTTTTCAGGGGGATGGTGTGGGGAGTGGATGTTCACCAGCTATTGCTACACTATCATTGCTACCCTATGGACTGATGCAACAGAATTATGATTTACTTTTTTTTCTTTATCATAAAATCTAGCAGACTTCAAGAATCAATTTACAGGCATAATATATAGTTCCCTAAGATGCTGATTGACAATGTGGTATAAAAATTAATTAAAAATAATCATTAATACAGGGCAAACAAAGCCCTTGGATTTCACCATTCATTACACCTGATCTACAGCTGTGAGTGCTTAGTCTTTTGGGAAATTGAATTAATTGATCTGTGATTATTTAAGCCTCAAACCAATGACCAGTTAATTTGTTTAATAAATTGTTATGATGTACCAGTGATTTATGAAAGTAAATTAGGCCAGCTTCCATTCCATGTGATGGCCTATGGTACCCCTATGCTGTGAGAGACTTCTGTCTAAGGAGTAATGATAATTTGTCCTCAAATACACAAAAGATATAATCTTTCAGTTCATGCTTACTTAGTTTGAAGTTTTCATTATACTGACACCTAACATAAAGATATTTCTCCAGAGCTCTTAACTTGTTATGTTTCCCTTTTCTCATGTACCTTAAAGCTTGCAGTTAACATTTATATTTGTCTAAGAAAGAATAATCTGGTTCTAGCTTTGTTGATATTACTGGAAAGAATATTTCTCTAAATTACTGTCCATGAGTTTCACCATGGACTTGTTACAATCATTGTGCATTGTCATTGATAAAAAATAATCTGTTTGAGAAATACCCTTATTGAGTGACTGAGTGTTTTGAACAAGAACTGATGAATAAACAAACACATCAAAATATGTAGCAGAATTGGCTATGCCTTAGAATGTGCTCTTACAAGAAGCAGTGGGTGAAGCAGATAGCAAACTGTTGAGAAATCAAATTCAGAGTAGCTCCTCTGATTTCTAATAAATTGAAGCACATCCATTATATTGATTGTAGGTGTCAAATCTACACTTTTATCTACTGTACTTGGTGCTTGTTGGATTTCCAAGCTAGAATAGGACCATGGAAGATTGAGAAAAGCTTTCACTTTCTCCACAGCTCAAACCTAAACTGTAGTTTCTAAATTGAAATGCCTTTAAGATGCCATTATTATTATATACACACACACATGAATGTACACAAACACACACACACACAGACACAGAGACTTTACAGACTTCTCAAGCCAAAAAGAAACTCTGCAGGATGGAAAAAAAACCCGCAAGAACCAAAGAGTTTCAGTGAAACAAGAAGAAGGTCCAAAGATGGCCTTCTCCATATTTAATCTATACTTGTAAGGGATTAATGAGGAAATTGTTGCTTCCACATGAAACACCAGGAAGTAATGGGATTACACATAAATGGAGTATGAAAGGGGAAATATGAAAATGTGCCAGAGGACAATTAAGAGACTACATACCAAATTGTGGAGGTGCTTTATGGTCTTTTATCTGGTTCACTCCAACAATTCCCAAAGGAGTTTTTTAACATGGCCTATCTAAAAATGTTTCACATGTGATTAGTGGACAAGAGACCAACAATAGTGACTATGGAACTTCAGATCCTGTTAGGATTGCCCAGTGTACTCTTAGATGAAAATCCAGTTTTCATCCAATACTTATTCTCTCAGTGTCTGGCTTATGCGAGATTTCTGTGTTGGGAAAATATGTGGGAAAAAATTCCAGCTACACTAGCTCTGAACCTGAATTTTATAAATTCAGGAAGACATTTTTTCACCTGCAACATAAATAAGTGTAACAAAAGAGGAAGTAAACTACAGAGATATTTGATGCCACAGTACTCCAGTCTAAAGGATTGCAATTCCCATACAGATCACACAGGTAACAGCTCATCAAGTGCACTCACAAGAACCACCGGTCTTATTTTCTGCTAGTAGAGACTGCAATTAAAATGAAACATTTTTAATATGTTTTTAACAACTGAAAATTGTATGAAGAGTATAAAAAATTGATACCCACATATAAAAGGTGTGGACCAAATATTGGAACAAAATCCCACTGAGGTCCAGGAGTGAGTTCATTTGACTTACGTGAGGCCAAGATCTCCATCCACTTCCCAGGTGGTTTTAGTCTCATAAACACTCAGCACACATCAGAGTTTTGTTATCACAGTTAAATTTTGTGATTTACATGTATGAAGTTTATGTTCTTTGAGTAGTTAACCATCTATCCAGCTTGTATAAGCAAATCTTCTTTTGCAACCAAATATTATGCTCAAAAGTACCAATATGAAAAAAAACCCCTAAAATTTAAATTTATAAAGTTTTTTAATGTTTGTCATCAGCAAAAATGTACTTACTATGTCATTCCTGAATGACAAGAAGATGGGAAAAAATTGATATTAGAATTCATGTTTATTTTAAACTTTACAAATTAAATCCAAGTTATCTGAAGAAAACTGGAACTAAATAGTCAATGACATAGCCTATAGCCCAAGAAAATGAGCTAAAATCTCAGGAATTTATGTTTTCATTCAGCAAAATTCCACCCAGACATAATCCTATAAAAATCTCTCTGATCATATGATCTTAATGAACAAGAATTATCAGTTTGCTTCTGCTAGTGCATTCTGAACCAGAAGAGTATCAGAATTGGTCTGAAGTCTTAAAAGTTTCCTGTATTACAGCATGGACTGCCCAAAGGATGTCATTCACCTCTCACCCTTCCAAAAGAAGGCTGCACTCTACACAAAATTTAGGAAATTGCTTTAATTTGCTTTAATCAAATTGGTGATAAAGATCTTACTTATAAATTATATTTCCTTAACTCCTACTCAAAACAACTTATTTTGTTGATGGTACTTGAGTCTTTACCCACTCTTAACATCATATCTCTGTCCAAAATATTACCTAAGCTCTTATGCTCTAAAGAGCTCCTTGTACAGCTTTATACTTAGTATACAAAAGCCATGTTTCATTAGTGATAGAAAATTATTATTGTTAAAGCATGTCCTGGAAGAATCCAATTAGAAGAATGTTAATCCAAAAGTTTATGAAAAGGTAAGAAAGGTACTTCCTCCACTTTCTTTAGTATTACAATTTGATCATACTTTCTTAGATGAGTTAAGTAGCCATGTAGAAAAGATACATAAAGGTGGCCTATGTAAATCAAATGGCATTTGATTTTGATAATACTAACTTGATGTCTCAGAAATTAGAGATGCATGGGTTCATTGAAGGAGTCCCTTTAACCTTTTAAAGTATTTTCTGTGTGAATTCATCCAAAGTCAGTGTTCTGAAGAAGAACAAGTCTCTCAGACTGTTTCTTTAGTACTTATAGAGCTTTTCAATAGATTAATCCTCTGTCTGACTTAAAGGAAACAGTGAATGAAGACTCTCTTTGCAAAATTACACAATGTGGCATGCAGGCGACATCAGATTTATTCACATACATTCTCTCCTGAGGATTGATCTTCTCTGCATGAAAGAAGTCTATAAAGAGGTTGGGTGTGTGCTCTTCATACTGAGCAAAGAACTTCAGTAATTAATGTTATTTTTACCTTACAGTTAATATTGATCATAGGACACAAGGCAAATTTCCGTTCAAGGTCTATCTGATGTTACGTGAACAAAATAATCCCCCAACTGAATAGAGACCATAAATAACATGATATATAAATTACAATAAATATATATATATATTTTATCAGTAATTCCCTTATTCATACTCACCTAATTCTGATGTGGAAAGGTTCAACTGCACAGTTTAAATGTAAAGCTCTTCTCCAACCCTAGACCCAAATTTCATTCTGAAACAGGTAAATCAAAATGGCACATATAAATACATACAAAATACACAGACACCCATTGGGCTGCCTGTTCTTTAGGGTAAAGCTGTATCATGATTTCAATTTCTCCAGAAACTTCAATATCTTATAAAACAGTTTTTACCCTTCCATTGTAATGTACATAAACTGGCTGATTCCTCTCTTTGCATCTCTAGGGGTTTTTTTTAAGATTGTTTTTTTCCTTTTATCTAAATGCCAGATTAGACCTCTAGATAAAATCTGAAGTCTAAAAGTCAAACTTGTACTGGAAGAAAATGGCATTTGAAAAACTAAGCCTTTAAATTCCTCTCACAAATAACAGAAAGAACCTCTCCCAACACAAGTCCCTCAAGTTCCAATAAATTTACAGAGATTTACATCAGCGTAAATGCAAAATACTAAAAATAGTATAATGAATTAAGGTCACAATTTTCAACTGAAATCCAAAAAAAAAAAAAAAAAAAAAGCAGAAAAATAATGGGTTTGTCCTAATTATTAATGTTTTCCTCTTATTTCTGTTCTCTTTGCTTCAGAGTTCCCACTGAGCAGCTTCTGTAAGGTGGTTGGACCGACGACCTACTCCAAGATCACACACCTGCGCCTGGACGGCAACAACCTGACGCGGGCTGACCTGCCGCAGGAGATGTACAACTGCCTGCGCGTGGCCGCCGAGATCTCTCTGGAGTGACGCACCCGGCATCGCCCAGCTCCCTCCCAGGGGCACTTACTGCAGGAATAACACACCATGGTAGTGCTTTAAAATTAGGGTATGCCTTAAAGCAAGTGTCAAGCTGCATAGTATCCATTCTGTTTGTGAAGATTTAGCGAGGACTTGGCAAATTTAAGGGAACGTGTGCATATTTTTACAAATGGTTCTATTTAGAAAGCACAAGAATTACTAAATCTGATGCAAAATATTTCTTTATCTGGCTAAATGAGTTGATTTAAAAGATTCAACTTCATAAAAATCTATATTCATGCATGCAATACATGCCAGCAGGTTCCAGACTCACAGGGAAGTTAGGAGGGATTCATTGTTAGTTATAGAGAGCAGTATGGGCTGGCCTGTGTCCATACAAGATTCCTGTCAAACTTTCCTAATCATCATGCCTTTTATATATTGTTACCCATTGCAAAGGAAAAAATTATTTAACAATATACAAACAATTTAAAATTTGTGAAAATATGTGTTCAGAGCCTATGACATTGTTATATTAATGGAATACATGAAAGATAACGAGGAAAAAATATTCAGGTTAAATAATTGTTTACTCTTCTTTTTGTCATACTTTCATTTAACTGTCATGGTAAGATTTTTATTCATTGCTGGTATAATTGTTATTTCAAAATAAATCATATATACAAATATTTTTAGTCAATTACTTGCATGCTATTTTTAACCAGACTGTAGAAAATAAAACATATCAAATAGTGTCCTTTTGTCCATATCATTGACAACTATGTTTCTTTCTTTTATAAAATGAAAAAAAAACCAGGTTAGGACAAGACAATCTAAGCTATTCTATCATTATAAAAATTATTGTAAGGCTAAATAAACTGTTTTCTCTACTTTGATGTTTCAATATGTTTGTACACATAATTTAACATGTGCCACTACACTTGCATTGGCCAATAAATCAATGCCTTATGAAGTTTGCTGTATGGGAATCACGGCACTATGAAAACGTGCAAACTAGTGTTTCAGTATTGTCAAAAGAACAGTGAAATCTGTCAGAAACCACAGGTGGTGAGTAAAATGCAGCTACACATGGTAAAGACATGGTAGTATGTTCCACCCAGGACTAAATAGTCCAAATGCTGTCAGCATCTTGGAACACACTAAAATAGATGTGTTAGTAACTGAGAGCTGTAAGTGGCTTGCTTGCAAGTACAGATCATCCCATGGGTACTGTTTTATTTTCAACTACTAGACCATTAAACACTCAAACAGAAACTTTGCTAGTTTCTATAGCAAAAGCAGAAACTATCACCTCTGAAAAAAACCCCAAACCAATTCATACCAAACCATTTAGTCGGCATGTTGCCAGTTCCAGATGTTCAAAATCAAAACACAGTTCACAAAGAAACCCGGGACTAAAACAAAAGGAGAGATTCAGAAAACAATAGAAATATTTCCCTCCTTTTTTTTTTTTCATTTTGGAATTCATAAATGTTGCTTCTTTTTTACCCATGTACAGGAAGGATTGACAGTAAAATTTGTTACAAGTTGGCTAGAGTTTTCATTGCAGAATGAAGTGTAAATCTGGGGCTTTCTGAACACATCAGGGTGGGAATCACTGTGGAATAGCACCTAGGCATTGTTACACAGAAAAAGAAGAAGGAAGTGCATGCAAAACACCCCAAAGAAAAGAAAATTGAATGAGAAATGGTATTTAACCATTCCCAGAGAGCTTTTAACCCAACTGTTCCCTTCATGTAAAAATATACTAAACACTAAGACCTCTAGAGCACAAACTGATGAGATATGCCAGCTGATTGCTGAAGTCTAACAACACAACAGAAAAGTATTATTCTTTTCAGCTTGCTTCAGTACACTGATTACATTTATGCAAAATGAAGGAGTGTGAACAGTGAGACTGAGAACAGTCCAACTCATGATAGAGTAGAACCTGTTAAGAGAACTTCCTTCAACCTTCTTCTTTCCAGGTAATGCCAAGGTGCTCCCCTTAGCCTCTCTGAATATACCTTATGTCTCAGTCCATGTCTTACTGCAGTCTGCCACTGCCTAAAAGAGTGATACAGAAAAAGTGCCCAGTGTCAGGATGCACGGTAAAAGGGAATGGTGGCAAAGAGAAAGTTCCAGAAGGAGAAATTTCAGCTGGACATATAAAAAAATTCTTCACAGTGAGTTCATAAAGTACTGTCACAGATTGCCCAAGGAAGCTGTGGACTCTGTATCCTCAGAAATGGGACAGATTTGTCTTTGAAGCTAGTCTTAGTTTTAGAAGGAGGTTGAACTAAACAACCTTCAGATGTTTCTTCAAACTTATTTATAACTTCTGTGAATCTGTGATTCTAAGAATACTAGTAACCAATGGGGAAAAATATCAGTTTTACTAGCCAGTTCTACAGCTGAAGAGTTTAGCATGAAATTCATGTGGAAAATTTCTTGTTTCAGGTTCCAGTCCATAATTCCAACTCCTATGATACTCACAAAACCTAGATTCCATAGGCAGGAACTGTGGAATCTTTCTTTCGATATCTTTGCTGTCTTGTGCCAATCTGCTCCCATCTTAACACTTGTGATTTACTGAGTAGTGGCAGTGAAATCAGAGATCCATCCCTTCTTACTCTCCCATGTGGGACAGCACTAACAAACATGCCACATCCTAATGGACAGGGTGCTCATGGAGGACATTTTGGTTATGATTTTTTTTCAGATTTTGATATTGGTTAAAAGGTTTTCCATCCATAAGAAAAAGAACGTAATTTGTAGGCCTTAAGGCTTTCACACAGAAATAACTCTCTTTTCTACTTAGTCTGAAAAGTCCAGCATCAGTTGAAGTAAGAAAGAAAAGAGTGGTAGCTGCACTTTGGGAGACTCACCTTGAAGGCAGAAAGTTCAGGTTCAAGTACCAGGGCAAATTATCACTTCATTATGTAAAGAAAAGCAGCTTTAGAGGCTGTAGGACTTTTTATCACACTGTTCTGAAATAAGATTGTGATTATGGGCTAAAATGTACATATTGCTACTCTTTAGTGCTATAAACATGTTGCTTTGTGGGGGAAACCTCTTCTACTTGTTTTAAGAGGTGAATCATATTCATTTTCATAATTTGAATTCTTAATCTACAGATCAAATAACACAATGTTTTAACAAGTTTTGATTACTATAAAAATTTCTTTTTAAAAGTATAATTCTTCTAATTCTTCTTATGTGGCACATCTCTGCTACAGCTACCTTTTAATTCTGAAATTATTAAAGAGAAGCAGAAAATAAAGTCTAATTAAGAAGGAAGTGAAGAAATTAGGTAAATACATGAGAAGAGAAATATTATTTATGTTGTCTATATGACAATGTAGAAACAAAGAGATTTGGTCAAATGCACCTGACTTCTGAAGGAGAGGAAAGCTCCTGCACTGTGCAAAAAAAAAAAGCAGTTTTGTCTTTGCTCTGTGAATCCCAGTGTGGGGCAATGCATACAAGTCTGTCATGGTATTTGGTCAACCTGAACAGAGCACATATTCAAATAACTATGAAGGCACTTTGGAACCCATTAAATAATACTTGTAAAAATATATTTCCATTGATGATAACACTTTCTTTGAAACATGCAAAATATTTCAGACAGAAGTACTGGAAATCTTTATAAATTTTGTAAGTTATAAACCAATTTAATAATAAGCTGTCTTGAAGATACACAAGTCTATCAAAATTCCTACTTCCATCATCTTTCCAGCATCATGTCATGTGATTTTGCCATCCGTCTTACTACACACACTGGTTTCTAAACTGCATGAACAAAAGTTTCCTGAACTTCACTTCTAGATTTCATCATTTTGCTGTCAAAAAAATAAACAGTAAGACCAGTAAGTTTTCTATACTGTGTGCAATGCTGCATTGATTTGAAGAAGAATTTGTGATTACCTGTGTATAAAAATGATATTTTTTTTTTTTTGTACAGGTTCTTAAGTTTGGATAAGAAGAACCATCCCCTGCAATATTATTATCCCCACCCTCAATTCAGAAGAAGGAAAGGTGTGTTGTTCCTAATGGAAATCACAGCCTTGAGCTGAGGTATGTATTACACAGAAAATGCAGAAGGGAGCTAGGCATTTATTGCTGGGATTCCCAGCTGCCGCCATGAAGATCATGGAATAATCTAAGAAAAGGGCAGGTAGTGTTGAAGAACACCCCTTTGATTATTTAGGGTGATTTAGGTCATTATTTAGGGCTGTGGAGCTCTGCATGGTGCTTGGACAAGGATGGGTGATGAATTCTCCCTGGAGCTGGGTTCCAGAGCTGTCTTCAGAGAAAAAGGTGGTGTCAGTTTGCATCAAAGTGCTGGGAATTGAGGAATTTCATCTAAACAATAAAGACTTAGTTTCAACATGTTCCATCTGAAAGGATAATCAGTGACTGGAGTAGTCATGGTGAGTGAGATTTGAGCTTGAAGTTGGGACTCTGGAAGAAAACTCAAGTGCTTTGGGAAATGCCAGATCTTGAAAGCGATGACTGATATCGCAATTTAAGAAAATAAAAATCACATAGTCTAATGTTTAATTTCAGTATTTCCCAAGAGTATCTGCATTAAAAGTTAGAGCAAAAATTACTACAATTAATGGAAAATAAGAGCTGAGTTTTCATATAGGTTATGCCATTTGGCGTTTCTTTCTAAATATTAAAAAAGCCCCTGAACCTTGAATTTGTCATGTGGCAAAATCACTGTAGCAGATCATTACTGTAAAAGGAACAAAATATTTTTTTCATTAAGTTGTGGGCATTCTCTTTTATGCAATGCTTGTCACTCATTTTAGAGGACAGAACTTTTTGTGAGTTTAAACTTCTTGAAATCTATTGTCTTACTGTGGGGATCTAAAATGAAGATGAATTAAAATATTTTTGGAGTTCTTTAACAAAAGAAGAAAATAAGAAAACAGAAGTTAACATAAATTAAGGATAAGGACATAATTAAAGGATAGTAAAGCCAGTTTGTTTTCACTATCCTGATGTCATCTCAGAATATTTAATCCTTGATGGTCTATGGTTCAAAACTTCTACAGGTTTACAGAATGGGCATCAGATCACTAATTCCTATTTTCATTTACCATTACTTGTCTGGAAAATATAAATTATCTAAATAGCTACACGTTGTCCCAGCAACTCAATATGTGTGTCACTGATAAATGCATGTTAGATATTTTAATTTGAGATACAGTTAGCATTTTAAAAATAGAGTCCCAGGGTGGGATAGATTTGTTAGTGTTGAAGTTGTTGAAATCATGAAAAAAAAGTAAAGTAAGAGATTGACAGTAACATTTCCATAGTAGTTAAAGTAAACCTAGCAAGCCAAGACAAATACCAGATTTTGGCATTGTGTCATGGAACCTTTTTGGTGTCACTGTGGTAAAGAGTTCAAACCAGAGAGAAAGTGAACAGAGTGCCAAAAAATTATTTAATGAAGCATATTCAGGAGACCAATATATTTCCCATAAAAGCTGAGCCCTTTTCCATAGTTGTTCTTTTCTGAAATGTGTTGCTCTGCAATGATCACTTTCAGCTAAGCTACTCAGTTCCCACCACAGTTTTGATAAGGGAGTGAAGTTGTGCAGAAAGTAAACTGCTAAAGTTTTGTTTCTAGACTTTTCGAATGGAATCTTATCTTCCTAAATCCTATATAAACAAGAGGTCAGGTGACATCTCCTTTTAACAAATTAAGCCAGTCAAACTGTTCCCCAGGGTTTCTTTAACCAATGTATTCTGATCTAAACTGAAAACTCCCCATGTAAACTCCCTATACTTCAGCTGCCTGCATATGCACAAAAAATGCTTAATTAAATAAGAAATGCAATTTCTTCCACTGCAACGTCTAAGCATGTAATTCTAGACTTCTAGTAGAGGTGCAGCATTCCTGCTCTTAAGTCTGTTTTGTTTTAATTTCTTTTGTTCACTAGGAATGATGTAGAGTAAAATACATCCATAGGAGCAGGGTCTGGAACATCTGGGCTAGTCCTTTGATCTGTCGGCAGTGTCCCTTGGGCTAGCCTGAAGGGCTCAGTCATCTGCTTTCTTTTAGACTCTTTGATCTTGCTGACCTTTGGCTGTTTTTTAAAAGGAGCAGCAGATATTATTAATTGAGCTATATCACTGTCTGGTGGTCAGGGAACCGTTTGGAAATAGAAGTTTTGTCTCTTTGACTCTGGGTAAAACTCAGAGCAGCAATGCAGAAAGAGAGAGATGACTACATGCTTGTTATCAGAAGTGAAAGAGGCAGACTGAAGCCTGAGTAAAAGTCAGCAACCCCATGAAGGTGTCTGGAGCTACCATTAGGAGTATAGGATGAAGGATACACAAACTGGACTTACTGTCTTCAGCTTTTGAAGCACTACCTTCTCTCTAGTAACCATGAAGACATTCAAGGGCCTGTTTCAGATGAACTGATTGTCCTGTGGAGCAAGGCACATGGTTTTTAGTGAAGTACTGCCCAAATTGAGGCACCCTGGATTGCAGCCTTTGCTATACGGAGCAATGCACCGGGCTAATGAGTAAGCTCTGCTTGCAGTACACTCCTGGGTTGGCTGGTGATGAACTATACACATGCTTGATGCTTAACAGACCTTGCTTCAAATTCAATCTGAGACATATGGCAGCCATTACTGAAAGAAAGCAATGCATTTTTTCACTGTCAGCAGCCCTGATGCTAAAACAGAACAGCTCCAAACAGCAGTCCCAGTTGTCCATTTCTCCTCCCAAAGGGTCTTTCTGGTCTGTCTTTTTTACTCTTCTAGTCTTTCCCAAGGTTGTGAGCTGTTTTAATTTCAAGCATGTATATTACTTCTCAAGGAGATGTTACTACCCCCTGCAATTGTTGATGCTCTTCACTTTTCTATACTTTTTTAATACAAATTCTCTTGATTAACAGTGTGGATTGAAAGGAGACACGTGCAGTAAAAATCCTGTAATAGCTTCAGACATCTTTCTCAAACTAGAACAAACCCAAGAGTATCTCTTAGAAATTATCTCCAAAATTCAGAGTGGGTATCCACAGTATTTTTACTGTAATATTTTTATCCACTTCCTTTTATTGTTGTGCAAATACCTTTCATACTGTTACTTTTTGAGAGATTGTTCATGGTCTCAGGAGCACTTTGAGTTTCACTGATATTTGCCTTTGATCACTCAGCTTCTCAAGTTAAAAATTACCTCATTAACACAAAATTCTTAGCTCTTACTGAAAGTAAGGTTCTGGAAAGAGTCTCAGGTTGGATCTGCAAAACAAAAAGTCTCCCAAACCATTAGTCATTTTTGAAAATCTTGGCCGTGGTCTTTTATTAGCCTGTAAAACTTTATCACCATAAAGTGCAACCTTTAAATAAGAAATATTTTACACCAGATGACAAAGGACTCAACACAACAAATGCATGAGATGTGCATAATCTTGAAGGCTTCATGGGAAGAAGGCTTTCTGCAAAGCCTGCTTAAACACCCAGGCGATCATTGTCTCTACAGAGATATTTCAAAAATTTTTGGGAGCGTGTAAGAAAATATGTATGACTGTCATAAACACTCTTGCTTCTTGATTTTGAAGACATTTCTTGTCATTTTTTTCTGCTTTGTTTTCATCAGAAGAAATGGAAATTCACATTATTGAGAAAGTCTTAGAAAATATATTTTGCTATATTCTTCTCCTAGTGAAGGACTCTTCCTTTGAATGGAAATGTGTGTTTGGTAAGGACCAAATATCTGGCCTCAAAATCCACAAAGGGCAGATTGTGACCCTTTGCTGAACAATATTTCATACAAATAGTACCACTGCCTGCCACAAGGTAAACAGCAAGTCTCTTTGCCAGGGACTTCTGTGATAACATAATGAGTATCTGGACATAATTAGCAGGTAAAAATAGCAAGTAAATTCAGACCACCATGAAGCAAAAGATAAATTAATCTTTTTTGTTGTTGCTCAACGTAAACATCTGGCAGGATGCATTTAGGTGTGTCACAGCAGATACCAGCCATGAGCACTTGCAATTTCAGTACAACATTCGGGATGGACTCGGCTCTTTCTTTAGTGGCAAAGAGGCTTCCACATTCTCTCTTCACACTTTGTGAAGATTTAGCACAAAAACAAAGCAGTTTTATACTGCACTGCTTGCTGTTTACAAGAATCATAGATGCACTTTCCATGGTGAAGCCTCCTTAAATGGAGGACATTTGGACATACGACTATTTTAAATTTCACACAGTGATGCCTCTGCCCCTCCCCATCTCCCTTGGATGGACTCCAGCTGAGAAGCATCCTTGTCACTAATGTGGGGTACCAGCTCTGCTGCAGGAGGTACAAGTCTTAAACATTTTAAGTTATAGGTGTTCAAAGTGAAATCCACAATGAAAATTGGGGTTTTTTATGGCTTTTGTCCTATAATTAGTACATCTGCTTAAAATTAGAACCTTTGTTTAAGGCATAGATGCAAATTAATTTAATCTAATTTAAATTATTAAAATATTTAGTACGCATGAAAGAATCAGTTTTATACCTGCTTTGTAAGAAATCTCTGATAATCTTTAAGAGGTGTTGAATGGCCTGGAGTGCTAGCAGAGTGAAACACTTAAGCACTTGTTTTATTTTTAAGCACATAAAAATGCAAAAATTACTGATGGTAAGGATGGATTTTTCATAAACAAGAAACATGGTGGCACAAACATAACTAAAGAAAAAAATTTATGATGTGTTTAACATTATAGCCTTACTGAAGACAGTGAAAGCTGCCCATGTTTTTAAGGTTTGCTTTCCTTTTTTTGACTACTTTTGGTCTTTTCTGGTTCTAAACTTCTTTTGACACATTCTGAGTTTAAGAAGCAAGGGATTAAAACCTATGAAATAGGTTGTTATAGGTTTGATGGTTAAAATCCAACAGATGAAACTGAATTAAAATAATTATGCAACTAAGTTTTAAAACTAATATAAATCATTTAAAGTACTAGAATATATTATATGTTTTCAATATTTTCCATTAACTTTTCCCTTAAAATATTTATGTCATTGTTCTGGCTTTGAACATGAATAGTTTTTCTGATATGAAGTTGTTACTTTAAGTTTGGTCTAAAAAGGAAAACAAAATCTTCCAAAATACTTAATGTGAGAAATATGTGGCTATCTTTGGAGAGCAAGTTGGCTGAAAAGAGCTTGCTTTAGATCAATGATGAAAGAAAATTGCAAGAAACACTGAGGAATATTATAGCTTTGTATAAATACATGTAAATATCTCTCTGAACAAAAAGGAAAAGGTAAGATTTAATCTTTAAAGAAATGAAAATATTAAAAAAATCTTAGCAAATGCATTTGCTCTCTTCTTCTCCTAATCAAGAATTTTGTCTTTAAATGGCATGACAGCATCTGCATTTAATAAAAATCAAATAAAATATTTCCGTAGAAACAGATGGCACTGGCTTTAATCCTTTGTGGCCAAGTCAGGTATTATGAGAATGAGTTATGATGTAAGTCAGCTTTGCGTGTAAAGTATCTTCTAACAAAAATCTTGAATAAATGTACACTTTGGGCTACCTGTTTCATCTAGACCAGCTCCCCTCATCTGATAGAACATAAAAAATCAAATGCCTTCAGCTCAGTGGCTGGTTGATATTGAGGCCAGGCTTTTCTTCTTTCCCTGCCTAGGTGCTGAGGTGCCTGAGCTGTTTCAGGGGTTAAAAGCTGTAAGCACTGATGCGTATATATGAGGCTGTATTCCTAGAACACGGCTTGTAGCCCGACTCAAGCTATTACAGTCTAACAACAGGGACCAATAGAAAGAGAAGAAGATCCAAGAAAGCTGAGGTAAGCCCAAACTCTGAAACAATGTCAAACTAGAAGCAATAGCTAATAAGGTGTGCATGGAAATACATCTGGGAATACTAGTACGTACTTCCAGTTTTATATGCTGCTAATTCTTAGGAGGACAGGAAACAAACACAGGGGTTAGCAGCCAAAAGCGGTGAATTTACAGTGATTTCTAACTGGCTTCAGATAGTTCCAGGAACTTGACTAACAAGGTAAACAGCTTTATATTTCGTTTTTAAAGAGTTATTAAGGTTATGAATATTTACAGAGTAAGAAGGTAGCAAATTCACTGTGTGAAATAGAAATGTTATTCTTTAAAAATACTTTATTTGTCCCTTTCTTTGGAACACTTCCAGATAGCAGTTTCTGAGGCTGGAAAAGCTATAGGATTTTGCACTTGTTACTGCTAATAACAATGTTGAAAACTATTAAATTACTACATATCATATGCAGCAACTGAACTGAGCTCTTAACCTTACTGATGCATTAATCCTATGAGAGAACTTACTTTTATTTAAATACTATTTTTGTCGCAGCTAACCTCCCATTTTTGACCAGAAATTTCAGCTATCAGTCTTTTGCCTCTACACTGCAAAATGCTTCTTAATCTTCATGAGCCAGTAAGCAAGATAACAGAGGTTGTAAGGCACTGTTTTTGTGCTACACAAATATTTCCTTTCTGAGTAAATTATCAGTGATAATTTTTTTCATAATTATAATTGTGGAAGAGGCTAAAAAAAGCATATAATTTAGTAGGAAAAATAGTTAAAATATGCATAAAGCTATATGAACAGTTAGGTCAGGATTTACTTATTGTGGATATAATTTGGTTAGGGCTTTTTTTTGCGTCATTTAGAGCAGATATTTGTTTTGTCTGTTTGCTTTAGGGAAGGAAATTTGTAACTTTGGATATGAGAGAATGAGTGAGGCAGGGAATGGATTAGTCAAACATATTCCCTCCAAGCTTTTAAGAACATGCCCAACAAACAGCTGTTAAAACACTATTTGATCTTCCACTTTTCAATGAAGACAAAAGACCCTGGAAAATCTGATCCAGATGTCATTATAATTTAAGAGAGAGCAAAAACAGAAAAGAGGGGATGATTAATTTTGAAAGGAGGAACACTGAGTACTATAGTATTTATATCATCATGGTAATGATATCCTTTCTGAAAATTAACCATTATATAATGTAGATTATAGGTCTGTACAGGAAAACTTACACAAATGTAAAAGAGGTACTGATTAATTGTCTAAAAATTATCCATACTTTCATATTTTTTTAAGTGATACTTGCATGAACATCAGTCAAACTGGGAGCCAATGTGGAGTCTAAGCTGAATCAGGGATATGTTTATCAATATATAGCACAGAATTGTTTATACCTTTTATATTACTTTTTAGTTTTTCCTTAACAGGCCATGGATACCACCCTAGAGGAAAGAATCTGACTGTTTATAAAGGAAATATTATTTTATATGCAAAATTTTATTGTTAATCTAGTATGCTACTAGGGAGTTTTATTGAGAAACAGCTAATTGTTTTTTTCCCCTTCCAAGGCAAACACCATGATTTTAAAAGTCTATACAAGCCTTTTGCTCTTATTCTTGGTCAATTCTGTGTGGACTCGAACTGTGAGACAAGTTTATGATGATCTGGATCCTGGCCACTGGTCTCACTATACTTCTGAGTGTCCACAGGAGTGCTTTTGTCCTCCTAGTTTCCCCAACGCATTATACTGTGATAACAAAGGACTTAAAGAAATACCTCCAATTCCAGCCAGAATTTGGTACCTCTATCTTCAAAACAATCAAATTGAAACTATTTCAGAGAAGCCTTTTGCAAATGCCACTCATCTGAGATGGATAAATCTGAACAAGAATAAGATCACAAACAGTGGGATTGAGAATGGTGTGCTGAGCAAGCTGAAAAGGCTGCTTTACTTATTCCTTGAAGATAATGAGTTGGAAGAGGTGCCTGCTCCATTACCAGTGGGTCTGGAACAGCTAAGACTAGCTAGAAACAAAATCTCCAAAATCCCAGAAGGAGTCTTCAGCCACTTGGAAAACCTTACTATGTTAGACCTGCACCAGAACAGTTTGTTGGACAGCGCTCTTCAAAGTGATACCTTCCAAGGACTCAACAACCTCATGCAGCTCAACATCGCAAAAAATTCACTCAAGAAAATGCCTTTAAGCATTCCAGCTAATACACTGCAGCTATTTTTGGACAACAACTCCATCGAAGTTATACCAGAAAACTACTTCAGTGCAATACCCAAAGTGACTTTCCTTAGGCTGAACTACAATAAACTATCTGATGATGGTATCCCTCCAAATGGGTTTAATGTTTCATCTATTCTAGACCTACAGCTGTCTCACAATCAGCTCACTAAAATTCCACCAATCAATGCTCATCTTGAGCACCTTCATCTTGATCACAACAAAATCAAAAGTAAGTGTGTATTACCAGAGTGAAACCCTTCAAAACCATCTCCATTTTAAATGTCGACTTAACTATAAAAATGGTATTTGAGATAAAGTGATTAAAATCATGGAATCATTGAATAATTTGGGAAGGAAGGGACTTCTAGAGGTCCCTTTATTCCAACCTTCCTGCAATAAGCAGGGACATTTGATGAGGTTTCTCAGAGCCCTGTCCAGCCTGACCTTGAAATTTGCCAGGCATGGGGCATCCACTACCTCTCTGAGCAAACTGTTTTTGTGTTTTACTATTTTACAGCATATTTGTTCTATTAAGGTTTATGTCCTTAAAGGTTTTCCATGAGGTTTTCTGAGATGAGGTTTTCTGTACCCAAGGCAACAGAAGCCTGCTGGTTTTAAGTTTCATTTCCAGGACTGTTTCCAAATTCATCCAGGTATAGAGGGGGTGTGGTGGGTGGGGATATTCCATACTCTATATAATGAAAGTATCTAATCAGTAAGTACTTCATTTCATGCCAAAAGCCAAAATAACAATGATGACTTTTTATTCACCACTGCACAGAAGGAAGCCAAGTTTCTATATTTATCTTTTCATCATGATGATTTAATTGAATACATGGTCCTTTACCACTTCTTTGTGCCACTGTAGTCCAAAAATATACTAAAAATAATGGTTAGGATTTTGCACAAAACAAGGACCTATGAAATGAAGATACTTCTTGATAATTTATATTTATTCATTGCAATTGGCAAAATAAAAATGTGAAATCATATAAATAAATTAAAAATGTGTATAACTGGCACATATTTTCGTGGTCTGAAAGAATTCTATCTGTTAATTAGAGTTAAAGCTTATGACAGATGTTGTTTCTGAACATATTTCATTGCCCCCTGGTTACTAAGAGATTTATTTTAATTGCTTCACTGCAAGGCCTCAGGTGCAGACTTTATTCTCTCACTTCAAGTGGACACAAAATTGAAATCAATGGAATGTAGCCCGTCCAGTTTAAGAACAGTTTTGTGTCTAGGTAGTATTTAAAGAGCTGTCCAGTCCTCTTCCTTCCCTGAAAAAGTTTGACAAGGCTTAAGACCATGAAAATTAACTTTTGTAGTATGTACAAAATAAAATCTCATGTTCCAATGACACATAACCTGTGATGAACTGAATACTGATGCTTTTCCACAAATCTTGTATTCCTTAGTGCCTTTACCACTTTTCAAAAGTCATTGTCAACTTAAGCACAAGTTGGCTTGTGGCTGACTTTAGCCAAAAAAAGAAAAAAAAAAGGTAATTATTAGTAACTGAATATAAAATAGTTGCAACCTGATGCCTTAAATGAAACTTGGGTATCATGTAAGGATGTTTTACCACATGGAATAATTGTTCAAGAAGTAAGGGATAATGACATAGTCTCCATGAGACTTTGCTCTGATAGATAATATCTTAAAGGGCCTTTAGAATTGCAAACCAGGAATGTAATTCCATCAGGCCAGTGTAGTAAGAGCTGACACTAATTCTGCAGATTGGTTTTGTCTTCTTAAGCCCAGATCAGACATTATTTTAAGATAATCAATGTGAAAGGTTTGAAAGAAAAACAGCTGTAAAGTCCTGATCTGGTTCCTTCACAAAAGAGTCCTGCTGAAGGTTTACTTTTATGTGTGCAGTATGAGCCCTTTTTATAACATTAATTTTCAGGTATTCCTTCACAACTGCATATCACTGCTTTATTTTCTCTTGGCGAATCATAGTTACACTGTTGTCATTGCAAGAGTTCAGACATCAGCATTTCTATGTAAATACCATTTGACTATGTTTTATCAATTCTTCATATAAGTGCATGGCCTTATTTCTCCAGAAACTGTTTATGAAGATACAAGGCCTTCTTCTGAAGCCCAGGAAAGCCAACGATAGCTTCATTATGTGTCTCAGTGGAACAAGAATTTCACCTGTAACTCCTTCCCTAAGGATCTCTATACACAGAGGAAAAAAACTATTCTAATTCTGGAAGTAAAATCAACTTAAATCCAAAACTAATTATGGCTCCAACAGATTTGCAACACATTTGTTCTATGGCATTATAAAACTCACATGCCTACATATTTACCTGGGAGATACACTTGTGAGGCTCTGGGGAATTGTTAAATAATGGAAAAGAGAATGTTAAAGTAAGCAAAAAGAAGGTATGAAATGATGTAACAAGTGAGCAAGGGTCAGCAGGTGGTATTATTACAGTGCTGTCAAAGGGCAAATGAAAGGGAATAAACAGTAAGTTCCCCTGGAAGAACACCAGGAGGACAAGATAGATACTCTGAGCTAATATTATTCCACATTTAGAGAAAGGGAGAAATCCCTGGGCCATGTATATAAATTTTGTTCCTTAATTGTAAGTTTTACTGGGAAAAGATCTTCTGCATTTCTTCAGCAGACATACACTATTAGCCATTAATGAGAACTTTGGCAGTTTTTCCTTACAGCAGCTCTAGGTTTCATGTTTAAATATTCAAGGACATAACAATTCTGTTGACAAGTGGTAGAATTCATCTTCTTTGAATAAACTATCCTAGATTTTTTTATCTAATTTGCAGTAGTCATACAGACCTCCTACTCAATGGAAAGGGATACACAATTGTACAGAGAAATTCATCCCATCTTAAGGAGCTGCCAGTCCCCTTTTGGAAGTATTCATCTCTCTCTAGAGTTTATACAGAGAGTCTAAATGGTTTACTTAGGCTGACACAACTTCTAAATGGATCATGGCAAGGTGAATTGTACCTCTGGAAGGAACAACCTGTTCCTCCTACTTAAACAAAATTCAGCCATATATCCATGAAGAGTATTGAAAGAGAGAAAAAATAGAGAGGCTTTTACTCTCCTGACAGTTTGGGTAGGATTTACTGTTTATGGGAAGAGAACAATAAAACCCAAACCAATTCATACCACACATCATCAGGAAATAACTTCTTCCTAGGTGGCCTGTGGTTAGATAACTGCTGCCTCACTTCAAGCCTGGAGCAATTAACCCAGTGAAAATGAGTGCAGTGAGATAGTTTTTAGTCAGAGAAGACAGACATTTAGGATACACTTGAAGCCATCTTGTCTCTATGACCTGTAGTGCTGATAAAACAAAGCAGATATTTTCTGCTAGATAGTGTTGATTCACCCAAAACTTTAAATAGCTGCCTTCTTAATGAAAATTCTTAAGCTTTCTGTGTTGTAAATTCACACATAAAGATAAGCTGTAGCTTGTTTCTTCCAAAAATACCAAAATCTTTTCCAACATGAATCAAATTTCACAAGATAAACAAAACAATTTGCTATCACGGATATAGCAAAAGCTTCGGGCCTTGGCCAACTGGATGTATTTATCTAGTTTCCATGACAAAGATAGAGTCCACTTCCAAGATGTTGCAAATGTCTGGGCAGTTTTTCAAAATAGAGTGGAGGGGAAAAAAAAAAAGTAAGTTATGGGGAAAAAAAGTAAGTTATGTTGTTATTTTTACTTTATAACATTTCTCTGATTTTGGAGATTGTAGTCAGAAGATTTGTGCATGGTATCATTACTAAATATAAAGGGAGAATTTTTTTTCTTATCTCTTTGTTAGTAAAGAAATTTGTTCAAAAAATCTGTTACATACACATTCTCCAGTCACTTTTTTTTCAGTCAGTATGGGGCCAAGATCTTCAAGCAGTTAGAATATCATAATTTGGTTGAAGGAATTTGACATCTTTGATAAACAAACACCACTTCAGTGTTTTCTAGAGGCCATTTTGAGGCTTCCTGATTATTTAACAACTAAAACCAAAATATTTAAAAAAAAGCATTTTAGCCAAGTGACAGTGCAGAGGTAGACAACCTAGAGGAGACAAAAAGCCCAAGCTATTCAACACTTCAGAATATGGGTAATGATTGAAGCCATAGTTTCAAATTTTATCTGTACAGAAATAAATGATGCATGATGTATGTAGAATTTTGAGGATTTGTTAGCTTTCAGATCAGGAAGAAAAATATCTCATTGCACAAGTTATAGTCTTGCAATTAGAACCAAAGCCACTTAATAATGTCAGAGAACAGAAAAGTACAGATGTTAAAAATTAAAAACACTATACAAAAAGTTCCTCTGATTCAATACTGCTATTGTTTTGAATGCAAGATCTTCATTAGAGAATATTATCAGCCTAAAATTAATGTACTGTCATTGAAATAAGATGTTCAAAACCCCTCAGAAGTAATCTTGCCTTGCTCACTCAGAATGTAAAGAGCTATTTCTCAATGCTTACCACATAGTTGTATAACTTAGTATCCCCTTTTCCAAGGATAAATTATGCATCTAATGGCCTTTTTTCATCATTGCACCACAGTAAATATGTAATTCACTGGTCCAGATCACATTATATGAAGATGCTTGTTTTCAATCAACAAAGTATTTAAAGGTAAACAAAAGCAACAGTCTCCCATGCTAACATCAGTGGAAGTTTACTTTATTTGTGTCCCAGGTGAATTTTATCTTCATGAACTTTTCCCATGGAAATAACCTAACATGTTGATCTACACTTTCAGGTGTCAATGGTACTCAGATGTGCCCAGTTTCCATTGCCCTAGAAGAAGATTATGGTTATTATGGCAACATCCCTCGCCTCCGATACCTTCGTCTGGATGGAAACGAAATTCAGCCTCCAATCCCACTGGACATCATGATTTGTTTCCGACTACTTCAAGCTGTTGTCATATAAAGATATTGCAGTGTCACTCTTGTACCATGAGAGTGCTAAGATACAAGTTTTGCTGGAATGAAACTTGTTCTAATTCAAATCAAGAAGTAACAGCTTCATTTGACTTTAATTTTTTTTCTTGGCTTGTATCTTTTCCACAACTGAAAAGGCTGTTCTTTCAGAAGGGATTTTGTATGGACCTGAAACATGTGCTTAACACCTTATCCTATAAATTCATAAGTGAATATATTGAAAAATCATTGGTGTAAGATCCCAAATATTCCAAAGAAAATCCTTACTTACTCCATCTTTCTTGTCAAATGTGACAATGCCTACCCTGCTAACATAATTCCTATAGACAAGTTATGTGTCTTCATTTTGTTATATAGTAACTAACACAATGAATTTGTGTTAGTTAGCACTTGACCAAATACAAATGCTAATAAAATCATGAGCTGCATGATTAGTAGTTATCAGAACTGCCACTGACATTTCAGATAGTGACTCGTGGTGAACAACCACTTAACATGCAAATAACCCATCAACTGCTGTCATCCTTTGAAGACTAATACTTTTAAGGTGAAAAGTACATGAGGCTTAGTGTCCAAAGTATACTGAATATATATCATTGTAGGGGTTCATTCAGTGAATTTCAGAACTGGAATAAACTGATCCAGCTCAAATTCAGGGAGTCTCTCAAAGTCCCAGTTTTCTGTTGTTTTATTCCATTTCTAGTTTTGACACCGTTTCTTTCTGCAACTTTGGGATCATCATTGAATATTTGGTTAATTTTAGTTTGCAGAGAGATACAACCAAGAATAGGAATGATTAGATATTTCATGGACTAGGTACTTCATAAAAATTTGAATGGCTAGTTAATGTAATGGTGATGAAGAGAAAATTAAGAAATTCAGAGATACATCCCCTCCCAATTATTTGCTGAACTAGGAAAGCACTTGCATAGGGACTGTGCCATTTAAGCAAATACATTCAACTCAGAGTAGTATTCAGCTATCTGCTAACTAACACACATGCACACAATAATACTGGATTTTAGAGAAGTCCAGATTATTAGAACACAATAAATTAACAATTCACTAACAACAGAGATATCAAAAGGTAACTTTTAATGAAATATGGGTGATTTTATCAAATCTAGTTGATTTTTTTCTATTTTATCATATTGACTTTCAATAAATAACTTGAATATTAGAGTCAACTATTCACTGACAGAGTATGACTTTCTTATTTCTGCTAGCCAGCACAACAGACTATCCATCAGTCATTATTTTAGTCTTCTTGCATTTCTAGATAGAAGCAATTAGTTGCATCTATTGCTAACATTTAAAGACTGGCCTCAGTAGCAAGCATTTAAAGACTATGCACATGGTATAATTTTGCTTTGCTGTATTTTCTTAAAAGTAGATTTTTGAAAGTGTTGAGAACTGTAATTTCTGACAATCAATCCTTTTTATCTGAAAATCAGGCCTTATTCTGACCCAGAGAACTTGTGGAAACAACCTAGTATAGAAACCCAGCATAGGAATTCATAAATCTGATCACTAAACCATTTATTTTTGCTGTTCTTTTTATGTGATTGCTGAGAAACTCCTGCCCTTCTAACAAAAGTATTTTCTGTACCTCTGTGTTCACCCTATATGAAAAAATACAGATTTAAAAAGTCTTTACAATATGTATGCATGTTTAGTTATGTTCTTTACTCAATAATAGCATAGTAATTTATTTTTGGAAAAAGAATTATGTGACAATACTACTAATTAAATTATAACTAATTATGTTCTTGTACTTGTAAATTAATTTCTACTTTAAACAAACAACAAATACAGGTACTTCAAAGTGAATATTCACAGGTATACATGCACTTATTAATCTTATTTACAGTTCTAATTGTACAGAAAGGATCTTGAAGATCCAGTAAAAATTACCCTTTTAGGTACCATATACACATTGAAGAAAAGACTAAATCTTCCCAAAGAGATGTTAAGCTTAAATATGGCAAAGGTTGATATGTAAAATCATAAAGGGATACTGGAGCATCAAAGTGTTCCACTTGCTGGATAGGGGCATTATGTGATTGAATCAAGAGCACAAGATGTGATGAAATAATTTTTAACAGTCATTTTCACCAGCTGTACTGCTATTTTTCCAATTCAGTGTAATGTGGAAATCCTTATAAATCAGTCCTTCAAATAGTCAGTACTATCCTATGAAGCAATTCTAGAACACATGCAGATGGATGCTCAAGATTTGTTTCTGTCAAATCCCACTTAATCTGAGTGAAGTGAAAATTCGTGATACGTCCTTGGACAAACTTCTGTTGGGCTGAAGAGCTGCTGCTGCCAAGTGCTCTATATTCTACACCTTGGGTGCAATGCTGTCAGACTCCACATCTGAGAATTACTTAATAAAGAGAAAATCTTAAGTATTCTCACTTAGGCTAATTTGTTCCATCTTGATGCTCTCTCCCTGAGCCAGCTCGATGAAGCAGAATAAAAACCAGTTATGTTGCTGCAGTGACCTTTACAAAATAAATCAATACTGATAGGGGGTTAAGCTTCTTTACTGCATGTACGTGGCCATTTGCAATAGTTTTAATATTCTTAAATGTCCTGGGGAAGTTGGTGAAATTTCCTTTCAGACTACAATAGCAGGCCTAAATTGCATTATTGTGTGGTACTAAACAATGTAGGCTTTTAGCCACTAAACAGTCAGTTCATTCATTGTGCCAGAAGACTATAAAGGAATATGTAAAACCCATTGTCTTTCTCCTAATGTTGAGACCCAGTAATACAATGTAAAAAGCATCACTGTGCTTGAAATTCTGATGTTAATTCTTCCTAATCCAAGATTTCTCTAGGACTTCCCACAGATATTTCCTGGTTCAGAAACAATTGTGTTCTTTTCCTCTGAAACCAGGGAGGAGCACACCTCTCAGCTGTCCTGTCTGAAAGTGCAGCTGGCATCAGAGCAGTCATTTGCTTCCCTTACTTGTCAGAACACATTGCAATCAGTTTTGAATTGAATACCATGGAAGCAAAGGCCTTTACAAGTACGACAAGCTGAGAACAGGTCACCATAAGCATACTGCAGCCATGGTCCATCACTAATCAAACCACAAACATCCAGTGCTTTTTGAAGAAATCCATCTTACATATTAGGTAATTTTGAAATTAGGGTTGTTAACACAGATGTGCTATCACCTCAGCCAGGGTACAGACAGTTGCCCTGTAAAGAAAAGTATTAAAGCAAAGTGAGAGACTCAAGAACTGAAAATACCCAGACATTTCTGACGTGTCTACCAGCATGATTGGAGGCTGGAATGCTGGATCTATCAAAAGGCTGTGGGGTTTTATAACACAGCTGGCTCTGCAGGAAAAAAGTTCTTTTCAGATGCTGCTGGCATAGTTTAAAATTTAGCCACATGTGTGATTCTCCCTGCTCCATACTGTTCTCTGGCATTTTCTGTTTCTTTCTCAAGAGTCCAGTGTGCTACCACTATTCTTCAACATTCTGAGGGAAAAACACCACCATAACAATCATGCATAGATGCCAGTGACCACAGCAGCCTGTATGACAGCTGAACACAAACACTGAGGTAAAAATTCAGAAGACAACTAGAAAACTAATTTGCATTTTTGCAATTACTAACTCCAGCACATATCATGTGTCATTGGAGGGATTTCCAGTGACCCTTGCTGCACCCAAATGGTTTCCAATGTTTGCTACAAGTAGTTGCTGTTCACTTTTCCAGCCTAGAAACTATTTGCTGATATCAAATTGCAGCTATTTTAATTACCTACTGGGAATCAGGTTACTGTAACATCTACATTTCTGTCTTGATTGTTAAAGAGCTAATATCTTCTGCCAAGCATGGCTGAGAATCCTTGGTGCTGTTAAAGTCAGCAAGTTAATGTCTTTCTCTTGACTAAAAGTCTCTTCCATAATTGCATTTTTTTCCCCAAACTTGCTTACCCATTTAAACATGATGAGAGGCTCTATAGGGCACCACACTGTGTGTGTAGTGATACTCAGGGATAGCAATAACCACTTCAGGTCAAGTGTATGAAACAATATCCATAATTCAGATCATGTTCTGCCCTAGCTAACTTACTATCTCACCCATTAGTGGAAGTGATATTGTTTCTAAGCCCTGTGCTTGCTCTAACAGTGCTAGTTCTAGCAAATCTACACTTTAATGAATTCAAAATCTTTCCCAAAACAGTTTTTTCTTATACTCCCTGCACTGCTGCCAACAGCCTGTATATTCTTCTTACTGGTTTTGTCTTGATTTCAGTAGCAGTGGGATGAGTCCAGAGGGGGGTCACTAAGTTAATCAGAAGGCTGGAACGCCTCTCCTGTGAAGACAGAGAGGGCTGTGGCTATTCAGCCTGCAGAAGAGAAGGCTTCAGAGAAGGTGTAGGTGCCCTATGCTTGGAAGTGTTCAAGGCCAGGTTGGATGAGGCTCTAAGCAACCTGGGGTAGTGGAAGGTTCCATGCCTATGACAGAGCTCTTGGAATTAGATGATCCTAAAGGTCTGTTCCAATCTCAATCACTTTATGATTCTACATCCATTTGACCAAACTATCTGCCCATCAGCTTTATTTAATTTCTTCTGTGTTTTTTAGCTTAGGCATCATTATGCATGTGTGTTAATATTTGTCCTGATGTCCTGCCCTTTCCTGGCACTTCAGCTCCATCTGGAATTCCCCAGGGAAAGGGTTGTCCTGACTGCACACAGCCATGGCAGCAGAACAGCCCCACTACTCACAGTGCTCACACCTCCCACAGTGTCTCTGTGCAGACCCAGGCTGGTGCTGCCCTGTAGGTAGAGTATATCTGGAAATCTATTTCCAAGACTTTGTCTCCTCACTCCCAGTCTTTTTTGTATGAAAATTTATGAAGAAACTAGAATCACATCTTCCACAAAGAAAAGCTGTTCTTAATTAGGGACGGGGTCAATGAAAGTGACATATGGACTCAGCAGCTCTCAGTGAAGCTAGGTTTTTTCAATGATTTTTATTCATCAAAATGGTCCATTACCATTTTTATGAAATCTTAGTGGATGCAGAAAAAAAGCGAATATTTTCAGCCACAGGAAAGGAAAAAAAAATAATGTTCATGTTTCTTACTTAATATTCTTGTTGCTAGGATGTCCATGGAGCATGATGTGCCCTTCGCCAGTTACTGAAATCCTTGAATTTGTCTGAAATCATGCTCCCACTGCTAGGAAGCCTATTTTGAGGACGGTAATCTCCTTGTGATGCTCTACTTTGTTACAGGACTTCAAATAATCACCAATTCTCTCTCCTGGCAGTGAGGATAGCTTTCATGGTATTATAGGATCTAGGCTCAAGACCCTGTCTGAATCAGAAGCAGATTGAATTGGAGTGCAGATTTATTTTTTCTCTGAGGAGGCTGTTTGCAGCATCAGACTAGAGATGCTGAGATTCACTCTTTTGTGAATCCTAAGATTTGTTCCTTTCAATGACTGGAACTGCTTCTAATGAAGAAGACTGATAGCAAACCTTCTCAACTCTGCTTAGCAGCAGAATAGAAGTGTGTTACACTTAAAATTTGCCAGAAACAAGGTGCCCAAATTCCCTTCCTCTGAATTGCTGACCAATTTGGGAAGAGAAAGCTGTGCATGAAGGTTTTCTCTAAAACTCTCCCTGTTTTAGATCTTTTAAAAAGCTAATTATTTATGTGTTTATTTTGGTTTGGTGCAAGTTCTTTAACATTAAATTTAAAATACCACATATGAACATGGTGTGAGGTCTATTTTTCATTTTTAGATAAAGAAGAAGACTAAAATAATTAATTCCTTCTCAAATAAATATAAATAATTTTACATTGGACTGACCATCAAATAAACAAACAATCAGAAAAGCAAATTTTCTGTTCTCAGGCCAAATTTTCCATGCTTTCCTCTTTTTCTCCATTGTTCTTTGCTTACATCTGCATTCTGTCTGGGATCAGTGTAACAGAATTATTAGGTATTGAGGAACACTGAGAATTATTTCAGCTGCAGTATTATCCATGCTTCCCATTTTCCTCAAAGCATTAATAAGACTTATGCCTATATTTTCCTAGTTTTGAAAACCCTGCACTACAGCCCCCATTTCTTTATTCAGGAAAAAAGGTGCTCCTAGAGATTCAAGGCTTTCTGTGGTTCTGCTTTCTCCCATGTTTAGACATCCTCTGCTTACATCCCAACACTCAGGTGGTTTTATTTCCTGCTGGTTTAATACTAGCTCCATACTGGGGTTTTTCCCAATGTTAGCACTGTAAGGCTTGGAGGGGGATAAGTCCTGTTGCTGGTGGGCTGCTGCTGGCATGAGTCATCTGGCCTTGGTGAGGGAATGACAGCCAGGATCTCTTGTGTCTGAGGAGCTGCAGCAAATAACCAGCAGCTCAGCTCATGAAGGCACTGAATTATGTGGCAAGAATCAGTGCAAAAATGGGTTCAACATTGAAGTCTATTTCATCACAAACATGCAAAGCAGAAAATTATCCAGAGCAAGACAGACAGAAATGAAGATGCAATTGGGGCAAACTGTCAAACTTAAAAAGTATGTGCAAGTACTTGTACAGGTCTTTGGAAACCTATCATGAAGCCTGGGCTGTTTGCTGCTATGGCATAAACCCAGAGGGACTTCAGAGAGAAAAAACAGTGGAAAGCTGTGAATGCAGAAATGGAAACACTTTTACCCCCTCTGACTGCCTCTTCTGATTGCACTGGCTGAATCAACACTCACAGGGTTTTCTAATAATGTGTAAGGATTTGTCTCTTGTTTACCTTCTCACAGGTAAACAGTAGGCTGTCAATAGGGTTTGTTTGAAACAGTTTTTTATTTGATCACTGAGACTGGGTCTAAACAGTCATCAGGCAACATTTCTAGATCTTCAGAAACTGTTTAAAAATTACCAGTTTAGGAAGAGCCCAGCAGTCATATGTGTTGCTGAAAGCTCATGTAAACATTTAGCTTGTTTAAAACAACCCAGGAAACTAAGAGTGCCTCTCCTTTGAAAGCTGCTATTGTTTATAGGGAGAATATACTAAGTACTTCTACAGTTTGCATTAAGTTTTCATTATTTCAGAAACTATTTTCAGAGGAATTCATGTGCCTTATTTAAAAGAAAATAAACTTAGAACAAGCATATCTTGCCATTAGTGGACAATTTGAAATGTTTTAGATAAACTTTTTTGTGTTGATCTGCTAGAAGACACATTTTGTATGGAATATTTGCCTCCCATTGAAGTGCAAACATTTAATATTTCTAAATTTTCCTGCTTTGTGTGTGTAGTGATGTATATAATAATTTTAAGATTCTTTTCAAATTTAACAAAATGCCTGATGTACTGGGGATTACTGGAGCTATTGACTCCAGTTAACTTTCTTGTGGGAATATAAATTCCTATTCTTTCAAGAGACTTAGCCCTCAGACTGATGCCTTTTGATGTCTAACTTGTCTAAAGATGAACTGAATATTCTGAAGCCTTGTCCATAAACAGCTGAAAAGAAAAGCTGAAATAAAATTAGGTAGCTTGTATAGCCCTGGACCAGGATTAGGTGAGATTTCCTCCTCTGCATCACAAAATCACAGTTATTTTCTCAGTTGTAGAACCAGGATCAGATAGAAACTGTGATGAAGAGGAAGTGATGTGATATGAACAAATCAGAAATCAGTTAACAGATCACAGTCAAAATATCTGTGGATGGCATTCTTTACTTAGAAAGGCAAATTTAGCCCTATAGATGGCCTTTTTACACTTGTAAAAAAAGTGCCCTTTCACAGTATTGTAATTGCAGAAAAACTGCCTTTTTACGGGGAAATCTTAGAGATCTCAAACATATGTGCAGGAGCCTTATTTGTTACCACTTTTACTCAGTACTTCCAGATATAGGATATGTGGTCCATGTCTGGAAAAGTAACAAAACAACTTTATCCTTCATATTTTATGTAACCAATATAACCACACCTTGATAAGGAAGAAGAAAAAAGAAGTCAAATACTAGAAGAGAGAATATAAAAGATATGAAAAGGATGACTAGGAAGGGAAGAGGAAAAACTTGTGATGAGGGGATAAAAGAGGAAGAAGGAAAGACATTTGGAAAAGAAGGAAGATTGAGAGCATTACTGGGCATCCCCTTTCATAAGAATAAAACAATGGGCAAGCAGACACAGGATACTCGTGTACTTTTAGGGAGAAAAACTGGGAGTTGGAAATCTCGGAAAATATCAGTCTACAAAGGTGTTTATTTTCTGAGATTTATAATCCTTCGGCCTGGTCTAGAGTTTGGGAACTGGCATGACCGCAACAACCAAGAGTAAGTGCTCAATATTTGTAATGCTGACTAAAGCACTGATAAATACACAGTCCAAACACAAAGGAAGTGTGCAGATGTGTGAATAACACCCCTGAGCTTTCTTCAGATCATGCATTGCTGTATTCTGTGTATTTCATGCTTTTTTTCATGCCTTTTAGAATGAATTCCAAAGGGAATATGGTAATAGGCCACAACCATCAATTTCATTAGTTAGAAACCACATGAAGAGGTAATGTCAGTAATGTCAGCAGCAAATTAGCTCTGGCAGCTTCTCACGTTTAGTCTTCATCCTGTAAAACATATACTTCTCCATTTTTTATCAGCTTATATACCTAGTTTTATCAGCTGACATATCAGACGCTGGCAGATGTAAGATCCAAGGTCTATGAATTTTCAGAGGCATGTTTACTTGTTGGCCTTTACAGAAGTGCTATGGCCCCCTAAATACTTTCAGGTGCTGAATCATAGCTCAGATGTAGTACAAGATCAAAAGCAAAGTTTTGCTTCTTGCTGGCCTCCATTTCACATCATGCAATTAAAAAGTCCTATTTTTGTCTAGGAATACTGGAAACAAATTGTCCATGCTGAAGCAGAAAAGTCGATATTTGATGGTTATAGAAAAAATGTTTAAAGAAATTCAAAGAACTGTCCAAACACTGCTTAATATAAAATCTTTGGCCATCTAAATGGGAAGGCTTTGTGAAGTCATTTTACTCCTGATGGGAAAACAACTGAATACTTAACATTGATTGATATGGACCAAATTTAAATTTAGATTAATATTCCAGAATATCAGAAATCCAACTTGATTTTTTTTTTCACTGAAGAACAGGTTACTTGTCAAGATAAACTCTTTTCAGCTGGGTTTTTTTTTTTTTTTTAAGACAGATAAATGTCTGATCTTACATCCTCTGGAGTCCAGGAATGCAAAAGTGAATTTCTTCCTATACAGATAGATTGGGTTAGATTGTTCCCAAATGGATTCTGGTCAACAATTTGACAGTGAGAACAACCCCACTGTTTTGAAATGGCCATGACAGCAATAGCAACAAAATTCAGCTGTTCCTTCATTCGGGACAATTAAGTCAGTGAAGGAGCCGTTTCCAGACAGGGAGAGTGATCTTATGGGTTCCTATTAAAAAAAACAGGGAGAAAGAAGGGCTAAAAGGTAAACTGCAAATTTCCCTAAGCTCTTTTTTACCTCAATCATATATAGAACATTTAAAAAAATATATTAATTTTGAAAGTAAATTTAAAAGGAAAGGGAAAGCTGAGAAGAAAATACTCAACAGCTCTCCCACCAAATCCCTGTACCCACAGAACTGCTTTTTTGGCTCAACCTTAACACAACATATTTTTGTTTCAATACAAAATCTAATTAGGGAATAAAATGTTGGTTTGGATCATTCATTCCCTCTCCACAGTGACTCATCTTCTTGCCAGAATTCCACAGTGGCAAGGTTGTTCTTTGTGTCAATAGCTCCCAATTGAGTGATACATATGCCTGTTTCAAGATGATTTTTTCCAACTAAATATGTGCAGCACACAAAAGAAACATACAGAAACAGATTGCATGCACGTAAAAGACACAGGATAGAGGAAGAGGCACAAGAGTGAATAAAAGATACCATGAAATGAAGACTTTTATGAAACTGGTTTTAGTTAGAGGAAAATGAAGCTTTTAACCATAATCAATGCTTCAAGCTATTCTGGAAATAATCCAAGAGAAATGAAATGAGAATGAGGTACATGAAAGCTTCTGGGGTTGCAAAAGTAACAGCTGTGTCTAGAGACGCTGGACAAGAGGGCTTCTTATTCAAATATGTCTGTTTTAATAGTATTTCTAATTCAAGCATACATCTCAATCCATTACAACAAAGAAAAAAAACCACAGTAAGCACACAGGACAAATACCATATGATCTTCAATAAACAGCCTTATAATTAAACACCGTGTAATTATTTCAAGAATTGAGTGCCAAAAATATGTTGTGATTCCATGAAATGTACCCTTAAGGATTTGTGAAAAAGAATAGATATTCTAGGATCTGTGCCCATTTATCCCCTTTTGTTCCACATGAAAGAAATTATATTAAATCAACTGAATATCTGGAAGGAATTAAATCATCATCTCTCATTGGCAAACCTAAAGGAAAAATTCAGAAGAAAGCACAGTTTTATATAATGAAAGTTCTCATGTTTCATGGAGTAAAAGGGAAAAAACTAACTGCCAAAGGGAAAGTTTTTGTTGCCTTTGGTTATTCTTCTCAGACTATATATTATGGAGTTTCCCTCTGCTCCCTTTATTATCTTTATTCAATGATATAAAATTCCAGACATAATGAAATGAAACCATTTCAAATACTCTTGCATTAAGTCCTTCAGGAAGAAACTTTTCTCTGTAGCAGCTGATACAGTGACAGTCACTGGCACTACAGAGTAGCAACCAAAGCTGAGTGGTCCCCTCAGCAGGATTCTTTTTAATGATAGACATGTCTGACTTATTAAGTTCCCTTGAATTATATTTAAAGTAGCACATGGGCCAAAATCTGCCTTTGTTAATGGGGTTTCAGAGGTGTAAATGAAAGCAATGACTTTTGCCAGCAGACTAAGCTCGCCACAGGCTCCAAGTGATTTACCTCAGAGATGGCTTTACTTCAGTAATGTGTTTAACAAGTCACACTGCACTGTTCCTTAATTAGTTTTGGCCTATCATGCTTATGTATTAGCTATCATTAAACCACCATAAAATGTTCTGGCCTCAACTTTCCTTAATCTGCACTCTGACAGGAAAATCTGATCTTTTTCACCAGCTGCAGCTGTATCCCTCAGAATTTACTAAGGCAAAGAAAATCTATGAATACTAGAAATTGCAAATGAGATGAACACTTTCATCTTTGCATACATAAAATTTCCTTCCAGGAAATGGTTATGTGAAAAGGTGGTGGTTCTGCATTTTATTTATGGGTTAAATAGCAACATCAGTAACTGGGTATGCTCCTAATTCTCAGGACATTCTTCAGTAGCTCTTAGTCCTTCCCTCAATCTCTTCCACTCCTTGCTGATCTCTCTTTGCTCATTTTCCTTGGATGAGTTTATTGATTCACACTACTTGATCTTTAACCTCTGTGGTAGGGGTTCGTTCCCCAGTCTCCTGCTGACAACTATATTAAAGAAACTGGAATTTTAGATGGGGGAAATGAAGCTAATTCTTTTTCTGCACAATTCTCCACAATGTCATCTATGTGTCTTCCTTACTGATACTAATATCTCACCCACTCTTCTTTTGGATACCACAATTCTGTGGTGTGAATATTTGCACTACACGCTATGCTCTTTCCTATACCTGAACTGTTATTCCTATGCATGATTCTTGTCAATGTTTTTATAAAGCTCTGTTATTAAAATATCTTCCTTCTGATCTCCAGTACAGCAATCCTTTTTTTCTTTCTTCTCTCCTTGCCCATGGCCATTCAGATACACTTCATACATTGTAAACACCCAGTTTCAAATACTCCTCCTTGCCTCCATTTTGACTATGACAGGCTATGGCTGAATATTCCCACTTACTCCTTTTCCTCAAATGCTAAAAGAACCCCTTCTGATCTTCATGTACAACTTTTTCATTTGGAGCAAAAATCTCCATTACTTGTTATCACATAATCTAATTAACACATTTTTGTGATTTTACAGTAAATGACCAAAGGTTTTTAGCCATCATAGGACAATTCCTCTAGTGCTTTTACAGTTAGGAAACTTTAAAGTTTCCACCTAAATTTTTATGTGGCTGACAGAAGGGCTTTTGTCATGGTGCCAGCAGATAATTTTTTCCCCAGTTACTTACAGTGGACCAACTGACTACCAAAGAATCAGCAAAATAACTGCGGGTATCTGGGCAAACAATACTATAATCACTGCACTGCTCATCAAAGGACAGAAACAAAAAGAAAGTACCATTTATACAATGAAATTTAACACTGTTTCCCGTGTGCCTGGATGTAGAATTTTTCTCTGCACATAGTTGGAGTTATTCCCTTAGTCTAAAACTGGATGAATCTGGATAGCTCTGGGTTTACAGACTTCAGAAAACTTGCACAGGCTGAAACTTCCCCATGAATGATTCCTTCACACACTCACCAGCACAGCTTTGTGTGAAAACAGGTATTGAGCGTGTAGGATTAAAGGCCTTTCTCACCCTGTTCTGGTCCTGTTTCTCAGCAACAGAGAGATGACTGAGTTTGCAGAGCAGACACCACGTGGTAACTTGATGCAGATGGTGAGCTGAGTAAGAAAACTCACAACAAACAAACCCCCTAAAAGACAATGCCACTAATCAAAAGCTTAAAGGCTATTTGATCACACTATCTTGAGATCTTTTGTAGCTACCAGGATCTCTGTGAGTGTGACTGTGTGTGTGTGTATGTGCATAAATTAGAAAAATACTTTTGGAAAACGCCGCCTATATTCCAAATAGAGCTGAAAAGCAATTTTTTAATACTTCAATTCAACCACACATGGAGTATTAACTTCAGTATTTTTATTGGATATCTGCATTTTAAAAATATGACTGTCTGACCTGTAAAATAGCAGAGAAATTCACATGCTGCTCATTAACTAATTATAGTTTCCTTCATTGTTCTGCTCATAGCAACCTGCACTTTTGCTGGACTGCTATCTGCATTGATATTTTCTCCAAACTTTTTAAAGATGTTTTCCAAATAATTAATTTGTGTAAATGACGGTTTGATTAAAAACATCTTTAATTCTCATTCACAGCCACATTATTTTACTGGTAATAAGTAAGTCCATCGTCATTCTAAGAACTAAAGCTAATTAATAGTTTTCCTTAAAGCCTATGAGAAAAACCAAGATTTTCACATTCTTTGTACATTAGTGTCTCAAAGGACATGTTTCCACATCTACTCAGAAAAGAAACAGTTTAAAGCAGAAATTCAAACCAAATAAACAGAACTATTGGCTGAAGGGTGGTGTGTCTCTTATTTACAGTGCCAGAGGTCCTGCAGTCAGGCTGTGGTTAGCCCTGGCCCACACCAGCTGTGTCTGTCTCACTCTGTGCAACTGGCTCCTTCACTTCTGCCCCCTGTTTTCTGACCACAGCACCCACCTCCCATGCACCCACTGCGTGCCACTACTCCTTCTGTACCTTCAGCCTGAAATTCTGTGTTATAGTCAGGGCTAGATCGTGTAACAGGACCCATACTCAAACATTGATTCCATGACAGATTAAGAGAATTAATATATTTCAAATATACTAGATCAGAGCAACATGAATTAAGGTCAGTAGAGCTTCCCCTGAGATCCAAGCCCTCAGAGCCACTACCTTGGCTCCTGCTAGAAGAAGCAATCAAAAGGAGATAATGCATATATGGCATTGAAGGGTGCAATGGATATTTTGAGAACCTAAAAACTGCATGTATGACACACTGGTGACTAAGCAAAGTTTTAACATGACTGGTTTATACACTGTACTAATAATTTCCAGATTGTATTCTACAGTCTGGAGGAATTATAACTTTTTGGGATCACTGTGTTTGAGAATTACTTGCTGGTGAGTTGTTCTAAGATTTAAGATACTACAAGTTATTATTATCCATGCATATTGTAACAAATTCAGTAACAGCAGAGAACTCCTTTATGTTGCAAATGTTGAGGCCAGTCAAATGCAAATTATCATGCCAACTTCTTTGTAAATATTTTTTAACATTTTGGAAACACATATAGGGGGTATAAACCACTGCAATCTATGTAAATAATAAAATGCAAACCTGAGAGTACACATAAAATTTCATAATCAAACTTCATAGGAAACTGGGAAATATTTATGCTAATGAGAAAATCAACTTTAATTTATTACATCAATTTCAATTTTTCTCTGGATATTGAGGACACTATGCTACATAAATTTTTTTCTATTCTCTATCCATGAAATAAGTGAAGTAAAATAGTGTTCACAGTTTCATTTGAATAAATGGGTGTGTGAACATATAACACAAAACTTGTGCTCTATGAATTCCAAATCCTTGTCTTGTTGACCTTTGTTTCTGGTTTATTTTTCAATCCCAAGCAAAATATCATTTGTCTTCTAGAGATAAATATGATAACCCAGCTCTGAACTGTACTTCTTTAGCTAAGCAAAAGCACACTGAAATTTTCCATCTCTGGGGCCAGGAACTGCATTTTCCTGAAAGGGTCTAACACCACCAGTCCACAGGCTGGGCTGGAACAGCAGACAATTGCTCTGTATGCTAATAAAAACCATTTTGCAACACCACATGCTTGCATACTCAGCAGTACTATCTTATATTCAACCATGATTAAAGAAAGAACAGCAATTTCTTTCCCTGCTCCTTCTCAAAACTGATGTAAATTATACCTCTTAAACAGCATATTGTAAATTTGGTTTTAGAAGAATGACAGTCTGTCTAATGTGAGTGGAATAGAATCCAAATATGTGAGCCTGAAACTCTGACTCCTGCCTTTGGCCTCACTGGGAATTCCTGAAACTTCCTTCATGAAGGAGCTCTGGTGTAACCTGCAAAGATCTGCGTGCATGCACGTACCCAACAGGCCAACCCAGGTGTGTTGTAACCCAAGTAATTTCAAAAGTATGAAAGGAGTAGTAACAAGGTAGAAAAAATTGACCCATTAAGATTTGTCCAGCACAATCCTCAGAAAAAAATCATCTTTCCTTCTCTCATATGCATATTTGCATGGAACAGGGAAAATTTTTATTTTAGTCACCAACGTCAATTTAGATTATATTTCAGTATTACCTCCCAGCTGTTTCAAAACCAAAATTACTAAATACCCTTCAAAAATATATTCTCTTGATACTTTTTAATCAAATAGAAGTGCAAGGAACATAATTTATTATAAACTGTATTTCAGACCTGTTTTAGCAGAGCTTGAATAATTGGACTTCTCTGATTTCCAAAGTGCTTTTCTAGGCTAACAATATAGTTTATTCGTATACAACATATAGTGACAATCTGACAAGTTTTTCATCTGCTTTAAAATTCATATCATAGAGAAAGAGTGAATAGCATACTCTGATGGATTTAACTTGTGGGCTTATTACATAAACAAATGTTAGACATATAAAATTAGCAATGCATTTAAGGAGGATCTTTGAATTTTATATCAAGCCTGGATTAAGGCAATTGAAAGTTTGGATCTTGCTCACAGTTTGCAACAAAGTTTAGTAATTTCAGAAGCAGATATTGAAGGTTCTAAATCACCCTTTCTGAAAGTAAAGTGAGAGCCATCCATTCCTGTTGCTATAACTATGGATTGTTTGATTCTACTGTAAATGTGCATGGTCTCTGTTGAAACGAATGCTTTTTCTTAACAACTAAGAAGTTCCAAGCATACTGAATGCAATGATGTACCAGAGACTATATAGGTATGGTCTTTCCATATGCAAGGAAATAATACTTTGAATGCTCATTTAGAAAGTCATCAGTCTGCTAGACCAGACTGCATGAAAATATTCTGAGATTTTATTGCTAGTAAGCAATATTAGTTGGATCTAATAGCATACACCTGACAAATTTAAAATTGTCATTTTTTTCTGAAGGATTTAAAAAACCCTGACCAACCAAAAAAAAACAACTGAAAAACCGCCAAATCCAAAACCAAACAGCTGGATGGGCAGTACAAAAAAAGCAGCAAAATATATTTGAAGGACAGGGAAAAAGTCATATGCTATCTGCCTCCATTAGCCATGGAAGTAAGAGGTAATAATTAAAGTAAACACAGAGGAAGACAATAACAGACTTTAAGAGTATGTGAATTGAAAAGGAATCTGCCATCAAGAACAAAAATCAGGCAAATATGAGAAATAACACCCTTTAGTAGATCTTTATGTAAAGAGTAGTTTTTTCTGTGACTCATTAAAAAGCTTCTTTTTATTGCTTGCATTCACTGTTTATGCAGAAATAATTAAATCTAAACAAGACTTTGCTAGCAAAAACAGTTGTAGCTATCTCACATTTTCTGTTTAACTCTCTTTTCCCTGCTGTTTATGCTAATTTGCACAGGGGATGGAACAGTTGGAGCACTCTAAATCCTTCTTTTGTACTTCTTTTAACTTTGATGAGCAAAATGGAAATGCTAATCCCTTCTGCAGACACATGATTTCCTTCCTTTCTCCTCTCTCTGAGATATTTGTTTTTCTGTTATCCAACCTTTGTTCCCTAGTCCCATCAAGCTTCATAGGATGCTGTCCTTTTCCCAGGGCCCTAGGGTGAACGAAATTCCACAACCAGCAACTCATGAATTGCAACTGGTACTGAGACAGGCAAGGGATCTATCAAAGCAGATTCCTACCTCTCCATCCTCTTCCTATGCCTACAGAACAAACAAACAAACAAACAAATAAAAGAGTCAAGAGTGTTCAGTACTGCAGAAGGAATCAGTCTAAAATACTGGCCTGAATTTTAGCCCTGGAAATGATCGTAGTGCCTTCAGTGATTCCAGAATTTCACATTGTGCTTTTCCTTTGTTCAGTATAATTCTGACCACATATTTCAGATTGGAAAATGAATGATAAATAATGATGCAGGAAATAATAAAATCATTTAAAAAAGGGTGAGAAAAGCTTTTATTTGGACATGAAGCAGACACACTGGTACATCATGTAACGTCTGTGAAAATGTTGGAGGATTTTCATATTAAATGACTGGGAGAAGTAGGATGTCAAAGATGTGTGATCCAAAGCTCTTTGATATGCACTGTAGTAAAATTCTTCATTCAGTGGGCCTAATCTTGGAATACTAAATACTTTTATTTAGAAAACCAAAACAAATCAATTTTAATTAGGTAAAGGTACATACATATATGTAGGTAAAAGGATATTGTTTGAAAAGTCATATTTTAAATCCTATATTTTTTTTAACTCACAATAATACATGCCTTTCCAAATAATTTAAAGTGTCTGTAGATGGAGTTACACCTACTTTGCAGTTACTTGTCTACAGTAAACTCAAAGAAAACTAACATTCATTTGCTTCCTCATACTAACATTACCAAGCTCATGAGTCATAGCATATGTTGAGAAATGAATATTCATGGACCTCCCACTTCTGACCAAAACACAATTGTCTCTGCCACACAATATGAGTGACCCAATTTTGTTCATCTGACAGATGCTTTTCTGGTCACAGAATATGAAAAATTTGGAGGAAACCAAATGTGACGTTTTAAGAGACTACATAACCCAGCAGTTGAATTTACTGTCACCATTACAGGAACACTCATGTATTATCTCCCCCCTTATGTAGGACTGGTCCCTGGCCCAGGAGAAGGTGATCTTTTATTTTGTTACTATTGTTCTAGATGAGAATACATCAACATGTTAACTTAGTTTGGTTTGCTTTACTCTTACACAATAGCTTCAGACCAGGAGAATCTTTTAGCCAGGTGCCAAGGTGAAACAACAAAATGAATAAGAAGTTATTTTGGGATTCTCCCATCACTCTTTTAAATGCTGGACATACCTTTCTCCTCTTGTTAAAAATCAGTACTAAAATTTTCCAGAGCTGACACTGTAGACTGAAGACCTCTTCTTCTGTTCAGACTGTCAGGCCAAGAAGCTGACAAGAGGGAAATTTGCTACAATACCCAAGCTCTTTCTGAGATTCAGACAGGATTTTTCATTTTATGGCAAAGATAACATTTTTTCCACACATTTTTTCTTATCTTAAGTTCCTGGGAATGAATCTGTGAGGACTGAAAGAAAAGAAAGCAAAGAAAAAATTATAATGAGTGAATGTTGACAGTCTGAATCAAAGGCTCAGTGCTTTATAATCAAAGCATTGGAAGAACAAGAATAGGATGACCCTGAGGCTTTGGCACTGAGTTCAAGAACACCCTTAGGAGTCATTGCACCTCCAAGAACTGGGAGAACTGAAATGGAAACAAAGGCCTCTCAAAAAACCAGGGGAATAAATTAATTCATTTACTACTGCCAGAAATTATGCAGTGGGAATACATTCTTCCTAGGAATGTGTTAGGCAATGGTCACAGCTGGGTATGCTTCCAGTTTAAGCAGTGCCCCAAAAACCACTGAATGGGATAGAACTCTCTATTAACTTCAGTGAGTTTTTAATCAAGCCCAACTAAGTCAAACAGCAAGATTTAAAGACAGCTGAGGAAGTTCACAAGACAGTAACTTAGACTGCACAAGGCCAGAGGATCTGGAAAAAACCCAAACGTCAGTGAAGGGACTAATTAGAGGACATGAAAAGCTCACTCCCAAGTCTTGGGAATTTCATTATCTTCTGTGATAACAGGACTCAGAAAATGCAAGCAATGATCTGAATCAGTTTCTAACTCAAGTGCAAATTTACTGTGAGCTTTTTAAAAAGCTTGGGGTTTTGCTCAGTGATGCCACAAGACCTCTAAGTAGTCTTTTTTTTCTTTTATCTTTTTTTTTTGTTGGGTCTCTTGGCTTTCTAGCTGGTCTAGAATTGCTAGCGTCAGGACTTCTGTCATCCAAGCTCAAGCAAATTGCCAAACATTAATTTTGGCATCAACTAAGGCATGTCCCCTACAGATGCAGAACTCAATCTCCACATTCTTGTTCTTTAAAACATAAACCAAAACAAACAAAACTGTTTTCTTATTTGTGTGCTTAGCAAACTATCATTCTCATAAGCATGTAAAATTCTTTATATAAAATATATTCTTCTTCGGATAAGTTTCCTAGCTCCAACAAAAAATAGAAATCCAATATTTGAAAGTTAACATTTTCAATTAATTTTACTTGCTTAGTGTTTCTGGAAAACAAGGCCAGCAAAGCATATTGTATTCTGACAAGAGTACAGTATACCACTAAAATCAAAGTTAAGTTCAGACACAAAGTGGTTTGAACTTCATTGGTATTATAAAACGAAAAAGGAAACCTACAGATACAAAAGTTTCAGGCCCTGGGTCTCAGTATGCTTAAATCTACTTAGTTGTGTAAGAATGAAGATAAACATTAATAATTATATTAATACCTTGTTACAGATAAGAATTTTCCTTCAATTTTTCCTCAATAAAAAATAAAAAATTGGGATCTTTTGCACAAGTGAAAGCAATGAATATTTGACCTGCCTAGAGAGAATATGTTTTGTAAATGAAAGAGACACATTGGAAGTGAGGATTTAGCAGAACAAATCTTAAATTACCAAGCACAGCAGAAAATACTACACTGAAAAGTGAAATAATGTTAACTACTTGCAAATGGAGCAGCATAAAAATTATCAGTAGCACTAAGAAGGTGAATGATGAATTTTTGCTGCAGCAGGTACAGGTTTGCTTTGTTGTCAGGAAGGAGCATACACAGGTATGTATTGCAAGCAACTAGATCACCAAATTAAGGAGTAAACTGAGGCTACTGATCTGAAGAAAGAGAAGAGCAACAGGACACAGTAGTGTGGTGTTTTCACTCTGCTTACTGCCCTGATTCTTCATGGAAGAAGATGCTTTTGCATCTTCACAAAGACAGTGAAAAAGAAATTAAAAATACCTGATTTAATGATTCAAGACTTCTATTTTTATAGAAGCAATTAATGCTAAACTTTCCTCAGAAAGAAGTCTGTCATCCAAGACTGGTCATATTCTAAAAGCCACTGCAGACTTGACTCAATTGCCAAAATAGCACATGAAACCTTGAGCTATTTGTCCCACAACACCCTAACCCCTTCTATCTGCTAACAGAGCTATTGCTCTTCTACCCTTTGACCTATTGGCCAAACATCTTGGATTCTTGCCACAAGGCACATGGCTTAAAATTCTTGATGTGCTTTCAGTGGCTTATGCAAATTTTGTCCACTAGGATGGCCTTATTGGAAAAAAAAAAAAAATTGCTGTGGAAGTTACATAAAGCAAAGGGAATAAATTTTCCTTAGCATATTGGAGCCTTATACATGAATCTTCTACATGAATCCCTCCAAGGATACAGAAGAGGTTCTGTTGTAAATATTGGATGTTGACAGTATTAGAAGGCACATTTCATTGAAGAGTTGGAAAAATTATGAAAATATTCAGAGGAATAGGTGGATGTTGTACAAATACTGATAATACAATGGTAAAGAATTAAGTAGGAACTGGTAATAAAGAAAACACAATCAATTAAGAAAAGACACAGCTTGACATGCTAATATAGTAAAACTTTTTGTGGTGTAATAGAGCACATTATACTAGAGTGTATGCCCATTATCTGCAGCTTATGATAGAGACTTATATCAATTAAGAAAGTGGCATTTCCTCTTGGAGGGAAAACACTTGAAGTAGTATATTTTCTGAGCATTGATCCATAAGTACTTACAGAAAAGTAAGGGGGGTGAGGGGAAAGTACCTCTGAATACATACCAGATAATACCTGCAGTAGATGGAAATTTGTTAAACATTATCACATATAATAAGCCACAAAATAGAGATGTTACATATAGAGAAAATATTATTATATAACTCAATTTGCTGAAGGCTTGATTTTGGACAAAGACAAATTTGTATTTGTAGGTTATCAGATAATACAAAAAAAGTTGTTTCCAGAACACAAATTATTGCTATATTGGTAGGAGCACCAAGAAATTTGAGGGGAAGGGGTAAAAAAACTGTCATGTGAAGTAAATGCCATTTCCTTACAACAAATCTTTGTTTGACCTTCCAAAAATTCAGTTCAGCAAAATCATATATTAAAGGTGTTTGAAGTCTGAGAAACTCCCTGGGCTGAGGTCTTCAGCTGAGGGTAGAAGCTGTACTACCTCCCACAGCTGCAGAATGCCACTGCCATTGGTCAGGGTCTAATAGCACTGGCTCTGCATTCTGAGCAGCTCCATCCTATTTGAGACAGCGGAAGCTAAAGGTAAGTTTTGGCACTTCTCTCTTAGGTGAATTTTTATCGCTGGAAATACTAGTATTTGTTTTATTTTATCATGCTTAATACTGATTCAAAGCTCGCAGATTGTGGAGACTATTTATTTTTCCCTGGATATGTCTTAGTTCCTTCCTGTGAGAGGTGTGCATAATCTTCATCAAAATATTTGATCTTACAGCTACTGCAGATGCCAATATTTCTACAGTGCATTCCAATATATTTCATGAAAGGGAAATAGAGACATGCAAACACTGCAAATTAGTGCAGATAGTATAGCCATAGGTAAACTTTTTTTTTTCCAGAGATATTTGATGGGTTTGTCTCTATATATGCAAAATTTAATACTTATCAAGCCTCATACCCTTTAAAAAGCTTTAATTTTTAGGAGTTGTGGCATGCAAGCAATTATGCATAGTGAAAAATTTTTTATTTAAGAATTGTTTATTCAGAGGAAAAATTACACCATATATGTTAGTACTACATTTTGGGTTGATAGATAACATCCTCTATTGCTGAATCATCTGAGATAAATGACATAGTAAGGAAAAGCAAGACCAAAACCAATTCTGTCAAAAATAGGCAGCAGAAAACAAAGACCGACAAAAATCTGCTAATTCTAGCATACTCACTTATTTAAGAGATTGATTGCATTTCTATTTTATTTTAATTTATTTAATTTTTTTTTATAAAGCAGAATACTTTTATTAATATTGGAAGCTAATACTGAAAGGTGAAATTCATCTAAGCTTTCTCGAAGAGAAGACCCAGTGACTCTAGCTTCTTCCAGCAGCAGCCGAAGTCTTTCTGAATAATAAAAATGAGAGAAAAATGAACGCCTTGTGTTACTGACCATCCCCAGAGGAATTTCATATCCTCATGCCTAAACCAACTTTATAAAGACCTCTTTTCATGAAGCTAAAATTCAGCTTGTTGCCCAGTACATACATAAAAAAAAAAAAGTCTCATGTATTTCTTGTACTTTATTATAAGTAGCTACAATTTTGAAATTAAATATTTAAGACTGTGTATCACGGCATCGCATAAGGAATACAGTTTATTAGACTTATGCATTGCTCATTATCTCTGTGCTTTTAGTGAAATTAATATGAGCTGTAGATAAATAAAGATGTAAGTAAAGAACGTTGAATAGAGCCTTGTGTCAGGCATCTTATATGATAATAATGAATGCATCATTTACAAGGAAAAGGGAATGCATAAACACTGCTTCTCAAGCCTAGCATGAATTTTTCTACCATTTTACAATTCTGGAACCTTAAATAAGTGATAATTCAATTTTATAGAACTTTAAATAGGTGATAACTCAGTTTTACAATTCTATTTTCCAAGGAGAACAGGTGAATACACCACACCACAATTTCTCACTACTTCAAAAATGGTTTTGATTGAATAATGAAGGAATTCAGAGTACTGGTGTTACTGTCCTTGGGGCAACATATTATTTTTTATTTTGCTCCCAAGGCCTTTGCAAAAGTATGGTCCAGATGTGCCACACCAAGTAAAATTATGTTCTGACAAACCAACTAACAGGTGAAAAGTGTTTTGATTATGCTTATCCAGAAATGACAGAGTTTCTAATGTTTTCTAACAGGCTGGTTGTTTTGTTTGTTTGTTTGATTCTATTTAGTGTTTTTTATGATGGAGGAGAGATATAATATTACATTTTTATACATTCCAAAAGATTATTTATTGTGATAGAGACAAGTAATATAATAATTTACCTTTTCTCCAGTTTCTCAAAAGTTCATATCGAATTGCAATGAAAATAGGTCAAGTTAGATGAAAGGGTAAAAATATCGTTCAGATGTTTATTTTTACACCAATAAAATTCCATAGGTCTTTTCTAAATTATATGAATATGAATATGGCCAAAGCAGTATGCAGAATTCTCAGCTCCAGCGACTCTTCATGAAGAAAACCAGATTAAACTACTGAGTCACCATAAATAAATGTTAATTATTCATCAGAAATATTGTGGGGTTTATATATAAATATATATATATATATACACACTGTATTTGTGACATGGTACTCAACACCAGGGTACCTACCATCTGTCCATTTTCTTCTCTTTCAGAAAAGAAAACAGAATGCAGACCTTTGTAAATGTTTTTCTGGGATTTTTTATCTTCAAGTCTGTTGTAGCTGCCCCTATCAGTGATACCATAATTTATGATTCTGAGTTCTATGACATACCACTTGGAGAGCTGCCTCATCCATTTGCCCATGATGAAAACAAGCAGTCTGACCAAGTAGAGGTAATTAGAACTTAATTTATTCTGTCTTTCCAAAGTGCATAAATGCAGTAGTTACTGATCAGGTTTTCTTTGCCATGAAAATACTTATCTGACAAATCTACCCGTGGTTTCTATTGCCTTTGCAGTTCATTCACCTTTTCCCTAACTTACAAACACAGACAAAATATATTCTAATTGTTCTGGGCTTTATTTGTGGTAATCTTTAAGAGTAGGTGAAAGGTGCCATGCTTTCCTCAGGTCTCCATGAAATACCCCAAATTCTGTTGGAGATTGTCATTGTAATTTATTTATCTGGGTGATGCATGGAGGCAGTTGAGACAAGATTTCTAGCATTTCCCGTTAAATGAGGTTGTAAAATGCTGTTTCCTTAGGTTTATGTTCACTAGAAGTGTGTCAGGCTATAAATGCTAATGTTTTCTCTTGCTGCTAGGAAAGTGGCAGAAGGAAGAAAAAAGAAAGGGAAAGCATTTGAATTTAAACACAGGAAAGTAAAAAAAAATAGTGAAAAAAACCTGTTGAAACTCTGATACAGTACAAGTGGATAAGATATGTCACCTGTAGAAGCAAGGGACTCCACTTCTTGACTTAAATGTTTCCTTCCTCTTCTACAATCCTTTATTTCTTTACAATTACTAAAAGGCTACATTAATTTTTTTTTCACCCTGCTGATTAGACATTGGCACAACTTCCCTGAAGGTAATATAAGCACTCTGTGATTCAGGATTGTGTGTGATAGAAGTTGAGTAAAAAATATAACATTTAAATAACATGGTATTTTCATTTTTATACATAATGTTTTGGTGTTTTTTCACATAACAATGCATAATTCATGAAAATACAATCCTTTGAAAGATTCATGATTACAGCAGGAGGGACAGGAGCTCTTCTTTCATCAATGTGAAATAGAAATTGGATAACAGCTTTGAAATCAAAGGACAGAGACAATTTAAGAATAACTATATTCCAACACAGGAGAACTGAAGAGATAAAAATAAAGTTAGCACTAAGATCAGAACCTTATAATTTGTAGGAAATAAATTTTCAATCTAAGAGGGATTGAGAAGAACTTTGCTGCAAGGAACTTACCTTGCCTTTGGCCTGTTTCCCTTGTGCCACTCTTGTGCTCTACTTAATTCTGTTTCAGCTCACTTTCCTGATAAAGTCACTACCAATTTTAGTCCCTGTGCTCTATTTCACATTGATTAATAAACCACGGTTTCTGCCTCACTTTGCTCTTAGAAATGAAGCCTTTATCATTCCTACAGAAATCACTTCCTTCCCAGAAATGGGAGAAGTTATTTTGAATGTGCCTCATCACTGAGTTTTTCTCATTCAAACAACAGATTTCTTAGTAATGCATTTAATGGTAGGTGGGATTCTCCTGTGCTGTGCTCTCTCTGCAAGGTCCTATAACACCAAAACATGGGGTGGCTCTTTCCAAGTTTCTGAGTGAAGGATAAAGCAAGGCTTCGATGTTCTTTTCCATCCAAAAGGAAACTCAGGATGACTGATGTTGCAGCCAACATGAAAAGATACGAGATCCCAACATGGATTGTTTTTTTCTAGAAGGCATGGAATAGGCAGAGTCAGGGTAAACTGGTAAGCCTCTTTTCCAGAGCAGGATTATCTTCCATTACTGAGCTCTTCAGACAGCCTTTTTAAAATTCATCAGGTAAAGTTCATCCAACACAGCAGTTGAACGGAGTTTTGTTTTGCATATGGATGGACCTCACTGTGAGAGCCTTATTTTCATAGATGTTTAGCCAAAATCTTTTTTTTTTGCTTACATTCCTAATACCATGTACCACCCAAGAGAATCCTAAGCATTCATAGTTCCCCATATCCCAGGAGATATGAGTGGTCAGTGCTGTAGAAATCAAGCAAATTTTATAGACATGTCAGTGTGCTATTTGATAGGGCATGTCAGTCTTGCAAGTTACATTTTAATCACTGATATTACTGGTGTCACCCAAGTTTTAAGCAGAATATGTTTGATTTCCTGATTGTGGTTATGACTTTACTGCTTAAAATCTTGTTATCGTAATGATGTGAACAACACAAATGGATCTATGTGTAAAATATTTATTCAAGGTCACAGGTTAGTTTTTATTATGCACAGTTTGCATGATGAGCAATACCACAGAGACCCAGACAACCAGCAGTCCTTCAACAGATCTAGCCTGTGTGCAGTAACTCTTTAAGACTTGAATTTCCATTTAGAGTTCTGAATCATGTATTCAGGCTATTGGAGCAGTGGAGAAAAAACTCAAATAGCATTTTCTGTTGTTGGTGTCTTCAGTTTAAGATTTGAAAATTCAGTTATGTGCAAATAGAAGCCATTCTGTTTAATCCATTTTTAGACTCATGGGCTAAAATGCAAACTTTAGCAAGGTTGTGTACCCAACTGATTAGCAGAAGGTCCAGGAAACTGACAAGTTCTAGTACCTCAGATGCATTCAGATGTTACTCCTGATAATTTCAATGTGAATTGAAGTAAAATTAACCTGTGCACCTCAAGGAGTTAAACTAAAGCACCTGTGTCAACATGTCCTTTTCCAGACCATTAGGTACTGTAATCACACATTCAATGTGTAATCACCAAAGTGTGGAAAGACCTGAAGAAAATTAGAGAGGGCTTCTTTCCACTCATTCTATCTTAAAAATTAGGCTTGGAATCCCAAAACCATGCTCCAAGACAAGAATGAGTCATTCTCTTTGGATATCTGTTGAGGTGGGTTGATCTTAGCTGGCTACCAAGGTGACCATCAAAATGCTTTCTCACTCCCCCTTCTCAGACAGACAGGGAAAGAAGTCAAGGTTAAAAACTTGGGAGTTGACATATATGCAGTTTAATGAAGAAAAACATAGGTTGCATGCAGAAGCAAAGGAAAACAAAAGATTTATCCTCTACTTCCCATCAGCAGGTAACGGCCAAACACTTCCAGGGAAGTAGGACTTGAGTACGTGTAGCAGGTACTCCTGATGACAAACACCTTAATAATAAAGCCCATCCCCTACCCTCACTGTCCCCTTTCTCTCAGCTCTTATTGCTGACCAGATACCATATTGAATATCCCTTTGCTCACCTTGGGTCAGCTGTCCTGTTTCCATCCCCTCCTGAGATGTTGACCACCCCTGCCCTACTGGTTAGAGAGGAATGTTGGAGAGACAGCCTTGGTGCTGTGCCAGCCCTGCTCAGCAGTCACTGAGCATTATCAACACCTTTTCAGCTGAAAACACAAAGCACAGCACTGAGGAATGCCATGGGGAAAGTTCATTCCACCCCATACACCTATCTTCCTCAAATAACTTTTGATGAACCCTAGACATGTGTTTCAGGCTTAGTATGAGAATTTATAATCTTAATACAGTTAAGTAAGGGTGACTGAGTCCAAGTTCATGACTTTGCTAATTCTCATACTCTGGAAGTATGGTTTCTTGTGTAGAGTGTATGTGTGTATATACACACACACTTCATTGGATTGAAAACATTTTTCTGAAAACATTTCTAGATAATGGGTCTTGATGTTCTTCACTTGAGGTCTATTTTTGTCAAAGATTTTGGAATAATCTTAAGGCTGGGAAAAGTTAGTAATGTATACATGGAATACTTTTTTTAATGCAAATATTTGCACGGGGGAAGTAGTTGTAGCTGTGAATTACTTGCGAGTATTGTATTGAATCCTCAATCAAAGCTACGGATTGTCATGTGTTAGGTGACATTATAGATTATAAAATCTATGGTTTCCAAGATCCCAGGTTAGTGAGACACAGAAGACCTAGCTAATGCCTTGCATCCAAATGGAAATTAATACTGGAACAAACCTAAAGTAATATATCACTCAGAAATAAAATGTGCATAGAGACATTAAGATAGCAGTATCAACACTTTCACAGATAATGGCTAAAAAAAGGCTGAGTAAAAGAAAAGCCTATTATCAAGGAAAGAATTCCAAGGTCCTCAAGGAGAAATCTACAGCAAAGAAATGTCACTGTAAGTGTAGAAGCTTTGTGTTGGATTTATCTTCTGAAACAGACAGTAACAGTATAAACATGAGCTGATGTATCTCCTCTTTTCTTCACAGTTCATTAGTATTTTGAATTAATATTTATATAATGATAGAGTCCAGAGGCCACAGTCAAAACTAGCTCTCCTAACTGCTCTGAAAGCATATACAAAGAGAGATTTCCTTCTTTAAAACAAATAGAATCAAGCCAGACTCTCAAAGGAATTATTATGTGAGCTTCTCACTTTTTGCCTCTTTGAAACTAAAACTTTGTTTGGAAAATATGTGTGAAAAACAAATTGCGGAGAGAGATTTTTATGTACATCGGCTACTAATGCCTAATAAAATAGCACTGCAATTTTATCACAGTGTCTGTCAAATATAATCAGTCAATTTTTCTTTAGGTAGGAAAAACTAAGAAAAATAAGAAGCAAAAATACAGGAGCATCAGAAAATTATTTTCATTGCTAAGATAGGCTATCAGTGAGGCTGAAAAGCAAAGGAGCACTTAATACGAATGGTTTGCCTAGCACTGAATAAGCAGAAAAGTAAGGGAGTTAAATACAGGTTGGTCTGGGTCTGTTTACACAAAAGAGGTGAGCTGTAAAATACAATCCACAAAACATTCAGAAAGAAATACAGTGAAAGTCTAATATTTGATGCATTTTGACTAACATTACTTGATAGCTTGTTGAATTTGAATCAACTAATAATAGGGCATTTTGGTGCCTGCACAAAGTTCAGAACTTGAGTTCCACACACATATTTGCTCATGTCTGTGTGCATACACACAAACCATCTCTCCTGTTGGCATAACACACGTGAAGAAGGAGCCATGCTTGAGCAAGAGCTCACTCTTGCCATTCTGCAGAGTTGACAGAGGCTTCCACTGCTGTTCCAGTCTTTGTGGTCAGTGTCTGATTAAATAGGAGACTTCAAAGTGGATATACAATGACTTTTCAGAATATCACATACATTTTTAAAAAACCCTATTAATTGGTACAAGTAATGTACAAATCAGATGGCCACATAGCTGATCAGAAAATCTAACATCATTTGAAGCTTTATCCCTGAATAGGAATTTTTCTAGTTTTTCAGAAAGGTTTTGACTACAGGTCTTGTTATTCACTTGTCTGCAGTGACTAACAATTCCTTTTCTTTTTAAGATAGAACAACAGGAGAAAAGAAGTCTTTAAATGCAAATTTCAAGAACAAGTTTAGACCACTTTTGGATAGGAAAGCAAAACTCCCTGCCTGTGGCAAGGGGGTTGGAAATAGATGATTTTTATGGTCCCATCCAACCCAAACCATTCTGTGATTCTATGAATAACTTCTACCATAATTAGACATTTTCTTGTAAGCCTTTGGTAGTTTCAAAACAGCTATGGGAGAAACCAGTTCCTTTTGATGGGTCAGTGTGTGGAACAACTGTCCCTTCAAGGTTAAAATGCCTATTCTTAAGTTTTGCATTTTTATTTGTGTATTAAATCTATTTTTTTGCAGTAAAAGAAACACTGAAACAGAACACACTTCAGAATTCTTCTGTGGATTTAAACTTATCACATGTAATACATCAGGTTTGATCCTAAAATATGTTGTCATAAAATAGACACATAAAAAAGACACGTAAAATAAACTCCTGATCCTCTCCGAGTCTTTTGTTTGTCTCACCTCTTTTACTGTCAGTGGTGAGATACAGATACCTAAAGAGCCCACCCTAAAAGGAATTCTGTAGCCAATGTCTGGAGCTGCTTTTCAGAAGTTTTGTCTCATTCTATACTGACTGTGAAGTGATGCTAATATAACTAAATGCCCAGCCTATGGATGGCAAGCAGCAAGTTGGACTTTACCAATTGCATTTTATCACTTATGGATGTGTTCTGATTTCTGCATTCTTGACTTTTGTAACTTCCTGGTCTGAAAGTGCCTCTGAATTGGCCAGCCTCACTAAGTAATCTTTCATTGGAAATTGGAGTCACATTGGATAAATATAGGATAGGGAAAAAGTAGGTACTCCATGCAATCTTAGGAAAGATATCACTGTCCTTTGGCATGTTCTGGGACTAATCTGCACTGGTATTTTCTAAATCTCTTGATTGATTCCAAAGACAGATTAGGGTAACTATTAACCACATAGATGGCTAAAGATAAGTGATGTGATGCCCCTTCAGTTTTTTCTTATGCCATTTATTAAAACTGTCTTGGAAGGCAGATTATTATTTGAAGACTTGTAGATATTGATGAGGAGGAACACATCTTATTGTATTTCTCTACAATGTTCTTCCTGCTTTGTGATTTTTCACAAAGAATATTTCTTAAAGTACCAGATGAAATACAAGTCCACTCCCTGCCTAATTCCAGGCTCCCATCTCCCTCCAAAAAAACCCAATGGAAAATAATGACATTAAGTGATATACAGTCATTTATGTTTCAATTTTTTTATATTAAAGTCCAGTTGCCAAAAATAAACAAACATCTGGAAAATGAGGGATTATTCTGTACAGCATATAGTCCAAGAAACATCTTTGTCTTGTTAAAATCTCGCATGATTTATGAAACTTGTAAAAGATACAAAGCTGCATGGATCATATGACCAATAATGGGAAACAGACTTTTACCTTTAGGTCACTGGTTCAAGTCCAAGTTATGTACAGCAAGAAAATACTGATCATGCTCTTGGTCTGGTATGTAAAACACATATATCAATGAACTCCTACTCTGTTGCAAGTATAAAAATTGCAACATCATTAATCTAACATCAATAATTTTTATTTTCTTATGACACTCACAACTGCAGAACACTGAACAGATAAAGTTAACTATTTGGAACAGTTTCCCTAAACCCCAGACATAGAGCATTTGCAGGGAAACTGCTGGGAGACTTTGAATTGTGTACCTGCAAATCTAGGTGACATCCTACAGTAAGAAAGAGATAACAATGTAGAAATGGAAGTACTAGAGGTTAACACCTCCACTTGCTAGCCAACAGCTGCAGTGATTAATCAACTAAGAACCCTCAGAAAGCATAAAGTAAATATAAAGTAAATAACAAATCCTAAGATAGTAAGTTCCATAAAGCATGCCCCAAAAATGCAGAGAGGTGGCAGTCAGTGTAGATGACCCAAACCCCATAACAAGTGAAATGAAAATTATCTTTGGTCTGAAGCCTAATTACAAAGCCTATCTTGAAAATACTCTTCTACAGAATATTACTTTCAGTAGAAGAAAAGTTGCATATAAAGACATTTACAGATCTTAAATCTCTGGATTTAATTCCGAAGTTCAGAAGAGGGATTCTTATCTGATTTCCACAAATCTGGTGAAGAAGTAGCATGTGCAAGAACTTTAGTGCAGCACTAACCTGGGTCAATAAAAGTCTGGAATGTATCTCTCCCTCTAGGCTTCCTCCATTCGGAGAACATCTGTCCCATTTCCTTTGTTCCCAAAGCCTTCTTTTGATTTGTCCCCAAGTCCATTCCTGGTTAAGCTGTCTACTGTCAGTGCTGCAGATGGTAACATTGTGTATTTGTCTGCACAAAAGGACAAGGTACATCCTTACCCTTACTTACATCAACTCAAAGTTACTCAGTTCAGCTGAAGGTCATCTTGCTCATTTGATTACCTTGCATTTTGTGAACTTTGCAACTGTGTTGGAGCATTTTTATCCATAAACTCTAATTAGTAATAGCATTTGTGGCTTAGTAGAATACAACAAAAGAAGATACAGAAAATCTAAAATGTTCTTAGTCAAAATCTGAGCCTGTGTGGTTCAGAGTGCTTACTGGTTTTTTATTGCTTTCATGTTCTCTGTCTTCAGTGAAACTAATTGATATAAAATATTTGAACCTATTGCCATTATATAACCTAAATGAAATTATTTACGTACAAAAAAAAAATTAGATTTTAGGTAGTTATTAAGATGTTGTAAGGCAATCCAGGATCATAATGCTTAATACTGCCTGTAATTATATATAGCTATGCTGCAAGATAGTCTGAGAGGTAAAGTGTTTTTTTCCGAAATTTTCACAGTTCATAGAATCATAGAATTGTTTGTGTTGGAAGGGACCAAGATCTTCTACTTCCAATCCCCCTGCCATGAACAGGGACACTTTGAACTAGCCCAGGTTGCTCAACGCCCCATCCAACCTTGCCTTGAGCAAGGGACTCCATAACTTCTCTGGGCAACCATTTCCAATGCCTCACCACCCTCACAGTAAAGATTTTAATAATATATAAAAGTTTCAGCTTCAAGCCATTCCCCCTTGTCCTATCACTACATGTCCTTCTAAAAAGTCTCTCTCCAGCTTTCTTGTAAGGTCCCCTTTGGGCACTGGAAAGCTACTTTTCTCTGGGCTGGACAACCCCAACTCTCTCAGCCTGTCTTCATCTTCTTGGCTCTCCTCTGAACTTCCTCCACACAGGCCCATGTCCTCCCTGTGCTGGAGACTCCAGTGCTGGATCCAATACAGCGGGTAGGGTCCCACAAGAACAGAGTAGGAGGGCAGAATCACATATTAAATATTAATATGTTACATATTACATATATATATACACATACAAAGAGATTCAAATAGGGATCGAATACAGCAAAGATTTGCCTGTGCTTGGAATCCAGATGTTAGGTGTTTTACTTCCTTTAACTTCTATAGTCTACATACAAAACCAAATTTTAAAAATTCTAACTATTTGGCCAGTCAATTACTTTTTACCTGTCTTTTACAATTATAATTTATGAACACTACTGTGATGGATTTCAACAACTGGTTCATCATGAAAACAGCAAAGAAAGCAGTAGCTGTGGGATGGTGTCAAAAAAGGAGATGCTTGGTCAGGTTAAAGACTCGGGATTCAATAGTTTTGTGGTGGTGTTGTGCTAGAAAGCTGCAGTGGATGAAAACTGAAGCAGGATTTTGGGCTTTGGTGCCTTTGCACTTGGAATAATGATACTGTGACCAAAATTTCTGTATTTGGCCGTGTCTTAGAAAAAGAAAAGGAGTGCTAAATGCAGCACAGGGGTGAAGCACCTGCAGGGTTAAATGCATTACCTATTGCAGCCTGAATTACTGCTAATAAAGTCCAGGGCAAGGAAGCAAAAAGGGCCTTTGCATGGTATCCACAGATGCTTTATTCAGGCACCTGGTAAGATGTTCAGGTCCCAGGCACACACAGGGAGGGTCCAGGTTTCTCTCTATCCGAGGGGCAGGGGGTGAACCGGGTCTCAGGGCAGTACAAAGATGAGGGCCAATCAGGGAATTGGGAGGGAGTGGCTCAGGGACATAGGAACAGACATGGGAACAGGGGTAGGAGCCAATGGGGTCTTAACAGCTTTTTGGGTGAAGATTCTTCCGAACCCCTAAACTAGGGGATGCCCCCCAGGGTCTCCACAATTACCTACATTTTTAACAGCACCTCTGATGTGTGAAACCTTGTAATGATACTAATTAATTGTTTTAGATTTAAAGAATAGAGTGCACTTTCAAAAGGGGCTCTGGCTCAGCTGAACAATACTGTTAAACATGGGGAAATGAAGATACACTGGGAAAGTAACTTGCAAAGATCACAGAACTGTCTGGGTGATTACAGAAAACAATTCTACCTCTTTGCTAACATAGACCCCTCCTCTGCAACAAGCATGACAAGTCTGCAATACTCTTTTTATGAGAGGTGATGTGAAACAAGAAAATTGCTATACCTGAATTTTTATCCTGAATTGTCATATAAGAAAATCAACAGAATGCATTTTTAGAATTAGAGTTAACCTGACAGAATTAAATGCTTTGATTAGTTATGTTGATTGAAGGACAAAATAAGTTTTCTAGTTCTATGCAAGGATCTTCCAAATTTTATAAGTGTTTTAAAACCAAGGTTTTATCCAATATATCAATTTTTTCATAATACATAATACAGCTACTAATGAATGAAGTTAAGCAGAATCTTTAACATATTAGAAAGTTATGTGAAGTTGGAGTTCAGAATTATTTAGTAATATTTTAAAATCATGTTCAGAATTATTAAGTAATATTTTAAAATCATGTTAGTGTTCTAAGCAGACCCCGCACACCTATATTGGATTTGGATTTATGATGGTACAATTTACAATTTTATGGTAAATGACTTGCACCTTTTTGATATTTCATAGCAAATTTTCATGTTTTACATACAGTTTATCAATTTTTATCACAAATCTAATTTATCTTTAAATAAATATGGAAAAATAATTTTTCTCATATATATTCTTAGTAATGAAGTATATGCATGTGTGCATACAGGAAAAAACTCAAAACACAGACAAAAAGTGAACAAGTATATTGGATTTTCATGAATTGTTTATACATCATCAGAATCCATTATAGCTCCAGATAAAATGCAGCTCCAGCACTAAATCTCAGAAAATATGTGACCTCTAGTGGAAGAATATGAATAACTGCAAGAGAAACAGCTTCCAAGGGAAGTAAACAGTAACAATTCCTTTTAATTTTTCCTAGACAGATATTGGGACAAAACTACTGTCTGTAATTCAAGAGAGTTATTCTTCTGCACCATTGACAGAAGAAACTGAGGATGAAGCATCAACACCAAAATTAATTGATGGATCTTCAGCACAGGGGTCAGGGGTTCTTGGACCCCAGACTCAAGATGGTGAGTAGGAAAGAGAAATGTTTTTGTGTGTAGTGTTGATTTTGAGCAAGCCCATTTTATTTTCTTTTTTACTAAAAATGAAGTACATAGTTTCTGTATGTCTCTTACTGAAGAAAGAATCTATCTTGAATTCTCCTCCAAAGTCAGATAGGTGCTTAGTCAAAAGGTCTCCATACTACTTCACTGTGAAAACAACTGTGCCACTTGTTCCAGAAGATTTACAACTTGAAAATTTGCTGATGGTTGGAAATGCTACCAGTACTTGTGTTTTTGTCTTAGATTTCAATATCATTATCAACTGTCTTTACTTATAATGATTTGCTACATGTTTTTTATAAATGTGTTAATACAAAGTATAATTAAAATGTTGAAGAATTTTTGACCATTAAAGTTATAAGCTGAAAAACTTAAGGAAAGGGAGCTACTTAGAACTTTTTAGTGGAGACAATTTTCAGTTCTTCTGACTATCAATAGTGAAATAAGAACTTTATAAATCTTGCAGGGGAATTAAAATTGCAAAACACAATCTGTCCCTCTCCCACACAAATTTCGCACTGCTAATTTTTGGCATTTGTCAGAAGCTCCTCTAAATTATAGTAGGTAAAGTCCACTAGAGTTATCAATTTCTGTGAGGGATCTTTGTGTTTTATGGTGATCAACATACAGTAACAGGAAAATCCTACTTTCTACTATGCCCAACACTACAGCTGAGTTACACAGATGAAAAATGAAATTTAAAAAAAAAAAACAACCCCAAACATAAACCCCAGAGTTACTGCTTCCAAAATTGTGTATTCAATGAAGTTAATAATTCATAGCCTTATTTTGGTACATACTACAAGTGAGCTTGACCAGGCAAAAATATACACTGCCAAAACAAATAAAAATGGAATGAGAACCTCCAAGGAGATTCTAGAAAAAAGGAAAAAAAAAGGCCCATACATTTTTTTTCAAATTTGAAAATTAGAGGATTTTACATCATATCCTGTAAATATTCTATATGATGGTTTCTTTGTCTGTCAACATTTTTGAGTACTGAATGCAAATCAAGTAGTGCATCAACTAAAGAAATGCTCAAGACAGTAACACATCAAATCAGATTTCTCTTTTGTCTTTATTTTAGCAACATACTTTCCTGTCAGATGTTGCCGCTATTGACCTGGTACTGAATAAAAGACAAGGCTCAGTAACACTAAGCCAAGCTCATTTTTCTTGTTGTTATCTTTTTGAATTCTTCTTCTACCTCTGTTTTTTTTCAGTGTCCACCAGATATAGGTGAAAAATACCACTCCTCCAAAAACAAAAATAGGACAGGGTGAAACCCTTTCCCCATACTATGGTACTGTGTTGCAATATTATGAAAAAATGTCAGCCATCCTTAACTCAATATTCATTTCGGCCCAGATTTTCCAGAACAGTTCAAGGTGGGAATATTTTTTTCCCTGTATCAGACCTACTCTCTGCAGCCAATTTAATCTGTCCTGTGGAGAAAGTTAGGGAAAGCATGAAATGATCCTTATCTCTAGGGAAATTGTATTCCTGGATGTCCAAGTAATGATTATCACATAAAAATAAAAGAGTACTCTGGCTACTGGTTGTTTAATCTTGCCTCAAAAGGCACCTCAATAACCTACAGATAATTGGGGCAGATTAAGAAGGCACATCTCTCATGTGGCCACATCTGACCTGGAGAAAAAACCAATCTGCAAGAAAAACATTTTCGTATTCCTGAATTATCCTACTATTCTATAAATAACAAGAGCAAACCACCCCATCTGCTACAAGGGGGGTGAAAACATGAAACAGGAAAGTATTTCTATGGGATTAAAAGTTGATAAACAGATATGCTGATTTATACTCATAATGTATATTCATAATACACTCATAAAAGATGTATCAAAAAGTCAGTGTCGCAAGTGTTATAAGCCAGTTATTAAAACTGTTAGAGGGATGCCTCTGCCTGAATAAAGGTGTAAATGAGACCATATGCCAAAGTCAATAGGATGGATTCTATTTAATAGTACATGTGAGGGGGAGAGAGAGAGAGAGGTAGAAAGAAATGTAAAAAGGGAGGGGGAGGAAAGAAAGAGAATGTCAGAGAGACAGATCAGGTAGAAAATATCATTCATCAGCTATTATTCCTCCATCCAGATGGAAGTGTACACCTGCTAGCTTAAGGGGAAATCAACTTCTGGCTAGTTGCTGTCAACAAATAGTCTATTATAGTCTGAGAAACAATTTATTAGAACAAGTTAATTGTTCTTCTAGGCACAGGGAGAAAAATAAATTCATTTTAAAAATAATTTAATCACTTTAGTGTTGCAATTATATGGTTTGGTGATCAAAGCAGAATGGGAAGTGAACTTTACCATAGACAAAGACTGATCATTAGCAGCTTATGTGAGCATTTCATTGTAGTAATTTATGTATGACTTTTATTCATGTCCTTTCTAAAAAAAATGTTTTCTCTTTTAAATTCCTTGATAGGTCTTCCCACTTGCCTTTTGTGTACATGCCTAGGGACCACAGTCTACTGTGACGATCGTGAGCTTCATGCTGTTCCACCATTGCCTAAGAAAACCACCTATTTTTATTCCCGCTATAACAGAATCAAGAAGATCAGCAGAAATGACTTTGCTAACTTAAGTATGGATACCAGTATTATTGAAATCAGCTTTAATTTTGATTATTTATGGCTCATATCAGCCAAAAATATTTTATATAATGTTTGATTATGGCAAATTTTACACGCAAATAAACATGCATTTTGTTACTTTGGAGGATAAAGGTAGATGCAGATTCTCTGTCAAACTTTTGAATTATTATAAATAACAATGATCATTGATCTTCTTCCTGTTACTTGCAATCATCTCTATAAAAGAAATAAAACTCCCCAAATATTTCATTTAATTTTGGGGTTTTTATTTAATTGGAAAAAGGGCTTGAGTGTATTTTATAAAGAAGTCAATATATCAAATTTCTTACATATAGGAAAGTGTTGCAATAAAGAAATGTGGAACAAGGTAGTAGAAAATATATTTATTTCCCTTTAAAAGTGTCATTTTTCCAAAAGATAATAATTTATAAGGTTACCAAAACATACAGAAATCTTAAAATTAAACTTTGAGGTCTTTCACTGAAAGATGTATAAAGACATAGAGTTTTTTTTAAATTTCAGGAAATACATTCTTATAAATCTGTTGTATTCTCTTTCTCTGCAAGACCATTTGAAGAGGATTGATTTGACTGCAAACTTCATATCAGATATCCACAAGGATGCCTTCCGAAGATTGCCCCAACTTCAGGAGTTGGTGCTCCGTGACAATAGGATAAGGCAACTCCCTGAGTTACCATCTACCTTAACATTCATTGATGTTAGCAAGAACAGGCTTGGTCGCAGAGGGATACCAAATGAGGCATTTAAAGTAAGTTTGGGTGTGATGGGAAAATATTTTCTTCCTCTCTCCAGAGGATGTGGTTAGAAATGCAGCCTATTTTCGTAAGAGAGATGTTCCAGTCCTCCAATCACCTTTTTAGCCCTCAAATGGACCTGCTCAAGGAGCTCCATGCCTCTCTCTTGTCCTGAGGAGCCCAGAAGTGGACACAGCACCCCAGATGTGCCTCACCAGGGCTGAGCAGAGGGGCAAGACCACCTCCCTTGCCCTGCTGGAATGCTCTTCCTAATGTACCCCAGGTCTCCACTGGCCTTCTTGGCCACAAGGGCACTGGTGGCTCATGGACTGTTGCCCACCAGGACCCCCAGGTCCTTCTCTGCAGAGCTGCTTCCCAGCAGATTGGCCCCCAGTCTGTACTGCTGGTTATATTTACCAGGTGCAGGACCCTGCATTTGCCTTTGTTGAATTTCAGACGGTTCTTCTCGTCCTATCTCTCCAGCCTGTTGGGGTCCTTCTGGAGCACCGCATGTCCTTCTGGGGTATCAGCCCAGCTTTGTGTCATCAATGAACTTGCTGAGGAGGCATCTGTCCTTCCACCCAAGTCATTGATGAACATGTTAAACAATACTGGGCCCAGCACTGAACCTTGGGATAAGGTTCATAAGTGCATAAGGGGCAGACCTCCCACTGTACTGTGCCATTGATTATTAGGTCCTTCTGGGATCTGCCATTCAGTCAGTTCTCAATCCCCCTCACCCTCCACTCTTCCAGTCCACGCTTCCTGAGTTTGATAAGAGTATAGTAGGAGAGAAAGTACTGAAAGCCTTGCTGAAGTCAGGGTAGAAAATATTCAGTGTTTTCCCCTCATCCACTCTGGTAGTTGTTTCATTTTAGAAGGCAATCAGGCTAGTCAAGCATGATTTACCTTTAGTGAATCCATGATGGCTACTCCTGATCACCTTCTTATCATCCCTGGGGATGAAGATGGATTCTGGAATGAGGCGCTCCATAACCTTTCTAGGGATGGAGGTGAAGCTGACTGAATGGTATTTCCCTAGATCCACCTTGCCCTTTTGTAGATAGGGGTGACACTGGCTTACCTCCAGTCCTCAGGCACTTCTCCTGATCCCTGTGGCCTTTCAAAGACCACTGTGAGCAACCTAGATATGGTGTCTGCCAGATTTCTCAGCACTCATTCCTCCAACAAGTCAAGGGAGAAAAATATTTACCTTTTGAAAAGAATGAGAAATGTATTTTTAACTCAGGCATTTCTTATACAATTATAATTTGCTTCAATACAATGCACTTCTGCAAAATTTAGTAGTCTTGTCACAAAAGAGAAAGGTAACAACATCACCATTAAAATTACATCTTTAATAATTCTGTAGATTTTTGAAAAACATTTTGCCCTTTATTTTAACCTTATCAGCAACATTCTCAGCCTATACAAATCAGAGTTCATTACTGTCTTTAAATTTCTGTCTTTTCACCTTATCATGCTGAGACAAAATGTTTTGCTAACCAGTCATGCTCATTGCAGTGATAGATTTCAAACTTACTTGCCAGAGATTTTCAAATATATCTCTCATTTCCTCCTGTTTTCTTCCATATTCCTCTAGAATCTGGATGAACTGAAGCATCTTTGTATCACTGACAATAACTTGGATCACATTCCATTGCCACTCCCTGAAAGCCTCCAAGCTCTTCATCTTCAGGTAGGCTACAAAAGAAATGGCTCTTTGTATCATGCTCAAAGTATATGCACAACTCAGAAGGGCAAATATTTGTCTTGTAGTGTTTCTTCTTTTTATCCAAAGGTGTTCTTACTTGACTAAACAAGCTTTGGGAAACAAAATTAACTAGTGATTGCAAGTCTTTTAGAGAAGTAAAATTTAGCTCTGCTAAGCATTAATTTTCAGAATTTTTAATAAAATATTTTTCAAAAATCAAATTCTAGAATTACTATGACCTAATAGTTTCTTTCTGAATCCTTCCTTTTAACCTTTTCCAGCTCTGTTTTTTTCCCTTTATCTCATCTTGTACCAATTTACAGTTTTGTTTATCAGATGTTTTTACTTATTACATCATACAGAAAAAACCTTTCAGTAAGCAATGTAATGCGCCTCAGATCATTTAACCTCGATCTTTTAGTAGGTAAATTGATCGAAACTCTCTGCATTCTAGCTGACTTCCTTTTCACCTGTTTGTGCCTGTAAATTAAATATTCACTGCTATGTGCTACAGAAAAAAGTTAGTGAGCAGGACTTTGTCCGCACCAATTTTTCACTAACAAAGGAATGGAGAAGGGAACAATTTTCAGCCCTCCTTTTAGGTAATGAGCTTTTTAGTCCCAGTTTCCTGAAATGCTGAAATTCCAGCAATTCATTGTTGAGAATGGTTTGGTTCAAGAATGGAAGCCCAGTGAATATAAGGCATGTAAGAGCAATTTAAATCAAAGGAATAAAACCAAATGCATTAAATTTTGCCAGTACATATACAGGTGTGAATTAAACTAATGTGACAGGGCTGGGGAGAAATAAATTGTCACAGATCAAATTACAGAGTTGTACCTTTGCAGATTGAGGCATATTAAGATGTCAGGATGATAATTATGTTTCTAGATTTATGGACTGGCCTATTGTGGATCAAATTTGTCTTAATATGGCTCTTCTCTATGATCTGGAAATGAAAATGCTCTGTACTTCTACCAGGCTCCTCCTTCAAAGCCTGTCTCTGCTACATGGTTTGAGTTACTTAGTTCTGAAATTTTGCATTGGCCAAGAAATTTTCCCCTGATTTCTCTGTTGATGACTTGCTGCCACAATCTGGGCCCTTGAGTTCAAGCAAGTATCTCTCTACACACTGAAAACACATCCATAAATGGTGTTTCAGAATAAAAAATTACTTTCAGGTAACTATTCTGATAGCTCCTTTGTTTGCTTGTTTTCTTTTAGAACAACAACATTCAAGAGATGCATGAAGATACCTTCTGCAAAAGGAGAGATTTTACTTATGTGCGTAGGGCTCTTGAAGACATCAGGCTGGATGGCAATCCCATCAACCTGAGCAAAACACCTTATGCTTACATGTGTCTACCCCGTTTGCCAGTTGGTAACCTCATCTAAGCTACATCAACCTAGATGAATTTTTACAAACATCATTTATTCAGGAAATATTTCTGTTAATATTGGAATTTATTTTACTGAGATACCGAGAAGATTATGAAATGCTAAAAGACAAATCCATTATCTGCCCAACTGCAAGTTATTTAGCAATATCAAGAAAAATACTTTACTACAAAAACAATGCAAATACAACATTTTTTGCTAAATTGTTCAGATCTAATGTATGAATTCTAAATTTAAATAATTTTTACATATTAAGGTCTAACTATTATATGGTAAACAAAGAAATAAAAATAAAATTGTGTACACCATTTATTATTTACTGTGTTTTATTTTAATTAAATATTATTCTCTCAGAGATACATCTAATTTTCTACTTCTTTCCTTAAAGGTCCCTTTATTTTGGAAAAGTATTAGCAATATTCCAAAAAACATGTTTTCTTCAGAAAACTGAATCCTTCAGATTACCCTTCCATAATCTATCTATATTTTTGCAGCAATAATTTATCTTTGTAGATCCTTTTAACTTGGGCTTTTTGGAGTGATGCAGCTATTTCTGCTGCTGGGTTCAGGAGCTGGGAAGCATACAGGCTTACCTCAGCAGCACAATCCATTGACCCGTACAAATGCTCCTTCAGCCACAGACTCGACTTGGGAGACCCATGAGAATCTCAAACATGTAATTACTTTAAGTTACAGGGAGTTGATGTTAAATGTCTATTTTCTAGTAAATATCTCACCTGAAAGTAAATACATGAAGACATGTTCTGTAGAAAGGCTGAAGCTATCAGAGTTCAACAGGGAGACAAGTAATGGCATTAAATCAAACTCATAATTATGAGAATTAAGCCACATGTCTAAAAGACTTTCTCTTGATGCAATGAAACTGAAATGGCAATGCAGTTTGAAAAAAGTTGTAAATGCTTAGTCAATATGGCTCTCCAGTAAGCACCTTTGATACCTCACTCAAAACTGATCACAGATAAGGGAGTGTTATTAGCTAAATGGGCTGCTAGAGAAATCTTTGATTTGAGGAGATCCCCAAAATAACCAGGAGATAAAGAATGACTGCAGAACCTGCTATAATTACATTGTGGTTAATGAAAACACCAGTCTGCCTCTTCTTACGTGGAGTTTGGGATCACAAACTGTACCTGGGATAATATCTAGGGGTCACCTTGATCAGGAAAAGACTGTGAACCTTCCTCTTATTTTTTTTTTTAATTTCTCTGTGGAGCTGGGCTCAGAACTGTCAATATTCATAAGCAAAGACTATAGCTATCTAGAAAAAAAGGCCTTAGGCAGATTTAGTTTCAGTCATGTAGAGCGTCAGCTAATCATTTCATGGACTGCTACTGCCATCGTGTGTTGATAAATAGCGACACTTGAAATCATACCAATGCCTGACACTAAGGGTAGATGAGAGTTGTCTTTACTTGGTTGGTAAACTCGACCCTATGCACTTTTTTTTTTTCCCTTCATCTTTAATGAAAGCTGAAGGAATGGAAAACTCTTTGATGATAAAAACAAAGGAAGACCATGTGAAATGGTTTTGCTTTTGTTTTTGTTGAGGGAGCTATTTGGTTGGCTTTGGTACTTTGTTTGTGGTAGGAAAATCTTTTTGTATAGCATACTGCAAAACGATTATTCTATATTTTTTTAAATTATAATTATTTTATTTTGTATTTAAATAAGTAGACTATAAATGCCATTAGAACAATTTATTGCTGGGCATGATACTATACAGATGCTCTAATTGTTAAGTACAAAAATTCAGAGTCCTTGATGATATCTCTCAGCAAAAGACAAACACAGTTTCTGGTCTAAATAGTATAAATGCATCACTTACTATGAAACCACAAGCCTGGACAGTATCAGTGGAAGGACAGGGAGCCTAAAATAATAAATACCTACCTATTCCCAGCAACACAAAATGTGCAAACTTCCAAAGACAAACACAGCCCCAAAAACCCCATCCTTATCTTTGTGTGGTGAGAATGAGGACACTCTTTTCTTCAACATAGCTGTCATCTATAGAGCTTTTTCTCTCACCATAACAAACACACTGGGGGTTTTGAGAAGCCTGGTGTAGGGGTAGATGTATCTGCCCGTGGCAGGGAGGTTGGAACTAGATGATCTTTAAGATTCTTTCCAGGCCAACCATTCTGTAATTCTATGATTTATTAGTTTTTATTCTGTATCACAAAACGCCAACAAGAAGGATGCTACAAATAGCACCTGGTGTTATGCCAATATGCTGTGTAAAGAAAATTAATCTCGAGATAAGCCTGGTATCTATCTTTCCACCTTCCACACTGAAAAATTAGGAATTCATTCAACAGCTGACATAAGGGCTGGATACAGAATTTTGAGTCAGGAGGGTGAGAAAGCCTTTTTGAAGGTGCTGATTTTCTGTGCCAGCTCCTGACAGCTACTTAGTCCCTCCACATCCTTCTTCACCAGGTGCCCAGGACAATTTTCCCTCAGTGCCACGAGGTGTTTGGAGGGAATCACAGAGTAGGGCTGGTGATGCTATCAGGGCTGGTGATGGTTTCAGGGCCAGAGACTGGATTTGTTCCAGTGAGGCCTGGCCTGGGCCTGCAGGGCCCACACGGGAGGGCCCCCTACTGACTGATGGACTGTGCCCTTGTCCCCAGCTCCATGTCACTGCCAAGCACCACTGGCTCCTCCAGGCAGGGCGGCATGGCAGACTGTCACAGAGTGCCCACACAAAGAGCCTCTACAGGACAGCAGGGTGTCAGCATGGACAGGCTCCCTCACCGGCCTGCCAGGTAAGCACCCCCATGGGGCCATGGCTGCTGGGCCAGGCCGCAGCTGGAGGGAAAGCCAACCCCCATACCGCTCCCCCAGCCGTGCCCTGCTGCTGGCTGCCGTCACTGCTGGGCAGTGCTAGAAGGCACAGCAAGGTCAGGACAGGGACAAGAGACCAAGGCAGGGCCACCAAGTACAGGCAAAAGACATGCTTATTGTGCTCCTGTATAGCAACAGGGCTGGCAGGGGCAGGAGGCAACAGCAGGAATGGAAGAACAGAGGCAGGAGACACGTTAACGGAGACAGTCAGCGAGGGCAACAGAAAAGAGAGAAGGACCTCATGGAGAAGAATCCCTGTGCATCGTCCTCAAATGGCTGTGAGAGGCATGGTGGCCAGCACAATGATCCTGTGCATGGACTGCAGCAGAAGCAGCCTGGGAAGGCACAGTGGCAGGGTCACAAGTGCAGCAGGAATTGGAAGCAACAACCACTACAATGCACTGAGCCCCTCCAGCAAGACCAGGCAGGCGAGCAGAGCGGCAGTGATGAAAAGAGCGAGCTGCTCTGGAACGCAAAGAAGGGCTGCTGGATCACAACCTCACATCTGCCAGCAGCAATACAGCGAGAGGCAAGAGCGCGCCTCCGGCCCATGAACCTGGCAGGATACCGCCTGCCAGGGATGTGCACGCCCCACAACACCAACCAGTACTTCATGGGCCACCGCGAGTACACAGATGAAAGAGAAGCGGCGGTGGAGGTGTCTGGAGAAATTAGTGACTGCAGCACTGAAGATGAGGATTTCCCTCTGATGGCTGCTTTCCCTTCCACAGACCAGTAGGCTGAAGGCACATCAGCAGAAGAGGAAGAGGAGAGCACACAGCCTGCCTGCCAAGACTGCAAGTGCCAAGACGATCTTGTGTGAAACCCAAACCAGAGGGACAGCACAAGGAAAGTGTCTGACTTGTAAAATCACCAGCTATTAAGAGCAGGGAACTGTTTGACATTCAGCTCCCTAAATAAATATATATATTTGTATACTTCTAACCCTGCTGCCTACTGTCTAATGATTCACATACACTAAGAGAGGCCTGGCAGAACCAGAAGAAGGTTAGCATTGCATATGCCAAAGAGGTCAAAACTGTTACCCTAGAGATTTATTTTTAGAGACCCTTTGTTCCCCTCAGATACATATATCCCGTTCAGGAAGGTTTTTTTTAAGTTATACTGAAGTATTATAAATATTTTATTATTATATTATATATGTATTATTATTAACATAATATTTAAGTTATTTTGTTATACTGAAAAGAGAAAGCCTAACTAGATGATGAAATTTCAAAAAATCCCAAAATGGTTTTCAGCAAATGTGATGGTGTTCGCAGGGGTCTTAGGATGAAGGAAGAGATCTGACTCCATGTTTCAGAAGGCTTATTATTTTATGATAAATATTATATTAAAACTATACTAAAAGAATAGAGGAAAGGATTTAATCAAAAAGCTAGCTAAGAATAGAAAAGGAAAGAATGAATAACAAAGGCTTGTGTCTTGGACAGAGAGTCAAAGAGCCAGCTGACTGTGATTGGCCATTAATTAGAAACAACCACATGAGACCAATCAAAGATGCACCTGTTGCATTCCACAGCAGCAGATAATCATTGTTTATATTTTGTTCCTGAGGCCTCTCAGCTTTTCATAAGAAAAAATCCTAAGGAAAGGATTTTTCATAAACTGTGTCTGTGACAAGCAAACATCAGAATGGAGGCTTTTTGGGCATTATAAAAAATAAAAGAGAGTACTTGATAGATAAATATACTTTTTGCTATAAACAGACACTACAACCTGTTTATTGATGACTGAAGTCTGCATTTGCATATATACAAGCAAATTAAATGCATCGCAAAAATAAGAGAAAGAGAACAAAAAAACCCTTTAGATCACAGATCATGCACCTTGACCTGTCATGAATGCTCATGTGGTTTTCCTTTTAGAAGTTGTCAAATACAGAGGGTTGGTGATATGCCATAGCTTTGCTTTTTAAGGTGGCTGAAATTATAGCCATGGACACCATCACAAATATACTACTATTCCCAAGAGTCAAATCTCTTGGCTTAAGAAGCTGCTTGAGAGAGAATGATGCTGATGTAGTCTGGGGATTTTAAATGGGGAGAAGGCAAAATGTTAGTGGGAAAGGCTATGGATCTGATCCTTGTATTTGTAGCTAAAGATAAAATGAGGTGCCCATAAGCCTTTTTTAACTTTGGTCTAAGTTGAGAGAAGATTTAAAACTCGGTTTGTTATACAAGTATTAAATTTTTCATGCTTCTGGTGAAAAAAATTGCTATAAAATAAAATTTTATAATAAAATCAATTAAAATCAATATTAAATATAATGTTGCTGTTGGTATTGATAGGCTTTCTATGCAAAGCAACTATATATATTTGTATATATAAATAGACATATTTAAATTTCTTGACTCCTTCATAAAAGTAAGTGCCTACCTAGATCTGTGGATCTATTTTTCTTCTTTGGGCTTTTTTCTCCAAATAATTTTTTAAAGTCCTAAATTCTGCTCCTGAAGTTCACCTTTATTCTCATAATGCCTTAATACTTTTTGGTCTTCTTCCTTCACACTCTTCTTCACTGCTAGCTAATAGAAACCATCTTAAACCATTAGAACTTGAACATTTAGCAGGATGCAAATCTCTTATTTGGCAGAAAGCCTCGTTTTTAGCTCCCATATCCTGTCATAGCCCTCAAGATGATATCCTGAACTGTAATAAGATAGGGTGGTGTTGAGAGTGAGAGGGAGTAAGAGAGAGGCAGTAAAGCAAGAAAAGCTTTGATATGCTATAAACTAATGAGCAGAATTTTATGCTAGACTTATCAAACCCTTGCTTAATTGAAAACCATGTAATTAAATTTATTCCTCAATCAGTATAATTTTCTATCTTTTTACTGTCTGTAAAAATGACTTCAAATTCACTAATTATGAATTAAAAAAAATTTGAATAAATGCAAGGTTTATAGTCTCCTTATAGTATCTCCTTTTGCTATATTTTTGTCTTTGAAAGACAATAAAAACCTTCATAAAACTTTGGCTTATCAGAAGGGATCTTGATAGATTGCAGCACTGGGCAATCATTAATGGGATGAAATTTAACAAGTACAAATGCCATATTCTGCACCTATGAAGAGTAATGCTGGGCACAAGTATAAACTGGGACCAGAGTGGCTGGAGTAGCAGCCCTGCAAGAAAGGATACGTGGGTGCTGCTGGGCAGCAGGCTTGACATAGGTCAGCAGTGAGTGAGCCCTGTCAGCCTAGAGGGCAAAAGGCATGGGGTGCATCAAACACTGCATGACCAGCTGGGAAAAAGAGGGGATTGTCCCACTCTACTCAGTGTGGGCTTACCTGGAGCACTGTGTGCAATCCTGGGCCCCACAGTTTGAGAAGGTTGTGGAGATCCTTGAATACATCCAGAGGAGGGCAACAAAGTTGAGGAAAGGGCTGGAAGGCTGAGGATTTTGGGCTTGTTTAATTCAGCGAAAAGGAGGCTGAGAGGCTGTCTCATTACTTTCTACAGCTTCCCAAGGAGGAGAAGGTGCTGGTCTCTTTTCCAGGTATCCAGTGACAGGATGCATGGGAACAGTTTGAATCTGTGCTAGGAGGGTTTAGCCTGGATGTTGAGAAGCATTTTTTTACTTAGAGGGCAGTCAAACACTGAAAGAGGCTTCCTAGAGAGTTGGTCAAGGCACCAGGCCTGTCAGTGTTTACAAGGCATTTGGACAATGGCCTTAACCACATGCCTTAACTTTTGGTCAGCCCTGGAATGGTCAGGCTGGTGGACTAGATGATCATTGCAGGTCCCTTCCAACTGAAAATATTCTATTCTATTCTATTCTATTCTATTCGGTTGGAAGGATAACAAGAACTGCAGCATCACAACAACAAAAAATAGAGCTTCCCCAAAGGCATTTCAAATGTAGCTCCCAAGTATTTTGCATTCTAATTCAGACTGTTTCTATTCCAATTTTCTTACTGTTTTTTCAATTGAAAGATTAAGATAAACATCTTTATTTTCTTTTATGAATAATAAAGATTTGTTCAATTTATTTAATTTTATTTTGTAATGGCTGAATTTATATTTCAAGCAACATCAGTTAGCATTCAAAATTCAGGAAAAAAAATTGGCTTCTTAACTCAGAAGTTCTTTAGTCAATGCAATATCAAGGCCTTATAAAGCTGGAATTGCTGATTCCCTTTCTCTGTCTTGTTATTACACTAGAAAAGATGACTGCACCACAGTTAGTACCAAATATTTATCATTTTGATACACAGCCAAATGAGTTCAAATTCTTACAGAGTATTTTCTCCATTCACAGTGTACAAGTTGTATGTCATCTTTTTGAGTTCAGTGGTGGACCACTGACACTGTACTGGTCACTGACACTGTACAGGAAATTGGTTTAAAGACTAAAACAGTATAAGACTCTTAAACTCTATAACTTGAAAAGTTATAAGGTTGAAATGCCTTTCTTCAAAATTCTGCCATTATTTATGTATATATTAAAAAATTAGTCTTTTAGAAGTACTTGTATTCTGGCAATAAAACTGTTTAAATTCCAAGATTTGGATATCTGACTTTTTCATCTCTTTCATCTGCTTTTGTGATAAGACTGGGAAAAACAGCTCTGGATACTGCTCAATGATATGGCAGAGAATGGTTTAAATATTGAATTTCTGTCTGAAATACTTCTGAGGAAAACCAGCTTATTGCACTTTTAAAATCTTCATCTTCTGACAAAAGAAGCTACAGTTGTTAGAGAAGAGCTGTTCAGGAATATTATTTTATCTCAAGACCATAAGGAAAAATTTGTGGGTTTTTAATTTACTGCTGTGAATTGGAGAAATAGAAAAGATAGAAAGTAGAAAATATTCTTTTAATAGTAAAGAGTCTGGGTAAATTCTGTTAAAGGGATTGATTGATTTTAATGGTACCCCAAGATGGTATCAGTTACACGTATGAATTTCTGTGAAAAACAATAGCTGATAGAAAATAACAGTGTCTTCCTCCCCTCTCCCTCTTTTTTTAGAGAAAGAGTGTGCTCTACAGTGCTCTCACAGCTAAGAGGATGAATCAACCCTAACGTTATGGCAATACTTTGAATTTATCCAATTTATCAAACTACAATTTAAGTTCCCCAGACAACCAGCAGCTAATAATTTCAAGTTATCTAAATACTTTCAAAGTTGTGGCACATCACCAGAAGGCCTCCCAAACAAAACTTCTTAGTATCTCCCACAATACACACTTCCTAAAACAGGAATTTAATGTGAACTGTGTCTTAACAGGTATTTCTGATGACATCTGATGGTATGTAAAGATCAGCTTGGTGTTCACACTAAAGAAAGCTCATTACACAAAAATCTAAATCACTAATATTTTTACTGTACATAATTAAATATATACTCAATTTAGTAATTGAGCCTGACAGAATATTGCTATGGAATGCCATTAATGGCAGTCTGTCAGAACCCAGGACATTCCTCTGGCTGCCCTGGGGGACTTGAGACCCTGGCAGGTGGCTCAGAGATCTTGGCACAGAGTCCAAAACACCTGTGCCATCGATCTCAGCCCATGGAAAAAGTTACCAACTTTGTGTGAGGATTTACAAGCCACAAGAGTTTGAGTAGAATGTTAGTGAATTTATCACAGGATGAAAATCTAGAATTTTGGGGATTTAGAATGGAGGTTCAAGAGTCAAGATGGAGGAATCTGGGCGTGTCCTGTCCTTCTTCTTCTTGTCCTCCATCTTCTGCTGTGATGGTGGCACTTCTGCATTAGTTTAGGAGAGAGACAGATTGTCTAATATAGGTGATAGGTTTTGGAAAATTATTGTAAATAAAGTACACTTAGGTTTTAGTATAAAAAGATAACACCACCCCAAGGGTGGTCAGTGTGCCACGAACTGACCTGCCAGACAGACCTCTGCAGGTCAGAAAAAGAATGTATTAGATAAGAGAAAATAAACAACCTTGAAAACCAGAGCCAAAGAATCTGGTCGTCTTCTTCAATTGTGGGGCTGGGAAAAAAGACTCTTCAATACCTTGGTAGCCGTTCCAGCAACAACAAACCCGAGAGCAGTCCATAGACCTGGCACTATGTCTCTATTGCACACTAATGAAGAAGCAAGACCATTTTTACTACTCCTTATATCCTAGCAGTGTTGCCTGACAAGAGAGACCCATTCTTCATTCACCGAACAAGATACTGACAGAACAAGTGAGGCCTTTCTGCTCCTTCTCCTTGGGAGGAGATCATACACCACCAAGGCGGTGTCTCTTCCTTTCCATGGTCTTATGTGCCAGAGGCCAGAGATCAGGGTGATCAGTGTTTCGTTTTAGGCACTGCATGCAAAGAGTGGCCAAATAAAAGCTGAGAAGAACCTTGCAGCCACTAGTTTAGCAACTGTAAAGCCACTAGTTTAGCAATTTTGGTAAAGAGCAGAAAAGGCTGAGACAGATCTTACGAATGTGTGTGAACATCCAAGGAGGACAGGACAGAAGACAGAGTTGGAGATTCTTCTTGGTGGTAGCCAAGTGGTGACCAGAAGCAAGGGGCACAAAATGAAATATAAACAATTTTGTGTAAATGTGAGCAATACTTACCACCTCAGTGAGGGTGGACAAACACTGACTCAGATTGCCCAGAGAGGCTGTGGCATCTCCATATCTGGATCCTTAAGACCTGTCCTGGGCAACCTGTTCCAGCAGACCTTGCTGTCTCATCATTGAGGACTCACAATCTCCAAATGGACGTCAGGCTCAGCCATTGTGTGATTCTGTAAGCTCTTTACCTTGGCTGTATTTTTGTCCTTTAGCAACACAGATTAGTTGCTAAGCACTACTTTAGCAAATCTGTGATTCCACTAAAAAAACAGTTCCCCACCATTAATTGAGAACATGGTAATTCTCCCTTGCATTTACCTTCCTACTGATCATGAATGAACTTTTCAAAAAGCAATAAAATTCCCACAGGAATTACAGTTTAAATGGGAGGTATGGCTTAGAATATACATCTGAAATGTAAACATTAAACAAATTATGTCACATAGACTTAGGAAATTGCAACATTAAGGATATGCTTAGAAGAAATTGAAACAATGCAAACGGTTTCGGTTAAGGTTTTTTTGTAAATGACATATCCACATGATTTATGCTTTATTATGTATTAATATCATTACAAAAACACAAGAATGCAACATCTTTCAAAATCCATGAAATCTAATCTGGGACTGCAAAGCCCCAGACTGATTATCATTCTGTCTGACTGTTGTTATTGCTATGTCAGAATAGAGATTTGGGCACCTTGCTTTGATAAATGTTTAGCAGATAAGTATCCAGTATTTGAAAATGATATAGTTGTTTACAAAGATTCCAATTAAATTACTTTCAGATCCCAGCCTTCCCCATCCAGGAGCTTTTCATCCATGTTAAGCACTTTCTCTAAAGCCATCTTTCTCCCAAACTTATGTTTTCTATTTGGACTCCTTACTCAGTCATCTTCTCTAATATTCCCAGACTGAGCTGTTCAGTGTTTTTTCTGTTCCCACCTCACTACCACCAGAAGCCTTTGTCTACATGAGAAGAGTAAAATCTGTAGGGCAGATGTGTATACCTCCAATATGGACTGGGCATCTTTTTAACCTGAATGAACTGATGCTTTTCTACACAATACCTGCAGTCAGCAAGGGCTGAAAACCACTCAAAGGCAGCAGTCTGGATAAGGCTATATTTGGGTGGGAAGGGACAGAGCTATACCGAAATAAGCTATGCTGTGTCAGTAGGCCTCAAGTCCAAATGCAGCTTCAGAGACTTTGTTGCTATCTGTTTGTCTTTCCTTTCCTTGTTTGAGCCAACTTTTCTCCCCTCCTGGTTCAAACTTTCTTGTTGGTAGCAGCACAGCAGTGAGCTTCTTATTCTGAATTTAGTCCACACTCCCAAGTCAGTCCGCAAGGGCTCAGTGCTGCCCACATCCTTTTGTAGCCGCTTCAGGATTGAATCCTGCCCTGGAATATGAGCTGGTACATGTGCCCATGTGGACAGCACTCGTACTCAGAGCAAGTGGAATCTTTAGTGAAACTGTAAAGCCTTTGCAAACCTCCTAGAGTCATAACTAAACTGCACTTTTTTTTTAAAGGCTCATAAATGTAAGAAAAAATACTGATGAATTTTCATTCGCAACAGAAGAGGTGTAAAAGGCAAAACTTCATACTTCAGTTCAACATCAAGTTCCTGCCCTTTAGAGGAAGTGCAGGAGGCTGAAAAAGAAGGAGCACAAGGATTTTTAACAGGGACATGACTCTTTTTCATATTCTCATAAACAGCTAAAATAAATTTGATTATAAGTTTCCCAAAGGCTAAAACTGAAGTATATATCTAAGATGGAAAATTTCAGTCCAAGCTCAGTTACAAACACCTGAAGACAGGATACTAGAGTGACAATTACAACTGATAATGGGCTTAAAATTAAAAACTATCTAACTACCAATAAAATCTTCACATATAAGAAATAATTGTTGCCCCACAAAATTACACCTGAATAAAAACATATTTTGAGAATACAACAGGATACCATATGGAATAAACAATTTTGTTCTGTGCCAAACTCTCCACACCTAAACCTGTGATGGGAATCATCCCACCTCTTTAAATATCAAAAAAAAATCTGTTTTCCCCTCCAGGACTTTAAGAACATGGTCCAGACACAAATGAAAACAAAAATGATCTTCAGCCCTGAAAGTGTAAGACAGGTTCTTTAGGTCACACTGAGCATAAGTCATGCCTCATCCACAGCATGGCTGGCTTTAGCCTCAGGAGTAAAGGGTGGTTTCTGAGGCATCATGGAGTTCGAATTACTGTAACATTTTGGCACACCAACACATGCATTATGGAAATATTAGCAGGATACAGTGTTACCTATCCACTTCAGATGCCCACAGAAAGTTTTTGTAATCTAGGTAGGAGCAAGCTGTACAGAGCCATGAGTTATGATGCTTTCAGTCAGAGGACTGGACAGGTTGTGATAGCTTCGACAAATTCGAGGTCCCAATACTGTACAGTTTCTTCAGAACGGTGGCTTAAATTATCTACTATTATCTTTTTAAGTCCTTTTGAATGGGAAACATTTGGATGGAAATCCTAGAGTAATTACAGAGCCAGCCTGACGCCACAAGACAGGATGCATTAACTGAAGTAAGTGTGGGGGGCTTGGGGGGGAGAGTTATTGTGGTGCTGTGTCGTTAGTTTTTGGTGTTTTTCTTTTATTCTTTCTGTATATGAGTGATTTCCAACCCCTACGTTTTGCTCTTGCATTTCAGAACGCGTTGCTGCCGACTGTCGAGGCGAGGCTGCTCCCGGCCGGCGGCGCTGCGCGCCCGGGATCCCGGCGAGGGAGGCGGAAGGCGGGGAAGGAAGGGGCAAGCCGGGGAACGAAGGGGCAGCCGGGGAAGGCGGGGCCAGGCGGGGAAGGAAGGGGCAGCGGGGAAAGGGAGGGGCAGCCGGGGAAGGAAGGGGCAGGCGATGTGTCCCGTAGCTCCTGCCCGCTCCGGGGCAGCGCCTCGCTCGCTGGCTTCGCGCAGGCCCAGCCCGGGGCTGCCCGGCCGCGGCTGCGCTCTGCCGAGCCCAGGGAGCTGCCGAGCAGGGCAGCAGCGGTGTTCCGTCGCTGTCACTTGAACGCGTATTTGTCACCACCAGAGTGGCAGGCCCTTTGCAGCATAAAAGGTTTTATTTGTGATTGTCGCTTTTTGTCAGATCCGGGCTTTCACTGCTGGCGCTGAAACCCGTCTCTGTTCAGCAGAGCTTTTAACACCAAGCCACTGCAGCCTGAAAGGAACAGATTAAACTCAAAATATCCTTTCAATTTCCCTAACAAATGGCACCTGGGCACTCAGGCATTACATTATTTGGGCAGGGAAGGGACAGCTATTTTTGGATAAGTCTTTAATAGCCTTAATGGTTAAGAAACAAAATAGTTCAAGAAAGCATGAATAATCTGTCCTCAGCCGTGTAAACCCTTGAATTTCAATCTCCACTCCAGTCCTGGCATTCTGAATGGTGATAAGTGAATTGCCAAAGAAATTTAAACTTTGATTTTTCTACAGACAAAACAGCAGTCTTTTACCTGAGGCTGCTGGATATGCCAGTGTGTTTAATCCACTCATAAACTTTTCAGAAAACTCTGGATGCATACTGCAAAAGAAATAAAAATATCTGTGTGTCCACGAGTCATCCCAGCTCTTGTTTCAGGTGGGGAGTGATTTTAACTGTTACTGAGAAGCAAGAACTAAAAAACAAGAGAAAAGGCTGATTTCAGCCCCAAAGAGAATTGAGGGTTGAGAGTGGGAGGAGAAAAATTCGAAGCCAGTAAAAATTTCCTGGGAAGTGAAAAGCATCAACCCTCTGAGTCTCACTGCTGGTGGGAGTAGTACAGCCTTTCCATCTGCTCATCTCTGGTATGCAGAGCTAGTCAGAGAGCCCAACAGAGCATTTTCCTGCTTCAAAACACAGTTTGTCAAAATTAAAGCATAGTTCAGGTTCCCAATGAAAAATTGTCACTGATTAGAAAAGAACAATGGTGACAGGGGGGAGATTCCACTAAAAGCAAAATGGAACATGTTATGGTTTTGTTTCCAATTAATTTTTCATTTCTATTAGCATGAGTTTTAGGAAACTGAATTATCTATAAATTATAAGAGCAGGACCAAGTTACATCATATACCCCAAAATATTGCTAAAAATGACTATTATATTCCACTGCCATGTCATCTGGATATGCCACAAAGGGTGCATAAGAGCTACTTTAGAAATGTTTTGGAGTCTTAAAAAAACCCCTACACATTGATTTTTTTTTTAATGTCATTATCTCTATGGAATAGTGCTTGAGAGGATGAAACCATCCTGAATTCATTAAGTACAGTGATTACTTTATGCCCACACCCCCAAAAAAGAGTGATTTGTTTAGAAAGATGCCAGTCGCTGGTGCAATATGCCACTGAATTTGGCAGTTGGATTTTTAAAAAAAACAGTTTTACCATTCTAGGGCTGAATTTTCTCCTTTTTAGCCTCAGTAAAATAAAGGTTAGAGATACCTTGTGCTTAAATGTAAAAGCAAACCTACTTAAAATAGATTATCTGTGGAGACAGAGGCAAATCAAAATATAACAGTAACTTTCAGAAAAAGGGGGTGCTTGGCCAGAAAATGTCTGAGATAATGGAAGGTTCATGAGAGCTTCATGCACTGAAAGAGAAAAATAATAAACTGTTCTCAGAAGTCTTTGTCTTCATAATGTTGCCTCTTTCTTAGAAAGAACCAAGCTTACAAAGACCTTTTAAAGGCTAGCAAATTGTCCTGTTTGCTGTACGTGTGTGGCATAATGGAAGGTGCAACAAAATTATTCTACTATTCATGTGACTTTATGGGAAGGAAGACCTGCCAGGAGCTAAATTGCCTGGCTATATTTTATCTTTTCTCTCTGCCTTCAGCACCCAGCCCAGAAGGCAGGGTGAGTAGTTTGCTAGATGAATTACAAAAATCCAAACCACATCAAGCTTAATTTTCAGGCTATATTACTAAGAGTGGCATTTATATCCGTGGAACTTTATACAAATATACGTCATCCATATTATTTAAAATGCATGCAGATTTGTCTTGATCTTTCCACCAGCTTTTTCTGCTGTCTTGCCTAATTATCAAAGTGATGTCTTGCCCCTAGAGAGAAAGTAATTTGATATATTTTTCTAGTTGCTGCAGTAGCTGAGTCATAATACATGATTTGTGAAATTACATCCTTTCTTTGGTGATGGCAATAAGATAGAGGGAGTTGCATGAATTAGTATATACATAGGAGAGTTTCAGAGAAGAGAAAGATTTTGGCAAGGCAAAGTCTACTTTTAATCCACAGAACTGTCTCTGTGGTAGAAAAGAAGACTAAAAAACCCACTGGCAAACTAATGGTTCTGGCAGAGCATTTCTCCTGGAGCCATGCTTTGGTGTGATTTGTCTCTAAAAAAACCCCTTAGATAATATATTGAAGTAACTTGAAAGTACTTCTTGTACATTTTTACAGCCCTAAGCACGTAATTTCAGAGAATCATGTTTTAAAAACCTAGGACTATTTTCAGAAGATGGCTAATTAGAGCAGACATGTCCAGAAATTACATAACTGCAGTAGCATACTGAAAAAAAAAAAAAACTTCAAGGCGAATTTTTTTTCCTGTTTTTCCAGCAATTAATCTTTTAAATAAATGCCTATACTGATTAAGATAGCTATCTTGGCCAAATAATTAATTAAGAAAGCAATCAAACAGAAGGCATAAGTGAACAGAGTCCTGTGACTGGAGGGCTTTTTAATGCTGCACATGTTCCTACCAGTCAGCATTTCCTTTGAAAGGCTGAAACAGCCTTGTTTGCTCTTCAGTGACAGATTAAGCACAGATGGCAATTCAACAGTCTTGTCTGCACATGTTGGCCCAGAGAACGTGACCTGCATCTGTTTTAAGCAAGAGACTAATGTGTTTGCTCAAGACACCAGCAGGCATTGCTGAGTAATCCTTGGATTCACACAACAGCCTCTTTTCTTGCCTCCAAGACTTCTCCAGTGTGGAAGAGCAAGTGTTCATACGTGCTTGCTCTCAGTTGAATGATGGCTTTCTGGAACATGGTTGAAATTTCTATTTTGAGAGATTTTTTTGTGGAGAATGTGGAAACGAGCATATTATATTTTAGAGAAAGGTTGGTGGATGCTATGCCACAAAAATCTTGTTCTTAATATGTAATCATATTAATTATGACAGCAGGCTATGATTCAAATGTGCTTTTTGAATAAAAATCAAAATATTTGTTGCAAGTCTAAGAAAATTTACTCTGTACATGTACAGCATTATTTGCAGACCAGTATTTTTGTGAAGTAAATACAAAATCTACATGTAGCAATTTTGCCATCAACTAAGCAAACAAAACCCCTTTAAAGTTTCCTTATTGTATAAATTTCTATGTAACACTGAATAAAACTTAGCACATATTCAATCCTTTGTTCAGAAGGAACAAATTGGTAAGACATAAATCAACATGGAAACTGAGGACTTCATGGATTTTCTGGAAAGAACTCCAAGGTACTATCCCAGAAATGTCAGATAAGGCTGAGATCCCAATGGCCAATGCTGGCATCATTTGTTAGTTTTCGGTTTGGTTGGTTTTTTTGTTTTTTTTTTTTTTTTGAAATCTTAATGAAATCCTTACCTTGTGTGTAACATTTAAACAATTACTATTAAAAAAAATAAAAGTGCACTCACATTTTGAAGAATTGCTCAAGCTTCATGTTAGTGGAATGTCTATCTGGTTGTCACAGGTACTTTTTTACAAAATCAGTCCTTTTCTCCACTGTGATAATATTGTATTGCAACAGGATATGGTCACAAAATATACATTTTGGGGGTTATGGCAGAAGGGCTGAGGACTGCATCACAGCAATAAGGAGAAACTATTCATAATGTAGAGACAATTGTAAATTTTAGAAATTTTTCTTTTCAGATTATATGCATTGCTTTCAAGGAAAAGAAATGTCATGATTTTCACACAATTCAGTTAGCACGACCTGCAATTCAGCAGTTAATTTTAATACCGATATACTTAATATTTAAAATCCATTCATAAAACTCTTTAAACTCACAAATAGAGTTAACTTGAAGTTCAGTCTTAAGAAACTTATAATGTAACAGGGTTTTGCAACTCATCCAGCTCTTTTTGCTATGTTTTTTCAGTAGGTCACAAGGAGGACAGATATAAATTCTACAATTTTAAGGAACTAAGAACAGAAGATTTTGGAGTTACAATATTAAATCATTTCTTGATACAAAATTCCTGAAATACATCCTTGCACTCTAATGAAGGTCTCAGTACACAATACTCTTAAAACCAAGCTAAATATTACTTCTTTTTTTCAATTTTCAGCACTAACACTTTGGATTTCATGAAAAATCAATATTGTTTTTCCTCCGGAGATAGCAGTTGAACCTTGTAATATTTTTTCTTCTGCAATCAGTCTCTGGAGCCAAATGGCAAGACCCAATCAATAAAGAAAATCTCTGATCAGTTTTTCTCCTTTTCCTGGAAGGTATTCTTGGGGAAAAAAAAAATTATAAGAGTCTGTCATTCATTTTTTACATGTAACTTGCTCTTGGATAAAAAGTGTCAGAAAATTAAAACTTTGAATTTTTAGATCACATTATTGATTAACTTATTTTAAAAGAAATACAAGAATCACTGAAAGTGTCTACCGTGTCCCTGTCTAAGTGAATCAAGCAGTCTTCACCTAGTAAAGGTTGTTACTTGGAAGAGTTGGAACAGATGGTTAGATTTATTTTTTTTAATTTTGTTTTTCATAAAGGCAAAAATAAAGAATAAGGTCACATGCAAATCTTTTTCCTTTTAAATGTTAGATTTAGGAACTGAAGCCACTATTTGAGTTAACAAAGCAATTAAAGCCTGTATTCCATTCCACTCCAAGGAGTTTAATTTACTTTTTCATTACCTTAAAAGAAAACTGTGTTATACATTATGTGACAAATAACACCTACTCTAGCAAATGATTTTTGCAAGTGGGGCATATACATTACCAACATGTGTATCAGGGATATTCATTGCTAATGCAGCTATCATTCCAATCAACTCAGTGTTGCCAGAATTTCGTATCTCACCTGGGTTGTCAGTAACCAATGTCACAGTGAGTACACTGATTAGTTATTGGAGTTTTAACAAAGACTGCTATCTCTCTAATTATCAGATCAAGTTAATTGAAACACAAAAAAACAACACACAGCATTGACCATAACTACCATAACTGTTTTGTTTGGTTGGTTGGTCTTTTGGGTGCTTTTTTTTATTTTGTTTTTTTTTGTCATGAATAAGAATAAAATATTTTCCAGAATGAGAAGGCCATCAAAAGTCGTCAGTGTGGTTTCACCAAAGTGAGGTCATGGGTGGATGAGCACACAGTGAGGCAGATTGAAAACTAGGTGAATGACTGGCCCCAGAGGTGATGGACAGTGGCATAAAGTCTAGCTGGAGGCCAGTGACTAGTGGTGTACCCCAAGCATCAGTATTGGAGCCATTCCTGCTTAATATTCTTCATTAATGATCTGGATGATGGGGGCAGAGATGATGGGGCATTTTCAAATGCCAGATTGAGAGGAAAGGCTGATACGCCAGAGGGTCGTGTGCCATCTGCAGTAACCATGGCAGACTGGTGAAATGGGCTGCCAAGAGCCTTGTGAACTTCAGCAAAGGGAACTGGGAAGGCCTGCACCTAGAGAAGAACCAGCCCAGGTACCCAAATGTGCCCTGAGCCACACAGCAAAAAAGTAGCTTGGTAGAAAATGACCTGGGGGTCCTGGTGGACACCACATGGAATGTAAGGCAGACATCGTTCCCCTTTATTCAGTGCTGCGAGGCCATCTCAAATGTATTGGGTCCTGTTCTGGGTTTCTCAGTACAGGACAGACAAGGACATCCTGGAGAGAGTTCAGTGAAGACCCACAAGAATGATTAGGGGACTAACTAAGTCATCCAACACATGAGGAAAGGCTGAGAGAGCTGGGACTTTTCAGCCTGGAGGAGGGAAGGTTTTGGAGAGATCTTATCAAAATCTATAAAAAATGAAGGGCAGGTGACTGGAAGAGGATGTAAGCTCACTCACTTCCGTGGTGCTGTGATAGCACCAGAGGCAATAGTCACAAACTGAAACTCAGGAGATTTTCTGAACATCAGGAAACACTTCTTTACTGTGAGGTTGACAAAGCACTGGCACAAGTTGCCCAAGGAGATAGTGGGGACTTTTACGTTGGAGATATTTAAAAGCCATCTAGATATGGTCCTGTGCAAATGGCTTTAGGCATCCTTCTTAAGAAGGGGTTGGGCACAAAATGAGCTCCAGAGATTCTCTCCAGTTTCCCATTCTGTTACCCTGATTTTGTGACAGACATTCTCTCTGCTTAACATTCAGCCCTTGCTCAAATTCCTGCAGAAGTGCAAATATACGCTTAAAATACACAGGAGAGAAAAAAGAAAATACAGGTAGGGAATGTTGACAGATATCTACTAAACACACAAACTGAAAGTACAGCAAGTTTTAATTACTTTACTTTAGGAGAACAGAAATAGACATTGCTGAGCATGTTATCCTTCCAACTAAGTACAACTTGAAAAATAAGGTATTAAAAACTTTTTAAAAGATAATCCAATGAGGATTATCATATGAGGATGATAAAAATAATCCATGTGAAAAATTTTATAGATTAAATTCCTGAAATTACTGGATATTTAAAAGGAGGATTCAGTTTAAAGTTATGGACATATTAGGCATCTTTTTTTTCTTATCAGTTTAGGGCCATGGAGAGAAGTGGATCATAGACGTGCTATCCTGACTTTGTTGAAGTTACCTAAAATTGGATATTTTCCAAGATCTTTCCTTCAAAACTCAGTTCTCTCAATAGTTTTGATCCTCACCTGCAGCATTCTTCTACAATATTTAATCTTGCACATCTAGATAAGGTGAAAATCTCGCTCATTTCCTTTAAAAAGATATCTGAAACATTTATTGGTGTGCTCAGTGCATCCAAATATACATCTTCAGCCACAGCATAGAAACACTCAGGATTTTCATTTTTATATTTTCTATAATGCATTTCAGGATATAGATTTCTATAAGTACGTTGCTAGAGAAACATATAACCTGTATCTCTAGTAATAAACTGAAGAGTCTAAAGATATATTTCCAGGCCCTGAAGCAATCAGCATAGAACTCTAAATTGTTGGAGTAGGTGCCATGTTGATTTGGCCCAAGTCAGCCATCCCTGCTCCAAGCACCTCTTGAGCACTGCTCAGGGCTCAACATGGGTTGAGTATTACTCTCATTAGGCAGCTACAAGGCTGTTGTGGTTAGAAGATAAGAGTTTAATACCACAGATGAAGGTCCCCAATACATTCAGCTTGTTAGTCTAGATGGTTGCTAATGTCTATAGTCTTTTGAAAGCTGTAGTTTGAAAGCCTCTGACATAGCCTGAAAGCCAATCCTCAAGCCCTTTGTCAATTATTTTCCTCTTCTCTTGGTCATGGAAAAAACTGAATTAAACAAATCCCATGACAGCCAAAAATGACCAATTTCAGGCTCAGAGAGATCATCACAAGGATCTCATACAACCTTTTATTTACCCACCCTTAAAGGAAGCATGACTGTCTCAAACAATCACCATTCCACTTCAAGATGAATAACTATGTAAAACAACATAGCTAAAATATAGTTTAAAGATTTACACCTAAATTTTATGTTCACACTCTCATCTAAGATCACAATAGAATGTAGATTTCCCCAGTGTAAGGACAGTCTACACACCTTGCTCAGTGTAGGTCTGAAATTCTACTTGGATATCCTTGCACTAGGTGCCATAATCTACAAACTGAATCTGATTTCTTCCTCTATCACTACAAATCCAAACTAAATTCTAAAACTAATTTAGGGTTGATTTGTTGGGGTTTTTTTTTCCTTTTCATACAATGGAGATATAATCATTTTTGTTTATTGACTGAAATAGCTAAATTGCATCTGAGCAACCACTAAAAAGTATATTTATGAATGAAAGCTCAAACTAAAGGAAGCTAAAAATAAAGGTCTTGACTCTAATATGGCAATCAGTGATGACTTTGTCTTCTTCCCATTTAAAATTGTAGTTACTTTAATGTTTTACTTTGGTTTCTTTTCAAAGATACTCTGTCAACATTTTGGAGCATCTCAATTGGTCTTAGTAATATAGATCAAGTCTGACAGAAAACAATTGATTTTTGGTTTCATCATTGAAATACTTTCCTCCTTTTTCTAAAGTATTTATCTGTGACATAGAGAAGGTTTTAAACACATACCTTAGAAACAGTGAATATTAGTAATTCATTAGTTCCACTGTATCTTCAGAAAGATTGGAAGTGTCTAGACAGATAATTCACATGATATTGTGCCATAGATTTTTCTTACTGCATCTCCCTACATGAAAGAATTCAAAGATTTATTAACTACCACTGGAACTTAACCCAATGCAGCTTGAAAAACATTAGCAAGGACAGTGAACTGAACTATAGATATGTAATTATAGAAAAATAATTACTTTTTCTTTGACAAGATGCTTTCAAATCCTTGCAAAATACCAAATAAAAATGTGTATGCTGAGAAAGAAAAATGAGCAATGAAATGTCTGTAAAAGCCTCCATCTCAATCGCTCTTCTTTTGCAATAAGATTCATAGGAGTTTTAAAAGAGAAATCCTATAAAGCTGCCATAAAAAAAAAAAAAAGTTCTACAGAAGAGATCTATCACATATATAGATTTGATGGTTTGAAGAAATAATGTTAACAGAAGAAAAGGCAGCCTGCTGTTTTTATTACCAAAACAAATTAATTACTATTGACAAGGTTTAATTTGATAATTATGTATGCTATAAAACCTAGAAGTACAATTGACTATTTTAATGTCATTCCTTTTTCTTTAGAATCAAATTAATTCAGCTTTGATATGAAGAATTTTCTAAAAACAAGTTTATTTTCCAGGCATGTCAATGAAATGCTTTTAAGACTGACAGGAGACAGATGAAGAGAAGACAGGCATCAACAGTACTTCACTGTAATTAAATGTAATGTAACTAAATCTATGACTGTAAATAGTAAAAGCATTTACATGAGTCTCTGGTGTTTCTTTTTAGAGTTCACAGCCTGTCAAGAAAGAGAGGTATTTTCTGTGAAGGCCCAGGAATCATAGAATGTGCTCTTAGTCAAGAGCATTGAAAATTTCCATGTACCATTTTCAAAATTGCATCACCAGTTGCATCATCATCAATCTCTTCCAGCCCTCAGTCACAGAGCTGCCTCCTTCCATGTATCCGTACACACTGGAGTGGAATTCACTGCTGTAGCACATCTGCCACATACTCCTATTGTACTTAGAAGATGAGACTTCCCTGATAAAAATTAAATAGTTTTTAATATTGCAACGTTGGGGTGAATAAGACTATAGCAAGTGCAGCCCCAAGCCTACAGATACAGAATCTAAATTCTGTATTTCATTACAGATTTCTCCAGAAGTTCTGTGAAAAGTGGAAAACAACATCATCCTTAGTCTGTGCAAAAGAGGAACACCCGTAGGTGATGGTGTTCTGTGCCATTAATGATTAAAAATAAAGAAAACCAGAAAAGTTTTCACCAGCACAGAATGTGCCTGTCTGCAATTTAGGACATTTTTGTGACCTATAGAGCATCCCTACCCCATGCTTTATGAACTGTGATATGCTATGTTGCTTGACTGAGAGCAATCATGCCTCACCACATTCCCTGACTACATATAAAAATGGTGCTTAAATGTCACAAATGTCAAGCAGTTTTCTGCAGAGGATAATGGATTTGGCCCTTGCTATTTTGAGGAATGCTTCTTGTCATCTTGATATGTATCATGATTAGAGAAAGGAAATTAAGTTAATGCAGAGCTGATAGTTTGCTTAATACATAGACTTATACTTCCCATAAACCAAACAAGAGGAGACACTTTCAGCTTAGATACAGAGGGAGAAATTGAATAGCCTAAGAACTTTGAAAAACATCTCCTTTATGATTCCCCCATATTTTCAAAAAAGCATATACTTCTAGTAAACAGTCAGCAATTCTCCAGCAGCACTGAGACACCTCTTTGACAGACTCAAATTCCAACTCAGACTTCCAATTCAGGGGCACTACCCTGGCTGTCTAACCCATACTTTCTTTTTTGCTGCACAAAAGGCTTTGAGAATAGTTGATACTCCTAGCTGGTGATTTTTAAATGTTGTGTAGCCAAACTAAAATGATTTTTCTTAGTATCCAAAGTGTTTGACACTTTCAAAACCTTTTCACCCTTTCACTCACATTTTCAATTGTAAATTAAAAGCCTTCAGAACTGACTCATTCCAAAGAGCAACAACAACAGCAACAAAAAAGGTTATAACATTTCCAATTTTTTTCCATCATCCAATTCTTTTTTTAGCTGATCCTGAAATAGAGGGATATTCACCATCTGAGAAGACAACACTCTGCCTGACATAGACCTTATAATTTTCACCCTGTCTGATAGAGAGGATATGACTATCTCCTTTTCCAAACCATTCCCCAAAATGAATGGAAATACATAAAGAATTAAACTTTAGTGTCTACAAATTTACTGTGGATTTTAAAAATATATTTTGTAGAAACATCCCAGACAAATGAGTTCTTAGCCTTTTAATTTTTTCTTGATTAAATAACACAGGGACATTTCAGTACACTTAGGGGGCACATTGTTTTTCAAAAATGCTCTAACTTTTCTGACTTCCTACTTTCAGCTGTAGGGGTTTTTTGTTCTAGGCTTTTTTGTTGATAACTATGAAGTACAATAGCACATCTCCTGTCCAAATCCTGGTCTACTCTCTTGGAGATCCTGGTTGTCAAACACTATAAAATTCAGCCATAAAAGAGATTTTGTATATCTGGGAGTTAATCTCATATTTCCAATAATTTTTGTATGTTTAAAACTTCTCTAAAGCTTTAAATTTCTGCATGACTTTCTTGTAGCATACTAAACGAGGGTACCATGGTAGCTGTGGCTTCTAGCTAATAAGATGATTAATTTTATCATCTCTAGTAATTAATTGGAGTGGGTTAGGAACCTGAAGGCAATCAAAAAAATAGATCAAAATAACTGAGTTAATCAGGCTAAAATTTAAAATGTCTGCAGAAGATTTTTTTTTCCAATGTAGAAGCTATCTTCTACAAGAAGAAAGTGCTATAAAGTGGCATAGGTGAACTAAATACAACTTTTTGGAGAATTAGAAAAAACAGTTTTCAGTCCAAAACCTGAAATTCAAAAGGAAAATCTTGTTGTAATAATATTTAAGACTCTTATTCCTAAAGTTACATTTCCAGTTCAATTCCTTCGTCATTGAAAAGTGTTTTTCCTGATCAGTATATGCATCTGAAGTAAATGAGATCAATAGGAGGCTTGCTAAGGCTTGGATTTCACTCTAAATGCTTTGCATGTAAGAAGGTGACCTTTTCAAAATAGCAGTCTTGGCTATTAGGTCTGATGATCCTTCGACTTAGATTTAATTTTTTGCTTGCATACTAACTGAAAGAAAGATAGATTCATAGGAAGAAAAGCTATGGAATTAGATTTTCAGTTTCTACATTTGAGAAAGTACAAGAGGCTGACTCGGCATTGCTATGAAGTGGGAAATGACTTACCTTTTCAAGAAATATTTTTTGGTATAGGAGCAGTTCTATATGTTATTTTACAGCAATTTATTTATCAGAGCTCACTCTTCATAGTTGCTCAAAGTGGAACTGGACAATAGATTCAGAAACACATTTTTTGGTCTGTTTTCTCTTCTCTCCTCCTGATTTTAAGGACCCAAGGTGCTCTATTTCTGTTCCAGCTTAGAAAGCCATAGGTAGTTTTATTATCAGTCCTGCATTAGAGGAGTTCCTTGTGCATCTTCCTTTCACACAGTCCTAATTTCCTTTCAACCAACATATAAATTCTTCAGGTATTTTATACCTGATACTTCTAAGTATCTATATACTTCTATACCTAATACTTCTCAGTATTTTAAACTGTTCTAGAAATCCTGGAGGTGGAGGAGGGAGGGAGGGCTGCTGTGCTGAAAGACAGTAACTCCATAGCAGGAGAGCTTGTGACATCAGGGGCTTGACCACCAGGCACAGCTAATATCCACACAAGACACTTCTGACAGAGCAGGCATCCTGCCTGCTGTAATCTCTACTAAATCACTGTCACTCAGGAATTTATAGCAGCAATATACATGACAAGCAGTTATATAGCTCTGAGATTCTTCTCTACAAGGAGACCACATCTTTCCTAAAAGTCTGAATGTCCTCTACTGCATTTCTGATTTTATTGTAAACCCTGTGTTAAATATGAAGAAGCTTTGCTTTCCTTGGTTTGTTTTCTACTTTCCACGACTGACAGTTGCTGTTTGTAAAGCTTTCCTTAATGTGTACCACAGAAATCACTTCTAGGAACCAGTGGTTGCTTTTTTAACCTGGAATAGAGTTTTTGAACAGCTATTTCTAATAATCTGCTTGCTTACAGCAGAGGTTAATTAAATCCTTCATTTATACTTTCTGGGTGGCTGCATAACTCAGGGATATTTATACTCTCTCACAAGTTCCATGTGTGCCTCATTAGTCTCTGTGGTTTCCTAATTTCCAGTTAATAGACATTCCCACAGATGTCTTGTTCATTCCTTAAGACATTGTGTTGTTCAAAAATCACTTCATGTACTTCAGTCAGAAAAGCTAACATTTGGTGAACAGGACCTTACTGTATTTTTGGATGTAGATGATTAGATACACCAAGGTTGAAAGGATAAATAAAAGCCATGCTAAGGCACAAAGCACGTGGAATTTTGCCCTGGTGCACCAGTGCTGGTATGTCACAGAGTCACACCTAGTCAGTGATGTCTTGTTGCTTGTGTACTGCTGTCAGACATGATTTAGAGCCATTGTTGCAAACCACTTGTGGGGCACTGTTAGGAGTGGTGAGCTAAGGGATGGACATTGGTGGCCTTGCTGTCATACTGCACTGTCTGCGTCTGGGGTTTCTGGGAGAGTGAAAATAGAACTCCACTAATTCATAGCTCTGGTTAATTCAGAAAGAAGGACTGACATAAATTAGTCTTTTGATTTTTATTTTTTTTCCCCATTGGAGAAAGACCTCAGATTGTCTTTCTATAGTCACACAAGTAAAATAGCTTCTAATTGATCCTCTGAGGCACTGACAGCACTTTCATCCAGTCAGAGAAATGGAAAGAAGAGTGTTGATTTTCTACAGAAAGACAAGATTCAGCTTTCAAATGCATCCCAGAACAGTATCAAAAGATGCTTGCAGACAGGCAGGGAGAGCACAAAGTTTGTACCAGCTGCAATTAAAAGTTCACAGAAGGTTTGCTGGAACTAATACCTGAATACTGAGCAGAAGTGAATCAGAACTGCAAGGTGCTTGACATTTTTGTAGCGTGTTTCATAGACCTTTAATGAATATATAAAGCTACAGAACAAATGCTGGACTAATGAATACATAAAGCAACAAAGCAAATAACAATTTCATTGAAGAATAAAGCTACCTAGCTGACAGGAGACAGCTGTGTATGGAAAGGGTTAATTTTTTGCATTAGGCAGGAGGGAACATGGCTACTAGAGCACAGAGGTTACTCCATACAGCCTCATGTCATTGCTGAGGGCCAGATAAAGGAACTCTCTTCCAGGGAGAAGAGGTTCCTTTGGGTCGAGCAAGCGCGGTGGGCACAGCAGTGGGGTGACACTTGTCCTGAGCTGGAGGAAGCAGCTGGGGTGAGTGGCTGCAGTTGGACTGAGCTCTTCACTCTATTTTCTAGGCTTTTGTTATTAATGTCATTGCTGTCACTGTTGGTTTTCTTATCGTTGTTGTTTCCAGGAAATTGTTCTTATTTCAATCTGTGATCTTTGCATTTTGTGCCTCTGGTTCTCCTCTCCAATCTGCTGCAGTGGTGATGGGAAGGGGAAAAGGGGGACAGAGAGTGAACAATGTGTGGTTTGGGGTTTCAGTGGGAACAGTACATTGGGGAGTACCATTCCTAAACCACAAAATCACAGTAATAATGACATATTTAAAGATGGTACATTCCTGTAAAGAGGCATCAATAGCCTAATTTTGAAAAGCCCAGAAGGAAAAAGGCTTTACATTTCTTTTACATACAACCAGTAAGCTGTTGCCTTGGGAAGACATCTACATTTCCCTGCCAGATTATCCTGTGGGAATACCCACAAAAGGGTACCACTCCACATTCGTGGCTGGTGACGGAAGTCAGAGAAGAAATGGAAAGGAAGAGTAAAGGAGAAGATTGCAGTGAGCTGTCATTATCAACTGTTAACACAGCTTCTAGGTAATATAATGGTCTAAACAGATCAATAGTGACAGATTTCCCACAGCTGTTGGAAGCAGCAGATTGGATAACGCTGTCTGTCCATGGCTCAGAGTTAAAGTGGAGGCCACGTGGGTACTCACAGCTTGGGCCATGCCATCTCCAGCAGTTTCCAGAGCTTCAACTGAGGCTGAAGGCAAGATGGGCTAGCAAAGAGTAAAGTTCCTGCAAGTTCTAAGATTTTAAGATCTCTCTTTCTGCCAAAAATTTGTTCATCTCTTAAAAAAAAAAAAAGTTAGGAAAATAAAAAGGAATGAACATAGTGGTAAGGTTTTCTTTCAAATGCACCTTCTCCATCACTCACTTCCCACCACCGCTTCCCTGCAAAGATCACAAATTTTACAGAATGACAGTGGAAGTGGAACTCTGATATCCAAAAATATACAAAGCTACTGAATGCTAAAGCCATGTGACCGTTCTTTGCTGGCTTTTTAGATACTGAGGAGAGTGAGAGAAATATACTTGACCTCGCACTGATGTCATTTTGTTAGTGGCACCCACCTGTGGCAGCATATATTCCAGAAAGGGGCTGGAGAGGTGGGAGTGTCATTCATCTAGAAGTAACATCTACATTCAGGATGAAATTCACCTCTTTGCCAAGAAATGCTAGAGTTATTTATAGAGAAATCTCATATACTGGGCCCCAATCAACTCCCTGAAAAGGGCCAGTGTGAGTTCTAGGCTTGCATGAAAATATCTGCTATCCCGACCTGCACATTGGAACAAAGAAAACTTGCAGTAATGTGCTCTGGTATATGTCATGCTGTGTAGCCAGTAAGGCCCTGAAGGTAGATTATTTTTTCCTTTGTTGTGCTCTGAAAGGTTTCCATGTTAACAGAACAATCAGCTTTCTTTTTAATCATAAATTGGCATTTCTAAGCTGTTCAGTGTGGGTGAGCACTGTCACTACTGTAGTTTTTTGCTGCAGGAGACTGTGGAATGAATAAATAAATGATTATTTCTAACTTTCCCCTTCTTCTTGAATGTAACATCTGTCACAGAATGAATCAGGAGAGTCAAGAACTGCTGCCTTCCTTTGACACATCTACAGCTCACACATTCTCAGTCATCAGCTGAATTCATTAGATATTCTTGTAGAGACTTTGATAACAGAATTTCTGTAGCAGAAGCTTGCTTTAATAGCAATAATAACAACAACGACAAAAGTATGACCGATGTCTACTGCACAAGCAAAAAGATCTGAGAAATAAAAATAGTAACTGATGATCCATCATGAGTGGTTTAAGTGTGAAGAATTAATGAGACATCTAACTATCAGGCATATTCCATCAGTGGTTTAAAAATGGAACAAAGTCTTCACCAGCATCATCAAAATATAATTCAGTGAGTATGTTTTCAGTGTTCAGGTTTGCTATAAAGTCAATAATTCTGAGCAATCAGAATTAGTTACAAATTGGTGAAAATCTTTTTTGGATAACACGAGAAGAAAAATAGATTTGATGCCCTATTACAGGCTAACATTGCAGAAATGGAAGTATCAGGTAAAAGCACTGACGGATAAGTGGGAAGGAATGCACAGGAGATAAGGTCACAAGGAGTAACAGGGAGCAGGGAGGGTTGGTGGGATTTGAATGAACAGAGCTGGTGTTACTTGGAGAGATGAGAGATCTGGCCATGAGGATCCAATGAGGTGGGGGCTGTAGGTCTTGGGATGTTGAAAGTCCATCAAAAAACAGAAAAGGCATATTCACTCACTGAATAAAGCATATTTACCAAAAGCCTAACTGTGGAGGAGAAGGCCCCTGAGGAGTGGATGGAGACAGTACGGAACAGCAGGTCCTGCCTCAGTGCAGGAGATTTCCATAGTGGTGTTGTCCTTCAATCAGGCCCTGATCAGGCATCTTTGGTCCCTGTCTCTCTTGCCCTTACTGTTTCACTGCCCTGACCCAAGGCAAGTACTTATAGAGCCATTTTCTGCCCTGCCTCCTTCCCTTCCCCTTGACTCCTGTCGTCTCCTAGCAAAGCAGAAAACAAGCCCTCTGGTGTAACTGAAACCTCCAAGGATACAGTGTCAGGGAAGGCGTAATTTGAGCAGCAGTGGGCCGTGGATGTCACTAGGGAGTAGAGTGGGTGAAGCAGGAAAGCATTAGAGGATTCCGGAAGGTATGAAGACACCGCAGATCCTTCGGGAGAAGGGAGTTAAATAGATGATACCAAGATATATTATTAGCATTACCACTGGATTTTCTACAGTTCAGAAAGACTTTCCATGTTATCACACCCCCATTCCACTGTGTGCATCCCTGGATGCTCAGCTTGTTCACAGCCTTCATCAGGGAAGGAGGAGGCAATGCCTGACACACAAGTGCTGCTCTGGATGCCACATCCCCTAGCAAAGGGTGCAGAGGGCTGTGTGTATATACTCCAAAGACACTGGTTCTCATGGTCTAGATAGAAAGGTGGACCTAGGTGGAAAGGTTATCTGAACACAAAGGTTGTTATCTGATCAAAGATTGTACAATGCACAGCAAAGAGCAAGGTTAACAAAGAAATTTCCCAGCTCCACCCCTTCCTTTTTTAGCAGTGGTTAGCTTTCCCACAGGAAATCACTAAAATTCAATGTTTCTTGTAGTAGAAAATATTTTGTCTTAGAAGGGACAAGATACTCAATGGACTTTGGCCCAGTGTCTCAAATGTTCTAGTCCACAAAAGACAGGTTTCTTAATTTGACCGAAGCATATTTCCAGTGAGTTTCACAGGATGTTCTAAACAGTCTGTGATATTTTTGGTTCGTTGATTGTTTTGGAATTGTTTCACAGAATGCACTGTGGCACATGTCCTTGTCATGGCAGAAGATCTAGTCATAACCACTCATCAAGTAGTTATTTCTGGGCTTCCTAAAATAAAATCAATCTTCTTTATCAAAGTTTTTCAACTTTTTTCTTCTCAAAAACAAGTGTCATAGTTACAGCTAGGATAGAGTTAATTTCTTCTCAGTAGTTGTTACATTACTGTGTTTTGTATTCAGAATGAGAATGGTGTTGCTAACACACTGATTTTACTTTTTTTTTTGCTAAGACTTGTTTATCCTAAGCTAAGGACTTTTCTTCTTTTCTCATGCTCTGCTAATGAAGAGGTACACAAAAGAAACTGGGAGGGAGTGTAGCTGGGCAAAAGGATATTCCACACCACAGAACACCATAAACTGGGAGGAAATAGCTGGAAGCAGAGATGATCTGGGTTCAGGAATGGGGGCCTGGCATTGGTCAGCCATTGCATTATGCATCACTTGTTTGTTTCCCTTTTATTGTAATTATTGTTTTTCATCTTTTTTTTTTTTTTTCTTGATTTTCAATTATTAACCTGTTCTTATCTAAACTCACAAATTTTACTTTGATCCTTCTCCCTACCCCACTGGGGTCAGGGGGATGAGAGGGGAGGGTTGAATGAGCGTCTGCACAATGCTTAATTTCCATCTGTCCTTAAACCACAACAACAAGACAATAAGAAACCTCTGCAAGTTATTTTTTTTTAATTCAGCTTTGTCTTCTAAAATAATTGTTCCTCATGAAATATGTGCTTATCAGTCAAGATGTATAATAGCAAAAAAAAAAAAAATATCCTCCTTATCTCCTCTGCCTTATTTTCATCACATTTAGGCTCTCTGCATATATTTTTACTTTTCCTTCTTCAGTTATCTCAGAATCTACCCTCTCTTTTTATACTTGCCATTACAATTCCATTCCACTCTCCTATGCTCTTTTTCATCTCTTTTTTCCTTCATTCCATATGCAGTTCAAATGCCTCATCCTCAGCTCATAAGTGAATTCATGGTGCTATCCTTATCTAAATCTCTGCTTCCAGTTAACACAGTACATTTTTGTAGTTATTTTTTGCAACTTTGTGCCTTCATTCACTGTTAAGCACTTTCCTCCATTCTCCTCTTGGTATCTAAAACATCTTTTTACTTTTTAAGTAACGATCTCTTCTGCCTGCGTCTAGTGCAAACTGTGAGATTCCCCAGCATGCATAAACTTATATTTTATTTTGAATTCCTATATCTTCATTTGTGTAGTCATTTAAATCTTAACAAACTGAGTGGAAGCAGAGAGTACCTTCATCCCTTATTTCTTCACCTTGCTGCCAGAAGATGGAGGAGGCACTGCACTCTGCAAGAGCTGAGGGGTACAGATGGGGTGAGAACAGTGCTCTACTAAAAGGCAAATATACTTCACAGCAGAGTGAGGCAGGGTTACAATAAGAAGTCTGACTGACAAAAAAGTGGTTTGCCTTCTAGAGACATGACACTGAGATGAAGTTTTGTTCAAGAAACATGTATTAGTATAATTACATTCCCTTTCTGGTCAGACAAATTGAGGGTTTTTTGCTCTCCCTTTTCTCAAGTTAAAAACTGTGACCACTGTCGACTTCCTCAGCTTTACTGAAATGTTCTAAAAACATCTGCAGGAGAAAAATACAGCTTTAGATCAAATTGCTTTAAATACTACTTGCTAGTTAGTGGCACTTCAGGGGCTAAGCCAAGTAATAAAGAAAATAACTTGATGTGAATTTCCTGTTTCCTAAGAATGTGGCTACTGAGCACAGACCTAGAACAACTCCATATGTACTATTTTCAGTAATGTTTGCTGCTACTGGATTAACTCTTCTTTTATTATTTCTGAAAGAATTATTTCATAGCTGATACATAGATCCATTGACCTACAGAAGAATATACAGGTCTTTGGCAAGATCTCATTTGGATAACTCCTGACCATAATTTTAACCCTCAGTAACTTCTGGTTGCATTTCTGAAATGGACTGGGTTTTTTCAGACCAATCCCCACATTTCAAACCTTCACAATGACCTATCTACTCTCTTACAGTTAGTCAGGTATCTTCTTTTCATGCAAGGTTGAACTGAATCCCCACAGCAATTCTGTTTTTCCCTTATTCTTCCATTGGGGATGACCTTTAACTCTTTTCCATAAGTTAATCAGTTATGTTAAGGAAAAAAAAAAAACAAAACATGTGCCTAAGAATTTTGAGCCATTTTGGTGACATGCCTGTGGTAACATCTCAGGTATGTACAAGTTATTGAAGGCACATCCAAGAACAATACCAACAACTCACTAATGCACTGTTCTGTGACTTACTATTATATCAGGTTTTTCGTAAACAGGAAAAATATTATATAATATGTATGTATAAATACACACAGAATCCCCTTCACCTCTGGGGAATTGTAACATATTTCATACCTGTTCTGAAATACTTCAGAAACCTGAAGATAACATAACTCTGAGACTTTTACCCTTAAGCTACAACATCTAAGGCTGCTTTAAAAAAGAAAAATGAATTCCTTGTCTGACTAGAGGATTTAGGATAGGCTTATGGAATTGACATCTACTTGACAATGCATCAGCTGTAAAACTCATTCTTTTGTGAAGCTGATGCATTGAAATATGTTAACCTAGCTTAAAATGTGTAAAAATAGGAGACTAAGTACAAATGACTGTATGAATTCTTGAGTTGTATTTTGAAGCTGAGATACTAAACAATAGGTCCAGTATTCCCAGAAGTCTTTAATATATTCTTTAGAGAATATATATCTTTACCCTGACAGTGAACCATGGTTTATGTCATGTATTTTGGAAATTAATATTCTGATTTAAACTCACACAAGAGTACCCATGAGACTTAAAAAAGAATGTGTTGCTGTACTTAAAAGCATTTGCCGGTTGTTGGATCATAGAATTATAGAATCGCAGTATAGTTTGAGTGGGAAAAGATTTTTTAAGATCATTAGCCCAATCCCCCTGCAATGAGCTCTGACATCTCCAACGAGGCCAGGTGGCTCAAAATGTTTCCAGGGATGGGACATCTACCACCTGTCTGGTTAACTTACTCCAGTGATTCATGATTCTCATTGTAAAAATTTTCTTCCTTACATCAAATTTGAATTGTCCCTCTTTGAGTTCAAAGCCATTACCCCTTGTCCTGTTGCTAAAAAAGTCTGTCCCCATCTTTCTGTCCAGCCCTCTTAAGCATTGAAACACTGCAAAATGTCTCCCCCAGAGCCTTCTCTACTGCAGGATGTGCAACCCTTACTCTCTCAGCCTTTCTCCATAGAAGCATTCCATCCCTCTGATCAGTTTTTGTGGCTCTTCTCTGGCTCTGCTTCAACACGACTTTCCTGCACTCAGAGCTGAATTCAGCACTCCAAGTGGGGCCTCACAAGAGCAGAGCAGAGAAGGCTGGTGAAGTAGAGTGGAAGATCGATTGCTTTTTATTTTTATATTCTTTCATTTGTGCTTTTAGAATGGAGCTTGTTAGCTATCATATATCAGCTATCATGGATATTTTTTCTTGTTTTCAATTGTGCTCTAACTGGAAAGTCTGTATGTTTTTGTTTCAATTTTCAAGCTTGCATATAGCCATTCTTAACTTGTCAGCTACTTCTGAGTTCTCATCTTCACTAAATTATATGCAAGTTATGTTAAGTGCCACAAACACAATTTTTTGCAAGATAGAGTATGGATGGATCTGCATAATAGTTGTATGTCTTTATAAGTTTATTTCGCTCTTCTGTGGAGATAAATCAACCTATGTAATGTATCCTTAAGATGCATGCTATACTTCATATATGCAGCATATAAGTGATATCCAATTCTCATGTATTGCCATATATTTGCTCATATAAACCTGACTAATAGAATGAGTGCTAATCCACACTTGAACAAGGCAACAAATTTGAAACTGATGCCTACATTCACAAGATAATAGGTGGAATTTAATTAAAGAAGTAGGATGTACAGAAAAAAAGATATTGCATACATAACAAATGCACAGAATCTTAAAAATCTCAACATAGCAAACAGAAGAGTATTTTGAAGAGTATTCTCCCTACTTATATGCAAGAAAAAAATTGTGGTTTTTTTCTTCCACAATTTAAAAAAAATATTTTATGGTGAATTTATAGACCTTAATAAGAAGAGAAGTAGTAAATCTTGTTACACAGGGAATTCTCACTAGCATGTGAGGTAGGTTATCCTGCATGTTGCAAAACCCTTTGTGTATTTCTGATCTCCTGCTTTCTCAGATCTGTCCTGACAAATTATTTACATGGTGATTTTATGATATTAAGATAGGTCTGCTAAAAGTAATGGGATTCATATTTTGTTTTTACAGTGTTTTGATACAAAAGTGTGAAGCCAAGGAAAAGAGTTTTTAAGACACTAAACCATGGCAGTCTCCTGTATTTCCTTTTTCAGAAGAGAAATATTGCTCTCAGGTTTGATACATAAAGAAGATTCAAATATGTTTACTTGCCACATAGAATAAGTTTCATGAAACCTGAGTATTGCTTTTTCTTAGTGTGATAATTCTAGTGTCAGTCTTAAGGTTTAACTTATCTATCATTAAAGCATATTTCTGGCATTTTGAAATGAATAGTTGAGCAGGAAGTATCAAAGATTAAGAGAAAATATCTAATAGTGCTTTGCATCAAATTATTTACATATACTCTTTTTCATCCCATCTAATTTTACACATCTAATTACTCTGCCTAAGATAGTGGCATATCCATTATGAAGTGAATGGAGAGGGAATATCAGCTCATATAAAACTGAATGTGTATCTTCTTAGAGTAGACAAGGACTTACAGAACTATTAAGTTTTAGGTACAGGTGCCTCATTTGGGTAGATGATTCCTGAGGTCAGACCTCTTTTTTTTTGTTTTGGAAGGTCTAACCAGAAACGGAAACATATTTTTAATCAGTCCAGACGGACACAGCTACTAGTACTGTGTTTAATGTATTTACCTTTTTTTGTAAACATAATCTCTGACCCAGATTAATTACAATTCATATCTCCAGTCTTAGAGTGCAGACTAATTTATGTCATTCCATGTTACACCTTCACATTAACACTGTCAAACCCCTGGCAAGAATAAAAGAGTCTAGGAGAGACAGGAATCCCACATCTTGGTACACGTGAAAATTCTTTGTGAAAGTATTAATGCTGACCACTGGCACAGTCCTAAACAAAAACTCCCAGGTTTTGCAAGACAAGACCCATGGTAAGACATACAAGCAGGCATTTTTCCAAGACACTTATCTGTTTCATGGTGAAGGGCAATACTTGCTAAATTAGTGTTAAGATTGACTGATTTTGAGTTTCTGCTTCATTTTAACAAGATGTTAACTAGTGCATTTTCAAAACTGCAGTGAAATCAGCTACAAGGAATGAGGGGAGGGGACTTCAGAAGAAAATACTTCTCCAGCAGAAATGGAAATGGCATGGCAATGTGCATTTCGTGAAATGTGGAGTAAATAATTGTCTATTAATGCAGAAGAAAAAAAACCTATAAATTCCAGCTCTTCTCAAATGCAATCCTTCCTACCTCTGCATGGCATTTGAGATAGACTTGGAAGACTTGAGTGGTGCCAGGATGCCTGAGGAGCGATCAGCACTCGTAAATATTGAACAAAGGCACACCTCAAGGCTCTGAAGCAATGAATAGCTACTTGTATGCTTACTCAACTCACATGGACAGTCAAAGTACTCCCACGGATCAGCAGGTAAGCAGGCATACAGATCTTTGCAGGTCTGGGTTTAGCTACGTTCAGCTAAATGTAGCTGCCTTTCCCCTCCTCCCCTTTTCCCTCCAACAGAATGCCATTCTTATTTGAACTTCACAATTCATTGTTAGTTAATTAACACCTTTTCACCTCTATTTCTTATGCAATTGTGTGAGTAACTGCTTTAAGAGGAAGCAGAAAGATCTTGAAAATAACACATTGGTTGAAGTGGAAAAGGAAACAAAAATAAAGGTATTATGATATCTCTCTTCCATTCATTTACTCAAAAATTGTAGTGTTGTTTTCATGCCTTCAAAACATTCAGTTGTTCAGAGATAAATAGCATCTCATTTCACAAAGATGCATTGTTACTTTTTTTGTTCATGAGGACTAAGTTATATACCTCATCATCCTGACTGCTTATTTATTAAGACATTCTTGTTAGTTTAGATGAGTTTCTTCTATTCAATAGCCTATCTAAGCAAAAATCTACCTCCATAGGCATGAAATACCTACAAAAATACTGTTTCCAGTGTATTTAAGAAAATGCCACAAATAAAAATGTGATTTTTTTTTTTTTATGTGGATGTTACCATGTGCACAAATCTTTGAGAGGTCAAGGGATTTCTCTTCACAAGTATGGCGATACCATTGTAAAGGCTAAATAATGACCAAAGTCACGCCAAATTTGATGTCTGTGTGTTTTGCCTAGGTTTAAAATTTAGTAATCTATTTTTAGGTGGTCATCTAGTTTTCTTCAACAGTAATTGCAGAGGAACAGATAGAAGATGTCATCCCATCTGAGACACTTTTGTATGGGTGGGCTGAAGTTTTCATCCCTTTCCATTCATAGAGGGATTATTTAGGTTCAGTAGATCACCTGAAATACATATCAAAGATAAACTTTTTTCTTCTCTTCTTTTACCAAAAGTAAAGTATCTTTTACTGACTTCAAGAGTTACAAGAATCTTGTAGTGAACAAGGGTACAAGCTAAAAGTCCTTCTATTTCCACACAAATATAGACAAAATTATAGTAATGATATACTGTGACAGTGTTCGCAAGGGTCCCAGGATGAGGGAAGAGACAAGAATGTTGACTCCATGTTTCAGAAGGCTTGATTTATTATGATATATATTATATTAAAACTATACTAAAAGAATAGAAGAAAGGATTTCATCAGAAAGCTAGCTAAGAATAGAAAAAGAATGATAACAAAGGCTTGTGACTGACTGAGACAGTCCGAGACAACTGGACTGTGATTGGCCATTAATTAGAAACAACCACATGAGACCAATCACAGATCCACCTGTTGCATTCCACAGCAGCAGATAACCATTGTTTACATTTTGTTCTTGAGGCCTCTCAGCTTCACAGGTGAAAAAAATCCTAAGGAAAGGATTTTTCAGAAAATATCATGGCTACAATATACAGGCATGGTTTTCTTTCAGTCATGTTGAAAGATACTCTGAGCATTTTGCCTTCCTGGAATTTGCAAATTTCCAATGAATATTCTGTGGTATTTCTTCTTATAATTGGTGACAAACTTAAAAACCTATTAATATGGCAGTTACTGCTCAGCTGATGTACCTTGCTTACTTAGAGTAAAACACCTCTTTATTATCTTGCTTTATAGTGAATGCATGGAGTCAATGCAATGCCTATGAACCACTGTTTCCACACTACAGACCCAGGACTGTTGGGGAACACTGTTCTTGAATATGTTAATTTAAAGACTCAGTCAATCTCTTACAAATTTATTTGCAAAATCAACATAGAGACCTGCATTAAACATGGAAAAATGCTGTGAATTTGAGCTGAGTTACTGTTGCTATGGTACCCTTCACTTACTCCATTCTCAGTACTGCAGAAGATTCAACAAAATATCCTTAAGCATACAAGCAGGCACTTTGACTTTGGAATTGTTCATAAGCTTTAAATCTGCTGAAAGAGCTTGTTGAGCAAGACCTGTTGTCTCATTTTACTTATCTTTTCAGTTTGTGAGAAGAACTTTATAATAAATGTTTTTGTACAAATGATTTGCAAACTATAGTTTTGAGTTTATGGGCTGGATATAGGCTGGATTTTGTTACCAACTATGCTGTTTTTACAGTGAATAGCTCTATGTGAACCTTGTGCTAGGACAACATGATGGCTCAGAATGCATTGTAGAAATTCAGAATGTCTATACTCTTATGAAATTATTATAGAAAATCACAGAAAAAATAGCCCAGGATTTTGATAGACAAAGTATCCAGTAACAGTTGCAGTCTGAAGTGCACCTGCATTTAAAAATTAATTATTTTTTTAAGATTTATTTTTGCTTCAAGTGTTTTTGTCTTTGTTAAAAGTATGATCACACAAACACTTGTGCAGGCTGTGACTGGTCTAAGGAATGGAAATGAGAAAGAAAGGGCAAAGGCAAAGAAACAGAACAGAAAGGCATCAAGGTTGCAGCTAATATTGCAGCTGGTAATTTTGTGAAATCACAGACTAAGGCTACATTGAACCTGGAATGTTAGAGTCCATTCCTTTCTTCAAAACACAATCATGTTTGTCTAGCTTCTTTTAAAAGAATTGAAATGGTAGATTCTAAGCAACCCAAGCAACCTGTTCCTGTGATGGTCTTTCTCTCCATGTAAATATAAATAAAAACTAATATCCATCACATGCTAGTACTGCTATTATTACTACTGCAAATAACAATCATCATTCCCTTTACTTTGACTGCAAGAGTCCTTATTTTTCAAATAAACATGAGCATTGGAACAGGAAACAATGTTAATTTTTGATACACAATTAGTTTTCTATAAAATACAGTGATCCATTTCAACTGTATGAGTAAATGCAATGTTTACCCTACAAAATACATATATAGTAATTAGTAAGTCTTCATTAAAAACCTCTATATTTTCTAGATATTTTTCTTTTATTTGTTATAAAATTCAGAAATTATATAATTAATCTAAAGCTCTATTAAAAGTCTTGCGGTGTGTGAAATAATGTCATGTAACTCAGGACTTGCCATTTGCATCTCATCTATCAAGCATATATATTCCTATTGCATTGGAGACTGGTTCCTTCCAACTCTAGCCTGTGCTCCCTGTGACGATTCTGCAGTAGTAAGTGCTATTTCTTAATCTTCTCACTGGCATTAGCTATAGCTACTGGGCCATCAGTATGAGCTGTCATCCTTCTTTTTCTGCTTCTTTATGTGAAGAGAAGCTGCATCTCTGGAAGAAATGTCCAACCAATAAATTGTGGCATCATGTTATAAGTTACAAAACCAGGTGAGAAACTATGCCATGAGTCATTGCTAAGGATGGTAGTTTGGCTTATGCCAAGAATATATCTACCTTACATTGTTACTGTTGCATTTTTTCTACAAATTTATGTTTTAAAGGATCACTAAAATCTCTGACGTTCCCAGAAACAGGGCAGAATTAAATGTCAGTGTGTTTTACTAGTTGCAAATTGCTTTTGACAACTGGCTGCCTGTTAACTTGTTTTGTTTTTCAAACAATTATCAACAGGACTGTCCTGTAGCTCAGACACTTGTGATCTTCAGGGATAGGTGATATTCTACAGAATGAATGCAAAAGCAAGTATGGTTTTCTAAAAAAACACTTTAAATCTACTACTGTTGGTGCCAGCAGATTTGAAGAACTGGCCATGACAGAAGCCACTTGTATGTAAATAAGAATATGTGAAACATGGAAAATATTTAGTTTCCTGAACTCAGATCCAGATAGCTTACAAGAGAACATCTAAAATATGCAGTTAAAAAAAGTAAGCTCAATTTTAAGGATATTTTCAACATTATCATCATGATCAGGTTGGGATATATAGGATGAAGAAAAGACTGTTTTGAGGAATACAGTCTATATGAATTTGCCAACTATTACTTTTGTGACCCAACTAGGAAATTATTCGATAAATAGCAGTGTTTAAAAATAATTGCTTTTGTTGCACATATATTTCATTCACAATTTTAAGTGAACTGTCATCCATTTTCTATATCCTAGTTGTAATTCTGTAAGTTCCTTTCTTTCTAATATCACTCAATGTGCACTGTGCTTGAAGTAGGCTAAAAAGTCCCTTTTGCTATAGGTGGCAGCACTAGCTTATTATAAAGGTTGATGGGCTTCCCTGTCTTGAAGAGAGCAGTTATAAGGATACCTGGGCAGCATATAGATTCTATGCAAAAAAACTGTTTAGGATTTAGAGATTCAAAATAAAACCATGTATTGGGTTTCTTTTAAGGAAGAAGATAATTTCTTGTTACCCTCATGAACATTTTCTAATGCCTTGTTAGGGATTAATAGATTGAAACCATATTTTTATTTTTTTTAAACTCATTTAAAAATCCACTGAAAATTAGAACACATTTGTAAACCTGTGGAATGTTTTGCTCTTCTAATGAGAAACCCTCCTAAACTCAACTTCCAGAGCATCAGTTTCTAGAGTATTGAAAATCTCCCTCACTGATACCAACGTTCTTCAAGGATTTGCTGTGTTTTCTTCTGGTGTTCAGTTGTATGCTATCTGCAGTTCTTCAAGACAATATCCTAAAAAAATTCTGCTGAAGAAATGCAATCTCTGTTCCCTTTTATTTTTTCTCTTCATATTTTTCTACAACACAGCCTTTCTTCTCAGTGTCCTCACCCAGTCACTTATGAATGGCTCTTCTGTATTTTACCCACATTCTTACATTCCTCCTTAGGCATTTTAGGTAAGAAGTACTATGTGAACTTTAACTTTTAATAAATACAGGACAACCTGGAATACATACTGTTTAACACTAATGGTTACTGTTTTATGAACATCAATGGAAAATAATTCTTCCTATATTTTTGGTCATATTTTACAAGACTAGAGAGCTAAGAGCATGAGCATCAAAGGCAACCAGAAAACTTGTGAGTAGCAATCCTTTCCTGGCCCTCTGCTTGATAAGGAAGGTAAAAAAAATACTGAGTTGCCAGACATTGGCCTCTGTCATAAAATATTATTTATAGGCCTGCTAATTTTATTACTTTTTTGCATCAAAGTATGGTTTTCTGAAAAAAAAATACATCAATAAATTAGCGCTCTCTGCTATTCTTTTATATTTACCTGTGCCTGAAATCAAAGCCATGCAAATCAACATGCAATGCAGTATGCCAAAGTCATAGTAAGATGTCAAAAAATTTCCTATTAAAAAGTGTAAGAGATGATTCTACTGCTAAAAGCAAAACTCTTAAAGTTAAAATCCAGTTTTTAGATTTCTCTGTTCTTCTGTAGTATTTCAAAATGCTGACTGCCAATTCTAATTCACCTCAACTAAAATCATACTTAAGGTCTGTTTTTCCTTAAAGGAAATGACTGTTTCCAGGTGGGTCCTTATAATTTTGTTTATTTCTTACATTGTTTTTATGACTGACATAGCTCCGTTAGTCCTATGTGATGGCTAAATATGACAATAAAATTGAACCAAAGCAGCAGGTGAAAGTTAACTGTTCCCTTTTTTCCCCTGGGATCTTTCAATGTATTGTTTCAGACACTAATGATTAAGAAAAAAAAATTAACAAAAAACCAGAATCTTTAGAAATTAATTTGGAAATTCACTCAAAGATCTAGAACTTTTTATGCAAAGTAGTGGCCAATCTTGATTTTAAAGAGCTTTTTTTTCTTCTGTGTTTATATGAGCTGAATAAAATTTTTGCTGTTAAAATCTGAGATAAGCATACCAAATATCTCATATTTTTTACTAAACTACTATTCAGATCTAGAGTGCTGTAAAGATCAGAATCCTATGGAGAACCCCTCAAAGTGATTTTTAAAAGAGGTACTGCTTTATTTTGACAGCCTATGCCAAAACACCACATAAGCAACTGCCTTCTCTTGCCCACCTTTCCTTTTTCTCTTGTAGCAGCTCATCATAGGCTGGACTTCACCCATATTCTGATCACAACATAGGTCCATAGCCCCTCATGGACATTCCTAGGTGGCTCAGAGGAAGGAGTGCTTGCCACCCTTAGGGAACTGTGCATCCCAGTTCTCCTTCATAGCAACTACTGAGCCTGGAAAATTACTCTGTGTAACTTCTCTTGCTTACATGACAAAGAAAGAGGAATACATTTTATCTCTCTTGCAAGCTGAGAGCCATCTGAGACCCCTTGGGTGCCCTGTGTTGTTGCAGTGTGATGCCATTTCCTGTTTCACCTATCCCAACCCCCCAGGTGTGCCAACCTCTCCTTTCCCCTCCCCCTGTCCCTGGGCTTAAAAGGAGACTGGACCATGCAGTCGGGATTCTGTTGGGAGCTGTTACAAGATTCAGAGGTCTGTCATCCTGGAATAAAACTCTGGATTAAAAATCTACAGGAGAATCCTCTCCTGTTTCTCTTCACCGTCGCCTGAACCTTTTCCACCAGAGGTAAACTGAGTTCCTACCATGGCTGGATTTGTTCTGAGTGCCCAGCTGCAGCACCCAGCCAGCCAAAAGCATCTCTGAGGTGAAACACCACAGCTGCCACCTTTGGTCCAGCAGCAAGGGTCAGACGAGGCCAGGCACGTTCCACACAGAAATATTGGGATTAATATTCTATACTGTGCAATGTCACATTCTCCATTTTCCAAAATATCAGTTCTTATCCCACTAAATTTCTGAAATTTTGATGAGAAGCCCAATGTACAGTAGAGATATTAGTAAAATTCATATTTTCTTCTCTGGAGCCAGGATATTAAAAAAAAAAAAAAAAAACACAACAAAACAAAACCCAAAATCCATAACCCCAAAACATATCTATAAAATCAATGGTTTGTTCACTAGGGAGAAATCAACTTTTCTCAACTGATGATCAGTGGGTAATTTATTCATGAAAAGACTTGGGCTTCAATGTAACTGCACTGAATCAAGAGTCAAGATCAGTAGTAAATTCAAGTATGATAGCAGCCTGAATTAGAATGCTTCTCTCTTTATCCCTTCCAAACTATTTTTTCTCATGTTTGTTAACTTTCCTTATGGTATATTAAATATTTGTCATTGTGATTGGCTTCAGCGCATGTTTCATTAATCATCGCCAACAAGCACCAATCTTGACCACTGCAGAAGGCTTTTTTTGCTCACTCCTGCAATGCATAGAGAGAAAGGGAGGTTTTGTATTTTTCTAATGCAATGTGTGATAATTTATACTTGAATTAACCTTTCAGCATAACATTGACATTTATCTTGCTGACCTTGATCTGTTTTCTATGTGTCTTCAAAGGTTTAACTACTTTCCCAGGATGCTCCACCTGGGGCTGTGGTGCAGGATAGCATGTTTATTTCATGTGGATAAATCAGAATCAGATGGGTGAACTGCTGAGATTCATTCATGCATTTTTCAGCAGGTCTGCAAAGGCTACACAGTCAATGTAAAGGAAAAGGAGTTAGTGAAGATTGGGCAATTATACAATTTGATCAGCTGTTTGGAATGATCAAACTCATTTGAAAAACTGATATGAAAGGAAAGAGGTTTCATGAGCTATTTCAGAGAGACTAGAAGGCCACTGATAACAAGAAAGGCAAATAATGGGAAGACAAGACAAAACTAAGGAGACTGATCCCATACATCTTGGAAGACCTCTTGACAAAGCCTCATACAATTCTGATAGTGAGGATTATAAAAAAGGGGAAGGTGTATAGTTTTTGTCCTCTGTATCTTTGTTCTGGCTATAATTGTAAAAACAGTAGTAGAATCGTTGAGACCCTTGGCTTTTGTGGGCTTCAATTACTCTGTATCCTTGGAGAGTTTATTGTAAATCATAGTAATTACGTGCCTGGACTTCTGGAAAATGAGTGCCCTCAGGTTATATGTCTGGAAGAGAGGCATTAGTCCTAGGACCTTGGCAGTCAGGTTAGACATTCCTAGTCCTCAAGACTGATGTTAAACAGAGCTCCTTCGAGACATCATATTTAAAAGTCCAAAGACAGACTCAGTAATTGGACTTTATTGAGGCTCAAAAATTCACATATCCAGTGGGAGAGGGGGCCAAACAACAGCCTCCTGAATGATCAACAGAGGTTGATCAATGAGGGATGGACAAAAAATGCAGCTGGATATCTTAAAAAAAAACCAAAACCAAAAAACCACAACAAAATAAACATTATTTTAGAATGAAAAGCAGAGGCAAAGCCCAAGAAAAAATAACAAAGCCCTTAAGTTTTGGGCAGACACCAAAGACCCTTGTTTCATTTTTGGGTTGTCTTCATTTTCTTTACAGTAAAATCAGCCTGTTGTTACTCCGTTTCAGCCACAGATATTTTAGAAGTAATTGCATCACATAAATCTCTTCCTGGCATCTGTTTTTGCTGCCCTCTTTCTCTGTCCTCAGAACCATAGAAAACACTTTGATCAATTAAAATGTAAAATAAATAAACAAAAACCCCATATTTGTATTTCTGGTCATCAGTTAGTAAAAACTTATATTTTCATTATCCAGTAGTATCTTTTATGACACTACACTTTTTCCTACTATGTAGCTGTCATTTATGAGTGTCAATTTTGGTGACAATATAAAGTGATGGAGAGCAGTCAAGCTGAGAGATCATTGATAAGTGTAAAGGATAAAAAAGAGTGTTTGCAATAAGGCACTGGTTTCGTGACCTTTGCAACTGGTTACATTTCTCCTTTGTGCCAGTCTGGCTGTCTCTCAGTTCGTGGTAATGTGCCGGGACTGCAAGGCCTGGGTAGGAGCAATCAGGTCTAGTTATGGCCTCAGGGCTTGGAAGGTAAACCACATCAGAATATAGATTAAGCTAAAATTGAAATTGACCACAGAAAGAAAAAAATATAGTCAAAAAAAAGCAGTACTTTTAAAGTACTGATTATGTTCTCATATCTTTGTCTTTCTGTTTATACGACTTTAAAATTTGTCTTCTGAATAACTGCTGCTGCTACAGATTATACTTATACATTCAGCAAGCAAATACATAGTTGAAACAGATTTCTGAGCACTTAAGAGTCTCCAAGGAACAGGCTTTTGTGTCCTGAATAAAATAAATACAGTAAGCAAAGTTATCATGAAGACATGCTAAATTTCACAAGCTCAATAGTCTATGAAGTACCTAATTTTCTGATTTTTTTTATGCTTTAAAAAGGTAAACAAAAAATAACTTTGTCAAGCAGATTTTCCTGCATGTCTTACAAGAAGACTTTTTCCTGTTTTTTTTTTCCTGAATTAATAAGCTCATCAAATTCAGTGACACAGCCATTTCCTTTGTATGTTTGCTTGTGACTCTTTCCTAAAAGAAAGCTCTGCAAGGTACATAAATGAGAAATTTAAAAAACCCTCAAAACATGAACAAGTTTCCTAACTTCTGGAAAGGTTTGGGACTACTTTAAGTTTGTCACTTTTGCTGGCCCAGATGATAATTCCTTCAAAAACTTTTAATGTGAAATAAAGAATCAGTGGACCAATTTCATTTAGCATGAGCAATTTTCAAGGTAAATAACAGAGTTATTTGCACAAGCTAAGCAAATATTAGAATGCATAAGAAGAAACAAACCCAAGGGATGCAAAGTTAATGTCACAAACCATTACAAATCTGGAGGGACTAATGAGGGAGAATCTACAAGATCTATTTAAAGCTAAAAATACTTTGAATGTACTTTTATTGGACCTTAATCTTTCAGAAACATTCAGGAAAGTATCATCAAGCTATTGCAGAGAAGAGCAAAAAGTTACAAATGTCATTGGAGTGATTGAAAAAAAATTGCTAGTTCCAACTCTTAGTTATTAAGAGAGCACCTGTGACCCAGACCACCAAAATCTCCATTTTCACTAAGCCACTAAAAGCTGCACTTCAGAGTTGTGTTCATCTTGAAAGAGTAGGTGACCACGGCAGATACATAAATAAGAAAGATACTGTGAGTATTTAGAGCTTTTATGCCATCATTGTTATTGTCCTTCTGGAATAATTATATGTTACATTCCCCTTGACATTTGCAGTCTGGGTTTTGGATAAGCTCTAAAAGGGCTCTTAACCACAGAACCCTTTTGTGACTTGACCATGCCTATTTTGAGACTTTGGAGGTGGTTTTCAGCATCCCCTTCAAAAGGATGATTTGAGGCACCAAAGGCTGCACTTTAGAGAGCACAGTATTTTATGCTGGAGGTGTAAATTCAGGGTTTTGCAAATTCTGCATGGGTATTTGTATCCACATGAGACAAAAAACAGAACAATGCGCAGCAAACACAGTGCAGGCTCTGCATTAGGAGTAGAGCTCATGGACACAGTAGCCATCTTATTGCTTGCTCTCAGCACTGAAACATTTTTTATTTGAACTGAAAAAATGGATTTGATTCCCTACTCTAGAAGCTCAAGGTGAGAGAGCTTAGGGCTGAGACTGCAGTCAAAGGTATTGGGCTGAGACCTAAAAAAAGTAATGTTGCAGCCCTCACAGAATTTATTCTCAGACAGGGGTCTCAGAGCAAGGTTAGATTACCCAGAGGGAAGGTGTCAACACAACCTACCCTGCAGGAGAAATTTTGCTTGTCATAATTTCACTGAGTTTGGATTGAATTGTATTAGAACAGAGTAGAATGAGCATGTACTTCTCTACTTTCCTGGATTCAACTTCCTTTGTAGGAGAACTCAGATTCTGGTCTTATAGGCATCCTCTGTGTTTTGATGAATGAATTTACACACTTTCTTTATCTTGACCTATGGTCAATAAAGGAAAAGAGATCTTAAGCTGATTTTAGTGGTGGACTTAATTTTAATGTGGCCAGCTCTGAGCAAAGGTGGAGGTTATGGCTGTACAAACTATGCATGGCAAATAGTTGATATTTGGGGTCCTGGAAAACCAAGCTGTTACCACAACTGAGGGAGCAGTTGGCATATGTACCCTGGCAGCAGCTCTGGGAGAAGTGAGAGAAGCCCCTTCCAAGAGCAAAGTCATTACCTTCACTTCATCCCCAAATCTGCAGACTCCAATTGCTGATATGTTTCCTGGGTACAGAGAGCTTGCCATTCCTCAGATGGCATCCCCTACCCTTTTGTGAAGCCTCAGACTACCTCTGAAATACTTTTTTTTTTTTTTAATTTTTTTGCTATTTAAATGATTGACCTAGAACATCAACTTGACTCATTTTGAGTAGAACTGAAATAAACTATTCCAGAGCTTCTACGTGGATCCTCAGCTTGAGGGATATTCTATGTGCTGTTCTTTCCAGGGTCAGAGAATCAAATGGTAATTTAGGTTGAGAAGGACCTGCAGAAGTCATCTAGTTGGATTTCCAGCTCGAAATAGCATTGGCATTCAAGTTAGGTCTAGTTGCTATAGGCCTTCTCCAACAAAATGTTGATTCTCTCCAAGATGGAATCTAAGCCAGGTGGAAGGAAAGTGGTTTTTTTTCTGCCTTGGGTTTAGAGCCTCAGTCTGTATGCTAACTTGCAAATACCTGAAAGGAAACAAGAAAAAAAATCCATTTCAGTCAATTGCTTTCTACCCCTGTTTTAGGTTGAGACAGCCTTGAAGAGCAAAGAATGAAAATGTGAGGTGGGAAAGCTAATCTTAGGATCCCCATCAGCATTTTCCTTTAGTTTAGCCTCCATTGTGAAAGGTGGGATTTCAGCCAAAGCTGGCATTTCCCAGTGCTTTACTTTCAGAAGCTTCCCTCTCAGTGTATGAGATTTGTGGACCACCATTTCCCAGAATCAACCTCTCCTGAATGTAAAGTGTCCTGGGTACTTAATTCAGGGATCAGGATTCTGCTCAGTGGCATTGCCATGCCAGTCTGCAGAGATGCTGATATCTAACCCTTGGCTATGACAGATTATCATCTTCAGTTCTTAGCTATCTCTTTGAAATTATATCCAAGTTTCATCAGGACCTCAAACAGTTTTACATTGCTACCATTGTTTTATTATTTCAGAGATGTCACCAAGAACTTTAAATGCTATGAGGATATATTTTACTGCCTATTAGTGGATAGTTTGCATGTCTACCAAAACTCAAGCAAACTAGCAGGCATTAGAATGATTATTTTATGCTAATCTATTCCTTTAACTTTAAAGTAATTAGCTGAGTTGAGCAGAAAAACAACTCTTTCCTACAAGAGCCAGTAAATGGGCTGTCGGTAAGTGCAAAAGCTGATTACTTTGATATAAAGAGGGACATTATTTTTTGCACCTCTGGAAAACTGCCTAACTCAAAAGCCTCATAATCTGATTTTCAGAAATCCTATTTAACACATTATTATTTTCTCTTTAACAGGCAGTGCATAAAGAGATATCACTCTTCTCTGATGTTACCCCTTCATTTTCATATTAGAATCCACCATCCCTACTTATGGTAATTTGTGTCATAGTCACCAAAATGTTGTATTAAATCTAATCTTTTTAAATTAATTTTCTTTTAACAATTAAAATAAAATGGCATGCAGTTTACATTTGTACAATTATACTGACTCATACCTGTGTCAGATTTTAAAGTCCTTGATGCATGGAAAAACTGATTCTTCCAACAACTCATACCTCAATAAGATTTCAGTAAGTTTAATCTTTGACCTGAAGGGATGCATGCCAAAAAATAAAAGAGAGAAGGAAACTGATTAACAGTTCATTTTGGCAAATGAACTAGAGAAGTGTGTTGTAACCAAGACATGAAGGACAGACAAGGTGGAAAAAAACACACATTAAAAATAGAGATTGATGTGAAATTCAAAGGAGCAACTTTTTCCAACTGAAGAAATTTTATTTGATTAGAAATCCATCTTGAAAACTAGATTACTCCAATGTATTCAATACATTTGTATACTCTGATATACCCAGTGGGTAACCCCCACAACCTCTTTACCCAGCTGTAGTTTTAATGTAATAAGCAAATGCATTTCCCCAACTTAAATTTGGTACTAATATACAGTCTAAAAAAAATTAATTCTATCAAGTTCCCCATTACATTCACTATCAAAGTCCTTTGCTAAAAGTGTTCTGTATAGAACTCACAGTGTCTAATGGACATCATCCTGTCTGGTTTGCCATTGTCAGAGGTTTCATGTAATCCCACACATAAATGTGGCAAGCATCACCTTGAGAAGAGTAGATACTCTGGAGCAGGGAGGCTTGTCTGAAGGTTATTTTGTCATCTTCAGCTTCTTTCCAAATCTGCTTTTGGTATTTGTAATGCCAATATTGTTCTTGGGGCACACTCATTTTCTCTCCTGTGTGTTTAACTTGCTGCAGGATTTTTGTCAAAGTAAGCAAGCATTGCCTTTCCAGGCAGGTAGCTGTGAATCTCTTCCTTTTGCCTGGCTAATTAAGCAGCCACTCACGTGGAACTTTGTCTACACTACCAGGGCCTGACTGACAGCAGGCTATCCCAGCTTGGGCACTCTGTTAGACACCATCCACTACAGAGGGAGAGACAGACAGACACACAGAGGGATAGACTCTACCTGCCAAGCTTGGAGAGTGAGCAGAAGACCTCTGGTTTTTACCTCTACTCACATGACCAAAGGTACATCTTGTACACCTTCCTGCACATTCCGTCCAAATTTTTATCCTTATTTCAGAATAAATTTTCAAATTGATACCTGCTTTATTTTTACACCCACTTGTGAAAAAAATGTGAGCCTGTGCCCACAAAAAAGAAAGCAATTTCTCCTCAAAGAAAAGAACCAAACATACACAGTGATGTTCTGAAACAAGTTCTGGGTTTGCACACAAAAATTGAGTCTTAAAAGTAAGAATTTATAGTTGATAATGTTTGTTAGTGTTCCCAGCTTCCTTGTGTTGTTAAAATAATTTCATGACCCTGTAGAACCTTTTGTTCAACAGACTGAAAATTTGGTGAGAATATTACATGTACCAGAAAGGTACATATAATACATAATATTCTTCTTCTACATGTAATATTCTTCTAAGAGCTGAAAATCAGAATTATCTGAGAACATAATCATTAAAGAGTGGAATTCTAAAGAGGTTCCTGAGAAAACAAAAATAAAATAAAATACTTGCATAGAGGTTCTCCTCTAGGTGTTATGACTTCTGAGATATGCTGACTAATAGTGTGGCTGGCACAGAGGACTTAAACTTTCCTTCAGTCACAATGTCTTTTTATTGCTCTTCTGTCACTCCCTAGCCAGGCAGTTTCTGTTCTATGAGTACTTACTGAGTATCTGTCATCAACCTTTACTGTGGCCTAAATATTGACTAAAAAGAGGAATACAACTGTTATTAAATTATAGTGCTCTTTTTAACTCCACATTTTAAACTTCAATATATTTCTTTGCTTGGTTGTTTTTTTAAATTATTTTTTAATCTTCTTCCGTGCTCATGCTAGGGGCAAAGGTAGACTTTTAATTTTCACTAGTACAAAGTGGGCTGGGAAATGACTAATTTCATCATAGCAAATATTTCACAGTTTATCTTCCTTTTGTTGAATGGAAGAGTAGAAGATTAAACTCCTGTGTTGTGAAAGTAAGAAAATGTCCAAAGGGTGAAGAGTCTGAGCAAACATACGCTTACTGATTTGAACAAGTGGAATTCCCATGGCTGTACTCAGTAGAACCATGTCCTTTAATCAGCAGAGTAAAAGGATGGCTACTCCCTTTCACATCCTGCTTCCCATAGCAGCTCTTCACTTAAGGAGCCTCGGCATTCCTTGTTCACATCAATCTCCTGTTAGAAAGAACTCAATTCTCCACAAATTGAAATAATGCATGAAGACAACTTCAAGAGTTGATTGAGAAAAATAAGTGGAAAGCTTATCAAAGTAATATTTAAAATGAAAAAAAACCCTACGTCTCCAGCTCTGAAACTTTAATCTTTCAGAAAGAAAGGTGGGTAATCCTTCTTGGTCTTGAAGAGGTATGAAGGTTTGATAGCAGCCAGGCCTGGAGCCAGGTTCTTCAGTGAGCTGATTTCAGAACAAAAAGCAAGCACTTCTCTTCCTCCCACTACTTTTTTGCTACCTACAGGTATTTAGTGCCGCCTCCATTTGCTGTCTATTGAGTGACATTAATCTAGGCATTCCAGTTCTTTAATATTAATATCTTTTTAATTGAATCTGCCCATATGCCAATTATTTATCAATTCTTTATATTTTCTTCTGAGCTTCTTTTAACTTTTAATTTTTTTCAGTTGCAGAGATTTTTTGTGGGAGGCTTAAAGTAATTATACTTCTATTCACCAGATATATTCCTAATTAACAAGAATTCCTTTTCTAAGGTCTGTGAATGACATGTTGCTGAGTACAACAGCTTTCACATTTAATAAGAAAAAGGAGGCACTAAAGTTTAACTTTTTTTAAGTGGTATTTTTTTGTGTATTATGTTATCACAGCAGAATTTATTTTCATTTTCCATCCATCTCCTGTAACTATAACATCTGAACTTGCATATCACAAGGTAATAATTTTATTTCTGTGATTTAAGTTCAAATATATGCTATGGGCATATATTTGTACCATGGAAAACTTTATATTTATCAATATATCTATATAGATAGATAGATAGATAGATAGGTAAATAAATGTACACTGCCAAATTTTATGCTCAAAATTTAAAAAAACATGAAGTGCAGTTTTACATACAGTGTTCTGAAGTTGTGTAGGTTTTTTTTAGTTCTCAGGATATTGTTTTATTTTGATGCTTAAATTGGATTATAAAATATGAAGTCAGTTACTTAGACTTAAAGTAATTAAAGAGGAAGGAAACTCACCTGAAATATTTACCTTTTCTCCTATCTGAACTTGTCTATCTTCAGCTCTCTGCTACGGAACTCTTTATCCCTAGATTTTCTTTCTCTTCTGTACACATCTGCAAACTTTGAGATCAGTCTTCTCTAAGCAATTCCAGATGTCTCTAGCTTCAGGTAATGCATTTCAATGCAATTGTCATTCTTGTCATTAAGATTTGAACACCCAATGGTTTTTCCACCACTTTTCTTGAATTTGGAATGCAGTGTAGAGCTGAACAGAGACTTCTGGATTACTCCAAAAGCAAAATAGCTTCTTCATGTTTCCATAGTAACTACCTATAAATTCGAGATTTAACTGAGTCCTCTTCCTCCTGCCTTGCATTAGGAGCTTATACTCAGATAATTGTCCCAAAATGTTTTCTTGGTCAGAGTCTGGGAGGGTCCTTGTGTAGCCTATGCTTGGAAAAACTTATGTTGGCATAGGGAATATCAGTGCTAATGAGGGAATATCAGTGTGTGTGAATGAAATATACAAAACTGGGTGATGGGGTTTTTGCCCCAAACAGGTTACACTGTAGAGCAAGATAATCACAAAACAGAATAAAAAGTAACTAAGAAATTACCAAGTGATTTTGGAAACAAAAAAATCTACTCAAAAAGGAGCTATAAAGAAAAATGTGAGCTTGAAAAGGAGCTATAAAGGAAGGCTGGATTTATTTTTTTTTAGCAATGGAGAGATCCCTTGCAGTGGCCACAGCAGTGGTCAAACCTTGGTGGTGCCAGAAGTGGCTCCACCACCATTTCAAGCTGTCTAGGCCAGGCAGGGCTTCCACCCTGCCAGACACCAGAGCATCATTCCAACCAATTGACCAACAGTGCAGGTGATAAAATGAGGGGCCCACACCCAGGGGGTGTCCATATGAACTACTGGGGTGCTTTAGTGCACAGTAGGTAGTAGCTGGCATTAGTGCATAGTAGGGAGCATCTCCACAAAGAAAAAGAAAGAGCATCCACATGTCCAAGAAGAAATGTTGGTTTTAATTTTTAAAAAGGTCTGGTTGCTTGCCCCTTCTATTATTAATTTTCTTTGCAGTATGTCAGCTGTCAAACATTTGGAGATAAAAGTTTGTTTACATTCCAGGGAAACAAAACCAAACAAAATCTACTGTAGAAAATATGACAATTTAATATTGTTTTTCTTCTACACCATTCTGAAATAGACTACCACTAGTCGAGAAATCTGTGATGTATTAGCTCATCTAAAGTTAATAAGTGTCACTGTAACTGCATACCTAATCACACTACAAGGGCTTCTCCTCTCCACGATGTGAACTCTGTTTCCTCTGCCTTTAATGATTTCTTTTGTTCTTCCTTGGGTGCCTGGACAGCATAGTCACAGTGACTTCTCACCCCTTTCTCACCAAACAGCTGTAAATGCAGATGTTCTGCAAAGCCTGCCATGTGAACCAATCTTGGGGAAGATTCTTGACTCCTGTAAATTGCCTGAGTACCACTTCAGTGTATAAGACTTGGCTGATTCACACCATCTGGCCCCTTGAGCCACTCTGTGTTTATTTGCATAATTGAACATATTGTTTCAGGCTCATGCTGTTTAACTGTAAGATTTCCTGGCCAGAGGCTGTCATAACAGCATACTGTACAGTCCCAAGTAAATTTAAAGAGCTATATAAATAGTGATAAAATAGATCCATTTTCTTTTACCACTTTCCAAGCCTACCTCCAAAGAGCAGAGCTTTCTCTACATGAGTTAGGTAAGACTCCTGGAGTCTGAGTTGGACAAGTTCCTGTGACAGCTAACAGCACAGGCTTTCTCAGAGTTGACACCTTACTTAGACTCTGTAGACAAGAATTTATACTGTAGGACCAACACTGAGATTATTTTGTTATTTTGTTATACTGCATACTTCGTTGCTATTTTTTTCTATTCAGCTGGGTTAGATCTCTATTGTACTGGATTATGTCACCCTTCACCTTATGTCTTTACTTTTTCTAAAGGGCTTCAGAAGGATTCCACTACTCAACAGAAAATTAGAGTGTAGCCCATTACCATTAGGTGATAGAGTGAAGAACTCCTGTTTAAGATCTAGATAAGAATAGCATCCTATTCCTTCTGCGATTTTATACCAGATGAGCAAAAGGAAAAGTACCAAGAATTGAATTTTAGGTTCTTACTTGGTTTATAGTTACTTAGCTTTCTTAAACAGGGATGAATCAGCACTATTAGTCTGTGCAAAGAGAAAAAATATAAAATGTGGGAGATCACTTATCTTTTTACTGTAGAAAATGTCTGTGTTGTTTATCTCTTATTTGTTCTAGGAGAACTGAAAGTACTAAATGAATATGCCACTGTCTAACTCTCTCTTACATGGTCACAAAAAATACCCCACTTTCTCCCTTCTTCATAGCATCTCATCAGGCTGTGAGAGTGATTGGAGGAGCAAATAGGGCTGGAGGAAACCTCATGCTCCTTATTCTCCCTACATATTGTATGCCCATGTGCATTCCTAGCAGGTTGTCCCTGTGCACCATTAAAATCCACAGATCCCTTAGTCCCTTAAACATTGGACCAAAGAAGAAGTATTTTTTTTGTCTTCTAAGTGTGTGCATAGACCTACCAGATGTTGCTGTGCATACTCTACTCAGAACAGCGCTTTTCCATTTCAGTGTCTTCATAGACTTCTCGTTTGCTCCTTCCTAACAGAAATATTCCATTTTCTGTATATAACTTGTGTTAACACTCTGGGTTCTTTTCGATTTAATTTAATTTTAATTTTTAATGATTATATTTTGTTGGTTTTTTTTTTTTAATTTTGCTTCTACTATTGATTTTTTTTTTTTTGGCGTGGCTTGCTGTGAGGCATTCTGAATCCTGAATTCTCGCATTCTTGTTTCTGTGATGTCTGGGACAACAGAGGTTGTCATTATAAAAGCAATTTCACATTGCACAACGTGACTCAGACTGATCAGATGGAGTCAGGAGAATCAGCAAATATTTCCCCAATCTATATTTCTAGAAGTTTTTAAAGTACCTTTCATATCGAAGGCATGATAAAAATATAGAGCATCTAGGCATGAATGTGGTGTGATATTAAGATCTATACAAATTAAGAATGCTATTTCTTGCCACTTAAATTTTGCAGAAATCAGTTCTATTCTGTTAATATTTTCTAAGATATTGCAGTAATATTTATTATACTGGGGTATTCTATATCTATAATGTTATGGTATTTAAAACTAAAGTTGTGATTTTCCAGTAATATGTATTCACCTGTACATATCTATTTCAAGTATCTCTCTTCAAGAATGGCAAGATAAGAAAAATAAAAGCAATAAAAAAGTATTTTGGATAGCATTTAAAATAAAACAGAAATTAATCACAAAGTGAAATTGTCCTGATTTTTTTTTTAAATTATGACAATAATTTCCTAGTTTTTTACAAGCCCTACAAATCACCAGAGATTAAAATGGGGATTCAGGGCAGAGGGTAAGTTTAGATTTTTTGTTTAATTTTTTTTTTGTGTGTTTTGGTTTGGTTTGGTTGGAGTCTTTTTTATTTTTGGTGGTGTTACATTTTTTTAGGGTAGCAAATTCTATTAATCCAATACATTTATCAAATATAGGAGATGTTAATTAAATATTTGGGTTGATTTGGTTGCATTTTTTGTAACAGTTGTTTTAACCAGCATTTGATAACTGCCTATATAACTCCTTCTGGATACAGTCTGAGGGCCAAGTTGATGCTCCTTTTGCTGTGGAAAGGAGACATTAAAATGCAGGTCCTGTAGAGCTCAAAAATAGCCATGCAGAGCCACACAATTTGGTGCTCAAAATCCAGCAGCTGTCTTTCCTGTAGCTAGTGGAGAGGAGACAGGGAATTCCTAAAGTCTCTTGCCACTCCAAGGTCAGACTGCTATAAAGCACACTGGATATAGTGCCTAACTGGCACAACAAATAAAAAGGATTTGTCCTCTTCAGCATTTTTGCTAGAATCTGGAGCACAATAAAGCAAATATCCTGGCTGTTCCCATTTGCTGGGCTTTGGTTCTTACTGCATGGATGACTCAGAGCAGACAAACTGAATTTCATTTGGGCAAGACAAGCCAGAAGGTGCATTCCCAAATTACATCCTAAAGCACACCAGCTGCTGAGAACACTCAGTGCATGGGACCAGGCTGGATACAGTTCAAAGCAAAGCATCCTGAAAGAAATACAGTATGAACATAAGGCCCCCAACAAAATGTGGTGATTTCTGCAGATATGTTCCTAATTCTTCTAAATGAAGGCAGAAACAATTAGAGATCATCTGGACCTCCCCTGTAGTTTCATAGAAAGACTTTTATCCTCTGATTTACTTTGTTGTTCAGAAATATGCAATACAGCTGAGGAAATATTGCCAGGCATTCATATATTCTTTCTAGATTTCTCTCTCTCTTTTTTTTTTTTTTGACACTAGGAAAACCCTGGCTACAAGGCAAGATGTCCAGATTATACTCATAAGTCTGCAAAACTTTTTGGGCAAGTAGTTACCATGTTTGACAGCAGCAAAGCTTTTCATCTATAAACGGATTATAATACTTAGCTTATAAGGATTCTGGGAATATGAATAAATAAATGTTGAAACTACTTTAATGACAGGTATAGTAAGCCCACACAAAATTAAAATTTAATTTTTCTATTTATCTTTCCTCATGTGTATTTAGGCATACTTGAAGAGGCAAATTTCTATTTGCAAAACTGTTAGAAGAAATCAGATACTTCAGGTGACAAGAATGACAAAGAGAAGAATCACTTCTGTCAGATTATTGCATAGAATATCTTGACTATCTTGAAGCCCAAAGAATAAGAGATGCAATAGAATTTGTGAATATAGAACTAAGTTAAAAAAAAATAAAACTGTGAATACTGCTTGGTATTTCACATAACAGTTGTCTCTACCTTCGAGAACAGATCTTGGGTTCTAATATTGCAGAGCATGGAAGTGCCTACCTCTGTCTTACCAAGTGCTGGAATGGTGCAGGATTTCAGGCATAGCTTCTATTGTATCTTAACTATCATGAGTGGGACTATTCCAGCACAAGGGGCCAAACACTTCCCAGACCTGCAACATGTGAGAGACCTCATGGACAAGTGGAAATGCTCCAGTTCTGCCGGGGAGGCAAGAAGCAGGGCTGCTGAAGAAGCAGGTTGGCAGGGTTTGCACAATGCTGTGTCAAAGGTTACAGCACTCAGAGCTTGGCTGAGGGCAGATATGTCCACAAACAATTACTGTGTGGGCTGTTGGTCCTGCTGCAGGCCACGTTCTTGAAAGTGAGGCACAGTGGAGTCTAAAAAATACATGTCAAAACTTTCATGAGATCTAGTCTGTGGATGCTTAAATAAATGTATCATCATGAAAACAAAAAGTAAAGAATTAGCTGAATATCAGTGTTAAAAAGTCAGTGATTACTAGTTGAAACACAATTGTGTTTCAATTGGTATTTTTTGGTGTTTTTTTAATTTATATTTTAGGGTGTTGAGTATCTGATCTTTTGAAAAGAGTATGTATCAGTTGTGTGATAACACTTCTGAAGGTTTCAACTTTAAGAAGTTCTTCAGAAATTTCTTTTGGTTGTTTTTTTTTCAGTTTCTGAACGAGTTGAACTGGTGTTTTTAATGTGATACCTTTGAACAACACACTTATAAATAAGTTTACTGTCAACCTCTTTTTTCTCCTTTGGTGAGGCTGGGGTTCTTTTGTAAGTAGTGAGTGTTGTAATGTGCTGGAGGCTATGTTATGATATAACATTTGTGTAAATCATCAGACACATGGAAAGACTCAAGACTAGCTCCAGCTCTGGGGAAACTTGGATATACAATACAGAGTCTTTTGAATTGGAAACTACAATTTTAAAGTCCTGTCATTAAGAAGTCCTCACTAATGCTGGACAGAATCAAAAACCTTCTCTATTTTGGGGGTAAGAGGTTTTTTAACCTCTCATTTTGTAACTCTGAAGACAGAGTATTATCAGTATTTGAGGTGGAAAAAAGGCAGTGGGTCACTGCTATCCCTGCCCTGCTCTGACACACTCTTGAAAAGTGGCAAGAGGAGAACTATCACTGATATCCAAGATTGCCTGGACATGCAATAGGCTGGACATGCAGCATCCTCAAAATTGTTTCCTGAAAAAGCTTCCTGCTTTTTTTTTACTAAAGTTCAAGTAAATCTAACCAGCAATTTTTACCCCAAAAATTCCACTGAGAGGTTATCCAAATCAGCATGTAATGAATTATTATAAAACTGAATCACAGATTTTAACTGATACAAATAACAAACATCAGTCATCATCATAGATAATTTTTAACTTCTGTCACAAAACTTTCTCGTGATTGCAAGTTCTGCTTCACAATAGGTGTAGTGTCCTGACTTGCTGGTATCTGGCACACTGTGGAAATCTACTGCTTTTGCTGAGTTTGACATGCAACATGAGCTGAACACATAGACTGCTGGAAGACTGTAGTATTTTATTCTGATAACTGTACTATTTTTTAAGTAACAGATTTCGCAGAATTACAACTGAAGCATACCTTTGATTTAAAAAGTTGTAAAATTTACTTTCCTTACAACATGAATTAATAAAGTTATGCTGTTCTCTGTTGTGGCTTGTTAGACAACTTTACTGCCTTGGAAAAGTGATATATTCCTGCAATAAAATCCATCCATCTTAGAGTGATAAAAGTCAGTAGGTTGGAAACTACAGCACACCATTCTGGCCTGTGTGTAGATTTTTGCTTCCTCGTTTTCTTTGAACAGCAAAGAGGTAAAAGAACCTGAATTACATTAAAAGTATTTTAGTTGCAACAATTTTTGATGATGTTGGACTAATAACAAAGGAAGTTTGTGTTCATTTAAGCCTTAAAGCATTTCTAGACTCATGAAACATTGTATAAAGTCTGTTAAAATGGAGGAAGCACTGCAGTCACTTTTCAGTCAGCCTCACCAAAGAATAATTTCTAAATTACCCAAACTAGGATGGACTGAAATATCCCCTTCATTGTCTTCTATGATAAGAATGTGTTGATTATAGTTTCATGAAAATAAAGATAACCTAAATGCTTAGTAAGACCCCAAAGGATATGTTTTTTAATTGTTGAATAAGATGAAAATGATGTGAAAAAGAAAATAATTTTGGTCTTGCACTTTCTTTATATCATAATGTTATTGAAAAGAAATGAAGAGTTTCTATTTTCTCAGAGAAACTTTGTAATTTATTAGACCCTTTTACTAAATGCATTATCAAAATTAAAACATTAGACACCTGAGGCACACTTAATATAATTCTTTAATATTTAATCTTGTCATGTAATACTGTTAAACTATTTAAGGCTGAAATTTCATCAGATCTTTAACTGGATTATCTAACTAGTGGTTTAGAGATTAATAAGGGTTCCTTCCCCACCATTTTCATCCCAAGAAAAAATGTTGGCAATGTCAATGATTCACTAGGTGTCACTCTTATCTCTATGAAACTCCTGAGAGAAGATGATTCCAGCATGGCAGAAGAAAACATTCACTTCTGGAAATGCTATCTCAGCTGGAATATAAGGCCATAGCCCTGATAACTTGTAGTCATTTAGAAGTCCTCACCCTTTTTCAGATGAGCTGGACCATTGCTAATCACAGCAAATTGCAACTTGCCATAATTGCATTCTTGCTTGTTTAAATATTTTTCTAAATTTAAAATCAAATATGATTCACATTTCTTTCTAAAACCAGTATTGGCATACACACTCAGCTGCATTATTCCTTACCTAAGGGCACCATTTTTATTGGTTAAAAGCTTATCTCAAGAGACACTGTACCTCACTTAATAAAGCATTAAAATATACAAATGAAAATGAGAGGTGGTAGGTAATAAATACTGCAGAAGAGAACACAAGCACAAGATATATGCCCTGGAATATGGCTGTTGTTAGAATTGAGAAATTATGGTGTGCTACTTTTTACCTTTCCAAATTCCCACAGGGGGAGGTGGTCTTTATAAGAATAGTAGGTCCATTCCAGGGGACATCATTCACCACTGAGGTGACCTAGCTCAGCCTTCCACCTTTCAAAACAAAAAATAAAACAAACAAATAAACAAAAGTTTATTTGGCCTCGCTGTGTTCTGCCAGAGCTCTTCCTCTTTGCATGGATACACTGAGAATATTTCCCTACCTTAGTTTTCAGAACCATTTTAAGGCAGGTAAAGAAATGTGCATTCCAGTCTCTAATATCCCTTTAAATGTTAAGCAAGACTGAGAAAGACCCATCCAGAAATTTATTCATCTGTTGGTTACAAAATACTGGACTTGGGCTCCAGTATCCACATGTGGGGTTAACATTTCACAGTGGTAAATGTCATAAAGGACTGATCAACTCTGCTCCTATTCTGTGAATTCAGCCTCTTGTTTATTTGGCCAATATTGGAAGGACTAGAAAATGAAACATTTTTTACCATAATTTTCAAGAAAATAAAAGTCCAAAGCAAACATTATTTATGGTCCATTTATCTCACTGCCCATATTTTTAAAGCAAGATAAAGACAGGTTAGACTTGACACTGAGGTTGTTTAGTCTCTTGTTCATGAGGCTTCAGACAAACTATCCAGATTTATATTTGTCCCTTTTTGAATTGTGACATGCACTGGAAGAGTTTTGGACTGAGAAAAGAGATTTCTATTAGGTTTTTACAGTTTTAACTTATTACTTTTTCAAATAATGCATTGTGTTCCATTAATGTGATAGGAAACAGATTTGTAGAAGAAAGTAGTCTACATAATAGTCAAGGTAAGACAGTATTGCCAAAAACCAGACTTTGTTTGTAGAAATCTTCAAATAATGTCTGCATTATTGATTCTTTTGAGATAATATCCACAGAACCATACAAAGATTTATGTTTCTGCTTCCTGTTTGCTGCAAATGTGTAGCAAGACAAAAACACTCTCCTCAAATGCTTTAAATCTAAACCAGCTTAAATAGAGAAAGGAATGGACAGGTAAAGATTTAGAATGGTGAAGGCTACATGTCAATTGAAATCTAGTTACCCTTATTTATTCTTTTAGTATGGGCCTACATGTCAACAAATAAAAATGTAAAGATCAAGTTATTTTGCTGCTCAAATAAATATGAACATTACCATGAATATTCTATTCATCCTTTCTCTTTCACATTGTTTAATGTCACTCCACTGTTCTCTTATAACAAAAAATACTTCCAGATGTCCAAATTTTTCTCTAGAAACAAGTATCTCATCAATAAGCCAGGAAAAATATTGCAGGTGTTTTTATGTATCCACTTGTTAGAATGGATATGGAAAAAAGCTTTTACATTTTAGTTTTGTAGTAACTGGTTAATAGGATAGAAAGAGAGGTTAAATCTCAGTAGATGTGCAAGAAGGAGGAGTTAGGAAAGCTTTATTACTATGGTACTATACAAACTCAAAACCTTGGATTTGGGAATATGCAAGGTGGTCAGTGATGTATATGCTAAGGAATGAGGTCTTGCTGGAGGATCGTCATTTAAAAATGAGGTGATATGGGGCAGCTGGAGATTCTGTATCAGTCTGAGGTGAATCATATCAGTTTTGTCACCTCTAGAGAGCCACTTCCATAATGAAGTTGAGAATGCCATTATGGAAGTTTTGTTCAGCTGCACTATTATTATATCTGTTTATTTATAAAGATCGCCCCTAAGTTCTAAGCTAAATATCTCTGTAAAGTCTTCATTGCAGATTGGCTAGGTATTCATTTCTGGAACATGGTATATGAAGAAATCCAAATTTGTTCAAATAAGCTTTTGACTTTTTGAAAGTCTATTGTAAACCTAGTATAAAAGAACTTCTAAAATAGCTCAGTTAGTGTGATATTTTTCTGTAAGATTCTGGAATCAGGAAAAATGGCAATAATGACATACCCAGTTGCTGCCTTCTTCATACTGAACATTTACAAGGGGATTCTGCTTAATTACTTCAGCTCCTCGATTTGCTTATAGATCATGCTTTCAGTTTAGTAGTATTTAAACCATTTATAAATAAACTTGTACATCTCTTATGCTGCTCATTTATTGTGCTTTATTTACAGCCAAGAGTCTCTTGGGTGTTAGAGAATATCTACAGCATAGTTTTCCTGCAGCACTTGAAAAACTGTGTAATGTCTTAGCTCAATATTCATATATGCTAAATACTTTGGCTCACTTAGGAAAAAACTGTTGGATTTGAACTTCACTTTCATTGTCTGTTTGTGACAGAAATCTTGGTAACAGAAAAAACCACCCCAGTGTAACATAACCAGAGCATTCATTTAAAATATTATCTGAATACTACCAGGGATATTTTCACTATTTGCCTATCTTGACTGAAGATTCAGTAATGTTTATTCTTATGAAAAATATGCAGATTTCTATGTGCATCTTGACTAATTGAACAGTTTTGTTGTGCAATTTCTGTTCTGACAAAACCCTTGTGCTGTGACTCATCAGCGTCTCAACCAACTCATGCATTGTGCTCTGATACACTGTGGTCTGACATAGTGGTGCTTTTCTTCCATCACAGAGAAAACAGTACACTATGTCACTTTTCATGGCAGTAAACCTTTAATGCTTGAACCTGTATCCTTCTTGCTTTACAATGAAGAGCACAGTTTGAATTTAGTAGAAGAAAGCTGTTGTGTTTTTGTTCTCAGAATCCCTAGCTCTGCCAAGAATAGCTTGATGCCATTTTAAGTCATAGAGTGTTTTCATTCTTTCTGCCTTGCACAGAATGCAGCTCTGCTTTGTCATTAACAATGAGGAAGAAAATATGCCACTGAGATACAGAGTTGCTGTAAATTTAATATATTATTCATGTATATTTTCGTGCAAAAGTTGATTAAAATATAACTACTGATGCAAGTCCTTAACTTCCATTTTGCACATAAAGTAAGTGTTAAGATTAAGAGGAATTTCTTCTGGCATGTCCAGGAACTCACTAGTTTAAATAGGTTGGCAAACAATAAACTACATTCCTGCCACCTTTGCTCTTAGTGCTGGTGTAGCCAACAATTTTTTTCTTTTTCTCAAGCATAACTAGTTAAAAGTTTCTGCTTTATCTTATGCTAAAAAAAAAACTTACTGTGAAAAAAAAATGTACAAAACCAACATGCAGTTGCTGTAACTGCAATAAGAAAAATTCATAGTGATCTGTAAAGCAATATAATGTGGGTAAGGAGGCAGAGTTATCTTCTCAAGAAACAAACTAATATTAGTCATGTTTTTTTCATTAGAATAATCTTTTGCAAATAAATTTCACTGGGTACTGAAAGCCCTATTATTGCACAAATGAGTGATTTCAAATTTTCTGTTTTGTTCCTGCTCTGTTGTCTTCTCAGATTAATTAGCTCTCTTCCTAAGAGTCTGGACTGGATGTGACTTTGAAAACTTGGCCTAGGATTATAGGAGTGTAGACCAGATTTATGAGATTGGACTTAGAGTAGAAGGCTGAATTTTCTGCATGAAAATTTGTCTGTATCAGATGTACACAGGAAAAAGGTAAGATTTACTTCAGTCTAGACTGTGATGGATGGTATAGCTGTTTTATTTGTTAGCTAATAGGCTACATCCTGAATAGAGTATACAACCATTTAAAGTACAGAGACTGACAGCAGAGCAGAAGTCAGTCTATTTGCCTTGTCTAAATGAGGAAGAAAACATGAAACAAGCCTGGCAGGAAGAGAAAAACAGAAAGAGCAGAGACTTAAATCTTGAGATGAAAGAAGGAAATATTGTAAAGGAACCAAAATGAACGGTGTACAATTTGATTTGGAGGAAAACTGCTGGAAAGTCAATGGCTTGGAAAGCAAGGCCAGAGGAAAGTGGGACTGGTGAAAATGGCATTAGTTTCAGTTTTTCTACTTCTGAAGCACTCACTTCAGAAACAAAATTTGAAGTCTCAGCTCTAAACTTTGGCTGACTTGAAGTCCCATAATGAAAACTCCTGACAATACCTATACAGCACTTGAATGATTCAGCACAAAGTTTATTCTGGTTATTGGCCCAGAAAGCATAGAGAAATGTGAGAATAATGGATTCAAGGCTCCATTACATCGGAGTAATAATTTATAAAGTGCCATAAATATTAAATTTGGCAGAAAATAGAGCATAATCAAAAAGTTTATTTACTCTATTATACATTATATCAGATTTCAAGTAAGAAAGACTGAAATCTACTCATTCCTTTTTCACTTTGTAATGCTGTAAGATTATGCTTGTGCATTTGAGACAGAATGCTTATACCCTGAAGCCAGAATTTTTGTGCATGAGACAGGTCTTTACTAAGTAACTGCATAGAGAGTGGATACTTTGAACAAGATTGGTACAGGCAGACAGACATGTAGCAGGTTTAGCAGAAAATTGTAACCTGGAGGAGCTTCAGCCTCACACAGGGAGCCGGCACCACAGAGCAGCAGAATGGCAGCATCTTCTCATTGTAGCTCCTGATTCCCCTGTAAACACAAGGGCTTATTATTTCTTATTTGAAAGAGACAATTACAGTGTGATACCCCACTTTTAAAGGGTTGCAAGTTCCTAAAATGGGTGTCAATGCACAGACAAGCATCCATGGAATGAAATAGAACAGGAGAAACAAAACAGAGGAAAGAAAATGGTGCCCTTAAGTTTTAAAAATGAAAAATACAAAGCCTAACAAAAGCAAACAAACCAACATACAAAAACCCACAAACCTTAAACTAGGTCTATTTTATCTTTACTTCCTAACTAATTTATTGGACATAAATAACAGTTGAGTAATTTTTATTTAGATCCTACATTTCAATACAATTTTATTTATTCATTATTTATTGCTTTAACATCCAAAATTCTAATTTTTCTTTTCCAAATAAATAAATAAATAAATTGTAATAATTGCAGTGGTGAATTATTCTTAGTTCTCAAGGATGTTCTGCTTTTAAACAACTCATAGCTTGTGAATAGGTCACTGAAGGCTGAACAAAGGAGGCGGGATTCTTATTCAATACTTTGATTTCATATTCCAAATGAGTGTTTTCATTGAGCTGTACTGCCTTTTATCTGTTCAGCTATCTTATCGTGTACTGCCATCACATCAGAGTCTGTTACAATTTTTAGTAGTTTTTGGCAAAATTTATTATTCCTGCCATTGATGAAATCTTATTGTTTTTATTCCAAGTTTAAAAAAGAATTCCAAAAGAGTAATTTTTTCAGAACTTTTAGAAGCTGTTGAAAAATCATGATGGCATTTGCATTGGTATTCTTAACAAAAAATACTTTTATTTCTACATTGTTGTATTTGAGTTTGTTGAGAAGATAGGAAAAATATTTTGCTTAGTACAACCTAACACTAATTTTCCTTTTTTGTACTCTGATTTATTGCCTGAGAGCAACTTTATACATTTGGGAAACATTATAATGCTGAGCTGACCCCAGATGATGTGTAAATATCTATTTGCTTTTACAATTTTATGTCATTGTCTACTTCAATGTCTGTTTAAGTTAATTAACTGTTCTCCCTGCATTTAATAGTAAATGTTCAGGCAATTTTCAGTGCTGAGTGTTCCAAGAAACCAGTGCTTTTGGATTTTTTTAACTGAAGAGGGAAAAACAACCCCCACAACAAAAAAAACTTGGAAAAAAACATGACTCTGACTAGTATATGTAATATCTTTTATCAAAACAAAGTTATTTAAAGCTAAATATAAACATTTTGGGAAGTCAGGTGTATTTATCAATATAATGACTGCCTGTAATGATTTTAGGTGTTACTGCTTCTTAATACCTTTTCTGAGGGTGTGCCTTAGAGAGGAGTCCCTTCTTGAAAAGATGTGGTGTAGAAAATTCAGCAAGTGAATTCTTTTTAATATATTTTTGGAAGTCTGACATTACCTATTGCTGCATTTCTATAGGATTGCTATGTTTATGCTAAGAATCTCTGCAAAAAACACTTTTATTTTTCTCTTTCTTTCTTTCTTTCTTTCTTTCTTTCTTTCTTTTCTTTCTTTTCTTTCTTTATTTCTCTTTTCTTTCTTTTCTTTCTTTCTTTCCTTTTCTCTTCATTATAGTGATTCTGACCAGATAGAAATAGAAGTTCATATATTATTTCATTCACACCAAATTTTTATTTACCTTTTTTAAAATTTCCTCCACATATTCCCTCATTATAGGGGCATACATATGCTCACAACCTTGTGCGGTAATTTCACTGAAGTCAGTAGGACTACTTATATGTTTAGATTAAATGAAAGCATAGGATCCTGTATTAGAGATAACTTTCACTGATGTCATTCACAGGCAGAAGTTTTGGTAATCAATGATAACTCTTCAGCTTCCTGAAGGGTGACTGTGGTGAGCTGGGGGTCGGTCTCTTTCTCCGGGCAACAACAGACAGAACAAGAGGACACAGTCTCAAGCTGCGCCAAGGGAGATACAGGCTAGAATTAAGGAGGAAGTTTTTCACAGAAAGAGTGGTCAAATACTGGAATCATCTACCCAGGGAGGTGATGGAGTCACCATCCCTCAATGTGTTTAAAAAAAGACTGGATGTGGCACTTGGTGCCATGATCTAGCTGAGGTGTTAGAACATGGGTTGGACTCGATGATCTTGAAGGTCTCTTCCAACCTAGAAATTCTGTGATTCTGTGATAACTGAAGACTAAGGAAATAATGATCCCTCTGGGTATCTACACAGCCAGTTGAAGTAAAGAGCTACTCTTATTCCGACCAAGAAAATCTTGATGGTTCCAGTAAAGCTTTTACTGGATGCACATGATGTGAGCAGAGGGGACAAAGTTCTTAGTGATTCAAAGCCAGAGGCAATACCTCAGTGCCTGCTTTTACTGAGAAGCTTTTCTGGAAGTTTCCCTTCAGAATTATTATTTCAATATTTTGCCATAACCAAGTGAGACCTTTAAGTAAATAGATTTGGTTTCTTTTCCTGGAGCTCCAGATCAATTTTCATTCTCCAAAAATGCTTTCACAGTCTTAGAATTACCTTTCAGCATACAGTCTCTAACAACATATTTATAAATGGCAAGAGGCAATTTTTGTTATCTTAAATTTAGTTCTAAGAATCTGCTGTCATTGAACAGGATGCTTGGCTTAAGTAGTCACAGTGCACTCCAGTATAAAGCCATGCACAAGTATTCAAACTATGCAGCCATGCACTCTCCTATGCAGCATGAAATGACAGGGGCAAGTATTAAAACTTCTAGAAAGCAGAAAAAGTAATAATCTAATGTAATCTTAGAAGTACAGGAATTTCTGATTTCCCATGAGGATATGTAGTATGTTTTCCTTCTTTTTATAGTTGATGTGTTTTATTTTTGTTTCATTTTTCCTTTCTCTTCTGGTTCTGATTTCTCTCACCATGCTTGGTATGCACATCTGTGCCTCTAGACTTGGACAGCAGTCAGTGATCAGCGGGTGACGGCCTGTCCCACACACTGGTGTGCTTTACAGCCTTGATCTGTTATTACTTACTTTTCCCATTTTGGGCCTCACTTGAGCGATTCTGAGTGTGAGGTCCTGAGATCTACATAATAGTGGGATTTATGGGGTTGAATTAGGATGACATTGTAATTAAAAACAAAACAAACAAACAAACAAACAAAAACCTAAAACAAAACCAAAACCAAAAAAAGAGCACAAAACCCCAGCACAGCTGACAATGAGCCCATGAGAAGCAACCCCAAAAAATAATATTTTTGAATCTCTGCCAAACAAAATGTTTCAAAGGAAGGAAGAAAAATTGGTGCTTTTCTCCCCTTTTCTCTCCCTTATTTTTTTTTTTTTATGAGGAGTTCATAGATGCCTGTGAGCATTTACTCCTATTTTCTCCCTTAAACAACTGAGATGTCCAGTATTCTCCTGAGCCTTGATCCATTAGAATTAGGACTGGCAGGGGATGGTTTCATCACAAAATTTCATGCATCTTATTTTGCTGTTTGTTCTGTCTCTCTGAGCTGCCTGTATAACTGGTGTGGGGAAAAGAGCTCTTTGAGAGAATTCTTCAGTGCAGAAACCCAGCAGAATGCCCTGAATTTCTCTTTGGAGAAGTCTGTCTATCCATTGGCTATTTCTGGACCACAAGAAAACTAGATTATTTCTCATACTGCCTTGTCTTAAAGATGGTGGTGTCTTCATGTGGTATGAATAATATAGTCTATATACACAATATATATTATAATAGATTTCAATTATTCTATAATACAATCATCCTCCAGGTCATGAGATCCCTCATTTGAAGACACAGAACAAATGCCTCAGAGCCTCATTCTCACCTGGGATAAGTAAGCCAAACTCCATAACAGTTGAAGGCCTGAAGTCCAGTACTGCTATAAAGACTGCTTCTTTCTAGCCACAAACCTACCTGTTCATTCAACAAATAGCAGTGGATGTTTTTCACATTGCTGCTTTTTCCAATAAATATTTCAGGGTTCTGAAGTGATTGGCAAGCTTTAGACCATTCTGTGCTTACATTTGATACATACCAGGTGGTGTTAGTAACATCTGTCTTCTCTTTGGGTGGCTACTAAGAGATCTGGTACTTGATGCCACTTGACAACAGGTAAAAAGAGCTACATACAGTAGGAGATAACAAAAAAGCACAAAATATTTGCATTTTGAAACCATTCTACCAGATGGCATTAAAAGATTTGACATGAAAATAACACAAACTTTGTAAAAAACCTCCCCATATCTGTTCAACTGACTTTAAGGTTTGGCAATGAATTTCTGTATAAAGAACACAGAAATATTTTAAAAAATGCTTTAGAAACTATTAAGGTCCGTGATGTATGAAGCACAGGTGATCTAGAGGCCAACGTCTCCCAGTGCTGACAGGTCAAATGTGGCCTTTATTTCATTTCCATACTTCAGTATGGACAGGGAGCAATTCCATTAAACCTCTTTCTTTTTTTTTTTTTTTTTTTTTTTGGCTTCTTTGGCTATTTTATAAATTCTGCCATGACTAAAAGCTGTCAAAGCCAGTGGAAGCTGTGTTCCGCAGATTACTGAATCTTTTCACCTTGCTGGGTCTGTATTTTTTTACTTGCCAGAGAAGTGTAGTGGGAGTTTGCAACAGCAACAAAATTACGAAGAATTTCCTGGGGTCACACAAAACTGGTTTGTTAGCTGAGGAGAGTAAATAAGAAGCCAGGAAAATTATAGATGATGACAAAAATAAAAAGGGGTTCTTGGAAAGCGGCCTGTGGCTGTTCAGCATGGAATGTGCACATCTTTGTAATTGTGTTTAATTACTGTATTCTTATGAGTGTTCATTCTAGCTCAGAGAGCAGAACTGAATTTGAAAGGCATTTGGATATGGAAGCAAATGCAACTGAAAGCCAGAGCACAGGCTACAAACCTACAGGATTGGGGCCTATTATATAAATAGTTTATATATGAAGGCATTTGTTCCTTCACCCAGCAAAACAGTGATGTACATGCTTAATTATGAATACTTTTTACCACATTTGTACCTACCTTAGTGTCTCAGAACAGAAGAAATAAAAGCTAAAGATCATGCATATGTTTAAATGTTTTTACAGGTCAGAGTCAAAGATGATGAGTGTTCTAGACTGAATCTGGGATGCTCCGAATCTAATGTTTGATTTAGCTATGTGCAGTGCCACTGAAGGCAGTTCCAAACACAGAAATACTGAATTACTGCTTTGGCTGCTGCCAATGTGGTACTCCTTCCATGGAAGAGGTAAGAGTGTAAGAAAGAAAGGAAAAAGAAAATAAGAAAAAAATTAAGAAATGTATGGTTTTTGTGGTAGTTGGCAATATGTGATTTTGGGCACTCTAATTATAAGTTGTAAAAAGGAAAGGAGTCCAGATCCCAAGTATAACAATTTGACAACCCCTTTATATGCAGCACTCACATGAAACCATGATAGGTTGATTCTTTGTGAGAATGAGGACCAGCAAAGTTGAACAAGATGCTTCCAGATTGTATTTTCAGTTCAGAGGAGAAATTTTGGATCCTCTCTAAGGTCCTTTGGCAGATTCTTCAGGATGCCTGGAAACTGTTTCAATCTCCAGAGAAAATTATGCACAGATTTCCTGTGCTATTCTTACCAGAGCACCCTACCCATTTATTCCTCATTCTGCCTAGGGACAATCATTCCGGTCATTCTTCACAGAAGTGGAAATCTTGGAGTGAGACACAAGGAAAATAGGCAAATGGCACTTAAAGGAATATGCTTGTACAGAATAGCATCTCTGAGCTGTCCAGGCTCTTTAATATTGAGAAGTCCCTATGGAAATATAGTGGCTGTCCTTCCTATTGGCCTTCTTACACCTGACAGCAACACAACAAGCACAAGCCCCTTCTCAGAAGATTTTCTCTGTGTCCAGTTGGAGCATTCTCTTCAAAAGTTGCTGGGTTAAGTGACGTTTCCTGTGGCAAAGACAGACAAAAAAATATTTTGATAAGCACCCTTGTGCTTCCTCACCATTGCACCTCACAAGTATTAATCCCCTCCATTTTGTTCTTTCTAAACACAATAAAAAGAAGACATTTCAAGCATGTAAGGGAAGGCAAAAACTTTTTATCAATATATTTTGGATATCTAATAGCCTCTGTTGATGTGATCTAGACCACTAGATCATACCACTAGGCTAGGGACACCGTGGAGAACATATCTCTATCAGAAGAGAAGGGAATGGAGGTGATGGTTCTTAATTGAAATGGTATTTTTCTTGTTCTCTTTTAGTCACCTAAGAACAGGTGAACATATTTTGTTAAGATTAGTTGTTCTACAGATATGTCCAGCGTGAATGGGATACATTTTTTTTCTCTTTGCCTGTCACTAATGGAAAACTGTCTTCAAGAAAAAGTTCATTAAGTTGTGAAAGTACAAGTATTCTATTATAGTTGTGGGCACAGGGTTTGTTTTCTTTAAATCTCTTTGTGATTCTCAGTTTAAAGAGACTTTATTAGGTACATGCTACATCATTTCTGTTTCTCATCTGTGAAAGCATTCAGACACAGCATTTAAAATTAAAGCAGTAAATCTTTTCCTTTGCCCAGTGAATAGCAGCTTCACTGGAACAGAGAGGTTTTTTTTTTTACATCAGTAATGCTTTGGAGGAAAAGGGGAGGAGAGAATGGAAAAAGTGAAGGAATGGTGGTAGAAGGCATAGCTATATGTGGGTTCACATCAATGTCAACATCCTGAATAAGGAAAGGGTGCATTGGTGCTATGACACAGACACCAGCCCTCAAAACAACTATGAAGAAGCTTTCACACTCATGTTAGAATAAAATTAAAGCAAAAACTGGTATTAGAAGCAGGTCTGTTCCTATAATCAACTGTGTCAGTAAATATATGGCATCATCAGAAACAGGTGGTCCTGAATACTCTGGAGTTCCTTCAGCAAAAGCCTTAGTCATGTGCTTTATTTTTATGCATCTCTTGACAAAAAATCAATTACCCAAACTGTAAATACGTGCTTCAGTGCTTTACTGGGCGAGAGCCAGGCTACTCAGTATCCTTCAGGTCTGAGCCCTGAGTACCTCCATCTTTGAGCTTCTCCTGTGCTATGGATTATCAAGCCACTGAATGAACCACAGGTACTAATGAGCAATAAATACATGCTGTGTTCATGGTAAGCAGTTAAACTGTCAAAGAATCAAGACACAGAGTTTATCACTCCACACCAAAGGTTATTATTAGAATTATATGAAAAAATATAGATTAAATTAGATTATAGATTAAATTGTATATTAGGATTAAAAAATAATCCTAAATATAAAATATGTCATACTGGGATTGACCAGTTGGTTGTAGGTAGATGTTGCTTTGTTATATGATATGTAGAGTTACAGCTGAGAACACTGTAGGCATTAATGGAAGAATTAGGTATTAAACTAGGAGATCAACAGACAGAAGGTTTTGCTTAAAATCTTGGGGACAGAGTCATTTTTTTCTCTGGCATATTTACTACATTTTTTTCTCTGGCATATTCCCATGTCACCTTGATTGTCATAATTTTTAAAAACTACACTGCCAGGCATTTGAATGAGTTTATTTTCCATTTCCCTTAAGGCACAGATTGTTTGGAATGACTAATTTGTTTCTGTTCCCTTTTTTTAAGTAATCCCTTGGCTGCTCTTTGTCAATACTTACTTTGGCAAAGCCTTCCTGATGCTTGTTAGGTTCAGACCTCAAACAGCAATATTTCACCAGTTTTTTTAACTCTCTATATATAAAATTATTCAGTAGTAGATTTAGCATTTCTTTAAGATATCCAGTGTCTCCAACTGGAAGTAATTCACACAAGAATTACATTATTTCCCACTGCTCTCACTAGATTGTTAGTTTTTTAATCTTTGTAACTGTAGCACATTCTTTCTTAGTATGAATTTTATGCAAATTGCAAGTACGTTTATTCTATTTTTGGTTGCTCTTCTGTGTGTCACTGAACATTGAGAAGTAATTTGCTACTTGAAGTTACATCTGAAGTTATATTTAAAAACATGCAGGGCTTAAATGATGGAATTCTCATTATTATTTCAAATCAGCATACTGCTCATACATATGCGTGACTTTAAGCTCCTGTTGATTCTAATTGAAAGACAGCAGAGAAGAGTTTTGTCCTCGAATAGCAGATGCTCTCACCCTAGAAGAGTGACCTTATTTATCTGTTTTGTTTATGAATTGCTTTGCAAGTAAAGATAAGGGAAACAGCACAATTAAACACTTAGTAAACACTTGGAACAGTTCATTCAGGGTCTGTTTCTAAACTGCTACTAACTTAAATATGATTCTCTCTGACTAGTACCATGTCCCACTCAACTACAAATTAAATGTACTTTTGTTTTAATAATTAAAATCATTAGGAATAGACACTGAAAAGTCTTTAGTGCTCTTGTCCTCATCGGTGGGTTATGTTCACCTACCAAATTTTGTTTAAATTCCTGACTCTCTGACACTGTTCTGGATAACTCAAGACTGAAGACTGCATTAAATGCAGTAGCATGGGTTACTGCTCAAGTGCTCTAGGCCCAAGCCTGAGCTTATAATTTGTGTTTCATTATTCGGCTGCTGCTCTCAGAACACCAGTCTCATGCTTAGCTCTCAACATGCAGCACCATGTGGCTTCTGGAGATATTTCATCAGAGGGATGAAGCTTTCTTTCCTTCTAGTGTTCAAACACCCACAGGCACCACTGATGCTGGGACAGGTGTCACTGCCTTTGAGGAGCAGGCTGGGGAAGGAGAAAGCTCTTTGCAGCCCTTTTCCCTACTACTGAAAAGTGCCTATGTACAAGTGTGCCTAAGATAAGTGACCCATTTCAGGTTTATCACCATTCTGGAAGTACATACATGAATTTCAGAGACCTAAACAATTAAGGAAAAAAATTTGCTACCCTGTTGTCATCACTGTGATATCTGTACATGCTGGGACATACACTGTATGTATGAAATTTCCATTATTTTTCTGATATTTTTCCTATGTCACTGATGATAATAATAAAGTTCTACTTTCTTTTAAATCTATGTGAATCAGCTCACACAGTGTTAAAAGAATAACCTCAAAAGATAACCCATGACTGAAAATCTAGTTTTCTACTTTGCCAAAAGTTACAGACTTCTTGTTTTGTGGGGCTTTTTCCTAAATATTTATAAACTGAACTTTGCACAGTGCATACTATGGTGGCACCAGTTCATGGAAAATTCCACAGTGTTTGACTCTTGCAAATTTGCCAGGTTGTGGCAAGCTTCTACCAGAAACATGACTCAGACATAGGGGATTTTTCCAGCCTCAGAAAGTCAAGCATTTATCCTCACATCAAGCAGTTGTCCTTTATATTTATTTATTAGAAAAAGAAGCCTTTTAGGCATCTCACTTAAAACAGAATATATAACAATTTTATCAGTTATTTGTATCTGATGAGAAATTTCAGGCAACATATTAGAAGCAATAGAGAGTAGGAATCTGATTATCCAGTCTCTGATTTTTGCACTCATTTAGGTACTTTCACAAGGTGGTTTCTGTGCTGTGTTGCTTAGCATTACAATGCCTAATTTAGAAGCATACCCACTGAGACTGGAATCTGCAGTCGGTGGTAAATCTCAACTCTCCTCCTAAACTGAGGAAGCACATGGGACTTGTCAGAGGATCACAGCAGTCAGTCTGTCAGATTGAGAGCTACCAAACTTGGCCAAGAGGAGATGCTGAACATAAGGGTGACTTTTAAATCCTACCATTACTGGATGCTTAAATACTTTAGATGGCATAAGACAAATATGCCATTGAATTTCACAGAACAAACACCTTTTAGCTCATCAAGACCACTAATTGCTTCTGTCCAGTACAGTTTAGTGTAAAATGTATTTCAAATCCTTGGAAGGTGGAAGCCCTTCCTACAGACAAGTGCTTGAGTCACCAGGCTGCAGGGCTTTGACTCCCTGCTTGCTCAATAGCCCTGCAAACTTCTGAACTGTCTTCATCAAGATAAGCAGTGAATTACACACTCAGGTCCCCCCCAATACATTTTTATGAAGGTAATTAGGATGATAGTACACAAATTGGGAGCTGGGATTTAAGTCTTTTCAGGCTACTTAATGCTTCTGACTTTCTGGGAGAGCACTTGTACAGCTGCTGAACCCATCTTCAGGGCACCATACCAAAAAATTGCCATCCCATCCTGCTCCTGATCTCTTTTTCCGCATCTTCCTCTCCTCCTTAGCCTGCTAGTTCAGTAGTTCATCTGAAAGTTCTCTTTAATGGTCCATTTTAAATATAAGCATCAGATTTTGAGGATTAGCTTTATTCTGAAATGGACAATTTTCCTGGTCCATTCCACTGTATGATCATGCAAGGAGTGGCATTGGCACAGGTGAGGATCCTGGGCTGCATCAAATGAGAGTGTGGCCAGCAGGTTCTGGGGGATGATCCCACCCCTCCACTCCACTTCAGTGAGACCCACTGAAATTTTGCACCCAACTCTGGGCACCCAGCACAAGAAAGACATGAACTTGTTGGACTGGATCCAAAGGAAGGCTACAAAAATGGTCACAGGGATGGAGCACCAGCCCTGTGAGAAAAGGCTGAAAGAGCTGGAGCTGTGCAGCCTGAAGGAAAAAAGGCTCAAGGGGGGCCTTATTGTAGCTTTTCAATACTTAAAATAAGCTTAAAAGAAAGATGGGGACAGGCTTTTTAGCAGGGCCTGATAGAACTAGAAGTGTTAGGGTTTAAGCAAAAAAGCATAAGTTCAGACTAGATAAGGAAGAAATTTTTTATAGTGGGGATGATGAAACACTGGCATAGATTGCCGTGAGAAGTGGTTGATGCCTCATCCCTGGAAACATTCAAGGTCAGGTTAGATTGGGCTCTGAGCAACCTGATGCAGTTGAAGATGTTCCTCCTCCCTGCAGGGTCATCATAGTCGACCTTTAAAGTTCCCTTAAAGCCCAAACCATCCTATGATTCTATGACTCTCTGAATAATAAATGAGAGGATGTAGTTGATAAGTGGTTCTAGGCAGGAGAAAGTAGAAGTTTCTTTAAAACTTCTCTTCAGGTAAAGGATTTGGAAGTAGAAATACATCTGAGAAGGTAATGCAGATTCTTCAACAAAAGTACATACACAATGATATCTGTGATTATCTTGCTGATGAGAGATCTGACTGACTGTACAAAAATTCTACCTACTTCAGCCAAAGTAGGTGTTGGAGAGAGAGCATACTGTTGAAAACAAGCCCAAAATATAGTCTACTGAATATTCTTTTTTAAGTCAAAATAGCAAATGTCCAATTAGAAACACAATGTCTGAAACTGAAATATATGTATTCACTCTTTCTTCTTTGATTTTTCTATGGACTAAGATGAGACATTGCCTTATACTCCTTCTCTATACTGTAGAAGTCATACAACAATTCTTCAGTGCAACTTCAGCAGGAAATCTAGTGGCAATTTTACAGATACTGCTGCTTACTTACTGTCTGGCTTATTTTGTCATCAGTTCTCTGTGGTCATTTCACATCAGCTTGAAGATTTTCTCCTTTCAGCTTTTTGCCAGATTTTCTTATTACTTCATATCAATTACCCCTAGCCAGTGCATTACAGAACTGAGTTCATTACCTTAGATAATAATTTCTCTTCCCTCTTCAGGGTAGGCTATAAAGCTCTCCTTTGCAGCTTATATCTTGACACTTTAAAATGCCAGTTGTTAATTTTAAAGAAAACCATTGCTAATGCTTTTATGCTCTTACTTCTAGTGTATTAAAAAAAAAAAAAAAAAAAAAAATTCTATATCTAATTTTATACCTTAGCACAGTGTATATGAAGAAAACTTAGTAATTTTAGACTATGCAGCACATAAATAATGGATAAAGAGTGGATAACTTTTCTAATTTACTCTGGACTCAGAGGCCTGTCAGAAAAGATTTCATATGTAAATGAGAAGGGAAGTGGAATAAGTACCTGCATATAGCAATCTTTTGACAGAACTGCTCTGAATTTTAAAAGCCTTGTTCTTCTTTTAATGTTTAGTACACAGAGACAAATTAGAGGCTGCCTTTACATCCCTGTCTATTTGATATCAATGCAAGTGATAAAAAATAAAAAAGAGAAAAGTCAGCTTGCTTCTTGTGCATATGAAATCATTTTTTATCTAGATGCCACAAAACCTTGAAGCTTACAGTGCTCTCAAACATCAATTATACATTAAAACAAGGGTGTGATTCTTTAAACTGAAAACTGTAAATTGGAGTATAGACTATGGAGGTACAGATACAACTAGGAGTGAATGTTTAAAAATTATCACACACTTTACAACAGGCATAGGGAAATTTTGCACCTGTGGAACAATTTAGCTAGAATTTAATAGGAGATTCAAAGAAATAAATTGGTCAAAAAATTACTGTAAGCTAGGGGCCCAGAAGAAGGATCATCTGGAAAATATGTGCCATGGGATTTTAGGAGATTCAGATTAATTTGGACTGTATGTGCAACTATATTCTATAATCAATAAGGATTTAATGGAGAATCTTTTTTCTACTTGCTTAGTGCTTGAGTCCTCTTCTGGATGAAGACCAATGACCTGTGGTATGAGACCAATGCTCAAAGCCAGCCTGTTCCTCCTTTGATACGCAGTGCTCGTTCTCCAGCAGGGCAGAAATGGCCAGGGAGTCTGATCTCCCAGCTCAACCCAGACTTCCCCATTTACAGCCCCACACAGCAAATTGCACAGTCTGAAAGCAGTGGAAAAGACAACCAAGTAAAACCAGCCCTGACCAGGGTCCCAGTTTGCAAGCTCAGCTGCTTCTAAAATGTTTCCAGGACTACAATGAGTGCCCTCTCCAAACCTATTTGTATAAGAGTTTAGAACAGAATATTTGTGTTCCAGCTACTTAAAGGAAGAGGATGTGTAGGTCCTGAATTCAAAGTTCAGATCTAAGGTTAATTTTCAGGCTTACTTATTGGAGATTTGTAAAAGAATATATCTACAGAGGCGTTCGGATGATAGTTCTTTAGTCAATTGATAGCTATTTGTCTAAATTATAAGGGCTTATTCTTCTCTTACAATTTTCCTGTGAAAATGATGATTAAGAGAGGAAAAAGTTCATGGCTGTAAGAAAAATTAGTGGCATATAATATAAAGTAATTTTATCTAAGATTAATTTGTAATGTCAAGAATGTTATATCAAATCTGGCAAATAGATACCCTTTCTTTGTCAATTAAATAACCTAGACATTTAAAACAAAGTCTAGAATATAATTTTTCTTTTAAATTCCTTTTATTCTTCATTCAGAACTTTTCTTTTTGCAAACCTTGCAATTAAATACTGCAGCAATATTCAGAACAGATTATGCTGCATGTATAAAACTCTTCCTAGCAACATGACTAATTCTTAATTTTGCTACCCATCCTACTGCTTCCTCAGGAGGAAAAAGTCAAAGTATTAATGAAGTTGTCCATGTGGGAGCTTAATGTACACTTGAATGCTTTTATTAAGGCATTTGAAAATTATCTAATTACCAAAATTGGCCCCAGGTTATCATTGCTAGCAGGAAACAGCCCCATGTTTTAGGAAGTGCTACAAAAGTGAAGTCAGCACATGACTTTTATAATCTCTGTGATGTTGCATACATCTCTCCTTGCCTCGCTACGGGGGCAGCAATAGCAAGCACAAGGCACTGGACGTGCAGATTTTTGCCGCGTCCCCATTCCTTGTGAGTTCATAAACAAACAGATAAGGCTTTGCAGGTAGATAATAAGCCATGGAAACTCCTCTGCACACCTCCCAGCATGATGCCTTTTGCAGTGGGTAAGTTTTCAGGGGTGGCAGAAGAGAACAAGATGAGCTTCAAATTGCCAGCTGCTTTCTTCTGGTATCAGCTATGGTGGCTATGCCTTTTTAGTCAATAAGTACACAGGCTCCAGTATAAAGTTTTTTGCCAACATGGGATTCAAAAAAGTCAAGTAATTCTTGTAAATGTTTTTTACTCACTTCATAAACTAAGCTGCACACAGGTGAAAAATCCTTCTGAAATATAAGACTTTCTTGTTGCTGGGAGAAACAATTAGAATTTCTTTTCTATGCCTATTAAATGTATATATTTCACAACTTTGGTGTACCAGAAGCCTAATATTATACAATCCATTTCATGAAACTTAAAATTATTTAATAGCTTTTTTGCTCATTTTTTTCATCTACAATGCAGAAAAGAAGCTAATGAATTATGGAGGGGTTCCCTCTTCAGGAGAAAAATTTCAGCCTTCCACTGAGAGCCAATTTTGGGATACTGATATTATGATCTAAATAGGGTTTAAATGCACTTTTTGCAGCAGCCCATTTCGGATGGAAGCCTAAGGGTCTGAAATATTGGCAGCACTATACCCCCTGTGCTTAATGGTATAAAATCCCCATATAAATTTGGTTAAATATAGGTAGTAAAAGACTGGGGGATTTTTTAATTTCCCTTGAGACACAACTGCCTGTTCCTCAGGGCTGTTTCTAGTTTTGTCTGGGATTTGGAAGGAGTTCCACTGTGTAATGGCAGTAACTCTAGTCAAGACATGGCTTGAAAAATATATATTCAGCAGTGTACACGACAGGAGATGAATAAAGAGGTGAAGAAAATTGGCTGTAGATCAAAAATGCATGGTAAATTCATAGCTGAAAATGCTTACCAGCCAGATTGAAAGGTTGCCATGAACATGTTTCCAAGTCAGTCTCCATACCTGCACATTTTCTAAGGTATCATTTACCACTGTTAGGCTTCTTTGACCATCAGCATGGGATTTAGAGAGTCCAGGCAGCTTAGTATGTAAAATGGCAGTGGTCCTAAGAGGCCCATCAGGGGCTAGGGATACCTGGGAATCACAGACCATACCAACCCCACTGTGTGGAGTGATGGAGTGCTTGTTTTGCAAACAAGTGATGGACATGCTTGTTTTGCAAACTTGGTGGATGTACTTGGGTGCCACGTCTAATGTAGTCAGAGATGAGACCAGTTCAACACCAGGAGCACTAGGGCAGAGATTCAGACATGGCAGACCCCATGTACATTGGACTCACTAGTCCAAAGTGGTCACATATTTATTGGTTTCATGCATTGCACACAAACATCTTGTGCACCAGTCAGAAATATGGGAACTCTGTCTTTTTACGCATCAAATGCTAACATTCAACCTCTGAGGTGCACAGCCTAAGCCCAGGCTTATAGCAAGGAAGAGTGAAGAAGCTTTGGATTTCACAGGCTGAAATCTCCACTTCACTGGCATTTTAAACACAAAAAGGGGCTGGCAGGATGATAAAGCTGCAACAGGGAGAAGAAAAAGAATAGAAACAAACATAAAGCCATTTTAAAAATGGTTCATCTCATTTACAAACAGAACAGGCTGAAGACGTAGCTGTGACCCAGGATTGTGCTCCAGGTAACCTGAATTTAATTTAGTCAGGAAAGACAGTTTATGTATAGGGAAAATAGCAAAAAAACCCAAACTAACCCAAAAGCTATTAATTTTTAATAACTTAACTTTCATTCACACCGTTGGCTTCAGAGTGCCAGGGGAGGAAGGGACATTGTTTTATTCTTTCTTTGAAGAGCCCAGGGGTTTTTTTCTGATTTAATGTTATCTCCTGATGAAGACTTAGAAAAATTTCTGCTGGTGTGAGAACTTGCTGTATAGTAGGATCTCCACAAATAAGGGGCAATTTTTTTTTTCCTCTTCTCAACCATAAAGTATTTCCTACAATTTAAATGTTGATATTTAAATTTTACAATTTTACTTTCCCTGATATCTGCACAGGACCTAAGTCCCAATGCTTCCCTGAAACTTCTGAAGGTCTGCAGTGGCATCGTCCCTACTGTATTTTCTTCCATAGTTTGAAAGCAGAGTTCTGTTTTTCAGACAGCCAGACTGAACTTGTACCTGTGTGAATGGGAGATTCCACCAGTCATGTGCTCCTACCAGCACATACAATTTTACACAAGCACTAATCTACCAAATCTTTGGGGAAAATGAAAACAGAACAAAACCCAACACTGCAATTTTTCTAGACATGTATCTAAAAACTTGAAGTTTACAAGAAAGCTGCAGATAAATAGATACTATTAAATTGTCAAATCTTGTGGCTGAAGTGAACTGCATTTAAAAATAAAGCATTGAATTTAGGTGTCTTTATGCCACTATTCCATAAAATCTGCAACTGAAAAGATGGACAATTTGGTCTTAAGTCCTTTGAGTGTTGGTGGTCAGGACAGCAGCTCTATCTCCTCAACATGTTCTGCTTGGCATACTGGCAACCATCTCTATCTACATTATTGTATTCTTTTATATATTCCATTGCAAAAAGGTGTTACTTCCCTCCCACAAGGACAGTGGTACATCAGTGTCATAAAACAAACAAACAACAACAAAACCCCCAAAAAACAAAAAAAACCAACCAAACAAAAAAAAAAAAAACAAAAAAAAAACCCACCCCACCAAAAGTAAACAACAAAACAACAGAAAAAAACAACCAAAATCAGAGCCAAAACAAAAAACAAAACATGAAGAAACAGAAAAAATATGCATTCCATTTTGGGAAAAAAAAATACAGAACATTTTTAATCTTCCTTAACACTACAGAAAAAGTAAACAGAGTATAAGAAAATATTGTTTTTTTCTTACAGTGACATCTGGTTTAAAACCACCTTTAAATATCATCTCTGGCACCTGTTCTGTTTCTTTACATGAAAGGCAATAATTTGCCTTACTGTGCATCCAGTAATGGCACTGTTAGCTAGGAAGCACAGATTAGTAATGTGGAATATTCAGATAATTGCTCTGTAAGACATCTGTGATGAGAGAGGCCCAATGGTCCAGGCATTACATCTTGATTCAGGTTGAACTGTCATTTTTATGCTTTATCTTCACAATTCAGTTTCAAACTTTTTGGCTTCCAGATGACTATATGTCATAAGTAGCTAAAATAAACTGAATGATGCAGTCTTCTGGGCACAGAGAGAAAGGAAAAAAAAATATTATGTATTTATTTACATAATAAATGAAAATATGAAGGGTTTCCTGAGGGGCTCAAGTTGTCTGAAATTACACACCTGGGAAAAGTCACAGGGAATCATTTTAAATGTTTCTGAATGCTAAAATGAAGTTTATTTATTTAATAGTTTTCTGGTGTGTCTTATTAAATTCTCTGCTAATTTTAAATAAACCTTAATGACCATCTGCAACATGTATTTATTTTTAATAACTTTGACTAAAAGGTTTCCTTTTTGACCCTACTTTCAAAATGCTCCAGACTGTTGAGCTACATTTTTAAGTTTCTTTTTATTGGTCATCTTAAAATGAGACTTTGCGGCAGATCTCTCTAATTGTGTGGCCTCAAGTCAGATCATGGAGGCTTTTCTTATGACTTTGTACAATAATTTGTTTATCAGCCTTGTCATAAAGTGATAATTGCCATAATTGCCAGTGACAGTCTGTAAATGTCTGATCAGATTTCACAGGAAGAAGATTGCTTTGAAATATTTTTCTCAGATAATGTACTAAATCCAGCTAGATTAATCTTCCATACTGCAGTAAAAGCATAATTCAGAACAAAGAAAATGTCACTCTGCTTGTGCCCTGTGATTTGTCTGTTAGTTCATGATAGGACAGTAAAATAACATAGGCTTGTATCAAAATTGTTAAGACATGTCAGCATCTCATTGAAAAAGATTATTTAATCGTCATAGAAGAGTTTGCTTGTGCATCCTTTCCTTGAAGTGAAAAAATGTTAACAAAAACATTGCTAACTTCCTTCTACTTTTGCTATGTTGTCCTCTCTTTGGAAGGAGAGATTCTAAATTGGTATAGATTTAGGCAAACCCTGAAAATTACAATTCTCTTTGGTTATAGCAAAATTAAATATGAAATTTCATATGTTTAATGTTTAACACATAAATATGAAACACATAAAGATATATTTCATTTAAAAAGGAAGTTTATCAAGTATAAGTTTTGAAGTTTTTCTGAATCCTACTGAAACAACGATGGAGCAAATGATTTGTTCTCAGACACCATGATGCAAGAAGTGCTACAGGACCTTCTGGTCAGGTCAGGTTATGGTGAAGGCATCACAAGAAAGCCTCTCTTAGCAGGTTACATTATCAGTATTCACATACAAAATAATTGCAATTAACTGATGACTCCTTCCTCAAATCAGAATTCAGGAATCTGTTCCTTGTTCAGACTTCAAAGTTTGTTTCAATGTCTCTCACAGGGCTCTGAAATCTGACGAGAAACTAGAAGTGCATTCAGTGAAGCCCTGTAAGTGTGTTTCCATAGTGGGCTGTGGAATGATAAATTCTAGAAACTGGTCGTGGCTATTCCTGGCTTCTTAGCATAAGTTGCTTTAAAACATATTTTACAGCCTTTCTAAGCAGAAAGGAATCACTGAACTCTAGTGGGAAAAGCAAGAGAAGTCATATCTAGTAATATTTAAGCTGTATGTAGCTACAATTTAAATTTAGTAGAAGTTCTTTTCCCCTTAGGGATATCACTTCCTCATTTGGGTTATAAAGAGGCCTGAGGGGATATCCCATTTCAGCAAACAGAATATCAAACAGAAAGCTATAACTCTTAGCTTTTCTTTCCAGCATACTACTTAGTACATTCTTAGGATGAAGCAAAAAGGGAACCTTGCAATTTGTTTTGTGGAAAGAATAAGGTTTTTTCAAGGTGAACTTTATGCTCAAAGTAAAGTTCATTCAATAATTACATCGATTGGTGTTCATCCAGAAAGTATTGATGGAATGACTGAGTCAATCATCCTTTCAGTAAAGTGACAAATAATTGGACTAAAAGATGTTAGTCACTTACTTAAATGTTCTTTTCTGGCTCGTAGCATCACATCAGAAAACACAAACTCTCTTGTCAGTTCCTGATTTTGGCTGGAATGGACCAGGAAGATCGTGACTGAAAGAGGGAAGGTTTCCATTTGTGTTTCTGGTATTATCTGTTAGCTAGAGCAGGAACACCACCTTCAAAAGGTTTTTTGTTGCTAGCTTTATTAAATGACTTGGGTTAAAATTTCTGAGATGTTTCTCTGTGACAGGGAGTTTTCAACATCTCATGCACTTCAGAGTGTTTGCTTGCTCAGTTTGTTTTACCTTGGCCTATTTTAGTCTTTTTTCAGTTTATTTTTTAGCATGAGTCACTAAATGTTGAAAAATTATTAATGACCTTGGTAAATATTAATTAAAGACAGTTTAATGGCTCTAAGGAAAAGAAGACCTTGGCCAATTTCTTTGAGTCCAGATGAAATTGCAAATGAAGAAGACTGGTGTGTATTGGTGAGGACTGGGAGAATCACATGAGAAATGTGAGTCACAGATAAGGTTGACTGAAATATGATAGAAAACATACAGAACCATTTCAGTAAATCCATTCTATCATTATTTTGTTTCACTAGTGATTCTCAAAGGAAACATTTAAATTATTAACCAGAAGGATCTATCCTAATTTTACTAAAACATTTATTCCAGGTTCGAGTAGGTAAACATGAAAACATGATTCTGAACATGAGGTGAGGAGGGGAATAAGGCATTTCTGGGTCCAGAGAAAGGACAGCTGTACCATCAGAGACTTAGAGCAAAAGGAATCTGGCTAGAGAGGAGTGAGAAGTTTTACAGAAGATGAAATGAAACATAATCCAGTCATGAAAATCCAGAAAGCTCTCTGAGACAGAAAGAGTTTTAAATGCCAGCAGAAGGATGACATAACAGTTGAGAAAGTTAGGAAGGAAAGATTCATGTGGGAGAGATTAAGAGAGATTTTAGCCAAGTAGAGCTTCAGCTGACAGCAAATTTATGCAAAATACTTCCAGAAGGCAGACAAGATGGTTTTGGACACAATTCAGCTACTAGTTGATCTCATAGATAGTTCTCATTTGGAGATATTAACATGAAACAATGTCAGACAAGAATTGGTTCAAGGACAGTGGCCCATGACACAGCTGCAGAAAATACAATTGAAGTAAAAAAGACCTTAAAAATCCCCTAAAATAAAAAGGAGAAAAACTGAAAGAAAAGGCAAGACCAGAGTTCAGAAAACTCGCTGTGTTGGTAGCAAACAAGAGATATGACACACAAAGGTATAATGTCAAATGGCAGAGGTCTCCAGACAGTGCATGCTGAAAAGGAAGGACAAAAAAGATGGTACTGTAAAATGCAAACCTGGTAAAACTTAACTAAGACTCCAAAATATTTTAAATCACATCCCTTCCTATGTAGCATAATTGTAAATTCACAAAATGTTTTACAACTTGAATTCAATGAACTAAATGCACACACAATATGAGGTTGTACAATCTCCAGTAGATATTCCAGATTTTCATCTCTTTTTTGAAATATCATGACTACATAACTGTAGGCCAGTCATGCTGAAATAAGTACTCTAGGGAAATACACAAACCCATTTAGTCACATTTGCATCCTTATGCTGATAATCTCATTTTTCTGAACTAGGGTAAAAGGATAAAACTACCACAGATTTAACACATCCATTCACTGCATTGTCAAAGAAGTTTGGAAATAAACTTTTGACAATGGTGAGAGAGTTTATAAAAATAGGTTTAATGCAAGTTATGTGATGTCATAATGAAGTCATAAAGAGCAAAAGCTACTTGCTGTTGATGATGTTGGAGGATGAATATAGGAATTCTGTGTGTTAGTCCTAAATGTGTATAGGAATAAGATTTTATGTTATGACTCAGTTTGGGTTTGCTTCTTTAGCCAAACACTTGGAGTCAAGCTACATGATGATAAATGGGAAATAAATGAATGCTGTTTGACTGCCAAAATGGTACCTTTGTTTCTCTTTTTAGACTGCTATTTTGTTCTTTCAGTTGTGCTTTCTGTTGCATATATAATGGATTTGTAGAAACAGTTGACAAATAACTGCAGGATTTGATGGGAGCAGCAGGTGCCTATTTTTCTGGTCTGCATAAACCTTTTTCTCAGGAAAACTCCACACTTCGAGAAATAATTAGCACTGCATGTCACAGTAGACCGCAAAACCTGAGCAGAAATTATCTCAGAATTAACAATGGCCTTTTCCTGAGCATGTCTGAAAGCTCAATCAATTTACAATTCTCTTTGTTATAGCAAAAACAGGCAACTGAACCACTGTCTTCCCTTGTGGCCAGGTTACTTCTGCACAAGCAGTTTTCCATTTTCTGTTTCTCCTACCAGGCTTGTTTTCATGTAAAATCTGTTCAAATCTCTAGCAAGAATTTTTTTTCCAAATCTTTCCTCCCTTGGCTGTTGCTGAGTGCCAATCTGTCTTACTCCTTTCATTATTCAGAATAGCTTAATTTCTGTAACCAATATAGAAATGGCCACAGGAACTCATGAAACACTGCCATTATGTCTGAATAAAGACTTGTTTAGGATCTCTTGTAGATGGATGCACTTTGAAACCCTCCTTGGTAGTAAACAAAATAGTTGACATAAGAACTGAAGCTACATTTTCAAATTCACTCTTTAGGCTTTCCAAATAAATAAAAATAATATTTTAAAGACACGTGCTGTCAACTCAGAAATGTATATATGTACGTGCATGTGTACAGGGAAATGTGTTTTTGTACACATGGGGTAGGTATATATGCACTTGGAGGTGAGGAATGAAAGTAATCCCTTGTTACATACTTTTTCAATTGACTTAATGCAGAAGAAAATATATACATTACTGTTAACAGGGACTAAGATTCACCTCACACAGAGATGAAAAATTCGAAAGAAAATGAACATTACATGTCTGCTTCTCTTTAGGCCACTGCAATTAATGTTAGTAAAAATTCTTAAACTACAGTTGTACTCAAATACATACAGTTGTCATGAGCTCTGATATTCTTTACTACACACTGTACTTCTCTTATTACTAAATAGAGCAAAGCTTGTTGATGATCCCCTTCTGTGCCACAATGCAAGGGTAAACAAAATTTACTTGCTTATCATGTTGGCTAAGAAGCTGTTAGCCAAATGAACATAACAAAAAATTATGGCACAGATCAGGATAAACTTAAAAGTCTAAAGTATTCCCCTTATGAGACTGTACAATTTTCTTATACTGACTTACCTGTGATTCCCTAAGTTCTCACGGGACTTCCTCAATCAGTTTCCTTGTCCTGTATTATTCATCCCATTGTCCCATCATGGGATATTTGTACGTGCATGAACAGCAAACGTGTCATATTTGTCTGTGGTTATCAAACAATCACAAGGCAAAATTCCCATACCCAAAGTCCATCTCCTCCTCTTTAAAAAAATAAAGTTGATCACAAAGTATTAAGGTTGGCAGGCTGATTGTGTGATGTGCTCTGTCTCACACTATGAATCATCCATCATCTGTCATCCATCTTGGGGAATTTAATGCTATGCCCTTTACTTTTATATACATCCATAGGTCACCAAATAGAAACTAGACCTAACCTTATAGCAATAAGTGCCCTTCTAAAGGGCTCTGGTGATTGGCCAGCACTGAAACCACCACAATGTGTTTATTAAAACAAAAACACAAAGAAAAATCTCCACCAAAACCAGCAAAAAATTACAGAAGCAGGTGATGCTATGCCAATACAGAATAAGTCTTATACCCTAACATTAAATTCAAATTTAAAATATAATTATATATTTTAATATAATTAAAAGATATGTGGATTATCACATATAGTTTCAAAGGGAAAGCCTATGATGTGAGAAAACATTATAGATGTTTGTTGAAAGAAAGGTATGTTTTCACTAGTATGAACCTGACAGGGAGGCACAAAGGACATCATAAACTTCCATTGCTAGGACTCAAAAGCCTGGAAACACTATCTAATCTCACATATCAGGACAATTCAGGGCAGCCTGACTAGAGAAAAATAGGAAATTTTGCATGTCCATATGTGTGTGTGAGAGAGATGACAACTATCTTAACTTTTATAAAGTTCCTTGGAGTACAGACTTCTGGCACCCAGTTACCAACCAAAGGTTTCTCACAAATAAAGCAGTCTAAAAAATCTCTTTTATTTCCCTACTCTAATTGCTTGGATTCTAGAGTAGAACATCCAGAATAAGGACAAAATAAATAAAAACAACAATTAAGAAATAAGGAGAAGAAAACCTGATGTGTCCTTTAAATATTTTGTTGGAAAAAATCAAATTGGAGTACTAATGAGTAATATATAGAAAGAAATAAACCTCGTACTGGGAGATTGTGATATTGCTTCTTTCAAATTGGGAAAATAATATTCAGCAAAAATTATTTTTAAAACTTGCAGAAATGTAAAGCACAGAATAACTACCTTTTTCTGATACGTGATTTACCAGCAGCCACAAGCAAGGTAGGCTGGCCTTGTGATAGGTTTTATTGAGGTTTTATTGAGGTTAGTCTTCCAAGAGAGAGCAGGCTGAAGTGGTAAATGAAGTAATGGTCATAGAAAGAACATAGCAGAACAGAGGCAAGGCATGTCCTGGGAATGAGAGCCAATCAATGCAAAGCTCTTATGAGCTATATTTACAAGCACAGTCATGGTCTAAGCACAGCTGAAGGAAGTGACTGAAGAAAACGTCAAATTTACTCTTTCCATTCATTAAAGACCTGCATCAGTAACAATTCAACACAGTGAATAAAAAGCTGGTACATGAGGGTTGCTACTGGCCACATGGCTGACTATGAACGGAGATTTTTTTGTTTTGAGTAACTCGTATATTTGGATACATTTCATCCCATTAACTAAGTGCATCTGTAACTCTAAGGGTGTCTCATTTCTATCTTTCAAAGCATGTAGACACCTTAGTGTATAATGACATTTTTTGTTAGAGGGGAATATATTATCTGATAATAGTTTCCTGTTTCCTGTTTTGTTTCTAATATTTTCTGTTTTAGATGAAAATTTATAATAAAATTGAGCTTGTTTCCAATTGCCATCTTGGAAAATTTCAGCCTGGAAACTTAAGCTTTAAAACTTGTTGGAAAATAATTATATTGCAGATAAAATTTATAAATTATTAATAATTAATATATATTAATGTATCTAAATTTTTAAGGAACTAGAAATAGAATTGTATGCTGTGAGACATCACATTTTAACTGTTAGCAAGAGCTTAATTTTACATGCACTGTCAGTCCATACACAGTTAAAAATGTATGTATAGATAAGACCATTCTTAATTATTAAGATTATGAGAACAAACATTAGAAAGTTGAAGAAAGTGACACTAATTTAAACTGCTTCACAGTAGATGCCTTAGAGCACTGTTTCTGTTAACAGTTAACAGAAATTTGCTCTTTATCACAATTTGTTATTATATGGACCCTTGCTTGTATGTGAGCAGTGGCTCACATTTCAAGCCAAGCTAAAAGAATAAGAAAAAAAAAAAAAGCTTCCATATTGGGATTCTTTGTCATGCCAACATCATGTTGTTGTAGGCTTAAGGGTTTTAATTCAGAAATAATTTTGAGATTAATTCCACTGATTTCTAACATTAAAAAACAATTTTTTTTTCTTATATTTAGTCAGCATATATTACTCACATGATAAAATTGCTGCATTTTTTTTCTTTTGTTGTTACAAATTAATTGGTCCTCCTCCCTCTGTCTGCATTAAAGCCCTGTAGTGCAAGGTTACTTCCACACTAATTTGGAGAATTTTTTTAAAATAAAAAAATAATTTTGAAATTGGTTAAACAAAGAAACTGCCTGATATACCAATTTCCTACATTTCTTACGTAGGATGTTAAGATATTATAGTTACCTAATGACCTGAAAATCAATAAAAGAGAACCACAGGAAATTAATTAATACAGAAAACAGGGTAGGTGTAAAAAAAATCCTAAAGCCTAACATGTGGAAAGCATTTCAGCTGGCAACATAAAAGTTTTTTTAAACTACTTAATAAATATATCATTTTTTTAAAGAAATATTTATTTGACTAAGCCTGAAAATATAATGAGTGGCACAAAGCATTTCATCAATGTTTTTTCCTGCTTTAACACTTCAGATAGGAAGGTTCAGTTTTGGCCTGACGCTGCTATTATCACATCAGGTACATCTGTACATCTCTGATGTAAAGATAAGACATATGCTCAGCTTAAATAAAACTTACTGTGATGGAGAAAACAAGATTGATAGATTTACAGAACAGTTCACTTAATTTAGTTCCTGAAACTATTCAGAAACATGGTTATTCACCTAAGAGGTAATTACTACCCACCAATATGAATTTGTCAAGAGCAGCTAATGTTGGAGCAGTGTAATCCTTTGATGAGATTACTGGCCTGTGAATTCCAGAGGGATGATTGCAGCATCTTGATCCCAACAGCCCTCTGGACATAGTTCTATCCTCTGTTGCAGTGGGAAAGTCAGGAAGAACAGAAAAGAACAAACTGCTAATAATTCCATGCACAAACCAACATTCTCAGCGTAGTTATCAATGGGTTGTTGTCAAATCAGAAGGACAGATCTGGTGGGATGTTTGGATGATAAAATAGGGCCCATACTTCTAAAATCTCTGCATAATATTTAGCTGTAAAAGGCTTAAAAGTCTCTGAAGGATCAGATTTTAATTCAAATGACGTGGGTAAACTGGAGAAATGATGATACCAGTAAGGTGATTTTTCTTAGTATCAAATAGAAATATCACATCCAGGAAGAAAATCAAATCCGTAAACTCAAATTGAGAACTAACTAGCTGAACAGAATGTTACAGAATCCTAAAGTGGAGAACTACAAAGTCTGGAAATATCTTCCCAACTTAGTTGCTTTTTCCATTAAAGCCAGATGTCACTAGGTTGCTGTTAAGACAGTAATTCTATTCCAAGTTCTTTCTCATATATAAGAACAGTTTCAAACATTTTTCTATTACTTAATGCAAACTCAGGGAAAATCAGTAAGGAAGGAAATTCTTCAATTATCTGAATCAAGGAATGAGATTGTTAAGGTAGGATAAAAGCATTAGGAAGGTAGGATAAAAGCATTAGGAAGGAAATCAGAGCAAGGACCATAAAAAAGTTCAAATATGTGAAATATTAACCAAGAAAAGAGTAATTGGTAACATTCCACAGTTGTAGAACACAGTACTAGGGAAAAAAAAAAAGCAAAAGCAGTTTAAATTTGCTTCAATAGTTAATGTGATAAAATATTAGAAAAGATTTCTAACTGCAAGGATTGTCAAAAGGGATCAAGCTAGTTTGGGAAGATGTTGAATCTCTGTGCTGAATGTTTTTATGATTAACACAGGAGAAAAACATCTGTCAGGGGCTGCTCAGTTATACTTGACCTTGACTCAAAGCAGGGAGGTAGACTAGTTTAATCTATAATCCTGAAATATTAACATCCTTGGGACAGGAGACATGCAGATTTCCAAAAATTGGGGGGAAAAAGCCTATTTTAGTTTTATCTGTGCAGTTCACAGAGAAACCATTTACCAGTCATAATGAAAAAGAACTTCTTTAAAAATACATGAAGGGCAAATGTGTTTTCTTTATCAGCTCCAACAATTTGGTGCACATTATAATTTCTTTCTGCTGCAGCTTCCAGGGTCCCATTGATCTTGTGACGTGGGAGGACTCCTAGGTGGGAGTCTGTTACCCTGAGCAACATGAGAGCGTTAAATCAGTTGTGCTCTGGGAAATTGAAAGTAGGCTACGTGCATTTTTGCATCTCTGCCAATAAACACATTAGTGCTGCAAGTGCAGGAATTTTTACCACATTAATCTGTTAGTTTCCCCTATTAGTAATTCTTTAGTGCTACCTGTCTTCCATCTGCTTGATAAGAAGGGCAAGGGTTCTGTTTGTCATCGACCTCATACTGAACCCTGCTCTGTTGGTCTGCTTTATTGCATACATTCATTTTAAAGCTCATAAATGAGAAATCCAATAATGTGAAACTAGAGAAACCAGCTGGTTTTCATTCCATTTTAGCTGAATAATTATTTTTGTATTCCTAAAACACAAAAAGCTTTCTTATTCTTAAGAATAATTTTAGGATTTATGGAGCACACCTTTATTCATATCTACTGCTAAAATATTTTGCTCCCTCACTCTCTGTGCTAGCACATTCAGCATTAGATCTAGGAGAAATTTCTAGATATGCCTCAGTGTAGTCAATTTGGGATTCTTCTTTCCTAAGTTTGCTATGTAAGCCTGAGGCTTCTAGATTGAACTTGCTCATCTAGATCCTTGCTACGGTCAATGGGTGGAGAAGCACTTTGAACTGGTGAGTCCATCTCAACTGCAGAACTTTAAAGCAGCCTGAAAACCAGGAGTATGTGGTTCTTGGGTAGTATTACACATGCCCATCCTGGATGAATGAAGAGCTAAGTTTTTGGAGAAGTGATAACACAAACCAACTCAACCTAGGTGCTGTGGTCGTCTTTTTCAGGGCAGCTATTACATACTTTCCTAGAGGCAATTTGAAAAAGAACTATCCTGCTAGAAAATTTCCTCCTTGAAGACAAAGTTTAGGATTGGGATTTTTTTTCCCTTGCTTTCAGGTTTTTGTGCTGAAGTGATCCCACATAAAGTCAGCCAGGTTTGAAATTGCACCTTGGATTACAAATTCTTAATGAAGTATGTTTTCTTCCCACACAAAAGCTAGAAGATATTGAATTGCCACTCAGCAGCTGGACACGGTATGGCTCCAGGCTGGCTTGCAGGAAATATCAAATGGCATCTAAATAGAAAGCTTCAGCTCAGAAATCACAGTGAGCCTTTCCACCCACTTGTTCAGAACTCTAAATCCTTTCCTGAGGGCAGGCACTGACACACTGAAGCAGGAGGCAGATTTTTCTATACTAGGTCCACATGGTGAGACTTGCCTAGAAATAAAGATTTCACAGCTGAACCCAATATGAGCCTCAGGAATCTTGAGTGCACTGTACCTATCCTTTAAGAAAACAGACTAACCTCCAACTCTCTGTTTAAATGGGATCAACTTCTAGTGTCATTTATATCTTTTTAACAGTAATATTTTTAGCAGGTGCTAAAAAAAGAATTTACTGTGTTATTTTACAATATATTTGATAAATTGCTTTTCAATTTCTTTAACTAATGTTCTAATTTGGAAAGCATACATGGTATGAATTCTAGATAAAATGGACTATAGATCAAAATAAACAACTTACACTTCTGACTTTCTCCTGCAGGAACCAGGACAATTGCTCAAGTGTGAGTGATGTACAATGGGGAGTAACATAATGTTGAGACAGGAAATTTAAGGCATCATTATCTTAATTTATGAATTACAAATCTCACTTTCCATATCTTCAGTCCTATGAACCTGTTCTTCAGCTGTAAAATTTAAAACAACAAATGAGTATAATTAGGATCCCTGTAAACATGCTGGCTATGTTTCCTACTAAGATAATTAAACATGCTTATTTTCATATCTGATGCTGATAATTTTTCAAACTAATAGAAGTTTCATAATGATGAAATTTCTCTTTCCTAGTGATATCTAGTCCTATTCCTCATGCTATTATGTTCATGCAGAGTTTTGCAGTTAAATAGACCCCTCCATGAGCCCTAGGACTTGTGGATCCAAGCCAGCTCTGCGCTGAAGGTGATTTTGCAGTGGTTAGGGTAACACTCAGCTAACCAGCCTTGATGGGAGGTGAGGTATATTAGGTTATGCTCACGGCCTGATAATGTCTGTGCACTAGTTTGGAGTGCAGATGGTTTAAGAATGCTTCTGCCTGAATAGTAATGGTGACATACATTTCAGTCTGCCCAAATGAATTTTGAATGCTTATGAGAAGTTCAAAATATATGTGGCATTTATTGTCCTCTTTCTTTACTCTTTCTCTTCCATAAGACAAAAGAAACAGGGGGAGGGGAAGCAGGCATGTAAATAAGAAATAGATTTTTATTCCAAATTTTTCCTTGGGACTCCCAAATGGAAAAGAATTTTTTCCTCGATTCATCTGAAGTACTATTGTCTTTTCTATCAGCTGTTAAACATACTTTTTCTAATCTCATTTCAACAAATCCAGAGCTGTTTTTTCTGCAGTTTTATAGCTCTTTAAGCATCCTACTATCTTCAAATTCATTTTGCACTGTCCATTTAATTCAGATGAAAGAGTCAAGTATGAGAAGACCTATTTCTGCAAAGAGAAGAGATAACTTATACAAAGAGCTCATAGAAGTGGCTCTAGGGTTGGTACCTAGACAGAAACTGATTACAGCAGACCCTGCTACATGGAGATATTACACATTTTAATAATACCAGACAGTCTCAGGAGTAAGATTGGTAATGGATTCCATCTGGTTTGGTTGTCTCTGCTCTGTCTCAGAATGACTTTATAATTAGCTTTGAATACATTAAGCCTTGTAATTTCAACCCTGAAATAAGCTAGGTGGCATCATAAAAGTTTAAAGGCTTAGATTTTCATTTTGGGAGATTCATATAGGAGGTCAAGGATTGAGTTCAGTTAATCATGCATTCTGATACTTGATTTAAAAGATCAAGTAGATGAACTGGAAATAGCTGAGGAGAGTGGATTAAATTAAAATATGCATAATCATCATTTAGATAAAGTAAACCTTAATGGACTTTATTACTGAAAAAATCCTGAATTTTACTTACTTTAAATTGCTAATACAGAAAATTTACTAGCAATTCAAAAAGGAGATGTGAGAAGCTGAATTTCTTTATGTCTCTAAAAAGTAAAATAAAGATTGTGAAACTCACTATATCTTTACTGATGGTGTTATTAATAAATTTGACTCATTATGCAATTCCTCTGCATCTTTACACAGACACTTCTGGAATTATTTACTCTACAAATGAATCCTTTCCAGAAATCAAATCCCTATGAATAGTGAAAAGACACTAAATTTTATTATCTGCATCGGGAAAAATAATCTAAATTAATTTGAATTTGTAGATTGTTCCTCAGTTGCACAGTTTATATGCATTGTTCCCCTTGTTACCAGTAAAATGTAACAGGATGATTATTTTTAAGCAAAGTCTTTTCTAATTATGGACAAAAGATCAGTCAACTGAGCACTGACTAAATGCTAGTTGGAAGGCCACAAAAGGTTTAGGAGATAAAATCTCATGGTATAAAACCAAGAAAAACCATTCATGCTTAAGTAAGCCTCAGCAAGAACAGACATTCAAAAACGAATAATGGCAAAGTCTCAACCTCACTTGGTGCCGAAATGGACCAATATGTTAAATTCTAGTTTAAAAAGGTAGTAAGTAATGAAATGGTTGTTAATTTGAACCCCTGGAACATTTTTGAAATGACTTAAATGACTTTCTGATAATAAATCTTAATATAGCTTTAGTGGGCTAAAGTTTTAAAGTTTTTATCCTGCACAGAACATTGAAAATAATGGTCCCTTGTCATCTGGGAATGGAGGCTATCAAGTTTTCATGGTGGTCATGAAGACAAGAGCAATATTAATGTCTTCTCCTGCTATTCTCCTTTAACTATTACAAGTTGCGTCTCTGATTTATTCCTGAAGAATTCTATTGGGGTGTAAAGATTACCACTACCCCAGTACCCTGAATATATAATTCTTGAGGTACTATTCTTGTCTCCTAATGCTTTCAGTACATCTAGATCCTTTCCCTCCTCAGTCCTCCACAGTGCCATACCCCACAGCTGAATTAGCCCAGATCTTTCCAGCAGAGTAGCCTGGGATGGATTTTACTGTTCTTTAGGTGGGCCCTTCACACACTCCAAAAATGGGATGGAAAGAAGAAAACTAAAGTTATGAAGCTGCAAGAAAAAAAAAGACCAAAACCAAAACCAAAACAAACAGACAAAACCACCAAAAAAACCCCAAACTGACCAACCAACCAGACAAACAAACAAAAAAAAAAGATGGAGGACACACAGTCCTTGATACTCACTTTTCTTAGTTTTCTTGCAATCAAAATAAAGGCTGTCTCTCATCAGGAGTTTATTTCACTCTTTAAATTGGTCCTGCTTTATCAGTAGTGTTTATTCATCATTTGTACAATATCAACACAGGGAAGCTAAGAAGTGAGTGTAGGACTATTTTGCTATGTTTAATAGCTGTGCCTAGAGCCAAATCTGACCTTTAATTCTACCCATATACTCTGCAATAATCCTGCTTCAATTAATTGTCATCAATCCTGTCAACTGGATAAAAGGAAATGAACATAATTGCTAGCTGTGGGTTCGGGCTGAGCTATTTGACTAGTCAAAGGACACATTTTGAAGACTAGGCATGTTTTGCCAGATAGAATAAGTAGATACTGAACAAAATACAAGGAAAATTTATATAATTTCATTAAATTAATTATAAAAAAATAATAAATCCTACCATACACAAAAAATAAATAACTAGAAAATTATTTTAAAATTCAGTATACAATAATGATATCAAGATGTTAGAAATTTCTAATGAATTAGTAATAATAACAAATAAAAATGCTGTTAAAGATACCTACATGATTCATGTCTTGTGAATATTATATTGTTAACAGGAAAACATCATCTGTAAATTGTAATGATAGCCTTCAAGTATACAGGACTTACACAGTAGCTTACTTTTAATAATACAGAGGCATACCTGGCTCACACTTTCATAAATTACCTGTTTAGAATGCATGGTTTGACTGCCTTTGACCACTGCACTTCACTTATTAATACTTGAGGTTTTGACTCTACTAAGTATATTCAACTCATCTCTATTGTATTGTTTATGAGTGCAGTAACAGGGAAATCATGCCCACAAAAAATAAAAAGGTCAATTTAAATGATTTAGTCTCAGCATTATTAAGTCTTAAGCTTCTGCTTAATCCCAAATACTTGAAGCATACACTAATCATTTCCATGGTTTAAATATGTTACAAAATATTTCCTAGCAGAGTTGACCTCTACTGCATATGGTAAGATGATGGTTTGCCTAATTCTCATTAGTATCTGTGGCTGTAATAAACCAGATTAATTACTCTAGTCTGATGGTTTTTTAAAAAATACTTTTAAAAGTTAGAAATAATTTTTTAAATCTTTTTTATGGAGAACTTAATTTCTTCTTTGCAAACTAAAATGTTACCCTTTTTTTGGCCAATATAAAAAGATACTTGTATTAAAACTCCTGGCTATAAACCTGTTTTGTCATTGGTCTTACTCATCAGGCAGAAGAAAATATTTTCTGTGAAGCTTCGTTGCAGCTCACTCAATCTCAGATCAGCTCTCTGAAGGAGGGAAACTTTAATTCAACTTAACAGAGAAAGCACAGATTCAAAGAATCTGCAGTAAATACTAAAAATATTTTATGCAATGAAAGAATCCACTGTGATCCTGAAAAGCCTTTTATAAGGCTGCCAGATACTCGAGACCTTTGTGCACTGCTGGAATCAACATTTTGGATCATATTTTCTACATACAAAAATATAGAAGTCTAAATCTAAAGAAACAATCCATTTTGAGACGTTGTTGACCCAATTCTGACCTAAATTCTATTGCAGATCAATTGTACGCAGAATTGCAACGAAACAATTCTTATATTAGCAGCAACCCCTGATTTAGTAGATGGTTTAAAATATGTCTCACCCACTTCATTTCTGCACAGAAATGGACAATCTCAGTCTTTTTAATTCAAAGACCTGGCTTCAAGGAGGAGGTGCATAGTAGCATATATTAACACTACAATATTTTTATATCAAAGTGCTAAACCTGAATCCATACACTTCACTAAATGTAGAAATTTAAGTCTAGAACTCACCCATTTGGGAAGTGTGTGCTAGCTACATAGGCACAGGATCAAAAGGGAGGGTCAGTTCGGAGGAGACTGTGTAGTTTGGGATATTCTTCAATACTTTTACTGAAATATTCATTTCTGCTTATTAACCCAGCAAAATTCAGTATTTTTGGGAAAAAATATTGAATTGGATGAATTTTGTCTCTATAGCCCAGTGGTAAGAGCACTTGACTGGGTCTAGGACACTACTGTACTTTGATTACTGTACTGTTCCTACACTTGTCAGGAAACTTCACTAGTGAGGTTAAAAATTTTATTTAGTTTGCTAATCCATGAAGTATTAATGTAACCTTTTACTTCAGTTTATGTAATTACATTAATTAAGGCTACATTTATACTGGCCTAGCCACCTAAGTTTTCAACTGAATTATGAAATCAGTAAGTACAGATATTCTTCAGCGTAATGATGGATGTGGTTAATTTTCCTGTGGCAGTCAGACTTAATTTTTTGCTCAGAAATCTGAAGTTTCAGTTCTGTAAATCAGTTAACCTATGCCCAATCTTCAACTTTTACTCAATTCATTTTCATTAATGGCTTTGGCCTGTTGACGTTGGAAAGGTGTTGATAACACCTGGGTGTTCTGGGTAGTGATGAGTGGTGCTGGCGCAGCACCAAGGCTGTGTCTCCAACATTCTCCCCTCACCAGCAGGCTGAGGGTGGGCCAGATCTTGTGAAGGGACACAGCCAGGACAGCTGACCCAAGCTGAAGAAAGGGATTTCCACACTTTATGGCATCTGCTCAGCAATAAAAGCTAAGGGAAATGGGAGAGGGAGTGGCATGGGGGATAGTTATTAGGACATTTGTTTTCTGGAGTGACTGCTACACATGCTGAAGCTCTACTTCTCAGGAAATGGCTTGACACCACCAGTTGATGGGAAGTAGATAATAAATATTTTGTTTTCCTTTGTTTCTCTGTCTGGCCTTTGCTTTTGTTTTATTAAACTGCCCTTTTCCTTGACCCCCAAGGGCTTTTTTCCATCTTCTCCCTCTCCCCATCCTGACAGGGAAGGGAGTGATAGAGCAGCTCGATGGGCACCTGGCATGCAGCCTAGGTCAACTCACTACAATCATTAAAGCAAGTATCTGCTTCCCAGTTCCATACTAATGTTAATCTACTGTAGGAAAAATCTTGTGCTATATTGAGAGAAATAATTTTGCTTTTATTTTTACACTTTTGTTTCTTTGGCATGATAAATCAGACATCATTCATAAGCACTAAAATCAGTTCAAGCCTACAAGCCCACAAATAAAGATGTTTATGATAAACTTATTTCATTTTGATAAGACAAAATTTGCTATATGCAAATCTTTATTAATTGTAAATCTTGATGATTAAGATAAATTAGAAAATCTGTGAACCAGTCTTAGTATTTTATTGAAATATTTATCTAAATACTTTTTTGTCCAAATTATTAATTTAATTTCTATGAAGTTAATAAATATTCAGTTTGACTGAAGTCACATGAGACAATAATGTACTTGGGAGTGTGAGATCAAGTATATTTTACCTCAACATGTGCTTCTCAAGAGAACTTCTTGTGTACTACAGAGAATATTCTACTCACCAAGAGCTTTGCAAAAGATCTGCAATTCAGAGAAGTTGCATAACCTTGCATAAAATACAAGCAACATATCCTCTAGCTGGAGTGAAAATAGTATCTAGACCTAATCAGACATTTCTAATAGAACTTAGGAATGTTTAGTACTTGAACAATGAACACCACAGAAGTCTCTATTTAAATAAATAATGTAGTGGAAAATTGAGATAAAATCAGGTTCCAGGCTGAAGATCATACTGCATCTGCTAGATAATACCGCATAATATTGAAATAATTGAAGGCATGACATTTGGAGGATCTTTGTTTCTCACAGATTATCCATTTTGCAGGAGTGCCCACCAATGCTCAGGTCTGCAGGAGACAGGAGACAAAATCCAGTTATTTATGCCTTTTGAAGAGCAATGAGCAATACAGAGAGTGAGCTAGTTCAGGAAGTGTAAACATTCTTAATATGCTAAAATGTCTTTCATTATTCTATCTAGAAAAAGACTGGTAGCTGGGAATTCCATTTGACTGACAGGGCAATGAAGACAAGACAAGACAGGAGATGAACTCAAATTACAGAATGAGAAAGTGAAGTGGCTAAGTTTATCTATCTAGATGAAATCATAATGCAATATAAGACCAATGACTCCATTTGATTTCCCAAAACTTATCCTGTCTCCTTGTTTTTGGAAGGAGATATGAAGTGGCAGGCTATGTTATAAACTTTTGGAAAGATTTTGTAGAGTTTTCTTTTTCCTTTGGAAATTTTTTTCTCTAACCATGTCCTTTACCTTAAAATATTGAGAATAGAAGAAAACCTATGTTGTTTATGGAGACATTGGTATCAAAAATATACACATATCCAGAAGCACATAACCAGAAGCTTTAAGTAAGTTTTCATCAAGGGTTTTAATTCAGGATCCATAATGTCATATTGTAAGTAAATTTAGCTAATGGGGAAAATTGAGTTGTCTTCATGAAGGTCTTGAAGGCTGTGATATTCAGATGGGCAGGAGAATGACAGACAAGTACTTATCTTCTTCTCACAAGCTGAAAGTAAATGTCAAGGCAATTTCATTGTGACCTAGAGTAAAAATTACGCAGCCATAAAGATCTCTAATTCTCTGGAAAGTCTAATACATTTTTATGCACTATCTATAAATCTACTTTAGTGAAAGGAGTCCTGAAAGACTTCATGTAAGCTCTTATTGCACTAAGGCTGGCTGAGCAGGTGCCTTGAAAATTCATTGTCCTTCTCCTTGTAATACAAGTTTGAACTATCATAACTAACCTTAGTTATGTGTTTATTGGTTCACCATAATTGGTTCACCAATATTCACCATGCTGCAGGATGAAACAGTGGTTAAGCAAACAATATTTATTACTAAATATTCACCCAGAAAAAAAAAAAAGACTTATTATAGTCTTAGTCAAAACAAACATCTTGGCTTTCCTATCCATTAATCAGCAACTTATGGCCAGTTCTAAACAGCATATATTTACAAACATTAGTACTGATGGTGAAAGTTTATTGTGTTCTAATTGGAATGGTTGACATATTTGACATCACCAAAATAATGTTATATTAGAAGCCCCACTAGTATGGACCTTATTCATCAGAAACCTATACACTTAGAGCATTTTCTTTATAAAACAAATCAGGCTTATTATATTAGAAAAAGATGTGACAAAAAATTTTAGAAAGTAATTTTCTTCAGTGAGAGCTGTCCTTTAAATCAACCAATCTTAGCAATGTTGAGGATATTTGGATTATTAAATGAGTAAATATTTGCAGGTCTTTTCTGTGTCTCTCACTTTAGCACTTGTGGGGTGCTAACTGGAATTCTTTCATGTGCAGTTTCTTCATGGTTAGATATCTGTGTACCATTAGAATGAGGGATTCTTTATTTTATGTTTTATTTAATGTATCAGTAATAGAAACCCTGCAGTTCCTCCTGAATTCTAAAACAATGATTCTCAAAAAGCAATCACTGCAGTGGCTAATCTTTTGTCTTATGAGTAAGGTTTCATGGGTGTTTGCAAGAGGGATTCAGTTGTTCTGATTTCTCTTTTTACTAGTGAGCTGAATTTTGTGCTTGTGCAATTACTGGCTGTATCTTCCCAGAGAAACTCACTGAGCTCAGGCACAAGCATTACTTTATGATGAACTTCATCTTTTGAATACTTGCAGGTTGCCTGGCTTGAGTCAAATACCATATTCCCATTTTAGGGGCACGATCAGAGAGACAATGTGGGGGCCACCAAAGGGTGTGGATGAAGACAATCTATTTGCTGGAAGAAGGAAGTCTAACCAGCCTGAATTGAGCTACGTTCCACCATTCAGTTTCAGGGTTAGGGAACATTATTTTGCTATTAGAGATGTGCCGCTTGGGTACAAAGGTCAGGAGTGAGCAGCAGTAAGTCTAGGGTAAAATGATAGTATCTACTCTGACAGAAGTTAAAAGGAGAACAAGGGATAAAATCTGCTCTAAGCTGCCTCTGGCCAATGAAAGGACTTCTGCAGAGCAGGGTCTATGGAAAAAGCCAGAGGAATCACTGATCACCAAGAATACTGCACCAAAATCTGCTGTCTCTGCTGAGCTGTGCTGTGCAGAAGAAGAGTTGACATTGCCTGTTTTATGGATATTTCCATGAGAATGGGATCTGGAAAGTCTGTAAACTTTTTATAACCATACTTCAAACTTGCAAGTTCTACATCAATGTGTCTAGCCCTGCAGGTGTTTTGAGGCAGGAAATCACCTTAAGGAGCTGAAAGGCCACCCAGGGATACTTCAGTTCTCATTCTGAACTTGAGGCTCTTGTAGTACCCTTGAAGTCTGCTGCATCTTCCTCAATTTATTTATATTGTCCGTTTTGGAAGGAACTAGAGTAGATTAAAGGCAGCACAAAAGCAGATTTGACTGTTTTAATCTACTGTATTTGCAGTTCCAAGGAGGAACCTGCAGGGCTGTGCTATGCATTAAACAAGTTCTGAGGTGACAGCCTTATCCATTACTGGTAAGTCTGTACTTCTGGAATAAAAAAGGCAGACCTTAGACTGCTTAGACTATATCCAACGTGGTTAAAGGGGGAAAAAATCCCCAAACAAAAATATAGAGAATATCATAGGCAGTTAAGACACCCTGGAAAATAGGATGAATGAAATGGAGCTTACAACATAAAGCCTGATTCAAAACCAAGCATTTCATTAACTGAGAAAGTGCATTGAGATCATTAATAACCCACAGCAGTCAGAAAGTACTGCAGCTCTAAATTGCATTAACATTTTCATTAGTTTTGTGACATCCAACATGTATTGAGGAAAGTGTAGAGACTTGGTGCAGGCAACTTATGTGTTGTTTTTGGACATTCAGATGCTAATTTTTGTATAGTAATTGACTGCAGAATGTTTTGTATTCTTTTTTAAATTAAGGTGCATCACTGTTCATAATAATCTTTTAATGTTACTCTTCATTAGGAGGGTACTAAATAAGTTACTTTTGCCTTCTGAAAGAAAAAATTACTTTTAAAATGTAAATTCTCATCTATAATTTAGTTGTGTCAGGTACTTTCTCTACAAGTATGCATTTAAAGTGTTTTGTATATTTCAGACATGCATAAAGCATGTAATTTTAAGTACAGTAAAATTGGTAAATGTCATATTCAGAATAGCCTAATGTTTTTAGATGCCTTTTTCGTTATTTAGGGCTTTTTTCTGTGAAAGCCTAAAACTGACAGAATTCTTCTGTCTTCACTGTAAAGGATAAACACTTTCATTATTCACTTTGCATTAATAGAAGATTAATTATTAATGATTAAAGATTATATGCAGCTTCATTTCTGTCACTTATTTAATATTCGGTCAAACAGGGTGAATTCAGCTCCACTCAAGAGAAAAGAATAAGTTTTAGATTGAAAAGGAAGAATGAGAATGATTTTTGTCAGACAGTCAGTCTTAGTCAGTCATGTTGGTAATGGTAGCAATTAATCTCCTGTCAATTAATTCTATAAATATACTAATACTCCCAAGATTTTGAGACTCCAGTTAGAATGGGAGATGCATTACTTCTGTCATGTGTACAGTAAACTGTTTCAGAGAGATGGATAATTTCTTGGTTCGAAGTTCAACACTGGAAAATTAGAAATGTCCTGCTACTTTTGCTTTCACTGGCAGATGTGATATTTTTTGTTTCTATCAACAAGTCATTTCATGGTTATTAAAATAGAAATTAATCAGTGTCAAACATCATTTGTCTGTATTTTGAGATTTGGTGACAAAAAGAGCATATTGATTTAGTGCAATACTGAAAGTCTTTTATAATAATGACAACTAAATTTAACAAGATATATTATTATTGGGGAAGAAAATAAATTCCTATGGCATTTTCTCATGTGACTGGTTTAGAGTTTAGTGGACATTCATGTTATAAACTGTGCACTTATGGATCACACCATTTTAACTTCCAATGAGCAAATCCTGAGATGGCAGATCACCTGTATTTGCATGTACCCACACTGGGGCAAGCCCAATAAAAAAAGTGCTGGAACCTCTGAAGGTCAGGAATCAGTGTGAAATGCATTTAGCAGCTCTCCTGCAATGCCAGTTATAGATTCCATATTGCTTCAGCTCCAAGCCTATGTGTAAAAGCTGATCAATGGTGAATCCAGCTTGAGTGATCCTCTTTAATGTCAACAGTGAAAACCATGAATCATCAAGTCATCCATCACCAGTGGCTATCCATCATCCCAGCCTCAGAATTACTGTGGGAAGATAACAGAGGTGTAATGCCAAAGGGTCTCTCAGTCAAGAATGACAGGACATTTAAGTGTCATCATTTATATTACAGTCATGAAGGAACTCTACAGAAGAGGGTAAAGTGTGTGTGTAGGGGGGGTGAGGGGAGAAGAGCTTTGTTCCAGGTGTATTTGTGTAACAGAAGTATGCCAACAGTTTTCTAGATTGCTCCCCTCTCTATCACTACTCTTCTCTTGCTCTGTACTCAAAGACCTGAGGTTTTAAACAGAAGGTGCTTGAAATTCACATGCTTGTCATTTAGATTCACAATTCATGAGCTGGTTTTTAGCCCAGGACATGGTGTTCCTACAGGTAAAGAATCTCAACTTTTGCCCACAGGAAAGAAAAAGCTTTCTTGATAAAACAACCAAAAGATTTTTTAAGAAAATTACCAATTTTTGTCAGTCTTAAATACTAAAAAAAAAAAAAATACTCGAGGAAAGTTCAGAGTAGCATATCTTGATCTCTCAAAACTGAGTTCATTTTTTTCTCATAAGAAGTAACATTTTAAAGAAATATGTATATATTTGTGCTGAGAGTTAAAAGTTTGAATCAAAACACAATGCTTTGAAATTACTAAGCAGTTGTTTAACTTTGACCTGAAATTCATGGTTTACATTTTTGATTTGAGGAATCTTTTTTCCTCTTTTACCATGATATTTTCTCCTCAGATTTGCTCTTTGATCATGAGTTGGAAGCTTGAGCAGCAGTTTTGGAAAACCTTCACTCAATGTTCATGTGATGACAGTTTCTTGAACATGAGTGGTGCTGCTGAGGAAGAGTAAATGAAAGATCTGTATAAATTACTTTTCAGCAACCATGAATCATGTTAGTGTTGGTGCAACTATCCATGGTTTTGGCAATGAAATGCAAGCCTGTGTGTAATAAATCCAGTGAAGACTTAAATCTTTCTTGATGAAATGCCAGTCAGTCATATCAAATGGGATAGTGGACAGTCATCAAATGAAAACAAATGTGCAGTATGATCTGGAATAAGGTGATCAACTTCATTTTAATCTGTGACATCCATGAGTTAAACACCTCTATGACCTCTCCTGAGTGTAGAAAGGGTACTTCTGCAAACATAGATATCAAACAACAGTACTTACAAAATACAGATTAGGCAGTAAAGTAATTGTCTAGCTGAGTTCTCCTCTACTTATTTGGCTTGATTTCTAATATAATAAAGCATGATTTGCTCCTGTAACCCTCAGAAAGCTATTTGGTTTAATTTTTAATATTAGCAGGAGTTGATACGAAAGCAGATCAGAGCTTCAAGGAAGCTTTTACCTGATTCTAATGGGACGCTGATCAAGGATCTGATAGACCTTTTAACTTCTGTCTTTTTGCATTAACTATATGCTGAAATTTGAAAGGCAAACACTCTGTTGAAGAAAGTACTAGTACCCAAATGTTTCTTCTCTCCTACAGAAGGCCAAATTTCTACACAATATGTACATGAATTGAGGTCTCAGAAAACAGGAAAAATAAGCAAGTGAGTAGATAATGAGAAACCTCTGTACTGTTTGAGGACAAATGTGGTGACCACCTTTAAAAAAGCAAACCTTTGAGCAAAAAGTGCTAATTATTTCCTTTGGAAAACTTACCTGTATAAGTCATATCCATTAAGTTGATAATGTGAAGTGTAAAAGCAGAGTGCTATCAAGGTTTGACATTTTCACAAATTCTTCTTTTTCACTTTTAGAGGGTTTTACTATTCCACTTAGGACAATAAAATAACTCGATCCATTACAGAATGCTTTATTCTGATCTATTTTGCAAATAGTACCATGAAAGAAATGTGTACAAGTTCTAGAGACAAGGGGAAGTTTTTAGTGTTAAACTCAGCTGTGAATGAACCATGGCAGTTTGGGTTTAAATCTGAGTTTTACATTATCTGCAGGAAAACGTCAACAGATCAGTTAAAATAAGTAGAGATGAAAGTTCTGTAGAGTGGTGGCACTTCAAATTATCTTGACTTTCAAGTTTTAAAGAAATTCTTTGCTGAAAAAAATGCTCAAGTTAGGATGTTAGGGACAGATGCGCCCGATCTCACAGGAAGCCTGACAGAACATTAGCATTTTTTATTGCATTTGGACTGTCACAGTGAGATGACAGATCAATATTTCAACTCAGATTTTTTTATCTGGTGCAAGGCGTTCTAAAGTCAGATTTAACACATCACCAAACTATCACTTCAGGGTGACATTTGTGGCCCTGTGACATTTGTGGCCCTGTGAAAGGCCAGTAAATGGTCTGCAAAACATTTAAGTCTTACTCACCATCTCTAAATAGATCTTAAATGAGACCTCTATCTTTGCTAGGTCTCAAATTAGTCCTTGGTTATTGAGAGAAATTTGCTTCCCTGTGTGTGCAGATCACATGCTAGGAGGAAGGACAGCAGTGTGAACTGATCTGGCAATCCTTGCCAGACACGTGCTGGACATAGGCTTCTCTTCAGGCAGGACTGTGCTTCAAGGCAGAACACCTATCCTTTCATAATAATACACAGCTTTTGTTCACAACCATGAATACTGTATTTCCAGCTGACCGTGCCACTGGCACACAGGAAAAGGTCAAAGAAGGAAAATTAAATGTTTCCGTTACTTTTGTGGTGATGTTTGTTGTAGGTGCCTGATGCTTTGTTCCCACAGCCTGTGAAGGAACACTTTAAAATCAGGAGGATTTAGTCCAACAATCTGCCCATGCCTGAAATTTCACCTCCTGAAAAGACTTGAGTCAAGCAGCTGGGGCCATGGGAAGCCCAAGCTTAGAACCCAAATCTCAGCAGACACAGCAGCACTGCAGAATGCTCAGTTTATCCTGAGTGTGAAAAAGAAAACAGATGGCAAATGAGGTAAACATAAGGAGGTACCAGAATTAAGAAAAACAGATCATATAAAAGACAACAGAAGAAAAAGGCACACGGGCAAAATAACACTGCAGTCTTAAAGGATAACATATTAAGAGAATTCAGTAAAAGATTCCCCAGGGACAGAGAAATGTCACACCTGAGATGCAATAATCATTCCAGACATGTGGAGACTCAAAAGTGGTCAGAAGTGGTGCAGGAGATCTTACATGATTTGAAGAAACCCATCATATCCTGGGGCTGCAGGAGGTGCTAGTAGATTATTGTCTTCTAATACTATTTGTCTGCACTAAAAATAAAATGTAATAAGGAAGCAATTTTAAGGTGTGCTTAAAATAATATTTTCAACTCTTACATCCATGTGAAAAAGTAATTACTATTACCAATAATACCTACAAGTACTGGAAGCCAAGTTTACTACAAGAGTAGTTCCTGTAATATTTAGGGTTTGAGATGTTATGCATTATTAGTTTCACTATGTTCCCCCTTTCCTGTTAAAAAGTTTATTTCCCTTGTTTGCAGTAGATTTTTTTTAAAAAGTACACTTATTAATTGTCTTTTTTTTTTTTTCACTTTTAGATAATATGGCTAGAAGGATTTATAAAACCCTGAACCTATTTTAGGAACTGCATAATACCTTGTTTCAATTGATTACGTCCATGGAAATTAGTGTGAAATCCCCAAAAAAGAACATCTTATTTCATTCCTGTGGTGAACTACATGTATTTCTGTAATAAGGGAAAACAATGATTGTGTTAACTATTTTATGACTTTTAATGAACAATTTAATTTTTCTGATAAGCTTTTCTACTGGTATCTACATACATAATTTCATCTCATATGTGACTTTCTATCTTTGTTCAACAACAATTCACATTAAATAAAAAGGATTTTTTATTCTAATGTAAAATATATGCCTACTTTTCTGTGTGCACACTAAAGACTTCTGTTATAAGATAAGGAAAAAAGTAAATTTTAAATGTCATGATCAAAATATTGTTGGACTAACATCTTTAGATGAAGTCTCAAGATACACATTGATTTACACAGGAATGAAGAGAATAAATAACCAATTAATTTCAATGAGCAAAAATTTCAACAATGACAAATAAGTCAATCACAAAAGATAAAAATCTATTATAAAAAATATTAAAAACTATTTCATATTGGGGAATGAATGGTAAAATATTTACTTTAGATTTCAGATAAACTGGAGCCTGGGACAATTCTACCTGAAGTTTGCCAGGACAGGATCTGGAGCAGAATCCTCCAAGCTGTTTAATGCCAGGTAATGACATTAGAAACATCCAACAGTTAGAGGAAAAAATGACAGTCAAAGCAAACCATGAACACTTTGCCAGGTGACTGGAACCACTTTTCTTCTCAAAGGGTGGGAGATGAACTGGAGTTTTACTATTCATTTGCATTGTGACCCCTTTCATTAGCCTAATGAATTAGACTGCTGCAGCCTCATTGCCTTTATTAGGGACATGACCATTACAAACATTATGAAAAGATAGGTCACTTAGTGGTTAAGCAAACATTGAAATTTTCCCCTCTCACTTTAGGGTGTCTTTGCCATTGTTTTCTCAAATTTTTCACAACAGGCAAAAGTAGGACAGAAGTTTGACAAAGCTGTTCTAGCCACTGTACTGTGAAATCTGTGAGGACATTTGTTTGTACATGCCAAACCCCAGATAAGCATGTGCAAGTATGTAATTACATCTTAACCTGGCTGGTTAAATGTCTGCTTTTCCACATAAAAATTTCCAATCTTAAGTTCTGTGAAATTCAGCCAGCAAATAAAATCTTTGATAACTAAAAAGTCTGCATTTGATCATGGTCAACATAGCTTGAAACATATTGTCATATGAGGCTGAGATGTCTTTGAATTTGGTTTTCTCATCTATGTTCATTACCTTTTAGGGCATCACTGTTCAAAATACATTATCTTCCTATGTAAGGAGCTGAATTCACACTTTCTCCAGCATATTATTTGCTATTAAAGTGAAAAGAGAAAAGAAGACAAATGAAAATTTCTCCTCAATTGCATGAAGCTGAATTTTGTATCTACTTGACAGCTAAACATTTTTTATCCTGCCAAGTTCTGTACAGGAGTTTTGGGAAGCTCTCTTCCCATCTTTTCTGAGATAAATGCAGATTTCAGTCAGTTATTCTTGACTCCTTTTCAAGCCACCTGATCTACAGGCTCTGAGCAGCCCCTGTTACAGTCACAAAAATCTCTTCCCTAGAAGCAGCACTGACTGAATTGAGGATGGTTACTAAAATAATGTGTTCTTCTCTGTGAGCAATGAAGAAAGAGCACACAAATGTTGGCCATAGACAGGACATTGTACTACACCAAAGTCCTCTTTAGAAAAAGCTCTGTGGTAGTAGGCCAGCCTGGTAAGTCTTCCTCTGAGAGGAATCTCTTAATCTGATCTATATTCACCATATATGCACCCCCCACCTTTTTTATCTTCAGAGATATTAAATGATGTGGTGATCTCCAGATCCACAGAACAGTAAATGACTTCTTAAAATTGTTTTATCTGGTTAAAGATAGAATATTTTATTTAGAGTTCTTGGTCACTGATAGAGAGTATTTCAGTGGAAGGTCTGATAACACAGTGGAAGAAGAAGCTGTTCCCAGAAAAATGAATATATTAATTTACCTTTCTTTTCATCACCTCTATTGATTGATGAATGAGGTTTCTCAGCATCTCTTGTTCAGTTTTCTTACTGCAGTTACTGTGATTTACTGCCTTCCCTGTTTTTCTGCTGAAGTGACTGAGATGTGCATCACATCTTATGGACTGGAAACCTTCAACTCTGGCTCCAAGCTGGACTAGGTGTGCTTTGCTTTACTTTCCCCCACAGTCCAAATGTCTCTTCAGTTCAGATAGCATTACTGCTTTCTTTCCTTCACCCTCTGCCTTTTTTTTTTTTTCAGAGGAAAACAGTGTGTGCCAGTGGAGAGTACACACTCTGATTTTAGCTTCACAGTGCTGGCTGGAGTGTGTGCCAGGTCAGGGCAGTGGGGACCACAGTACAGCACACCTACACCGCAGTGTTACTGCCAGAGGCACCTATTCTGGTTCCCATAATTATAAACACGTTAGTTGCCTTTGTCAAGAGGCCAATTAATGGCTGAATCATCTGTTATTCTGAGAGCAACATGTCATTTTTCACATTCTGCTTGGATAAGTTTCCTATAGAAGCATTAGTGGTAAGTATTGCTAATAAACCCACCTCTTTAATTTGTGTCCCAATGGTCTCCAAGTAAAACAGAAGACAGTGTTGCAAATATAGGAAGAAGAGCTCGCTTAAGCTGACTAAAATCACTGGAGATATGAACCCTCACAGGCAAACTCAGTGCTTGTCAGTTTGCATTACCTTCTGATCTGAGAACACCAGAAATAACACTGATATGCTCTTTCTACAGTCTCAGCCAGCTGAGTTTTCAGCAGCCCATGTATGCCTTGCCATGAGTTTGGACACAGATGAGCAAACTTGTTTGTCCTTCCCCTTGCTGTTGTCACACACAATCAGGTCCTTTGAAAATTCACTTGTCGAAAGCAATCAGCTTCTGCTGCACATATCAAGGTCTGCTGCTCAGGGTTATGTGCTGTCTTTAGTTTCCTCATTTGTCTAGAGCAAACTCCAGGTACATTCACCAGTTTTTGTGTTGCCTTTTACACCCCTACACTAGCAAGGAAGGATTGATCCAGGTTTAATGCTAGCACAGTGCTGGCAGGAGTCCCTGCCCACTGATGTTCTACCAGAGGAAAGCACCTGCAGCTGCGCAGAGCCGCCAAATCTGCCTGTGCAGACAGATGCACACACTGGCGACCAGTGCAAACTCAGAAAAAAATCCCCCAAGCCTTCAAAAGCTACAGGAGCAAAAGCAGAGAGGTGAAATGCATATTCAAAGTCTCCCAGAATTTTTTAAATTGGCTAAGACCCTTAAAGTCTTCAAGTCCAGCCATTAACCAAGTACTGCCAAGCCCACCACTAAAGCACATTCCATGCATCAAATGCACACATCTTCTGAATACCTCTGGGGATGGTGACTCCACCATTTCTCTGGGCAGCCTGTTCCTGTGCTTAACAACCTTTTTGGTGAAGATTTTATATATATATATATATATATATATATATATATATATATACCTAAACTTTCCCTGGATCCTGTTGAGGTTGTTTCCCTTCATCCTGTCATTTCTTACCTGGGGAGGAGACTGACCCCCACCTGGTTACTGTCTCCTTTCAGGAACTTGTAGAGGGTGATAACGTCCCCCTTGAGCCTTCTTTTCCCCAGGTTAAACAACCCAGCTCCATCAGCCACTCCTCATACATCTGTTCTGTAGACCCTTCACTAACTTCTTCTAGGTATTATTTTCAGCAGATTTCCAGTGGTGCTCTGGTAGGGGCTAAACCTGGCTTTGGGCTGAAAGCAGCTCAATCAGCAAAGTAGTCACTTCTCATGCAGTGGAGAAGTGTAGTTTAAAGCAGTTTATGTCAGGCTTCTTGCCCTTTGCCTGCCTTTTAGTTGGTCTGCTATCTCTCAGACTTGTAATTAGATATAAATTAAAACCTCTGCAGTAGCATCTTCTCCTCTCTACTCTTCATCTACACAAAAATGGTTGATGCTGAGTTCAGTTTTTGATATATTTTGGTAAGCAAGGCTAAGGTATTTTCCTGGGCATGTAAACATTGATATACCTGGGCCATCAGCAGCTATGCCAGGGCACTGCCTTGCCTGGCACCTGTGTCTGCACTGTGCATCCCCTCAAATTCCCTGGTTTTCTCCCCAGCACCTCTTTACTGGCACAGAGTACTTTCTCTCAGCTTCTCCTGATAATTCTCACAGGAAAACAGTCACTAATATAAATTTTACTGCGAAATATGTGTTCTATAAATAGCCTGGAGTTTGCCTTCTGTGATATTTTTATTTTATAAACTGAAATATGAGGCTCTCTTGACATGTATATCTCAATGGTTACTAGCTAGCTAAGGATTTGGTGGCTAGTGGATCAGAATTGCTAAATGTCATTGATTATCATTAATCATGTCATTTGTTATTAAGACAGAACAAAAACCAAATGTATACAAATATTTCTCCTTGTCATATACTCAAGGAATTGCAAGAGGATTGAGGCCTTTGAAAGCAACCTAGGAAATTTTGTGGTCTATTGTGCATTTTAAAGCTCCAAAGAAATGCAAAACAAAATGAAATGTCTGGCAGCCTGAATTAACAATAGCTGCAAGTTCTGAATAAGCAGAATTAGAAGAAAACAAATAGAATTTCTTCATAGTAGCAAACCTTTTCAGTTTATCCTCTGTAATGGGTTTTTCATTATCTGATATTCATTCTCCTTACTCCTTTGATCAGGCTGTCCCTTCTATCACCACAATTTTGTGAATAATGTCAAATCCCATATTTAATCCATCTTCTCAAATTGTTAGGGGAGTGTGACTGAACTTTTCCACCATGGAAAAAGAATAAAAATAAATTGTTCACTGTTGGTCTTTCAGTCCTGTTAATGGACTAGAGTGAAGGTATTCCTATGGCACTAAGAAATGCTCTAAGGATTCTTTTCAAAAGGAAAACTAAATGCATCTGTCAGGTAATTAATTCATGTACTGTAGGCTATGCTGTCATGCAGACTTTTCAGTCCCTATCTTGACTTTCTGATTTTGCTCATCAGCTCAGCTCCATCTGCTCTAAACAGTTCCCTGGCCCTGTTGATTTGCTCCCAAAAGTGAAGAAGCAATGAGTTACTGGCACCTGAGAAAACAAGGATTGATTGCCGCAAAGGATTCAAACTTGAGAAAATAAGAAGCACCTTTCAATCTGTATCAGAGATCCAAGTAGCCCAGTACACTGTCATCAACCCACATTTCCACTTCTGGGTTGGCACCTAAAAAGGGATAGAAGTGGAGCTTGTGTGTATCTCCTCTCCAAAGAATAACGAATGATGAGAAAAAAGAGAAATAGAAGGTTTTTCTTTCTTGTACTAATGTCTTTTGCAGAATCAATATGTGGTATTCCTAAGGTATTTCTGACAGCTTCCATTCCAGAACCTGAGCTACAGTATTTGAGAAGCAGAGGTTGAAAAACATGCTTTTAGGCAAGACAAAGGAATGAAAGTGTATTCCTTGCAGCTTGGTTATCTGCATGCAGATATTAGTTTGTTATAAATTTGATGAGTTCTAAAACTGAAATACTAGCAATGATCTGGGTTTTCCTCGTAGACTTAAATAGACAGACAGACAGACAGACGGGCTTCTGATCTTTCCCACACCTCAGTCCAGGAGTCACAACTGACAATAGCTTCACAATGCAAATGATATCTCCTTTGAATTACCACTGTATTATATATTAAAAAAGAAAAAAAAAAACAAAAAAAGTATGATTGTACTATTTCTTTACACTGCAGGAATGTTGTGAGTATATGCTGCTTACTTTTTCCTGAGTAATCTCTTAGAAAAAGTGGTGTTTGTGGTGTCCCAGGAGGCAAAAACTGTGCAGGCACAATGGTGCAGGCCCAAGCAGAAGCCAATGCTCCAGTGCAGTGCACAGAGTCAATGACATCCAGAGTCTGGGCAGGCATTTTCAGCATGGACAGTCGTCATGGAAGGCATGAGCCCTGGACATGCCTCCCACTGCACAGCAGAGATGTGACATCACTGGCGTTGAGTTGCTGGGGGAGAACAAGTCCATTCTTTCACCATTTTTAAGGTCTATAAACTAAAGAGTCCTGAAAATTTGCCTCCCTGTTTCAGTTTAACAGAAAAAAAATCATTCTGTGTAGACATGCATTTCAATACACAGAATTTTTTTTTCATCTCACAAATGCTATATGCATAATACATGACTATTCAAGGCACTTCTACTAGGAGAACATAATTTAGAAAAGGTGTCTTATCAGGTGGAGGTACAGTAGTGCATATTTGATGACACTTCTGATTGCTAAAATGGTTTCATCTTTGTTTGATGTTAATTGGGTGTAGTTTTCATTGTCTTAATTTTTCATTTACTTGGAAGAAAGATTCTGGATGCAGATTAATTTCTAGGTCCTTTTTACAAGAAAAATATCTAAATTGTTTTGTACTTTTGGGAAAAAAATAAAAAAGAAAAAATCATACCCAGTCTTCCTTCTTGGTTTCTAAATGCAAAATCATCCATGAGGACATTAGAAAAAGCATCTGCACCTAATGTGATGTGTTGCAAGCCATCCTTGTATCCTGAGGCCAGGAGCTGCCTTGCTCAATATGCTTGTAACCATATAAACTCCTGGTGCCTTTTTCAATCACACACAGGAGTACTTGGGAGTAGTCATAATGTCCTCAGGATTCATTTAGAAACACCACACAGCAAACCACTCAAGATCTAGCATGACTCAGTGTCTGGGAGGTGTCATTCTAACCTTTTGTTCTCCAGACTGAACCTGAGCAGTGTGTTGCAACAGCTGATTCATTTCATTTAAACATACAGTCATGTTAAGGAAATCTGTTCAAATATGCAGTGTGTGAAGTTTGATTAATTCAAGATGTTTGAATTTAGACACTCTGGTAGCTGTAGTAGCCCTGTAATTAGGATCATACAGGGTCTAATTTGTCTTTGATTAAGTAGGTACTCAATTAAAAAGTCCCATGAATATGCGCATGGAAAAAATTCATACACTTTTTCCTTATCTAGATATTTTTAATCACATAAAATATACAACTTAATTGTTGTGTAATCATAATACATTTTTTCTTGCATATTCTTAATAAAATATTTTTATAAAAACACAGAATTATGGTATCAGAAAAGTTTCCTGTAAAAATAACAAATGGTCATATTTCCTGACAAGCAGGCATGAGTGTTTAAATCACAGCAGATCCTCATCAAACTTGCACTGTTGATAATTAGAGGATATTTCAGTTGATCTAATAACTTTTTTTTCTCCAAAATTGATGCAAATATGGCTGGTAGGGTGTATCACACTATTGATGCATTCAGAATTGTAGTTTGCCTCACCCCATGCTCCTTGTGACTCAAGCCAGGCTGTCCATGCAGATTACGTGCCTGCAAATTTGGAGCATCTGAGTTTGGAGACCCTGCACAAAAAATACAGACAGAGGAGGAACAACCAATGCATTCAACAATATCTATCCTTACAAAAGATTTTGTGAATTAATGCATCATTGCAAGGGACATATGAATTGATGCAATATGTAGGACATATTTTCCAAAAATCCATTAGAGAAAAATCAGTCACTGAACCATACAAAAATTTTGCAGTACCAAAGTAGTGTGTGAAGACAGCTTTTGTAGCCTAACCAGTTGATTTTACTGAAGCATAATTTTGCCACAAAACTCAAAGTGCAGAATCACGAAACTCAGATGTTGGGATCCATGTCACAAAAAGTACCTGTTTGAACACTGTACCTGAGACATATCAGCAGTGAAAGTAAAATATTTCAGACAGCCTTATAAAATAAGATTCAAATACTGCTCTCATACCTGGTTAGGGTAGCACAAATTCTTTCTTTCTGTTAGAACATTAATAAGTGAGCTCAATGACTTGTTACTCTATCACAGACATTTGTTAATCCCTTCCTTTTCTGTACCCTGTCTACATTTCTTGCCTTTATGGAAGATACTTATCTTCCATAATTTAGTGCTGAAATCATGACAAATTAAGGACATAGACAAGACAAGATACATAAATACAGTCATAGCTTGTGCTGTAGGAACTTGAAAATTAGGCTCTCAGGAGCAGAAAGAAGTAGTTTCTCATGTTCTGTCTGCAGAAATATTTGCCTAATTTTCTAACTTCTATTCCTACTTTCAGGCACATCTTTATACATGGTGATTTCTGCTTAAAATGTCAGGGTGTTATTTCTTCTCTTTGAATTGAAGGAGTTCAACACACAAGTAGTACTCTCTGTCACCTCAGAGATTAAAAACTCAACCATGTAACTACAAGCTGCGGTTTGGGCTTGTGTTCCAACATCACTACTGGAGAAGCAGCAGAACAAAGTTTCAAGAAAAGAATCAAGAAAAGGGGGAAAATGCCTAAAATGGATGGGTAGCATTGCATTCTGCTGGTGGAAAATTGCCACCATCACTAATGTAATGTCACTTGGAGCTTCCTAAAACCAGCAAGATATAGGAATAATTTCTGTGTAGTCTTCTAAAAAAGAATGCTAGAAATAAAGGGCAAAAAATAAAAAACATCCCCACCAAATTAAAAAAAAATAAGGTCAGTACTTCAAAGATCCTTAGGTGATTATTAAAAATATAATACCTAAACAAAGCAGCAGTGAAGCACAAGATGGTGTTATAAATATACATATGTGTGTGCGTGTGTGTGTGTATAAAAGTACAAAGCAAAATAAAAGACCCAAATTCACCCACAGCAGAAAAGTTTTAAACCAATAAGAAATAACTGCACTCTAGTTGTTACAAGCAAACCCTTAAGTTCAAATAAGGAACTGAATACCCCAGGCAGGAGTCCACTTTAAAAGACAACACTTTAGTGAATAATTTGCATGAATGAACTAATCCCTAATGGGACTACAAAAGTAACTAAAAACATAGCCCTTTTGAATTTGCTTCAAAAAAAGCTGCTTATCTGCTGAAAAATTCATGGTGGTCCATACATTATAAAATCTTAATACCAACTACTGCAAAGGCAGGATATTTTTGAATTGTTTCTTTATGTACTTGCTTGAGAAAAACCTCCTCAAGACCTTCAGCAGCAGCTGGTGGAATAGACTGATTTTAGGTAGATTTTGAGATTTTTTTTTATTTCTGCTCTTTTTTTGTTTTACTTTCTCTTTTACTTTAAATCCTGCCCTTTCATACATGTGCTTTCTAATTTACAAGCCAGAATGTATTTGTTTGCTTGGTGGAACTTTCTGTTTTCATTTAAAGTTTGGGTAGTATTTAATGGTAATACAGTGGATTTGATAAACTGGAATGGTCTTTTCCATCTGTCTAGAGGAAGCAAATCCAAATAAATGCCAGCTACACTAAATAATTTTGAGTCCAAAGAGCTGTGATGATTTGAGTCTGTCCAAGGACCAATACACCAAGATCAAATAAAGGGAAAAGATTTCCTGTTGGAGTAGCGGCAGGCAATGGCAAAGGAAGGTCTCTAAGTCTGCTGAAGAAATTTTGGTATCTGAAAAGAAGAACCAGACAATTTCTTTATGACAATATCCAGGGCTTGACATGTCTTCTAACCAGGTGTCTTTTACTCTTGTCCTGTAGAATTTTTTTCTTCTTTTTTCCTCCAGTGATCAAGTTTTACATCTAGTTTATTGGTGAAGTTGACCTCTACTTCTTGGCAACGGAGTTTGCAAGATGAACAGTCATTAATACCAATAATCAGAAATGTTTGTGTATATTGTTTCACATTTAAGTTTCCTCTGGCTTCAGTTGTTCCTAAACCTGCATCCTGCCTCCTCATTCCCTTATGGTACCGTTTGTCCTTCTGATAACCCTGGGGTAATATTGAAAATTCTCTAAAATGAGTTATCTTCATTTTAATTCCCTGAAATGAAAGAAATAAATGGGAACTTATTTATGATGAAGTCATTAATTACTAATTCAAAAAATCCAAAGCAGAAGGGTACACCACCCCCTAGTAATTAAAATAATAGGTTTTCCATTAAGATAGACTATGCCAATTTATGTATTTACTCAGAAAAATTTCCTACAGTTTGCAAATAAAGAATGCATTACACTCCTGCAGTGTGTTCGAGAACAAATATAGATAAATCCTTCACATTCACTTTAAAGTAAAAACATTTGGCAGCCTGAGAAACTTGCTGCTGGAGATTACAAATGTCTATGACTAGCATTCTGAATTCAGCATGATATTTACTAGTTTAATTTTTACATCTTATGGTTTGGCTATAACTGTATATATTCATTTGAAATTCTGGAAGTATATACAAGCAGTTAAACAAGCAATAGGCTGCAGCATAAAACAAGCCTTTAATTTGGAAATCTAGCTAGTTCATTTCCTCAAAATTTAAAGTCTGCCTCTCTTTGTATCTTTCAAAAAGTATTTCCATGTGCTGCAATTTACCATCATGTAATCTGTTTGGAAAAGTAAAATAATAAAGCCCTAGCTTGTTTCTCATCTAAATGGTAGCTAGGATTGTCTCAGCAGGGTGCTTCAAAAGCTGGGGGGACAAAAATGTCCTTGTGAAGACATGCAGACAGAGCAAAGTGTTAATTATTGGATGCTAATGGATGAGTATTATTCATAATGTACTTTCAGACTGATTTTTATGAAAGGAATGGTCTTTCTATGGCTGCAGTGGTCAAAAATTGAAAGCTAGTAGATACCATTTTTAATTACGTAGTATAGAGAATAATTGTAACATCTTGCATGGAGTGATACATTAACTGCTGAGTTTTAGTGCCTGTAGCATACAATAACCACTGTCTTCATCATCTGTAAGATGAACTCTTTTGTATGCGAGCATCAGAAATCTCCCTGACAAAGGCAATCGTATGGGATGTAGACTTAGTATATCACAGACCCCAAACCTTTAAAAAACATCACTGTTTAATTGGTGTTCAAAGCATGATAAAAATATGGATTTTCAGCAGATGTTCTTCTGGGCTACAGAGACCTTCTACAAAAAGGTCTGAAGCTTATTTTCATTTAGTAATAAATAGGCATGGCAACCAGACAGTAGAGCAGATCTCTCTGCTTCATCCATCAGCACATAGCAGAGCAGCTACCACCATGTTGAACTTGCAATACTTCAGTCAAATACAACATAACAGGTCACATATTTGCAGCAGGATAGCATACTTTTGAAGAAGTGAAAGAGAAAAGTGTTGAGGAAAGGGTATTCAGATGAATTACTGAAGTTGCAGCAATAAATCCCTAAGTCTACTTGTATGAGAAGGCATTGGGAAGGTCCAGGATGAAGTGCACTTTCCCTCTAACAGTCATGCTCAGTGACATGCTGAGACTGCCAAGAGATCATTTCACTATGGAAAGGAATAAAGGTCACAGGTTGGTAGGTATCGGGTTTTTTGTTTTGGTTTGGTTTTCTGTTTGGTTTTTTGCTCTTTGGTATTCATAAATCAGTATGCTCTGGATGTAAGATTTGTTTTAATTTTTACTCAAAGCATGGGAAGGACATCTACAGATTAAAGCAGGAAAATATTTTCCTGCGACAGATAATTACAGATTATGTTGGTCAAAGACAGAAGTAACTCTAGTTACTTTCCTTCATGAGATATAAGAATATTTAGAACTATTAATTAGCTATTGTCAGTACACACACACATGTATACACACATATATAATGCAATGTTATTTTTGGTGTGCAAAATTTATTTTTCTATGTAGGGAGCATTTGTAAATCATTAAACTTTTCAAAATGAAGCTTTTCCTACTTTTTCCCACCTGAATTGCCAGCATTTGCTTCTTAGTTAAATATCATTGACAGCATAGTGAAATACTTGTAGCTTTTTAATACTATTTTAAGAGTTAGGAGAAATGTTAACCTTTTGAAGGATTATGAAATAAAAGACTAATATGGCAGCACTGCAATATCTGAATAACAATAGCTTATAATCTTGTTCCATGTTTAGTGTGGGTATTGCTGATTGCTAGACCAGTGCAGGCACACTGCTTCCCTCATTGTTCTGTCACTCCCTGCAAGAGCCCAGGAGAATCATTTTCCTCTCACTGCTGCCAAGAGCATGGCTTAACAACCCTCCACAACCAAAAGAGGGATCAGGTCAGGGGTTCATCCTTCTTACCTGCCTGGCCCAGGACATAACCTCATCTCAGAAATAAGAAGAAACTAAACTGAGAAAATGAATGCAGACTGAGAGCAATTTCTATGCCATGTGAAAGAAATCACCCCACAAATCATAGCTGTCCAGCCTCCACTCCCTTCCCTAACAGATCTATTGCTCTAATGAGTCCCATTAGTATAAGGTCTTGTGGTCTAATTAATCTTCCTCCAGCACGTTAGCTGAATAACAACCAGAGGAGAAGCCTGGCTGTTCTCTTCACACTTGGTAACTCTTAGGTACCCAGCAGTAGGATTTTAATGAGGAGAAATTATCTGTGTCTTTCAGGGTGCAAAATTTACAAACTAGGTTGGGATTTTCTTTTTGAGCAACTTTTTCTTTTTTTTTTTTTCTTTTTTTTTGAGACAGATGAGGGTTATTTCCCCCTCATTAAGATGTTAATGGAATGCTGACAAGTGTTTTGTATTTTTAACATAATTAACTGTTGGGCTATTTTTGTTCTTTTCAAGCTATTTTTCTGTGTGCCTTTTTTTTCCCAAGTAGCTCATCATATAATTAGGGATAATGAAACTGTTCAGTCCCAGAAACACAAAACCAACAAAAAAAGAGAAGACCTCAGACCCTCTTGATTCTTTCAGAAGAATGAAAAATTGATGATTTGTGAGACAGGTTAAAATAAACATTATACAGATTACATTCATGCATTTCAAGATAAACTGATCCCAATGCAGGACATTAAGGACCCTGTTTTGAAAAATGAAGTTTTCTGTACTTACCCATTGAAATGTGCAGATGCTTACTGAAAACAAAAAGTGTTGCTGAAAACTACTAAAGACAAAAGATGGAGAAACTGTCTCGTAAAGAGAGCTGTGCCACTCTGACCTTCACCATTCTCAGGCTGAGCAGCTGCTAAATAAATACATTATTCAGGAATAGATAAACATACAGCATGCTGCTGCAGAGATATCAGTGGTAAAAGGATTTGAACAAGACTTTTTTTGATTTTTTTCTATACATTGAATGAATTTCATCAGTTGAATCAAATCCAATAAGCAGAAAAAAAATTCTGTAAATTAAGCACACAGTCTAGCCAGGTGCTGGAAAAACATGCAATTTGGAGACAGACTGATAGGTACAGCAAGACTGAGGAGTAAACCCTGTCCTCCATCTAAATGGTCCATAAATAGGTTTTTGAAGAGAGTCTAACACACTAACATTTTGCATATCTTGCTAACTACTGGCCATAACGGCTCTAATCAGATGTGATATTTTGTACAATTTCCTTACCAGAAGGTAAATGTGTATTTCCCCATTTTTCACTGAAATGTTCTCACCTGACCAATTTGTAGGCCTAGCAAAATTCACTGCTGGTTAGTTTACACACTGGTGTTAATTTTTACAAACAGGATTATGAAGAGGAAGTGATGTGAAAAGAAAATAGAAGCATGATGAATAGCCATATCATATCACTGCAGGGAAGTGCTTGGATCACCTTTCTGGCATTTAAAAGATATGTGGATGCCCTTAGGGGCATGGTTCAGTGGTGGACTTGTCAGTGCTTGGTTGGTGGTCAGACCTGATGTTCTTGAAGGTTTTTTTCAAAAAATTCTATGATATTGTGTTCCTTAATGCATAGGAAGCATTAACTTTTTGTTCTCTCACTCACATACCTTTTCTCCCTATTTTATTTAAAGAAAGTATTGTGAATACCCCTGTGTTTAGGAAAGTTGAGATAAACCCCAAGTAGCTGACAAAAGTTTACATTTGTCATTCACATATATAACTGATAATAATCCATAATGTGATAATATATGTATATTGAATGAATATACTATATGTGTGCTAAACAAAAGAAACATAATTATTAATTAAAATCACGCTTAAATGGTATAGAAATTTCTTATTGGAAGTGAATTTTACTTTAATTTTTTATTTTCCTCAGGTTATCTTGGTCCTTTCAAGTAATTTCTGCAGTTTTGCCATTCACTTCTGTGACAAATGACAGTGTCCTGCTGGGCAAGGTCATATTCCCAACCCAATGAGTTGTATCAGGTCATTACATGGGAAAAGAGAGGTGTCCTCCTCTAAAAATAAAGGTGTTTTGTAATGATAGCATTACCAATCACAGCCCAAATACTTGCCCACTTCCTGTCAATCTTTTGATCCTTTCTTTCTCTACTTTCAAGCAAGAGACGAAATCTCTTTGTTATCCATCTGAGTCCTCCCCAAAATTCTCCAGCCTACTATCTAGCTTAATTTTCCTGAGCTTGTACAAAAGAATTTGTTTTGCCAGATTAAGGCACCTGTGTTTCTACTTCCATGGACTGTGAACTGTCCTGAACAGAGATTAACTGTGCACATGTTTTTGCAGAGAAATTGCTTTAAGGTGGTTTAGTCTCATGGCATAAAGTCTTTGAAAAGTACTGAACATTCTTTATAACTTTTATTTCTTCAGAATATACCAAAGAGTTTTACCTTTTACAGTTATAGCTGCCTTACAACTCTGTGTCCTACAGTAAAAAGAAGACCTGGGAAGGGAAATTATGGTAATTCTGCAGGATCATTTGCCATACTACCTACAACTCACAGATTGTTTCTAAGCTTGGTTCCTATTTTAACTTTTAAATAAACAGAATTTTCAGCACATAAACGCTCCTTGTCAAACACATCTCAAATTTTTGGCTTGTCAGCAGCTTAGAACACGAATGAAAGACTGAAGCAGCAACCCGCTGTGTTAAAATAGAATGAGCATAAAGAGCTCCTGCAGGTAATTGGGAGTGCACTGCTTTTTTTCCTCTGCACTGCAAAATATTATTACAGCTCATGAGATAGCCCAAAACCTGTGTCAAATCACAAAGTGAAGTGAGAATTGTAAGGTCTCAGCAACCTTAAAAAGTCACTCCAGCTCTCCAGCTCCAGCACTTTGTACAATTTCTGGCTACAGCATCAGTTCCACTTCATGTACAAGAGACATCTCTTCCTTTAATCACACCCTCCAGTATATTCCTGGAGAATAGGAGCTCACTAGGGTAAAATGATTCCTTTTCCCAGCTCTCATAGAAAGCTGTTTGAAACCTTGATATGAGCCACAATAGGAGTTGCCTGGTGGTCAGGGGCAAGCAGGAATCACCCACCCATCAATCCTCACATTCAGCAGGACGGCTGTACAGTTACTGCAAAAAGGTTACAGCTCCACTGGGGGGCTTCTGCATGTGGCCACTGCTTCCTTGAATATGTCCCTGAAATTTTTTACCCCCCAGCAAGCCAAGATTTTCCCCTGTGTTGTTTCTAAGGAACCCCTACTGTCACCTGGAAGGAATGCTCCCTTTGAAACTGCTGTCCCACCTAAACTTTCTCATCCCAAGCATAAGAAAGATTGCCTCCAGCCTGCTGTGCTCCCAGAGTGAAGTTTGGAGGCAGGGCCAGCACTATTCCAAAAATACCAGCAACACAGAGTTTTAAAAAAACCTTTGTCTTTCATGATGAGCACGTCAGTGGAAGTAGGTTGTCATTCCAGGCAGCTTTTGAGCACTTGTGAGAAATTAAGGAGCTCTATGAATGACTGACTGGGAGTTCCCAGATTTCTAGCTGGCCATCAAGCCCTTGTAAAGCGACCTGACAAACTGGCTTAGATTTGCACTGTGACTCACAAGGTGAATCATTCAGCTTTCATTAATCAAACTTTCAGAAGCTGACTTCAAAGAGGTGCACTGTGGCTGGATCTAAATTTTAATGTACCTCGTGACACATTGCACCAAAATCAAAAGCTGACTTCAGGAATAAGCAAAATTAGACTTTACAGATATTTGTAACAGTAATATTTAATATAGCAATGACAGATTATTTATCTTTCTACCAAGTATTTTAGGATCCTACAAACATTTTATGCACATTAAACATATGCAAACACAAGAAAAGGCAGAGATTATCAGGGGCAGCTGGCACACTTGAGTTTCAGAAAATCCAGGTGTTGCTTCTCAATGGGAGCCAGGCAGATGGCCCTGAATGCTGGATTATAGCTATTCTCACTCTGCAAGGATTCCTCAGCTACCCAGCTGGGCCATGGTACAGTCACATTTCATGGTTCCCATTTATGTTTGCAGATGAATGATACTGTGACTAATTTGGTGGCATAATATATAACATCTTAAAATGAATACACTCCCTAGACTCTTTTTATAGTGTCAGTGACTTGGGCCAGACTAGATAGCATGTATCCCAAATGGTGTTTTGGCAAGAAGACAGTCATTTCCAGATGGATCATTTAACAATTTTAATTTTTCTAACTAAATTGCATTCCTGCTAAATGAATGTGCTGTGGGTATTTACAACTGTAGGGATCAATAGGCCATTTGATAGAGATATTTTGGAAACCTACCTCAGAATATCTATCAGGCTTAAATTGCACAGAACTATAGAATAGGGAAAACCATTTCTCTCTCTTTAGATGTATAAATATATAAACCAAAAGTAAAAAGCAGAATGTGTTGTGGAAGACACAAATGAATTAAAACATTTAAATATGCATATGAAACCAAATGTAGTCTGATTTTAAAAACTCCATAATGCATCCAGTATTGGATGCCTTGTACCTTTAGATTAATTAAAAATATTGTTAATAACATTAATTTCACATGGCAGGTTTTAGTTTCTATGATCTCGTGCTTTTCCTGAATTGTAGCAGATCTCACTATTCTTCATATATGTGATGCCTGGAGAAAATTATAATGTATAAGGTGAATTTTTTGCCAACTGAAATCTCCCAGGCAATCATTCCTCATGAATGTGAAGGATGTGACTAGATAATTATTTGCTCCTTAGTTATAAATATTCACTGACCCTCTGTGCCTGCTTCCAAAGGGAAATAAAGCTTTTACAATTTTTATTTCATTGCAATAAACTGTGTGATTTCCCTGCATGCACCAAACATTTATTAATTGTGACTTTTTTTTCAGGCAGCTGTGAGTCAGTAGTGAACAGGGGCACCTGTAAGCCAAGGAACCCAGTGTGTCATTTTCTCAGGTTTCCTAGTGTAAAGCCTGAATACACATGTAAGGCTCTGCACTGGTTCTGGGAAGACTGAGGGGTCACCAGGGAGGAGTCTTGTGTGCTGGCCATCACAAACTCACTGGAGCAGATCCATCATCAGTCCACCCCTTCCCTGGGGAGCAGCCTAGCCATGAGCTGAACTGCAGGTTTAAATGGTTTTAGTGCAGAAGGTGACCAGAGACATATGAGATCAGTTGCATAGAGGGAGATAGAAAGGAGTGCTCAGGGTACACAAGAAGTGTTCAGGAAGGTTTGGGTTCCCTCAGTCTCAAATGGGCTGATTTTCTCCTTTACACTAATGCAGTGTCTTTTCTTTATAATTTTGTCTTTGTACTTCAGATCCTTGGTTTATTTCAGTACAGACTCAAGTGTCCAGTACGTGGGATGCATTTTTACTGAAACATTTCAAGGCAGAATACACAATGTTAATTCAATACTTTTATTTTTGATTGATTGGAAAAAAAAAACAAAAAAACCCTGTAGAGCTCTTGAGTAGAAATGCCTGGTATTTGGTATTTGGTTGATTGCTTCTCACATTTCCATTAGAGTGGCTGTTCAAAATGAGTCACATAGCTAAACTTGTTTACTCTAGTTCTTGTCACAGGTAGACAAACAGATCACCATGGCTTGCATTAAAATGTCATTGCATCCAGATTATGTGTGATGTCTGACAACCTCTCCAATAACCTCTTAATGATGAGAATTGGGGCTGTATTGCTACACTCCATAAGAGAGACAGAACAAGATGGTTTTGTCCCTTAAGGGCTAGTCTAGCAGAATCTTGAGTCACAGGTAAAACAGATTTCAAAGGAGTTGAAGTGTAAAGCAGAGACACAGGCTGACAGACCTATGCTTTAGTGGACCTGTCCACCTGGGAAAGCACATGTATCTCAGGCAGGCCTGATTCTTACTGTTTATGCTGTTTTAATTGTGATGGTAAAATAAGCAAAAAATATTCCTGTGGGAGAAGAAATCTCTTTTATTAAACCAACAATTATGGGTAAGTGTTTGAATATCTAGAAATTACTATTCTTTGGGCTTGAAACAGAGAAACAAGCATTAAATTGTGTTCATTTGAAGGCCAGTCTTCTGTGCCACAATGGCAGCCCTGCAGGGGTGAGCCAGGCTCCATCCCAGGCAGCAGCAGCAGGCATTCCTGAACCCAGTTCTGACTAATAACACTCAAGGAGGCTGGTTAGAGAAAAAGGTCATAATGATCCATAAGCTCTTTCACATTTAAGATGGTTTTGTGTTTTGGGTAAAAAAGCACTGTGATGAGTTTTGGTCTAGCACTGAACAAAACAGTGGTTTAAATAGTGTACCTTCAGATCAAATGAACTTTGACAAATATTTTGATATGAAGCAAAGTGAATTTTTCTCCAGTTTTTTATAAGCATGCTAAGTAAACCCCCATTTTGTGTCAATCAAATCACACTACAGTTTGGTTTTTTTGGGTTTTTTTTTCATTTCATTTAAGTTAAGCATTGAAATACAACTCTTTTTTTTTAGCTGAAAATTCAAGCTTGCTATTTATTTGGGGAATAACCTTTTAATGCAAAACAAAACAAGTTTCAACAGGAAAAATTGCTTCAGTAGAAGCACTCCTGCTACAGGACACATAGGCAGTACATACCATGGCTGAGACCAGTAGATTGTCTATGTTAAATCATCAAGTAAAGATATGTATTCTTGGGACTAGCTTAGAAAAGTCACTTTCTGTACAAATAAAGGGAATCAAAACTGTCATAAGAGTAGTTTTGTACATGTTTGTTAATTTTACAGTGACAGTGTTAACATTAAATAAACATCAAAGCTCTGCCATCTGACTTCAAACTTTGACAGGTCTTGACTTATGTGTAAGGATAGAATCACTGGCACCAGACAACATATTGTAATAATTTATCTCATTCCTAATTTCATACTTCTCCTTATAATTTTTTATCTATTTTCACTGGACTGTTTCTGTTAAAAATATTTCCATAATGCTTCCCTTGTTTTGAGATATTGTGGTTTAAATATTCGTTTTTGATAAGCACCAAGGGATATGCTTCAAAAATATTGGCAGCCAGGGAATATCCCACACAGCCCATCCTTCCAGATATTTTCCTCTCCAGGGTGAACTTCAGCCTCTGCCTTGAAGACACAGCTCCTCCTCTTGGACCCTGAGATACTTTTTTACCTTGAAGGAATTTTCCAGAATCTCTCTGGCTTCACTTTTGCTCTGGTCCCAGTGTCTATGTATTACTTCAGCTCAAAAGTGTCTTAAGTTTTAAGATGGGTAATTCTTAATGGAAAATCAAAAAGAAAGACCTGCTCAAAACTAAGCCTGTGTTATGAAAGGGTTCATTTTCTTCAAATCAACATTTATTTTGAAATGGATTCATTCAAAGAAAATTTATTTGAATGTTATTAATTATGTCTTAAAAAGGAGAATGGATTTCCTCAAATAGTCTGGTGAATTAAATTCACTTGTTACAGAGATCTCATGAAAACATCTATATCTGCAAGTGTGTTCAAATTTGTGTGGAGTTTAATTATGCAAGTTCACATCTTCTTGAGGAAGGACATAAAGTGTCTTGAAATTTTGAATAATTTGTAAGTACTAGCAACAGTGACACTAATTCTCAATGACAAAATTGCTAACCCATGTAATTATTTTATAATCTATGATTTTGCAGTTTAGACTTTCATAATAAAAGATTGAACATATTGATGTCACATACTCAGAATAAGACATTAAAACCAAACATCAATTTAGGAATTAATTTCTATTAAATTCAGGAGCCTTTGAACTGAACAGTAACTGCTAGAGTCTAAACTCTGGGGACTCTGACCACAGAACAACAGCCAAGAGGCAAAGCCTGCTCAAGGCATTTTAGGAGAAGGGCAGGCAAAATGAAATGTTACTGTCTCAAGGATATAGATAAAATTAGCCAGTCCTTGGGAGACTGATTTCCTGGATTTGTGTTCACAAGGGGATGGATGGTTTGTTTTCACAGCAGAAGCTGCCTTTTCTGCTAAGTCCCCTGCCTTGCCCTAGCAAGGCCATGCCATTGCAGAAGGACCTGACCGTCAGGAGTGGTGACAAGAGAAAGCATTCTCCAGAGATGTGGCACAGGCAAAGCAGCAGGGAGCAGTTCCTGAAGGGCTTTTTCTTCCATTTTCACCTAACTCTAATGCTTAAGATTTTGTAAGGTGTTGGATGGCACAGAAGAAAGAGAAACCTAAAAGAGATGCAGATGGTGGTGCTAGCTGGCATTCTGTTTATGGATGGTATAAGAGAATTGATTGAAAAATCAGTAAGAATTTAGGCAGTGATCTCAAATGGAGATAAAATTTTACCTATGAGGTTGCACACATGCAGACATGCCTCCATCTGTGTTTGGGTAGAACAGTGAGCAAGAACATAGGTGAACAAGCCCTCATTTTTACTGTTTTATATTGTTTTTGAAAACTCCTAGAGTGGAGTTAAAGGAATCTATTCTTTGATCCATAACAGTTAACAGAGAGAATAAGGACTAAAATGAAAGAATTGTAAGAGATCCCCTTCCTTTAGGGTTAGGTCCCATTTGCTCCTTATTGTAATATTATTCATCTATTTTGTATTACATTTCTTTGTGTGTGGACATATTGAAGTAATTCTTATTAATCTGACTTGAACATATTGTTTTCACACTCACATTCTGTTAATTTTCCTTAGTTTTTCATCACTGAACATATTTTCTCTAGAGAGATGTATTTATATTTGCCTATGTTAAACAATTTTTATTCATTTGCACTTTTTACAATGTTTAAAAATATGTCACTAGGTATATTTTTTGGAAAATAATTCACCAAATATATTTGTGTCAAACTGCTCAACTTTCCAGTTTCACTCTTCACTTCTTTCAAGTGTTTAGAGTTAATAGAAGTTACATTTATGCTTTACATTATGCACCTCACCTTTTCCACAATGGGATATAATGCAGTTTTACAAGTCCACAAAACCCAACTCAGATAGCACCCAAAGCTTTGTAAAGGGGGCTCTTTGCAACAGACTACCAAAGGATAAAATCATCCACTGATAGAGGCTTAGAATAAACATTTCAAGACTGAAATCCATTCATCTATAAACAGAGATGACATGGTTGACATTTGCTGAAAAAATAAGCAGAGATTATCTTTTCATACTGGCAGGAGGCTGAAAAAGAGTTGAAAGACTGGGTTCTTTTCTTCACAGGGAGAGTTCTCTTCCTCCTGGTAAGGTGTGGTAATCATGGTCTTTATGTTTAAATGCAGCTAATGAACAGGCATTGTAATTCAGACTGCATGCAAACAAAGCTAAAGAAGTTAAGCAATTAGATATACCTTCATGAAGAAACAAGAGTCTTTCACTACCTTCACCTGGAAGGACAGAAATTTTAAAGATAATCTTTGTCTATAACAGTATCAAATTTATTGACTTTGCAAGTTCAGAGTTGGCAGCACTTATAAATAACTTAACAGACCTTGTGTTTTCTTTGGGGAAGCAAACCTAAAATATACCTAAGGTGTAAGTTGCATTCAGTAATATAAATCCTATTATTATTATTATTATTATTATTATTATTATTATTATTACTACTATTACCATCCTTGGCATGCCTCTATGGGTCTTTTTAAAAGAAATAAATACCTATATTTCAGGGAAATATTGTAATAGAAAAAATAGAAATATATTTCAGGATATCAAATGTGGAATTAAAGAAAAAAAAAAGAAAAGCATGCCTAAGAGCTTGAAAATTTCCAAGTTAAGCTGGAAAAAGAACTAGTCTGAAGAGTCAGGGAAAGATGGATACCAAAAGAGAACATGTACAAATGACCCTTTAAACGTGGAATAGTAACTCCATTTGCACTGGATTAGAAAACATAATTTTAATACTGCTTTGGTAAGGGAATGTAAGTGCTCATGAGGCAGGAGAGTACAGTATTCCACACTGGTCTAGGGTTACCAGTTTTATTAGCAATTTCAAGGACACGGATAATATAAATGAACAACACCTAAAATAAAAATGTAACACACTCCTGTACAGTGTTCCTTTTCTATGAGACATCTTTACTTCTTTGGTCAGAAAAACCCCTGTTTTTCTGGAAAGAAAAAAACAGCCTGAGAGTTAAATGGTGGATTTATTTTCCACAATGAAATCCCAAATATAAATCATTCTTTATTTCCTGAATATGGCTGGTTTCCAAAGAATTTTCCAAGCATGTGTTTCACTTTGCTGCTGTGACATCCACTGTCTGGCTATAGATGCAGATGATCAGAGCTGATTCCCACCCCTCCAAACTCCCTCAGCAACAGAATTCCCCTGGGAACTTGCTCACAGAAAAGCCTGGATCCCACATGCTCATCCTCACCTCCATGTGCTTTAACCCCAAGGCTGAACCTAAACCAGGCAATGCAGGTCCAGCACAGGAAGCATTGGCTATAGGAGGCTTTACAACAGCAGAACTTCCTCAAAGAAAAAAATGCTGTGGAACTACATCCAGCTGTTCTATACTCAAAATACAATATGTAATAAATAAATAAAAAAGTGAGCAAACTAAACTCAGAGAACTGGAGGAGTTAACACAATATCTACTAGAAGTAATAATATCATACTATAGTTCTGTTTATTATGCTTCATTATTCTACCCATCTTTCTGGTTTTGTCACTGACCAAAACAGTAAATGCAATGCTAACTTACATGCTATAATTAGTCTGCTGGCTTCTACTCCAATTTGTCAGCAGTAATCCTCGTGTGTGACAGGCAGATGGAAATTTTTTTATGATTTTATTCTTCCTTAATTCTTCAAGCAGACAACTTTGTGTCTTCTCACTGTTCCTCTTCTATTGAGTCCAGTTTCTTCTTCCCTCATTCCAAAGCCAAAGAAAATTCAGTATTCCAACAGGAGAAAACAGATTCAGTTCATTCATGTCAATCTCTCCAAATTGTTTGTATTTGCTTTGCAAAAAACTGAAGCTTAGAAACCAAACCTGTGTAAGCCCATGTCTGCCAGCAGACAGCAGCTGTCAGCAAACCAAAGCCAATCACTTTTCATTGAGTCTGAAGGAACTCGAGCTTTTTTCCCCCCCTTGTTGCCTCTTCGTCCTGCCAAGGATTTCACAAAACAAAATCTTCTTCTCCAAAAAGCAAACAATCAGACTGGCTTTTCAGAAGGGACTGGCATTTCATTGTCATCTTCTTTGCTCATATAAAAATGGATTTCGTGTTCTGCTGTTTTTGGGACTGGCCCATACACTGCAGCTCTGTCCCATGAAAAGCCACCAGTGGATCCCTGTGAGGTCTGCACTGGGTACCTCACTGCTCAGCTGGTGCAAGTGGTTACATGTTTGGGTGAACCAGGGCTGCAAGCCTAGCTGAATCCTGAAGCCATGCTGAGGATGATCAACCCAAGCAAACAGAAGGGATGAAGGGAAGATTCTGCTGGCACCATGTGGATGCAGGTCTGGGGCTTCAGGGTTTGAGCTAAAACACAGGTGGGATCTCAGAGGCTGCACCTATCCTGCATTGCAGTCCAGTTTTTGAAGTTATTAGAAATGTCTCTGCCTGAATGAAGGGGCAAACGAGACCATACGCCAAAGTCAATATTATAGATTTTATTTAATAGTGACTATGAGAGAGAGAGAGAGAGAGATAAGAAGGAAGAGAAAGCAACATAAAAGAGCTGGGGGGGACAGAAAGTTACTGGCAGATACAAATTAAAGTGAATATCATCATGCCATGGATCCTAACAATGTTCCATTGATCCTCTCCATTTGGTGAGGATCCTATCTTCTTAGTGGTGAGGGTCCCCCCAAAAAACATAGAATCCAATGGGTTAATATATGCTCAGGCCAGGTGGGAATGCCCAGATAACCCTCCTGAGTGGAGGCAGGTTTGACACAGCCTCTTGCAGCAGGCTCTGGGTCTGTTGCCTCCCTTCACATCACACGCAGTCTTGTGGTGCAAGGTCTCAGGGAGGAGTCTGGGTAGCACTTTTGGGGGTCTTTGGTGGATCGTGACACCTCCTCAGCTGAGCTGCCTTTCACATGGATGTCCCATGGATGTAGCCTTTTGAGATTGAGCCAGTTTGTGGTGAGCCAGTTTGTGTAAGGGAGGATGGGTGTTCACCACCTCTGATCTGAAGTTATGCCATGCCAAAATTCTCCTCCTCCTCACTTCATTGTGGGAGAGGTGAGTCTGTAAACCTGGCCTTCGTGGGCTGTGGTGTCCCCCACCCCAAACCCAGCCAGGGATGATTTTTCTGTTGGATTTGGCTTTCTTGTGGATGCATTCTTTTCCCTCAGCCTTGTTTACTTTTCCCTAGACCTGAGATGATTGAACAATGGTGTCTTATCTTGAATTCCCTTAGGTGGCTTAACTCATTGTCCAAAGTTCCAGTCAGGCATCTTCAAGGAGGGGTGGGCTACACTGGTTGTAGCTTATTTGTACAGTTTTTGTTATAATGGGCAATGCTTCATAACAACGCTTAAGGCATGAACCATTTCAGTCTCTGGCACCTGGTGAACATGAAACATCTCTAGGTTTCTGCCAAGATCACAACCTGTATTGATGCAAACTCAGATATATCATGCCATTTATACTCTTCATAATTTAATTGTGTTAGACCCTCATGGCCCCACGTAAACTCACAGTTCTGTGCCAGGTGCAACAAAAACATGCAATTCAGAGATGGACTGATGGGTACACTAAGACTGGGGAGTAAACCCTGTCCTCCATCTAAGTGGACCATAAAAGATAAGTAGGTTTTTGAAGTGAGAGCTGCCTCCAAAAAAAAGTGCAAGTATATATCACTGTCTTAATTAAAAAAACATGTGAGGTAGTGCTAGAGTTGAAACTGTCTGGTGAGCAGGGCTTGATTGAATAAAATTTTAGTTAGGAGCCTGCATGTGCATGAAACACCACAGAATAAATCACAAAGGAGCAGAAATGTAGCACATGGCTGATCAAAAACTGCAGCGCTTACTAAGGAAACATAAAGAGCCTTGGAATGAAAAGGACTGAAGGCAAAGAAGCTCTGTGCTATTGCTTGATTCGTGTTGCATTCAGAAAATCAGGACTTTTGTTCACTCTTGGTGAGTAGATATGATTCCTCCTAAGCTGCCTGAGACATAATCAACTTCTCTTCTCAGTTGAAAGCAACACAAGGAGCCCTGGAACACAGTGAACTGCTCAGGTCAAAAAAGTGTATAAAAAGGCATAACTTGTCCTGATAGAGTTAATGTTGAAGTGGCAATAGAGCTGTTATGAGGGCTGCTGTCCCACTTGCTCTTGTCACAAGGTGTTAATTTCTATCTATGACTTAGGGCTTTTGCTGCCTTAATTTTCACTCGAACCTTCAACACCAGAGCTGTATTTGAAATCGGTTAGGATTAAACCTACATTATGAGAGAAGACATGCGTATTCTGACCTTTCCTGATAATATATACCTAAGGCTCACAATAGCATACAGGCTGAAATTAATTTGTGTGAGTTTGCCACTTTATCATCTGTGGAGCAGTTTGCTCCCATGATGGAGGCCGTCCTCACCATACAATTGCATAACACTTCTGTCATCTTACAGGTCCTTACTTTTGTTGTCAGACCTTCTGGACAACCAGCCTGTGTGTGCAGCTTTCTGTGTCTGCAGCCTCATGAAAGAAAATGTCTGTGGAAAATCCAATGCATTTCTTTCCTTGTGAGATGCTTCTCCCCTAGCATTTATCTAACACAGGGTAAAGGCAGAAAAGAGGGATGGGATGGCAGCTCCACTTCTTTCCTGGGAAAGTTTTTGAAAGCTGCCTTTTTCTGCATGTGTGTTCCTGATAAGGAGGAAATGCAAGACAATGGGTGCATGAGAAAATAGCAAATATTCAAGCACAGAAACACTGCTTGTTATGAGGCATATTACTTTGTTTTTGCATTTGGAGTGTATTTCTATATGTCTATATTTACTTTTTGTGGCTGAGGAGTAAATGCACCCAAAGCATTTGTATTTGAATTAATATTCTTTTCTGGTATTGCTGACATTTTATTAATATCTATTAATGAATGAATTACATAACAACATAACAATAATAGTACCTTAGTTTAATGTTGATTCAAGAAAACCATGGTGTGGAGCTTAAGTTTCTTATTCCACATCACTGCCTCATTGCAATAGAATTGTACCATCTTTTCTATTCTCTTCATAAGGCTTGTATAAAATGTCTCTTAACTGTCTTCTAGTAAAATATTTAGGGGTGACTGCAAAACAAGTTTTGATTATGCTAGAGAAAACAACATCTGAAAAAGAACCAGGAATGTTAAAAGTGTTTGACTCTTGGAACTATAAATCTTTTTGTTAATGATGAATTCAGCCTAAGCATCAAGAAACTTTCATGGTAGTGTTTTACACAAAATCATACTTTGGCTTCTTTTCAGTACAGTATTGCATAATTCCTTTAAGGTTTTCTGAGAATAAAAACTTGTACATATGGTCTACTGATGGCCTTAAAACTTTCCTGGGAAATGGTGTTCTTTATACATTAACTCATTCACAAATGAAAAAGGCAGACCCTGTAACATTATTGTCTTCAAAGCATAATACTTTATGTGATTTTTTTATTCTTAACTCTCAACACAGTCAATTTTCCAGCAGCCATAGTCTAATAAAGAGGAGAAAAGTACTTATGCTTCCTGGTCAAAATAGTCTCTTTGGATGAGCTTGCTTCCCTGCTGCTGCTTTGACTGTCCTGCTCTTGAGGGACGTGGTGCTGTGCCCCAGTTGCTCCTCAGCGACCATTTCAATGAACATGATATCTACACAATTGCCTCTGATCTAAATTCAACATCTTCCTCTAATCTCTTATTTCTCTTTAATAATGTCTGTTCAAAGAAAAAAAGAAAAAGAGAAAGAAAAAGAGAATGAAAAAGAGAAAGATAAATTTTGCGGGGACATAGAAGACAAACACATATATTTCCCCTTTATTGCTTCCCTGACACTTCTGTCTCCAAAATAGAATAAAGAATTCTTTCTTTTCTTTTCTTTTCTTTTCTTTTCTTTTCTTTTCTTTTCTTTTCTTTTCTTTTCTTTTCTTTTCTTTTCTTTTCTTTTCTTTTCTTTTCCTTTCCTTTCCTTTCCTTTTTTCCCTTTCATTTCTTCTGTTCATTAAGTGACCACTCCTTCTCTACCTCCCTCTTTTTCTGTGTTTTTTGGCAAAGCTGCAAAAGTGAAAAACAATGTATTGAAAATTAAATCAGATTTTGTTGTTGACTTGAATAAAACTATTGACTTGCATGATGCTCTTCCTTTACCTGCAATAGAACATTCCTTGATTAAAAAACCTCATATTTTAGAATAATGTGCTGGGGTAAAGTGTTGATCCAAACTTATTATTTAGCCTGTATTAAAAATGTGTGAAATACATATCTGTGTGAACACAGTACCTGTGAAATATGGACTTTAACAGCACGATTATAATATTTCATGCACTCTTTGCCAGTCCAACTTCCTTAAATACATTCATGTATGTTTTTGACTCAACCCTTAAGAATTAATTTTGGAAGGCTGATACTGCCAAGACCACTGAGTGTTTGAGAACTCATCTTTCTTATTCTCTTCATAGCTGAAAGCCCATAGTGCATGCTTATTCCAAGTCCTTGATAACTTTCATTAATGCTGTTTTCTTTTTTGAATATTACATGAGGTGGAACTCAATGTGCTTAATAGGTAGAAGAGCAAAGAAATTCACCAGTAAAAAATGAGCAAATGAAGTGCCTTATTTTTGATGAAAAATTATGGTCTTCTTGGGATGTGCAGAGTTAAGATTTTAATTTTAAAGCAAAAGATAATAAATCCCCCAGTGCTGGCTCTTTCACTCTCACTTTATTTGCCAGAATGATCCCTGGGGTGGTCACATAAACAACACTTTTGCCATGGTTTGTTGTATAACAGATACCAATTGGGAGAGGACATTACAAGACTTTAAAATCAGATTTGTTTTTATTGCATTCACTTCTCCACTTTGGAAACTAACTTTGCACTCTTCATGTGACTTTTCTCATTGAAGATCAGAAGTCTAAGACTTTTGCTGCTGACAGAATTATAGTATAGATCTTCTAAACATTTTGCTGCATGCATAAGAAAGTTGATTAACTCTAATAAGCCTAGCTCACAATAGTGCACTGCAATGTTATTCCTTTAGAGTTTCTTTTGGCAATCTTTATTTGATTTAATGTAATTCAGTAAGTATCCATACAGATGCCTCATCATGCCCAAAGAGACAGCACTGACACCAGCAGTCAGTGCTGCATCTTAGCATTAAAATTTTATACTGCTTTATGTAACATTTTTGTGTAGTCTTTAATTCAATCTAAGACCTAGAGGAAAGTGAGGGCTGTGCATGCTATTTGTATGCTGGTAACCATGAAGAGCACCCAGAAGAAAGTGGAAGCAAAGACAACTGTTTGCCAGTGCTGTTATTTGCAGTGAATCTCTTGGTTAGTTGTAAGCGTGCGTGGCAGCCGGTGAAAGGAGCTCTTAACTGGCACAAGAGAGAGCTCAGTGGTCATGTGAGTGAGCCCATGAGCACTTGGCAGGCTGTGGCTGTTTGCTCTCCATGGCTGGGTGAACACAGAAGGAAGCAGCCATGCCTAGGAGTCTTTTTGGATGACGTTTCATCGACAGATTCCCCAGGCGCAAGGTGGCTCTTCCAGGCAGTTGCCCAAACACTCTTCTGGGTGAAGACCAGTTCTTCTGAAACCTCCCCAGAAGGATTCATAAGAGGGAGATGTCGTTGAATGTGTCACTGTCTATTCTCTATGAACATTGAGACAATGATAAGGGGTTTTTTTTGACACACTATGGCCAGAAAGTGATAGATACAGCAGACTCCATATCTGACTGGAGCTGGTGGGGCTGAGAGGAAGCTAATTCTCAAGTCTAGTTCAGAAACAGCAATGACAAAAAGTCCCTTTATAGACAGATTTACAGGGAAATTAAGAAAATATGCTGGAGACAGCACCAAAAAAAGCCCATAATTAGAAGTATAAACATTGGAGTAAAATCTAGGAGTTTCTTAAAGGTATCAGGCAGTAATCCCCTAGAAGGATAACTCCTTCACATCAAACTATGATTTTAAGAAGGTATTGTCAAGAAGTGGCTAAGAAAATCTAATCTGCTTTTTTTTTATTATTTTCAATCTCAGAAAAGACTCAGAGTGACAAAGGTAATAATAATACATCCTAGAACCTTAATATTCCATTTTTCCCTTTTTTTTTTTTACTGTCCTATGTATTTTGAGCCTTACTCTCTCTCCTTATGTAGAGTAGGTACAGCTTCCTTCTAGCAGCCACAACGTAATTTTCTAGCTCTCTATGCCTTTGCTCTTTTCCATGAAAAATTTCCTTTTTTTGCCATCTTACTTTGTTTACACCTGTAACTTTGTTTTAAATAGTTCCTATTCTCCTCTTACTCCACTCTTATACATTCTTGTTTCCTCTCTTTGACAAACGTGTCTCAGAATGAAAGACAACTTAAATCAAATAAATACAAACCAACTTACAAAATAACTTACTCTTTTGTTAAGAAAAATTATAAAACTTTGAAATCCATTAACCAGAAACCCTTTAGGACTTTTCAGTATTGAGAAACAGAAACAACTTCTACAAATGCATAAAACTCTTGTTCCTAATTTTGTGTGGTTGGGGAAAAAATGCTAAACACAGACACATTTTCATCTGTAAAGAAAAACTGTCATTTGTCCAGAACTGAACATTGCCCGTTCTGGGCATTAAGCCAGGATGATTTAGTGAGAAGGGAGAGAGGAGCCTGCACTTGGAGAGGCAATGAGGAAATGCTTCTCCGACAGGTTGATTTAAAGGAATGGCAGCTGTGTGAAAGTGCTGAAGGAAGAATTGTACATTACATTTTGAGGAAGAGAGGTTACTGGGCATCCAATGGAAACAGATATGAGGGAGTGATAAAAGCTAAAGTCTTTGTAAAATGTACTTGTGTACACCTGAAATTTTGTGAACCTGTATATTTGGGGTGATGATATTTTTCCTCTGTAGCTTAATATATCTTAAATAATGAGGAACAAACCTCCTAATAGCTGGCAGGGAGGCTGCCCTGGAACATAGCAGCTGTCTGCCACCTCCCTCTTTGTGTGTCTCCAGATGAAGGAGATTAACTGGCTTTCCAGTTCAGACGAGAATGTAGAAGCTTTGATAACATGGTCAGATTTTAATGATCATAAAAATATCCAAATCTGATTCCAGCAGGTTTGAGTGCAACATTTTGCACAGCTCAGTAGATGACTAATTAAAAATTAATGCCTAAAATGCATTGTCTCTTCTGCCACGGTGTTACTGTTAGCCTGTGTGTGAGTGATCTGCCAGAGCTGATGTTATAGATGGGAGACTGAGGGCTTCCATTTCCATGCCCGAGGTGTAGCATTTCCCAAACACACATGGACTGCTTGTCATCCCATTAAGCTTCAGCTCAGACTGTGCTCACAGACAGGCTGTATGTGCAAAGCTGATGGAAACACTCTGGTAGGTAGAGTTTTAAGATGATTTAAAGATAGGTCATAAGGTGGATTTGACAGGTTGGGTATCAGGTACGTATTTGGCACATGACTAAATGAAGGAGCATAGCCGTGGCAGAGGCAGAAGGAAACCCTGGGTGTGACAGCAGTCAGTGTCCACTTCCCATGGACAAGGACTTGTTAGCATGAGTTTAGGGGTACCTTACTGGCACCTTCCCGTCCTGTCATTTATTTATTCTCCTGCTTTCCTATGAGACCACTTTGTCACTGCATCCAACAGCCATGACTTGTCCCAGAGTTGTTTCTGACTTTCTCTGGGGACTGTCTGTGTGTGGAACTTCACTTCTCTCTAAGCCAAATAAATTTTCCAGAAAGCACCAGTCAATTTTGGATGCATCCTTATTTTCAGAGATTCAGCTTCCTCGCTTTCTGCTAAGGGCTAAAGATGTCTCTGCTAAAGCTACCTCCCTTGATCCTAGACATTTGTGAAGAATTTATTAAAAATATTGTTTTCTGCATGACAGAATATTTTAATACAAAGAGTCTACAATACTTTAAATTGACTGAATTTCATTATCTTCATGCACAATATCTCATCTGGAAATTTTCCTCAGCAAATATTATTAGCATGCAGTTGGTGCAGTAAGTCTGGAAGGAAAAGGTCTTATGTAGTTTTGGGAGAGTTATGAGTCACTGCTATTTTATATCCCTATGAGAAAATACTGTAATGCATGTAAGTCTTCATCCCAAACCATAACTAGGTTAGCAGTATTTTGCCTTTCCACATTCCTCCATGGACTCAGTTGATATGATATTCCCCATTTTTTGTCTTAAATCATTGCATAATGCTGAAAGGTGCTGTTCAAGCATCTTTATTTCACCCTACTTTTATGCAGTGAATGAGTAACTCCTGCAAATAATTTGTACATGGGTTGGGTAAACTAAAATACATTTGTGAGACACTGAGATGCAAAGATAACACGTAAAGGCTTTGGGTATATATTGTTACAATTCATATGAAATAAATTTGTAAATAAAATTAAATATTAAGAGATAAAGGAAAAAAAATAGAACAAACAAAAGCTTTAGGATAAAATATTTCATTTGGAACAGATGGTACAAGCTTTCAGTTGTGTGGAAAAATTTATTAGATCATGGAAAAAGAAATTTGAGAGAAACTATAAGTCATGTAAAGTCATTAGGGGTAACTGCTGCAGATATTGGAGATGCTGGAGAGAACAATCTTGTTTTAACAATGCAGTTCTAAACAGTCAGAGAAGCATGCTGTGAGCACCTTCTAAGAGAACAGTGTAAAAGAGCTGGAGCAAATAAATGGCTGATTGTAAATGTCCACTTAACCTTCCTGCAAGAGCTGAAGTGCCTGCAATGGATTTGTATGGGAAGTGAGGAATTTCTAAAAACTTGTTTTCCCCAAATTACAACTAGTCCCCATGTATTTTATTTAGAAAGAGGGAAAGTATAGTAGATATTTTTGCCCCCGACGAGGGGGAGAGAATGATGCATCTGACTCCATCTTATCAGAAGGTTAATTAATTACTTTATTATGCTATATTATTCTATACTATATTACACTATATTACATTACATCTAAACTGAATCTGCCAAGCACTCAACTCTGCACTCCACTGCACAGAATCTCCTGACTTTCAGCTGACAGTCCCAACATGCACACATGCCTGACCCTGATAGGCCAAGGAAACAAAACACCACCACTTTGGGTAAACAATCTCTGTATTGCATTCTACTTTGGCACAAACACAGGCACAGCAAATGAGATAAGAATTGTTTTCCTTTCTCTGAGGTTCAGAGAATGTGAAACCCAGAAATATTCTTGGGAAGAATTGTGCCTTGCTTTTCTCTGTGAAGATAAATGTGGCTACAGGAAAGAAAGAAAGGAGCTGTAGGCACGTGGAGACAAGAAGGAAATGTAGCCCAAAGGAGCAACATGAGCCACTTTTCACAATCTGGCATTTAGATTCATCATATATGAATTTTAATATAGCCAAATATAAAACCCTCCTGTTACAGAGTGTCATATAAGAACAGAGGTGAAAAGCCATTGCAGATGAAATGTTGGAATTTTTTCCACTAACTCCAATGACATCATGATTTCTGTTAGAGCGACTTTCCCCATTTAAAATGGGATGGCATGGGTGAGGCTTGAGGTCTGTTCTGCATATTCACTGGCAAGGGCTAAAATGGATCCACCACTTCTCTATCCTCTCTTCAAACTCTGCTGAGTACTCTGGCCAAGTACCTGTCTTCAATTACCTCATATTTGTTTTATTTATCTATCATTGAAAGCTATTTGAGTCAAAGCTATTTGATGTTCACTATGTAAATTTCCTAAAGCAGTGCATTTTTGTGTGTTAAAATTTGAAGTACTTTCCACTTATTACACATAGCAATATTATTGATTGAATTATAAAATAGTCTATGGCTATTGTGAGGAACAATATGAAAATGAACTTTATTATTGTTTTATTTTAATTTCATACGTAATTCAAATTACCAACAGCATTGTGATTTTAGTTTTAATATTGTTTTGGGAGCGATGCAAAAGGACAGACAACATAAAAAGAAGATGGTTTGGAAAATAATCATCTGAATCTGGTTGTAGTTAAGTAAAGCTGAGAACATCCTGACCTTCCACACAGCCAGATGTGGAAAATATACTTCAAAGTCTTCAAGACCAACCTAATGGCACACAAGATTAATGGGTGCTATTCCTGAAGGACATAAAGGGCCTTATAATTTTGGAATCCATGAAAACAAGGCATACATGTGAAGTACAAACTGATATTTTTTAAATAATCTGGATGAGATAAATTTCTTATCTATAACTGAATAAATGCTTTGAGAGGCTACTACCTCTTCAATTTGTGTTTTCATTTATTTAATTTAGGAATACTGTAACATTGGCTTCATCTTTCAGTTTGTGTTTAAGTTTTATCAAAGAAAACTAATTAAAAATAAGTGTTTTAAAAATATTTTAAGTTAAATATTTACAGAATTTCTACTATTTGAAGTTAATGTGTGTGAACATTAATTTCCATTTACTGGTGCAAATGGAAATTACAGACAACAAAATTACCAGACAACAAAATAATTTTATTTAAAATATAAATTGAGTTAAAATTTAAAACTAAAAAATTCTTCAGCTTTTAGCAACTGATGCAACTGAAAGGATTTTTTTCTTTTCAAGCCAGGCTATCACTTAAAAAGCAGCATATTTGGGGGAAAAAGTATAACTTTTTTATATTACACCCTGATAGCAAAATTAAAGTTAGTAGAATTTAATTTTTTTTTTTCAGTTATTATTTGATTTTAAATGTTGACATGTGGTAGGATATTCACCATGTCCTAATATAACTGTATACCTTAAACAAAGGTGTATTTTCCTTCAGGTTTCATACTTAGGGACCTCTATCTGTGTTTCTTTTATGAAGTAGAGCAACCCCAGCCACAAATGACTACACAGTATTCCTTGTTATAAGGAATAAAACCGCCAGTCTGTCCAGAGAGGTTGTTGAAATCAAACTTTTAGCATTTCATGCTCTTCTTTTTTCTCCCTTTAAAGAGAGAAGGGAGAAAGAAAGCCAAAAAAAATCTACTAAAAACTAAAACCCCAATAACCACAACTCATACCCAGTCAGTTCTACTTTATTCAATAAAATGGAGGAGCAGGTGACTTGAAGAATTGGTAACAAGATATGAAGATTTTTATCTCCCATGTGAATGATTTGAGCACAGCTCAGTGTTCATAGTGGCTGAATCTGTCCCCAGGAGACTGTTGCTCAAGTGAAAAGCCTGTTGATCATTTTGGTACAATGTCAGTGCACTGTGTAAGTGCATCTTAGTAACCAGCATCACAGCTGTCATCTCTGCAGCCTCTGCAAGGAGGATAGAAAATAATGCTGGGGAATGAAATACTCTCTCAAATGAATCATTCCACTGGGGAGCCCTCAGACACTGAAATAAAAATGCAGGTGAAGCTTTCACTGTGGCTTTTTCTGATTTTGTACTTGTATGTACACATGGGAATTGTCTGGTTTGATCCAGAGCAGGAATGAGTGTGTCAGGCAGAGCAAGAAGGCCCAACCAGTAACCCATGTAGCATTACACTGGGTCAGCTTGTTAAGGGATGAGCTTTTAGCAATTCCAGTCATCAATGCACATATTTCCATTCAACTATTTATCCTATCCATACCAAGGAAAGCAAAAGTCACTCCTCAACCCCATCTCCTCTGTACTTAAACAAATGGATTTGAAATAGAATTACTGTCAGACAACTCAGCAGTTTTGGAGCTCTAATGGAAGCTTTTCCCCTTGGCCCCTCCTTGCAAACACTTAAGTAAATTAACAGAGTATAGACAAAGCCATACACAGATCAAAGGAGCAAATCATACTAAATGGCTTAAGACTATTTAATGTCCTCCTTTTATACAGAAAATGAACCTTTGCTTCTGTTTTCACAAGGTGCAGCCCCGCTTTAAAGGCTGTCATATGAGGATGAATTAACTCTCTCCACCTGTCAGAGGATCTGTGTTTCTATTCCTCTCCAACAGGACATTTATCTTGCATGCAAAACCAGAAAATTTGCTCCAATTTGGCTTTTGAAATACTAAAATAATTTAAAATAACCTGCTTATGATGCCAAGTTCTCTCCATTCTATACCCACTTCCCCTATTTTCTGACAGGATTTTCTTAGCCCTGTCTTCTCCAAAGCAGAAAAACCAAAAATCTGCTGATAATTTCCACACTGTACCTTATTGCTTCTTTGTCTGTTTCTACTTCCCTTCCACAAAGACATGGATTTGTTAAATGGCAGAGATTACAACTCTCCCCATTTATGCCTCATTTTGCCTTTTTCAGGTGATAATGTACTATGTTGCTTTTTCTTCCCTGTAGTTCTAAATTTCAGAAGTTAATGTGGTTTACCTAAATATGGGAATAATTGTTTCACTGAGGAACAAGGTAATCTATCAGCTGCTCTGAAAACTCCTTCTCAGCTGCAAGAGCATAACCAGGATTACCCTCTCATGAGGGATGGGACTGTACAATGCTCAGGGGGAAAAAAAAAACAACACAAAAAAAAAACCCACCAACAAACAAAAAACACAGAAGAGGGGCTTTGAGTTATGGGAAGAATAAATCTTTCAGAAAAGTATATATCTGTCACCTCAGACAACCCCCATGAGCAGTGGAGGCATCCCCAGTTGGGAAATGCCATGCAGGAGCCCAGCAGCAGAATTTTATAATGGTAGGGACTGGCAGTAGATTTCTGTCCCTTTTCAGAATGGAAGCCAGTGGCTCTCTGATTCCACCTCCAGAAAACACATGAGCATGGCTGCTGCTGCTCCCAGCTGGGGAAGCACACAACAGTGTGTGTGCAGAACCACTGTGCTCCTCACAGCTGGCCAGCTGCAGCAGCAGATAAATGTCCTTCTCTGCAACAGGGGAGGTCGAGCTTCCTCAGCCCAAAAGAAACAGTCTTCCTCTGCTTAATAGCCCTTCAGCTGGAAATCATTAAGCAGCAGATAAGAATAATATGATGATGGCTTGGGGAGAAGCATTTTACATCTTTGCCTCTTCTCTGTGCTTGAAGGGGCTTTGCTGAGCTTGAAGGCAGCTGCATGCCTGGAGCTGTGCCAGAACAGACAGTCCTCCCTCCCCAGCATGGTCAAACTGGCATCTGCCTTCCATTGCCCCAACTAAGAGAGCTACTTGAGTTAAACACCTTGAGGCAGGGACCTGATTAGTTACAAGGACTCCAAGGTCCTGCCAGTTACAGGAATGGTTTGTCTCATATTAGCCAAAGGCGAGGTCCAAGGTAGGTCTGAATGCATGACATCCCTTCAGTGTTTGCTTTTCTTTAGTCTGGCACCTCTTGCTGCTTTATGAGAAAATGTATGTAGCCAAAAAAGGGGACTCAGCAACTACTCACAATCACTTCAGCAGCATCTTTTATAGGAATGGAAAAGAACGTCGCTGTTTGTGTGTGTGTTTTTGATTTACTTTTAATAATCTTCATATTTGCTAAGTTGGTGGCCCAATACAAGTTTCTTTGGAATGGCAATTTGCACAGAACTGTGAAATGTCAAAAACTAAGCTGCTGTGAAACAAACATCTGTAATTATAATACATAATATTCCCTGCAAAATGCTTCAGGCCCAAAAAAATTGTCAAAGCAGACAACTGGACAAGTGCACTGGGATCTTCAGCTTATGATGGCCTGACCTGCCCACTGAATCATTGCCATCCTAAATGATGCAGGGTAACCCTTTCTTTCTCATTCTCTTATTCTGTGCTCCTCTCAAATCAAAACTTTTCATCATCTGCTGTTTGGCTGCTGTCTTTGGTAGGGGGTGGGGGTGGGAGGTTTAGTTACTTTAGTTTTCCTACTCACTGTGTGACTTCAGCAGCAATCTTTCTTTAAAATTATTTTTCTTCATTCTTGAATGACTAATTTTTTGCTATATAGATGACTCATGACAGCATTCATTTGTGAGATACAAGTGAGTGCTGGAGGCCTTTGAAACAGCAAAAGTAAGTCAGTGCCAGAGGAGGACACCCAAAATTCAGGTGCTGTTTGTTCCTTGGGACATTAGAGCATTGAACAGGAAGGGAAACAACCTCTTTTGCAGCCTTCCAATCTCCATGTTTTCTCTTTCTGTTCCTATTACACCAGGATGAAAACCAGCTGTTTATCAGCTCATAGTTTGCTTTGCTGATTGTGGTTTTGGCAGACAAATGAGATTTCCTCTTTTGTGCTTCTTGTATTTCCCACAGTACCAAAGTCTATTAGAGGGGAAGAGTACTGAATATTAATTCCAGACACTGCATTGTAAAGTTGTACCTGGCAATCCTGTTCAGATGCATTAACATTCCAGTTCAAATACATTAACATTCCCAGACCCAGCTCTGACCTCACTTGTGCTGATTTTACACTTATATAACTGCTGACAGATCAGGACTTGTCCTTAATTTACACTGAGCTGCTTTTACTGCCCGTTTGCAATGTTTACAAATGCTTGGTTATTTACTGTACTTCTATTTATCATCCTGTTTTGTAAAGAAGATTTGTATCATTTATCTCACAAGGCTGTGGCATGCATCACAATAGATAGCATATTTTTTATTCTTTTCTTTACAGTTTGATTTATTTTCATTGTTTCTTTTAATAGTCTCTTAATCATCCTTCTTGATTAATATTGCCATAAGTTATGTAAAATATTTGCTCTTCATTGTTCTGCTTCCCTTTCTAGATCTTGCTAAAAGATTTCTCATGTGAGGACTAGAAGCTTTTAATGGCTTTTTTCAGTCATGAAGAAAGCCAGCAGCAGAATGGAGACAACCAGCTTCCTAGCTCTGAGCCAGAAGACCACTTTTCCCTGCACTTTTCGTTGTTCTTGGCTGCTCTGAATCCTCCAAACTTCTGAGTTGAATAAGTATTCACTAGAAACTGATGAATAAACCTAATGAATGTTCTGTGACCAGTCAAATTCATGTGCTCTTTGTTTCCCTTCATTTATTTATACCCAGGGGGAATAAAATTACTTTTATTCTAAGTTTCTAAAGCAAATTAAAGGTAATTGACAGCCTTGTGCTGCTTGCTGCTGATCATTATTGAATGAGAGTGAAATGAACTGAAAAGCAGTATTTCTAAACTGATCTAGTCTAACTTCCATTTTTCTACAGCTTAAGAGTTACATTTATTAGCATTCTTCAGCCTTTAGTTAAAAGGAAAGGGAGAAAAAAAAAAAAGAAATGATCTGTGAATATCCTCAAGTCTTTTATATATATATATATATCTATATTGAATGCGTTCTGGAGCTTCTGATAACAGCATGTAGACCAGATAAGACTAGCAGGAAATAACAACAAAAAAATCTGAGACAAAATATTAGATAACCTTTGGGAGTAATTTCCTCAGAATCAGACAAGTAAGTTCCAACATATATTTTATCTCGTTGAGTGTGTTTTTAAAGCAAAACGTAAATTGTCTCCATGCAAATGCTATTTCATGACAAGAATAATAGTAAGTAGTTATGCTCTTACCACAGCCCTGCACTGCCTAGTCAGCTGCTAACACTCTTTAATAGTACCTTTTTCCTGATTTTTTGTGTAGTGATTCAATCACAGCTACTATTTTGAGCTGCTTTGTGCTTCGGTTTTAAATACATTCAGCTGTTTCTCATTGGTTTACAGTGGCTGAATAATTGTAATAAATGCTTCTTGGGTTCTTTGTTTTACCAGAATGGCCTCAATTACTCACCAACTCACCAGTTTGAAATTTGCTTCAAAGAAATCCATGCTATGTTACTCATTTCCACTTCTGTGTTCCATAAGGTTTTTTCTTTAAAAAAAAAAATCCAAATTTTCCATGGGAGGAGCATACTGATTCTTGATTGCCAGCTTTATCCACCTGTTGAGGAGAATTCAGATGCAGCAGAATTCCCAGCCTGCCACCAGGCAGTCAGCTATGAGTAATTACAGTTGATCAAATGTTTTCCATGTGCCACTTGTAAATAGTAAGGGACAGATTGGAAGGTGGTCAATCAAATTCCAGCTCTGCTGACATCAATGGAATGAGGTGAATTGACAACAATTATTGATAGTAATGCTTTCCCACTAAAGGCTTTCACATCAAACTGCTAACCACTAGCAGGCACTGATAATTTCTATTGTATCTCACAGGTGTATATATTAGAAGAGTTCTTTTCCATTCTAAAAGTGCTAAAATGTTTCAAAAGCTTCTTACCTATAACCTCCTAGAAATATATCACCATTTTAGTCATTATTATTAATATTGCTGTTAATATTACTGCTTCTAAAGCTAGTTTTACTCACTAATCTGTTGCAAAATCATGAGCAGATAAGAATTCATTATTTCCGTTGTCTTGCCATTATTTCTAGGATTTGTAGCAACTTCTTTTAAATTAATGAGTCCCAAGAGCACCCACTTTCTTTTGGGAGTTTTTCAAATACAATAAACTATGATTAGTGAATGCTAATCATTTGTATAAAAATTATGGGGAGAAATTATGTTTAATCAAGTTAATCTCATTGTCTATAAACAAGCCTTTGACATCCTTTTAGGAAATGGTTGTATCTTTTAGGGCATCTTATCTCTCAGGCTGCAGGATAAGAAAACAGGCAAACTTGCTTGTCTCTGGTAGTTGACAATATTAATGCTGATAAATTTATTTGCAAGAAGCACCAAGGTTGGAGTTGGATGGCAAATGTTGCTCCTGTCTATAGAAAGGGATGTGGAGGGCATCCTGGGATTTAGAGGCCAGTCTGTAGTCTATGATGAGGTGCAAGAACATTGTGCTCTTATTCCCTGCAGCACATGCCAAAGTTAGTGAGTTATATGCATGTTGTGGGGGAGTTAATGTGTGAGAGATGATCATCATGCAAGGCAATGCTTAGTAACTTTATTCCATTTACCCTGACAGTTTGCCATAGAAACAAAGATATAAATCCCTGCAAATCTAAAGAAAATAATTAGCTGTAGTGTAATTTGGGATTAATAAGATTGTTATTTGCTATTTGCCATGTTGTTGCCTCTACTGTTTGATTTATGAGATAAATTGATTTTCTTTTATACCACATTTTGATTTTTTTTTAGGCAGACTTGCTAATGGCACATTATACCTAAAAACATGTTGCTGCACTGTGAGCAAATCCTTCCTTCCCTGAGGCTATGGGCCTTCAATTTCTCAAAGTCAAAATACATAGTCATTGCAGTCCTTAAAATAAGTACCAAGTCTTATAAATTGCTTTTTCTGCCACTGATATAAATGATGGCTCCTCATTCTCAGATTCTTTGAAAATTTACTTCCCCCCATAAAAGAAAAAACTTTTTGTAATGCTCCAGGGAAATGGATTTGCCTTGACCTGAAGTTTCTGAGAAGTTCTCTGCATGTTTGTGTGGGCAGTTTCAATAGTGCACATAGCACAGGTTGAGAAGCACCACAGAAATCAGGAGACATTACTCAGAGCTGTGAACCTGTTTCTATAGAATTCCCAAAATAAACAAAGATGATTCAGGTTTTGCACCTAGGAGCTTTGTTGTTTTGTTTCAGTGATTATATTATTTTACACTGATAATCAATTAACAATGGTGAAATCATGATCGTTTTTTGTTTTATTGATGAATAATTGACTTTCATGTTCAAAACCAATGAAATGAGGAGAATCTAACTGAATACAGCTATTCCTTTTCTGGGGAGAGGATGGATAAGAGATTTATGTGCCAGTATTCTACATTTAAAAGGGTAAAAATACAATCTGATTTCCTTCAGACATAAAAAACCTTGTATGTGATCTGTATAGCAAGCATCACGTAGGATTTATGTGAGAACAGTTCAGAATAGCATAGTTCAGTCTTTTCTTCTTTCTGACTGGATTGAAGCATATTTTGCATTAGCTGTATCTTTGCTTCTACAGCTATTATTATGTCACCTAAGCAATTTTTCAATAGAATACTGCTGAAAAGCTCCTTCCACAAGGGGAGAGGAAAGACTATTAAAAGAATCTGGAAGATTAAGAAAATCCAGTGGTCTACTAAATAGTTTACTGAAAGACTGATCTTCAAAGTCCAGAAAACAACCATTACAAAGTCCAGAAAACAATAATTGCAAAGCAAAGGCAACAGAATAGAATATAAACAAAATAAATCTATTTAAAAAAAATTACACGGAGGTTGAACGTTTTCATTCTACTTTCGGTAAAATCACTGGCAGTGCTGTCAGATCAGTGTTCAAAGAATAAAGAGCAGGATTCCTGGAAAAGAAATTCCACTTTCATCCTGTAAAGTGATACAAATTATCTAAAACACATGGTCACTGCAAACAACAAAGGGGAATAATCCACATTTTTTACCATTAAAGGAAAAAACTTTGCAAACAAAGGCTGCATTGTTATTGATGCTGATATCTAAAATTAAACTTTGAAGATATTTGTGCCTGTTATAGGAGGAACAAACATTCTGATGCGAATGTGGAGTGGAACAAAGCTGTGAAACTGTGTTTGCTATTCCATATATTTACAGATGAGAAATTGAGTAAAAAATACTTAAATAACCTTCATGTGTTGTTTATAGGAGTTCTAAGTACTTAATGATGAAAAGGACAGTTTGTTTTAGTTTTCTTAGTAAAATTATTAGTTGAATGCCTCCAAATCTCAATGCACACAAAACACCAAATTGTTGTGGGTACTGGAAAAGGGACTAGTCAAAAGGAACAAATGTGTGGCATAAATGATTATTTTATCACAAGGAGCTGGACTTTGGAGATTACATTTCTGAGGTCAATGAAGTTACTTGCATTTTGCACTACATGCAGCGCCTTTCTTGATCCTGTGTCTGGGGAAATGAAGAACCTTGAAATTAGTTCCATATGCCAGTGGACCTTGTAGGAGTATAAAACAAAGAAATGGTCCTTTTCCAGCCTGAGTTCTAATCCTCTAAGCCTACTTTAAGGTTTCAGATTTCTTTTGTCTCAGAAGGTAATAAATCAAAGTAAGTAGCATAGAATATTGATCTTCTGCACACCAAAAAAAAGAAAAGCAAAGGGAAAAAAAAAAAACTCACCACCACCAAAAAGACAAAAAAGAATAATCACCTTGTCCAGCTTTATGCTCTTATCTGGTCTGGCTTGAATATCAAGTGCTGGTTAGCATTTGTTTCTTTGGAGGGTAAAATAAATGCAAGAATTCCATCACCTCAGTACACATAATTTAATTTTATCAGCCTGAACCTATGTGTTCAGTCCAATTGATTCTCCTGTTAAGAAGGAAAATGGCTTTCCCTCAGATCTTTAATGTCTTCAGACCTAGTGGGAACCTGCATGACCATCAAACAAAGACTACTACAACACTGAAACTATTGAACAACTATCACAAGCCCACTGCAGTGATCTTTAAATAAGGTTGCTTTTTATTACTTGTGCTCCCAGTAGGCAAAAAATAGATTGAATCAGAATGAAGTAAATTGCTCTGTTTAGTTCGTGCAAAAAACAAGAGCGGCTGAAATGGACAAATTGCATCTATTTTTTTAAATTAATGCACAGTAGCTCTTTTTTAGGTAACAGAAGGAAGGTCAAAGGTTATTGCCCAAGAGATTGATGGTTTTCCCAGTGTAGCAAGGAGGACTTGTGAAAATAAAAGTTCTACTTTTCTGTGATAAGTCTAGAAGGAAGAAACTAACCTTGTGCCCCACTTCTGAGTAGAGCTCCAGCATTCTGCTTCAGCAGACTTTTCAGAAAATGGCCCAGGAAGTTTACTCACCCAGAAAATTGTTGGACTAATCAAAATTGAAGACCTTTCCAGAGCTTAACCTGTCTCAGAGTTTCAAAGTTTCATTAGGAATTAAGCATGAAGAGCTGAGCCTACACGTCAGTCACAGAGGCACTCTGATGCCAGGAATGGTGTCTGGCTGCCCACAGCTTCCCCACCAAGTCCAGGCCCCTCTTCTTCCTCAAGACAGTGAGGTAATGTGAGACCTGTTCTGTTAGAATCAGCCTGGCAGGCCCTGCATTATAAAATAATCATAAGAAAGGAGATGGAGCAAATGAAAAGAATACACATCTGTCACAGTGGATGGACTTCTAAGGAGAGGATTTTTCCACAGCTTTGCAAATAGGCACAGCCATGCATGATGTCTCAGGCTGGAGGCAGACACATGAACTTTTCTGCCTCATGGATCTCCTCTCCTTCTGCTAACTGTTGTTTGTACAACGTTGTTTGGTATCTCCCACTGACGTCTATTCTCTTAGCAGCAAACAGTGGGAGGATGTGACACAAAGTTGTTTCTGTTTCACGTGCTGGGACATGGCGGATCTATATGGAACAGGCATGGGAGCAAGCACACTGGGATTAGGCTACAAGATATTCATCCTGTATACTGATATTCCCTTTAAAGTCAGAGGCAGTATAAAGAACTGCTTTCCTCCTCACTTATCCATGTACACAGACTAATGGCAACAGGAGTCTGAATCTTGGGGTTTCAGCTGCCTCACTCCATTTTTTTTTTTAATTGAAGTATATATTTTCTGATTTTTTTAATTAACAGCAAAAATCTTTGTCAGTCTGTACAAATATGGTAGCTTTCATTTATAAAGCTGCCCAAAAGCCATCCTGTTAAGGAAGACTTAGAATTTCAGTTTATGGCAAAAAGTATTTGGGGGTGAAACTTCTTGGCAGTGAGAAGAGAGCAAGCTGGAAAGCCCCAATGCTGCTGCCTACCATATCAGAAATGAAAATCCTGTTATATTAAAACACTGAGAATTCAGGCATTATTTGAATTCAGAAATATACAGTATTCAGAATTCATTATATACCTGTCACTTCTGCAGAAAACATCTTCTAAATCCATTTCATATCAAGAATAATATTTAGGAGGATTTAAATAAATATACATAAAAATATAGCATAATTTCTCCACAATTCTGTCAAAATATATTCTGTCAAAGCAGTTTGGGGACAATCTGGAAATCATCTATTTCATAACCAACTAAGATGGAGCTACACAAAAAACAAAGAAACCCTCAAAAACTAACACAAATGCAGCAGACAAAAAATACTGATTTAACCTAAAACAACATTTTGGTACAAACATTTTCAGTCCCAATTATTGCCATTTACTGCATTTGAAAGGCAAATCTCTCAAGTGCCACTAACTTTAAGTAAATTTTTATATAAACACAAAGAATTGGTGATATTTAATTTTTGGTATCACAACAAAATAAAAACAACTACGAGAGATTATTATACTATAAAGTCTCAAGCCCCCCATTATTTATTTTCCGTCATCCTTACTCTGTCTCAAACATTTATATTCTCAGAAGTAAAGATAAATGTCCTTTGGTATATGCATTCATATATTATTCCAAAAAGAGAGCTTGACTATCAATATGTATCTGTTGATACTGTTGAGAATACAACTCCCTATTTAGGTTTTGAAAGCCCCATTTTCAAAATAAAGTATGAAATTAATTATTATTTATTTAACAAGGTTTGTTGTTGCAATTCAGACTGAATCTGGCTACACCTCATTATAAGTGTTCCATGTCCAGAAATTTAATTTCTCTTTAAGGACATCTACCACACACTTCCTGCATAAATATATCTAATAAGCTTTTAATACCTGATAAGCAGTAAGCTACAATACATTTATTTTCAAAGCAAATGAAGAATAGCAGTTTCACATAATTTAATGGTATGTAGTAAAAGACTAATCTCTTTGAGACATAAAATACACCACAGCAGATACCTGTTATCATTTTACTAAAAAATAGGAAGTCATTATTAATTCATTCTACATTAATTATGGTAGCCATTAATCACAATGACCTTGTTTAGCATTCAGATTTTTCGAAAGACTATGATAGCTTGGAGATTCAGTATTTTATTCCAGAAGGATTAAGTCAATTAAGGTGATGCAAAATCATTATTTTCATAGCAGTATAATGTCCAATTTTCACCTTGATTAATAGTTTATAACTTGAAACTTTTACTAGGTTTCCACTTTGTTTGATTCATGGGAAAATGCAGGTTTTGCAAATTTTTTTTTTTTTACTGATGAATATTTCAGTCCAATGGGAAAAAAGCAGAGCCTCTTAAAAACTGAGCACATAAAATTACAAAGAGGCAAATCTTGTATATGTTTTGTCTGGGTACACCAGATAGAATGCTCATTACATAATAGGGAACATTTTACCCAGATTTATTTCAACTACATCTAGGGCACATAGAAAGAATTCTGAAGAGAGATCCCAGCCTGTTGTTTGACAGATAATACCATATCCACTGCATTTTCACATTCAAGCAGAGGCCATATCTTGTTCATTTTAACTTAAATGCTCTGTAAATACTTCCCCAAAAATTAACCTGTAAATCTTATAATTTATTATCATAACAAGAAATAGTTTGCTCCAAAATTATATTGGCAAAGAAATGTCCTTGAACAACAGGTGAAAGGTGTGGATAATATTCCACATAAAAAGACTACTCGAATGGCACCCCAAGAAGTTGAAAGCATAAATATTTATGATATCTTCTTATTTCAATTCCAGTTTTAGTACAGTTCTTACCTTCCTTCATTGCACACAAATAGTGGTTGTGACAGATTCTGCACCTGGGATGGGGCATCCCTGGATGTATGGACAGACTGGGAATGAGAGGCTGGTGAGCAGAGCTGCAGAAAGGGACCTGGGCTCCTGGTGGATGGCAGGCTGAACATGAGCCAGCAGTGCCCTGGCAGCCAGGAGGAACCAGACAACCTGGGGTGTCCTGGGGGAATCAGGCACAGCATCACCAGCTGGGCAAGGGAGGGGATTGTCCCCTCTGCACTGCACTGGGGCGGCCTCACCTTGAGTGCTGGGGGCTGTTTTGGGTGCCACAGTATAAGAAATAAAGCTATTAGAAGCATCCAAAGGAGGGCTACAAATATGATGAAGAATCTTGAGAGGAAGCCATACAAATGGCTGAGGAGTAGCTGAGGTCACTTCATCTGTTCAGCCTGGAGAGGAAGAGACTGAGGTACCTCATTGCAGTCTGTGACCTTCTCAAGAGAGGGAGCAGAAGGGCAGGTACCAATATTTTCTCTGTGGTCACCAGTTACAGGACTCAAGGAAACATCATGAAACTGAGCCAGAGGAGGTTAATTTATATACCAGAAAAAGTTTCTTCACCCAGAGGGTGGTTGGGCACTGGAACAGGCTCCGCAGGGCGGTGGTCACAGCACCAGCCTGACAGAGTTCAAAAAGTGTTTCAACATTGCTCTCAGATGCATGGTGTGACTCTTGGGCTGCCCTGTGTAGGACCAGGAGTTGAACTTTGATAATTCTTGTTAGTCCCTTCCAACTCAGAACATTCTATGATTCTACTAGTTTATGAATGGCCTTAATATAGGTTTTGCACAAAATTCAAATCCTGTGAAGTTATTCATTCAGCACTAACACAAGCCTAGTTGTTCCATTTAGTCATGTGGTAACTACACAATCATCCACAATGAATTTGTGCCTCCATGTAGTCCTGCTCAAATCAATGTGATATTTCTTACCTGCCCAGCTATGGATGCGGATTCGCAGTACTGTTGCCTGCTAGAACAAAATCCTGCTTGACACAAGTGTTAAAAGTCAAGCTGGCACATCTTATCTGCTGCTCTAAAATTTGGGATCAAGTCACTCTTATCAGAATTAGCAACTTCAAAATTTTGTTGAAAGGCAAAGCTGAAAAACAAGAGAAATGAGGTGGCATTTGAACTACAGAGAAAACCTTGTTTGTTGCAGTGGAACAATGGTTTTCTGATTTACTTATATAGTAAATCAGAAAGACTTACTGTGAATTTCAGGCATCCTACAGCTTTGCTGAACACTCTGAAGTATTTCATAAAATCCCCCAAAGCCTCTGAGAAAAGGTATTGGGACATAACTAAAAAGGTCAAAAGTGAAAAGAGAAATGAGAGAAGGGAGTAAAAAAAGACACACTCATCCCAAAGAGCTGATGTAAGGGTTGAAAACAGGTGAGGTGCACTGACAATTACAGAAAGAGAGAGGTTTGCTTAGTCAGAGCTCTTTTTTTTCTGTGAATGAGCAGAAAAGAGAGAATCACTGAGTAGCCCTTTTACACTTTTATTTCAGTTGCTGCTGAGCTATAAAAGTATGTCTTGACTTTTGAGACTTTTGACAGAAGTGAAATTAGTATGGCGTACAAGTATAGTTTCTTTGTCTGAAAGAAAATCACATGTATCACATTTTTACATTGTAAACTTCTAAAGATTAAAAGTTGCAAACTGTCAGAAGCCTTATCCCTTGTAAATCAGATCTAGACTGGACAAAGGCACCACTAAATACATTGAACAATGCCAGATTGCACTGCTGAGAAGTTGCACTGGATGACCTACTTGGCCTTTGCTGCCTTTAAATTATGTAATTCTCCTTAATGCTTTATTAAGGTTTTGAGACAAAGCCAATGGCTCCTAAAAACATTTGCCAATCCTTTTAAGAGAGAAAACTAAATAAACCCTCAAAGATCCTCCCAGAAAATTTCTGTGGCTAGTGGAGGAGAGAATGCTCCTTCAGGGAGGGCTTTCTTTCCCCCTTTTTATTGAACATTTCCTCTGAAATGCATCTAGGGTAATGTTTTATAAATACCTCTTGGCAGTATTTTTAAATCCCTGTCAGAATGAGATGCTGGACGAACGGGAGTGGAGCTGAGCTGAAAGGTACCAGCAGATGTCTGCAACAGTGTGGCTTGGTGTGGCAGCAGCTACCCCCACAGGGTGCAGAAAATGAAGAAGAGGGGCACAGGAACCTCATTGCCAAAAGCCGTGCCTGTGGTCGGGAAGTGTCAGGGAGCATGAGCCTGACACTCACCCAGGAAGGGTTTGGAAAGTAGTTGGGCAGAGGACAAGGAAGGCTTTGGGATCAGAAGAGTTCAGTGATGGATAGAAAAAGATGGGCTAGAAGGGCTTAGAGCAGCTCTGAGACTGAAAAGATGAGGGACAGGAGTCCTGCGGCAACTGAGGGAAAGCTGGGAGGCCACTACTCTTTTCAATCACTCAGAAAGACCATGGGCACTTCATGCTCATACTTAATGACAGTACACCAAATTCCCTGGGCATTTTTGGGGTAGCTCAGACATAACCCAACTGCATAATGTTTTCTCATCGAGAAATACCACAGGTCCTCACTGCATGTCTAGCAAGACACTCTTAGTATTCACCCACTGTGTATTATCTATGACATGAAATACCATCTTACTCCAAAATGTGCTGTCGTCACACCCTATAATGCACTCACTGCACTAGTTAGTATGTGTCATAAAATATCATAAATGAGGTTGGAAGAGAGTGGGAAAGTAAAGGTTCTAGAGAGCAATAGATGAATCCAAAGATTCTGGGGCCTACCACAGAAAGAGGTTTCCCAAAAAGGGCAATTTATCTTTGCTTTACTGGATATGCTAATTATGTCTGGGCCAAGATGGAGATTTGCTTTTCCAAGCTGAGAAGTGGCTGGTTTGCAGGCCTGGGGACAGGTGAATGTTTGGGGAAGCCTAGATACTGGATGAGAAGCTCGTGCTTGCACTGTATACAGAGAGACCATATTTGCATTGCCTCTTCCACAGCAGGATGGTGGTCCAGTGCATTTTTCATTCTTAATAATCTACTGACCTGAGCTACATCACAAGCAGGTCTGTCCTTTAAACTGAAAGAGGGTAGATTTAGATTAGATATTAGGAAGAAATCCTTTACTGGGAGATTGGTGAGACACTGGAACAGGTTGTCTAGAGCAGCTGGATGCCCAGCCCAAGTGTGGAAGACCAGGTTCAATGAGGCTCTGAGTCTGCTCTAGTGGAAGGTGCCCCTGCCCATGGCAGAGGGTTGAAACTGGGTGACCTGTAATGTCCCTTCCAACCCAAACCATTCTGCAATTACAATATGAGACCATCACCTGAGACTAGAGATTCATTTGTGGTGAGAAGAGACCAAATCACTGGTATTCCTTAAGGAGAGCCATCTAATGGGATGCTGGAGGTGCATCTCTTTCCCAGGTGAGACCTGAGCTGGGGATTGCTGGGCACCTGGCATGCTCAATATCAGAGTGATTCACAGGCTTCCTAAAGATATTCTGATGGGCCTGAGAGCAGAGCTCCACTCTGCCAGCCTCCTCCAGCCATGCTGTACTCCGGATGTCCCGGAGATCACTTCTGGAGTCAGACACTGTAAGCATTCCAAGGATTCACTTTGAAAGCCAAACAAAAGCTTTGGGTGTTCTATAGCTGTGCAACACAGACAAAGCCAGAAGCTCTTCTTTTACTGATATATCCAAACACACACTCAACACAGACCCACTATATCTGCTGTGCCTGTGCCATGCAGAATTCCTCTGAAACTCCTGAGACTTGTACTGCTTTCATTTTGAGAAATGCCACAAAAATAGTAGATGCCTTCTCTTGAAAAAGAGAGAACATATTTCAAATGAGCCTTAATATATATTAATATATATCATTGATATCTTCAAAAATGAACATTTATAAAATTAACTTCTGTTTTTATCAACTTTTGTAATGCAGAGAAATGTTGAAAGTTGCTCCAGGAGTAAGGACAGTTATTTGATGGAAAGAGAGCTGACATTTTATATATGAACACACATAAATAAGTATTTTCTATGGAAGCACTGCTGTAATACAATTCATTTCATTATCCTTACAACTGTTGGTATATTAGCTGGAGGAAGGAATAAATGTATATATTCTCTGCATGCTTCTGCAATTGGGTAAGCATCTATATCCCAAAAAATCCCAGCACAATCCCTCTGTTGTAGTCTGTGGCTTCATTAAAACAGCATGCAATACGCTTCCATAATGTGCATGTTCTGTTGTGAGGAATAGAATAATTTTCTCTGTAAAACAGACTGCTATGTAAAGCAGAACTGAAATTCAAGGAGACTTATTTTTTTGCTCCTTTGTAACCCCAACACTATATTCCTCTTCATCACTATGCTAAACCTGAAAAGACTTCTATTAATAAAAATTAGAATTGGAGAAAATATATTACACCATCTCTATGCCTGTTAAATTAATTATAGGCAAGTGATGAACAAAATTGGGATTCATTATGCATTCTATGACAAAAAGAATAATTTATAAATTCAATGTAATGTTATTTCTTCTGTAATAGCAAAATGAATCATCAGCTTTTAATTTTCTGCTATAGCTATCTAAACCCTTTTTAATAAGGGGTTTATCTATCTCTTGAGGTGTCTAGCAAAGTCTGATGGAAGTTCTCAAAATTTAGTTGTGACAGTACTGCACCAGCTGAAAAATTGCAACAGGCTAATTGCTTTCAAATTCAATTATCTCTTAATTATTACAGTTATTGTTATATATTATTCCTTGAATTTTTATCTTAGATTTTACCACACATCCAGCTATATTTCATCTACTGGACTTTACAGGGTATGCCTCACAGGCAAGTAACTTATAACTTTTTTGGTGAAAATAAATTAATTAATCAATAGTCATCAACTCCAACGCTCAGGTATGTTTAAAAAATTGATGCTGTGATAAAGTTTGTTAAAAAGTAAACCAGTAATAAATATTTGCATTGCAACCTATTATGTATTTTTAAATACCTGCTGCTTGTTTCTAAGTGCTGCAGCTTGAATGTTTTTAGTTCCTGTAGAGGTTATTGGAATTTTAAGAACTAGTTAATATGGTGCAGTTCCAGCTCAGTCCCCAATACAGAAGAATTTACAGCATCTTCCTGCCAAAGTTTGGCATGCCAATCATAAATTGACTGAGTATCTATCAGGGCCACCATTTAAAATGGGATATCAAACAGGATTTGATATAACTATATTTTTTGTGTGTCACACAGAAAGGACAAAACCAAATTGGCCAAAGACAATATGGCCTGTCCTCTAAGAAAAAACACCCAATAGTACAGAGATTTTGCCTACTGCTATGACCTCTATCCTCTGTGATAATCTGCACTGAGATACATGACTACAACCTGAAGGATAAAGAAAACAAGTCATACTGGATGAATAGTGGGTCTGGAATATGTACCCTGAAGTTCTTAAGATTTTATTTGATTTCAGCCTTGAATCTTTAAACTGAATCTCTTAGAAAATGATGTTTCCATATACTCTGATGAGAAAGTGTGACACTAAAGCCCACCTGTAGCTATAGAGAAACCTTTATCTCTCCACCTGACACACATAGAATAGGAGTCCAGATGCTTAAAAATGCTTTTGAATTCTCAAAACATTCAATTTGTTAAATGTTTTCAGTTTGTGATGGAAACTAGACTTTTTATTCTGGGAAGCCTAATAATTTAGCCACCCTTAAGAATCAGGGAAGATATCAATGGAATGTATTAACAGTTCTTCATTTCTAACGTATTGTGTACTTTTATTGTTATAAATTTCATTACTGAATTATGACTGTGATCATAGATCTGCAGCAGACCAGCATGGGAAGGTACTCTTGCTCTGGTAGAACTATTAGTATCTCTGACAGTGAGGAATGAATAAGCTCCCTAGGGCAGGCTATGCTCTCTTCTTCTGTGTTTGCATTTTTCACTGCGCTCTCAAAACTCAGCTGAGGACCAAAGGTTCTTCAGTGCACCCCTGGCACAAGCAATGCAGATAATCCCATTATCTTCCACCTCACAGTCTTTTTCGTGTTTCTGTCATCGTGGAGAAGTATTTAACATAAGGTGGAATTTATCTTGCCTAATTTTAGCTCTCTAAATGTCAGGAATCAAGTATAAACTGATTGCTCAAGGCAACCTGTAGTCAGAGGAGAAAGACAGGCTTCTCCACGCAGCAATTCTTCCCACCCTGCTTTAGGAATCTCAGTGAATTCCCATGCTCTGACAATTTCCATCTCTCTTTCCCTCCCTTGAAACAGGACACCAAAGACCTAAGATTAAAGTGACTGCTCAAAAAAAATTATGTATTCCCCTAAAACTCCAGTCTTAAAGTCTTACACTTTCTAAAATGGTAAAGGAACTGTATTCCTTTATTTTTATCTTCCATATTTATTAGTTTTAGAAATATATTTAGTTTCTTAAAATAGATTTATTTTTCCCTTTATATGGTTTTTGTGTTTGATAATGTAACTCCATCACTTTTCTCTGTAGCCGGAATAGCTGAATAAGAGATTTTTCTTTAAATAAGAATCCAAACTGCATTAGGATGTTTATTACTGCAAGGCCACATTATCTTAAGTAGTATAATGCTCACATTTTGAATATTATGGCTGAGAATGCTATCAAAATTAATTTTACTCTGGTATCAATGAAAATTTATTGTTGGGAGCTTTTTCAGCCATAATGAAAGAAGAGCAGTAAAATGTTAAAGAATGGCATTGATCTTCAAGAGCTAAACAAACACTTTCCAAAAAACTTAGGGATACCATTGCTTGCTTTCCTCAAAATCGTGGTTGTTACAGAAGACATATGGTCTGCTTTATTCAAAAGTGAATTCCTTTGCCTTGAAGGCACTAATGCACCACAGTAACTGTATGATGATAAGATCTGTAATAATAGTATAATAATAAAGGTTTGAAGGAGTAAACAAATGTTTTCACATTGGAGTGGGAAACATTGCCATTTTTCTTCTGATTTATGAGCTCTAGTGAAAGGCCTGGTCCCATGGAGTTGAGTAGAGTCCCCAAGGGTTGTTTTACCTCTCTTTGTATTACTGATGTAATCAAATCTGACCTTGATATTTGACACTTCAAAAAAATTACAGAAAGGTCTTGCACAGACACCAATTTCAGTTTGACACCTCACTGGCAGTTTGTAGATCTTAAAAATTACATTAGGTGCTTGTGTTTCAGTTTCAAGAAAAACTGGAATTCCTTGTGTGTAAATGAATACACATAAAGTAAAAAAGAAAACATTACATATAAAAAGACGACACATAGTGATTTATTTTGTTTAAGGTCAAGAAAAACAGCACATATTGAATATATATTAAGTCATTGCCTATATTCACAGAATAATACTTGGAACCTGAAAGGCATTTGAAGGCTTTAAATTCCATTATTTTTTTTAGCTTTCCTATTTTCAGCGGTAATTTGGGATATGAATTGCTTCTGTCCTCAACTATTTTATTTACAGCAGCACATTTTTAAAGTGAGCATTATTTATTCTTATAATAGTCACTCACATGTTTTAAAAATTTTATGAATAAAACCAGATGTGTAAAAGTCTTGCCAAATTTGCAGACCCATGGGTAATGCACAACTCTAAAAAGAAGCTTATCCTATTTAATTATTGTGGAAGCTGAATCTGGCTTTTATTTAAGCAATTTTTAAGCATAAGTAAGAGTCATTTATGACACCAGGATCTACCTTTTCTCCTTTGCTTCTTTCTTGCCAGAATATATCAATATTTTTGAAAGAACAAGACTAAGGACTCTCTCTCTTAGAGAATATGTGTACAATTTATGTTATTTCCACTTGAAGTGAAGGGAGTGTTCAGCAATGTTAGTTTGGACCATCTCCAGTAAAAGGAAAAGTTTCCATCAGTTCTTGTGTTTGTTTCATGCCCAATGCAAATGATGCATTTCAATACTTCACTCAAGAGCATTTGGAAATGCTTTGAGACCCCCAGTGGAAGCCACTCTGACCATGCAAACTACTCTTAAGATAGACTGAAAAGCCAGTTATATCAGACTAAAATAGCCTGTGATTTTATATTGATTCTCTCAACCTTATCTAAGGAATTAAGCATTTAAGACAAATTGTCTGCTTCTCTGCATGGTTTCCCACCTGTCTGCTTGCCAGAGAGCCTGAATGGTGTGTCAGAATGCCATATTCTTTCAGCCACTGAATTTCCACCTGCCTGTGGAGTCATGTTGCTGGCTTCTCAGGGATTTAGGAAGATGGGATGTCTAGCTAAAGAAAGAGCTGAAAATGAGATGATTTGCTGTTTGTTGTTCCTTTTCTTCTTAAATGGATTTTTTTAATTCTGATTCCTCTTTCACAGAGACAATAAATCAAAACTTTTAACTTTTTATTTCCATTCAAGGATATTATTACTTAAAGTGAAATATATCAGATTTCTGGTGGGCTATAGCTAATACTGTATCTTTTATCTTTCTCAGGTCCTGATTTTGTGGGAAGCCAAAAGTACAGTCAATCTTTTAATATAGAATCTTGGGCAAGATATTTGAGTATCTTGTTCTATGTTTTTGCTGCCAAAATATATACCTAGTGAAATACAGGTATTTGAAATCCATTTCAGATATCCATCTCAGTGGTGACCTTCAAAATATAAATATTTGTCATGTTTATGTGACAAGATTAGTCTCACTTATATTCTACCAGAATTTATTTTTGTATAAGAAAACTTTGAAGGCTGACACAAACGGGGTGAATTCCCACTATTTTTCAATCTATTCTTCCAGTGGAAATCATCTTTTTCAAGACAGGTCCATGCCTAACTCTGTTTAAGTTTCCATACATGTAAAATAGATCTATGGTTTGGATATCCTTGCCTTTCCAAAATTTGAAAGCACCTCAGAACTCTGAAAACCAGCGATAATTCAGCATTAGAGCTAACAGAATGAGTTTTCCAATTTAGGTTCGGCTGTTCTTGATTTTACCTTGAATACTGTTTAAGTCACTGCAGGAGTAATTAACTAAAAGGTGGATTTTAAAATATGATCTTGCAGAAGAAAGTGAAAAAGTGAAGAGGATAACAACTTCTAAAGAAATGGACAGTCTTTCACAGTATTTATGTAATAAATACTTTTATTATGTAATAAAAGTAAGTATTTACATAATAGCAGTAATAAATAAGACTATGTAAGGAAGACTATGTAAACAAATGTATGAGAAAGGATCAAAAAGATAAATATTTCACAGAAAAATGTCATTCACAGCAATACAAATGGAATGGTGGTTAACTTACATTTAAAAGTAGATTGGTTCAGAAAAGGAGAATGAAGTTGAATATGGCACCACTTTTCAAATGTTAGTTATTGACTCCTTTTAGCTCGTCTTTTCTTTCTGTGGATGCCTATATTAAAAGCCTATTTTGGGTGCTCATTACCAAAACAAAAATTGAAAAAAATGATGACTTTAAATTGAGGTTAGATGTATCTATATTTGAATCCTAAAATAAGTAAATAATAAAAATTGAATGGTTTAGAAAATACACGCTTAGCAAAAGTACACAATGTCATTCTATTAGAGTCATAATTTCTACAAGAATACATTTCATGGGGAAGACAAAATAATCATGACAGCACGTAAAGACATCATGGTAGAGTAGGATGTGTAGCTGTTCAATGATGCTAGAAAAAAGAAAATGTGCTGGTTCACTGGTTATCTTTTCTGAAGGGATTAAGAAGTCAACTTGTCCAAAATAGAACACTGCTGGCTTCCATTCTTGCTTTCTTAAAAACTGAGCTAAATGTCATTGGGTGATTTTCATGGGGTTTAAAGTTTAGTTAAAATTCAAAAATACAACATACTTAATCCAAACTGGAAACCCAGATCATGTTAGAAAACATTCTATCATTTTAAAATGTTTTTGACCACCTCCTAGTCGAAGCCACTTCAGACTCCATCTGAAAACTGATACAAACTTCTGTGCATGTACATCTTCACAAACTGTCCTAAGTTCAAAGGGAATGGTTTAAGCAATTTCTTTTCTGAGAAGTATTTTATGGGACAGACCACCAGAGGGAAGTACTGAACACTCTTAGGAGACAGCATTTGAGCAAGTTTTCATTCTTGAATGAAATGCCATATGGCTGGGGGGTGGGATTTGCATCTCTGAGGAAGCTGTGACAAGTGGCAACGTTTATTTTTGCCTTAATCTTTCTGTGGCTTCAGTTTTTAAAGCAGACTTTTCTCCTGAAGAAGTTTAGATTTTCAATCCCAAGAAGGAGATTACATATAATTTCTGAACACCTTTGCTGCTGTTCACATTTGCCTGGACCCTGTGCAACATATTTCTAATCAACAATAAAATAACCTCTTGGTCTTGATAGGCTAACATTTTAAGAAAATCAACAGTATTTTACACAAGCCTTCCATGAAAATAATTTTCCATTTATTGCCAAAAGAATAAAGAGATTGTGCAGATATGTGAGTCAGGAAGATTCAGCAATCGCACAAATTCAAACATAATGCAGTACAGAGGGGTCCATGTGTGTGTCCATCTGTCACAGGAGAGGAAGAGCATCTTTGGTCGTAGGCTTGCCAAGCTGGTGAAGAGACCTTCAGACTAAAGTTGCTGAGGAAAGGGAGCTGTAATCCATCTCACCCTTACCAGTATCAGCAAGAGATGCTCAGAACCTGGAGAGGAATTGCAGGTCATCAGGGGAGCACCTAAAGAGAAGCACAAAGAAATCCATTCCACTCCAGCCAGCAAGTTGACTTCATAAGAGTTCAACTTAAATGCTCCTATCAAACATATATGAAGTGTGCAATAAACAAGATGAGTTAGAGATATACACAAACTATCAGGGCTACTATCTTATTATCACAGAGCTGTGCTGGGGTGGTTCCTATGACTGGAGAGAATGCCATGCAATAAAACCCTGTAGGGAAGAGGGGCACAAGAAGGCTGGTTAGTATTTAAGGATCACCTCCTCCAAGCTCAGGAGGTCAGATTGGATGGGGATCTGAGCAATCTGTCTAGTGAAATGTGTCCCTACCCAAGGTGGGGGTGGGGGTGGTTATAACAAGATCATCATCAAGTTCTCATCCAACACAAACTGTTCTATACCTCTATGATTCTATACATCCAAAGGTTGGCAAAAACACCTTTATACCTCCTGCAATTTAAAAATGTGCTCTGCCTGGTAGTGCAATTTAATCAGAAAAATTTTCAAGGGCGTAACAACTTTATTGATCCTAAAAACATAACATTATTTAGTCCCATATGACAGCAGATGGCACTCTAAAACTGTTGGCATGTACATGTATGACTGCATATATGTAGACATACACAATCAAAAAACATGTTTCTTTCCAAATAATGAGGCTTTGAAAAAGTCTGGGATCTAAGATTGTGATGCTATTTTTTCTCAAGAAATATTTGAAACACAAAATCTTTCCATGCAAGATTTTAGAAACATTGTCACATTGGAAGATCTCCAACAGAAGGGAAATAAAATATATTTCTAATATTTTAGTTTGTTTTTACTGTCTTTCCATATAATAAAAGTCATCTTCCTTGTAAATAAGGGTATATTTACTTATAGACAACAAAAAAATTATACATAGATGTGGGTTTTTTTCAAATGCCAAAATGGAATATCTGCTCAATATTTACCATGTATCCCAAAAAGTATTTAACTTGTTAAGACTGTATTAAGAAGAGGAAAGAGAGGAAATATGGAATCCATTGCAGTCTTCTTTGCATATGCAAGAAATATGATCATAGCATTACATGAATTCTCTCACCTCATTTTGAAGTTTTGTCAAGTTTTATTTTCTCTTATATAGAAGGAGAAAGAAAAATAAGTAGTAGATTTAATAAATTATTGAAGCTGGAGAAATCTGAGAGAAAAACAATAATTATTCAAGCAAGAAGCAACAGTAGTGGGAAGAGAACAATACCATTTGAGAATAGATTGTAACTGGATGCCAAATTACCCTACTATTTTTGACCATAGTGGGTGGTTTTGCTTGAATAAGGACTATAGTGTTAAAGCCAAATATACATGCAATACATATGTTTGAAGAACCAAAACTCTTGAGACTCTGGAGTACAGTGTGTAACTGGAGGATCAGATCTACCTTCCTTTGTAATATAAACAGTCCTGGAAGAGAACTGACCAGTTTTTATAGTAGCTGTGCTAATGCCAAAAAATAAAATAACTTCTGTGGTGACAAGGAGAAAAATTTTTTTGGTTATTCCTGTTTTCAGGAATCTCCGGCTAACCAAAGAGGCTCTAGCAGTCTGTACTCTTGAAGTACTGAAGACCAAATTCACCAAGATAATATTCCTAAATTTTTCTGCAGTCCTAAACAATGGCTCTATATACTTCAGTTTAGTTGCTTTCTGGTCCCAGAGGTGCCCACCTGGTAGATTTGTAGCTCTTCCTCAGTGTTGACTTACATGAAAAGCTTGATGCATAAGGCATGGCTGGGCCTGGTACTTCTCCCTCTGTGTTTCTAGAAGGGAATGGCTTGGCAAGATTTCTCCTAGCACCTGTAAGCACACCCCAATAAGGACAACAAAATGACAAGTTTAATTTTTGCTGCTGTCTCGTCTTTTATCACTGTGTGATTGATGGAATATCCATAACAAAATGAGGAATTTCGTTTTTAGAGGACAAAAGCACACTAAGAAAATATTTTAATGCTCCATGTAACCTCCTGTAAGAGTGTCTGCGTTTATCTGGAAAGACATTTAGGGAGAAATAGAAAAATGGAGGATGTTGTGATGAAACCAAGCTGTAGAGTAATAACAAAATGAGGATCAATTGGATTGGAACATTAGGAAAAAAATAAGCAGAAAAAATTGTCTTTGGTTCATAGCTTAATGGTAAAACAGTGGCAATAAGACAGCTGAATCCTAATCCTTTTCTAAACAGTCTTTACACAGTGATTGTTCCTTAAATCTTTATAAAGCCTCTGATAAGGACAAGAAATCTATATATTTGCCTCTATGGTAAAATACAGAAAAAGCAGTCTAGCGGTGTGTTGCATTTTGCTGTACAACAATAAATCTTGCTTTCTTTTTCACAATCAGAGTGCTTCAACAGGAGGGGATGAAAATATTCCCTCTTTCTCCCATAGTGCATTAAAGTGTCTATAATGGTTGAGGAACACTAGAAAATACAGCTGTGTATCCTGTTGGGTAGACAAGAGCATGAAATAAGCTTTTTCGTGCTTCTGGATGAGAGCTCAGGTTGTTTTCCCAGGAGAAGCTGTATATATAGCTGTCAACTAAGAAAAGTAAACCTTATATTTTTTTTTCAGGAGTCTATTTTGTGCTTGATACACTGTATGGTGGCCTGTGAAATGGCCCAGGGACTCAGGAGGCAGAACATGTCTGGGCAGTCTGGGACATGCCCCTTCTCTCTGGCAGCATCTGAGCTGGGCAGGACTTGGACTCAGCTTTGGGCACAGGCACCAAAAGCCATGTTTCACTGGAGTGCACTCTTTTAGGTTTTTCACTATCATGTGAGGCCTTGGGTGCAGAATGTTGGGGACTGAGGGTCTGATCCAAATCTTTGGCTGTTAAAAGTCATTGACAGCAATGAGTTTTTGGTATGGCTCAAGCCACTACAACTCTTCTAGAATGCATTCCACAGAACATGAAGCATTTGGAAATTGGCTGAGGAAGCCAGAATGGTGAAATTCATGCTTGTGCTCCTCTCCTGCAATTATTCCCAAGCCCTATTTTCAATCTGCATGCTGCTTATTTTCAGTGATTCCCCCTAGTGTGCGATTCATCTGGCTTGGCAGCTGCTCTGTGTGCAGTACATTTCAAGAAGGAAGGGGACAGAAGCACAGGCATATTTCCAAGAAAACAGATAAACTGCTTTGGTGTCACTGACGTGGAAAGTGGGTTAGTCACACTCTCAAAGACTGGTATTCCTGATTGGTTTTCCTTGTCCAGAGCAACATATGGCTGCGCTAGCCCACCACTTGGAGTATAATTCAGTGGGTCTTCCCTGAGAGTAGAGCAATGAACTTAGATTTTGAAGTTTACTATTTAAATGATGCAAAGTATTCCACTGTTTTAAGGCAGCATGTAAAGCTGATTTAGGGATTACTGTTATGTCGCTTCTCTTTTTTTAGATACACTAAGTATTTATCTATACATTTAAACCTTTATCCAGACAGAGAATAGGTAGGCAGATTAGATGACAGAGAACTAACAATTTTCACTCTTTCAAGCACAAAAAAAGCATTATTCATTTGACAGTTTTCAGTTAACCTTTCCATACCACAAGCTTGCTAAATTCCCCTTAAACCTTAATATTTTTAGGATTCAGATTTGATTACAAAATCTAACACAGTATAATCAAAACAAAATATGGCAGGTTTATAGGATGATGATATGAAATGTGTGTAGCTGTGGGTTGTGAAGAAAAGGAGGAACATGAATTATAATATTTGGTGGATCTGAAAATAAAAGGAAGCATTTTCTTTTTTGCTTGTTAATATTCAGGCAGGTGCTTAGCATTTACCTGACAAAAGCCAGTAATATCTTTGTCCAAAGAAATACAAGAAAAACTTAAAATCCCAGAGTAAAAAAAATTGGTAAGTTTTACAGTGATATATCACATGCTTACTAAACTTAGGTGTGTATAATGATTCTATTTAATTTCTTATTCTCTCTTCCTCCCACTACTGATTGAGTTGATTGGTACAACCTTAAACTGAGAAACTAATGGCTCAAGAAATCACAGTACTAGGTCTTGAAGACATTTCATTGGTGTTATTTTTATATTGTGGCAACTGCATCAATTTCAGTGAATTACTTCTGATTTACACTGGTGCTTGTTGCACCAGTGATATTTCAGTCCAGTAATCTTCCCATGCAGAAGGTGCATATTGAATTTTCAAATAAATAATGAATACTTCTGGTTGAAGAAATGTTGTTGCCATGAGGAAAAAACAAGCCCTGCTTGAGAATCCAAGTTGGTCTAGTAAATTTTAAGAAGATCAGCAGACACAAGAAAAGCAACTCTAAAGCAGAAGGAGAAAATTTGTTTGTGAATATACATTTTTTTCCTTTCTCTAAGAGGTCATTCACCCAGAATGAGCACACATTCTGTACTGGAAGCTATGATAGGTAGGTCACTGACTGGGGGATATGAGTTATTACATTGTGAAAAATTAATGGGTGCCATAGCCACTTTGAGCTATGCACAATTATACAACTGCTTGAAATCAGTGGATATGATGAAATGTAGATGTATTCATGCAGTCCCACACAAATGCTTTCAACTCTCCCCTCATTGCCAAATTCCTGAAGACCCTGTGCTATCTGACCACAGAATGAATGTCACAGTATGCCACATGATAAATTCAGAAGCACTACAGGATTTTCTTCTTATGGGAGTGATCCATGGAGCACAACCTCAGGCCTTTGGTGAGAACATCCTTTCATCTGCCACTACAACCGAAGCCCCACAGCCTCCCAGCTTGCCCCTACCCCCAAGCCGTGCTGCAGGGTGCTGCTCTGTGTGTTGGCTGGTATTTGTGTCACAAGAACAGAATATTGCCACTCAGACACATTCTACCATATCAAGAGTCTTCAGTTGCCTTGACAGGATTGCTCACCTGATAGAGGCATCTACCTGCAATGAGCAACCTGTTTACTTAGAAATTTGGTAGGAACTTTCCAGCCTTCAAGTACATTCATCCAGCAATGCTCAGGGTTCTAAGAGTGTCCCTGGCCTCTTCAAAAGAACACTGTTTGTATCAAGTAAGAAGAAACCACTTGTGAATCTATTTTGGGGCAGCCTGATGACAAGTGGAAGGAGGAAAGGTGGGTGAATCCCTTAACTGGGTTGTAGACCACATTTGAACCTCCAGTCACCTAAGGAGAGGAAACTGAAATAGTCCATTCTTGAAATGGCAGGATCCACCTGACCCTGAATTTGATATTAACACTTTTCCTTCTTATTTTAGCCCTGAAAAAATATTCTTTCCTAGAATGGCCTCAAGCATTGCACATGTACCTTGAGCACAGAGGTTGTGCTGGATGTGCAGCTGCTCATACATGAGGCTAACATGTGCCATGGACTCAAGGGACCACAGCACTTCAGAAAAGAATGGCAGCTAAGCAGCCATTTCCTCTAGAATGTACTCAAAAAGCAAAGCCTTAAACCTGCATGACATATTCTTATCCTGACAAGTCTGTCACAGAGGATCAATAAATAAAAACCACAATAAGCCTACAAAGGTCCCTGTACAGGGATGCATGAGCCACAGACAGGATGAATGGGCCTGGCTGAAATGTTGGCATGTGTATGTGACAGAACAACTTGAGAAAAGAGCACTAAGGCATTCCTATCACTAGGGTTTTAGGGATCAACATTGCCCCAAAAATCTTGTTGACTGTGATGCATGCAACCATAAAACTTTATCTATGTGAAGGGAAAGGCTGGAAATGAAAAGATTAGCCAAATAACCCCATCTTCTGGGATCAACCTGAAAACACATTTGTGATGCATTTCACACTGGCTGTAAGCATGTCTTGTTGATCAGCTTGACTCAGTAGTGAGATAGCAACAGGGAGAGGTTCAAATTTATCCATAGTTTGGCAAAGAAGGTCTGAAAAAATATTAAGGGCAACAAATATAAGACAAGGGAGAAGATGAGAGGGAGTTTTAAATTCCCATTTGATTAATACTTATCTTAAAGTGTTTATTTATATACTGATAAACATGTAAGAAAACGCAGTACCTGAGTGAGAACCACCCAAGTCATGACCTCTGCCCTTTAATATGATGCTTGAATGAAGGCTGTAAACTCATGCAAAGCCTTATTAAAGCCCTGTTAAAGAGATGTCAGAGAAACAGAGCCACTAGGATTAGTGGATTATAAATGTAGTTATGCTCTATGCTGACCTTAAACTACAGTCATGTATTTAATGCTGGTACATTACTTATGGAAGTGAAAAAATGGTGCTATCTGAGACCACATTCATAGTTTTACCAGCTTCTGGTTTCTTAGAAATGCTTCCTCTTCATATGATGAACTAATTCTGAAGGGGAAAATGTTGGTAAGATTTTATGGCAACCAAGAGACACTACTTACTGAAAAAGTTATTAGCTAAAGGTCATAACTGCATTCCCTTTAAATGCCTGATTTTGATGTAGTTTGGAATGCTGCCTATCTTCTAGAAGAACCTGTGGCTATGTAGTTTCAACAATCAGACATTATGCCTATCCTGCTCTTATTTACATTTCAGTTGCTAAATTATAGCAACTTTCCATTCAAAACACCAGAGTTTCTCTGTAACTATTTGTCTCCAATAACAGAGGCTATGCAGGGAAACACAAAAGATGTCTAAAGTCTCCACCATTCTTTTTTTAATCATGGCCATAATCCTAATCCTGAGGACAAAAAAACATGTAAAGCATGAATAGGAAAATAAAGAGAAAACAATACAACTTATCTTGTGTAAGTAATGGAGATACTAGACCTGCATAAACACAGTTAGGAGTGGGTTTGATTTGTTTCTAAGTAAATACTACTTATGTTCCTTAAGGAAAAGCAAATCCTCTCTTGGAGCTAAAGAAAAGAACTTTCTGAAGATAATGGTTATTTTTAACAGTAGTCAATTCTTTGCGGCTCTGTGAAAATTTTCTACAAATTCGTATCTGAGAGGAGGCTTTGTTAAGCTAGGAAAATAAAATTAATGCATACTATCAGCAAATTTGTTTGAAGATTATTTTCAATATAATTCAAGACTATTTTTGGCTATTTGAATTTGTCACATATTTATAATTAAAGAGCACACAACCCTCTTTTATTCTAACTGGTAATCTTTGTTTCTTCCTGCTAAACTCACTGTGAAAGAGCTTGTTGCTTCTCCCTCTAAAGACTTTCATTCTCTGCTACTGTTATACCTTAAAAATATTAGCAATGTAATGCCAGAAACATTAATTAACAACCTATTTAGTGAAATTCACATCTCTGCTGATTAAAGCCAAAAGAGACAGAACAAGGGATGTCAATAGAACTGTTCACAGATCCTTTTTTCCCCAAGTATATATATGTTTGTGGGTGCTAAAAGGAAATATTCAAAGTTGTTTTCATCAATGCAAAGGAAAATCACACATGTCCATCTGTCGCAGACAAACTGATTATTTTTGAAAACTCTGGGACAAGAAGTATGCAGAAACAAATATGAATTTTTGGTTACAGGAAAGCCAAGCACTTCTTGTTGTTCCTCACCTTCCCTAAATCTGTTTTGTTAATATGTAACAAGAGAATTAGTCTTCTTTTTCCCCACATAATTTTTTAGATTTCTTCTATGTACTAAAAAGAAAGCAAAAAATCTCAGACTTCTTCCTTTCAGTCCATTTGTAGACTGCCTTTAAAAATGTTTATTAAAGTTATTACACTCTAGTATTACAGTATTTTATCACAGTGTTTTACTTTCTTAATAATTCTAAATAAAATGGAATTGATCTTTTTCACTTACTCTTCCTTTCAGACATGTGGATGCTGTTTTACTGGTGTATATGTGAAATGCTAACCTGATTTTCACAACCATAGGCTACATTTCATTTCTCAGTTATTAAAAGCAGAAGCGTGCAACTTGAGGTTTATTATCCCATGTGGATTTAGACAGGAGACAAATCTTTCCTGGGACACAAATATAGTCATACAGGGACCCATCTTGAGTCAGCACATCTGGTTTACCTCACCTGCTCTGAAAGATTGGCGCTGATTAGAGAATTTTGGAATTGCATTGCAATATGTATTAAAACAAATCAGTAAGACCTTCTTTGGACTCACCTAAGGAGTCCAAAGAAACCCAGATATAAAATTGCTGAGTTTCATGTGTTACAGTTGCTTTCTCACTCTTATGCCATCTACTGTCAAAGGGAACAACAAATCATGACAACATGATTTAAAAAAATTTTAAAAAATAAATAAGGCTTCAAATAAATAGGATCACAAACTAAGGAATAGACTTTCAGTCCAAGTCTATTAGTGGAAATTATATTAATAATCAAAAAATAAACATAATTGAGGAAATTTAACCTCTGAAGAGCAAATGTATGCCTCCCAGATTTGAAAGGTGTGAGTTCTTCCAAAGAGTCTGCAATCATGTGGAAAGAAGGTCTCTCAAATAACACACCTTTGGATTTTCAAAATCTGTTACAATGTTTTTGAAAGAAACTAAGCTTTCGTGTGGAAAAGTAGTAAGTTGTCTTGTGGATCAGTACTTGGTAGAAAAGTAAATAACCAATTACAGCAATAAAGGCTCAATTTCCAAAAAGAAAGAGAGGATTCTTAAGGGAGTCCCATATGGAACTGTCTCAGGGACCAAGCATATTCTTAAATAGTCTGCAAAAGAGACTGAATTATTACCCAAAAAATATGCAAGTAATACAAGAATAGCCTTGATGATCAAAACTAAAATCGACCATAGTGTTCTGAAAGAAAAAAATCTCAAATATTTTGTAATGTTGAGCAGCAGATTAATAAAATGGAAAATAAAATTCATTGTCAGTGGTACAAACGCCCTCACCTATACATACAAATGAAGAACTGAATTAATTTCTACCACCAAAGGAAGATATCTGTATGTCACAGGTTTTGAAATTTTCATAGCATTGCTTAGTCAAAAGGAAAATTGAATGCCAGGAATTTGTGGAAAGAAAATAGGAAATAAAACAGCAAACTGCTATATTCATGTACAAATTCCTGATGCCAACACCTTTTAATTATTATGACTTGTTCTGGTCATTCCACCTCCATAAAGATACATTAGAATAAGACAAGAAATTATACAAAAGGCAACAGGAAGGGTTAAGAAACTGGAGAGGCTTCTTTCTACACAAGCAGAGCCTAAACTCACTAGAATTTAGCCCAAAACCGCAAAGGAAACACATAACAGAAACATGGCAAAGAAGGTTAACATTCAATAACTTGTCATTGTTTCTCATAACACCAGACCTGGAGTGAACTAAATCAAATCCTGAGTCATCAAGTTAAAAACAAAGAGTGGAAGTATTTTTTTATTTCAAAATAAAAACACATATGAAAGGTTCACGGATGGGTAATAAATACAGCAATGAATAGGCAGCCTCTGTAAAACTCATGGCCCAGTTCATATCCTGAGGAAAATATTCTATTGAATTTTCCTGCTTTATCCTCTTTTCTAAAATAGCCACTTTGTTCATTTCTACAGAGAAGGGACAGTGACTTAATTTCTCTATGCCAGATCTTCTGAAGCTGTAGTGCCCTCAGGTCATACACAAGAACAGGAGGAATCTCCCAGACTTGTTATAAGCATGATGAAAGAAAACTGGTTGAATTTTCCCTTGGAATCCATGCTACAGTCAAGGTCCATCCAAACCTATAAGCTCTCCCCAGCAGGATTTAATGGGAATAAAATCACCATATTAGGAGTCAAGAGCATCTGGCAGTATGGTCAGTGCCACAGGTCTCCCCTTATGACTACCGAACTACAAAATAGATAAAAAAATACTAATGGGACCACCCTGCAGAAAGCTGTCAGCCTTTCAAAGGGCAGTGACAAAAGCTATCTTAAGATCAAGTCTGGTTTTATTGGCAATTTCTTTAACTTCAGAAATTCCTTTAGAAAGTTACACTATATATAGTTCTTACTAACCTTATTTTTAAAGTAACCGTGTTGAATTTAAGAATTTGTTGAAAAGAAAGACTCTGCTATTGTAAGGAGGTTGTCATTGTCGAGGGATAGGGGTCAGCTCTAGTCATTAATCCACTTTCCAAAAGTCTCATTATCAAGAAACAGGAGTTCCAAAGACAGAATTAGGTCTGTAAAAAACTTTTGCTAGGAATTTTTCAGGTTTGTCTTGCAACACATCATAAATATAAAAAGAATGAGATAGTATCTTTGAAGATTTAGAGAATTTTACCTTACCTCATCTGATAGGTTTTATATCATAAGTCAAAAAAACACACAGGGAGTGAAAAAAACATTGTGCAACAAGACCAAGATAGAAGAGAAGGCAGTGATTCAGGAATGATAACTACAGATATTTGATGGTAACAGCAAAAAATGCCATCTCTTCACACAGCATCTGAGTACTGACCTAAATGTTATTGGCAATGCTAGGCACTCATGCACCTGCTAAGGCACCTGCACTGCATCTCCACTAATGAATGGGGAATGACATGAACTGGGAAGGCAGACAGGATGTCTACAGCTGCACAGTCAGAAATGATTCCCACAGCTCCTCTGAGCCCTGGAAATGCTGCAGCAGAAAATTCTACCCATGGCTGCAAAAGCAGTACTGCATTGGAAAACCAGACAGAAACGGTTTGAAAGCACTTCCTTGAAAAAAAAAAAAAGAAAAATCTTATTTTTACTACTTTTAGTTATTGCAGACACACTTTCAAATTGAGCATTGCAGACTTAAATGGGGTCATCACTCATAGACTTTTAGAAATGCTGAACTTCCACATCTATCAATGGAAGCTGGATGCTAGCAAGAACCAGATTTACACTTATCCAGTTTAGAGTCATCATTTTGGTTGCTCTGATAAAATCTGGTTCCAGTTAAGCCACGTGTTGTTTTTGACTCAGTAGGACCAGCATTCTTCAGAACAGAAGAGAACTCCTTCACTCCCCTTGCAGGTTCTTTATCAACTGGCTCTACTTTACCCTTTCATTCCCATGTTCATTCTCACACATTTACAGGAAAGCACATATATATTTCCACACATTTCATGTATGTGTCTGTAGCACTCTTCTAGTCTATGCTGGTAGATACTTCCCTGGACATCAAGGGTAGGATTTTTCATACCTAACTCCACCTATGTCAGAGTTTATTCTAACTATTTAAGTAAGAAAACACTTCCAGAATATAACTTATAATAGTGATGTTTAAAGTTTACATACCAGTCCTCTAAAAGCTGCTTTAAATGTCATTCCTGTAACTGACCATTATCTCTGAGTCACCACAGTAGACTTTAAAAAGTACTTAAAAATAAATTACATACTGCACATTTTTATAACCAAAATAACCTGCAAGGTCGATTTCAGTGAATCAAATCATAGCAGCTTTCTTACAGACAAATAAAAAAATTCAAAGCTTTTTGAAGCTGGCAACAGGTATTAGAACTTAAATGGCAAAAAATCTTTTGGAACAGTTCCTCTGAAAATGTTTGGAAACCTCCTAAAAGCACGTCATAGAAATTGTACAATAAGTCCCCTTGAAGGTGGGTACCATTAATTTTGCTACCATAGCAATGTGTCCTTTTTTTGATTAGACAAACACAAAATTTTGCAATTTTGTCCGTTCATTTTTTGTTTCAATGTTAAATAATACTAGGTATTGTTATCTCCATTTAAACACTAGTTTCACACTGCATATGAATAGAATTAAGAATATACTTTATTGGTAGAAAAGATGTGAACAAGTAAGAGCACACAAACACTGCAATTATGAAAAAATCAAAATATCCTACTTACTTTTCATTCTATTTATTGGTTAATATCAATCACTAAAGTTATTCATGGTTGGGACAAATAATAATTGAAAAATCCAGGAATTTCAGATTTCTAGTAAAGCAAGACTAAAAGTTTGAAAGCCATCAGGTACTAAAAATTCTGTGAAATATTTGTGATGCAATACAGTGGAAAACTAAAATGGTAGGGAAAGGAAACAAAACATTTGGCTGCATTGCTTTTCTACTGAAGACAAACAAATTCTATGTCTTGGAGACAACAGGCTGTCAGTAGCTGCAGATCAGGTACATTTTCATTCAAATGCAAATTTAAGAAAAAATTTTGCTGATCTCTGTGCAGATGGTCAAGCCTAGCTCTAGCAAAGTTCTTCCCATTGTAATTTTAAATGTCTTCCATGAGAAAAGTGAACTATTGATTTTGGGAAGGAAATAGTTTTTTGCATGGCTTAACTAAAAGAAATAAGGATAAAACCCAGATCAAATAAAAGGATAAAACCCAGATCAAATAAAATCAAACATCTGTCTTCTCAAGTTGCACCTTCAGTTCCCTTCCTCCCAGCCACTGCACAGGGTGCCCATAGGCACAGTCACAACAGAATTCCATGTCAGTGTTCCTCAGATGATTAAGCCCCTGTCTGTGGGCATCAGCAGAAACATCACAGTCATTACACAGCTGACCACCTGAGCACCTAAATGTGAGCCATCCCTCTCCATCAGGCCCTCACCCAGTGTTTGTTTCCAAGCACATCTACACTTGTAGGCTCTGCTCAAGAACAGGAGCATTGTAAGCTTTCTTTACACCACCTGCCTGGAAAGTGGAAAAATCTGCTCAATAGTGTGTGAGTTTAGCTGTAGTAAAAAGATTTGTGAACCAGTCCTAAATGATGGATAGAGCCTGTTTCTTTATTCCTAGAGGGACTATTTGAGTGAAATGCATACACAGCCCTGAAATCAAGAATGGGAGGCTTCTGTCTATGAAAGACCTTTTCACATAGCATGTACATTTCTATTTCTATTTCTACATTTCTATGTACATTTCATAGGCTTTCTATTGAAGCCTGTGAAAGGCTTCAGCTTTCTATGTGTTTGAACTTTCCCACAGAGACATATAGGCACTCTGAGCAGGAGGGAGTAGAGTTAAGAGCAGAAATAAGGCACGGTGCTCTCTGTGACCTCTGTGCCAGACAACAGTCCTGAGCACAGCCATTTCACTGGTCTAGAAGTGGCAGTATTTGCTGTATTTGTGCAGTATTTGTCACTAACCTACCTGAAGTGTCTCTGAAGCAAAGGGATCACTGTGAAGAAAAAGTGCAGAGCGTCTCTGGCCAGATGGCTGCATGTCCATAAATCTCAGCTGTACACGCAAGAGCAGAGCATGTCTGACACCTCTGGTCACGCAGCTGACCGTGGGAAGCATCAATGCTGCCGGTATTGCAAGAAGTCTTGAAATACCAGGCATGTTCTGCAAAATCCCTGTGATCAGGATTTACGTTAGAAAGAGGATTTTGTTGGAAATTTAGGTCTACAGTAACCCCATTTTTTAAATCTGTATTAATGACTTACATATTTAAAGTCCACCTTGGTCCTAGTAAAACACTTCTGTATTTGGCTCTGGCCTCTTGCTGCTGTGTGCGGATGTGTTGGCTCAGCAGTGTTAACAGGAGCAGAAGGCAATAAAAGTTTATTTTTGTTTTAAACAGTGTAAGCCAATCTGCCCTAGAACGTGCACAGAGAGTTGTTACATTATTTAACAAGGTGCCACTTTTACTTGGTCACTTTTTTAATAATAACTACATTATGCTGCTAGATGTGCCAACTAACATAAGTTTTCTTTCCTCCAACTAAAGATCACACTGTGAAGACTTTCTTTGCCAGAACATGGGATTATTTATATCTAGTAAGAACTTCTATGAACTAGTTAGTGTTGCCAAGCACTTACTCTTTTGCTGCAGATGGTTATGCTAGGGCAGAATTACTCTTTTTAAAGTTACTTCTATACTTTAAAATATGCATTAACAAAAGAATACAAATTGAAAATAAACCACAAATGTAGTTCCAATGCTGTGGTTGTCCAGTTAAGAAGGGAAATATAAGGCTTATTCAGACTTTCCTGAATGCTTCCACAACAGAGTTAGAGTGTTCATTTCCTAAAAGGCGAAACCAAACCCAAGAAGATTAGTAATTAAGGGATTGGCATTCTAAACCTGAAAGCTCTAAGACCCATGCTAAATGACTAACAGCCCATTCAGCACCTATTTCTCACCCAGATATATGGAGAAAATTACATTCCTGTTTCAACCAGCAGAAAGAAACAAAATATTATCATTGACAAATTTGCTCCCATTGCAAGTGCGAAGCAGCACAGGCATCCAGCATATGTGCCTTTACACATTTTGTCCAAACTGGCAAATCTGTTTAGTTGGGATGGGAGCAGATTGGGTTGAAGAACAACTTGGAGTGCGACAGTAGGAGGATACACTACCAGCATTATAGCATTCCGAAAGCACTCCTCAAAGGGCAGAGGAAAACTGCATGGCTAAGGAATGCCAGCATCTGTAGCCAACGGCGTGTAAGACAAGCATTATATCCAGCTGCTTTCAATTCCCCAGCTCAAAGGAGCAAAACCTCATTCATAACAGAGGCAGCCTGTAGCATGAATCTGGGGTATGGTGTAACCTCAGACCTCTGCTTCTGCATGCTGTGGGAAAGAAGGTTTTCACCTCTCTGTTCTTAGGTTGAAGCTCTGCTTAGCATCATGGGGGAAAGCGTGATGGCAGGAACCACGAGCCATTCTTGTCATACCATAGACAATGATAAAAAGGAAGCAGACACTGAATGTAAATACTTAGGCATGTTTGTGTGATTCCTTCTTTAAGTTGTTGACTGGTCTAGTGTTCTGGCTGCTTCTCTAACACTAAAAAGAGTCTATGGGAAGTATAGCTGAATGCATGGAACTTGTCTTGTGGCATTGAAAATGTCTTTAATATAGGGCCTTTTAACTTCTGAATTATGAGAATTGATAGGCATTTCTGAAGTAAAGCAACTGGGGCTCAAACTGGACATTAGAAAACATCTCTCCTGGGAGCACAAGATAACAATCACAGAGGCTGTAGGATCACCATTCCTGGAGGTTTGTTGAAAACCTTTGGAGACTTCCAAGATCCAGCTAGGCAAATTCAAGGCTGATCTGATCTAGTTTTGGCAATAGCCCTTCTGTGATTAGGCTTATCTGAAGACTTTAATAACCTAATAGCTGATAAATTTAATATTTGTTTTAAGTATTTTTTCATAGACTCTGAAGCATGATTAAGTCTCACCAATTAAATGGTTGATAAGGGCTGATTTCTCTGCAAGTGAAAGAGTAGCAACAACTGTTTCCCAATGTTCTTGGCTGTATCTGGTAAAAATGCTCAGCACACAGAGTACAGCCTGTAGATGCTATCAAACTGAGTTTTGAAAAATAAAAAATATCTTGTCTCCCTGTGTGTTTCTTTGAATCTCAGTAATTGCACCCTTTCTTTGACTGCTTTTTGCAGCTTCTCTTTTTTAACTGATATTGTGCATGCAATACAGTATCATTTCCAGTTTGAATCCTTGATCAGCTCCACTTGTCCATTGATATCACATTCAAGCTGCTTACATTCACCTTTACTATCTACTATCTACTACTACACTATCCATACTTACCTTTTAGTTCCTCCCTTTCTCTTCTCTTCACTGTCCCAAAGGTATACCTTTCCTTCCTGCTACTACTATCAATTTACAAAAAAGAATGTTTATTATTTGCCTTCTTCTATGCTTCTTTCTTCTTTATTAGTACATATTAATTTTATCCCTGTTTTGTTTCGGGTTTTTTTTTTTTCTCATTATGTAGTTACATTCTTCAGGGAGGAGCTATTTTGAAATCAATGCACTTTACATTTTTTCTATTTGTAACTCAGATTAGCAGAGTAGAGCCTGTCAGGAGAGAAAAAACCTTTGGATTACTCCTTCTTTGTCAGCTAATCTCACTGAAGCATATGCCATTGTCAACTAATACATAGAAGTTTTCTCTATACTCGTGTTCTTACATCATCTCTGCTAAAATATGTTCAGGTAAATCTGACCATGACTCATATGTTTGCCTTAACAGTTATTTAGTCCATTATGTTTACACCTTAATATTATATTTAATATAAAATCTATACTATTTGGATGTTTTACTTGAATGTGTTATGTTTGATATAAATGAAACTATTTCAGATTTAAGCATTTTGGGAAATACATTGTCTTGCTATGTTTTAATCAAATGTGGCTCACTTTTGATACTCTGTACATTTTTAAAAGTCATTTCAGCTTTGGTAGGACTTGTCCTTCAATCTCATCTATTCCTGGATTTGAAGGGAGAGAAGCATACTGTACACTTAGGCTGCTGGGGTGCCATGCTTGACAAACATAAGCTTTTAAGAACAAAATCCACCTCAGTTTAAGCAGCATTCCTAAACCCGCCAACTGTTTACTTGAATCAAACCCAAATTGTTCAACCAGTCTTCTTTTAGCCAGAAGATATTATCTTTTCAGAGACCACCATGGCACTGAAAATTCTAAACTCTCTGATCAGCTGTCAGATGCCAGCTGCCAGCTCATTGCATGCTCGAAGATAACTAGAAACTCTATGTCTAGTTTAAGGCAGTTTCAAGCCTTCAGAATGCTGGGTAGCTCCAATAGGGGTTTATTCCTCTAAACTCACCTCCTTCACAGGAGACATTTTCCTGGGACTTCATGACTAGACAGTCAGAAGTTTTGAACTGTAGAAAGCATTTCTTTCATATGTCAAATCAGTTTCATCTAGATGCAGTTTCTTTGCTGCTACAATCAGCTATCGACTGATCATTAATTCAATTTTATTAATAGGGAGCTTTTTGGACCTTGACTTATAACACTGCTTTAATGCTTCTTCAAGCAGAAGGTTTTCCCTTCTTGAGCAAAGATAAAGCTTAAGTCACAGGGTAGTATCAGGAGAGCATAATCATCTTTTCCTATTTTCCTTTCACAATGCAAATCAAGGAACCCAAATGATTTTTACATCCTTCTTAAACTCTAAATGGAAAAATGTATTCAGGGACAGATGGAATTCTCTATCCACATGGACTTTTTGTCTCATCTCAGCTGCAAGCTGTTCAAGCCACTTTCCAGTAAGACCATTAGACCTCTCAGCTGGCACAGCTTTCACTTATCTTGTACATTCTCTAGTCCTGTTCCAATGTCTCTGGTCTATTATTTAATTTGGCAGACAAACACACTCAACTGTCCCAAATATATTTTCTGGCCCCCTGTGTTTCATTAGCTGCCAAAATGTCAGTATAACCCGCAGCAAAGGAAGTAAGAAGGACTTTTTGTATGAATGTATCTGATTCATTAATCCACTGGGGCAAGTTTTCTTGTTTCTTTCTTAAAAAGTGAATTGTGACTCATAGACATGTTTAGTGCCATAATAGAACACCCATTTCTTGTTTCAAAAAGCTGACCTAAGAGATTGTGACATACTGCTCTATAGCACCTTTAGGAAGTGGCAGTTCCCAGGAAACAGGAGGCATTTCTGGATCACAGAAGCAAGGACTTCATCAACAGCTCCCAGAATGGCATATTGCAGTATTCTTGTAATCTTAGTTGTGCTAAGAGATCTGACTGCATATTATTTTGCAGTTGTACAATGACCAAGTATCTCCTTCTGCATTTCCCGCCAGGCTTCCTTGTAAAGTTGTAATATGACAGTATCCCAGTAAAAGGAAGAATTTAGTTGAAAACATTTCACTGAAAAGCATTCTCAAACAATACCTTTTCTGTCAGCCCAAATGATAAGCAATACTAAACTTTTCACCAGAACTTCTTGTTTGTTGCATGAATATAAAGAGGTACTAAATGTAAATACTGATTTTCTTTAGAAAATATTATGGATTTTAAATACTATACTCACAGCTGTTTTCTCACCCTTTGTGGAGCTTCAAAATAACAACAGGTTACATTAACAACAATGCATAATAACAACAGCATATATTAATTCATGCATGACATTTTGCACCTGTGGAGATACTTTCTACAGAAATTTTAGTATATATATATTTTGTCTTGAATTTTTAACATTTGGGTTTATTAAAAAGGAAAAAAACCATTTAGGTAGACTGTTTCACCTACAATACTTATTCAATTGCTTCTTTTTGCAAATAGCTGACTTTTCTGGAAAACTAATGCACTAAAACCACATCAGTTTAAATATTGCAGACTGCTATCCCATCAGAGCTAGAAGTCTCTTCAACTTCTATCAGTATGTTTCCTGAATATGGAATCATATATTTATGAGACAAACATCTTTTGACTCTGAGCTTTTATCAGTATGTTGCTGCTATCCAGCATATTGCTCCATATATATTTTAATATTAGACAGGAGAAGAAAGTATTGTGACATCTGGTAAAATCAAAATACTGGTGAATCTCACTTAGGAAGAGAAGCTCTGTGCTTCTGCCCAGGCAATATCAAAATCTGTTGTGCTGTTTCTAGGGATAATAGTAAGAGCACCCACATTGTGGTAGAAAAGAATGTCTCATATGGCTTAATGGAAGAAATAAATTATGATCAACAAAGTAGCAAAAATAGCACATTGATTTTCAAAAGGTGGCTAATGCTAACTTCTTAACTACCTGCAGTCCTTGTTCCAAACCATAATTAGAAAGTCTTATCAGAAGCTCTGTAAATTAGCACTGAAACTAATTTGGTCACGTGGCCTATAATGCCTAGTGACTAGTTTAGACTGGAAAGGAAGGCTGGCAGCCAGCAATGTGGCCTCAGTATGCTGATGCACTGCAAGCTCCATTCTTCCCACTCTCACATATGAACATGAAATCAATTTTCACTGGTTTAATTGCCATTTAATTGTGAAGATTTTCCCCTACAAACTCATTTGCCACTAGATGCCACTAAAGGTTAAACAGGCTGCACAGAAGGCTGAGCATTGACAGCATTGTACTGATAGTGTCCTGCCTTGATGTCCACAAGATGCACATCTTTTGAGAGAGAGGCAAGAATTCACACTTCTATTGGATGTGGCTATAAAATGGATGGAGCTGGCCACATATGCTTAATCATAAATGTCACAGTGTCTGGAGATGGTTTAGGGATTTATTGAATCCCTCTAAGCCACAGGAAAATGAATTAAACATATCAGGGAATTCCTGTGGGTTCACAGTTTCTGAACGAAATTGTGCCACTGGGATGGAAAGGAGTATAAGAAAGGTGTAAATGAGACAGCAGTTAACTCTTCTGAAGCTTGTTTTAGACCACAAAGGAGTAAAAATATATGTAGAAGATGGACATGTAAAAATTCCCAGCATAAGAAAGTTAAAAGGAAAATGCTTTAAAGTTCTGATATGGGTCCATACTGCTGCTGAGAAAAAAAATCTCTGCTGGTTTTGAGGTGAGGGAGAGTTGAGAGGAAGGGAGAATGTAGCATGCTTTGTTTGCTGGGTTTTCTATGTTCCCCAAAGATCCTTCTTCTTCTTTCTGTTTTATGGGGAACCATTTACACTGTCTTCAGATTGTACCTGTCTATCCTAACTGTCATGCAGAGAGTGATAGCAAACTGCATTGTCCAAGGAGAGCTCTGAAGTCCCTTATGTTAAGGAGGTAAAATCCTGTCAGTGCCATTTCCTTTGAATAAGACATGATGTTCTTTGGAAACACATGGTTTGATGTTCACAATATGCTTACACACCACTCAGAGTTTTGACTTGGTTTGGACATTTGGTTACTTCCCAGAGATTAGATATGCCCCAAAGAAAGGAATCTGTGGCCAGCATATTTTTCTGTGTGTCAGGCCTTCAGGTTTTTTTACCTATGCATGGGCTATTCCTCTCAGAAATGGTTTGTTGGTTTTTTTTTTGCTGGAATTTAGGATTGAAGACATTGTTTCTGTAGTTCTATGTAACTCAAGGTTAAGACAAGCAATGTTAACACCATCACTAATATGTTGCATGTTCAAACTTGTAAATAATTTGGGGATAGCTATATGAAAATGCAAAAGACTGTGGATTACTCTACTACTCTGTGGAAGTCTGAAAAATGTTTATGAAATTTTTAATTGTCCCAACAGTTTGAAAAACACTTGTCCCCTATGAATTTTTCTCAACTAAGATGGCTGTTTAGGATATACTTTTCAAGAAGTATAAAACTCCATGTTTGCTAATGAGTCTATGCAGGGAGAGTGAAGCACTATAAAGCTTCAATATTAGCTACAACCCTACTGATTGGCTTACATTTCACCAGAAAAGATCATCTAAAAAAATACTGTGATTTGTGTTAGTTGTTGTGGCTTATGGCAGTTGGCCTTGGCAAATAATGTAAATATGGTGTAAACGAGCAAATTCATTTTAGCAATGTGGAAGTTCTATAGGGGCTTTCTTATTTGTGCCAGAAAAAAATATTTTTTTTTTCTGGCACAAATAAGAAAGCCCCTATAGAACTTCCCCAGGCTATTTCCCCAATTTCCTTCATATGAGTGCTAAAATGTGTCTGACAAAAAACAGGTTTAGGACATGTTTGTCTAAGCCTCTGTACAAGTCAAAAAGAGCAACCAATCAAGTATCACTCTGTCTGCAGCTTAAAGCAGAGATGGGTAAGATTTTCTTTTATAGGGTAGCACAATGTCCAGTACTACAGAAATCCACTGCACTCATGTCAACTTCCCATCTGCAAGCTGATTCCTGCAGACCATTCTGCCTCCCTGCACTTTAGGTGATGAAACTCTATCCTTGAATCTTGGTGAGGGAAAACACTGCTTTTTGCTCTGATAATACCAGTGGCTGTGACTTAAATGAGAAGATGGGAATAGAGCTCTCATGGACACACCCAAATCATCACTTACACAACAGCACATGTAGAAAGAAGGAGAGGAGACAAGTGCCAAACATCCAAATAAATGGCACTATTCACACAAGCCAAAAAGGAGTAAAGATTCAGCATGTCCAGAACTAGAGAGTGAACTGAGGCAGGGAATGTCTGCAAGGAACAAGTATGTTGATGAGAAGCTGCCTTCCTTACTGCTATGCAAAGCTAAGATCTATTGACAATCCAGAAGTGAACTGTATTTGCTGAAAAATCATTTCACTCAGCAGTGTTGGCCAGTGGGAAACTGGGAAATGCTTTGGAAAAATAAAACTAAAAACTATAAAGTAACCAAGATCTAGCTTCTTGATTAAGGATTTATTTATTTATTTATTTATTTATTTATTTAGTGTTGTTTCCTTTACCGTTTTTAAGATTTTGCTTTCAAAGTTGGACAAATTTGGAAAGTACAGAAACTTCTCAAAAATCATTTTAATTTGGGAAAAAATAAGGAAAGAAAAGATCTTTAGCTTCCATCCAAGTGGGTTTAAAGATGCAAAGTGTCTGTATGTACAGCTTGATATTTCATTACAGTGCTTTGGCACAGGAAATTTTATGAAATAATGATTATTTGGAGCTTTTATGGCATTTGGCTTTGTTCCATATAGGAGAGATATCAATATTGCACCTGTTTATGTCATTCAAAAAATTATTTGGCTTTAGTAAAGAGAAGAGTAATCACAGCTAAACAAATTTCATATTCAGCACCTAAAAGGCATATTTTTATCTGATTTAGGGAAAAAAGGGTAAATATTGTGGTTGCTTCCCACCATGGCTCTCCTGTTAGGAGACATTGGTATGAGAAATGCCTTCAGGCACGTCTAACCAGTTTCACTAACCCCACATGCAAAGCCTCTCACTGTGGATCCAAACACTGTCTCCTGTCTGCCACTTCCAGTGTGTACTGCAGCCATGTGTGGTCCTTCAGCTGAAGAACTTGGGGTACTTTGTGCTTTTTTCAATCACTGCTCCAATTGCCACCAGTCAGTCAACGAAAATTGGCTCAAAGAGTGTCAGCTTAAGGAAGTGCAAGACCAGTAACTTCCTACAGACTTTCAACATCAGATCAGGCAAATAAGGGTTCTCAAACAACCTCTGAGTTATACAAATGTTTTTCCTTTCAAACATAGAGAAATGCATTTCCTCTATGTAAAATAGTATCAATGAGATGCCAATGTCTGTTGCCATAGTTCCTTGCTTAAGGGACCATGTGTTTACTTTCCTTCCCAGCATTATGAGGTCATACCTTCATTGCAGAGAGTTTGGTAGAGATCTATTTTTAGATGCATTTCTGCAATTGCATGAATGACAATTACAAGCAAAATAGAACCTAAGGTGGTACTGCCTTCAAAACAACTCAACAATCGCCTCCGGTAAGCAGAGATAAAAGATGGAATAAAAAATTAGGAAAGAAGAGGCCATTTTACATCTCTGGAAAGAAATAACAGATCATCTTCACACTTACATTTTAGATTCTGTGATTATAGAAGTCATCAATTTATATTGTTTAAAAGTTGTCTTAACTTTAACTCTTGTAAAAAAGTCCAGAGGTGTGCAATTGGAATGAACTGCAAGCTAAAGAAAAAGAAGTATACAGAAAGATCCAGGGAATTATGTTATTTTTGCTTACAGCAGAGCTGACTGAGTTGTGGGAGGAAAGACGAGCCAATGGTCTTCACATACTTTAAGTGAAACTGTCAGAGAAAAAGAACATAAACTGCACTCTTTGTTCTCTGAGAGAAGAACTAGGGGTAACATGCAAAAATTGTAGCAAAGATCTATATTAGACATTATAAAAGAGATGTATAACTGTCTGGTGGTTATTTACTAGAATAGCTTGCCCTAGGACCATGAAATTAGTGTGACTCTTAGGTTTCAGGAAGAAGTAAGATGGTCATCCTTCAGGGCTGGTTCAGAAACAGCTGCTCTTGTCTTTGTCTTTGACCTGCAACGCTGTGTCTGGCCTTACTTTCTATAAGTCCAGAACTGGCCCAGAACCAGGAGATGCAGCAGCTGGCATAGCCTGTGCTGTCAGAAGCTGGCATGGTGTGCCTGCCAGCCCAGAGTATCCTATGTAGGAAAGCTGCCATAAAGTGTATCAGACAAGTACTGCTGGCTCAGTCTATCTGTTAGCTTCCATATATACTATGGCAGGGATTAAACATTTAATTCATTTGAAGAAGTGTTGCACAAGAGGCAGAGAGAGAGAAGAAAAACCTCCAAGAGGACAGGAAAAGGTCTTTATGAAAATTTGGAATCCTACTAATATTTTTTCAGATTGGGAAAGTTTTGACAGCTGATTCTCTGAAGTGATACAAAATCCACTATAACATACATACAATTGGTAACATAGATAAAATTAGTCCATACTGTTTGTATGTGCTTTCAAGTGCCTTTGGTGTATTTGGTCTAAACTGGAAAACAGAGTTTTTTATGGATATAGATGGATATGGATATAAATGGATATAGATAGTTATTTATATATATGCTTGCATACTAATATACATACATACATACATGCCATAATACAAAATTTCCTAGTCATTATTAACACAAAACTGTCCATATAACTAACTATGTGTATAGCTATAAATATATAAGATTTCTATGTATATATATGCAAAAATGTAACAAAATATTGCAGCCAAACACACTTTGTCTTTCAGATTACTGTTATTTTTGTTCAATGGATCAATCCTCAGAAGGAGCTTCACTTTCATGAGACTTTTTGGACCACTCACTGCCGTATATATTCTGGCTTTTTAAATCATTAAGGCCTATACAAGGGTCTGTTCTGCTTTTCTGTCCACTCTGCGGTCTTCAGTGCCCCAAAAATCTGTTTTACCTTCAACTTAAAAATTGGATTGTATTTCTCTTTTGTCCATCATACCAGACTGTTAGGGGGACAAGGCAGCTGGATTTTGTTCAAGTACATTGTACATTGAAGACCTCACTTCTAGGACAACCAATAATCACTGTACATTTAGGTCAGTATCTTCTTGTCATTTTAACCAAAAGGAAAACTTATAGAACCCTTTTTTAATAGATTTCATATTGGGTTGAGAGAAAGAGTTTGGGAGTATTGAAGCCAACTGTTCCTGCCATTTCCAGCACATTTCATTTTCATCTACTTGTAGTGAAATGAAACACAAAAACCACAAAATAAAGTATGGGAAGAAAGGAGAAGTAATGCTTTTGAGCAATAGCTCATTGCTTAGAATAGAGGGGGTGGGGGACAAGTATTCAATTCACTTTTTTCTTCAAATCCCACCTTTCAATGCCTGATAGGACTGCATTGTGGGTTGTTCCAGAGGAAAATGTTCTCGAGCTCTTCTATTCATGCTATTCCAATGTGTATAAAATGCTGAAGCATTCACAGAGAGCCATACTGGCACCTCTCAGGAGAGCCACTGTGTGAGCAAGAGATGTGATGTCTCTCACAGGGTGAGACAGAGAGAAGCACATCTACAGAGGCACAAGGAAGAGAGCAAGAGGCAACCCACAGGGCACTAGACCTTGATGAAGGGATGGATACCCATACCCGTGGGTATGCCTCTTTCTGCATGTGTACTGCAATGTCTGCTACCTGTGCAGCAGGGCTTGGAGTGGGGCAATCAGCAGTCCCAGAGCTGATCACCAGCTTCTTCTGTTTATCCAGTACAGATGCTCTTTAAGTGGATGATACAATACTTTTTCTCCACCTTCCACATATGTCTTTACCACCAGTGGTTGTCTGCAAAACTTCTGAGATCCTTCTAGGGCATCTCCTGACATTCTCTTCCAGAAAGGAGCATGGCATCTGCAGGAAAGCAGAAATCAGTGTGAATCCTAACTGCTTACAAGGACAGTATGAGCAGCCAAGGTGATTTTTGTCATGATCTGAACACCTGTGACTTAAATTTACCCATCTGAGCTGTTCATTCTAGGTTTCCCTTATAACCAAAAGACATAAATAGGCATACATAGAGCACAGTTCACCTTATTTATTTCATGCTTGAGCGTGTCTAAAATAAGATTAATGCAGTCTATCTGAAGTTACTTCTCCTGTTGACTATCAAAGGAATTCAGGTGCCTAGTGCAGTACAAAACCTTCTTTATGCAAAACTGGAGAGAGTATCTCGCTCCAAACTCAGACTAGTCTGTGAGGTTCTAGCAGCCCTGATAATAGTTGACCAACCACTATTTAAAGAAGCACTCACTGAGACTCTCTCTCTCCCCTTACCAATAGGCTCTGAACAGTGGACACTGAAAGGCTGAAGAAAAAAGCACAGATTTTCTTGTTAGCATGGTTACCTTTTACACTGTGATTCAAATTCTGGAGGGCTTGTTTCCATCTGCTGTGCTTAACCAGCCACATGGTCCCAAATAATAATGGATTTATAGAGATAGATCACGGAAGATGGTGGATGATTTTTCAAACTTAATTCTCCCCTGACACTGGTGTTAACATGAAACCTGATATGATCAGCTTATAAACCACTTTTTGGGGATGTATATGTTATATTCAAGCACTCACCCTCTACTGTGAGCCTAGTATTGTAAAATGCCATAAATGTAGTGTAGTGTAGGTAAAAGCTCAGACAGGGATGAGTAAGGGTTAAATGTTTACCCATCCACAACTTTGACCAGGCCTGGCTCCACTACTGACCCTGTAGCTACACCCATTCTGCAAAGTGAATGGGGCACACCTCAGGGCAACACCCACACCTCACTGATTTGCCTGACAAAACAAGTGAGTATGGGCTGAAAGCAGAGTGAGGCACAGCAGAGCTGTGAGAGGCCAATCCAGAGAATGAGGAAGAGCTGCCTGGGAAAGGGACCTCTTTGAATCTGGGCTCTGAAGAGCAAGTTGGTAATGGCATGGTAAGACCAGTAAAGATGTCAGTCTAAATAGAAAAAGATCTCAGATGTACCAAAGGAAAGTACAAAAAGAAAAAAAAAATTATAAAAGGTAGTAACTATCACAATATTTTGTATCTAAATTATATTGTTGCAGATTCCTCATGAATTTTGTTTTATCTACAGATAATCTGGGTTTTCTTCTTTTTTCCTAAATTGATTCTTTATAGGATTTGTGTGGGTTTTCTCTTGTTTCCATGGTATTTATTATCCAGCCATTTGCTTTCTATTCTGAGTTGAACACAGAATGAAAAGCTTGAGTTACTGGGGCAAGATTACTACTTGCTGTAAATCAGGACAGTAGTATCAACTTCAATGAAGTCACTGGTCATTTATATCATCTGACCTTTGTAATTTTATGATGTAGCATATTATGAAGAAACCTTGAACAGAAAGGCCATTTGTTTGTTAGGCATCTTTGTGTTTGTTAGTATTGACTTCCAGAATAAATGAATAATATGAGGCAGCAAATGCACTACCAGAATTCAGTCATATAATGCATTACAAAAGAGAAGGCAAAATAAGGACAAGCTGGACAGCTCCAGGCTCACTGAACAAATGGTAAATGCAAGAACTTGATGGTTTTGTTTTCACAGAATTTAAAGATATTTTCAACATTTTCTTCTCTTTTCAAGGAAAGATGTAGGTCCTGCAGCTTAGGCACGACAGCACTTAGCACAGGCAGTGTCCTGCATCTTCATTGATCCCTACAACCTGTGAGTTCCTGTATTCACAGATTTGTACTGCCACAGACAGAATCAATGGTGATCATTTTGTTTTTCTGTTTGGCTTTTTTTTTAAAACCTCCTCCTTCAAAAACTGAGTAATTTCTTCTCTGAGACATGCTCAAATGGACAACTTACCCACCAGTGTGCTTATTTACCACCATGAGAACTTCTTCCCATTTGTGATGTTATAGCATCCCTATGGCAACTGCAGCACTTGCTTACTTTGGAAAGTCATTTTAGGAAAGTATTGAATTTATTTTTAGCTTCTTTTAGTGAAATCTAGCATCTGGAAATGAAGTGAGCCAGCACCATGTTACTAGCCAGAGCAATGCAGAAGAAAGAACTACTGGTTTAAATCATATTATTTTCATTATTATTTAATTCTTTCTGTACTTAATACCTGAGAATACCCAGCCTGGGTCTATGTCACAGATTTGTATGTTTAGGAACAGCAATAATGAAGAACCAAAAATCAGTTCAGATGTCACTTTTCTGTTTTTAGGCAAAAAAAAAAGTGAAGCTATATTGCCTCCTCAATGTATATTGTGATAATGGGAAAAGTAATTAAGAAAGTCAACAATAAACTCCACCTACCATCAGAAGCAGCAGGCATTAAACTCAGAAATTTGTTCTTTATTAATGGTAGGAGTCTCCATTCAGTCTTGGCATAATCTGGTAGTACCTATCTGATAGTCTAATTACTAAAATTATGAGCTTGCAAATCACATTTTCTAGTTACTTTTCTCTCCTGACACAAGTATTAAGTAACCTATCACACATGTTTATGATTTACTGCTCTTTTCCATGTTTCATGACTGTATTTGATCAATCCTGCTTCACAGGGAAGCTAGAAAATACTACATAAATTAAACCTGGAAGAGAAATTAATGTGCCTGCTTATCTATCTTCACAGGCAAAAGGGCAGATACTGAACAAAAACAGTGAGACACTGTGGCAGGTAATGTTGTAGTGCTTCAAAGTTAAGAGCACACTCCTAGTTACTGAGTTCCTAATGCCAAGGAAGGAGCTGAAGATGCTGTGCAGCAATCAGACAGAGGTTAGGCTCCTGCATCACATATCACAAGCCATCTAAGCCCTGAAACATTTTCACCAGACCACAAGAAGGAATAAGGAGGAGAACATGTCTGAAATCCTTTTCCATAGATGAAAATTAAAAAAACTCATGTGGCAGTAAGTTCTAAAAGTTTGATTCCTGCTGTGTAAAGAAGCACTTCCTCCTATCTATTTTAAGCTCACCTCGTACTAATGCCATTGAATGCTCTCTGGCTCCAGTAGGGTGAGACTTGATAAATAACAGTTCTGCCTTCACCTTACCCACTGCCTTCAGGAGTTTTAAACCTCAGGCTGTCATCCTTCAGACTTCTGTCCCCAGAAAGAGATCCCATCCCTTTAGTCTCTTCTCAGAAGATGGCAGCTCCATCTCCTATCATCATGCCTTGTCTCTGGCCTTGGGTTTCCAGGTCATCTCCTGGATCTCTCAGTCTTGATTTTTCTGACCCCTCAAAGGACTAAGTTTTGGAAAGCCCCCATCACCTGTTGGTTGTGGTACTGTTTTGTAAATAGCAGACTAGGAGTAGTTCCTAGGAGCCTCTGGCTTCCTCATGGAGGTTCTCATTTGAAAGCCATACAGCAGCAGTGGCAATCCATTTTTCATCTCTCTCAAAACAATTGCAGGATGCCTACTCTGTACATTTGACATCACCTTCATGAGGACCTGAGCTAGCTTAACATTGTCAGGATTGTTATTAAGCCATGTCAAACAGCACATGAAATTTTTTGTGTCATTTTGGGTTTTTAGCTTGCCTCAAACAGTCAAATATCTTTCTTTGATCCTTTCTCCTGAATTTAATGATGAACATGCTTTTTAGGCAACATGATGCTTTCTTGAATGTTTGCCAGCATGCTCAGAGCCTTGCTTATTTTGCATAAAATAACCATAATGATGTCATATACTTGAATCCTAAGAATAAATATACATTTTTTTTCTTCTTCTTCTTCTCCAAGCCCCCTCTATGTATAGATTTAGTGTGTTTCATAATGCTCTCAGCTTTTTTTTGGCAGCTGTGCTCCGGAACATTTTTGGCATGAACACTTACTTCTTGGCACTAATGCAAGCTTTTATTACACTATATATATTATTTCTTTTCAATTGTTCTGGTTTACTATATAAATGTGTCTTACAGTTTTCTTTCAGTGGAGTAGAGTCAAAATGCTTAAGTTCTTGCATTAATAGGCAAGGAATTTCCATGCATATGCTTTTCTTGCATTCAAAGGTCTACACATTTATATACTCCAAGTGCTTTTGTTCATAAAATGTGGGAAATACAACCATGAGAACAGGGGTTTTTTTTCTCAAATAAATTAGTTCAATAAGCTTTCTCTCTTTGATTTTGTCAATGTATTTGGGAGCATATATTATGGTGGGGGGAAAAGTCCTATTTCCTGTCATCTATTGATGGGCAATTGATTAAGATAATCAAAAAGATGCTCCATAGTGTCAGGTTTGCTGAGAGTATAGAGAAGTAAATCAGTAAATATTAGGAAATTAGGAAACCCTTAATTCACATGTATAAATACACTGTCACTATTAGTGTGTTTTGGGTTAATATGCCATATTGTCCAATGGCAGATGTATATAGTGCATTTCTGGACACTGTATGTAATACTGTGCAGTAACAGATTGCAGTAAGTCAAAACTAGTACCTCTCCTTATTAAAACACTGAGAGTAACATTTTTTTGATGAATACATATTGGAAGTTACCCATCTTCCTTTTAGATTCTATCTGCTTACACATTCTATTAGTTTATGTACAGTTTACTTAAGTATTTGCTGCAGCATTTTCCATGAATTACAGTTTAGCTGACTGTATAATTTTTCCCAGCTCATCCTCAAAGAGAAAAAGGTGAATCTGTTTTCTCTATCTTTTGGACTCTCAGTCATGCCCTCCCAGGATCTGAAAAATACCCATCTTCAACCCTGGAAGTGCTCAATCCTGTTCCTAAAACATAACATGGAATTATGCTTAATATTATGTCCTTAAGAGATTGCCAGCATTCCTCTAGGTGTTTTTTTCCATTGAACTTTCTCTGAGGAGAATGTTAGTTCACAATTCCCTGGATTTTATTGAAAACTATCTCGAATCTTCTGGGTTTGTTACACCTTTTCCCTTATTTTTCTTCCTACCATTGTGACTTTGCACCACCATTGCCCGAGTTGCATTCAGTCATCACTAGTTACTCTGTAGTGTGGAGAATCAATCCCTTCTGCTGCATCCTTTACCTTCTCTATCAAATCCTCAGCTCATTCCATGAATCTACTGAATGGCTTCAAAATTCCTCTCCCAGCAAAAGTTCATTTAGTGCCCTGGTAAAACCACTCAGTTCCCTGATTCAGAGAATTTTGTTTCTTCTTTATCCAAAGTTATATCCACCTTGACTCACTTGGCTGTCCTGGGGTGACTCAATGGCTCACTATAACCCCTAGTCTGATATACTTTTCATCTTTTGCTGTCATGCCTCAGATATCTTTGGGCTCAACAGCATTCTGGATTTCTTTGAGCTAGATCAGCACTCCTTCCCTTTTCAGCTTCTGACCTCTCACATTAATATAAATATTGATTTTATTGTTTTAAGTTTGTATGGTTTAATATTTTATATTCATATTACATATTAAAGATGATGTAAAATAACACATATTTAACATTTATTGTTGTATTTTATTAAAGTTGCTAGTACTAATATCATATGACTTGTGTATAATGAACTTTATCTTTCTATTATATCATTAAATGTTTATTATACCAAAAAAGTCATACTGTTGATCAAATACCAAAGCTTCCAGGTCTATTTATATGCCACTTTTCTTGTCTTTAGACATCTAACATAATCAGAAAACTGATTTTTCTATTGTTTGGTGGTTTCATTTATTTAGTTTTTGTCATGTCTAGAACAACTAGGTGCCATTTATTTTTTTTTTCTCAGGTTTAAAAAACTATAAGTTCTTATAAGCCTCTTACATTAATAATGAAAGTATTTCATTCCCAGTCAGCAACTGTGTATTCAAACCTGAATTAAAACCATCCTTATTATGAGACAGACACACCTTTTAACCATCCTAGCCATCAGTCCAATAACAAAAGGGAAAAGTCAAAGATAATACAAGAAAGTATTTTCAATAATGTAAAAATTTAAAAAATAGATAGTCAACTATATTGTCAGAAAGAGAGTTTTAATCTTGAGAAATGAGATATTAATTTATTTAAATTAGATATTAATTTAGTAATTTAGAAATGGAAAATATTAGTTTATACAGACCTCTGTGGAATATGTCTGAGAGATTATAAGGGGAAATGTTAGGGGTTGAAATTACAATAGAATATGTATTGGAAGGATTAATTTTAACCATCAAAAAATACTTGTGTAATAAAATCTATTTGTGTAAATCCCTCTGATAATCAATATAGAAAAATAATCACCTCTACAAACTATGTCTTCCCATCCTGAGACATGAAAGCATCATGATTTAGTCTCTCAAATTGCCTTTCTTTCTTAACTTCAGAAGTAAAAACGTAGGATGAGCAGCTCAGGCTGCATCCTAGCTTTTAGACAGATAAAATTAGGTAAGATTAGTCTGGCCTAATTAATAGCAACGTGGAACAAAGGAAACTAAAAGACTCTGGTGTTCTTCAACGGGAGAAGTAATAACTAGGGATAGAAATTGGAGGCTATACAAAGAAAAATTTATAAACAAAGCAGCATAATAAAAATACTACTTTCCACAAGAGACAACAAGTGCAGATTCAGTGCCAGATTGGGGAGAAAAACCAAGATCAGTTCAAAAATCAAGAGCCAAGAGGCGGTGAGAGCAAGGCACTTTGTGTATGTGTGAAATGAAGGACATGGCAAGAAAAGCTGAGGTATCAGCATTGGCTAAATCAGTGGGGGATTGGAGGCAGTAACAGGCTTCTGTGCAAAAGTGAGAAGCAGGATAGGGACATGATTCTGTCTACAAGGGAAACAGGGCACGGTTTAGGTTTAGAGAAGGGACAGAAAAGATGGTAGAAGAAGTAAGGAGGAGAGATAAGAAAGCAGTAGTGAGGAACTATGAAAGAATTTTAAAAGTTTGAAAAAATGAAACCTAAGGAAGGACTAACAGCAGGAACGATCAAGTGGCATGCAGTGATTAGAGGTTTTGTAGAGATGGACAATCCCATGTACATACAGAGAGTGAAAAATACTATGAGAACAGTCTGTGGGACAGACAGGAGCCATTTGGACCTTGGGTACTGAGAAACATAGTCCTAGGGAAAAAAGATGCCCTTGTTTCAGTATCAAGAGGAGACTAGTAGTTAAAGTCATCAGAAAAGAGGTGCCACCCTTTTCAGAAAAATAAAATTGCTTAATTTTCAGCTGAAAATGAAGGTGTTTTAGCAAAGATATTTTGTTGTTCAAGACTTCCACAGTCCTCACAAAATAACTGCAAATCGTATCATGTTTTGATTATAAAATGTAATTCAGAGTGATTTACTATTGAAAAACAGTAATAAAGAGATGGTTGTCAAAACAAACACTCTTATCTGCTCCTACAATTTTATTCATTATTCTTATAGTATAGTATCAATTAATTAACAGTATTTCCCTTCCCTTCCTCTCTTCTGCTAAAAAATGGCAGAATAACTGTGACATAACAGTCGTATTTTTGCCCTTAATTGTCTTCTATTAAATGTTTTAAGAGGTGCTACTGCAATAAGGGAAAACTTATGAGAAGCAAATGACATGAACCTCAGTGATACAGACATTATTATAACCTGTAGTAAAGATAAAATACAGCAAATGGAATACAATATGTTTCTTTTCCAATAAGGTGAAGGAGTTTTCTAACATAAGTGCCAAAGTAGAAGTTAAGCCTTTTTTCTTTCTATTGATGAGACTACAGGGTTAATCTGTTGAATATTAACTCTGAAAATAATCTGTATGGAGAAGATTTTTCAAAGGTACAAATTGGATTTCAGAAGTTTTATTGATCTAAGTAGAAAGTGAGTACAAAGACAAACTCTTCACTTTGAAAAGTCTTCCCATCTCTGCATGTGTATGTCTATATGCAGATGCATGTATTCTAGTGTGGATATATAGATATATATTTATATACTTACGCTACCTTCAAATGGCAATGGGAGAATCAATGTCTCCGTCAATCAGGAAAATTATTGTTAGATTTACAGTGGAACAGAAGATTCACTTTTTCCTTTTAACCTTGAGTTGAAGTAATATAGATCTAAAAGCAAGAACAAGGACATTTAAAGCCATAAACTTCAAAAGACTTAATTAATAGTAATAAAAGTAATAGGTAAATGACTGCCATCTATCATGAGCAGAAGATCAAGTTTGCACCCTAGATCATATCCATTTGGAAAGCAACTTGGAACAGAATCAGTTTAGGCTACAAGAAATTTAGCCAGACAACTACTTGCATAACTAATTTGGCATGCATTGTTTGTAATTTTGTACATACTGAGATTGGATTTTCAGTACTTCTTGGCAATATGCCATTGAAGTCTCTGTATAATAAATCTTAATACCTGGGCAGGAAATGGAGACAGATATTAACATTTTTCTAGCTAGTGTAATGTTGTTTCTGGGCAAAGTTTTCAAAAATCTTCAGGGTAATTGCTCCTGTTCAGAGGGATAGGACATGAAGATATTTCCTTTCAACTTCAGCATGTAAAAGTTCTTAATTAACATTTATATCTAGTCTAAGATGACATTTCTTTCTCTGCTTAGCTTGCAGCTCTTTTAACTATTTTGAGGTAGAGTGATGTGATTTCACAATTATTGCACTTTAAGAAGCCTATTTAACTAAGAGTATAAATCTTTTACACAGACACCTGACATTCATACTACTACATTAAATAAAGAGCAAACAAAAAACACTGGATGCAGGAATTAGGAAATTGGGGTTCAGACTGTGTAACAGAAGTAACTTCAGGTCCCTCAGCCACTGATGTCTTTGAAATGTACTGAGAGAATAGTCCTAAATGAAAAATGTTTCTGCTGTCTGCTGTCATACTTTTTACCCAGCATAATTGAACACAAGGGTCTGAAATGAAAACCAACTATTCCTAGAGAGCAGAGGGGAAGCGAATTAGACTGCCGTCAGGAAAAGACTTTAATGACTTTAAAAGAACTTTTAATATCCCAAGTAGTGATACAAGGGCCATTAAATGTTCCATGCCCAGCCTCCCCTCCAGTGGACTGTCAGGTTTTGAATGATGACTTCAAGTTCCTGAAAACTTGCCATTTCCTAGTTTTTATTGCTACAATTTAAGTAAGAAAGAAAAATTAAAGCTGGGTGAACTCGGTGACTTATTAACCTGAAAAGAATTATATATTTATGGCATTTGTATGTGTTTTGATCAACTGATTTTTATGCTTCTCTCCTTGGACTCTGTTACATATTGTGTTTTGGAAAGTGTTGAGAAGTTTGTTACCATCAGAAGCCAGAGACATTAACCTAAACTGCTTGTGTTCTGTTAAACAAACATTTGATAAAATTACTCCAAGATTAATAAATGCACCTTCAATGACCTGTGGTGGTATCAGACCAAAATTACAACGTTACAAAAATACATATTTTGCAAGAATGATAAAGGATATCACTCAATGAATTTTTAGTTGCTTGGAATATTCCTGTCCAAATGCCATGAACAATTTTAGGCAGAGACACTTGAATATACAGGCTTTCTAATGATAAAGACTGATGACAATTTTGTTCAGAAAAACAGAAACTTGATATGATCAAAGTGGCATTGTGTAATCCCTGTTTTAAATATAACCACTTAACATTGACAGATTTGGGAACTGTAATATCTAAGGTTAATATCTACCAAGTAATTTCTAGGCTTCTGTTCTTAACAGAGCAATACATATGGACATATGAATATCTGAAAGCCATAAATTTGTTCCATCCTTATCAACCCTATTTTAAGCAATTACACGCACAAAAAATCAGAGAATACAAAAAAGGAATTATTAGGACTGGAAATTCCTCTGACTTTGAATAACTCAGGTCTCAGGCACAGTTACAAGCTTCTTTGTTGTTCACATTAGTGCAGTGAAATAAAAGTACCAGATACTCTTGTTTATTATGAGTGTTTGCTTTGGAATATTCTAGAAAAGGATATTCCAAAGCAAACAGTTTTAAACCAAGGTTGCCAATATAGAAGATAGAAATCCCTGAGGAACATAGTTATTGACAAATAAAAAGACCATTCATATAATACACATTTTTCCTTAAGTCAGAAACAGAGAATCATCAAGATAAAGTTATACCTAAGAGAAAGAAAACTGTATTGTGAAAATTCAAAGAGTGAGAAATGAGAAAAGACAAGGTCAAGAGACTGCCTGTGTCAGGATTTTGAACACCTCAGAGTGTATGAAGTCTCCTCCAGTGCCAAGGAGGTTGGCTGCCTGTGCCCTGAGGGGGTGCCTCCAAGCAGCCCTGCACCATCTCCTGGGACAGAGAGCCACAAGGATCCCAGCCTGTGGGAAAGTGTCCCCAGCCACTGCCACCATTCCTGCCCTGCTCACCTTGTGCAGGTGCTGCAGCTTCACCCTTCCTGGTGGCAGCGCGGCATTGCCTGCCCTGCCAGCCCCCAGCCCTAGAACAGCCCTCCAGCCCTCTGCTGCCCAACTGCTCCCTGACAGTTAGGAACATGCTAAGAGAAATGAAAAAAACAGTAACCATTTCCATAATTGCTATTCTTAAAGAATGGCTTAAAATGCAGATGTACTAGTCTGCCTGTCTTTCTATAAATAAAGCCTAATATCTGCCACATCACTCAGAATTGCCTGCAGGGTAAGCACAGTATGCCACAATAAGAAAGTCTATCAACACTTCTGGTAGCAGTTTTTATTTGAAATCTTGGTATTCATCAGAATACATTTCCACGTTCACTAACACATCAGCAGAATCCTGTTCTTTTCACAAAAGAGTTACTTCTTTCTCTTCAGTCTTATTTCTCTGAATTTCTTACTCAGGTCTTCTGCTAACATTCCTATTTTGTATTTTATTTCATGCTTAATATACTGTAATGACAGATATGCAAAAATGTATCAGTCACTCACCATAATGTACATATAATTCTCTTAAATTTCCTTTAAAAGTAAGTTTTGTTCCCTTACAGAAACACATAAAGTACTTTCTAGCAATTTATAGATTAAATTGTTAAAATGAGTTACTACAACTTCATTTGTTATAATAAGGCTCTCTGTGGGAAGCTAATTCAGATATAAAATTATGAATTCTAATTTAATTTGTAGAGAAACAAAAAAGATGTATTACTGGGTGAATAAAGTGGGATGAAAAAGGCCACTGGCAACTACCATTTTACAAACCCATCAACGGCAGAACTGTGGAAGATTCTCTACTTTGCAAAAAAAATCTCAAACACAGGGGCTGCCTTACAGCCTCATCCTCCAAAAATAAGAACATCAAGTAATTTTTTCAGATAGTGTTTGAAAACATACAGATAGTTAAACTCTTAAAATATTTATCTGTCTATGCATGATACATACAAAATAATATGTTTAACAAGAGGTGTGATTCCAAGCCAGGAACTTGTTTTCATCTCTGCTGCTACGTGACTTTTTAGTTCAAGTTTCAGTTCACTATTTAGTAAGTGGCATTTCTCTGTATCTAGAGAAAAAAAGCAAACCAACAAGTTTAATGCTTAAACCATCATTTCAGTTGTTCTAGTCATGAAAAAATTGCATTGAAAGCAAAACCCCTTTTAAAACCTACTGTATTACTAGAGTTGCAAACTCTAAAACACAAAAGACCATGCTTGGTGAGACATAAGCACCACCGCTAATGAATTTTTAGTCTAATGATATTTGTGAATTACCTGTATCTCAACCTACTTGTTGTTCCCCTTATAATTCCTTTTGTACTAAATTTTATCAAATTACTAAAATAACTAAAGTTATTTTTTCAGGTAAATAATTCCCAAACCTATCTTACAAAACTTCAACTATATCTGTGCTTATTGAATTTTTTTTAATGCTTGCTATAGCATGACTGGTTCTTTCAAAACTGCTGTTCATTCAGATCCACTTTTTTACCTCTCATCCCTTATTCTTTCAATGCATTCTTCATCAAATTATTATTTAAAACTTTTTCACTCTTTTCATCTTTTTCCACAGTGGAGAAATGTAAGCATCCACTTTTATTTTTCTTTTTCTTCTCTGAATGCTTTATTCACAATAAGCATTCACAATAATTATTTTTAGATAATAATCAAGTTTTTAATTTGTTTCGCTTACCAAGATCCCCCAAAGCCTGGAGGCACAAATTCCTTGACATTGTCTGGCCAAAAATTAGGAAGTTTTTAAGGCTTGCAAAATTGCATATAATAACAAGTTTCTCAACACTATCACATATATTGCTCTTTGCTTTCTGAAAAACAATCACCACAAGCACCCTTTCAGTTTGAGGTGACAGAATTGAAACAGTTTTTCCACTGTCCCTGGTTTGTGTTCTATTTCTGATCATTATCTCATTTCCTATCATATGACTCACCTACTTAGACTCTGAAGTGCAGACTTGTTTTGCTGCTAAACACACTCGTTTGTCTCGTTATTTTCACTAACTTTCCTCCTTGTCACCATGGTTCATACATGCTGGGTAGTGACACAAAAGGCCTGTGTGCTTCTAAGAAAAACAGACTTTCTATTCCTTGTTTACAAGGATGTTCTAACTACTGCTAGTGGATTTCTGAGCACCTGGAGGAAGCCTCCATCCAAGCTTTTTTCTACAAGTTGCTTGCAAACGGCTACAAACTGTTTCAACTAACCCAAAGGGAGTCTTTGGAGTTTGCTGTAGATGTGCTTGGCTCCACCAAAGGTTAATACAAAATGAGCAACACAGTTTCCCTGCAGAAATGGTGTAGTCTGAGAAGGAAACAGACAGCTGTTTCCTAACTGTGTTACATCATCAAGGAGTGAACTATCTTATGTGGTAAGATAGTTCACCACTGAGCTTCAGTTAAAGGCTGCCAAAAGTGCTCATTATTAACATCCTTAATTGAATCTGATATCAAGAAGGAGACAAATTTGACTGAATCTTCCATGCAGCAGGTGACTTAGGGCACTTTCCTGGTTTAATTCTTTGGTACATAACCAGATATAAATTCATATGGCAATTTTACTTTCATTAGGACACATAATCCTCTACCCAACCAGATTTTTTGAATGATGTACTCAGGAATTCTTCATGAAAGTTCCACCTCTGCATCGAATTAGTCTGAAATCAGCTGACAGACTCAAAAGTTATTAGAAGTTCAGGAACACACATGGCTGACAAACCTGCTATGATGACACAGAACAAATAGGAAAGTCTTCTTAAAGAAACACAAACTTAAAAGAGAATAAAGAACATATATGCATTTATCAAAATTCCTGGGCAAAGTTTGATTTTTTTTTTTTTATGATTCATGAATAAGTAAATATTCCTTATCAATATCAAATAATTCTCCTTCTTGTTACTGTAATCTGGATAAAAATTATAACATTAGTCATAACTAAAAGTAGTTGGAATTTTGAGGAAAATCTAATACTGGGGTAAGTATTAGAGGGCAAAACATGAATATTAGAGTGATAAGATCAAATTATAGAAATGATAAATGTTGTTGTCTCATATCTGCACAGAATACAATGGGAAACTGTAGAAAATGCCCAAAGCTTCTTTGGTTCTGTTATACAATTCATTCCTTTGTGGCTACACTAGAGAACTGTCTACTTGGCAATTTGACTGTATTTATGTATTCCATGTACTACTCAGTAAATGCTGGTGTGGGATTTCTTTTTGAATAATTCCATAATGAGCTTTGAAACATTACCCCTTGGGTAATGGCAGTAACTTATGACAACTATTCATACTGAAGACAACTGTTTAATTAAAAGTATTTTTTTCCTTTAAGGACGATGCCTGGCAACCACAAGTTTCTGTATATTAGCATAAGACACTTACTGTTTAATATAATATATCAAGTGTAATGAAGGTACATCCTGTAATTGAAGAAATGAGCCACTGGTAGAGTGAGAATTAGCCTGTATGAATAGCGAGAGGCGGTGAAATGAAAAACATATTTCTTACTGCTTTTATTAAATTGAAAAGTCAAACATTGGCACCATGAATGTTTGTACAATTCCTTTTAAAGATCAGCTAGCAATATCTAATTTTCATTATTTAAATTTTGCACAATGTTCTTGGTGACACAGTTTTATTTTGTAGTATAGAAATAACTCATTACATCTTTCATGATTTTTTAATATATGTGCTCCCAGCTCCTGTAATGTTTCTGAGGCCTTCATTTCTTTAAGGCATTTTCTAAGACATCAGCTCTTGGAGATGAGGAGCAAAAACATAATTCCAGTTTTATAAAAACCTAAATAAAAATATTCCTGCCTGAAAAAAGTACTTTGAAAGCATGTTATAAGCACACCTACAGCCTCAAAACTCAAGAGGAAAAACAAAAAAATGTGCTGTTGGCATTTCTTAGTTATTATCTTATATGTGTTGAGAATGGACTTAACCCATGATTTCTGACTGTCTGGAGTTGGGGAAACCATAATATCATCCCCTATCAAAAGGGAGCTCCTGTCAAAGAATGACTGTGGTTGCCCCTTAGACTGTACTGTGAAATAGTGCTTTACTGCAATAGCATGTTGTCTCTGAAAAGCAATTTTATCTTTTTATAAAAAGCAATATAGGATTCAAGAGAGAGAATTATGCTCTGCTTGTGTATTTGGTTTATGCATTTGTGCCCACCAGTTTAGGCAGGGAAGTGTAATGGGAATAACCAAGGCAGTTATTTTCAGAATCAGTGTGAAAACCAGTGCAGATGAACTCATGCAACAGACAGGAAAATTATTATGTGTATGTAGATACACCAGACAAGTCCCAAAAAGTTGTAGTGGTTGGCCTAGGAATATATTATTTTTTGGTTTTTGATAATTATCTCATATCATCTTGAGATGATAGAAAGACACATCAAGGACTTTGTAGCCTATTTTTAAGTGCTTTATTTTAATGCTTATTTCCCTTCTGTTTTTGCATAATGCTTCTGAAGAGAACATTTCCTTCTATTGTAGATAAGACTGTTCTATTGTCACTTTGCCAGTTGAGGTAAAAGCATTTCTAATAAGTGCTCAAATTTAGAAGCTGCAGAGCAGTTGTTTGTCAGGTGTGGTACAGCAGGAGAAAAAGCCTTCTGGACCTCAAGAGAAGTTTATTTTACATAATTCTTATACACAATATTTGAGTGGGAATTGTGCCATCTTATCCTGAAGAATATAAATAAAATAGACATAGAAACAAAAAGAAGCACAGAGAAATTTGCTAAAGGGAAAGTGAATGAAAATCACACGTCTCTGCTGCTATGATTTGCTATGGAAAATATCAGGTACTAATCTTTTTTAAGTAGTGCAAGTTTTCATGTTCAAAGGCTTTACTGCAGTACCATCTCCCATATATTTGCCCCACCAGGACTGTTGTTCCTAAGGGTTGTCAGGTGGAGATGGTCAGCTTGTTCTTGGGAAGAAAAAGTATGAGGGATGCCATTTATTCAAATTTGTCACTACTTTGCCTTTGATCAAGACTGGAGGTGAAAAGCCAGAAAAGCTTTTACTGTTTTGGAATAGAGGCAGATTTTACAGAAATGTCACTCATTATATCCCCAAGTTTTCAAGCTACGATTTTTTAGTCATGTGCAAAAAATCAATCACTGTAAGGTTCTTTCTTTTGTGGAGAAATAAAATGAGGAAAAAAGATAACACATCAATAGAAGTTTTTAATTTAAAAAGTTCTTGACATCAGTTGCTGAAGAGACATACTGAGTTTCTAAATATCTCACCTACTCCCAAAAGCCTGAACATATGAAGTGAATGACCATGCCTAACTTATTTACACCCTAATATCCAGGAAGCAACGGTGAAGACAATATGAAATTAATAGCAATATATAGGTCTTCTTTTCACATCCTTTTCATAATAAGTCTTTTCTGCACAGATGGCAATTTTGGACTATGCTTCACTATAATCATAACAAACATAGACTGAAACTTTTAAATAAAGAAACTTATACTGTGTCATAATCATTTCTGTTTCAGAAATACAACATTCTTGAGATCAAAAAAAGCTAATTACCAATTTAAAATCAAGGGTTCAAACTCTGAGTCAAGACAATTGCATTTATTCTCATTATCTTTGCTCTCAGATGGATGTATTTTTTTACAATAGCTTCCTTTGCTTCACAAGAAGGTGCTGAAGACAGAATCAATATTTTTAGCAGAAGAGATGAGCTTCTGATGTTTTTAAAACTTGTTCATGTTTATTAAAGATGCCAGCCAAATGCTGAAGACATTCAAATGTCAGTCAAATATTTAAAATTCATGCCCAGTTTAGACAAATAATTCAGGAAAACAACTTCACAATGCCTTGTTTTGAAGTTCTGGGAACTTACAAGGATAATATCTGTTGTAGTCTGCATTTACTACACAACACCAAGTGTCTACATACAGATAATGAACCTAGATGGGCAGGATTCACATCACTAATTTTAGTCATCTAAAATGTGAGTCCAGTCAAAGTCAGTCTTGTACTTGCCTCTATATTTTATATAGAAGTTTGGGCAGCTCCTGAGAGATTCTTCTGGTCTTGGAGAGAAATGAAGGCAGAAGGCATCAGCTGTCCTCCAGAAATGACCAGTGACCATGGACACAAATTATGAGTCTGATTCTTGAAATAGATGAAGATGCTTAACTTAGGGTGGGCTTTTAGCCTTTCAGATTCATAAAGGACAAGATTGCCCTAACACCCTGGGGCTAATTGAATAATATAGGAGCTGCACAGACATGTGACTGAATTTCTTTCCTTTTAAAAGGGCACATATCCATACACATGCATATATATGTGTTAGTATATATCTGCTTCTAAATAGCAAGATAGATATAGTATTTTAAAATAATATTTTAACATACATTGTTTTGTTGTCTTTTTTTTTTCCCAGTTAAAAGCAAAATAAAAGGACTTTAATTTGGATCTTAACTGCAAAGATAGTCTGCACTTCTGCCATTTTTTACATCTCTGATCATTCTTTGCTATGGCACCTTCCTAGAATTGTGGATTCATTGTAACCTATGGATCTGTGCAGTTTAGCAGGTACAAGAATGACATAATGAGACTTTAAGCAAGTTGATGTAACAGCTGATACTTATGCCATAGTCTGAACTATACTTTTGGGTGAAACCTATTGTCTTGGCATTGCCTTGCAGCATCACCAAAATGCTTTCAGATCTCTCAAATATCTAATCAGCTAGAGCAGAGAGGCTGTTGTCCTATACCTATCATGGCTTCTTATGAACTGTGTTGTATATCATTATCTTAAACATTTGCTGAATGAGGGCTAATGTTACTACCTTGCCAGAGAAGTACATTCAAGTGTAAATAAGGCTTCTGTTTAAAAAAATTAGGTGAAACATTTGGACAAAAGGGAAACAGTAATAATCATTATCAGAAATTTTCATGTCCTAATTGATGGGAATTCTACAGACAGAATTTCCATGTAGCTTTGGACAATGGCATTCTGAGATTGTAATTCTACTGAATTTAATAGAATTGCTTCTATTTAGAAAACTTTTGGTTTTAATGAATGTACTATTTGTTTTCATATTTACAGAGTCCTTTTCTCCCCTGACATTTATGAACCATCTTCCTTTAGAAACAAACAGTACAACCACGTCCATATTGATGAGTAGTGATTCTCTGGGTTGCTCACTGATTATGATGGGACCACATACCCAAATGACAGCAAGGCCCTGGGTAGCCATAGTTCATCATTAAGCAGAAGGAATGCAATGGAAAAGCTCCAGGCTGGCTTTCCAACAAGTGTTCACAGAGTTAATTATTTTTAAAAGGACAACTGCTCAAACTAGCTAATTTAGTAATGGCACTTGTTTTGTGTAAAGTACAAATAATGTCTCCAAAAACTAAATACAGAAGCTTGCATCATTTACAATAACTGATACCATAAACAAAACATTTGGTCTTGAAATGTCATTGCTTTTCAGTCAGTATTACTTACATGAGATTTTCAAGCCAATTTTCCACAATCTCATTTTGGGAGGTGCTGAGGCATAAAATGGCTCTTCTGGAAGCCATTGGATGTTCTGAGTACACAATACCAGCAAAGATCTGACATAAAAGTAACCAAATGAGGTTTTATATGTTTAAGTTCTATTGCTTGATCTAAGAATTAAGGTCTAAGGTTCCAACATCAGAAAGTGATTTCTGATAAAATACTCTTCTGGTTATTAGTGAATGCAGACAACTCATTACGATAACAGTGTTTGCCCAGTAGCTTCCATCAGCAGAATCTGATGCATGCATATCTGATGCATCCCACAGGTAGTTGAGAGTTTTTCAAAGGCATTTTCTTCGCTTTATGGTGAAAATAAGTTACACAAAGTCCCCAAAGTGTAATACTTTTCTCTGAAGAAAAATTATTACCAAATCCTCTTTCTTATGTGCAAATGGATGATCACTATGCACTAGTAAAATGCCATTCTCTCAAGCCATTACAGCTATTTACACAGGAATCACATGGCTGAAACTATTGTGCAAGTAAGTGTATGGAATTAAACTATTTAAATATGAGGGGTTTTAATACCATGGTGTTTTATTTTTATGTTTTCTTTTTACTTTATAAAATGAGAGTTTGTATTTCACATGTGGTGGTGGTCCTGAATAACAAGAATGTTTTTGTAAATGAGTTTGCCAAATACACTACAAAAAACACACAGTAAATTAATGCTGAAATAATTTTCATTAGGAAGCACCATTTTAACAAAATTAGGCAGATAAGAATGAACCAGTTGAGACATTTTTAAAGAATAGTAAGTGTACTTGTTTTTTTCTTAACTGAATTCATTTTCCCATAATTTATCGCCTTTATTGTCCCCCTAATTTGCCCTGTTGTCCTATCTCGTGTTCCTTACAGACAACATTTTTCTTTTATTTCTTCTATTGCCCATACCCTTAGAGGCGAGGATGGAGGGTAATGTGGATCACTAGTCTACCTAGGGAACAGAGCAAAGAATGAGAGCTGTTTTCTTCTCTTGAGGAGAATGATAATTTCTCTGATTATTCAGCCTTCTTTCCTGCATTGTTGACTTGTTTCACATGAAGTCATATTGCAAAGTATTATAGTAGCAAAAGATTTTGGTAGCTAATTTATTTTGCATTTCTTCTATATTATAATTAATGTTGGAATTTCTTTTAAGTTCTTAAGTCCATATAAGTTCTTAAGTCCATATGTGCCATATAAATTTTTATGTGATTTTACATGCAATTTACCTCATCAAGCTTTAATCATCTAAAAGTTAGATGTGACATCAAATCTAGGATGGTCATCCAGGCACCATCTGTCTTTAATGGAGAGGCAGGTATCTCGAGAGAGCCATTCATCCCACTGGCCCAAGACACTTGCATTAAGGTGGTATGGAGGTGTTTCAAATGAAGCCTGCTTGATTAGTTGAGATTAAATGCATGCATATTTCATGGATAAAATCTGGTGAGATGAATACGACCTCATGCCAAAGGCTTGAGTTTTTCCTTCATGAGAATGGATGCAGTGTGTTATATATTAAGAACTCAAAAACTGTACAATTGAATGTGAAAAAGAATTATAAAAGCAAGAAAAGAAAAAACAACTCTTAATTATGATTTTAGTGTGGCACTCATTTGTTCTTGTTCAAATAAAAGGTTTAGGATATTATGATATTTTTTGTCTTTCCCTGTTGGAAAACTCCTGTTTCAAAAGGCAGTTTTTAAAATGTCAAACAGCATACATGACAACAGGGACATTTTACTTACAGCTGAAAAGAAACTTGTCAACTTATCATTCAGTTACTGCATCAAAGCTATTTCCACTGGGTTTTTTAAAAAGAATATTCAGGGATGAATATATTATTAAACTAAGTAGCCAACAGCATAAAAAAAAAGTTGCTTAAAGAATGTATGTTTAGCATTTCAAAGTGAGTTCAAATGTTAATTGTTTTCTTTATCAAGTAGGGTTCCCAATTAGCAAATTATTAGTGGTTGGAAACTATACTGCATACTACACTACCCCAGAAGCAAAAGAAACAATTTATCAGGAATTATTTGAAATGAATGAGAATGTCAAGATATGGATTTCATACAGAATATTCTGTCTTTGAAACATGGACATCAGTCCTCTCATCTCAGTTCTTACAGTGGTTTCTGCAATTTGCCAGCCACCCTTCCTTTCACCTCTCACAACTACAGCCTGACTCTGTAAATCAGTGATACCAAAGAGAGTGGAGGAAGTAAAGCAGCTTGTGCCACATTGCTTGAAGATATCAGAAAAATACATGACCTTACACTAGGGCCTAATATATTTCAGTCACAGTCTAACTTTTAGCCATCTGCCCTTGGAATAGCTCTGCTACCTTGCATGACATTCAAAATTTGGCATATCTTCAGTGATACCGTGCACAGGTTCTCATACATAGCAACCAGAGGCAGTAGGAAAAGGTGTTTGAAAGTGCATACAGAAGTAGTACTATAAATGCTTAAGCTCTCCTGACATATGCCACATAAAATGTAGGTCAGAAAAAAAACAAAAATGAAACAAACCACAAAAAAGGCCATACATCTTTTCATGTAATCCCCTACATGCATTCTTTATTAAATGCTCTCAGTGAGGTAAGAGAATAAACAGATCTCTATAGTTCTGTTTGCAAAGCAACTTGCACACAGTGGTCACAGTGGTAACTGATACTAAATTAATAATTATTGACTGAGTTCTTTCTTCACTATGCAATGACTGGGTAAACTATCCAAACAAACACCACACACTGTACTTTTTTTTCCTATGTGGTCTTGGAAATTACCACTGTATACATCAACAAAATACAGTATACTAATATGCTCTGGGAGGAAAAAAAAAAGCCATGCAAAGTAATTTCTGAGCAGAAGGGAGAAGAAAAAGATCATATTTTCCAGAACCAAAAATAGCATATGGCCTGATTTATACGAATTCAGAGAGCAACAGTACTAATTTTTTTCTGCAAATGGTGCTTATCCAGGAAAAAAAAAAAAAAAGAAAAAAAACCAAAGTGGTACTTGGGAGCTGTTACTGGAACTTCTGCAAAAAGATCGGAATTGAGATCTTGTATAGAATTATACATTCATATTTATCTTATTCTTTCTAAGGAAATAGTTTAACAGTTATTTCAATACACCCAGCAAAAGGGCTATGCATGCAGTCTTTCAGGCTGGGGATACTACAGCAATGGTGTATAAAAAAGGAAGCACAGTAATAATTTCCTTTTTATCAGGTTCAGTATTCTGATCTAAGTAAAATAAAAAATTTTAAAAAAAAGAACCCAAAAACAAAAAACCAAAAGAACCCAAACAAAAAACCCTGGACTCATTTACGACCAGAGTACTGTGGGTGTATTTTTAACAAATAACTCACCTAAATAATAGACAACAGAGAAAAAGGACAATAAGCTGAAACATGACTCATGATGATGAGGTAGGTTTTAGGGAGTGCCAATTTACTGTGTCTGTCTAGAGCTGGTAGTGGGTGAGACAGGATAGAGAAAGAGAGAGAAAGAGATTTGTATCTCTCTGCCTCCAGACATTTAAAATTAATGACCCATAGTTTGATGCATGAGTTTATGCAGAGATACCTGAAGGATGTGTTACTTCTATAAAGCTCTGTATCTGTGCAGTAATCCTTTATGTGTAGCAGATTGCAGCTAAACTAGTCATAAGCAGCAGCAGAAAATGTGCAAATGAATACATAACGCCCACTTAAAGCTTATGTTAATTCAACTGCTGCTTTGAAGAAGAATTAGCAATGGGTAGTATGTGCTCTGTCTTGCTGAACAGCTAGTGTCACCCTACAGTTGTTTGAAAGCCTAAAAAAAGAAGAAACACCTGATGTGCAAATTGTGCAGCAGGCTGCAATGTTAGTAATAAAAGAAACATTATGAAGCATAAATTAATTAACTTCTGGAGAAAAAAAAATGTACTTTATGCAGAAAGAAGGAACCAGGATTTTGTACATGAAAAACGCATCATTTCACAAACTCCATTGGCACTGTGATCTGAACAGATGTGTGTCACGGCTCTGCTTCCTTGGCCCTCTCTGAAGTTCATTTATTCCAAACAGGTAAGGAACCGCTGTTAAAATTAATTGGCCCTTGAGTGGGCCAAATGAATTATTAGGAACTGGAAAGAGTCTGTCCCTTTCCCAGCTCACAGTCTGGGTCAAGGATTATAAGCACAACAATGCACAGCCTATATTGAAGGCAGTTCCTGGTGATGCTGATATTCAAAAACTGTTGTCTTCCTTAGCCAAGAAGATGAAATCTGCAGGAAGAAATGAGAAATGGCCTGATAACTGGATCAGTAACTTTGCTTGCTGGATTTCCACTCTGTTCCACAACAGAGACAACTCACAGGTACAATCCACGCAGTTTTCTGAATTCAAGAAAATACACACAGCAAAATAGTTAATTTCAGACAGGAGGTGAGCCTGGACTCCTGCTTTCTAGGCAAAGATGGTACATTGAGCTAAAGTAGCTGTGTTGCCTTAGGTGAACTTCCAATAACTCTCATCATCACCTCTACTGTTTCAAGCTGCAGGAAAATTTGGTTCACTTTCTCCAAGAGTGTAGTACTTCTCCATACAATGGGATAACCCTTTTCTTCTAGCACAAACATCAGAATTAAACCAGAATGGATTAAACAGGGCCTGTTGTGTAGCTCAAGTTGCTAGCTGTCAAATGGATATTTCTGTCCCTGCCTTGTGCTGGCACATGATTGCCTAGGATTATACACAACAGTATATTGATAACACAGCATTCTGATTAGGAATCTGGCAACAGGTGCACACTTTCCACAGATCAGCCATAAGGGAGAGCTACACTATCTGGTAGGTTACACTATCTGCTTCTTTTTTTTTACTGCTGACATTCAAAATTTTAATTTGCAAAGACTCCACAAACTGTAATCAAACAGTATAATGTCTGAATTTTGCAAATGTATCCTCTTCTACAAGTTATACTTCCAGTTTTTAACAGCAGAATTGCTACCAGTTGCCCTTAAAAGTTAATATAAGCAAAGCTGTATATCCAGGTTCCTACTGTTAAGAGAAATAGAAACCTTCAAGAACAACTTAGCCCATCAAGATGTGAGCCTAAGGTATGTAGGATGAATGACCCTCTGACAGTGCCTTCATTGACTAAAGAAGGGAATTCATCAAGATCAGTCCCAGTTTGACCTCAAATATCTACTTATGTGCATGTGAAAGACCACTCAAACCATACCTGTGTGAACAAAATATCCACTGAACTAAAAACCCAACTAAATGTTCCCTCGAGGTCTAGGAGTTCTCACAACACTTCTACTGCATCTGTCATCGTACACAAAGAAAAACTGCTGAAAGAGGTGCTTATGCCATGTTCACTGTTGTCATTAGAGCACTCAGAAAACGTTTTGAAAGTCTTCAACTCACATTCTTTATCTCCCTCAGAGGTCTTGAACTCCCTTTCTGCAAGCACGGCCTTGGTTTTAACACATTTCGTAACAGAGAATCTGGTCTACCTCTCCAGCAGAAACAGATCTATTCATATGCAGTCATTTAAATGTTGGGGTAAACACAGAGAATAAAACCATCTTTTAGCTTAATCACTTGTCAGAATATTATGAGATGTGTATTAAACATCTTCATCTAATTTGTATTTTTTTCATTAAAAGGTGAATAGCTTCAGCTAAAGAGGCCAAGAAGACTCTCTTCCTTCCCACTCCCAGGCTCTGCTGAAGTGCAGTCATGAGGGTAGTCCTAGGGAATCTAAAGGATTGCTGCTCAAGTCTCCTTGGGCAGGAGAAAAATACTCTATGGAAAAGGGCTAGACTTAACAATTGTGAGAAATAGCTACTCACTTTTCATAGTTTAGGAAGGTTTATTAAACCTTATCAAAAGTACAACAGAAGACTGAATAGAAACAAAAGGTTATGGCACCTGGACCAAAAGATTTTCCCTGCCATGTGCTCTCTCTCACAATGGAGGTTTCTCCTATTTAACTCTTTAACCCCTCCCAAAGTTCTGTCCATCAACCCTTCCTTCACGGTCCAGTGGTGGAGATCTCTTCCTCAAACCCTGATTGGAGGTCAAATGTCACCATAGTGTCAATCCAGCCCTCCCAAATGTCCCAACTCCAGCTGTCCCTTGAAAACAACGCGAGAGGGTACAACATAACTATAAATCTATAAAAATGTTCTTAATCTATATACATGATATTGGTCTATTGATTGTGAGAGTCAATAATCACATTACTCATCTATCACATAATTAACCTAAGGAAAGTTTCCTCCAATCCCTGAACCATTTCTTTTCTCTTTTACAGAAAACCAGACAATTAACATATGTGAAAACAACGGTCCTCTTTAGAACTATTGGCTGGAGTCACATCCTGTGACAGCAATTAGAAGTGAAGGCACTCCTGGTTTACAAATAGCAATTAAAAAAAAACAAACAAACAGAATAAAACAGAAATCAAGCCTAAGACAAACCAAAAAAAAACCAAAACAAAACAAAACAAAACAAAACCCAACAACAAACAAAACACAAACAAAACCACAAAAACTCCTGGCATTTACAAAATAAGCCTCCACACAGGCTTTAAGGAAGAAATACAAAAGAAACCTTAATGCATGTTTGGAAATGAACTTACGTTGAACCCTTCATGAGCAAAATTATTTGGCACCTCTGATTTCCACCAGGGACTAGAGCTGGAAATGACCATGGCCTAACAGAAAGGCTTTTCTTCTGGTATTTCCAGCTGAGATGCCAAGTGGAAGTGCTGGAATCTGATAAGAAATCTTGTTTTCATAGATGTTTGTCCAAACATGACCCTAATGGTAAAATTTTGGTTATCTGGCTGTCTTTGCAGACTGACAGAGTTAGCAGAACAGTTTTGATTATTTATAATGAAGGTCACATTTGATGTTTTAATAGAAAACTTCTCTCTTTCCAAAGAAACCAAAGCAATGAAAGTATAATGGAAGTCCTGCAGGTTAATACAATAGTGAAAGACAATGCCTAACTATCAGGTGGCTAAAATACAGACACTAGATACAAGAATTCCCAAACAAAAGAAATACTTTTGAAAAGTCTGTCTTGCCTCCTTACTCTCTTAAATTACAGCAAGGAAATATTTTACTCTGAAGATCTTGTAAAATCCCTGAAAACACTGTGAAACTACAGAAAAGACCACTATTGAATTGGCTCATCTTTGGAACAGACTTCTGTAAAACCTGTATTATCCATACTGCCATATATTCTGTTCCTCTCTTAAGATGTACTTTAACTGAAATTGTTACAAGAATGTTGAAGGTTGCAATGCACGTTGTTTTCCATTACCATCTGTATGGCAGATTATCTTTGTCAAGTGGGCAGTTTGCCTTATCTCTCTCCCTGAGTGACCACAATCACTCCTCCCTCGGGAGGGGACACCTGCTGATAGCAGACTATTGGATGTCACTGCATGACTGATAAGAGCTATAACATCCCATTGTGAGTTGCTCCGCCCAGAGGGAGGAGCCAAGCATTGCTACCCAGGTATAATCCAGAGGTTTTTGAGACACCAGCACAGCTTCTCCACGGTATTCCCCAGAGAAACAGCAGCTACCTCTTCTTCCACTGGATCTTCAGAGAAAGAATACATCCTTCTCTACAGATTCCCCTTGCTCCAACAGAACCACACCTGACACTTCAGGAGGAATGCAGCCACAATTCCAATTGGACTGCTACCAACACCCTGGTATGTGTCAGGTTGGGTTCTGACTCTGTCAGTGTTGTTTTAGTGTACTGCATTGTTTATTTTATCCTTTTTTTTTCCTTTCCGTATTAAAGAAGTGTTATTTCCTGCTCCCATATTTTTGCCTGAGAGCCCCTTAATTTAAAATTTATAGCAATTTGGAGGGGTGGGGAGGGTTTACATTCTCCATTTCAGGGGAGACTCCTGCCTTCCTTAGCAGACTCCTGTCTTTCCAAACCAAGACAAAGAAATAAGATCTTAGACAGTTTCTCAGTGGAAGTCTCAGTCCTCATCCTGCCCTAGCAGCACTAGTTGGTAATAGTCTGCAAAAACAGACAAGCTGTGCTACCTGTTTTCTGAATGCATTAATAAAACATTTATGATGGTATGTGCTGTGTTCAGAAAGGCTAATAAAGAGATTATAATGCACCCTTAATGGTGAACTAAAAATAAAATACTCTCTGACCTGGTAAACAGATGTGTGCAATGCAGTGATAGCGAGGGACTGAACCAAATAAACTATTTCGGCTAACTGCTTCTGTTTGCATCAACCTCTGAAATAACTTCATTCCTCAGTGCTGGGCAATGAAGTCATCTTCTCTAATAGCAGGAATTATTAAAGAGAAACCTTCAGATAAGTATGTCTGACAAACCACAATCATGCCTCAGTTTCTGTACCAGCAATTTTATCACATTTTCTAGCAAATTCTTGCTTTTAATATCTTCAACAGCTATGTAATTAATTTAATCATCTGATCAATTTATATGATGCACCTGTCCCAAATATTCTGAATAAATCTATATATATTCACATACATATACAAAACCTCACTTTATTGATTAAATCAAGATGTCACAATTTAAAATAAATACCTTCCAACCTTCAAAACCTAGACAAGTCTCCTCTTAATAAAATCCCAAGTTATTATAACTTCATTATAATAGTTATACTATATTGTGATATAGCATACAGATATTATAATAAGTTATTATATCAGTAGTATTCAATGAAAATCAGCACACTAGAGCAGAAAATAAAGAAAACACTGGGGTAGAAGTTTATCCATCCAGAACTCCAGATATGAGGACCATGAGCACATATTCCACTTGTGATCTTATCTGTTGCCTTGTAAGTGGCTGTGTCCTTCAGATACAATGAACTAAAATGCCAGTAATTAGTGCATGTCCAGAATGGAAATGGTAGTGGAAGTGAGGATAGCAATTAAGCAGCAATGCACAAAAGACCTGCAGTAAAAAACAAAGTGTATTTTGCTCCTGATGAGGTTTGCAATGCTTTTAAAACCTAGAGTGTATAATTGCTTACCCTGGATAGACAAAACATTGGAAAATCTTCATTTGGACATGTGCTTGTAAACAAGAAAATAAAACAGAACAATTCCCTGGCTACTGTTGTTGCCAATGCATCAAGATGCCCCTAAAGATCCTAAAAGGTTCTCTCAATCCACAAGCTTCGCTAAAAGGAAGGAAATTGCTCCTTCAGACTCAGACAGTACCTCTCTCAGACAGTCTGCCAGCATCTCTCAGATGTGCTTCAGGTAATTGCCTCTCACCCAAGCAATGATCTCAACCCAGCATGAAGAAAAATGAGGAACAGTGTCATCTGGACAGTATGAAGCACAGTGCAGCTTTGTGACATCACCAATTGCATTCAAAGGGGTCACAGTGTTCCCTTTAATGACTACCTATTACCTATATGATTTTAAATAAGATGTATGAAGTAGAAGTCTGCCATCCAACAAACTCCTTGTCTTCTTTGGTAAAAGAATCATTCTGAGGTCCCCCTTTCTCAGAGGAAAATAGTGGCTCTTTGGGTGTGTCTGTACTGGCTTTTGCCAGGAACTGTAAATGTCATATGAATGATGATCCATGTAAAAAGTCACTTGTGACAGTTTTGAAATAATTTGTTTGGAGTCAAAATGTGTTTGCTAGTGTCTTATGTAGCCAGAAGGTATTGATTCAAAGATCAAGAAAGGCAAATACACTGTTGCTGACATTTTTGAAAGGGTCATATGCAAAACACATCTCTCTCAGAATCAGAGTTTCTAAAACCATTTTCTGATTTCCATGTCTCTTTGTGTTTGAGACTATGGAGCTATCAGAAGACCAGGGATGACTTAGCAGAAGCTTTCATCACCTCACTTACATTCTCTGTCTAACTGAATTCTCAAAATACCTGCTTTAAATCAAATCTAGTTTGGTCATTTCTGCAGAGCTCATGGATTTCCCATAAGTGCCATTCCAAAGAGGGAGAGTCAGATGCTCCTGGGAATGAGAGGATAGGCAGTGCCTGTTTTATTTTTGCTTTTGCAATAGTATAAACCTACAGTAGCTTTGATGGATTTAGAGCAGATATATCCCATGCATGAAAAAAATTCTAGATATAACTAGGTTTAGAGGTAACTGGAAATAATTTAGTTTGAAGTAGGAACACCTATTAAGTTGTTCCAGAGGGGAACTACTTTTGAACCGGAGAATGCATTTGGATCATCTCTACTATGAAGTGATAAGCTGTGTAAGTTCAAAGTACAATGGAAAGCCCTGACATTATCCATCATTATCCATGCCTATTAGTAAACAGTGCTGGTATAAGAGCTATGGGAAATACCTTTGTGATTGTGGACACAGACCTGTTGTGACTGTAAGACTCTGTATGTCTGTTGTATTCTGTTAGAGGTTATTACTGAATCTCTATGTGTCATGGTCTTTCAACATATTCTGAAGTTCAGTAACTTTTTATGTCTTATTATTCAGTGAAGAAAGATCTAGCAGATTTTTCTAAAAAGTCACTATAATGATAATAATCTATAACCATGAGTTAAACTCTAGTCTAGTAAGCCTCAAAATTTTCTAGAATTATCTATCACATTCCTTCTAGACAGCAAACCAAGAGTACCCAAACTGAGATAGATAATGCTTCTGTCTTCTCTGAAAAAAAAGTAAAGTGACAGAAACTCCTCTCTACACTTCTTCTGTTCCTACAAAAGAAGAACCAAGACTTAGGATAATTGATACATGCTATACACTGCCTGTCTTCAATTTTATGCTGTGAATGTCAGGAAGAACTGCAACAGACCAGACAGAGCCCAAGAACAACATCTGCTTGTTATGTCTCCTCAAAGATAATTTCATTCCTAAAAGAAGGAAGTGGGTTGCAGTCCATAACTCTATATCCATGTAGTAAATATGGATATGGTCTGTGCTTAACATCAGTGTAACTCTAGTTTACACACACACAGAGACCAAAAAAAAAGAAAAAAAAAAACCAAAAAACAAACCAAAACTACAACAGTAGTATATACCAGTGGTTGCTTCAGAAGAATACTAGATTCGTATTTACGGATAACTCCAGTCACATTCAAAGAATTGTACTGTTAAATGCTCGCTCAGAGTTTGGACATAGATGTAACAACTAATAGTCTGAGGACTAAGGAAGATGGTAAAATAGCAAACCAATAGGAATGTGGACTTACCATGCACTTACTGAGTGTTTCACTGGATGAAATTCATCTATACAGAAGGATATTCTTAAAAGTGCACCCTGTCTGAATTTAATAAGGTGAGGAAAAAAAAAGAGAAATTGCAAGGGCTAATTCCCTGTTTACTGAAATAAAACATCATAATATATCACTGCTGGTGTATCTGCACTTGTGAGTACTCTCTAGCTAACCAGGTTAAATATTTAACTTTGCACTAACAACCACCTTCATGAGTTTTCCAGTTCTGGACATTGAGTTTGCACTGAACACCTTGCACAGAGTATTTTCTGTATTTGCCTGATTGTAATGATTCTTATTTGTGATTCTTGCATGCAGACAGGCTTTTTGAGAGTTCATCAGTTCCAGAGGGCTATTTTCCACTTGATGTCAATAATTCTTTATTCAGCTATTTATCAGAATTCTTTTCACTGCATCTAAAGGGTGATGTCACCCAGAAAGACTTATAATTGCAGGTGGGAAATGAAAAGGAGATCAAAAGGCTTTTAAGAAACAAAAATTCTCTATTTATACAAGTTCTAAGAAACAAAGAATGCAATGAGAAACAAGCTGACAACAAAATAAAATTCAAATGGGAGCAAAATTATGGCTAAACACACTAATCTTCAAAGTTTAACATGGATTGTTAGCAGTTCTTTGATGAAATCATGTTTCTGAAATTGCAAATGTAGAGCCATTAGTCAGCTATATATGAATGAATATTTCCCTTTTCCAAATCAGATTTATGGAATATTTTGCCTTCTGTCAGATTACAATATATTTGCATCTAATAGTCTAATTTAGAATGCTTGAGTTATAAATAGATGGGAAATGTGGCATAAATTAACATTGATACCAAAGACTAACGTGTTTTCCTTATAAACTGTAAACTGCTCCCATGTCAAAGAAAAGTGAAACTGCTCTGCACTTGAGGTTTTCTGAGGTAAGAATGCATTGGTATGTTTGAGCAGGCACAGCACTCTCGGATTGTGAGATGTGCTATCCAAATTCCTTTCCATGTTAACTATTACTGACCTTCAGTCATGGAAAGCAGCTAGTAGGGTGACTTAATTTGGCACCTGTTCTGGGGATTTCTGCATAGCTGAAGCCAAAAGCAATCCAAATTTAGGTGGCCCAGCCTGTTCTCAGCACATACTGTATTTTACGGTGGATTTCCTCAGGAGATTGTAAGGGCAATGCCATGTGGGAATTCCTAAGTGTTGCCTTTCACTCCTTCAAATACAAATGTGAGGCTGCTTTTTACTGACATCTTTTTTTTCTGGTGGCATCCATAGGAGAGATTCCTCCAGTAGAATAACACATTTTCCAAAATCACCTCATGGGAACACACATTTCTTGTGAACTAGAAAGGAAAGCAAACTATTAATCAAGTGAAACTAGGCTTGCAATCCTCTTGGGTATGGACATTGTATGGAATTTTCTTCTTATTTCTTGAGAATAATCACAGGAAGAGTGTGGGTGGATTGGCTCACATATGAAAAGTCACCTCTCAGATAAAGGAAAAACAATGTTTGGAAACACAGGGTTTCAACACAACCCTAGACAAAGGACAAAAGCAAAGAAATAAACTGGAGTCAAGTCTTGTCTGTCACTCTAGTCTATGCTGAAACAATTTTTCCACTTCTAGTAATAAAGGTAGGGCAGCTTTTCAGTTTCTGATTCTGGAACTATACAACCCTATATGTATAATTTGATTACTTTAGATTTTTTAGAAATAATGCTTATAAATACTTACAAAATTGTTAGTTTTCCAGAATTAAAAAATAACTACAAAGACCTGAATGATGTAGTTAGATTCCGATACTCATTATGAAAGAAAAGAAAAAATTACAGAGCTTCAGGTAAAATTCCCCCACAAACAATTTTTTTTCAAGCTGCATCACATTCTTACATGAGTTTACTATTTTCAATGACTGCAACAGAACACAGAGGATAAAAATATCTTTACTTCTTTACTTTCACAGATATATGGAGGCTATAAGAATACGCATTAAAGAAAAGATGGGCATGATTTTCAGAGGAATGAAAAGGGACGGTTCTGAAGCTTGTTTCCTCCCCTACCATAGCATTTTTATGTTAGTGCAAAATATTCTTGAGCCAGCTGGTTGTTTTGTTCACACTGGCTTTCATTGCCTAATCTAGTGAATTCATTATAGCTCCCTGCCTGAGGGCTCAATTTTCAGCTGTGCTGAGCATGACCCATATCAGCTGTGGGAAAAGGAAGGCAAAGGCTCTGCGGGCCCCTCACACCTCCCTGCATTCTCAGGAAGCTGTGGGGTGACCCTGCTGCTGCACCAGCCCAGACAACCATGACTAGGTGACATTGCCTTGCATGGGCCTTGGAAATTACTCTCCTAGCAGGAGTTTGCTTGTCAAAATGTGAATTTGGTGTCAGGGACTTGCAGAGTAGGAGAAGCTGCCATGAAATAATGCTGGTTCTGGGTCAGAAGGGGACTTTCCCATACCAGGCATTCCTTGATTAATTCACCCTGGGAGGTGCTTCAGGCCTGATTTTGCAATGTAGAGAGAACTTTCTGGAGTCAGAATCTAGAATTGAGTGTGTTGTTTCTGAGGTAACCAGACTCAAATATCATCGCAATAAGTAGTATAATTTTGTTTCTTGGTTACATGCTAGAGATGTGACATTACAGAGAAGCTCTGTGTCAAATGCATTCTATTTGCTCATGTGCTACCAAAGGACAAACAGTACTCTGTTTTTAAAGCATTTTGGCTTAGATTAGTGGTTGCAGAGAGGGAGCTGTGTCCATTTTGTCCTCGCTAGCAAGTGGGTGTTTGCCTCCCACACTCACGTCACCGCCACATTTGGCAGTGGTGACACTTTGGCAGCAATAATTTATCTAAGCAGTCCCAGCACTGTAAAGTAGTCCCACTACTCCCTAAAAATTTTCTTGAATTGAGTAGTTTAGCCCTTTACTTCCAGTTCACTGACCTATGGTCACTTCTTACATGCACACAAAAACACATGTGAATGCCCATCTCCGAAGTACTGCAAGGAACCTAAAACTTACAAATCAACAAGACAGAATGGTCCTAGCCAAGAAGGAAGAACAAGCAAGATGAAAACATCATAAAGACCCCATGCTGGCACAGCATACTGACTCATACTTTCCACTTATAAATGTCATCGATTAGGTTAAAAAAATAATAATAAAAATCAGTCTGCATTCTGGGTTGTGGGTTTTTTTATTGCTTGCTTTAATAGCTCTGCTCTTCATCAGCTCCAGTATTCGGCAGCTGATCCCTCTTTCCTTCGGTAAGGACATGTGATAGTTTTGCTGAATAGCTGCAAACATGCTCTCTGCTGGGTACTAATAGCTGGCACATTAGGCTGCTTGGTGAGCTGTGGCAGCCAAACAGAAATGCTTTCAACAGAATGATTTCAGTAAAGAAGTGGAGAGTTGGGATTTTTTTTCCCTTTCTCCTCTCTGCTTGGTGCCAGAGTTCTTAAAATAGTACTCTCAGAGTTTTCTTGTTACCCATTTTGGAACCCAGATGTAGGAAGCCAGCCAGCACAGCTGGTGGAACCTAAGTGTCTCACAGATAGGGAAAGATTATGTGGCCTTCATTTTTCTCTTAACTGTTAGTTTAACACTTTATTCCTAACTGTTATTGATGTTATTGCTATTGGAGTGTCAGGAAAAAAATGCCCAGGGTTGTTGGGTTGGAAGTCCTAGGAGCTGAAGACCTTCCTCTCCCTCCTGTTGTCATTGTCTTGCCACTGTAGTTTGTTACCTTCCCTGATTCCCTCATCAGGAATGTGGATTTAATTAGTTGTTCCATTCTGAACTCACACTGATACCTGTGCTGAGCTATTACAACTGACATGCAATGATGCTGTGAACTCATTCTCACAGCAGGCTATGTATAAAATCACCTGTCTTCTTATACTCAGGAGTATATGCTGGATTTCTGAGGAGAATAAAGTATATGAAGTACCAGTACCAAGCTTTCTGACAGCAAGCTAAAATGTACACAACAAATTGAAAAGAAGTGATATGACAACCAGTAGAGCTTCCTTACAAGTCATCTAGTAGGTACTGGTCTGGCCACTTTTAGAGACATGGGAATTTTCTTCTCCTAAGGATGCAAATCAGATTGCTGGAAACCTTCAGTGAAATTTTGCTTCTGTGAAATTTTTTTCCTCTTAAAGCTTTGCCATCACCTGAGCAGCCTCATGGGATCCTTCCTCATCTAATGTGTGGTAACTCCTACCAGCCTTGAGTTACTTATAATCATATGGTTTCTGAAGGGTGGCTTTTGAGAGCAGCCCAGTCTGGGGTATTACAGTTACAGACCACAGAACTCCATGTTCCCAGTACATCTGTGAAAGCATTTGGGGGAATGGCAGTACGGATGGAAGCAACACTGATTCATTCTATCTTCATATGGAAACAGAGGGAACAGTTGGCCTCTCCAAACTGGAATGATACAGAGATCTGAATATGCAAAAATAGCACAGCAATTTCTAGGCAAAACTAAATGCTTCTCAGAAATGCATTGAAAAACAGTGCATTGAGGTCCACTGTGAAATACTTGAAAGGTACAGAGGGCAACACTTTGTTACAGTAAGCTTCTTGATTTATAACATAGGTTATGCTGAAAATCAGGAGGAGTCAGGTATTTAATCCTTGCTTATGCTTTTAGACCTCCTCTAGCACTAAGCATATTTTCTTCCATAAACAAATTTCTGATTGCAGCACACACGAAGGAATGATAGAGGTTTTTGGAGGTAGTGGAAAAGAAACTTCTTCACCAATTTAGGATTTTGAGAAACCATTTCTGGTGGATGTCTGGCTATTAATTTACAGCTTTCCATTGCTCACCATTTTCTTCTCCCTCCTCATCACAGAATCAGAATAATTTGGTTTGTGCCTCTATCTCCCTGATGGGACCATAAGGTCCAGAGTCTTCACTGACACAGGTGATAAAAGTGGTCTTGCATGAAGATGTGGGTCTGTAAGTGGGAGCCTCTGATTCATACATATTCCTTTCTACCAGCAGAGCTGCAGGAACAGTAGCCTCCAGTAAGCAAACAGCTGAGAAGGTACTTCTTTAAACAGCTTCTGCTGTTTGCACAGACAGTCTCTACACTCTCCACTGACTCATGCATGTGACCGTGTTCGAGCTTATGCCTACCTCCATTTCCTTCCCTTGTGTCAGCAACTCACTGCTTCTGTTGCTTCTGAAGCTCACTGTAATTACATATACAAGCAACACATGACTAGAGAGCTTTAAATGAGATCAGAATTTTTGCATGTAGGCTTTTGTTGCCACATGCCTCCTTTTCTAGGGAAGAGGGGCAGCCTAATGCCTGAGACTAGTTCTATCTGTACCTGCTGAAGGCTATACCCAGCTTCCACTAGGACTTTGCAAGACCTGGATGTTTCTCTCTCCTTGGAGGGCTTCTCAGAGAGTTTAACCTGAGCAGAGAGGTTTCTGTTGTATCCCAAAAGGGAGTTTTATGTTATCAGCCACTGGAAGTCTCTCACCTAAGCTACTATTTAGGATCTGTATAGTAATTGCTGAGGGATAAGAGTTCTCCACATTACAGGACAGGTGTATAAGACAACAGATGAATTTCCGTGTAACATTGAGACATTGTAACATTGAGAGAGAGGGTCATCACGACTGTATGAAATGCTAAACTGAAGCTTATGTGGCTAATCTGTACAAAGTAAACATTTTTTTTTAATTCTTCTGTCACGACTGAGTACACAAAAGAGAAACCACATTGAAATCTCTATGTACCTTCTTTCCAGATGATTTTCTACCAAGATCCTCACTAACTCAATTATCCATAAAACTACCCAAAAGAAATACGATCTTGAAATAGATAACAGATGCACTTAGGAGTTACATCTTGTGATGAATGAATACAAAATCCCAGCTTCATTATAGCCAGCCCACACAGTCACATTTTTTATTGCTCATATATAATGATCAGAAATCATTTGGGACCAAAAGAAGATAGATAAACTCCAGCCAAAATCCTACCACTATCTAAAATAAAATGAAATAAAAATAAAATAAAATAATAAAAAACCAAAATAAAATAAAATTAAATTAAAGAAATAAAAATTAAATAAAAAACAAAATATAATAAATAATGTAAAAATAAAATACAAATATTAAAAATAAAGTTTAAAATATTAAAAAATAAAATAAAAAATAAAAAATCTTAAAAAAATAAAAATTAAAAAAATAGAAGTTAAAATAAAATAAAAAATAAAAATACAATAAACAAAAACAAATAAAACACTATCTTTATTTTCTTATATTCTATCCCCCTACAGCCCTGACTACAACACATCATTCTCAACAATCTGTTCTTTCTATTTACAATATCTTTAACTGGAACTTCACCCATGAAATTTAGCTTCCTGTTTATTCCTAATTCTGAGTACAAACTCTATGACAGGTAATATTACTTCTGTTCTGTTTAAATATGCTCATGATTTATAGCAAGATTTTTGGCAAGTTGCCTTTAAATATTTGTAATTGTTCTATAAATTCTCATGTTAAGGGATACATTCAGAGCAGGTAGCTCAGTGTGCAGGTTCAGTGTGCGTAGCAGGTTGGGCTCTGGGTGGCTGGAGCAGGAGGCAAGGGGCTGTGAACTGCTGACCCCTTGCATAAGAAAGGGGCTGGGGACCTGTCAGCCAGGGGACCAGACACTCCAAGGCACTCAGGAGCTGAGGACTGAAGAGGAGGAATGAGACTTTTGTGCCCTTGGACTGGGGGTACAACAGCCCAGGGGTTCCTTTGTTGGGGGTCCCTCCTTGGAGGCAGCAGCTCGAGTTCCTTCTGTTTCACTGCACTGTGAGTAAATGGCTTCAAGGAACCAGAACTCTCACCCTTCTATGGGAAACCAGGAGGTGAACTGGTCAGGAAAACTGGTCTGACACTGGAATGGGGTGTGTGGGGAGCTAAGCAGGACAATTGTGGGTTCACTGGAGCTCCCCCCTGTGAAGGGACTTTGGTCCCAGCAGTGGAAGTCTCTGGCACTGGGAGTATGTGAATGGTCAGACAGGGGAGTTTGCTTAATAGTTATGTGTCCTTTGTATCTGATCCTTCTTTCTCTCAAAATGGCATTTCCTGTACCTACCTAATCTATGAAATACATGCTACGTGGATTTCACTTGCCTCAGAGTTTGCAAGTAAACAAATGTAGGACAGAGAGGTTCAGCCTTTTACATATCCATTCTGCCTGAACTCCAATCTGGCTGACTACAGTGTAGTGCAAACCATTTTGTCCTGCTAAGATTAAAGTGTTCACTGCATTCTAGGCTCTGGGAATGAGGGTGCAACTATCTGGACCCATTCACATGATCACATTATTTGCATGGCCAAAATCAGAACTGAACTGCAGTTTATGCAGAAGGTATATGATATTTGCCTACCCAAAGTACTTCTCAAGATTTACAGGGATGTTTTTCCTGTGCTCTGACTCATTATACCAGTGCTGAAATCATTTGAAGTGAAAGCTTCTTTTGTGAGGAAGTTCAAGGCTTTTAAGGCTTGAGCTGAGCAATCTCCTAGTCTAATTGCAGCATTTCATTTTCTTGCAGAAGTAACATATCACCAATGCAAGTGATTCCCAGCCAGGTGATGGGAAAGAAAAATCTATGCAGTTTTGCTCAATCTTGCAAGGAACAGTAGTAGAAGGCTGATGAGTACCTCTCAGTACTTTTTGGACAGATAAATTGGCAAATTTCTTCAACAGTGATGGTGTCAATCTCTGAGCACTGAGGTAAAGCTATCTGCTGCTCTATAAGAGGCCAACTATATGCTGCACTAGAATGCTGGACTACCATAGTGTTAAAAGTTTTATCTGTGTAAAGCTAATGCACTATTGTAAAGATATTATCTTCCTTGTCTTCTCTTTTTCCAGTTTACTATTTCTTGCAATTCCGATATCTTGACATTAAAATTTGCTAAGACTGATCAAGTCAAACTGTGGCCAGATATCACATTTTGATGGCGATTATAAAAAAATGAGGTGTTTATCTTCTATCTTTTCTAGAGCTAACATTGCACAACAAAGACAGATTCTTAAGTTAGCAAGATAAAAGAAGCCTACTTCCCTTTTACTAGTTAAAAGCAACACTTTAAACATGACATGGAAATGAAGAAGTGATGGTGTCGATCTCTGAGCACTGAGGTAAAGCTTCCTGCTGCTCTATAAGAGGCCACTATATGCTGCACTAGAACATTTACCAGAACATCTTGGCAGAAGGTTCCCATGCAACATTATGCTAGATTAATTGAAGGCATAAAAGGCATGGAAAATTATTACAAGTTCTGCATACAACAATATAATAAGAGACACAGGATTCCAGAGAACAGCAAAGAGAAAAATGGTTAGAAGATGAAGCACTTGGCTGCAACAGCTGCTTACTTAATTAGCAATATCCCTAATCTAATAAAATCATCATACTATGAATCATCTTGCCCAAGTTCATTCACCAGAGGTGTCAAGTATTCAATCAGTGGACATTTGTTCATTTTTTCCTGCTACCTCCTAACTTTGTTTCTTTTTTTATTTTTTTCTTCTTTTTGACCTGGTCAATCACGCTTAGGATGACAAGGTCTTAGTCAAATCCTTGTCTCACATGGGTTAGAATACAGGATCTTCTTGGCTCCCAGTTGCATTGTTTTTATCAAATAAAAAACATCAGTAGAAAAAATTCATCATTACACAAAAAGCAAATAACTTGAAGCATTTTAACAATTGTGTATTAGTGGTGGCATGCTTCAAAAATAAGTGCTGAACATTGCTGAGAGAAATGCAGGACTATATAATTATTTATGACAGGCTTTCATCATATCTTTCTTCTCCTAAATGATTGGTGTTAGTTGAAGGCCAAAGGAATACTATGAAAATAAAGGAAGGAAAGTGTGGGATGTTTTTATGTGGCCACTGTCCTCCATCTTCACTCACACATGAGCAACCATTCTAAGCATCTCCTGCAAGGACCAGTATTCAAAGGTGTTTGGACTTCATAATCTGAAATCCGTGGAAAGAATGAAGATCCATGAATAGAAATGAGCAGGAAACTGTTTATTCCCATTCCAGGAATATGTTCAATTTGAGAAACAGTTTTCCATTCCATATTGGGATGAAATGGAGACCTTTCAGACCTTTCTACTTTTTCTTGGAAAAATACAAAGAGCAAGTGAAAGCTTTGCTTTCCCTACTCCTGCTGCTCACCTTCATGTCCTCTAAAAGAGCCAGGCAAATAGGGTGCCAGCACAGAAGAAAAAGAAACTTGATCTGAAGCCCAGCTTTGCTGAACTGATGCATTCACATGCCTGTTCTGAGTACTTGACAAGCCTGTCACACATTATAAAAGAGTGTCCAACCTGCAGACTTATTCTGAGGTCAGCTACAATTAATTCTTCATACTTAAAATAGCCCACCCTAGAGCTCAGATGCATTTCCAGCCATCACTTTTCTGATGCTGATGTATTCCCACTAAATCTCTCAGTCTGAGCACACTGACTCAGCTCCTGGGCTCGCCCCCAGCCTCCCTCTGCCACAGGGCTTAGCAGAGCTTGTTTGTTTGAGCACTCGCTGCCACTAGCAGGACCCCAGTTCACTCCCAACACACACACAACACACAAATAAAAATGGAAAGGAAAATACAGAGAAAAGGGAGGCATACATCCCATACATCCCACAGAAACATGAATTTTACCTCTGCTCTTGGATTTTTTCCAGATAACTGAAAGATGGCCAGCTTCTGACGTATGCCTAGGATTTACGTCCTTACAACAACAATGTCATTACTAGCCCACATCCCTGGGTAGTAAATCAGAGAGTTGTGTTTATTTTCCTTTCTTATCTCCAAATATCAGCATCACTTTTTGCCTGCGTATTACTATCCTTGCTGAATTTCACTGGACTTGCATACCTAGAATTCAGCATCCCCATAAGTATTTGCAACATTCTGGCCATGGTTGCAACATTCATGGTTATGTCTTTTTAATGCTGGAATACCAGAAAATATGTAGAAATTGGAGCTTGTAATGGTGTGCTACTCCTTGTGCTCCACAATTGAAAGAAAATCTTCCCATCTCTAACATAAATAGCAGAATCAGTTCTTTTCCCCCAGTGAGGAATTTGCTGCTCCACCTAAACTAAGCAGTCTGATTTCTTCTGAGATGAAGGGCTGTTTGTGAATGATGATGTTGAAATCTGGTCAGTAACAATGAATGATATCAACAATAATAAAAAGATACTTTAGAAAGAAAGATGATCACCCTATATAATCATTAACAATCTGTCACTCTCTGTGTCTTTTTGGGCACAAAGTCGTAAACATCAGCACTAACAGCTGCTGCCACCCTGAAAAAAAAGGTTGGAAAAAATTCCATTCCAAGTTTTTAGTTTCTCAGACTGAACCCAGGGATGTAAATGTCTCTGACCGCGGTATGAAGGATTTCCTGGATCTTCAATTTACATCTGGACACCACCCCCACCCCCGTAAGAATTTGGACACAATAACAAAAGCTTACAATGACATAGCAGCAGCTGCATTTGAACATATCTGGGTGTTGCTGGGAGAAATTAAACCATTGCAATGCCATGAATGTTGTAAATCATCACTTTATCCTTATTGCTCTTCAAATCAACTTTCTGGAACATTTTAACTCAGACAGTAGAGACAACTGCATGAATCAGAATTCATAAACTATTTTGCTCTGATGGGATAAGGGGGTATGTAACTGAAGTAAACTGGAGTCTGTGAAATGGGACAAAAGAAAGCTGTTGCCTTTCTTCCACACCCTGCAGATGGAAAGGAAACAGAATAAATCCACTGAATGAAGTTCTGGACCTTAAAATATTTCAGCAGCCCAGTGCCAAATTCTCACCAAATGGGATTTGTAGCTATGCCTTAGTCCCTATTTCCTACTGACTTAGACAAGTCCTATAGAATGTCTTTACAAATGTGTTCTGTGAGATAGGATTTTGTATTTTGCTGCAAGACAGAACCTGCTCTGTAGAAAGTGTGTTTTAGCTCATGATGCTTGATGCTAGGTTTCCTCAAAAGTGTATTTGAAGGAGGCTGGGAGTGGGCCAAAAGTGTTGCAAATGTGTAGGTCCTTCTTTTAGGTACAATGAATTTTGGGGGAAGAATAAGGGCAAAAATAACTAACCCATCTCATTTTACAGCAAGGTGACCTCCTTAATGGATGACTATTCTACCCAGATGTTAGTAAAACCTTTGACACTGCCTCCCTCAACATTCTTCTGGAAAAGCTTCATGGCTTGGCCACATGCACTCTTAGCTGGGTTAACAACTGTCTGCGTAGCAGAAAATGGTGGTGAATGGAGCTACATTCAGTTTGTGGCCAGTCACAAATTGTGTTCCCAGGACTCAGTTTTGGGGGTAATCCCTGTTCAATATTTTTATCAATGGTTTGGATAAGAGGACTGAGGGCACCCTTGGTAAGTTTGCAGATGACACTAAGCTGGGCAGGAATGTTCATCTGCTGGAGGGGAGGAAGGTCCTGCAGGTGAATCTGGATAGGCTGGATCAATGGGTCAAGGACAATGGTATGAGGTTCAAAAAGGCAAAGTGCCAGGTCCTGCCCTTCTGTCACAACAACTGCATGCAGCACAACAAGCTGGGCTGGGAAGCTGGTCAGTAGAACCAGTAGGACCTGTCAGTCCTGGTCAACAGCCGGCTGAGCATGAGCCAGGAAGGTGCCTAAGTGGCCAAAAAGGCCAATGGCATCCTGATCATAAAGTTTCCAATTTAAATGATTGTATGATTTAAATGACTGTATGATCTCTATGAAATGTTGAATGGCCATTTTCTATTTAGTTCAATCAGTAGTTTTTACCTCATGCAACAGTTGCCAGGGAGCCAAGAAATAGTTCTGAGTATGAACATGCAGTTCTTGGTGGTCTCTGGTACGTGGATGGTAGGACCTGGCTTTCTTTGACTGATGAATCCCCCTGTGTCTGCAATGTCCATGTAAGGCAGGGTGACCAAGGCTAGATTTGTCACTAAAAAAAAAAGCTTGAAATGCTTTCTCCTCATATAAATTAAAATGCAATTATGTGTAGTCATAACAACAATCTGGAATGGAGTCACTGATGGCCAAAACCTTAGAAGTCCCTTGAGACTTGTAGCAGATGTCCACAGTGAACAGGAACAGTTGTTATTGAGGTTGTCAGATTTTCTGGGCCATTGTTGTATCTGATCAGACCAGAAAGTGAAATGGGAATACACAAAGGAACATTATCCTACTGTGCCTTCAAAGAGTATAAATCACAGAGGACTGTGCCCATCAGAGGCATCAGTGGTGACGGTTTTAATATTTCTAGGGTTTCTCACAATGAGTAGAAGAGATGTCAGGGTACATGACCCTTCAAGTAGTCTCCTGAGTAACATAATCCCAATGTTCCTCAGGTTTTACATTAAGTTCCCAGACCTATAAAATCATGTTGTTGTGCTCTTAGCACAATGACAGTAAGATAGTTAATGTAGGCCAAAAATGAGAACTGACCATCCTCTACATTGAGGATATCTCTGCAAATCCTCAGCTGGTTTCTGTTCCAGAAAAGGTATAGAGGAACAGACACCACTCTATGCTGTCACTGAGTTTACCAGCTCCTTTCCATACTGTCCTTTACTTCCCAGAGTAGGGACCAAGAGTGATAAACAACTCGGATCAAATTAAACTGATCACCATTTCTCCAGGTGACTCAGTGTGCGTAAGTACCTGTTCTGTCACCTCTTCTGTCCCTGCACAGTCGATGAGCAGGGCAAGTCGTGGTTGTTGCTGACAGGCTTTCTGCTCAGCACTGATAGAAGACAGTGAGGGCAGTGCTTGGCTCTCTCTGACCCTAGCTGGCCAGCTGGCTGTGCCGAAAATACTCTCAATTTCCTAAAAAGGCATCTCAAGCATCATTTTTTGCATATGGGGATCCTTAGGGAAGAGCCCCTCCCAGATTCTTCCCTGAGACAATAGGTCTCTGCACCATTCCCCCTCTGTGCTTTCCCTAATTTCCATAATAGTCTAGTGTGATTAATAACCCTTGCTTCTACAGCCAAATAGAAAGGGAAGTAGCATTATGCTATGTTTCCAAACAATGCCAAATATCGCATTAAGACTGTAGACAGTAGTGCAGTATTTTAAAGAACAACAGCTTAATTTTTTTATTAAAGTGGAATCTGGAGTTTATTTGTTTGTTGTTGTTGTTATTTTTTATTTCTACAAGGTACAGCAGCTGCTTAAAAGAACATTTCACCATAAGGAACAGGCTGATTCACTGCATTTCTCCTGAGTACAGATTGTTGTCTTCTCCCACACAATCTTCATAAATTAGGAAGAAAACTTGAAAAGCATCACAATATATGGTTTTGATTGTCCCTGGATTACAGTAGTTGAACTAAACCTCAAATATCCAGTCTTCTTCTATGAAAAAAAATGTTTAATAAGATAAAAAAGATGAATTTAAAGTTTAACTCTGAAATGTCTCAAGGTAACTGAGGAGGCTTAGCATGATTTAAACAGGAGGTTCGGTGATTTCTGTATCAGAGACCCAACCTTCCCTTTGTCAGGTCTGGGGACATGTTCCTCAGCTCTTGCACAGAGGCACAGGAAGGTGGGACTCTGTTACACTGCCATGTTGCTGCCTCGTTCAAATGCACTAAGCTCTGACCTCCTTTAGCTCACTACACCAAACTTCATTCAAACGGGAGTTTAAATGTCTAAAATGGAAAGAAAAGTCACCCACAAAACCATCCAGACTCCTGAGTGCAATCTATGAGAACAAGACCAGCAGAAGGCTAAGCCTTCATATCAGTAGAAAGGTTTGGTTTTCGCTTCCCAATCTTTTCTTTCTTCATGCAATTTATATTTAGTCCATTGAAACAATTAGTAAAACTTGCCTGAAATGAGACTTGGTTCCATGTTTCAGATTACAAGTGAGATGTCAGAAGTAATTCGCTCAGAAAGTGGTAGGATCCCTTCAGGATGGTACAGTCCTCTGTTAGAATAATAAATAAATAAGCCCAAAAGCTTTTGTTGTTTCTGTTTGGTTTTTTTAACTATAAGCAACATGAGAAGGTTATCAGAAAGTTGCCCCCATAGAACAAAGAGCTTCCTTCCCTGGTTAGCAAACTGCAATATATCACATTGTGATTCCTTAACAATAATTTTTAATAATTTGTTGAGATTCTTAGACATTGAAGAATATCTCCCTCCTACAGAAAAATAAAGATAGCTGAAAAAAGTTCATAGCAAAATGCAACTCTATTAGTCACATATAGGAAGGTGGTCTCCACTTGAGTGATGTATAGCATTCAAATCAAGTAAGATTTTCCTCCTAGGGAACAGCTGAAATGTCATAAAGTATTCCAATTCTAATGGCACACATGTCACAGCAAGGAATACCATAGACCTTTAAATATTTTTATACTGTCATGGCAGCATGAGCTGAGAGTGGAACAGCAAAGATAAATTATCTTCTGTTTAGCTCTGCTTCTGCCATGAGCTGGGGACATATGGGCAGTACAGTTTCCAGGCAATAAAGAAACAGAGATTTGAGATTACTGTGTTCAGTACCAAGAGACAGAGAGGAACATGAATCAATATTTGCTAACTCTCCTCTCCTTTCCTTCCAGATTGTCAGTTCTTCCAGTACAGCTCCACGCTTTTTTATTAAATCTCTTCCTCTCCACACTTGACCCAGGGAAACTTTCCTCCAGTAACCTATGTAGGAGGATTGGCAGTGAGAGAAGTGTTGGAAAGACAGTCTTTTTGTTTGCAGTTTTAGTGCCAGGGAAGCAACTGAAAGGAAAGTTATTTCAAGGGTGAGTGTGTGCTTGTTGCTGTGTGAGAACAGTTCAGTGAGTTTGGGAGCTGGTGAAGACCAGTCAGCATAGGAAACAACCATGGGTCACAGGTGGTCAAGTCTGCTTAAATCAACTGTTGACCACATGCTCCCTGATGAAGTAATGCCTTAACACACAGGTGCATTCCAAGTAGTGTTAAACATACTTTATTTCCTCCTCTTTCATAGAATCACAGAATAGCCCAGGTTGGATGGGCCTTGAAAGGTCATGTGGTCCAATCTTGCATGGGAAAGAGCCAAGACAAGGTTTTATAGCACCCTATACAACTGTGTATTGAAAACCTTCAACAATGAGGGCTCTACCACATCCAAGGGGAGATTGTTCCAATGATCAGTTGTTCTCACTGAAAAAAAATTCTTTCTGATAGGGACATGAAACTTGTCCCTGTGCAACTTGTAATAGTTGCTCTCTGTCTTCTGCTTGTGTCTCCTCTTTGTAGTTGCCCTTTAACTACCATAGTACTGTGATGAAGTCCCCCCTAAGCCTTTTCTTCTCCCAGCAAAGCAAATCCTTCAGTCTTTCCTCACAGTGCATGTTCTTCAGCCTTCTGACCAACTCTGAGACCCTTCTTTGGACTCTATCTAGTCTGTCCACATCTTTCTCAAATTGTAGGCACCAAGCTGCACTCTGCATTCCAGGTGTGGCCTGACAAGTTCTGAGCAGAGTGGACGATTCAATCTCTGCTCCTTCTAGCAATGCCCCTGCAGATGCAGCCCAGGATCTGATTTACCCTTGTTGCTACAGCAGTGCACTGCTGACTCCTGTTCATCCTGCACCAGGTCCCCTTCAGCAAGGCTGGTGGTGCACCACGCAAATCCTGACCCATACTGGACTCTTTCAATTTTTCATTCCAGCTGCAGGACTTCCCACTTGTCTTTGTTAAATTCTTGCCACTCCACTCTTCCAACCTGTGCAGGACAGTCTGTAAGATGGTTCTTCCTTCTGGTCTACCTTATCATACAGTTTAGTGGCACCAGCAAACTAGGTGAGGGTGCTTTCTGCCTCATTGTCCAGACCATTTTGGAAGATGTTGAACAGTGTGCAGCCCCATATTGACCCCTGAGGAATCCTGCTTGTGACAGGCTGGTAAAAATCTTCTTATGTGTGCATCCTGGGAGAAAATTCCCTACCCATCCAATTTGTATCTTGCCAGTTTGTCCCAGAGAAGGCATCAGGAAAATGTCAAATTGTTTCACTGAAGTGAAGTCCTTATTGTACTTCTGCCTTAATCAGCATTCAAACCTTATGGCATCCCAGAAACAATGCAGCTCTTAATGTTTTTCACTTTCATCTTTCTGTTCTGCATGGAAACCCTGCAACTGTAAAGATTGGTGTTTTCTCATCTACCTTTAGCTTAAAGATAAAGCATTGAGTCTATTTTGGTGTCTTTTATTTATTAGCATAACTTTAAGTAGTGAATGTCTGAAACTTAAAGTGGAAATTTACCTTTGACCTAAAGGTAAGTGCGTTTACCTCTATTTCTTAGAGCTGTTGGGAGAAATAATTTCAAAAATAAACTTCTTCATTCTGTGACATATTCTGCCTGCAGAAATCTGTCTTGCTTTTCACTCTGATTTTTACCCTGAAGTTGATGTTTTTTGCCTTAGGTGTACAATCAATGCCCAGCCTTTCTAATCATAGAATAAATGAGGCTGGAAGGGATGTCTATGGGGCATCTAGTCCAAACCCTGCTTGAAGTAGGCCAGTTACACCAGGCTGGTAAAAGATTTACTGAGTTTTTAATATTTCCATGGTTGGAAATTCTCTGCCCTAGTTCTTCAATTTTACCATGCTCACATGGTGAGAAAGTTTTTCCTTGCTTGTAATTCATGGTCAAATATATGTAAGCTGCAGCAGCTGAACATAGAATACTGATTTTCACTTATATTTTAGTTTCTTCCTTTGATACACTGTTTGCTTGGAAAAAATCTCAAAGGAAAAGATCTTATAGCTCACTAACATCCACTCCATTGAAGCATTTCAATTCATGTGTGGGCTTTTCCCAATCCAATATAATGAGATGCTGCAACCACCTTCAGAAGTATTTCTGTCTTGTGAAATAGCTACTAGCTACTTTTTGTCATGATGGAAAGAAGTGGATTTTTTAATATTCAAGAATCCATGCATTCACACAGATTCTAGCATCACAATGTACTCTGTTGAAATTAGTCCAGGATATCCTGTTCAGATCATACATCTGTAAAAGTAAAAGAATAATCTGAATATATAAATTACTTTGCAGGGCAAAAGAGAACAAGTTTTTATTTCTTATTTTCATGGTTTATGCTGAGGATAAGTATCATCACGCAGACAGTCCACTTAGATCTGAAGTAATTAGGTTTCTTACTCTCTAGTCATCTTAGCACCTCAAACCCCAAGCTGTGCTCCAATATCCTCAGTATTTTCCTTTCAATGGAAGTGGAATTTAACCTGAGATTACCACTGTAAACAAATTTTCAAAACGAGATTGTGGTCTCTTTTTTTTTGCTGATATTGGGAAGCCCTAGTTACACTCAAGACACAATCTCATAAGTGAGGAAAGCTATTATTTTCCAGAAGCACAAGAGAGGAAGTTTTGCTTTGCTTCAATTTGTGCCATGCTCCATCATGTCATGCCACAGATGAGGCACTACCTTGGCTCCACTTCTTCTTTTCCTTCAAGTCAGTCTATGATCTCTCTTAACCCTTTCTTAAACCTCTTAAAAAACCTTTATCAGATATTAAACAGGACTCTCTAGAACATGAAGTCAAAAATATTTCCATCCCTTTTTTCTATCCTCTATGCACATGCACAGCACTTTCTACTTTGACATCTACTGCTTTGAAAAAAAGAAATGTTTCATTTTTTAAAAGATATATCTGCTATATCATTTTATGTCCTAAAAATGAGATCTACTAGAGGAAGATGAAATTTAAAAATAGGTAGATCTCTAAAACCTCCAAGTGCTCTGCATTTTTACTGCATTTGTTTTTCAGATAGAATGCTTTCCTGAATAGACTTCAGCAACCACAGATGGACAGTATTTAAAGTAAACTTGAATGCAGTCCTATACTTTTGAACATATTTTAATGCTGAAATTTGAAATTGAAAAATTAGCTCATTATCAACTTTATTTATTTGTAGACTCTTCTATGCATCCCACCACCATATGAACTCTGATCACCTCTCAGAAGTCATAAATACACTTGAGGTTATGAAATGGTTACAGAGTTTATCAACTATTAAAATAGTTTTGTGGCTGAGTTAAGATCTAAATCTGCATTTTTGTCACTTCCTCTGTAACATATTTCTGGCAACAGATCAGAGTGCTTTTCCAGCCTGGCCACAGAAGAATCATTGCAAATTATGTATGTCAGAAATGGACTCTGGTTTTCAGTAGCGCTGAATGTCTGCAGCTTCATTATCTTCAGCTGACAGTGAGGATGATATCTGCCTGAACATCAGGTTTTAAGACTAGACTTCCTCCAAACCCATGCAGATAACTGCAAGTTGGATAATCAGTGAACATCCATCTCATACAAAGCCTGTGAGTCTCACCCGACTGTGTCTACGTGCCTGTAAAGTGGGCCTGGGGAGACCAGCTTGGTTCTGGCATCTTCACTGGAGTGGTCTAAAGTTAGATGAGATTAATTTCATTTTCTGTCCAAATTTAGCACTGAACAAGCAGAATCTGTAGCACACTTTTAGTTGCAGAGAGATGGTAGAAGAGTTAGACTATGACTTTCCTGACTTTTTGTCCAATGAGAAGTAACATATTGACCACAACTCCACCTCATTTATAATACGAAATCTTGAATTCTAATTCATCTCTGGTCCCTGATTGCTAACTTCCGTTACCCTTTCATAAGCACATCATATCTGTATTGTCCTATGAGGCAAATAGCAGGCCTTTTCAAGGTCAAACTGATGAGACCCATAGCCATTAGTTATAAGAAACCAAAAATAAAGATGGGCTGAATATAGCAAATAGGATTTATTTGAGTATCAACTATCACCTCAAAATAGCAGAAGGCATGGTTGCTGAGAGAAAGAGATACAAATATATTTTAGAAACCTTATATAGTTTTATAAATAACTGGATAAACTTATATATAGACAGATATTAAAGAAGTTTGTCACTATAAGGACCTATCTCTGCTTCTCTCCATGTAGAGAGGAACATCTGTGAGACAGCACACTAGTAGAGGCTAGTCATAAAATTTTTAGTGTCCTGTATCTGAAGCACTTTTATTGTTGATTAGAGTCCTGTGTATTAGTGATTAAAGTGGCCTTTACAAATGAGGCACACTAGCTCTCCAAATTTCCACTGTCACAATGTGGTCAAGGAGCACTTCCCATACAGTAGTACCTGTGGTCTCTGTGTGCATTGTCTCTATTTATCAGCACAATCTGATAGGTATTCCCATTTTGTAAACACATCTGAAATTTTGTGGTTTCCAAAAATAAAATTTATTTTCTCTTTCTAGGTCAATGTTTTAAATGTAGATTTCAGTTACAGAAGCTACACCAGGGACAACAGCTTGGGTATAATGACAAGCCTGTAATAGCATGGTTGACATCAATAGTTGTATTTATATAAGGGAGTAGTGTGCACCAAAATGAACAAAGTAAAAGATTATTTAGAAAAAATTTTAGGCAAAATATATTCTTGTGTATTATGTGACATCCTACTTTTTCTGAATTTAAGTAAAGCTTACATGGTTTTATACAGTGTAATAATATAGCATGACAACCTTCAAGGTTAGGCCTCAGAGAAATTTGCTTTAATAAAACTTTTTAAAACTCCAATATTTAAAACATACCCTATTTTGCTCGAAATGTATTCAAACTGCCTAACAACATTGCTAATGCCATGTTTTTTCTCCATGGAGTTCCCTTATGGTAACCATTACTACTATTGTTGAATCTTTCAAACCATATTTTCAAACATAGACACCAATCATTCATTTTCATTCCTTTCATGCTCTGTTTATCAGAGAAAGTTTTTGTGATTTTGGTTTACTCACTATTCTTGAGTAATTCTTGAGTAATGGTTTCTGTTTGTACTGAATTAAGTGAAAGCACACAACTATATTTATAAGTGAATAAAAATATTTTGGCCATCTAAAATAAACTGATAAGAGTGTGTAATCCCACTAAAATGAGTCAAAAATTACAGCCCTCAAGTACCTTCTTTGGGACACCATTTAGAAAACAACAAAAACAATAGGCTGCAAGGTAGGACTGACTAAACAATGTAAATACAGACTCTGAAATGTGACCAATTTTTATTTCAGGGAGAAAAAACACAACCAGGAGGCCAAATAAAATATTCACTGAAAAGCAAAGAATTAAGAAAATATTTTTCAAAGCATCCCAGAAGCAAAGAGTGCTAAACAAGCAGATAATCAAATGTGAATATTAACACCTCTCTATATATTGAATGTTCATAATGTACTTTCTATTAGGATGAATAATCACCACACAATTACTCTTCACGAAATTTGTTATTTGACTGAAGGCTGAGACCAAGAAGAGTTTTACTGCTCCTAGAAATTTTTATAAATTGTTAAAAGTAATAAATAAAACATGGAAAGAGAGGAAGTGAATGATACGTTTCCATGTTTGTAAATGCATCTGCTTACAGCATAGACAAAAAAATAACAGCTAACTTGACTTAGTGAAAACTCAAGGTCTATTTTCATGAATAAATATTTATCCACTATTGATGCTTCTAGCAAAAAGTGTTTTCTTTTTTTGCTCTGACTCAGAGCAGATCTAGCCATCTTGGAGCTCACTAGTACAGCTGATATCTTAGAGGAAGTGAAACCAACACCGGCCTAAGGCCCTAAAATTTTTGTTGAATAGGGCTCCAAATGATTCTAGAAAGCAAATCTCAGATTAAAGTAAAACACATAAATGTCAGCCTTCCTGGTTTTGTCTAGCTGTGAAAACAACGATGAGGATAATATTTTGTAATTTTAAGTTAATGAGGATATCACTGTGCATTTGCACAAGTCATGCAAAGCAGACATGAGTGACTGGAACAACACTTGTAACAGGTGACTTACACTTTTTCTTCAGATGAATTTTTCCAAACATAAGTGAAGTGAAGTGGGAGTGGAGTATAAGTAGAGTGTGGTTTCCCAAACCCCACAGGCGACACCAGAAATCCTGGTATCCTGGGTGATGTATCCATTGTAAATGCAATACTCTTGAATGGTGATTTCAGTTCTGTCTAGGCCCCTTAGAGAAACTGGACAGTACCTAAAGGTTGTTATCACAAATTTCATTTCCTAGTCTCATAAACTATTTAATCATATAGTGCTTTCCATTAAACTTAGGAAAGGAAAAAAAGGAAAAAGTCACTCTCCTGGCCCTATGACAACTGCAGCTGTGAATCTTTCCCTTTGCATTTATTTAGGAAATAGAAAAACCAGGAGAGAATATCCTGACATTTTTAAATGTTAAAATATACTTTCATTTCACTTCCAGAGAGATATGAAATATTTCCATGTGCAGCATATGTATTTTAAAAGTGAGGCCACAGTCTGAAAGTCAAAAGAAGATTATTATGTGGGAAGCCTTACAGAGAGTTTGTCTAACAAATCTCCATATCCAAAATGGTACTCATCCCATTTTTACTTCTAGAAAAAGGACAGATTATAAAAATAACACATTACAACATGATAGCATCCACAGTATATGTTAAGAGGAAGTTCAAGAGATATGTTAATTAGGTGGAAGATGATCTCTTGTAGTAATTAATATATTATTCTTTCTACAGTTTATTTACATAGCATAGGATCATATTTAATATTTTATAAAAAACAGTACATTTTTAGAGGATGACATAACTCCTTTCATTATACATCAGTGAAAAAAATATTCAAATTTCTGTTGTGAATAACCACTGAGAAAGTTCAAGCTCATGGCTGATCTAAGAGCATTGCTTTTATTATGATTACTTAAGTTATTTTTGAGTAATCTGTTTTTCAAAAGCCCTGGAAAAACATTCTACATCTCATGTCCGGGAAACTAAGTTTCTGAATAGATTGACTCAAAAAAATCCAAGGTCTCTAATTCAGTCCAATGTTTCTTTTTCTGTGCAAGATTACTCTTTTCTCTTTATCCTGTGAAGAAAACACTGAAGTGGTTCTTCTATGGTCACTCTATGAAGGGTATGATGTCAGTTAGTAAAGTTTACTCCTTTTTCTTGCAGGACAAGGATCTAAGCTTTGGAAGCATAGAGGCATGTACGAGGGGAACATGCCACTTCTTGCATACAGTGATAACAGAAATAAAAGCGATTTACTTCTATTAAATGATGTGGTTTATGAAGATATTATTTTCCATATTTAGCTGTTCCATGTTTAGCAGGTTAAGACACAACCTTTTGGGATTTTTCACTCCTTTATTTTACTGATTACAATGCTGTTGCATTACATGGAACAGGAACTACCCTGAGTTAGAATTGTATCACCTGATGCAGGTGCAGGTGACAGAGAAAATATTAGGCTCAATGAGATAGTAAAAGCCAAAAAGCAAAGTAAATAACTGAGATATTAGTAGTTCTGAGCCCCATACTGCTGCCATCCCAATGATCTCAAGCTCTGTCACTTACAGTTAACTTTCCTGTATTTGAAACATATACACATTGCAGTATAAGGGTATAGGTGAGTGCTTTTTAGAATTAAATTCTGGGCCAAGGAAAAGTAAATTCATTCTTTTAAAATTAAATACCATATGTTCAGAGCCAAGATATGTAGGCCACTCCAAAGATTTTATCCCTTGTCAAGGCAAGAATGGGAAATTGTAATGGATTTTTGTTCAGATGAGAGCTGATTTTATAACCTATCCCATTAAATGGCATTACATTCACATGACCTGACTTTACATAACAGAGTTATCATAACACAACTGACTGAACACAGAACCTGCATTTTGCAGTAGCAGATGATATTTAGACCATCATTATTAACTGTTCTGTGCAGAATTTTTTTCCTGCTTCAGTGAAATGGAGTCTTCTTTCCTTTTAAATCACATTAAAATAACCTGATTGCTTATTTGTACAGCTATGTACCAAAATTACCCTTTAATTAAAATCATGCTGAGACTGTCACCTAAAGAGCACTGTTACAATCCTACTTTCAGCTGGGTTTTTAGTAAATAAGGTCTTTGAATTCATCTGTCAGTACCACCTAATAACTGCCTAATGAGTTAGCCAGTTACAACAAGATAGGACAAACACAGAGGTCTTGGATATATCATTTTCCTGCATATTTTGTTAAGACTGTGACTAGAAAGGAGAGAGGGACCCAAAGCAGCCAGTGAGATTTGCCCTGCTGAAGCCTTGTCAGCTTTCCATCACAAGATAAGTCAGTCTGTTTATGGTGGGTCTAAAGCTGCCATTGCTAGTTGTGCTCTGGCCTAATGTGATTCATGAGAAGCCTGATTTCTTCCATCCTGCTGCTCTAACTGAATCTCCTAACATGTTCTTTCATTTTAAGGTTTTGTTTAGGGAGAGACAGATAACAGATTTTACTACTTTTGTCAAAGAATCTTTTGTCTAATTTTTTCAATTTTTTTTTTTTTCAGAAGTTTCCTTTTAAATTTTGAATTGTTCAGAGCCCCCCAGACTCTGCTCAAACTTATTGATGGCAGTGGCAGAATATCTTTTGATGCCCATGGGAGCTGAACTGGACCAGACTTGTATCTTTTCCACATGCTTAAAGGTTTTTAGGTTTCTCTGGCCAAGAATGTTGTATTACTCTGCACATCTTAGTTCTGTTAGTATAGAAAGTAAATATATGTGACTATTTAAAATTAAGAATAAAATGGATTTTTCCTACCTCACTTTTTTGAGGCAATGCCAAGGCTAATATTTCATTCTGAATGTCTAAACAGTTCTGTGCAGGATCCATACAGTGACTTGGACAGTACAAGATGTTAATTTCTTATCACTGAAGCATAACATTATTAATATGTGCTGAACATGATGGCTGGCAGAGAACACTGGCCACAGCCAGAGAGCATGAAAGTCCTTTCAGAGACAAAATGTTTTAGCAAATATCCTTACTAAGCACGAAAGAATACTGAAGGAAATAGAGTCTGTGCTGTGCTGTGAAGTCAGTGGGAAACTGATATTTTGGTGCAAAGAAGACTAAATCTACTGTTTTTCTCATGTTATATGCCTAAACATGTATCAGTTTGAAGGTTTGCTTAATCTATATGTTAATATAAATTGCCAATAGCCACTTTGATCAAGTAAAGTGCTTTTGTTTCTCATAGTTGGTTTTGGATTAATATCCACTGACTTGGAAATAGCCACCTAAAGTCTTGGAAAGAACAAGTCAGACCAAGAGATTGCATTCATGTGCTGCTTCTCCCTATTATTTAAAAAGCCCTACAAGACAACACATTAAAAACAACACAAAACAAAATAAAACAAAAACACCAAAACAAAACAATAAAAGGGACCAAAACAAAAAGCAAGGAAGCAAGCAAACAAACAAAAAATCAAACAAAACAAAAAAACCCAAAAAATAAACAAACAAAAAACAACAGAAGGACATTGTAAATGCCGGTCAGGTCATTTGATACTACATGCTATCATTTCTTCCTTTTCTGGCCAAGCATAAATAATCTTGTGAATTTGGAGTTTAGACAGCCCAAGTTGTCTAACAAAAGCACAGTTACTCATGAATAATTTGGATTTCAATGTGTACGTGAAGAAAATGGCTCAACAAAGCTTTTTATATTAAAGCCATCTGTGATTCAACATCATCACACATGATATGGGGTCATTGTGTGAAAGCAGTAGTGCATGAACAGCCATGGAAATGGTGTATGAAAAGCCACTTAATGCCATACACAGTTCCTGGAAATGGTAATGTGGGGTTTGAGGAACAGCGATGCACTTACAAATCTTGCTGGTTTTAAAATTAGCTGTCTTTTCCATGCTCAATATAGTTGTATGTGAAATTTTGGTGCATGGAAATGACGTTATTAGCACGAGTTTTTTACTTGGGTATGTGAGTCATGCAGCTTTTCCAAAAGAGAGCAATGAAATGCTGATAACACTAATGTGCATTCTGTATGTGTGATATGTATTCCAGAAAAGCATTACTTTGAGGTATGGTAGAGTGCCCTTAAAAATTAAGTTGTATAATCTTTTCTTACCTGTGTCTGCCCATCAGATTTTTTAAATGAATATTGGAGTCCATTATAATCACATAAAAACCTCATTGATTTCAAAAGCTCCACATTATATGCTGCAAATTCCCAAGCATTGCAAAGTAGAGATATACACATATTTGAAACCTAAAATAGATTTTATGCACAAAAAGAATGATTTACATATAAATAAATATTGTCTTCTTCTCCCATAGCCTTTTACACATGAATTTTAAGAACTTTGCAAGTCTGAATAAATATATTCATGAAAGTTTGACTGCAGATTATATAAAGATTCCTCCATTTTGACATAAATCAAATTAATCCTCTTTGAATCTTCACTGAAATGATGATGCTAGGCTAAATAAATCTCTTTGAATTCTCATTAACTATTAGTACAGCTGATTCTTTGACTGGTTCATTAGCATGCTTGGTGGCATATGCTCAAAAAGAAGAAGAAGAAAAAAGAACCCTACAATTTAATGCAAAATAGAACAAAGCTGTAGATTTCAGTCTTTGTCTTGTACACACTGTAAGGTACATGGAGCAATGATCTAACTTAAGCATTGCATGAGATTCTTCTGAATTGCCATTCAAATCTTTTCCTAACTTTGACAAAGTATAAATTAATTACGCAGCTGCATATAGATTTTCATCTGTCAAACTCATCTAAGACTATGGAGACAAAAAGTGGTGATATATCCACAGTGTAACACTGACAAATAGATATCAGTAACTTAAGTTTGCTACTTTGCAATAGGAGAGCATAATTCAGCTTTAGTGATTTTAGAAACAAAAGAAAAAGTCATATCTTCATCCCATGAACATCTAAGTGAGATAATTTTACATTGCAACTCTCAAGACTGGGAAATTCTCATCCAACTCCCTGTCAGTCATACAGCTCAAACTGCTACCTACTAAAGAAAACACATAATGTGCATAAAATGCTACTATATGTAATAATCAATTATCCAGTGAGAAGCTATATAATTTAGAATAATTGTCATGGTACTTGGCAGAATTCAGAAGAAAGGAATGCAGAAGATCACAATGAAAATGGAGCACTCAGCAGCCATTTTCCACATTGCATGTCGGCAGCAGATCTGCACAACAGTTTCTGCATTCTGTTTCCATGATCTAATATTGCACCACAGAATGAGTTCAGTTCCTTGGCTTGTGGCAAAGGTGGGTGGGATTTCCAAGAGGTCTCTATTTACATAAAGTCCCTGCACAGCTGGACTGAGCATCTGTGATTGAATGTGATGGGGTGCACCACACCAGGCATAGCCACAGGCATCAAACTGCATGAGTAGCCTTTTAGAAGAACAGGATACTGCATTATTTAATCTATCATTAATAAGTTCCACTTTAAGCATAATGCCTGCTGTCATGTTTCTTGACTTTCATGAGCTAATCCAAGTTGCTGCTTCTTATTATATAACTGTACTTCAATGCAATCCTAAAGACAGCTTCAGGATGCCTCTTGCAGATTCCCATTATTTATGTATTGTCACAGAAAACCACTTCAAAGGCATGTCTAGGTGTAGGGACGACCTAAGATTTATCAGGTCCTCCCAGCTCAAATAGAGGAAAACTATTCATTGTTGCAATTCCTTCATTGTAAAGGCAATCCCCTAAAATCCACATGGCAAATAACCTTGTGTTATTCCTATTAACAGTATCTTGGAGAACAGCTATGGCTTTACGTTATTTACACTTTGTGATAACCAGAATCTCCTTGTTCTCCCTGCTCCTAGAGCAATGCCCTGAGTGATCTCTGCCAGAGATGGAGTTCCTTGTGGGTGCCCACGTTCTTGCCTGGTTCCCTCTGTCCATTCAGATCAGTGCCCATACTTCAAATACTTTTCATGCAAGCTACAATGCTAACTGAGATGAAAAGCCCAGGGTAATGGAATAAAAGCTTTATTTCACAGACTTTTCCAATCTAAACACACTCTGAAAGTTATGCACTGAGAAGTTGACTTTCTTTCCTCTTTCCTTCATATCCTTACCTCAGGAAGAAGTGAAGAACAGCAGCTACACTGAAGAGAAGTGAGAGCAGTGTACCAAGCCCTGTGGAAACAGAAAGGAAGCAGTAGATCATTTCAACGAGAGCAGTATGTCTTGGCGTTGTTCCTTGACACCACCCCCGCCATCCCAGCCTCCTCTGCCCCTCCCACACTCACACATCTAAAAAGCAGATGGAAAATATTCTGCCAGGAGACATTGAAATACAGTGTTAGAAAGTTACTCTCATAAGGCTGGAGAAAGTGATGGAGAACTCTGGCAGGCAAATTAAATTATTCATAGTCAGTGGCATTTTGGAAGGAAAAGCAGGAAGGGAATAGGAGACTAAAGGATGTTATAGGGATTGTACAAGAACCATCTGGAATATTGGAAAAAGATGCACTTCATCTTGCTAAACTTCAGAGAGAGACCAGTGAGGCTAATTCTGAGTTCAGGAGACATTACCAGTCTTCCCAGTTTGTTTTTAGAGCTGAGCATACTCTAGTGCTACCACGATATTATGGATATGAGTCCATGCTACCAAATCTCTTCCCTCAGACTTCACTCTAATGGCACTGAGCAATGACACTCAGATCCTGAAGTTACTGTAATTTCCTCATCTACTGTGTCACTTGGTACACATACTAGTCTCATTTTAAAGGTGTGACATGGAGATGAGATGATTATTGGAGTCATTCCCAGTGTTTCAATGATTAAACTTTTATTTAAATTTTATTTCCCAATTACATGTTCTCTTATGTCTCTGAAAGACTGCAGAACATGTTCTCACAAGAACTAAGGTACTCTACATTCAAACTAAACCGGTGCCTTTTTTGATATGTCTCACTAAGAAAATAAGTATGGCATATCACAGAGTAACAACAATTAGAAAGTAACTCGGTTCAACCCCCGAATTCTTGCATGGGGATAGAAGGAAGGAGAGGAAGAAAGAACCATGTGTGAGAGCAGACACTGCAATCAATGTTTTTATGAACATATTAAGATGATGTGATGAACACAGGAGGTCAACTTAGAGAAGATATTTTTTCTTTCTGTTTCTTCCTCTGAGTTTAGGCATATGATGTTGACAAACATCATCTAATTCATTTTCCCTTCATAGGTCAATCCCACCATGTCTTTGTACCAAAGGTGATAGAAACCAGATGGAATTGCCCACTTGAATATATAGATATGCATAGTACATGCATGTTTACACACAGACACATTAATTTAACCCCAATAAAAATAATCTTATCAACTTCCAGAACTTCATCAAGATAATCTTGTATTTAGGTTTGAATGTATATATCAAACTCTTCAGAAATGTTGGCAAGCACTTTGTCCTCTCTGTTCCCCAAAACAATATAGTACAGTCTGCTATGGGGTCTGCACTTGTCCAACCCATAGAAATGAAGAAGCTGACATATATTGCAGAAATATTCCAAGCATTGTAATTTTCCTATCCTCACAAACTTATATTGCTAGAAACCAGATTTTTTTGTTGGAATTTGCAAATAAACCAGCACCTGCCACAGCAATCTAATGACCTGAAGGAATTCTTACACAATCAATCCTTTTGACTTTTATTGTAGCAATCAGTGAAGTGTTTCAGTATCCTGTGGCATATTAGTCTAATGTTCTTTTCAGCATGCAGATTATTTAGACCAAAGATCATGGTTTTGGTTATAAATCACATAATAAACTTGGGATACAACTGGAAAAATATAATGAAAAAAATTAACTAACATGAAGCACCAGAAAGAATCAGTAGGGAAAAGATAAATGGTTGTCAGTAGGAATATTAGGCATGTGTGCCCATGGGTAGATAAACACCAAGCAGATTGCTTGTTTAAACATTCTTTATTTTTCTTGAGTTTTTGCCTGACGGGGACTGAATTTCTCTCAAGAGGAATTGTAATGAATGTATTTGGCATAGCAGTGTTACCTGCTTGGGGTAGTTCTTCTGCATGAAAACCATTCCAATTATCATTCCAAGATGATGTTCCTTTAAAACAAATATGAATAGTATTTGTGAATTCAAACAAATCTTTGCAAAAAGAAATCTGAGCAGAATCTCTTAATAAAGAAAAAAACACACAAAAAATCCGTAGTTATTTCACAAGAATAATGATTTCTTAATATAAAAATTCTCTTTTCTTTATCCCAAAACTGTAGTTTCTCGAGGTGGAGAAAAACAAACAAACAAACAAAAAACATTTAACACTGAAAAACCACAAAGGACTGCAAGGATTTCAGTAAAGAGTAAGTTTATGAAGTGAATGCATCTAGAAAGTAATATTGGGACCTAAGTTACCCAATAATCTTTTTGGATGAGTACCTGGGGAATTAAAATTAGTCATTGCTTAATTTACTACCAAAATATGAAATGCATGCCTGTCCATTCTACTAAAACAGCTTTAGCACTCACAAATATAAAAAGACATGTGTAGCATGCAAACCCCTTTTGCAGCTGAAATTAAAGATAATATTGTTTGACTGGCAGAATATATTTATAAACCCTATTAATTCTTAATCTGTGTGCACATCTAGTGTCCTTATCTGGCATTCCATGCAGTCTGCCCATGGTGTCTTTGTGCCAGGGCCATTCACCTGCCATTCATTCCTGCAGAGAACATTGCAGAGTCAATCTTTCAACAAGTTTTTTTATTTTCTTGTCCCCAAAATGTAATTTTCAGCTAAATAACACAAGTTGCTTACTATTTTTGCAGTAGCATTATCTTGCACGGAGTAAATAGAAACTCTGGGGTAGATTGCCTAGCTGGAATCCTTCCATGGAAGTTAAAAATGTCATTTAAAAGGGCAAAGTTGGGGTTTTGCTTTCTGCTTGCCAAATCTAGGTCAGTCTTTGCCAAATTTTCTCCAGGTGGAATAAGATGAGAATATTCTGCCAATTTGTTTCAGGGAGACGGGCCTCTGAGGATGACCCCTGGTCAAGACAAATCAAGACCTTGGGTTGAAGGAAAAAGCTTTCTTGGGGAAAAAATAAAGACAGGGTATCCACAGCAGGTGTTTGCATTAGATGCTGAGACAGTGTCTCTGTGTCAACATCTCCTCTCATTCCAAGAGGTCTCACAAGCACAAAGCAAGGGACCAGTGTTGGAGTTGGTTTTGTGTCCTGTGTGCAGTGTGGCCATCAGAGCAGCACTATGTTTGACTGCTCTGCCAAGAGAACAACCCCAGAGCCAACCTGACAACCTTCATTTTGAGGATAGCAGGTGTGCTAGAAGGGCAAAAGAGTGAGAGCTTTGGGCTCATCTGGACGTCTCTCTGCCTTGTAGGAGTGGAGGGTGAGAGAGAAGATTTTCCTGGTCTTTATAAGGATTATTGCTTCCTCTCTCATTCAAATGTTTCCTCTGTTGAAAGAACTGTGAGGTGAGAAACAGTTGAGACCACAGCAAGGTGTGATTCTGGATGCTGAAGCATGTTGCTGCTGCCTCTTATGGTAGAGATCTTGTTTGGGCATTTGAATGACGTTGAGGCTTATTGCCTGCAGCAGGATTTAGGCTCTTCCAGGCTGGACATACAGGGTGAAGCTTGTAGGGATTTTTGTCATTAAAGTGAGGCTCAGCAGCTTCCTGATGAGGGAATATAAATCTTTTGTTTCTAGAGTCAGAGGAAAGTAATAATGTGGAGACAATGCTGAAGAAGGCAAGGAACCTAAATCCCAGAACACATTTGCAAAAATGGATTTCAAACTATCACTGTCACATGTAATTCTGAGATTCATATGGCACAAAACTCAGCTCTCCCAGGTTAATGCATATATATGTGTAGAGAGAGAGTTTTAAGTAGTTTATTTGCTAAAAATATAGACAAACCTTTAAATATTTCCACCTAAATATGATGAAAAAACCCACTTAGTTTGATTAGGCAATCCTGCCTAAGCTCAGCAGTGCTTAAGATTCTCTATGGATAAAAAAAATCACAAAATAATCAAGGCTGACGAGGACCACTGGAGTACTCTAGTTCAAGATCTTACTCAAAGCAGGGTCAGTTCTGAGATCACAACAGGTTGGCTGAGGTCTTCCATCAGCTGGATCTTGAAACCTTCAGTATGAGTGAGGAGCTTCTCTCAGACACTGTCCACCTGGAGAAATAGCTTCTCCCTGTATCTAGCCTGAAACTCTTCTGTTTCAATTTATGCCTCTTCCCCTGCCTTGCAAGTCTGTGAAGGGTCCAGCTCCACCTTCTTGATTACCTGCTTATAGATATACAGGGGAGACATTCTTCTCCAGGTTAATCAAGCCCAAGTCCTTCAGCCTCCCCTCTGTATTTTTTTCCAGTAAGTATTTCTGAGACTTCTGTGCCCTAATAAACATCATCAGAATTGACCAGTGTGCTCAGAAATCATTAAAGGGAGCCAATGAAGAAAACTTCAGATGAGCAGAATGGGACAAATCCTTTTAGAAAGCTAGCTTGCACATAAAAAAGAGGGAATAAAAAGGATCTTCTCTAGATAACATTGCAAGGCTATTCAAAAGAGATGAATCAGATCAGATCTGAAGCTTCTAAAAATTCTGGGCAGTGCTTAAGAAGCACCATGAAGAGAGAAAGAAAGCAAAACAGCATGTCAAAACAGAGCTATGGGAATATAATCTGCTCGACCCTGAAGCAGTCATTTTGATAAAAGCCCAACTAAAAATGTTTTCATGGAAGCTAACTTTAGCGTAGTGAGGATAATCACCTCTGCAGTCACCAGAGAGAACAGGATCACATAATGGTCCTGCATGCTTCACTGCTCCTGCCCAGGCTATAGAGGCAGTCTGGTGGCATGAGCCTGAGCAGGCTAAGTCAGCCTTCATGAATGCCCTACAAAAAGTCTGCCTGCACAGTTATGATGTTAGGTAAGCTGCATCCACTGACAGCAGATTTTCCTGGCAGCCCAGTGGGCTGAAAACCATTGGCAGCAGAAGACTTTGCTTTAGCAGAGCTCCTTCCTTTCACAAATGCTGAGTTCGGGTGCCTGTGACTGCCGTTTCTTTTCCCCGTCTCAAACATGTGTGAAGCGGATTGCGGGTAGGAGAAGCTGTGTTGCAGGTATCTCCTCCCACATGCAGCTATTTGGAGCAGACTGTGGAGAGAGCATAGGCACCATTTTGAGATGGGGAAGAAAGCAAATGAAAAGCAGATTGCCCAGACCTGTTATATCACACACCAGGCAAATGAGGCAGTGCCCAGGTATCATTTGAGAAATCCCTGGCTCCTTGTCAGATGTGCTCTTTTTTCACGGTACTGCAGCTTCATATACAAGCTCTGACAGTACAGGCAAAGCAACTTGATGTCAAATAAAAACTAAACGGACTCGCAGCAGCACCAGCAGCAGGTCTTTCATCAGTGTCAGTGTACAAACTACTTTAATGAGTTCAGACATGCCTTGGCTCTTCTACAGCAGTATTGACTGAACTTCTCTTTTAATCAAATAAATGCAATATACAGAGAGAATTAGCTTCATGTAAAGCCTTGAACAAACACCAAAGAAATCCTCCTACCTCAGCCCGCACAATCATTCTGATAAACTAGCTCTTCTTTTCTTATTAAACAGATAAAGCTTTCAAACACTTCACAGTCATTCTTCCTTTAGTGGCAAAGGATTTCATGTGCCACTGTTACTTCAATGATGATAATACAGCAGAGTTAGCCTTATTTACCGGCTTTGATATTCAGTTACTTTCTCCTGGCTGTCTTTGGAAGACCTGAGTGCACTTCCAGGAGGTAGGCAGGTGCATGTAGGTAAGTAGATATATACAGTGAATATATACAGAGATTAGTCAAAGGATTTCAGTTTTTTAGAGCGGAAAGGAAGATTATCCATGACAAATGCAAATACACACGTATACATCTGAGTGTGGTTTGTGCATCACAGATTTGATTCAGTCACGCCTCCTGTTCTTGAAATAGTTTCTTTCCTGATGGGTCGCTTACAACTGTTTATATGCCTAAAACGCTCTTTTGCAAGTTGCTTGGGTTTTTTTAAGTGCAGCTTGGGGCATATTTGGATTTTTTTTATGGCATTGAAACAACATCCTTCAGCTGAATCAGTCCATACCCGTGGAGGTCTTTGCCGGTTCACTCGTACACTTGTACACTGTGCTCTTCCTGAGTCGCTTAGTTGTGTGACGTCAACTCCCTGGAGGCTAGCAATGTCATTATCATTACCAGACAAAGACAGTTAGGTAATTCTGTCTGATGGGAGTGCAGATATTGACCTGAACTAATGTATTCTTATTTCCCAGAGAGAGACGCTTATTGTAGCAATGTGACATAGCAGGGTTTGCTAATATTAATCTAAAGGCTGTGTTCTTTTTTAGCAGAGAAAAGCTTTTACATTCACATTCAATTTCATCACTTGACATATCTCTAGTCTACTTGCTAGACTTGAGATTCTTTGGCTGTTTAAAGACAAGTACAAGGTCTTTGTATGTGCCTGTGAAATATTTTTGGCAACTTCTAATTTGCACATCTCTTGACCCTGCAGAGAAAATTGCCAAGCCTGTTCAAAAGGCTTGCTTTCTTCAGGACAGCCTAAGAAAAAATACCTTTAGGGGAAGGAGACTTGTAACAGTGATCACATCTGATGTATCTTGTGACAACACACTATACATATCTTACTCTGTTTTTTCATTGTTGGCTGCTGGCAATGCACTTGGAATAAAAAGTCTTTGCCTTAAAGAAATTGTTATTTGCACATTTTATTGCAATTTCCTTGAAAAGCAGATATATGCTGTGCATATAAGAAGCATTACATAAACAGATTGTAGAAACAGGCACACTTTATAGTCCTTCTGCGGCGTTTTATGATTATTATAACAAATACACATATATGCCAGAAGAACAACTCCTCCTCATGAATGTATGATGAAATTGCTGTCAGTAGAAAACTGGTTAATAAATACTAGAGTGTAACCATTTAGTGATGCAGTTAGGGATTTCGTGCAATATGCCAAAATATAAACTTTGGGACATAAATACAAATTACTACTTGCACACTGCAATGATTCTGATTTGTGTTGAAGTCCAAATCATATAACACTCCCTCCAGATGTTAACAAAGCAAAACTAGACAGCCCTGAAAAGGCAATCAGCCTTCCCTGAGATATGTAGCTTTGACAGTGCTATCATCCTCTACTAGCTATAGTGGGAAAATAGCCACAGCAACTGCTCCAGACAAGCAGGCATTGCTGTAGCTGGAAAACACGAGTTTCCAAACACCGATAAACTTGTTATAATTCCATGACAGTCTTCAACACCAAAACATTTTAGTTGTAATACCATATTCTCCATTTGCAGCGTGAAGCCTTGAAAAAGCCAAGGGTTTAAGAAAAGATTCAAACAATTTTATCTCTGTTTTAGCCACTACCAATCTGTGTAAGTGCATAGAAGATATAATCTGTCAGTAAGCATTACAGGCAGAAGATAATTAAAAATAAACTATCTGTAAATAGAATATTGCCTCAAGTCATCGAGCTCTATTTCTTTTATTGAAATGCTGTGTAATGAAAGGTACATGCAAAGTACATTTTCAAAAGAAGGGTTACTGGGTTTACTTTTCTTTGTCCAGAAAACTTCAGAAGTAAAGCTGTAAATCAATGGTTGACTTAATATTTACCAGGTACATAGTATATCCCCCAGAGGCTAGACCACAAATGTCTTTTGATCCCAAGCATAGCAATAAAAACTATGAAGCCACAGACACTTTGTCTGAGCCTGCCTTTCTACCCAAAAGTAAGCTTTATCCTTGCAAAAAGGGCTAAGGTCCTTTGCTGAATTATATCTGTTCCCAATGGTTGTGCTGCCTCAAATTTAGAGCCCAAATCTGAGGATTTTTCTTAACAAGTTGCTTCCTCCAACTTAACAAAAGGGATGTTTTGCATGGCAAAGGGGACTAACACATTTGATCAACAGAAAAAGTAAAGCCTGCTGCAGCTGCTGACAGATAGGTTGCAAGAGGTTCACATCTCCAAATCAATGTACCCTCATATCACGTGGAGTGTTATATTTAATAATCAAAGCTAGGATAAAAGCATCACTCTGGGTTTGGAACTTTTAAAAAAACTTTCTATAGTCATGATGTTTACCTATTAACTGCATAGCACTTTCCTGAACAGCTCTGTCTTTGAACACTACTGTAAATTTTGACACAACATTTCATGCTACTGTATTCCACAGTCTTTTGCCTTACTTTTTCCCAGCTGTAACAACACTGTACTTTTTGTAACCAACAAGGATGCCAACAGCAATGAATCTTCAGTATATTTTCAGTATATTTATTGGCCTTGTACAGGCTTAACTTGATATTTGAAAGTAAGAAAGGTATTACTTTTTGGGGGTTTTTTTTGGTTTTTTTTTTTGGTTTTGGGGGGTTTTTTGTTTTGTTTTTTGTTTTTTGGTTTTTTTGTAGTTAATACAGAAACCATAATTGATGATTGTGGAGCTGAGCTTCTGTAGCATCCTACAATTGATTCGCTATTAAACTGGCAAAATAAGAAGATAATGTCACCAGCATTTACAGATTTGGCAGCAAAATTCTTGGCACTTCATCCCACTTGGGCTTCATTCAATAGAATTTGCTAAAATGGCTTTGTTTAGGGCAAAAGCTGGTAGAGTGATTTGGTTTAAGTAAAACAAATTCACACTCTTTACCTTAGCCTTTAATATGGTTAAAGGTAATTATATTCCTCCTTTTCTTTTGCTTCAGGATGTCAGGAAACCCCACAAGATAACATTTTTACCTTTAAATATTTGTATCTAAAGAACAAAGTAGTATATATTGCAGTTAAATTTCCTGTCCTACTAACCAAAATTGTCATTGAAAAAAAAAAAAACTCTTTCACTGCTGTGAAATTGGTAGACTATTTTATTCCATGTTTTTTTCAGGTTAGAATAAGAAAAGAAGGTGTCAGCATGCTATTAGTTCTTTGGAGGTAGTATTTCAATAACTGTCAATATAAGATTAAAAATATATCCATACATGTATGTGTATATTCACTCAATAAACCCTGCTGGGTTTTGACCAATATTGCTATTCACACTGAATTGGAGCCTCACAAAATATGGTATGTGATTAAACCTCTATAAACCATGCAATAAAAAGTGAGGCTAGTGTTAACTTACATTTTTGAAATCTGTGTATACTGATGCTTCCCTGAAGATGGAAATTGTCACCTAGATCTATAGTCTGGCAGTTAAAAAAGCTCTAACACTGCTCTGCTGGAGTGGCAGACCCTTCCTTGGGGAGTTGGTTCAGGCTACCTCCATCTGTTACCTCTCAGCATCTCTGGATCTGTGGAACCCAGCTGAAAACTGAGCAGAAGCAACAGTGCAGGGCTGTTATAGAGGGAGTGGGGATATAGCTACATGGCCTTTTGCAGGCTGAATCTTCCTACACTCATGCTGACTTGACTGCATACCAGCTTTTTTCCAAAAGGCACACATCCATGGTTGCTGCTGCAGCTGCTGGAGTCAAGGAGACACACAGCTTTGAGTGATCCCAGTGCAGGGACAAGACATTCTTAAACACTTCAAGGCTTGAATGTGTACTTTCTGGATGAATATTAAAAACACCTCTGGAACAGCAAGTCAGTGCCAATTCAGCTTTGGGGCACCTAATTTCCTCTTATTTACCAACACAGCATTTTTGAACCATACCTGCTATCTACAGTGACTCCTTTTTGTTGCCTACTTGGGTCTGCCAGCCATTCAATTCTCTGGCTCTGAATTAGCCCACTTTTCCTCACTGACCACCTATGTGCAGCTCCCAGTTGCTTTTCCTAAGCTCCTTTCCCTAGCTGTCCCCTTTGCTAATGAACGGGTATCACCAATGTGCCACTTTACAACAGAAAAAGGAGGGGGAGAGGAAGGAAGACCAAAACTGCAATTAAAATAGGTAAGTGGAAATCTTTATTGACAGTGAAAGAATTTAGGGGAGCGAGGATAGGGAATCACAAGAAAAAAAACAGCGGTGTGTGATACAGGATTAGGACATGTCTGTGTTATCTTCTTGTTCAGCTACAGTTTCAGAGTCATATCAAAATTTCTGATCCTCTCCAGGCATCATAATCATTCACTGTGTTACAAGAGTTTCCAGATGTTCAAATAAATAGTACAGTGGTAGAACTTAACTAGGAGATTAGTGTGGGTATTTAAGAAGAATGATGATCTAACAGAAACACCCCCAGGTATGATTCCCTTTCCTCTGTCCTGCATCTGCTTGTACAGTTGAAAACACCCTCTTCACTGTTATCCACCAAACATTATCTTCTTAGCATTGGTTCCTCCACAAAGCTTTTGATGGATGAACTAACTCAAACCTTTAAAGAATAATCAGAAGACTAAAAAAAAAAATCCTAAAATCAGTGAGCCTGAAACTTTTTTAAACATGTGAACAAGAAATTTCTTTCAAAATTCTTGGCCTGCCCCTTGCTTTTCATTATTATTTTACATTACAGAATTTGTTTGTTGTTCCCAGCTTCCAAAAGCAAACATTTCAATTAACATTCATATTTTTATTTTTGGGTTATTTCCTTATCTCCCTAGTTGTTCTGCTTCCCTTATTTCTGTGCAATGTGATTGCACATAGATTTATATAATTAATTTTTATTTTCTTCCTTTTCTCTTCTATTTTTTGTATTCTTCATTTTGCTGCTTCACTGCACTTTTCATCTTTCAGTCTTCTAGATTCTTTCCACTGCCATTTGTTTTTGGTTTTATTATTTGTCTTCATTGTTGTTACTTTTAAAATTTTTATTCTTCTTTATTGTGAGTCTTTATGTATGTGTTTGTTTTCTGCTTTCTTGCCTTTACTGTCTCTTCTTGTCATACTTGCAACAGGAATTGTTTGTTCATAACATACTTCTATCAAAATATTGTACAAAGTTGCCAACAGCATTTTGTCTGATCAAAGTGTCAAAAAATTAAAAGTAAGCACTCCAGGCTGTATTACGTGCTTAACTAAGATCCACAGCTCGTATACAAGAAGGCTGATTTTTTTTAAGCCAATGTTCCTTTCCCCGGTTATGGTATCAACTGTGTGGGGGAGAGGGATGTGAAAAGACTTGCTTCATTTCATTTTATACATTTCAGGACTGTGGTTTAACTTTGGTTCACTTTTATTTGTTTCAAGAGGCTGATACAGGAGAGACACAGAGTTTTTCATGACTTTGAGAACCAGATGAATGAAGAGGGTTTAGCATGGTTGGGGAACCAGAAGCACTGATTCCAGAATTTTGGTTCTTAAGATACTGCTGCAGAGTTGCAGAGGAATCCAAAGAGGAGAGGTAATCCAAAGAGGAGGTAACCTCACTGTTTGGAATAAACTTTTCCATTTGATGCTGAAATGATATATTAGTTGTGCTTGAGCTCAGTGTGCAAGTTGGATTGATATTCTTCTAGGGTAGAAACTTATTCTTGTGTACAAGAACAGTCAATACTCACTCTGAGTAAATTAACCACAGTATTTACGACAGTATAGCCCTTTGACCAGCTCTAATTTTCACACTTGAGGTTTTCAGTTGCTGAATCTGGTTATTATTGTGTTAGCTTTAGTACATTGTGATGCTGTCAACTGAAGTTATAAATGAGTTATAAAAGAGCTTTTGCTTCCTGGGAAACTTATCTTTTCAATATTGGATCATAAATTTTACCATTTTACCAGAAAAAAAGGCAGACAATTTCAAATTTTCTTGAAAGCATCATTTATCTTTTTTCTTTGCTTTATGATTAATCACAATATTTTGTCTCACATCTGATTTTTTCCTACAGTTCTATACACTATAAACTGGTTTGAGTATAACATTGAGCCCATTATGAGGAGGAGACTGGATTAAATTCCTTTCAACATGAATTTTTCTGTGATTCTTTGATTTTATGCATTTTTAAAATTCAAAAACTGTTTAAAGATGGAAAAAAACCAAAATATTACAGACCTGGAAAGAGAATATTTTTAAGTTATGAAATAGCTTTTCTGAAGCTTCAGTGAAATAAGCAAATTCATCTAACCAGTATTGATTTCATTAAAATCATATTTTCCAATAGGAAGATATCATTAGGAGCAAACACATATACTATTAACCAGAGTCTTCCAGTTTTATTGCAGCATATGTAACCTGGGAAGCTGGAACCATTACTTCTTCAGTTCAAGGATTGTTAGTCTTGCTAAGTTTATGCTGTCTTCACATTCATTGCTCTTAGCAGTATTGCCAGTCCCTGGTATATCTGCCAGGTAAAGATACGAGTGCACAACAAATAATGCTCATGTATACATACTCAATTCAGGATTTATTCTGCATTTACCAGCTTCATAGAAGCAAAATCAGCCACTTCCGTTAGTACTTCATAAACAATGTCAGCTGCATATTATGTATGCATAGTTTGATCTAAGTGCAGCTCCCATAGGATTTACCTCACTAGAACAGGATCTAGCTAAGAGGTAGCAACATAATGAACCATAGTGCAAAAACCTCAATGAACCAGATTTGCAGAAATTTGTTGTTTTGCACATTAAAAGCCTGAACCAATATAATCAGTGATGAGGAAATTTGAAAAAAAATAAAAGCTTATTCTAATCCAAAGATCATCCAAGTGTGTCAATATCGTTTTGTAAATATCTCATTCTCATTTTCTTGTGAAATTGCTACATTTCTGCAAAATGGAGATTTAGTATTTCTAAAGACTGTTCCCCTAATATTGAGATTAATTTCGTTTCCTGGGTGAAAGTTCAGTTCAGTGTTGATCTTATTCAAAACGCCTAACACATATCCTGATAAATTAAAGTGATTGTGCATGAAAAAAAATCTCTACTGCAAGGAAAAAGTACTAAAAAAAAAAAGAGAGAAAGAGAGATGCTGCTCAGCATTTGCAGGATCTCTAGGCTTATAATTTATCCGAGTGGCATAGAGGGTGACCTGAAGATTAGCAAATTCATGGCACATTCAAAAGAAAGCTGAACATATTTCAGAGTATGGTCCTCATTGTTGATGAGGAGACCTCAGGTCAAAATGATCTATGAAGAACACTTGTTCCACCGACAACTCTAAAATGGAAAACCAAGAATGAAATTATATCATCTCTGAAGAGACTCCACTAAAGTGTCCCACATAATAATAAAAAAGGACAAACTAATATTGAAGATTAAGTGATAAACCCACATTGCCTTTCAATTTCTAGTGCATATAAGCTTTGCAATCGGTTTAATGGAAGGATATGCTGGAGGGCATGGAATTATGCCAGAATAGGGTCTCTCACATTATGTGAAATTTCCCTGTACTATTTTTATCTTAATTGTATTTTACACCTAAATCACCAGCGTTCTGCTGCAGTGTCATGCTGATGTTTAAGTTGACAAACATGTCAAACCAGACTGCCACAACACAAGTGAAGCCTTGAGGCTCCATAGAGGACAAACTGAACCATCCGAGTGCTCTTAGTAAAGGCAGAAGTAAAGAAAAAGCTTTTATTTCTTTACTTAGGGTTCAGAGGCCAGAACTACTCCAAAGTTAAACTTGTAATTAATTCTTCAAAGAATCAGATAAGTGCCTCTCTAGGAACTGAAACTTCCAATCAAATTCAAAGGCAGCATCCTTCTGTCACTTTATTTCAAGGCATACCAACTTTGCTAGATGCCTCCTAATTAAGAGTTCTTCTAGGCTCCTGTGTCTTCAGCATATGCCCATTGTATGTAGGTTGGTGCCCAGCCCACTCTCCTCACCTGCTGAAGACCCCACTCTAGCAGAGGTATCAGTGCACTTGCAAAGTAAGGAAGGGAACCATTTCCTTACAGCTGAGGCAGCAGAGGTAGATGTTTTCTGTGGCAGAACAGGTAGGAAACATTGCACTAAATACTATGGAATCCTTAACTTGAGGGAAGTCCAACCCACATATCCAAGAGAATAGCATGAATGAGCCTGATAGGATGGACAACTGCCATGGACAACATGCTGACTTTCCTGCACTGCATTGCCAGAAACTTGAGTGGCATCATTAAGGGAAAAGAATATGCAGCAAGGAATATTAGGGGTAATGGTTTTTGATAATCCTGGGCAGTAATCCTCACCCTCTTACTAGCCAATGGGTAAGAAACTCTAAAGAAGTTTTCACAGCAAGAGCTGGGGCCAGAAATCTACTTTTCAAGTTGTACACCTTATTTTAGCACTCAAAACTATTTGCTTATACACTCCTCTCTGGTTTATGGTATCTGGTACTTATCCACACCCACTGTCTGAGTTTATTGTAGCTCAAAGTCTGGTCTTGCCTGACCACCTTGCAGGCTGATCCTCAAGGTAATGTCTAGGGAAAAGGAAGCTGAAGCCAAAGATTTCTCTAATCTCAGGGGAAAAGAAAAAAAACCAAAACCAAAACAAAAACAAACAAACAAAAAACCAAACCAAAACAAAAAAAAAAAACCCACTACATTATCTGTAGCTGGAGAACTGATCAAAACATCCTGAAGGCCTAAATCCGAGGCCTAAGTCACAAGAATTAACAGTATTTCAGATATTTCTCTTAAAATTTTGTTAGTCAACTAGAGTTGACTAACTCTAGGCATCGACAAGTTGCATGTTGCAAAGCAAAGAGAAGAGCCAGAGTCTCCCATGAAGTCTGTAGAAACCTCAGATTCCTCAATTAAAATTTAGGACTCTTTTATGGGAGTGATAGGACTGACACCTGAAACTTAAGAGATATCACAGGTGATTGTTAGATAATTTGTCATCTAGTGGATATGTTTCTTTTAGGATTCTGCCCAAGCAGAAGACACCAATTAAAATTTGGTGCCTGCAACATTGTAGGTGCTTTGCAAATCCCACCAGGTCCATCTATCAGCACCAAAGATGCCTTTGTAACTTTGACCATGGGTCTGTATTAGTTTGCTAATGTCCAGGCCCATTGAAATAGATTAAAAATCAGAATTGTTCATAATAAGTCCCAGTTAAACTCACTAAGGAAGACACATGTGCTTACTGGTTTTATTTGGTTGAAAACACAAAGTATCTTTTTGTCCAGAAAAATGCATGAGACTCTCCATAGAAATAAACATAGCATCTGAAACATTGTCTTTTTGCTGTGCTTTTACACCACCCTGAAGCAAGCACTGGTGTGGAAAAGGAAGGATGCCTGGGACTTCCTTTACAGAAGTTTCTGATTGGCTGTTCCACCTGCCCACCAGCAATTACCATAACTTTAAGAAGCCTTCAGGGGTTTAAGACTCTCCTATTTTCCCACTGAGTTCAACATCTGGCTGTGAGACCGAAGGCACCACAAGAAGGGCAAATGGCACAAAATTATTCCAGCAGCTGGCAGTATGTGCACAATGGGGTATTCTCTCAGGAGCTGATAGCTTCTTCATGCCATAAGGTGGCAGAAAGAGAGATGCATTCCCTAGTAGCTGTAAACACTTATATATGAGTCTAAAGAGATCTGTTTGTGGATGTTTGTGTCAATAAAGGGAGATCTCTGAAAAGTCTACGGAGTGTGAACTTCAAGGCAATGTATGCAAGACCAGATGAACATTTAAATTATGGTAACCAAGAACATGTAATGTCTCTGTTGTCATCTTTTTACATTGAAAATTTCTGCAACTGAAAATGGAGATCTATCCCAAATCAGTGAAAATACAGAGCTCCACATTTCTTACCTTGTGTTATCCATGCTAGTTCTGATACCCTGTGTGTTTCCCTGGCTGGACTATAACATAGCTTTGAGTTTTGGGTGTTCTGTTTGAGGGGAGTAAGGGAGAAAGTTGTGAGTTTTTTGCTTTAATGACAAGTTTACCTCTTAGCCTTCTGCACCATCCTCTGCTGGTTTGCTGTTTCAGTAATTTATCTCCCTTGTCATCTTGCACATTCACCAGTGCAGGATTGATGTCATAAAATTTAAGGGCACTAGTTCATTTGCTCAGCTGGAGCACAGATTTTACAGGAAGAGTAAAGCTAGTATAGATATCTAAGAGCTGAATAATAAAATGTCCCTTCATCTGTGTATTTAATTAGCTGCTTTCCTCATGATTACAGTAAAGATCAGTACCAGAAAGAGAGGAGCTTTTAGGTCTCAGCAGGTTAACCCCACACCAGAGGATTAGACAGGACCCAAACTGTGATGCTTAGTGTTCTCAATTCCAGGACAGAACTGGCATTCAGTATTCATCTATTCTGCTCTGCAGTGAGGTGAGACGTTTGTGGAACTGAAAGCTCTGAGTAATTAAAAAACACACAAACAGAAACAAAACAAACAAAAAACATGGAATAATTTTGGATGCATTTTCACAGATTGCTGTGTTAAAAAAAAGGCAAATATGAATATGTAATAAATGATAAATTCTTTCCTCCTCCTTGTTATCACTGGCAACTATATTGCTTTGTCATACAACTGCTGCAAAGGCTAATCCTCCACACTTGGAAAATCTTCTTATTCCAACTGCCATGGCCCTGCTGAAGCCAGGGCTTATGTCCCTAAAAATAGGAGCAGGATTACTTAGGTTGCAGTTCACTGAAGTAGTTTAAAGGTTTTCAGATGTGGAGCAAGGAGAGAAAAAATTGTTATTCTAAACTATCAGGGCTCAAAATTACCATTTTAATCAACTTTAATTAAAGACTACATACAGTCCCTGTACAAAGGCTTCCAGCATGAATGAATTACTATTCCATCATGAAAAGGAACCACCAGTAGGCACTTATTTAAACTCCTTACCTCAAACATTTCATATCTGCCTCAGAACCTCTTGGCTTTAGTTTATTGATTTCAACCTTACAGTGCTGAGTAGGGGCTTTAAGAAGGATTCAGGCATTTGCACCCACAATTGCAATTCCAGAAATCCCTACTTACCTATGGCCTAACCCTGGGCCTTTTGGAGAAAAATAAGGTCAGGGTGATGTTAAGGGCAGCCAAAGTCAAAGACTTACCTTTCTTCTGAGCAGGCAGTCAGGAAACTGAGTCTCAGATGTATGCTAGGGACAAATGAAAAAGAACAAACTAGAGGCAGAAGTGAGTCCAAAAGTTCAATAGAAGGTATCTGAACATGAAAACAGAGCAAAGAATCCAAGCATTTGGAAATGTTTAGGAAGTGAAAAGATGTTACTGGGTATATTCTACTTTGAGAAGTGAAGGGGGAAGAGATAAAAATTTGTATGGACTAAGCCATCACCAGGCTTTAGGCCAGGTCTCTGCCACTCATGCCTAAGCCCTGCTTAGATTCAGAAACTGGGCCTTCCTCTACCTAGCATTCTTCTACTTAATATTCACTGTTTAATGTGAGGTCTATTCCTCTCTCCCTATTCTGGGAGGCTTGGCTGGGGTGTTTCTAAAACAATCTAACAAGAAACAATTCCTTTCAACAAGTAGTAGGAACCACTCTTTCTTGCACAGGATGCAGGAGAACAAATGCTGCTTTTTTTTTTTTTTTTTTTTTTAATAGCTTCACTCTAGAAGGTTTTCACCCAGGCAGAAGAACCTGTAGTTCAATTCAATCTTCACATCCAGGAAAGATGGATCTGAGAATAATGATGGATGGATCTGAGTCTCAACTGTGGGAGCATAGCCTGGTGCAAAGGGCGAGTTATAGTCTTTGACCCTGAGCCTTCTCTCCACGTTCTCTCTCCCCTTTCTCTACACATTCTCTCTCCCCTTTCTCTTCATCCAAGCTGTGTCACTCTATAAAGGGGGTTGCTGAATCAAAAGAAGAGAAGACAACAGGATAAAGAAGTATTCTAGCCCAATGTGTCCAGTGTTAAGACATCAGCTTAGGATGAAAAAACTTAGAGTTTTGGAGTCTCTGTTGCTGGGACAGTTTTTCTTTAGTATAAAACACAGCAACTGCTCTTTGACACAGAATATTGTGGCTCAGGACATCTCTTAAAGACCCTGAACCTGGGTGCTCAAATCATGCTCTACCTCTTTATCTCCTTTATTTTCCCAGTAAACTTTTATTCATTTTCACTCACCTTACAAAGAAGATGCAATAAGAAATTTCTCATTCCTCAGAGAGTGTCCTGAAAGTCAAATTTTAAATGAAAGTTTCATTCTGAGAAATTTTCTTGGTTTTGGATGTGGATGAGTACCCAACTTTTAGCCCCTTGGGACAGAGTCAGAAAACCCATGCATGCAATCTCATGCTCCCTCCACTGTTTAATGCAATTAGGACATGAAAATATGAGGGAGAAAAGTTTTCTTCTCTTCAAACATCCCAGCAGCCCTGAGAGGATGTCCTGGCATGGCCAGTGCTCCCTGCTCAGCTGGCCAAGCCTACTCACTTCTCTATTTTCCTTCTTCCTTTTATTTTTCAGTCCCTCTCAGATATTTCTTTCTTACATAATTGCACAGAGTTATTGCACAGCAAAGCAGCTCCCCTGCTCAGAGCAGACTGCATTCCCTTCACTGGAAGGTAAGTCTCAGCTTTGTCTCAGGGAAGGAAGCTTACAGGCCCTGGGCTCAAGGAGGCAGAACGCTCCTTGCTTCTCTGTCTGTGTGGGAATCAGTGTCCCCTCAGTTTCATTTGTCAGCTTGGTGCTTCTCTGCTGCATAGCCCAAGGTGCCCCTCAGTTGCAATGAAAGTTTTCATGGCAAGGCTTACAACTCCTTGCACACACTGCACAGGAAGGTGAGGCACCAAATCCCCTGCTTCCATCTTCTTTCAGGAGACAGGTGCCTACAGGCTAGGCACTCTAGTCACTAAATCACACGTTTTTGGCTTCTGTTCTGTCACATTCTCTCTCCTTAACCTTCAGCATAGGTAAGAGTAGCTGAAAAATATTCCAATGTGCAATAAAATAAGGGGTTTTTGTTTTATGTGTTTGGCTGTTGGTTCAGGGTTTCTGCTCAGATACAACTGTGAGTGGGAATTTTTAGTCTCCTTTCTGTTTACCTTGATTTAACAGCAGTATAGACTGTATCTAAAAGAAGCCTTTGGTGGCAAGCAGTAGTGGATGGGGACACCTCTGCTGAGTGAATAGTTGCAAGTAGGCTCATTCAGGGGATTGTTTTCCCACTGGCCCAGAAGACTGAAGGCACTGTGCTTTAACTATAAAAATAAGTTTTATTGTTCTTCACAAACCTTGTCTGTCATATCAACCAGCCAAAAAAAAAAAAAAAAAAAAACCCAAAAAAAGCCAGAGCTCCTCCAGCTAAACCTGAGTTCCTCCAGCTGGACAGATGGTGTTCCTTCCACAGCCAATGTTTCCACCTTCCTCTCTGCTGCACTCCATCTTTCTGCCATGTTTGCGTAATCTGATCCCCACCATAACTGACAGGGCAGTAGGGAAGGTCTCAGTCACTGAAGAGACTGGCTGGAAAATGTAACCCATGGATTGGCAGCAAGGCAGGAATGCTCAACTGGGAACCCAGTAGGCATAAAGATATAAATAGACCCATGCTTTGGTCCAGGTCAGATCTGCTTCAGGAACCCTAGGAATCCTTGAGCAGTGAACAAATACATGACTTCAGTTTCCACAGCTATCTCTGCCTGGCAGCTCCCAGGAGCAGGGCCTGTAGAACAAACTCAAATGTATTTTGCCAAAGATTTAGCTAACCTGTCTATGGAAATGCTATAATGCATTAGTATTAAAAAAACCCTGCTAAGTATTTTAGCAAATAATCTCTTTGCTGTAATTTTAATTAATTCTAGTAACTTCTTTCCTTCAGGTAAAGATTTCTTGAAATTATTTTCTTTGTGTTAATTTCCTTAGATAAATAATGCTAAAGAACTGAGGACACTTTCTAATAAATCAGTGTCATAATAAGAAAGTAGTGATGAGACAGATTTCTTAAAAAAAACCCTTCCTATGCGGAGTTTATCTTATTTATTTCCAAATAAAATATTTCACAAGTTAGACAATGGATAGTAAAGCATTTCTATTACAATTTAGGGAGATATGCCCTCAACATAGCTGAAAGCTCCAGCAGATTTAAAAAAAGAGGGGTTTTTTTTAAATTTTCTTTTTTTTTTTATCCACAAACTTAGCATATATTGTGGATTTTGTGTTTTGATATATCTAAGACTGAATGGAAGTGAAAAATGTTTAATATCTACTTGTTTAGTTCAAACTTCATCCAATTCCAGCTGCTTCATATGGGTCTTCTCCTGTCTTCACCAAACAGATTATTTTGGTTTGACTACATGCAGTATTTGTTATACACTGTGTGACTACAGGAAACATCTCAGGTTTTGTTTCTTTTCCCTGTTCTCCATGAGGTGTTTCTTTTATTTTGGTCATTTAATATTGTTCCCAGTTTTGTCAACCAAGCTAAATCTTCTGGGACCTGTTGATGTCATGGTGATCTGTGACCTTATAGAACAACAAATTATGGATTCACATGGGATGGCCAAGTGCTTACAATATAATCTGATGAAGTTTTTCACTTCAATAATTACCTTCTAAAATGCAGTAGCAGATTTCCATTTTCATCCAACAAGCCTCTCAAGCAGGGAATGCAGTTCCTTCAATATTCTGCAGTGTCTAGAGATTGTGCTTAAGACATTTGATACTGAAATCTCCCCTCTATATCTACTAAGGCATCATGAGAAGTGGGGTTTTTTTCTCTCTCTCGTAGCCTTCTACTTCAATTACCCAGGTTTTCCTCATTGACAAACTGCATTGCTGATACTATTCTGACACATGTACTTGAAACATACTCCTTGCATAAGCAGTAGCTCCATTTCAGATGCACACAACTGGCTAAGCAAACATATGTACAAATATATGTACAACCTCTCCTTGTGCCTCCTACATAGTTTATCAGCAGAGGTCATGGGCCAGCCATTGGATCCCTTCGAGGGATCTCTTGCAGCTTTTAGGTCTGATTGTAAAATTACTGTCTGCTTAAAACTTAAAACTCTGCTTAAAATCATTATATGCTTACAGAGGGACATTTGGCAGTGATGGACTCAGTTCTGATATGTACCATAGGTTTCCTGGGTGATTTGCAAGCAATGTATCTTGCCCTGCATTTTTTCCACAATTTTAAAGTGAAAACAAACAACAAAATCAAACAAAGAAAACAACCAAAAAAACCACAACCATATCCCACATAAACTAGGAAGGCCATTCCTATCTATTGTGATAGGGATTTGAACTCTGTGGGAAATACATAGCTTTTGTGCATACTGGCTATGTATTTGCCTACAAAAGGCCAAAACTCTTTCAGAGTCTCCAGATGCCGTTGTAGCACAGACAGTAATTTCTACTGCATACAAAGGATTTTGAACTTCTAAATGGTTAGAATTCTCAGCTTTCACAGGCTGAGAGAGAAGGGGTGAAAAACAAATATTTTAATAAATTTTCCAGATCTTTTCTGATAATTGTTATTTTTAATTTCTAAGACTTTAGCACTATGATAAATACCATGCGTCTTTTTTGCTCTTCCAACTGCTGACAAGAATGGCCAAAATTATGTTTCTGCACACTTAAAATTTCTTTCATCCTACCCCAAAACAGCAGCTAAAATTTGTCCTTTCACTATTTTTTAATCTCTGTGAGCTATCTCAGGCTACATGCTGGGCTAAAGAGTCAACTCTTGGATTCTCAGATGATGGAATGTCTTACACTCTCCTGCTCTTCATTATATTTTCCATACAGTTTTATTCAACATCCACCTATAAACCCACCCTTGCCTTTTTTTCCTTTTCCACACACCCTGCAAATCTGCTGAGAAGTGACTATCTGGTCAACAGGGTCAATCTCCAGCCTGATTCAGAACCAGAAATCATATTATATGCTCTTTTTCAGGAAACATGATCTAATCATGGGACAGAAAGTAGTGCTAGGGGCTATCTAATTTATCACTCTGTCCAAAAGTAAGATTAATTTGTTTTATGATGCTTGAAATAGATGTTTGTCTAGCAAATTCTAAGAGATCTCCAATGATGAAACTGTTAGAGTCTTGCCAAGAAATCTCTCCTGCTCTTTGAAGGGATACTAATGAAATATGTAAAGTAAAGCCTAACCTGATGATTTATAAGAGAATGATTAGGTTAGCAGATGGTTCTATATAATTTCCAATCTTCTCTGAAACAATGAAAATGTGCTTGTGTTCCACAAGGAGCAGACGTAAAAATCCGTAACACAACAAAACTGAAGATGCAGAGGCCATACATTCAAGAGATATCTAGGAGAAATACTAACCATATAAAGTTTTTCCTAAAATAATTATCTAGTTCTATTCTACTAGTTGAAATACTAAAATGCTCATCAAAATGAGGAGATGTAGATCATCCTTTGGACCTACCATAGCTAGGCAAAGAAAAAAGGTAGAAAATAATCTTTTTCTGTCTTTTCACTGTTCCAAAATATCTATTTATCTATGTGACCTGAAGATCACTTACAACAAGAAAATTATGCTTTTACATTAAATATATGTATGAAAATTCTTGGCTCTCCCTCATGCTGTTCATGGAGGACAGATCAGGTTATAAAAATGAAACAGCAGTGAAAAATAATGCTTATCACTCTATAAATGTTGAATAAATCCCAGTAAATCAACAATATTGTAAAAAGAATATACATCTTACATGTACAGAACTAAACAACTTCTGTAATTTTCTTTTGCTTGAAACAGTTTTAAACGTGAAGGAAGAAGAAATCAAACAAAGCAAGAAATCACAGAGAGGAGTTGCCATATGTTATCCTTACTATTCTGGTAGGTGTTTAACAACAATGAAGCATCTGCTGGTCAGTTCCATGAGCATCGTTTCAGAATGGAAGGACAGATTGAGAAAATTCTCATAATCTCACACATTAAAACAGACCAGGAAATATAAATTTCTCTCTGAGGCTCAATCAACTCTTCATCTACTTCTCCTACACTCAGTATAGCCATGTGTTATGGTATGTGTTTGTATGAGCATCTCTACATGTCCTCACAGTCACAGTACTATGCAACAGAACCTTACCATGCTTTGGAGAGCAACAAAATTTGGAATTTCAAGTATTGTGTAGCCCAGATACAAAAACAAATATATGTCATTAAAATTACTCAAAAAATATATGGGCTAACAAATATAAGTCATTAAAATTCACCATAAAAATAATTGTGAATTACTTAAAAATATAAACAATTCAGGAAAAATTTTTGCAGAAAATCTTTTTCTACTCACATAAAATTCAACATGTACAATTTCTTTGTTTCTTCTCCTTTTCATTTTTTCAGATGATTTCAGATTTTTCCTTCTCTAATGGCAGACATTTAATTTGAAATGTAATAAGACCTCTTCAAATCTAAAGTCATAAAATTGAAAATAGCATTTTCACACCTAGACACATTTTTATAGTAAGAGCTATTTGCCTTCTCACATCTTTAGGTGAGATTGACTTTACACAGTACTCTGAAGACTATACATTTGTCCTGAAAATATTGATTGATTTCAGTGTCCTGAAAACAGTAACTAATCTAGAAGACTGTCTTTGAATTTGAAGAAGTTTTTTAGAATGCTTTTGTGTGTAGAAGTTCAGTAGAGAGTAATAAAGATGACATATTTATTTAACTTAAAAAGCTGTGAAGACTGATATAGTGGGGAGTAGATGGGAAACAAAAGTACAGTGCTCTTTTATGATAGAAATGTAAATTAATTAAGACTTTTGACAGCAATACCTGCTAATAGTGGGGCAGTTAGAAATAGCAGCTCCTTGTAATAATGGTATTTTGTATGTGGTATCCCAAGTACAAGAAAGAATAAACTCACTGAAGAAAAAACTGGTAATTTCTTTCTGATGTACTTAACAGTTTAGATCCTTTCTTCTTGCATTATGTTATGGTTGAGTGGCTGTCATTTAGTTTTCATCAACTCTAAACTTCCCCAACCAAATACCTTGTTATTTAAAATTCTAAAACTCAGCTTATAAATCTTGAACATTTTCAAATTATTCTGGTGGTATGACAAAAATTTAAATGTTTTGGATGTTGCAGAAAGAAAAAAATTTTGAAATCCCGTGCTTTTGAAAAATATTTAGTAAATTGAGGCCTTTTTTTTCCTAGATGCTAAAAGTATCTGATTAATGTTCTCAAACCACGTTGTACCTCCTCTTGTGCTCATGCAGAGGTAGGACTTGGTTGCTTTGACAGGTATATATTTTTAGAAAACATTTCCCAGGCCAAAACTTTTGCCTATTTCTCTCCTTTCTCATGAGAACATGAGAATGTTAGAATTCCTTTTGCTTTTCATTGACTGAACTCATGAACCTTAACAAAGGATGGGGAAAATCAGATCTTTTAAATTAACTTAGAAAGATCTTGTCCATGGCTTCCCTATTAATGCAGACCATCACCAGATCACATTTAACTCTTTCTAATCTTATCTAGTGCCTACAGTGTCTTATGGGGTGACTAAACTACTACAGATATCCTCATCTTTGTAAACGAGTCTCTTTCTTATACCCAGGAATATGACTCCAGGGCTCATCACTGCTTGGATAGCTGGTAAATACATAGTTCTGTGACAGAGTGCAGCAGTGAGAGGCAGAGCCTCCTTCAGGGGTTGAACTGTGCAGCTAGTTAGGTAGAGTTCAGAAGACCTTGTTGTTAAAAACAGTCCCAGTTCATAGCCAAGCCATTCACATCCAGTTGGTGTGAGGATGGTTCTTCCTCTCACTATCCCTGTCATCTTTCAAGCTTTCAAATTCAAACCAAGAGGTCTTGCTCTGTCTCCATGCTCCAAAGCTCAAACCTAATCTGAGCATTCAGAGTCAGCACACTGGACAGCTTTGAATGGGCTGGAGATACCTGTAAACAAGGCTTGCTGCCATTGTATTTAAAGGTCTAAGACTCTTGGAGCTAAAAATCATGCAATTAAAGAAAACTAGTAGAAATATTTCCCCTGCAAAAAGCTGCAAATTCAGTTTTCTTCAGGAATATGCAGTTCTGTCAGAGTTTTGACCAAAATAAGGCATTCTAGGAGAAGATCTGACATATTCACACACCTCTCTGCTTCTCCCTGCCTGCTCCACCAAGTGCCCCAGCTGTGGGCCACAGACTTCTATGGATGCCCTGGCATATTTTCCCCAAATTGCCCATCTGATACCTAACTGCAAAAGTGAGACTTCCAAAGTTTCCTGCTCCTCACTCCCCCTCTAAAATGTCTCTGAGAGTTGGCTAAGCCCACAGTTCCTCTAGCTAGTTGCTGCTTTCTCAACCAGTCGTGCCCCTACCCCACCCCAATTCAGGCTGGAGAAACACCCAGACCCAATAAATGATCTATCTGTGCTGGATAAAAGTCTTCATTTAGGAAAGCCTGAATTCAACTTTTGGAGGCTTAGTTCCCTTGAAAATATTGTCTTATACAGAATATATTTCCTAAATCAAAATGAGTGGAGAAGTTAAATTATATTCTTTTTCCTGACCACTTGCAGTTTGGTCTCCGTTGCTAACCTAGAGGGAGGACTAGCTTGGTGATTCATACCAGGAAAATAACTCTTTAAAGTACATTTTGTACTGAAAAGAATTAGGATAACCTTTAATTTATAGTATGAATCACCAAAAAACATATTTCACAGCTAGTGCATCATACTTCCCCTGTGTGGCCCCCTGGATGGGAGGGGTGCCTTGTGCCTGCCTCTGTCAGTAGGGCCCTTATCTATGATGTCACATTGTCACTGCTGTGCTTGCCCTGGGATTGACCCCTCCTCTCATCTGACAGCACCAAGCTCTGCCACATGGCAGAAAAAGGCTGTCAAACTTGCTCCAGGCCACTGGGGAGGAGGAAATGCCCTGGTCATCTGCCACCTTGGGGGTGTTTCCATCTGTGTAGTGAGGTGAAATGTCTGCACAGGCAGGGACAGGCAGGAGCCACGCCTGGCTGCTGGCAGCCTTCACCAGGGAGAAGGAAATCCTTGTTCAGGCCTTGGGTTGGCAGCTTCCTCTGCCTTCATAACTCCGATGGGCTTTACACACATCCAAAGATAGGTGACAGCTGAAAAATAAAAGGATGTGAAGATCATGGATCCACAAGCTGGCACCTAAAAATTGGAGTTCATGGTGCTTTTACTCCCTTGTGGATCTAACCCTGAGGGATCACTGATCACCACACCTGTTACAACAGCTGCTCTTGGCTATATCCAGTTTCCAGAAGTCCTTGGAAGCCTCTGGAGTGTTTTGAGAAGCAAACGGTGACATGGGCTCCTTTGTGGAAGTCCCCTGCAGCTGGCAGGTTATGTCATCACTGTGCATGCCTGCATGCAGTGCGACTGCACCAGCCCTGCACTTAAAGGACCCCTGCAGGGGGGACTCATTTTACCAGTCTGGGAAGGGAGGATAATTCTCCCTAGATCTGCTCAGCACACTTGTCAATCCACAAATGTGTATAAATGATTTTTTTTCCCCCAGTTATATCTTTCCCTGGGATTTTTTTCTCTAACAAGCAGAAAGTATCCCTGCTGTGCCTCTCTATTCTTTCCATGCAGGGTTACCACGCATCTAATTACCAGCAACTCTCTTTATTCTTGTCTAGATTTAGCTGCATCAGCACTGCTGAATTTTTATACTAATGACATCACTGAAGAGCTCATTTTTGTTGATTTTAAAATCTTGTAAATTGAGGTAAAATATGATTGATAAATAGGGAAAAGCCTTAATTAAAAAATATTGTAGCTTCATTAGGTAATCTGTTGCAATGCATCCTAACTCCCCTATAACACAAAGCAAGAGCTGAGCCAGCATTCTGATTTATAAGGGCATAAAACACTTGCCCAGTTCTACTTGCTTGATGCATTCAGTCTTGTACTCACTAGTCCTGTAGTTTTATCCTACTTGCCTGGCAGCTGCACCATGTTAAAGGGTTACATGACATGTGTGGGGAAAAAACAAGTTAGAAACATGAGTTGTCCATCCTTTCAGGCTTCAAGAATTTAATTCATTACAGGATGCACACAAGAGGTGAGGATCTACAGTGTCACTGATGTATTTATTGATTCACCTATTACTTATTTCTTCCTACAATTTTGAGGCAGTTTTTAATACATTTTGGGTTTTTTATTTGCTTTTAGAGAGACAAAACAATCAAACTTTAACATTTCCAAAGTCCTCCAATCCCCACGCAGCACAGTGGCAGGATGGCCACTGTGTCTCCTGACACAAAGTAAGACAAATGCTGCAGTTATCAAAACCACAGCAAATCAATTGGCTGTTTATGTGTTCCTGTTCCCTCTTCGCAGTAGCCAGACTAGCATCCTGCAGAGATAACTGCTTTCTACAAGCCGTTGGGAAGTCATTCTTCAGTTATAGTAAGTTAGAAAAGGCCAAAAATGTAAATTAAATTGTCCTTTTATTGCCAACATTCCAAACTAAGTGAAGTTTAACAGCACTGAGACACACCCGCTGTTATCTGCAATTTCAGACGCAAAACTAGCAATTCTGGAACAGAGAAATAATTTACCTCAATCTTCCATGAGTCCTGGATTCTCTCCCAGAAGAAGTGTTCTAGCTAAACCATTAGGGGTCCAGATAAAACCTTGAGGTTGTTTCCCCCATGGACAGTGTATCGTGCTCCTTGCAAAACATCTGCATACTTCCCTCAAAATATTTTGGTGATGTTTGTTTGCAACAGTTGAGCTGTAGTAGGAGTGAACATACTCGAGGTCATGCAGGGGTCCAAAAGAGCTGAAAAGGCAGAAGCATAGTGCATGAATAAGCAGCTGGAATATGATCAACATCTAAGTTTGACACAATTTAGGGACTGTTGATTGATGGTATTTATAGGGGTTCTACCTGCAAGAATATACATAGAAAAAATTTTAATTACTAAATTTGCTCTTCATAAAAATTCATCAAGTCTGTCATGCTGTGGTAGAATTTTGTTCTGTTCAGTTCCTCAGTGAGATATCAAAGGCTTATTTGTGAACAAGATAGGAAACTTAAGCAGCCAGGGTCTAAGCCGATAATTCTACCATGGATTCGAATAACCTTAAGGTAACATTCATCTGTGTCTACTTGACAGCACTTCCTTTGAATCCACTGCAACAGCAAGAATTAACCATAATGGGTGCCTGCCATGCCAGGGGGCTGATAAAGGCTGAGCTGAAGAGCAGAGCCAGACATGAAGTTGATTCCGAGTAATCCAAATGGCACTTAGCGTCCTGTGAATAGGTACTTCCACAAAAAAAATTCACTGACACCAATTCACCTTACACCCTTACAAAGGTGTCTAGTATTGTCACTGCAACTGTGGCAAAAGCAGAAACTCTCCAACACTAACAATTTTTTAGTGTTAGAGAATCAAGGCATTACTTTATTTTGGCCACGAGGTTATTCTGGCCAGGATGTGCAATAGAAATAATTTCCTCCATGCATGCTCAGGATGTGAAGTGAAAATCATTCCATCACACATAATTCTTTACCAGACTTTTCACATGTTTATATGGACAAAACCCAAATAAATTCCTGTTGATTGATCTTAAATTACCTAATTTTTAGTATTTGATCTCCTATTTGTTATTGAGCCCTTTGCCTTCAATGCTAATTTGGTCCTCATTCTTTGGTTCTCTTATCAGTCTTTTCCCAAACCAGGTGTCTCCGACCACTCTAGAGGGTGGTGTTGGGGGATAATGCCCATTCATGGTTCATGGTTCATGGTTCATGGTTGTTATCTCCCGTGCATCTCCTGGCTACTCCCAATCTCTGTAGATGTTAAACTTATCAGACCTGGCCCAGTGAAGACTCTCAGGAAGAAGAACTTCAATTCTCTTTCCCCCTGGGCGAAGGCGACCAAAAACCCCGACAAAAATTACAAAGAAAATTTGAAGTTTTATCATTTCCAGCAGTACCATGAGTAACCCATCAGGCTATCCTGCCTGTCTCTAGCAATGCACAGCTCTGCCAGCCTTGTGTTTATGTCTGTCAGCCTACTGCACACACGACATTGCGAATAATAATTAGTGATGAGGAGTGGGCAGCAGAACTAAGCCTAAAAGGTCATAAAGCTTCTATGGAACATCAGGGTGTCCCTTTGACAGAGACACCAAATTGACAAATTACATGACTAAGGCTGCCTGATCAACTTTAATTCAGTTTTTTTAATATGTATATCCATGTGTATATGGAGATCTACTCCTAAATTATGTTACTTTTTCTAGTCCTCTTACTTCTCCATGCTCCCAATTCATCTCTAACTGCTGAGTCCTGCTGTTTTCTCTCTCCCCACACTCTTCCTTCTTCCTTATGCCTAGCATCTCACTGAGCTATGGTAGGCATCTGCAGTACCTGCATTTACACAGGGAGCATAATTTTCTGGCAGTTTAGTGGATTTTCAGCATGTAGCTGCAGATGGCATGGGGGAGGAATAAGGGCTTGTTCATTAAAGTCTCCATAGTCTCTACTGAGCAGACAAAATTTATTCCAAAACCTTCCAGCTTGGCAAGATAGCTGAAAGTAGATTCTTGATACAAAGGCTTCCTGCTACCCCTTAGCTAGTACTTGCCTCACATACAGGAAGCCTAATGCTGCTGAGAATCTTTCGAGCATGGGCTGAACAACCTGCCTTCCTCCAGACATACCCCTTTTTGGAAGCATCTGAATAGAAATAAAAATAAAACTGCCTATGGCATTTTTGAACATAAATATGACAAGCTATTACTATTCTTAAGTGAGTACCAGAAATTGGACCTTTCTGGAAGTATCACACAAAATTCAATTATAATTGTGCTACCAGACAAGTCTCTAAGAATGCAAGTTAATATTTTACATTGAGAACCACAAAACTACATTGTCTGATATACTCATATGTCCTATTTAAATAAATTTCATATTATGCAATCCTAATATTAAAATTTCTTTTTGTTAAGGTCTGAAATGGGCACACAGTAGTGTATGGGGAACTAAGCATCCAAGTATTGAATTATCTGCATTATAGCAATGCATATGTAGCTAGAGGGGCTGATCATGAAGGAAATGGTAGTCTAGCTGACTGACATCTTCCACTCAGTTCTCTGAGAGCAGGAGAGACGGTAATATAAAAATTGATACAAGATAAAAATAAAGGTTCTAGACCTATATGCATCAAGGACCTGGTTTGGAACTGGGCTGACACAATAGGAGCACACCTATGTGTACTTAAAAGTAAAGTTTGGTCCTTCGTATGTAACGTGAATAATAATTTTTTCTTGCCAGGTAATGAACTGCTTTAAATAATGAAGAGTGTTTTATATAACATTTGCTGGGAAACAGTCAGTATTTTGTTCTCTCCCCAAACCCTCAGTCCCATGTCCCTGCCCCAGAACAAATGCTTGTGTCTCAAGTCAACAATCCAAGCATATTTTTCTGCTAATATTTGTCTTTATCTGAGAAAAAGGCTGCACCTTTGCCACTGGATCCCCTGTCACACATGGCCTTTTTTGTCTAATTAAAGACCTACATGTCCCATCCATATGTTCATCCTCTCAGGTCTTAGCTCCTGCTACCAACTTCTTTCTTGCTACTCTTTTCCCACAAATATAGTTTGAGTCTACTGTTTTAACCATGTCAGCTCTCTTTTCTGCATCACCTCCTTTTGCTCCATCCCAGCAGCTGTCACTTACCAGTGTTCACTGCTAATGTCCCAGGTAGCTTGTCCTACCTTATCTATAGCTGTTCATTCATCAGCTTTTATCTTCAGCCAGCCCAACTTTCAGCTTCTTAGATGACAGCAATGGTGCAGTTAGTTAGATCCCATATAACTGCAGGGCAAAATTTTTCCAAAGGAAAAATAAAAGGCATAAGAAAGACAAAGAAAAGTAGATTGGTTCCTTACGCCCTTGCAACAGAATCTCTGTTCTCAACTATACATTTTTAATTAATACAGTTGTTCTTTAACTACCTCTTAATTGTTCAACTACCTGTTAAACTACCTGTACTTTCCAGTGTCAGTAAGAGCTTTGATGAGCATTTCACTGAAAGACCCTCTTGATGGCTTTCCAGCATTTATACTATTATAATAGACTGGAGCAATATACGGGATCCCTTGTTCCAGTCTGAGCAAAATACACACCTTAGAAATACAATTATATTTGCTGTCTTGCCACTAAATTCAACGTACAAGCATTTAGGAGTATTATAAAACAAGTGCTTCTTTCAACACATTAAAATTGAATTTAGGTCAAGATTTCTGCCAATCTTTAAAAGGCACAGTCCTGTTTCACATAGCCCCGACACCTGATTTTAAGGAATCATTCCAAGCTCTTTCTAAACTCGAATATCTTTCTCTTTGTAGACTGGTATGATTCATGCTTCTCCATTGTTATGGTCTTCTTTCTCTGGGATGTGCTTACTGAAATGCTGAGTTAGATTCTCAGCAGCAGTAAATGTACATTGCTTTACTAACTTTCAAGGTGTCAGGCTAAAATATGCAAGATGAGTGTAAGGGGCCCAGGTTTCAATTTTATCCCATCATAGGAAAAACAGATATCAACGTTTCTCTCCTTGGTACTTCTAGGCCACAGTAATGACAACTTCTGATTTTCAACCTCGTTTGATTTCTACAAAATATTCTTATCACATAAATATTAATTGTCTTTGCAAACAGGAAGATACCTGTTTATGCTGAGTACATACTATCACTGAAATACTTCCTAGGCCTGGGTTTTTCCCTCTGAACCAGATGCAATTCCTTTTCAGTGATTTAATTGCTTCCTTTCCATTTAATTACTTTGAAGATTAACTGCAGTCAAGTGTATTCCAATAATAGGCTCATCTACAAAGAACAGGAAGCTTTCCCTGTGGTCGAGGGAATTCACCACTTCCGACTGCAGCTCAGCTATTTAGCTATCAGGTTTCCCTTTACCCCTGGGCTTTATGTGTCACCTTGTCTGTTTGAGCATAAGGAAATGTCATGGGATGAACTGCTTATTCTTGAATTCACACACAGAGCTCCTGGCAGGAAATAGAAAAATCCTTCTTCTCCTGGGAGCAACAGATACAAATATCCCAGGCCCAAGTATTAAATTATTAATTATATATCATTAATGTTAATGACATCTAGAAGACTTTCCATCAATAAATTTCTTGGGGAAGAAAAAGAGTTAAAACCAGACAGCTTTTTATTTATGAATAATATTATCTGGGCAAAGATACTTTCTTGGACCTAACATGCATATTGCAAAGTGATTGATTCAATCTAGCTTTCATTGGAACCACTTCATTTCAAAGCTGGGACTGAGATTGTTGCTTTCTGTATGTAAAAATGGCACATCATGGGAATTTGTTTTCCTCTTTTTATGTGAAGACTGATTATTATTTTGAGGCAATTTGTGGTTTTGGGATTAAGAGATTTACAATATTTTTCTAACTTCAGATTACACCTAAATCCATCAGAAATTTTATGCTGAGCTAGAGCACTGTGACTGTGAGCTCCCTATTCCTGACTGACCCCTTGCAAGAACCGAATACAACACACACAGCACCACAACCTCTTGCACATCTGTTAATTAGAAGGGGAAAAGGACCAGGGAACATTCACAAATAGAATGGAAGAAATTTGCATGTAAAAGAGGCACTCTAACCCCTTCCCTATTCTCTAGCACAATGCTCCCTAGTATATGTGCCAAGAGAGGTAAATTGAAAGTGGTCTCTAGCTAATGCTAAAGCAAGTTATGCTACATTGGGTTAAGTAATTTTTTTCTGACAATGCTTGGCATATATTCTTAGTCAAGAGTGCTTTTCATCCAAAAGTAGTTGTACACAAAATATTTTTCTGCCTCTCAAATTCTAAGAACATTTCTGTTTATAAATGAAAGGTTTATGACTCACTAAATAACCTACATCAAGGGAACATTTTTGTTTTATTTTCTTTTTTTTTTAATTGAAACTCAACCAAAGCAATTTAGTCTCCAATTTATTCTTATTGGTAGAAAAACTACCCATCTTAAATTCAGTAAAACTGCAAATGAGTTTTCAGATGCTTCCATTTAATCAAATTTTGGAGGCGATTTTTGTTGTCTCCTTTAATCATAGATTTTGTTTCTGTATTTCCTTTTCCACTGCTTGTGGTAGGTGAAAGGAGACTTCTCTTTGTCCTACCCAGAAGACATGCTGCCTGTTTATTACAATGTACAGCAGTACAGTCATCGAAAATACAGATACGTATTGGAAATAGGAAGGGATGCATCTAGGTTCTTTCTGTGTGCTACAGCTGGCAGATTAAACAGTTTTATATAAGAAGGTGGAGAGGTGGCAGGGGAAAAACTTGGCCTGCTTTCCCCAGCAAAAGATTTCTTTTGCAATTAATCTGAAGGAGTGGGATGCTCATCTGCCAGTCTCGCCCAAAAGCTTCTCGAGCTCTGACTTGGGAAAGGAAGGTTTACCCACAAATGTGACTTTGAACAGCCAGTGCACACAGCTCCTGAGGCCGCTCTCAGGGCTAAATCCATGCCGTAGATCCAAAATGAAAATGTGTAGCCACAGCTCTCTCCATAGAGAGCAGCAGGCATGACTTTCCCAGGCATTTTCCTGGGGAAGGCTGTGCGAAGATCAGAGAACAGAATGAGAAACAATTCTTATCTCCTCCACTTGCTGTACCTGTTGTTGTGCACATGTGGAATGTGTTATGGAAATTCGTTTACCAAGGGATGATTTCTTAATTGGACAGTGGTGATGGTGTTTCAATTGATTGACCAATTGGATCCGTCTGTATCAGACTGTCTGTGAGGGTGATGAGTTTCTTAATAGAATAATACAGCATAGCATAGCATAGCATAGTATATAATATAAGGTATAGCATAGCATAGTGATTGATCAGCCTTCTGGAATCATGGAGTCAGTGATAATTATTACCCATCTGGGGGCCTGCAACAATAAAAATGTACCAGGTATTTACCCAAGCAGAGGAAGCTAGATGAATGCTAGACCATTCCACAAGCACATGGATTTGGGCTAGCCAGAGCCGATATCACCTCCTGGAGACCCTCCAGGCTAAACCAAGGCCAGGTAGGAAATACAGAAGGAAGCAAAGAGTGTTATTATGGGAAATAGAGGAAAAGAGAAAGCACTGAGGTTGATTCATTTAGGAACAGAAGTGAGGTGTTAAGTGTATTTTGACAAGGTGGTATAGACAGTTTGAGGGTAATTAAGTTTATTGTAGTGCTGGGAAGTTTGCAGTCTGATAATAATCCTGGGAAGTCCTTAATGCATTTTGATATATACCTGACTAGCATACCTTCTCCTGTGAGTTTTGAGACAGTAAAAATGCAAAAGTCCTGACTGAGGAAGAGTTTAGATAAGGACCCGCTGAGGGAAATGCTGCAGCATGAGTTTGCCCTGTGTTAGACACATGGGACCTAAATGAGGAAAAATTTTCTGGACATCTCAGTTTTGGAGAAGACTCAAACAGGTAGCATGCCCTGTGGGGCTCTTGAGAACCTGCCACCTTGCCCAAGTGAAAGATGTGGAAAAAGGTTCCACTGCAACCTTAGTATAAATTTGGTTTGAAAGATGATCAAGTACAAGACAGAAGCTCATGATTTTGTTAGTCCTTGACCCCATGGGACTAGGATGTTTAGGGAGAGCTACACTGCAGACAGAGAGCAGAGTGGGATTATTATGCCTCTAAATGTCTCTAAAGCCATCAGAGTCACTTGTGCTGTTTCCAATCTAATGGAGGTAAAACCTCTGCCAATTCTTAGCCAACAGCTTTACAGTTACACATAGCTATAAAAACTGGTCTTCATACATACTTTTTTTTACTTCTGTTTTACTCCAAGTGTATTCCTGTTCTTTAGCCACCATATTTGGGTACTACACAAATAATTAGAATAAATGTAAAAAAAACAATAGTTCACACACAGTGCGAATGGCTGTGCTCATGGAAAAACACTTAGAAGAATCAAGAATTAGCAGTGATCAGCAGTGGCTGCTACCAGGTCTATCTCATTTATACCAAAGGAGAGTTTCTGAATGCAATTGTAATAACATGTAAGTGTCCAGTCTTACTGAAGTGATGCACTAATGCCCAATACTGACTCATTAGATAAGTAAAATTCAGATTTACAGTAATGTACAAATGACAAAATAGTCCTTGTTTTATCTGCTATGCTGTGTCCTTCCAGCAGAACCAAAAACACAAACCAATTTGATTCATCACAATGCTCTAGAGATTCACAATAGCAATGTTATTTCTGCAAAAACTATAACTTTTCATTAGAGACTTCCAGTGACAGTGGATCTAGTCTTCCCAATCTAGCAAATGTTCCCAGTGTGCTCAGTTAATTTTATAATTAGAAAACATTTCTAATAACTTTCATCTTGTGTGGGTCAATTTAACTCTTTCTTCTTTTCCCATTCTTTGTGGATACACACAAAAGTATTGTTTCCTTTTGTACCAAGAGGAATGGCTTAATATTGTTAAAATTTCTTGCCTAAATGTCTGTCTGTCTTTCTTAGGCTTGATATTACCCACTCTTCCAATCTTACTTCTTTGTGGCTTCTATTACTGATAGAAACCAACTTCTCATCTTGCATGCATCTTGTGGGATATATTTCTGGTTTTTACACTATGAGCCGAATATTCATCTTTCCAAAAGAATCTGACATTGTTGATTCAGACCCAATATGTAATCCACTAAAGTCTTGAGATCTTTTGAAGACCTTACTTTCTGATATTTACCATCATAATGAATTTGTGTAACAGATGTTTTCTTTATTATCTTGCCCTTTCTCCTAATCTTGCCCCCATTCCTATTCTGCCTTGAGTTACATACAATGTTTCCAGTCCATGTCTGCAGACTTTTATTTTTACTGCTATCCTCCAATACATTTGGGGTCCTTCCTAGCAAGGTGTCAGATACAAAACTAATGAGCATTTTGACTATTCCACCATCTGTTTTGCTAATGAAAACCTTGAACAGAAGCAGATCTAAGGCAGACCCCCCACAGAGCCCTGAGTATAATTAGATTTTTATTAATTTCTCTATGGTGTGGTTTTGTGCCCACAGAATAAAGGCTATGTTTTTCTTACTTCAGACATGAGAATATTGACAGAGACTGAGTCAAAAACTTTGCTCAAGTAAAGGTACATGTGTTCCTCTGCTCCTCATCTGTCCACAGAACCTATAACCCAGTCATTGAAAGAGTGAATTATTTTGCTCTGATTTATTCTTGGAAAATCTATGTTGGCTTCTGGTTCTCTCCATGTTGTTTTCTGGGTTCTGAAAAGTGGTCCAAACTTATTCTGTGAATTGAAGTTAAACTGATTGATCTAATTCAGTCATCTTTTCCTTTTATTTGTACTCTTCAGATGAATAGACACTAATCTTCTTCTACTTAATAAAAGTCACAATAGATGGACTTTAATGTCTTCACAGGCAGAGAAATATGCACTTAACACCAAAACTAGGTATCTATCACACTAGAATTTAGATTGTGGTAATGTAAAAGCATTTGATTTTCTTTGGTTAAGGAGGATGTACAATATCATTATTCCATCTCCTTTACACCTTGAAAATGCTAATAGGAATAAAATCTTTAATGATATTTTGAAAGCTTTTGAGTGATCACTCATTTATGGCCATTATAGAGTAGAAATTTTGATTCTGACTAGGGTGTCTCAATGTATCTCAATGTCTTCATCAAGGATATTGTACAGAAATGTTTTATAGGTGTAAAGAGTCCAAGATTTTGGGGATGCACAATAAAAATTTTAAACTCCAGATTTCAGCTTTATCTTTACAATAGGAACAGAAGATGAGATCCACACAGTCTAAGTTTGGCAATAGAAGAGTTAGTTGCCTGGACTACAGTAACTATGCAGGCTCTCCTTCTGGGCAATGGAAACAAGCTGACAACTCCTTCCTAAAAGTGGTACAAAGCAGATGAGATCTCTTTTCCACTTTCTCTCATTGGCACTAACATGCAGAGTGCAGATAGATTTTGCCAGCTGCTTTCGGGAGACATTGAGGAAAGCAGGTGATGGGTCCCACTGCGAAAATTGGGGCTTCTTAGTGGAATTGCTGCTGTTATCTCAAGTGTGTGAATCTTCAAGTTACACTGACATCCCTGATGGACCAGCCTAGGATTCAGTAAACAGGCCAGTAAAATAAGCAGTTTTCTTGCTCTTCATGGTAGCCTGACATGTCAGAGTTCAGGCACACTAATAAGTGCATTTCTGTTGCTCTATTATATGTTAGTTTCAGTATATAATAAAGAAATTGCATTATGAAGACTGTTTATTGGGATGGGTGAAATATTTGTCTTATTTCTTCTGTGAAGAAATGAAGAAGATGGTGTACTCCACAAAAGAAGAACTTTAAAAAGGTATTTACCAATATTGGTCATACAGACCAATATTGTTCAGATCAGAAGGGATCCCAGTATGTTTCTAGACCAATCTCCTGCTCAAAGCAGGTGGGGTCTGCAATTAGTTGAAACCCTGAAGATTTAACAAAGGAATGGGACAAATTCTTAATATTTCTGAAGATAAGTCAATATATAGAAAATGGGAGCTAAAAAAAGCTTTCTCTCTAGTCAGAGAGTTCTGTACCTGTTATTTTAGGAATAATAATAAAAATTAGTAAAAAAAAAAATCCACAATATATTTTGTCATCTTCCACTGCAATTTTGTCATTTTCAATATATGCATACAAAAATTACTTTAGAATGATTTTCAGATTTGATAAACAGTTGGATGCATGCTTATTCAAAAAGAATTTTGTTTAAATGGTCTGAATTTTAATGCAATTAATTGTATTAGATTTTTCTTTCCTTTAGGTATAAATAAGCTGAAAACAATGAAACAATGCACAAATTTAATTTGGGGTTCCCTGAATTATTTCAGGCAAATGCAAAAAAAAAAAAAATTAGTTATACTTGTTTCATCTTTGTTCCTTTTTTTTTTTTTTTTCTTCCCACTAAGAATATTGCTTTGCTTGTTCTGGCTTGAATTTTTAATCCCTTTATCTTTTGTGGTTCAAGCATGAACCAAAACTGCACTGATTAGTCAATTCTAACTACTGTCATGAGCCAGTCAGAAAAAGGATCTTGGCCTAGATCAGCAATGAGAGGTGTACAAAATAGGATCCCAATCAAAGTGGTGTCAGCTCCTCATGATACTTCAGACTTCCATGAACTCACTGACTGTTTTCATTCCATTATTGGTTCCATGACTTTTTAGAAGATTAGTCAATCAACCAAAATTAATGATAAAGCAACCTTCTTCAGCAGAACCACCTTTTTTCTTGACACACAGTGTTGCCTTTTAACACAGAATTGCAACACTAAGTAAAATGAAATTCAAGCTTTTTTTGCCAGACTTTTACTTTCTGACACTGAGAGTCACCCGTGCATTAAATGAGTCCATTGAAACTGTTTTGGTGACATCTGCATCATCAGTTCACTTTTCAGGTCTGTGTTGTGCAAGGTACAGTAAGCTGTTTCTAAGCAATTCTCTTTCAATTCTCTTTCTAAATTGCAGATGTAAATACATATGTGGATATGTGTGTACATATATATATATACTTGACATTCAAGCTACATTGCTTTGAACTAAATCACCTGACAGACCTTAATGCTAACAGGTTTTGCACAGCACTGCTTAACTGATTCATATCCAGTAAAACAGCATCTGTTAGTGGCAGAAAGCATCTTCTACCTTATAAGGTCAAGCAGCTACTAAGAGAAAAGAACTTCAGTATGACAAATTCTGTTTTCACCAATGTGAATGTAAATTTTACATCAGTAAGTGAGAATTACTGGAGCTCTGCATTAAGTTGTTACTACTAATGCTGCAGGAGATCACGTCATGATAGCACTGTGTGTAGCCTCTGGAGAAAAACAAAACTGCTAATGCAATTGTCATCATAGGAAAATGAAAAATGCAAAATCTTTCTCTCTTTCATATTATCTACAGAAAATTATGTAGGAGAAAGTCATAATTTTTTTTGCTTGCAAAACCATGTAGAGATAGAAGTCATGATTACTCTGTGTAAACAGAAATCATATACTAGAGTAATCCCACCATTTTCTGTGGATCTATTTTTCTAGGTTTGTATAACCTGATTATGCTAGACAGATTTTGGAGCACAAAAGAAAACATATAATTGCCTTTTGTCAAGTCCTTTGGGTCTGAAAAATTTTGATATTAATCTTTCAAATTTCTAACTGCAATTTTGTCGTTTTCCATATCTGAAAAGAACAGAAATATATCAAATTTTGTTAGGGAAACAAAATATCTTCTTTTTAAAAAGGATTTTATTGTCTTTTGATATTTGGTTCATAATGAATGGAAAAGGACTCCCCATGCTCAAGTAAGAGATGTCCCACTTCCAAGCACCTAAGGGGGACACCACGTTCTCTATATTTCATGCACTGATATTACTGTTCCAACATTGTTTCATCCACTAGGCTTCATCCAGGATGATGCTGCAGGTGACTAATTTTATAAACAGCAATAAATTTAGTGACTCTGTGATTTACATCAATTGGACCATCTTGACTTGAAATGAAACAGATTGTGCTGTGCTCCACGTAGTTTGAAGGGGGCCTATTGTGTCATCCAAGTATTTGATTTCCAGAGCAGCAGAAAAAAAATATTGTATATAAATCAAATCAGTAGGAAAATGTCTCAGCTGAAGTATATTCTGGCTGCAATCAGAAAAAGAGGGCAGAAGTCTTCTAAGGTAAGTGTGAATTATTTAAAAATCTGCAAGTTCTGCAGCATTTCTCATTAGTTATTCAATCATTAATAAAATTCACAGGTCTCTGCCAGCATCCAATCTGGGATTCTAACTGTAGTGAGCAGTCAGAAGCTTGATAATAAAGCAGTTCTATCAAAAGCTAGAAGCAGAAGTCCACCTTGAGGTAGGAAATCCATTAATTTGAAGTCCTAATTACTTCCCATTTTTGTAAAATGTTACCTCTCATTGTAGATGGTGTAGAGAAAATTACTTGGAAATTAATTTTTCCCACAGCTCCAGGGATGACCCAACATGATTTCAGATGAGTACATGTTTGATTCATGGAAAGGAAGGAATCAGCCACAGAGGGCAGATTTTCCAAGCTGGGGCAGTACATCAGGATGCCATGGCAGGAGGGAGGGACTGTGCTTCACTGAGACGTCTTCCCTTCCCGATCTGTTGTCTCCATGTGAATGAGAAGCTTAAGAAATTTTTAAGGAGGCCTTTTTAAAAGCAAGATTTGTGGTGGATGAAGCTTTCATAAAAGCAAAAACATTAAGGAAAACTTTATAGAAAAGAAATCAAACCAAATAATAGCAAAAAGACAGGCTCAGAATTCTAATTTTTTTTTTTTTTTCAATTCTTATTCCTCACAAATCAGCACAGAAGTTATTGTGATAACACGAACGGGCAGACTATCAATACAAATGTGTAAATAAGGGAAAAATTAGATATCTTGAAGTTGCCTGTCCATCTCAACTATATCTCTTACTTGTATAAATCTCCTAAATCCTTTATTTTATTAAGGTATTTTAGCATTACTATGTATATAGAAAATTTATTTTAGCCTTAAAAGCCTATCTAACAAATATCTTTCTCTTTTTTAAGGACTCTACTACCTAATGTTCGGTCTTCCATATTTTGCAGGGGTCGGAAACATTAATCTTGAAATCAAATGAACTTCAGCTGATCTTTGGAAAAGAATGAGAAATAAAAGGAGAGGAAAACCACAGACCTGGTTAAGCTAATCTGTTCATATTCTGGAATAATTCTTGTTGCTCTCTCTGTGACATTCAAGTTCATCTGCAGAAAGAACACAGTAGTTCATGACTTTAGACCTTCACTGGAGAAATATTCATAGGTATCATTTTACCTTGAGTGAATGGAGTAGCAGATGACTCTTAAATTCCCCAGGAAATTTCCTTACATGAACTTAAAGGAGAAGAGGGAAGAAGTGAATAACCAGGTATATGCTCTACAGGTAAGAGCATATTTGCTTTGCCAGCACAGCATGTGGATGGATTACCATGTCCCAGCATAAAACACAAGCTGCACTTTAGGAACATTTAAAAAGTATTTAGTGAGGGGAGGAGTTGGGGAAATCTTCATGTGCCAGAGAGGAAAAAGTTCATAGACTTGCATTAGACTAGCTGTGCTTTAGTCTACCTATCCCTATTGCAACGTTGCAAACATAGATTTAAATGCTGCTGCAATTTAATATTTTTTACTATTATTCTTAGGAAATTTTCCTTCAATACAATGTGGATTTTCTTCTAAATGGGTGCTAGGAAATCTAGGATATAAAATGACATAACTATGCTGACAGGCACAATTAGTCACAGTGCATTTGTCAGATCTAAATATATCTATGTTATTTTATTTCATTGCTGATTTTTCCTAAAAGTTTCAGATTATCAAGTCAATTGTGCAGACATGCTAGAGTATGACACTAGGTGACACAAATTTTTGAAACATTGATAAATACAGATGAAGCAGAGAGGGATTAATGCCAAATCCAAGCAGATGTATTAGGAATCAATGTTGATTGCTGAGGAATGGCACACTAGATGGAGTTTCATTGAGTCTGCAAGGGCACTGTTATATTTGTGATACACATAAAGCAGAAGAAACAGCCCCAACACTAGATGGTCTTGTTACTTTTTGTTTAGTTCCTGAAAACCTGTCAGTGGTCAAACAAACTGAAATTGTGTCACATTGTCTTCTTCTCTTATGCAGATGTGTTAAAGCTCCCTAAGGACCAAAAATGAGTGCAACTTCTGCAACATCTTGCAGGTCTGACAAAACAGAAAATGACATAATGATGTGTTGTTCTCATGATGACTCCAGCTGATGGTATATAAAAGTGGCATAAAGGGTTTGTTTTAATAAAATTTCAGAATGTGATAAAGGAGTACAATATTTAATACTCAGTGAGTTTTGATGTATTGCCTTCATTTTGATCATTATATTCTTTTTAGTAGGAACAAACCCAAAAAAATGCACTGCAGTCCAGGGCTGGTGGATACATGACCTGAAGAAAGACCAGGACTGTAACAACATTGTAAACCAGGAGTACAGTGCACTTTCAAACAGATGGAGAGGGTGGCACGGGTCTCCATTCTTGTTTTTCCTGTTACAGTTCACTCCAACATAAGCTTGTCCAACCTCAACACAGAGCAGCAATGTTTATCTTGGGAAGGTATGGCACTCAGAGTGGTACCATGGAGAAGAAGAGGACAATCTTCATGGTCACTTAACAGATCATCACTGAATAAAAATTCATTGAATAAAATTCCTACACTGCCTTGCATGCCCCAGCTGGACTGGCTAGCCCTTGTTTTGCAGTGCTCTCTCCAGAGCCAATAGGCGACTTTGGCACCTGCAGGTTCCTGAGGGCCTAAAATGCCTGTGAAATTTTGTCTCATAAGCAAGACAAACAGTGGATACCAGTAAATGATGATCAGAATGGGATTTCAGAAGGAGCTCATTGCAAATCAACATGTCCAGATATAGCTAAGAGAAAATCACGATCTTCTGCAGTTACAACCCACAGAGGTATAAATACATATTGGTATGTATGCGCAATATGCATTGCATATAAGTGGAATTCATATACATGCAAAAAGAAGCTCATTCTATCTAGATATTCATACATGAGTCTCCCTTTCAATGGAAACTGGAGGCCCAAATTGCATCTAAATTGTGTGGACCTTCAATGCAGGAAACAGGCACCTTACCAACCCAGGAGAACCTACAATTTCCAATTAAGACAGGAGAAGCACAAGTCCCATATAGAACAGTTGTAGCACAATTCCCTTCCTGCAGGCAGCCAAGAAAGTCTGGTGCCAAGCTCTCATCCTGGTGCTGTCATTTCATCTCTGCTCCTTTTGAGGCATTAGCTGGAGGACAATTCCTGTTCTACATTAAGTGGACAGACTGCAATTCTGCCCATCCTTCACATGGACTTCACAAAATTATAAAGGCATACAGGACTCTATGTTCTTGTCTAGGCTTTAGAAAGACTCAATCCACAAAGCAATTTCATTTTGCCTATCTACAGTGCTTACATTTAAAAAAGGAGTTTCTAAAGTGCATATCAGAATATTGTTTTACTGTGAATTTATGTTAGAACAAGAAAGATCGAGAGAAGGTACTTGCATTTGCAGAGGCAAATACTCTGGATGCCTCTGAATTTTCAAGAAAAAAAGATCTTTCTAGGATCACTGAAGCCTTTGGGGTCATGGCAGAATGAGAAACTGAATGCAGACTTCCTGCACTAGATGAGGAATATAATCAGTGCCCCTTCTCCCTCCACTGTCTGTTTTTAGGAGAGCAGAGCTAGCTTTCCAAACCTGCCCTTGGCATGGCTAAAAGTCAGCACCTGAGCACACAAGGCAATGTGAGCCTCCATCTAATTTCCCCACTTATTACAATGATTTTGTTTCTTTTGATAAATGGGCAGTACATGAAGACATGTTAGTTCTCTAGGTTTCTAAATTTAGAGCACATGGCTTTGGTTACCCTCAAGGTGTCAGCACAGATATGGAACAAAGACCTTCAGCAGTCCATGAATTTGTTGTAGAAGTTTATTTTTTTAATCTTCTTAATGTAAAGTTTTGACAGCAAAGCACCAACAGTGTCATTCCCCAAAGCAGAACTACCAAAAGGAGGAAAATTTATTGAGCTTTTCTCAGGATGTCTCTAAAAAAGCAAAACTCCCAGCCAAGAAATGGGGAAATTTGCCTTCTCCGCAATGACACAAAAGTGATGTCTGGGATCCAACACTGGTATGGTTAAACTTCCAAATGTTATTTAAAATAGTAAAATGAGGCTCTAGAAAGTGTGAACTTCAATTATTTTATTAATTTTTAAAAACTCAACACGTATTAATGGCCTTTTACCATAGAATGAAGGCGTGGACATTTACACCGAGAATACAATTTGCATGAAACTTGGAGTCACAGTGGTACTTTCGGGGGTCTTATATAATTTTCATGAGGACATGTACTGCCTCATATAGACAAATTGTAGTGCTGTAAGAGGTTTTCAGTCGTAAAAATCCCTCGTGCCTAAAGCAAACAGGCCACAAAAGGTGTTGAGGAGAAGCTCTACTTGAAAAGATTGGTGCTGTCACGCCATTTATTTCTTTGTTGGCCTGAACAGATAGTTACAATCTACATAGAATAAATCCACTATCCTTTCTGAGATCCTTTTTGCAATACATGTTACCCCTTTTCTTGGAATCGCTGGTGCTCACTGCCTGCATAGAGTCAAGCTTCTAAACAAACAAAGACTCTTACATTCTCCATTGTTCGTAAGAAAAATCCCATCTCTATTTCATTAGTCATGTTGTTAGCTACATCTTTATTTTAGCCTAGACCTTGAAATTTGCAGTGTTCAAGTCCCAGAAGTGGAGGTCAAGGAAGCATACTGAGGAAAATGAATGGGCTAAGAGAGGAAAGTGCTATTCCTGGAGAAGCGATAATTTTGCAGTAGCAGAGGTAATATTTCTTTCTTTTTTTTTTTTTTTTTTGGAAGGTTTATTGCTGTTGTGTCTTAGGTAGCTTAAATTCTGGAAAGCCTCTTTTTGCCCTTAGCAGTTCCCCAAGTGTAGGAATGTTTTTTTCATTCATGTGAAACGCAGTAGGAGAGAGTGCAAGTTGTCCACCTTGTTAAGGACTTAACGATAGTTTAGCATGGTTTAAAAGGAATTGTTTTTCAGATGGAGAAGAAGGGGAGTTGTTTGACCTCAGCTTGAAATACTGGAGATAGGTCTGGAAAGTTTGTTCATGGAGTGCAAAACATAAAACCTGCTCCCCCAAGAAACCCTCTCTGGGATACTTCAGCATCTGGAATCCCTAGAGTGTGTGTGCATATGGATTACATTGCCTGCTGATTTAGAAAATGAGGCCAGCCACCTTTTGGTATATGCTTTCCAAGAAATCAGTCTCTCCTGGTACGTCACACCAGCAGGTGAGATAAGCTAAGACAGATCTAACAAGTCATCACAAGTATTCCTTTCTTAAACTTGCTTTCTGCTTTTACCTGGCAGAATTACAGTATCTTGAACTCCAGGATCAAGGTGCATGCTTCATCCAGTTCTTCTCACTGTAGAGAACACCTACCTGACCATGCTTTTTTCCAGAGGGATAGGTTACAAGCTATTTTGAAATATGGCTTTTTTCAAAACTGTTACTTTATAATTTTATATATTTTAAATCACCCATTCCCAAAAATCATAAGAAACAGGCATTAAAAAAGAAAACAAAAGTTAGTTTTGTGTAAATCAGGGGAGTAAGTGTAATGACCTTTGAGCACTTCATGTTGGAAAAGTGAACCAAATAATAAAGTGTTGAATAGAAAGCATTCTGGACTATACTTGTGTGTCCTATCTTCAATGGTAATATCTGCCTCAATAATTCACAGAAAATACCCAAATTGTTTTGTTTTGTTTAAGGAACACTATCTGGTATGTAGGGCAGCCTCTCCAGTGTCTCTTTTTCTATGACTTTTCAGGAGATGGCTAAGAGGTTTTATCCTTTCACTTCATACCTAAGAGCATCATGTTCTACAGACTCATATTCTGAAAGATGCAGTGATTCACAAAGTGGAAAAAATGAGAATAAAAAAATTGCTCTTTGGAATTCAAATACAAAAGCAAGAGCAAAAGCTGGCTTGTCTTTGTTTTCGCAACAAACCGACTACCATAATAAAAAAGAAAAGAAATAATGTCTTAGCAGCAAACTGACTACCACAATAAAAAAGAATAGAAATAATATTGGGATGTCAGGAGGATAAAGAGACTTTTATAGGACTTCAGGAAAATTAATTGTATCAATTTAGCAGTGCTGAATACCTAATAATGGTGAGCAGCTGAGAGTGACTCAGCATTGCATCAAGTATGCCTATTCTCTCAGGAAGTGTTTCAATTCAGCATGAGAAGCAGACTGTAACTTTTTTGTGATTGACAATGACTAAGACGCATAAAAGATGCTGGAGGATTGAGTCATTCTCCTTGCATTTCTCAAAGTGATAGCAGAAGAAATAATTCAAGGAAATAGACTAGCCAGATTCTCAAACTGAAGCAAATAACTTTTAAGACTTGAAGTGGTTTTCTAGGATCCTACTCCCCTTTTGCTGCCCCTTATTATTTCCAGAAGGCAATTAATTGTTGCTGGCATCCATCTCCAGAGCTTGTTCTACAGACCTGCAAGCTGTTGCTGGCTCTGGTGCCATCAGAAAAGCTTTGCCTGGTTCTGTGTTTCTGCGCACAAGGTGCCACAATTCCAGGAACGCTGCTGATTCCCCAGAGTTTGTGTTTTCCTGATAGGTAATGTCACTTTCACAAAAATGGGCTTTGATTTTCTGACAAGTTTTAAGCCTCTGCTGTAGCCAGATGCTGCAGAGTCCTGATTACCAAGAATTGCTCTTTGTATGTATCATTAAAAGACACAACAGAAGGAATAAAAAACAACAGTGTCCTGGAGAGAGAAAAAAAAAAAAAAAAAGGGCAGAAACAATCCTAGGAGACAGGAACAACTTATGTTTACTCTGTGAACTTAGACAGCACACAGAGAAGATCCTCCTGAGATGTCTTGGGGGACAATTCCACTCTGAGAAACACAGCAATAGATTTTTTAATTTACAATTAATTAATGAAATATTCAAAAGTGCATGGCTGTGGTTCTGTGACCATTTTCAAATGCCATTTCATTCATATTTCTGCAAAGATCACAATGATATGCAGGACGCACCACTCACCACTATTTAATCTGAATCAATGGAGGTCTTGTTTGTAAAGAATGTAAAGTCTATCTCAATATCAAACATGCTGATAGGAGTTCTAAAAGCTGAATCCTCATGTAAAAAGTTGGAGACAACATTTGAAAACACTGCATTATTTATTTTATTTTCCAAAAAAAGCACCAAGCAGTCACCAAAGTAAGTTTAAGTGAAGAAATACATAACCACTTGTTATGTATTACATAACAAATGCACTGTTACTCCATCCAGTCTTGTAGCCACATGAACTATGGCACTATACCATAGAGGAAAGACAAATGTCAGTAAAGATACTTTAAGACTCATAAAGTCTTGAATTTCAAGGCAGAATTTGATTTAAAGTGACAACACAAGGACTAGCACCAGAGCAGTCAGTCAGAGTTTAACTCAGATGACAGTAAGTGAACATAAACCACACAGAACTTTAAAATATTAGTACTTATTCCTGCTGCCTACATTGAACTCCTACCAATCCAGACAGCTTTAATAAGCCTTTATCATTCCTTTAACCCCTAGGAATCCACATTTTCATGTGTTCATGTGATGTTCTCAAGTATTGTGCATGTTCATGTCCTAACTTCAGCCTCAAATCACTGCTAAATGCACATCTGTGTTATCAGTGGTCACAGGTCTCTTGTTTACAGTTGCACCCATCCACTGGGCACAGACACTGCACTAAGTTGAGGCTCTGGCTGTAAAGCAGCAATTCCTTCTTTGCTGCAAATTGCTCCATTACAAGGAATGCAACAAAACTTACATGTAGAACTTACCTGAATATTTGTAAATCTCTTTCATGTCCCTCCAACCACTGTTTTCTTTTTATGGATGTTTCTCACTGCTAGTTAATCTGCATGCTGGTTCCCAATGTGCAGTGGGCTCTGTTTTTCTGAATCTAAGCTTTGGATTCATAACAACTACTCTAGATAGAATACATAGAATAAAATTAATTTTATAGGATTTTTTTCCCTCTGCCATTCTCTGGCTGCTATTCTGTGTCCTAGATGTTCACATGCTTATTGTCTTTTCAGCATCAATATGTAGTCTGTCTGTCAGAGGCTCCCCAACCGTGTTTCCTCCACTCTTCCATCTTTTGAAGTCCAAGGACTTCCAGAGCACCTGGCTAAAGAGATCTGATTAGAGGGAAACATAGGTTCCTGTAGTCCTAAAATAACCCAGTGGAAAAAAAAAAAAAAAAAAGAGGCATGGCTGAAGGCCAACAAGAACTAGGTAATGTATGATTAACTGTCAGGGAGTTTTATGTTGTGTGACTGCTCTATCTCAACTTGGGGAGGTTGTCACATGCAGTCAGCACCAGCTGGTCTCCTGTTGCTGTTTCTGAGAGCAGCCTTTTGAAGATATTTTCAGTGAATGCTGAGGCAGAGACATTTTCCCTTATGTGGTTGTATTCTCCTTTGTCACATTTTAACTTCTGCATAGGTAAAACCAGGAAAAGTTGGTATTCCATGGTGTAGCCACACTGAACTGAAAGTCTCTCTTGAAACACAAGGAGGTGTAACAATAAAGATTCTCCACTACTGCTGCCCATAAGCTTATTGGCAAACAATTTTGAACCCTCTCCTAAGACCAATTGTTACTCAGGTCGCTGATGGTCATTCCTGAGCTGCAGTGAACTGTATGAGTCACATCTCTGCTGGCACAGCTGCTCTCATAGCTGGTAGTGATGCCTGATCCTGGTGCTATACAAGCCACACACCACAGCTGATTTTTTATCTCTATAGATTTTTCTTGTTGGCTTTTCTATATCTCTAACCCCCATACCTTGTTTTTCATGCAAAACAAGCCCATTTTGGTATTCCACAGGAATAGCTTCAAGCTAATGGGCATAGCAGGGCACTGTTGTGTACATTTACCTTTGTTTATAGCATGTAAGTGCAGGCAACAGGCTCTGCAGTCAGGTCTCCAGTTCTTTTATCACATACTTGGTTTCATCCAAATTTACCTTCAAGAACATTGAAGGTAAATTCCAAAATTATCTTCAAAAACATTTATCTTTCCCAGCCAATGTCTTTGGTTTTTTAGAGCACTGATGGGATCAGATGAATTCATCCCATTAATCACTCCAGAAAATGAGTGTGCACAGACCAAAAGTTCAGTGCAAGTTGTATTGTCCATGTAATTTATGATGATTGGAGATTATTGAGAGACAACTAATTATTTTCACTGTTTGCCCTACAGCACTGTTGTTTGCTATACATTAAATTTGTTCCAGGTCCTGAAGTGGACTGCATTGTGACTCTCTAGACCTCCATGTCTTCATATGTTGAGGAGGGATCTCTCTGGAGCTCTTCATATCACTTCAATTGATGTGAAAGGTGTCTTCATCACATCTAAAACTTCTCATTTCCTTGCCAGTGGGTCTGCAAATGGTATGATGTTTGTAAGGACCATTTCGTTGTGTTTGATCATGAACTGTGCAATAGTAGCATGAAGCTGTCAGTCACTTCATTAATAAGTCTTTTTTGTTATCTTCTATGTCTCATGTACTATACAATAATACCTGATATCTTTGAAAGGACACCAAATTTCTATTTATTTCTCCTTTTAAATATACATAAAAGGGAATTTTACCTAGTCTGATATTTGCAGGTTTTGAATCTCATATGTTAAACTACTTACATATTCGTTCTTGTTTTCCTGAGGAAGTTAACTCTCCCAAACTTCTTGTTTCTAGATTCAGCACAGCAGGGTTTGAGCCATATTTTGGCCCTATCAATAAAGTCTTATTTAATGTCATAATGATGAATATACAGTGACATCTATACATAGAAAATATTCACCATTCACAGCAATTCTGCTTCTTACTAATGTTTTGTAACAAAATGTCCAGGTCTGTTATGCTACTAATATTAAAGGCATTCAGACTCTGGAAGGTATTATATAAAATGTTACTTATTAGAGGTAACATTTCCAGGAGAGAATAGCATAGACAATCATAGAATCATTTAGGTTTGAAAATACCTCCAAGATCATCAAGGAGTCTAAATATTATGCAAACACTGCCAAGTCCATCACTCAACCATAAACCATAGCACCACATCTACATGTCTTTCAAATGCCTCCAGGGATAGTGACTCAACCACTTCCCTGGACAGCCTGTTCCAGTGCTTTACATCCCTTTTGGTGAAGGAATTTTCCCTACTACCCAATCTAAGCTTCTCCTGAACAATTTGAAGCCATTTCCTCTCATCTTGTCACTTGTTACATGGAAGAAGAGACCAACCCCAGCCTCCTATCAGTCATTGTAGAGAATGGTAAGGTCTCCCCTGAGCCTCCTTTGCCCCAAGCTAAACCCCAGCTCCCTCAGCCACTCCACATCAGACTTGTGTTCCAGTCCCTTCACTAGTTCTGTTGCCCTTCTCTGGACACCTTTCAGCACTTCAATGTTTTGCTTTAGTGAGGGGCCCAGAACTAGACACAGCACTCAAGGTGCAGCCTCACCAATGCCAAGTGGGTTACAGCCCCTTCCCTAATCCTACTGGCCCCACCATCCTTCATACAAGCCAGGATGCCATCTGTCTTCTTGGCCACCGGGGCACACTGCTAGCTCACGTTCAGCTGACTGTCCACCAGCACACCCAGCTTCTTTTTCCTCTGGGCAGCTTCCCAGCCACCCTGTCCCCAGCCCGTAGGGCTGCATGGGGTTGTCGTGACCCAAGTGCAGGACTCAGCACTTTGCCTTCTTGAACCTCACACAATTGTCCTCAGCCCATTGATCCAGTCTGTCCAGATCCCTCTTCAGAGCATTCCTGCCTTTCATGTCCTTCCATCCTGCCAGCTTGGTGTCATCTGCAAACTTACTGAGTGTGCCCTTGATCCCTGCATCCATATTGTCAATAAAAGATATTATACAGGACTGGCTCCAATACTTTGTGAGCTTTTGGGAACACTCTTAGTGACTGGTCACCAACTGTATTTAACTCCATTTACCACCACTCTCAGGGCTGATACGCCCAGCCACTTTTTCACCCAGGGAAGACCACATCTATCCATGTCATGCTTGACAATTGTGAGGGAGACAGTGTCAAAGACTTCTAAAATCTAGGTAGACAAGATCCACAGTCTTCCCCTCATTCACTAAACGGGTCACCTTGTGTAGAAGGAGGTCAGATGGGTCAAGAGGCACCTGCTTTCACATACCCACGTTGGCTAGTTTGGTTCAGAGTCTCACTTCCCTTTAATAGGAACACCCTGATAAAGAGCAATCTTTTGTTGGGCGGTGCTTCTTCTTTCTTCTCATGTGTTTGTTTGCAAATGCTTGGAGTATCCATAAGTCCCAGCTTCCACTGTTTGGTCTCTTTTGGAGGGAAGTGGGGGGAAGGAAGGGGGAAAGTAATTTCATATCCTCAGATTCCACAGTATGGCTAACCAAAAAAAAAAATCAAATAACTTATTAAGACTTTGGGAGTGACTTCCTAAGTTAAAAAGAGCTTTCTTTTTCCTTTATTAAAGACAATAATGTAATGTAGGATTTAAAATTAGACAAGTATATAATCCATAATATTGCGTTTCACAATGATGACATTTCTTCATAGGCTCCGAATCAATTACAATCCATAAGCAAGTTGCCAGAGAAATGGAAAAGTTATCTGCAGGTGGTGGTTAGAAGCCCAAGCAAAGATGTTCTCATGGTCCTGATTCCAAATATGAGGCTGAAAGTGTCAGCTCTAGGGTTTGTATAATGTCTGGACTAGAGCGAATTGATAGAGATGTTGAGATTAGTCAGATAAAAGGACAGAATGTACATGGTTTGTGTGGCCACACCAAGTTGATGATAGGGAATAAAAACACATTTTAGGAAAAGACTGTGTCATGTCAGCAACAATGCAATACTCATAAACAGTGAAAAACCCATTCATACAAGTGTGAAAATATTCAGAAAGGGTTTAATCTGAACCATTAAAACCATAAGCAAAGTTGGGCCAGCAGCAGAAGGAATGCCCTGGGCAGTGTGGGAGTTAAAACATTCACATTGCAAAACAGGGAGTGCAACATTTGGTTAAGAGCAAGGACACTAACAGGAAATGGCAGACAGGGAGTACTTGCAGAAAAGCACTGAAATGTCTCTGTTCTTACTGAAGATTTTGATCCATGTATCATGGATTGTTATCTGCCCCCTTTTCAGTTAGAAAACAAAAAAAAAGAGTAAATACAAATTTGCAATTACATTTCAAGCAGCACTGCACAAGAGAGACAACAGTTAAACAAAAGCCCTGTTCCCTGAATCAGTGAGGGTGATGCTGGCAGCCTAGAGAAAATAAACGACTACGTGACACTATGCAGCCCTTGGAGATACACTGCAAGGAGCTCAGTCAATGACTGCAAGAAACATTCACCATCAGCTGACAGAAAACATTCACAGAAACAAAATACGGCCAAGGGCCTTCCCAGAAGGCAGAGCAACTGCCAAAGGATGGTGAGAAAATGAGGAGCAACTAAAACATAGTGATGCCTTTTTGATCAGAGATATGCATAACTCACCCTTTTGTCCTCCCTCTCTATCTCTCTCAGAATTCCCAGGTACAGCACACCACACTTTGCTTCTTCACCCACATTCCTTGTTTTTTCTCACACTGAGCTCACTACTTTCTCTGGCAGAGATATTTTTTATGCTACACTCTGTTACTGTACAGGAATGAAGTCCTGTTATATATAGATTGGATCCAGTTTTAACAGAAGAGTTGCTGATGCCTCTCCTTGGGCATGCCCTGACAGAAAGCAGGTGGATTTTAGTCTGATTCAAATCCTGTTTTCAGCAGCCCATGATCATAGTATGGACCTGAATAATTTTTGGAGATGGGAAAAAAAAACCCCAAGAACCATTCTTTTTCAAAGTTTACAAATAAAGTTATGTTTGGACAGAAGGCCTTTCTGGATCAGAGAAAAGTGTCTGTTATTAGACATTAAAACTGGGATATTAGAATACAAACATGATATAACCTCAGCCCTGTGACCATAATAAGCTATTCTGGCAACGAGAACAACTAGGCATCAGCCTTCTCATCTACAACTGTATGTCCAAATATATATGAATTTTTGTCTCTGATCCTTCTCTGTCCAGAGTCTTGATTGCTCATGAGAAATCTATCAGTCACCGTGTACACAGTATGTGGATAAGCAATTACCATGGCAGTTTGTCCATCAGACACACAAAGTGACATATCCCATGCAATTACCAATATTAGTCTGTGACCACCAGTCTCCCCTGACCTGGGCTGGGCACCCTGAGACAGTCATTGTGGGGAAGTTCCCTGACAGAACTTCTCTGCCCCTGAATCCAGACAGCAGCTGCCTTTTCCATCCCTCATTCCCCTCCTTCCAGCAAGTGTAGGAATAAGGAATATCTTCCTGTGGTATGAGCACAGGTGGCGTGGCAAAACCAACTGCAGGGAAGAGGCAGAGTGACAGTGTGTATTCATGTGTGTGCATCTGCCCTCTGCATGGGGTAACTGCTGGCAGACAGAAGACCATGGAGATCAGAGGGTACCACAAGATTTATCTTGCCTTTTTGCCATTTTCTGCTGTCCTTTTGTCTCTTATCCCTGCAACCCATGAATTCCTCAGCCAAAACAGAACTGTGGAGTCCCCTGTGGTGAAGCATGGATGCTGGATACCAGAGTACAGCAACTACCAAAATAAATTGGAAAGGGATCTGGAGAAGGACACAATGATGATCTCTGCAACAGGCCTGGTTCTGGTATGCTGAGAGTACTTTCTTGTGCCCGTATTTTTTCATTCTTCAAACAATATCATTAGATTTGTATTCATTTTTTGGAGACTGGTGAGGGGAGAGGTCTCAAAAGAATTTCTCCAATTCATTTTCTGTCATCTGTCTTGTTTGATAACAGGATACTTTCACAAGCTTGCCACCTTCTTTTTCTTCCATTACAAAATGAATTGGTGGTAGCATTCAATTCAGTAAAAGCACATTTAAGAAGCCTGCTGAAGAGCATGATCAGCATTTCTGTGTTTTGGCTTACAGGAAAGTTTTGCCCCAATTCACTCATGTTCTGAGAACAAACCAGGGAGTTAAATTTATTATGCAATTCCTTTCTTCTCCTACAAGTAATTCTTAAAGACTTCAATCACAAGCAATTATGGATCATTTCCCTGTGAATAATTTGTTTTCTTTATCTCTGATAAACCTGTATTTTTTTCACTGCACCAGCTGATTGTGCTTTTTATTAGAATGAGACACAACAAAGCCTTGTCAGCCCAGCCACAGCCTGGCACACTGTGAGGTGCCAGGCAGGAGAGTTGAAGAAACACAGTTAATGGGCAGAAGTTCAATACTTCTTCATGAAAAATGTGCTAATCTGTTGTTTCCAGTGCCTTGAGAGACATGGCTTGTATAGAGTTAGGAGGAGAAAGTAGACAGGAGAAGCCAAAAAATCCTTCTCAAAAATAAGAGCTAGACTTATTTCCAATATATTTAAAGGTAATTTTAAATGTCCCTATCACCAAAATATAATTGAAATACAATAGAAATTTCAGACTTTCACTGTCAGTGATAGGCACAACAGCCAGTCTTTTAAGCAGGCCTTGTCATTCAATTTTCTGAATATGCAGCTTCCTTTCACATAATATGTGAAGCAGAAATTTAAATCAAGGAAATTCTGTTAAAGAAACATCCCATTTGTTCAAATGATCTAGTTATCCTAACATCTATTCAGTATATGTCTTGTAGAAATTATAAAGTGCTGTCCAAAGATTGTCTTCTGAAAATCATAATCATTATATAAGAGAATGGTCTATTTGCAAAATAATTACAGTTTTGAAAAAAGAAGACATAAGAGAGACATATCTCCTCCACATCATCACTGATCAGGTTGAGGATGCCCATCCTCTCATATATTTTTTCAGTGATTTTTTTCCATTTTGCCATTGATGTGACTGATGTATTATAAGAAGGAATGTTGTTACAAACCATATTGAAAAGTATTTTCTGCTGCTTTTGTGAAGAAGGTGGCTGGTATTTCACATGCATTTCTAAGTATAGCAAAAAACTGTCAAGAATTCCAAGCTTCACTTTATTTCACTGTTCTCCGCATATAAAGAGACTTAATTCTTAGTAGGCCTGGATGAAGCAGCTGATGGATCTTACAGTGCTGCAGATAAAGAGGAGATTGTTAGTGGAAATAAGGAGTCAGGTGAAACTGAATCCCTTTCTCTTTGCCATCTGAGGCATGTGTGATCTTGCTGGCTGCAGCTCTTGATATGAAACGCTAGAAAGAACCTTGTCCGCATTTTTTCTTCTCCTCTCAGTCTCTTTAATAAAAGTCTTGCTGAAAGCTGTAAGAGACAAAGAGATGTTCCATTTCACTGATGGGGGTGGAATCTCCAGGGGTTTTTTTGCATGTGTACATGACAGATGGAAAATGCTTCCAAAGGAAGTCTGCACAAGTGGCAGCCAAGCACTCCATGTGCAAATGCACTTGGTAAATACAGAACGAAAAATACCTTGGCCTCCTGCTTGAGAGCTGCCTTATTTTGTACCTCTCCAAGCACATGAGTTATCTCTTTATTATGATAATGTCTCATGGCAGGCCCAGGTCTCACAATTTGAGCAGCACAGGGTGCACCTGAGTCCCACAGGTAGCTGACTGCAAACCACCACTGACTGCCAGAGTTGATTCCCCAATTCCACACCCAGTCCAGGAGACACATGGAAATATATTGAAGTTTGTATTATATATAATAGATTTGGTTTTTTATTATTCATTTCCTGAAACATGGTTTAAACAGGTTCAAGACATGGGTATACATGCTCTGTTATTTTCCACAAAGTCTGAAACCTTAGTTCCAGGGCCTCTGCTTTCCTTCTTAGTTGAAACGTAACCAGACACAGTGATCTTGATGACTTCTTGATAAGCTCAAAATTGTATTCAGCACTGATCAGTCAAATTTCAGCCAGGATAAAAAACTGTTGTTTTGTTTAAAGCCACCTCACCATGTACTGTCACAAAGAAAATGCAGCACCATAGTTTCACCTGAGATTCTGATGTTTGCATTGCTCAAGAATGAGGATTTTCTTTCTCCAAATACCAGTCATGGAGTAATTAGTGTTTTTCTTCTCATCTCCTGGTTGCCATTAAAATGGCCAAGTCATCTTCTTCACACTTTGCTCTCTTCCTCCTACTGTTTTCTTCTTGAAAGGAACCCTCTCCTCTTCTATCACATCCAAGTTACAAAGATAGAAAGACATCAGAGAGATTTCATCTCCAGCTTCTTAGTTTTCAGTCTGATTTCAGAGTTAGATGCTTCATGTTTTCTATCTGTTTTTCCTTCACTTTTGCCAGAGAAAAAGAAATATTCATCTCAAAGTCACACTTTGACAGGCAGCACACCTGTAACCTGTGGGCAGTCAAAGATAGAGCCAAAAGTAGCCCTCACTGGTTACAATCACTAAATAATGACAGGAAAAGTTTTAGAAAAATCTGAATTTGTCACTGTGCAATAAGGTAATTCTTAAATCTGATTCTGAGCAGGAGGTCAGCAATCCAATTTTAATTTGACAGACTTACTGCTCTTCACAGAAGTATCCTTTAACTGTTATCTCCGGGATAGATGCATGAAAATTGTTTAGCTATGTCTCATCTAAAATTTTTGTGATTCTTCCACTCAAAATAATTGCATTGGCACCTAGCAAATGCAAAAGAGGATATGCTGAAGAACTTGGATGGAACATGAGAAACCATTATTCTGCATCCAATTTCTCATAATAGCTCCAAGAGCAGGCCAAGGAATAATGTCCAAAAAAACACCATAACCTACAGAAAGTGCAAAACATTTTGATAAGATGCCTATTTTTGTAATAAAATAGAACAGGAATATTTCTTAAGAAAATATATCTCTTGTAACATTGCTTCAAGAGAAAAAAAATCTACTTAAATTTTTAATCTTTTTTAGAAAAACAGGTTTGTATCCTTGCCTCGGTGAGAAATCTTAATGGTGGGAAATTTCTTTTCAGTGGTTACAGTATATTACACAGAAAACTGAGCATGACCATGCTGGACAAAAATAAAAAATATGTAACCCTCAGGTATTGTTCTGGCAGTGGTCAAGAGCAGATACTGAGGGAAAAATTTAAGAATAGTGGGAGCATTCAGGACTTTATCTTAAGAATATTCTCTCATTTTTTACCAGTTTAGTACTCAAGGATTTCCTGAAAGATAAGCTGTGTCTTTGTGTTTAACATTTTTCAGGTATTTTTATCCCATGAATGCATCCAGTTGCTTTTGAAATCCAGCAGTTGATTTTTGAACTCAAAATTATATCAAATATCAAATATTGATCCAGGGGCAATACCAAAACCCTGTTCTGTTACACAAAACTAAAAAAATGTATCAAAGAAAGTACAACATATGGGCTTCTTCTACAAAATACATATATAAACTGAAATGAAAATTCAAAAATTAGCATCAGAGATGCTGGAAGAGAAAATTATATAGGACAGACAGTCCTAATGATCAGTATGATAGTTCCTTATCCAGCCTCGGATACTATTAGCCGACCATAATCTCCAAAAGAGAGATTCTTTTGCAAGGTGCAATCACATAAGAAATGTGGTTTTAATTACCAAGAAACAAAAGGACTTCGATTTTACATCTTGCCTGAAAAACAGCACATAGAATAATTATACTGAGATAATTATTCATTATGGACTCAGCAATCTGACACCTACTGATTCACCCACATCATTTTATTGTAGTGCCCACATTTTCCTTTGAGATGCCAATCTACAGGCTTGATTTCAACTTCATTAAGGCAATGGAAATGTTTAAGATAACTTTAAAGTAGTATACAGCAGAATTTGCACTTCAATCAAGCTCGGGGTTTAGTCAGAGAGTTCCCAAAATAAGTAAGGGTGAGAATTAAGCTCTACCTCACTGTGTCCTTATTCCCCTGTACATAGCAATAGCAAGGTTCCAAGAAGCAGGGCCCACAGGGACGTGGTGGTTCTTCCAAAATTTTACTTGGTTCTGTGTAACTGATTTGCTTGTCCACATCCTCTGTCCTGTTTATCCGCAAAGATGTGTCAAGACCAAAGCCCTAGGGGATATGGCTGCAGATCTGGCAATGATCCCTGGAATAGCCACTGGTGCACAAGGGAAGGAAAACAGGGACTGGCCAGGAAATTAGAGTTGTTTTTATTAGCACTTTATTCACCCCAATCCACCAAGCAGTTCTTCTCATATGGATTTAATTACAAACTCAGAAGTAAATGAGGGAAAGTGTTAGACTTTGTTTCTTTAACGCATATCTAGGAAACAGCCAGATACCTCAGTAAAGTTATTTCTTATTAGTGCATAGAGTTAGCAGAGTTTTGCTCACGTTCCAAAACACCAGAGGCATGCAATTTTTTAAGTGAATGTCTACAAGCATATTTACTATGCAGGATTACAATACCCCTCCTGTAAGCAGATTTGAAATTTACATTCAGCAAATGAAAAGTCTATGGAAAACTTATCCTGAAATTTAGTGAGCAAACAGAGTGCCACTCCCACTGTAAATTGGAATTAGTACTACCAAGTTTTATGTATTTGTACAATTCAGTCAGAAATTCCCTGGGCTCCCTCTCAGCAGAATGAACAGCAAAAAACATGGTGTGGTTTAATTCATGACAGGATGGAGACCTCACAAAAGACATTAGGCTCGGACAGCTACACATGTGTTATCTCCACCAGTGATCAATGTGTAAATTGAAGTAATCTTCCTGTAAGTGCCTGTATTGAATAGCTCTTTCTATTCATATGCACTTTTGTGTATCTAAAAAAATGTTGTTATTATTAACTTGGATTGTGTTCTAAATAGCTTTGATCCAAAACAACTCATCTAGTCCACACAGATTTCACTAGGCTTCTTTTGCAAATCCTTTAAGTAGACAATACATATTTTCAAGGGCCAGGAATGTTTTCCTTCCAAGATCATGGAAAGAAAACAATGTTTTGCTGACCTTGGAGAACATAACATTCAAGGAAATCTTCATGTCTATATTGAAGAGGAAGAAAAAAATAAGATAACCTTGGAATTTAACCATATTACTACACAATGGATGCAACAATGCATGCACAGACCAATACTTGGGAAGGACAAACATCCTTGTATAGATACATGTGAGGGTTAAACCTAACTCATTGTATCTTGATTACTTCATTCCCAAAATCCATTTCCTTTCCTCTGAGATAAGAACAACTTCTCTTCCTTCTGTTATTCTCTAATGGTAATATTTGTCAATACTCAGTGACCTTATGATTATTCATTACAAGAAGAAAAAAAAAAATCATACAACCAGAAAATATAGTGTAGAACAACATTCTGGAGATCAGTTTAAGAAGTACAGAGACTCTACAAAGCAAATTATAATTTGTTTCTGTCATTATTATTGAAAATTAATATTTAGTAGAACTTAATGAGCAATTATTTACACTCAGCATATTTGGGCCTAGGCCAGGGTCCAGGCTGCAGTAGCTCCCAAGTGTCACTCTCAGATTTGACAAGCTTTCCATCCCATGTGCTACAGAATGGCTGTGGTCATGCTGCTACTCAGCACTCTTCAAGCTCAGGTTCATCCACATGCTTTGTATTACACTAAAGTGAAAAGGTGGCATATAAAATAAATTTCATGTGTGGAAAATTAATTTTGATGTTTGAAACTAGTAACTCTGGTAGATTGTTGGGAAAGGATGGAGCTGGAGATAAGCATACAGGAGCTAAACAAATGTTTCTAACTAGCTTGTTCTAGTTCATCTGTGAGATACTGTAAGGATATTGCATGCCTGCACAGAACAAATGAAGAGGTAAATTTATAACTTGCTAGTACTAATTATCAAGAAAGATTGTTAACATCTAACATGCTGAAGTCACATCTTTAGCAATTCTATACTTGAAAATACTTGTTATCTCAATAAAAACATGAAAAGGACACTTAGAAGGAATTTCTTCTTTGCTTTAGTCTATCTACATATTTTTTCTGTATTCCCAAGTCAGTTAATTTAAGAATGTTTATGAAGCCTATATCCATTGTTTAAAACATTAGGAACTTGTTTTGAGTCCAAACTGTTCTACTGGCACATAATGATCAGAGTCACAATTTTATTAAATGTTAACTTTTCATTTAGCAATATCTTGTTAGAAAGTTTGAAACTAAAACTTCTCTACTTGGTAAAATATCTAGTTAAACAATTTAAGTAGCAAATCGAGAATTTCTAAGGTAGTTGCCTTAACTATTTATAACAGGACAGAGATATACAATTTATTTAATTGTCTTTACATGTCTATCATGTAGGCATGTATGTATGAACAACTGTTCCTGGGCTCCCCTCAAGAGATAAAGACACTTTAGGAGTGATTCAGGTTATATGATCAAAAATATATCTTAAGACAAGCCATCTGACCTGCAGACATTGCATTATAGACCTCTAACTGTAATGACCCCAACACAAATCCCTTCATCCAGCCAGCACTGACACAGAGCTAGCTGTGCACTTGTGTCCCTAATTTTAATTGTGTCTCTGATACAATGGTTCCAAATGCTTCCACCCTCTTATGAGGGGACTGCATCACTTAGGCTCCCACTCAGAAACTGAAACAAGGGTCACGACAGGCTCCTTTGTAATGTCCACTCATGACAAAGAAACTCAGAACAGCAAATAATCCAGTCCATATGTCATCCATATATGGATGGTATAGTTCATCCATATATCATCCATACATTCAAAGCATATGTTTGTATTTAACGCTGGTGAAAACGGGAATGTGTTTTTAACATTGTAATTACGCAACAGATACATTAGAAGGCTCTGAGTTTCTTCCAGAGATGGATTTTTTTGCCTACAGTACTAGTTAAATATTCATAATGATCTTTAACCAAGTATTTTGCTCTTTCAATGACTTGCTAATGTAAATTAAAAATCTGAGCTTCTCTCTTAACCTCATTCCATTTTTTAGGGCTTACTGCATTGCAGCCTTCCAGGTTTATTCAGAGTTTGTTAAAGTGATGTTTACCTAACATACCAGCAAGTGAAGCACCAAAAAAAAATCAAACCACTTTGGAAACTATTTACCCTGACATTAGATTCAGCCTTTGCAAAAGATTCAGTCCTCAAATAATTGGGGAGAAAGATATAAAAATTAATTACATGGAAAAGTCATCCAAAGCTATTAATTCATCCCTTTTCTGGAAATATCCCAGGCGCACAAAGAAAACCACATCTCTGTAGCAATTCAAGAAAAAAGACCAACAAGCCACCAAACCAATAAGTATAGAAATCAATGCATACAGCCCATTTTCCTTGCACAGTGTGCTGCACTTTATAGCAACTGAGAGCTACATTTAGTACCCAGTAGAAATGTCAAATACTTATCATAACCAGTTCATAAGACCTTTGAGATTCACAGTAGCTGGCTGTGGCCAGCTTGTTTCAAATTAGATTTGTCCAAGCTAATTTTCTATTCATGTTATGTACAGTTATTTGAGGTGGAAGGCTATCAGCTCAGGGCAGGCAAACAAGACTCCCAGCTTCAGCCCTCGCTCTTCAAAAGAGCATGTGCAACTTCTGTCCTTTCCCCCATGTGTCATTGCTACACCCAGCTTCTAAATATCACACTAAGTGACGTTAGTCAATGTGTAAACATGCAGTAACTTTGGGAATATTAAAGCAGCCCCAGCCCACCATCCCAGGGAAATCTGTGCATCTGTGACTAAATGGGTATTTATCATTTCCTGAGCTCCGTGCTGGCAGCCAGCCAGCAGAGTGTGTACATTGAAATTAGAATAGATTGGGAGACAGGACTTTGTTCCAAATTGATCTGGATGACGATAGCAATTTTGAAGGCAGCTCCACATTTTTAAAGGTTCTTTGTGTTTACCTATAAAGGAGAGGGGAGAAACATTTAGGAAAATGACAGGAAGGAAATCTAATGCCAGGATATATACGTTATCATTATTTTTATTTTATTCCTTTACAGCATTATTTTACTATCATCAACAGAGGAGCTAGAGTTTGCTAGTGTCACATAGAGAAATGCATGGAGCAGGAATGGAGAAAATGCTATTTCTAGTCATCTGTTTATTATGTAGTATTTTTTTTTCCTACTGCAAATGCTCTCACTGCAAAGGCCAAAAGGTTTTATCAATTGAATCAATTCTGGCATGGAAAAAAATTATTACCATTAATAAGAGTAATCCAGTTTTGCCATATGGTTAAGAGGTCTTCACTCATCAGTTTAGTCTTGAGTTTTACTCTTCGTCTTGAAAATAGTAGGTGGACTTACAACCTCAACTTAGCTTATTTTTTCCTGCAACATTCCATATGTACTGTATAAAGCAGGATATTTTAACAAATGTATGAGCTATTTTTTGTTGTTCACAGTCTTCTGTAAAATGATTTGTGAAATGGTAAGTCAAAATCATAAAAGATGTCAAGGTTCAGCATTAATTTCATTAGCCCACCAGAAGCACTGATAATTTTTTAATACTTTGAATATTTGCCAGAATAAAGATAGGCATAAGAGCTCACCAGGCATAAGAGTATTCAGTGTGCAACTGCTTAAAAAATATTGAATACAATGGAAAGAACGCAACTCATGAGATACACATTATTTAAATAATTATATCGGGAACTGACCTTGTGGCACTATTTTTTCATTCCTTATGCTTCAGTGTGGAAAATGAGATAAAACTAAAGAGGGTAATTTTATTTTCACCAAGCACCCGAATACTGTGCATAAAACCCTCAGTGCTGCTCCCAAACTCCTGTCTTTACATCATCTGGAGAGCCATCTGACCCAGCCCCATGTTGTAAGACTTGTGATAGTTAGAGAACAGCTGCTATTCTGAAAGTTGAATATACAGATTTTCACCTCAGCTTGAAGCACCAATAAGAATACAGTACATGGTATATCTCAACCATACTCCAAGGGTATCTTGAAAACTAGATTGACACCAATGCCTAGCTGACTTAAACATATACTGGTCAAAAGCAACATACTCCGTTCACTTAGTGATAGCTTTGGCCATCCTTTGATGGGACTCATGGTGAGTTATATCTTGCTTCAAATATAAGTAAATTCTGTAGGCCTGGGTGTGTTTTAAAAAAACATTAAGTGCTTTTAGCATATAGCTGTTGGCCATATAATTTTTATGCAATCAGGGAAGAAGAAAATTTGGAGAAAGCTCTGTTCCCTTTACATCAATAACATTTCTGTTTGGTGCCAAAGCAAACAGCCATTTCCATGGCTCTTTGCTATTATCAGTGAACACTTAAATTTTTTTCAGGCAAAAGGATTGTGTGCTTCACCTCCTTCTCCTTCAGAGTACGACAGAGCTGGCCTCTCATATTTAAAACCATCCAAGGCATCCTGTAAACCTTTGGAACAATAATGTCAGCATTCAAAGGAAATAACTTCCTCAAAACTAGAATCCTCTTTAGCATGGACAGCTGTGTCTCAATGGAGCACAGCTTGCCTTCCTCCTTGTAGCACACAAATGTTCATTGCTTTGATCTGGCTCCCCTTGCAGCTGCTCAGCAGATAGAACTAGGGGCTCCAAAGGATGTGATAGAGCTGTGAGCTGTATTAATGCCTGGCCTGACTTGTCCCAGTTTCCAGAAATTATCTGGCTAGTCTGAAAGCAGCAGTACAGCAGGACACAATATCCCCTTTCTCTGTCTTTCCTGTGTCCATGCTAAGCCATAAATCTCAGTGGACCTCTGACTCAGCTGAGATCCTCAGAAGAGGAATTTCTTACAGGCTAGGCAGAAACATAAAATCCTGTTGAGGGGACATCACAGACTCATCCCTGAGCAGATGGGGTTTGTACACATAAAAAAAAGCCCTCAAGACAACAGTGTTTTAAATAGATTCTTTCCACAGATCCCTATGGAATCAAGGAAAGCAGAATCAAACTGACTTGCTCTATGTAGTGCTACAGTTAGGATATTTTAAAACAGAAATTTGCAGGTAGGGAGCTAACTACACATGACTGAGTGCCTGTTAGGCTGCTATAACACTCACTTCTCACGGAGACAGAGTTTGCTGCCTACTGCAGATGGGGTCCCTTTTCTTCTGTTCTGTGACTTTGGACCATATTGGCTTACTGTGTAACACCACAGATAGGAGAAGGGAGAAGAAAAAAGGCTTTAAATAGCAAATCTTCCCTCGTGAGCCACTGAGCTCTCTTTACAGCAAAATAGCTGAATGGCATATACACATTTTCAGGAATCCATCCCATCTGTTTTCTTAAGTCCTTTGGAGTAACCTGAATATGTATGGTGCCAAAATATTCACTGCATTCCACAAGGACTTGGTGGGTACCACACCACGTTTCCAGTGGTGAATGATAAGGTACTGATAATGACAAGTGTGTACTTCTCTTCCTTGTCTGGTAACAAGAAAACAGTGTTAACTTTAGTCTCTATAAGTTAAATATGTCCCATTTACTTCTGGTAGAGAGAATATGCTGAAGACATACTACAGGATCACGAACAAGAATAAAATTCTTACTTATAGTACAACTCACTACTGGCAAGCTAGAGTTTGACAATCATACTGTCAGTACCTTTGACATAGCAGTTTTCTTTGGTGGGCTGGCCTGCCTTTCTTCTGTTCTGTCTGGTAAAGACCATCAAGCACATTTTTATCTTTCTTTAAAGCAGCAGCATTTGCATTCCAGTACCTGTAACACTTTCACTAAGCATGCTTAACTACTCAGTCAATTTTTACAAGTGGTCTCTGAAGTTTGGAGTACATCATTTTGTTGCAGACAGCAAGAAGAATTGTAGGAGGAGAATATTCCAAAGTTTATTTTGTTTGTTTTCTGTTGCCGTCTGGTTGCTGAAATAAATAAGGATTATATGATACTGATGTCTGCTAATGTCTAATCTGTTACTTACTTTAATAATTTCTGAATCCACTGCTGATTTTCTACCAAATTTGGTGTATGGAAAAATATCCCAAATGTATTAAATTCTCAGAAAGAAATCGAAGGTTGAGAAACTCAAAGACAGCCTCACTGAGGAGAAGGTTAAAATGAGATTTCATACTTCATTTGTCATAACAAACAACATAACCTCAACATTAACACAAAAATCCACAGGAAAACAGTTTTGAGTACTACTGCTGCTTACCAACTTGGCCTCAATGGTATAAGAGAAATCTGTATTTTTATGTACAAAATAGCTTCTGTAGGAAGAGGAGCATTGTCTCACGTATCCCTGCATAAGCTTTTTGCATTTGTTTGAATTAAGTGAACAGCAGAATAAAAACTCTGCTGTGTTAAGTAGCTTCTACTTGACTTTGGCTTTCATGAACAAAACTTCAAGCAGCCCTAAATCACTTTAGTAACTTATCAGCTAAGTGATTTCTGAGAACTTATATGCATCTTAAGTTGCTTTTACAGACTTTGAACAACAAAATAAATACCCATTGGAAGAGCTGCAGTAAAATACAAAATAAAGATGACAGCCAATTTAACTTTGCAAACAATCCCTAGCAAACGATCCCTTAAATAAATACTACCTCTTTTTTCTGTACTCACACTGCCCATTGTCTCACTGAAGTTTTCATTCAGAGTTCAAAACTATTTTAATTATCTTTTTTTAGTAATCTGTGGCATAAAGCGGTTTACTGCAGACATCGGATTTTAAACTGTATTCTAGTTTTATTGTATGGATGATACACATCCTTGGCTACCTCATTTTTCTCCCTTGAGAATGATTTCCTTACCACCTCCATGGTACCTGCTGAGTGCATATATATATATTTCTTGGGATGTTTTCAGATTTTTAGGGATTTTACTAGATCAAAAATCTTTTTAATTAAAAATTTGATGATCAAAAGTATCTCTCAACATTTCCTTGAAAGCAACTGAGTCTAAGAAGTTTTGTAATATTGGTGGGAAACAAAATCCACACAATATGCAAGGATAATAAAACAGTAGAAACTTTCACTTTGATAATATGTGAATATTTATGGACTTATTTACAGTAACCAGGTCACACGACATGTCTAAACAACTTCTTAAAGCTGTTCTTCGAATATAAAAGTTTAATATGGGAAAACATAATTTCGTCAATCCCTTGTTCATCAATCTCAAATCCTTTTGATAACTCTCTCCCTCCCTCCCTCCCTCCCTCCATACCTTATGCTTCTCTTCTTGCTGATGGCTTCCCTCAAATATTAACCTAAGTATCCTTTGATGCAAGATTACACAATGGCAGGAGACACGAAACCTGAAGTGTTACGTGAAGATACATATTAGTTTTTCATTTTAAAGTTTCCTCCCTTTGAAGTTCTAAGGAAACTACAATTTCCTTTCTCCTGCTCTAAGATATATATATTCACACACAGTTAAATACGTCTCCCATAACAATTCATTTCCCAGGCCTAACCAATACTTAGGTGCAGTTCAAAGAGTGCCTTTGATCTGCACACAGTTCCTCAAAAAATCTTTATCTTTCCATTGAGGTGATGAGGAATCCTACCAAGAAATGGCTTCCTGCATCTAATTAATTGAGACCATGTAACACTTTCAAGCAATACCTTATTAACATTTGCATTTGAAAAGTTCACATCAGTAATTATTTGCATAAAGTAGAATACTGTGCTTGGTTGGACCGATAGAGGAGGAAGTGTTAAAATCATGAATTCACTTTAATACTGTACATCAAATAAAACCTTGTTTACCATTCTGTGTCAGATTACACTCCACAACAGTAGTGACTACGCTTGGGAGCCAGCCATTTATCATGTTAAAAACAAGGACTTTTGAGGCCAGTGATCTACAGTAGCTCTATATAAAAAGCGGTTGTATTTTTATGCCTTTGCTAAGTTTTGTGGTTAAGTGGCTCACCTCATAAGCACTACCCAATGTAAGCCATACAGAGCGAGTATTTATGCAAAGCATCCCACTGAATTTAGTGAGGCTATTCGTGTATACTCTCCAGAATGAAAGTGTGGTTCATGCAGCATAGCCCTCAGCGTGTGTCTGAGGCTGCACAGAGCTCAGAAGGCAGTGCCCTGCAATCTGCTGGCTGAGGCTTGCGGGGGAGACAAGCAGCGAGCAGTAAATTAGAACAGCGACTCAGAGCTGTGCCATCATCACTTACAAGTACTTATAAATTGTTTATCCTCCCCCTTCATGCCGTAGCTATAGGCTTTCTTGTTCCTACATCTGCTAAATATGACTGCTCCGCTTACTTACCAATCTCCCAGGAAGGCAGCAAGGCTCACTTACAGCTTACATCACGTGCCAAGGGGTAAAGCACCAGCTCTGTACTGAGCATTGCCATCTCTCTTAATTTTGATTGCTTTCCTTTCACCTGAATTTAATCAGATTAGAGGCAAACATGTGTTTAAGGGCAACAGCTAACCTAAAAAAGCTGAATTTTTCCTTCTCTATGGATGTCAGTATAACAAAATAGAAATACAGGAGATGCATAAGATGCTCTTAAATGGCTTGGGTTTCATTCGTATACCCCCTTTGGCTTCTCATTATAGCACCCTCTTTTGGCTTGCCACAAGGCACTCCTTTACAGAAGCAGCTACACAGAACAATGGCAAATGATAATTCACCAATAAGCCTGTCACCTGAAATGATGTGTTTTGTATTACACTTAAATAAAGTGCTGGTCTGGTTTCAGACCATGTCTCTCAGTCACTGTCCCTGCTGCAGTAACTGGCAGTAGCTGCTGCCCAGGGCCATTGCTGTGTCTTCACCTCCATGTGGAGGTGGGAGCCCAGATAAGCTATGGATCAGCATAATCCTACCACCTGGTTAACAAGAATAAATGGGAACAAAAGAAAACAAAAACTTGTTCTTATAGACTCCTTTTCATCTAATGAGCACACCGTGCTTTTCAGTGCACGTTATTTATAGGGTCCCCATGGCAATTTGATCATCTAAGATGTAGAATGGATTGGCTAAGTCAGTCCAGCCAAAGGGCCTGTGGCAGAATTAGGATCTACATTACCTTTACTCACAGCCCTCTGCTTTGACCACTAGATGATGTCAATGACTGGATACTTTGAGGTTATATGAAAGCTTGCTCAGACACATCTGTTTCCAGGCAATATCACAGAGATATCTCCTTACTTTAAAACTGACTTCAATTGAAATCCTACAATAAACTCCATTTAATATATTGCCAAACTGACATATAGCTCAAATTTGGTCTGTGAAGTCTCATCTTTTTAAGAGCAGAAACCCTTCTGTCACTGAGAAAGACCTGAAAAGCTCCTGCATTCTAATAGGGAGTATTAACCACTGATGAGGATCTGTCCTAATACACAGGAGAACAAGGGTCAGAGTAGTTCAACAAGAAGCGTGAGGGCTTAGCAGCAGGAAAAAATCCTTCTGAAAGCCTAGGGTATAAACATGATTAGAAGGGAAATTTATAATTTTGTCCAGCAAATTTCAAGCAGGCCAGCCAAGCTGCATGAGGATTTTAATGACATTTTCTCTTGATACCAAGGATGCCTTGCCAGAAGCCCTCAGACCTGCCTGCAGCCATATTTCTATACTTGCAAACTGTACTGCCCCAAAGATGGCGCAGTCTATTTCTGTCACAGATTAAGTGACCTCTGCACTTTTTGCATCTAGCTGTGGAGAAAGCTGCAGGTGGAGGAATGTTCATCCCTTGGTTAAGCTAAACCTTTGTTTGCTGTGTTCACATGAATAACTTATAGGGCCTTGGCATCATGAAAGCAGCACTGACACAGGTGACATGACAGCACTATAGACTGAATCCCGATCTGCCCTCAGAGGAGAAGATGGGATGTTTTGCTCGTTTCACATTTCACCAAGTCGGCCTGTTCAACTATTTATAAGATGAATAGAAATTTCCACTACTTCAGCTGACACACCTGCCTTTACCTAGCAACTGCTCAAAGGGAGCCAGCTGAGACAGAGGAGGCTTTGAGAGGCACAGCCCAGACGGGAACCCGCTGCTGCCACCCCTGTCAGCCCTCTCTGTGCCACCAGCTCTGGCCTCTTGGCAAGGCAGCAGCCCTTTCCACTCACCTCAAAGCTATTTATACCAGCACAGCTCAGGGGAGGAAGCTCCTTCCTGCGCAGCCTTCCCTGGGCAGAGAGAGGTGTGAGGGCAGCAGGGAGTTCTGCAGGGGCCTCAGGGCAGAGCATGGGGAGACTGCCCTGCCAAGCTTGGGGTCACCACCATGGTGACATGAAGCAACCTTCCCAATGGCATGGCACACCACCCATCCTGCTGCAACACAGTCCTGGATGCCATGTGGGCCCTTCAGGGTGCCTGGGTGTCTCTGACAGTGCAGGGAGCCCACCTGGCACCAATCACTGTCCATCTTCACCCAGCTTCAGCCCCGTGGGATTGCAACCACCACCTCCTAGTCTTCTGCTGGTTTTGACATAAATAAGTGAGGATGAGGAACACCATTTAATCTGAGGCATTTGTCCAGAACTTGTTTTGCTGATGACTTGTAACCTGGCCCACATGTAGTGCCTGCAGTCAGTAAGATTTCACATTTGACTCACATATCTGTAGGGTCTCTCAAACAGCCTGTTTTCACCAGACTGCCAGTGGCAGAAAGGACAGAGCCCCATTGCATTACCACATTTCTGTGCAGCCTGTCTGGGAGCTCCAGCCACCACAGGGTGGACTTCTAAAGAAGTCTCCTAGAAGAAGAAGCCATTTTAACAGGGATTAAAATATAGATGAGCTAATGCAGCCAGGGAATAATGCATGAAAAATCGCACATTCCTACTTTAATGCTGTAACTGTGGAGAGTGACTGACAAAATTCTGTGGTAACAGGTCCAGAGCTGGACTAGTCAGAAGACCAGCTCTTACAGAAATACTGAACCTAGTCCTAGCCAGGAATAAAGTCCCATCATCCTGGTGAGTTCAGACCCACAAAAACTGAGGAAGGAAGAGGCTATACATGGGATGCTGCAGCCCCATTTAAGGCAGGAATAGGCAAGGACATTGAACAGACAAAGAGGGGGTGGCAGCAAGAGGAAGATGTGCCAGCACAGATTCATCATGCATGCTGTTGCCGGGCTAAGGAAATAAAAAAAATTAAAAGGTATCCCAAATCAAATTGCATTTACTAGGTGTTCCTTCCTCAGCCTATTATCTGCAGAAGGGATGGGGATTCATCCAACAGCAGTGCCCCAAGCCAGCCAGGAACACAGGCTGGGGTATCTGGGGAGTTGGCTCCCTCTCAGCATGGAGAGGGGCTCTTGAAAGGCAGTTTTCTTTACTCTGATACCTTAACTGTTTACCCACTAACATTTGATGTTTTTTGGAGAGGGAGGACTGTAACTAAATATGACATACTCTTGCTGTTCACATCGTACCACGTGGCAGCTTTAAAAAAAGAATATTTGACTACATGGTTTTGATGCTGAGGATGAAAAGACCATAATTGCTACAGCAATGTGAATTGTGTTTGTGAAGGAAGGAGTTTACCAAACAGCAGGAAAGAAGATAAAGTAGGGCAAGTTTTATAGTTAAAATTAGATTGACCTGAGTTGAGATTATAAATGTTAGGAAACAAGTAAACGTGGTTTGGATAGGGAAGGGAAAAGGTGCTTCCAGGAGACATGCTTCCATTTCAAAATATCTTGTACTTTTTGCAAAGAAACAGACTGTGACCAAAATATTCAACAGCTTTGCTCCCTTGTGCTTGACACATGCTCTCAAATGTAGAGCTGAGATCAGATGTGAGGGAGGGCAGGGGAGGAGGTTCCCAACATCAAGTGAAGCTGAATCAGCCAAGTAATCCTTTTGTATTTCAGTAATCTCAGAAGACACTGATGGTAATCTTCAGGATATTTCTTCCCTTCCCTTCCCTTCCCTTCCCTTCCCTTCCCTTCCCTTCCCTTCCCTTCCCTTCCCTTCCCTTCCCTTCCCTTCCCTTCCCTTCCCTTCCCTTCCCTTCCCCATACGTCCTCCCCAGCCCTAGCACTGCTGTTCATCTTGGTAACAAGCTCTTTGAGCTGTTAAAGCTGTTTGCTGGAGTTCTGGGTGCTCTCTTTAGAACTGAAAATCATCCTGCCATCATCCACCTTGCTTTAACACCCACCCACTTAGGAAATCTGAAAGCTGTGTATCTTGTCAGAGGCTGCTAATGCTATTAATTCCCCTACCTTAACAGGCTATCCAGAATATGAAAGCAGATTTTCTGCAGATTCCTGGGCCATAGCAAATTCTGCAGCATTTCCCATACACATTCCAGTGTCTGTTTCCCATGTTTAAAAATAAAAAAGTCTGATTCAACACTCTCTCATTTCATTTGTACGTGACTGAGGTACCATTGGTTTTTACCTGCATAATACAACCTTTGCCCACTAAATCTTATTGTGAATCTTTCCCTGTTTCTTGGCAGGCTAAATTGCCCTCTCTAACCACAAGCAGACCATTTTTCAGACCCAGACTAGCACAGCTACAAAAATCCTGGATCTCTTTAGCTCTCAATGGAGACATACCCGAGTGTGGAGCACAGCCACTGTTAGATATATTATCCGGTGGCCATGGGTCTCACATAGCTGCCTACCTAAGCATTGTTAATGCTTTACCTATCAAATTAAGGTAATTGCTGAAATATCAGATGCTTTAATTGTACATGAGATTTTAACTCGTTCCTACACTAGGGAAATAATCATAAGGTGACAAGTTTAGTACCCCACCTCCCCCCGCATATAATCAGCTGGAAGCAGAGAGACACACTGCTCTTAGAAAGTTTTCTCTCACAGCTTGATAATTCCTTCCACAAGGCATTGCCATCCCAAGAGGACATAGTATGTACTGAAGCTGATTTGCAGTTGCACAAGTGTCTTGCTGTTGAGCCCTGGCTTCAAAAAGGGACTTTTAAAAAAGCAAAAAAAGGGAACATCTGATTTCTGTGAAAGCAGTTTCAGCCATCCTAGATTCAAATAGAATCTAGGATGGCTGAAACTGCTTTCATAGAAATGAGTCTTAGATAAATTTAGCCCACTGTGTAGAGGATGGTGTGTCCAAGGGGAAAGAGGATGCAGACAAGAAGCAGTTTGCTCTGCTGGTGACATGCTGATCCCCAGATGCCATAGAAGCATAGCATAACAGGTTGGAAGGGCACAGTGAAAGCAGACTGTGCTTCAGCACAGAAAAACTCAGAATGCTATAGGAATATATAAGGCAGGCTTTGACACAGCTTCAAAAAAGCCTCAAAATGGCCTTACAAAACCAGTTGAGCCTACATGTCTTCCCTGCCTGATCTTGATTCAAAGCAGTCAATCATGGGGCCAATAAAATATATTATGCAATCAAGGGCTGCACTACATTTCCTTTATAAAAAGAGACTAAAATATTTCAAGGATTTGAGACATCTTTAGCTGCCCGTACATTACAAATATCTTCAGTACTAGGAAAACTGCACATTTGACTATAAGGCAGAAGACGTCACACTGGGAGCCACAAGTGTGCTGCTCACAACATGGCCAGTGACTGTACTAAGGCAATAAAGGTGAGAAGAGTTTGTTGTGGTGAGCTGTCCTCATGACTGTTCTGATCCAGGGAAAATGTTGACCAAAGGTAGTAAAACATAAAATGCTAACTAAAAAAATAAAATGACCAGATGAAACACAATAGCATAGGAATGGTTTAATCTTTCCAAAAGGTTTAGTTAATTTAAAAGGTAACTAAGACTCAGGAGTCCCTTGGGAGCCAACACTGTAATACTCCATTCCATGCACTATGACTGAGACAAGATCTAAGGAGGTCATGAGCAGCGTAATAGGAAAGATCTTACTTTAAGCCTTAGCCACTAGTGGAAATAAAACTCATTTTTCTTTGTGCACTTCTCACTGTTGTAATAGCATAAACCATTCTTTCCTCCCTAGTGACTTCATTTAAGCAGAATTATGCAGTTCAGAGCAGCTTTATGAATAGGTTTGATGTGGTGAATCTTCGTCATTAAAAAAGAGGAAATTACTGAGTACACAGGCACCAGGGAAATACACCAGGTTGGGGAGGACCAGCATTGCTCCGTGAAAGTGCAGGTAACCAGAAGGAACATGCATGGCTGGCAGAGTAACAACTGTTACTCTATTACAACTGTTAGCCCCTTTCATTGTTTCTATCATGTCTAATAGGCTGCAGCACAGTACTAACCAAATTCACAGCAGTCCCATCACTATAAGGAAGACCTAAGAGTGGAATAAAAGGTCATATAAATAGTCCACGCTTTCTGGAATTCAGATCAGTCTTTTTTACTTTTGCACAGATAGCTGTGAAGAGATCTTTTAAAGTTAGTGATATAAATGAGGAAATAATTAGGCTCAGGTTTTCATACCTACAGATTTTAAAACCATCCAGAAAATCATTAAGAAGTGAACTTCAGCATTTAGAATATCAACTTGAAGACAGACATGACTGAACAAACCAGAACAACTATTTTGCTGCATAGTCTGTGTAACACAGGCATGAGATCTGAAAAGCTAAAGGGATTTCTACACTAGTAGTAGCGTGTCAGCCAAGCTGGATCTGCAACAGCCACGGTGGTACCCTGCCCTGACCCCATGAGGACTCCACAGCCATCAAAAAATGGCAGCAACACATCTCATAACTGAGCATGAGAGTGACATTACCTGAAGGGAGATACTCACTCCTCCTACTTCCCACCCTCACTTGCCATCTGTGCTTGAATTTGCTGGAAGTGAGATGATCTCAGGAGAATATTATCAGTCTTCCACCCCAAGCTGACTGCACTGTACTAAGTGTGCACTAGTCCCAGACTGTCCCAGCCCATGGATCTCATTGCTGTATCACAAGGTGTACATACACCCTAATTGTCCCTAAATTTGCACCCTGCAAATGGAGCTACACTCACAAATTCATGAAGGACTGAATACTGAGTCCATGAAAGAACAAATAATTCCAAACCTGCAGTTAGGTCTAAAACTGCATGAGTAGTTTTCCTGTCCAAGATGAATTCTCTACTTTGCTGATAGGGCTGCATGCTCACTGTGAAGTCCTGAAGAACAATGCCAGGGCTGAGAGGAGATACCTGTCAAATGTCATTATATGTGTTCTGAAATGCTGACTAATCAGCAATATTTGATCACTGACAGAATAAAACACGTATCCTGGCAAATATCACTCTGTTGTGAAAACAATCCTTCCAGCTAAGTCTCCTTCATGTCCAAAATCCCTACTTACTTTAATAGAGTGTTTTGGAGTGCCATGGTTCTCTCTGCACCCAGCTGGAGCCAGGCTGTTGAGCCACAATGTATCCATTTTTCTAAATTAAAAGGCTCTGGTCGTCATCATTGTACTCAGTCACTGCCTATTCCAGGAGATCACACCTCTTTCCCTCTGGGATAGACATTGGGGCTTTTTTCCAGCTGGGATTCTTTTCTCCAGAGATGGAACAATCGAACCCACTCAAATGATAAGCACTATTATTTCCCCAGAGAAATCCTGTCACAACATTATATTTTCTTTTCTGGAGAGAATCTACTGGTCCTCGAGGTTATCCTCTCCTCAGCCTACCTACTTTTACAAGTATTTTTAAGAGGTAAATACATGGCTCCATGCATTTACCTCTAAAGTTCTCCAAGGACAAAACATTGGCAGCTACCTGAGCATGAAGGTAGTTTAACTTTACATGTGAGGGCAAAAATGGAGATGGAAATAAGATCAGCAAAAGCACTGCAGCTCTATTTTCCTAATGAAGCAGAACTCTCACACCGAGCTGGGCTCACACACTTTAATCAAGCACACTTCTCACAACACTGGGGTTATGGAGAGCCCTGTGCAGAGCAAGGTAATTATCAGCTGCCATGGCTCAGAAGGGCTCTTCCTCTTCATTTTGCTCTGTTGTCAGCTAATATTAAGGAAGAAAATGAAGAAAACCCCTCATTTTCAGAAGCATCTGTAGCACAAAAAAGACATGCAGTACATATGTATCCACTTCCATCTAATCCACACCCCCTGCCAAAAAAAAAGAGTGGAGGAGAGAGGGGGATCAGAAGATGAAATGTTGTTATGCTGGTCATCTTTGTAAAACATGTTTTTGCAAGGATGAGCCAAATCTAGTTTCCAATTCCATTTCAGAAGGACTGCATTGTGGAAATTACTTCATATGTGATCAATAGCATTGATTAAATTAAAGTATTTTGAGAAGGGCTTCCCTGGTACTGGAAGGCAGGGACTGATGACAGCCTAGAGGACAGTGAAACTGCTGAGGAGACAAACTGAGGCAGAGTAAGATAAATCTCTGATTTCCTCATATTAATGAATGTTAGTACAGATACAGGGGTGTGGTTTATTTAGGTAGTAATAGTAATACAGGGTTATTTTCTCCTATCCAAATGTGCAGAAAGTGCTATGTGAAGAGTTTGTTTGGAAATCCTTGTGGGACTGCAGGACCTAAGACAGAGAAAAGCTTTGATATCTCTATGTATATAAGTGTCCAGGCACAGCATGCCATAAAACCAAGCCAGGCAATGCATACAAGCAAAAGGAAATTTCATTGAGAAATCAGAAAATTGCACTGAGCAAGAAGTTGTAGAATAATGAGTTCAGTCAATAGAATAATGAGAATAATAATTCAGTAAAAAAAAAACCAGAAAGCTTTATCAAAAATAATATCAGTTTTATTTACCAGCATAAACAGATATGAAAGAAATAAAATCACTCAGCAAATGGTACTCAGGATGTGACCTATGACAAAACAAATCATACCCATGTGCAATGAAAAAGCAGACCATGAAAGCCTGCAAAATGAGGGGAAAAAGGTTAGAATCTTATAGGAGTGAGAGGGAGAATCTCAGAACCACAGAATGGTTGAGTTTGGCAGGGTCATCTGGGGATCACCTAATTCCAGCCTCTGCTCAAAGCAAAGTGAACCACAATGGGTTGCTCAGGTCTGTGTTCATTTAGACCTTGAAGACCCTCAAGGATGGAGCCACCACACAAACTGTCTGGGCAAACTGGTCCTGTTGTTCAACCACCCTTATAGTAAAAAAGTGTTTCCTTATTTTAAATGTTTTGTGCCCACTGTCTCTTTTCCATTCATTGAACACCGCTGAGAAGAGCCTCATTCCAACTTCTTTATTCCTGTCCTATCAGTATAGGACTAGGTGTATAATACACATTCACAAGATCCCACTGAGCTTTGTCTTCTCCAGGCAGAGTTGTCCTGACTCTCTCAGGATTTCCTCTTAAGAAAGATGCTCCAATCTCACAACCATCTTTGTGACCCTTCACTGAACTCAGGCCCCTATTTCGATGTGCCTGTTGATGTGCAGACCCAACACTCCAGCTTTGTCTCATCAGGGCTGAGTGATGCAGGACATAATTAGTGCAATAACTCAAAGGGAAAACATCACTGGTAAAACATATGATAATTTGATACTGGGGATAAACTTCAAAATATCTGAGGGCAGAGTGCTACTTAAGCCAAATATTCCAAAAGATATTTGAACTTGGTGGTGCCTAAAAGGGTTTCAATGATACATTAATGGGCCCGAGAGAAGAACTCAAGATCTTTGTGCTTATACTTTAGGACGTGACAAAAAACTATCAGCTTCTGAACTTTGTGAATGTGGTTAGCTCAAAAAAGTGGTAAAGGATGGTGAAGTCATTACAAAGTCAAGACTTTGCTACTTCTGATTGGGTAAAAAATGTCACTGAACATTTCTTTCAGGGCACCTGGCAAGCTAGAATGTACATGTGCTTGCACATGTGGGAAAATATATGAAAGTACACACAAAAAATGAAGCTTCTCCATGAGCTTCTCAGTGACCTGGAAAAAATATTTTTAGGAACGTTTTGCCTGGTGAGAGCAATGCTGGTCAAAGCTTACTTAATCTTTGGCAAGGGAGGGTGGGCAAGTGAAATTTTCATTAAACTGAACCATGATGCACCTAATGGTCAGAGAACCACTCTCACAAACACGCCAGCATATCCCAATCCATTCCCATCAGAGGATACACACAAGTTGTGACCTGAGAGGATTGTAAGCTATTAACACAATATCTAATTGGCTCCATGTGGAAAATCAATTACCTCCATAAAAAAAAGGCATTTGTTAGTCATGGTCCAAGTGCTAAGAAATGAAGTTTCATATCTGAAAACCGAGGAAAATTGGAGGGACTAGAGGAGAACTGATGCTGTTTATCTATGGCTTCCTATTTTAAGAGGTTAGCTGGAGTTCTGCAATTACACCAGAGTTCTGTATTACACTCATTACCCGACAGTACATGTATTCACAGTCCTAAAATGTCAGATGTTTCTAGGACATCTACATGCTCCTGACCTCACACGTACTTTCACAGCAGCCTGATTGTACAGCTATATCTTTGAAATTTCCATTCCCCTGGCAATTAATGTAGCTTAGTTTTTGCTTAAGAAAATAATATTCCAAAGTTTTTTAAAAATAATAAAGCCTGGAGACTCTCATGCCAGGAATGAGAATTTGGTGATGAGAAAAGGAAATGAGCAGAGGTCTGTGCACACAGGATATTGGAGACTGGAGGAAGGATCCTGCAGGGAAGAATTTCATCCTACTTTGGTTTGAAAGTCAAATACAGCTCCAGATCTGAATCATAATTAGACTCCTGCTGAAAGTTTAACTCCTAATTTCTGAATTGGGTAGTGAATGCAACCAAATACTAATAATGATGCCTCAACATGTCCCTTATCAAAAGCAGAAGTAAGTAGCCAGCAGTGCTCAAGACCTAAATATTTAAGTGGACTAAAATAAATAGCCTCAGAATTTGACCTATCTCATCTGGGCAGGTAGCAGCAAGGCCATAACACCCTATATGTGCTTTGATCATCTTGGAAGAATTTACTCTCCAGATGTTTATGTTCCTCAGAAAAATGATTGGTATTCTATTTTTGTAGAAAACAATTTATGGGAGAAGTCCAAGGATATGAATTTAAATTTGGCTATCTGCCAAAGAGTGATTTGATAAACATTCAATCTTTGTTTCAAGTTTCCAAGAAGCAGTTATATATAATTCAACAGTTCCCACTGCTGCAATAAGAATAAACAGACCAAGCACTGAGTGGGGAGAAGCCCAAACTAAGAAACTTAACTTGAGGAGCTGAGTTGGTGGAACCAGACTGAGAAAAATACCAGGAAAATGGCAGAAGAGAGTAAATTGGTTGCAAGCAGGCAGAGACACATTGTTTGGGAGCAGCAGGGTACCCACAATCTGGAAGGGAAAGGAGAGAAAAGCAGAAAGCATAGCAAGGAGAAAGAGTAGGAAAGGTGTGAGGAGACAGAAAAGGGAAAATAAACAGCAGCAGTCACACCTAGCTACAGAAAGGAAAAGTGCTCATATAGATAACATTAAGACTGTAATATTATTTTTAAGGCTGTAGAGATTAAATATAGCAATAATTCTAGCTAAAATATATGTTTCCTAAGCATCTCCTAAGTCTCTAAACTGGGAGAAAATCAAAAAAGCTAGCCCACTGTTAAATGAGGGAAGAATTGCAATAGCAATGGTATTGAGGGTAAATACCAGTCCAGCAAAACACAACAAGTGGCTAATAAGAGCAGCTGGGAAATGTTTCTGTAGTGAAAGTCAAATGCAAGTAACATCCTGATGAATCATTAATTCTATCCAATAATGACCTCAAATTAGTTGTTTCTATATTTTATTATTGTACTTCCTCATAACAACCTGCATTATTTCCATTAATGTATAGGTCATCATGTTGAAGGATATGGAATCAAAGCTTTGTGGATTGGGAGAAGTGGTATTTTTCTGTGATAATAACACCATTTCTGCATAACTAGTCACTGATCTTTGTTCTTCTCATCAGCAAATAGACCATCTCTGTAACAAAAGTAAAGCTGAGGGATTTAAAAATGTCAAAATAGCAAGCAACAAAGAGCCCTTGGCCCATATAAATATTTACATTTGAAATATCCATTTGCTGAACTGAATATTTCAGCTGTTGAGGGCAGCCTGAATCTCATTACATCAGCTCCACAGGCCTATTGGTGCTCTTGCTTTGAAGACAAGAACAGCACATTTATTGTGCGATATGCACATTCCAAACACACAGCACACTTACAAAGTGGGTTGTATTTCAGCAATGCCATGTCTCTGCTATTCAATTTTTATGATAGCATCTAGACTCCACAGCTGTGCAGCTTTCTAATATTGAATACAGATCCCTCAAAAGACAGCTGTCTTGGAGGGAATTTTTGGGTTTTGGTTTCTGGGTTGGTTTTTTTTGTTTTTTTTTTTTTTTATTAAGGAGAAAAAAAGCCCTCAAACTTCTAAAACCAACCTTAGCAATGTCTTGCCTAGCAGAAAATCCATTTTAATTCACTAATTATTCTGATTTGGAGCTCCAGTGAGTAAAATACTGTCCAACACTTGCAATTCAGGAAGATTAGTGAATGCAACCCTTTGTTTGGATGCAGCTAGCTCAGCCCCAGAAAGATTTGAGCCAGTCTTTCTCATGATCAACACATAGACAGGCCCCTCTGTGTACAGACCTGGCACTCCATCCTGCTAGAGACTCCTCATGCCCCCATGACCTTATGAGGGACCAGGTCTTTATTGGGATACGATTAGAGGAGGAGCGAAGAATAGGAAGATGTCTTCCTGCTTTTGGCCTTGCCTTGCAAAGGAAATCCATGAAAAAAGGCATCTCAGCTCCTTTCTGGGAATGTCTATTATATAAGGGCAGTGTAGGTCAACAGTCAGGTCAACAGTCCTTGCTACCACTGCTCTTATCAATCTTTGCCTCCCAAGAAAAGGCTGGGGGCAATAGGCTGCTGGTGTAAAACTGCCAAATGTTCTCCAGTGGAGTCATCAGGCCTCCTCCTGAGGTGTTGTCACCCCTGCCTCTTCCACTGGAGGCAGCCTGGCCCATGATATAAAACAGGAGAAATCCAAGAGATGAATGCAGATGCTTTTTTTCTCCCTTGCAAGTGTTTACTTGATAGAAAGAGATCCAAAGTGGCATTTTTCATGTAACACAGTGTGGTTGCTCTATAGTTCTCCCAACTTCAGTATGTCTTTAGCATTGAATACTCCCAATTGTACGTATATTTACCATTCCAACTCATTTGGAAGTGTTTTGTATAGGCTGCTTTGTTACTTCTGTACATCTCAATATGCCAAATAGATAGCTGAAATGTTGCTGTGGGCCCCTTTTTAGTAGCTGCTTGTCTGTTTCCATACACATGCTAGATATCACTATAAAGTGCTGTCTTCACTTCAGAAAAGGCTCTAAACCAGGCATTACTGGCTGAGTAACTTGATTCCTCAAAAGTCCTGCACTTTCAATTCTTTCTCATAGATTTTTCTCAATTCTTCCTGAATATCCTGGTAAAAGATGGAGCTAAAGTTTCCCAGTCTTCAGATTTAGATTCCATCTTTTTAGATGTCATGTTACTTTCCAGCATTCATGGCAAATAAAGATTTCTTCTCCTATTAATATGTTATAAACCAGCAACCAGCTGTGTAACAGATCAAATCCAAGTTTAGTAGTCTATAAATGGTAAACTGGCAATATATGTAAATGCTGGCCTGACCATGATATTTCTATCTTTCTCTAAAGTTCTTTATAACCAGCATTATCACCAAATACATCCCAAGGGAACTCTGTGATAACACAATTGTCCTCAGAGAGTTGTGGTGCCAGAACACGGAGTACGTTTGCAATGAAAGCATCACTCTGGCTCAGTCTGTGTAACTATTAATGCTTTGCAAGTCTGCCTTGCCTGGGATGTAATGTACTACAAATAATTGCCTAATGTGCTTCAGCTTTGTGCAGGTTCTGTGAAAATACTCTTTTCCTATAACTTAGGTAATTTTTTCTCATTAACCAGGGATTTTTTTCTCATTAGCAGGGATTTGTTTCTCATCACTAACTAACTCATTAGAAGGAAGCATACAGTTTCCAGTGGAAAAACTGGATATAATAGTGCTGTGATAAAGACTAAAAAGTGATCTACAACTCACCATAGTCACCAACAGATGACATTCATAATAAGGTTTGTCGCTGTTTCCAAGTACCTTTCTATTAAGCCATTATTTTATCAAAATTCAAGCATAGAAAATTTCCTTCACTGTGGCAATTAAGTTTTATTATTTACCCCAGATGCATTGGGTATGAGAGCTAAAGAGCTGGCATTAACAAAAACATACAGGGTACTATTGGTAAGTGCTATAAATAAGTTTTAGACAAATAAAGGAGCAAGTACCTAAACGCACATACCCACACATACATTGGCACACACGGGGCTCCTTATGTACTTTGACACAAAGAACAATTTTGCAATTCAAAGGCTTATGAATCTACAGGCAGCTATCTGAAAGGTGTGTGTCAGGTCTGTAAAACCAAACAGCTGCTCACAGTTCTCACCTTTGAGAAGCCAAAGCCTGGGGCTGTGCACACTCATTTACACGTGGTTGTACTGTCCCTGGTGTTTAGGCCCAGGGCAGCCCAAGGTGGAATTGCAGGTTATAAAGTGCATTGTAGTAACAAGCACAGTTTCATGACACAGAGGCCAAGGCTTTTACAACTCATTGCCATTAGTAGCCTGGGTTATGTTGTTCTTGACCTATCTCTGTGAGGGGTGCTCGGGGCACAGTGAGCTTTTTGTCTTACCCCTTGAGATGCTTTCTCTGGCAGACAGGGACTTCCTTGCGGCAGTGGATCAGGAGTCCTGCCACCTCCCAGCTTCCAGGTGAGCGGCCACAATGAGTAACATGTCTTCCAGCCTTCCTATCAACCCACAGAAAGCTGCAACAGCAGCTTCTCAAAGCCTGTGCTCCTTACAGTGGAGTGAGTCATGGAGGAAATGGGTCTTTCAAGACACCACATGAGGGGAGCTACCTGCACAGCGTCCCCAGCAGGAACCTGGATTCAAGTCATGAAGTACCCTGCTCCTTGCCTCTGGTCAAGGCACCAAAAACACATTCTAGCCAGCTACAACAGGATATCCCCATGCTTTGTCTGGAACCTCACAAGGACTGTCTGTCCCTCACAAGGTGTGACCCAACCTCACTCTGATTAGCCTGAGTTATCTGGTGTCACATGTAAACATGAAAGGAATCTAGGCACTTATTAAATATGCATTTCCCTTCCTATTAACATAGTTCCATCAATATTTTAATGCCATGTTGCCTTTTGGATTGTTTTCCTACTGTAACATGAGGTCTCTGCTGCAACAGACAGACACCACAGGAATGGATGAGTTTATGGATGACATTTATTTCAGTATGACCAGCTGTCATTAGTGGTGATTTTCTGCTGCAAATACTTACATTTCATTGTGAAATAACACCTCCAGTCCCTTCTACCAATAAAGCCAATGGGACAGCATGAAGATGTACAGAGTAGGGCTGAAGGTATATTCAAGCAGCAAAAGAGTTTTTACTCCCAAAGGGAGCTAACTCATGATCAAACAATTACATTTATGTAAAAGAATATATTTAACTCAGTACAAATGTGCTGACTCTATTGGCATACATGAGGAGGAAATTTGATAATTGACTGGTTTGGGGGTAAAATTCATGTCTATAGGAAGTTTGTCTGAGGGTTTTATTTCCTGTTTTTTACAATCCCTTTCTCATCCTGTCTAGTGGTTTTGCTCTCCTCTGGTTATAGACTAATCATCCCAAAGTCCCAGTCATTTGCCTGAAAAGCAATAGCTGGCAGTTATTGTGCTAAACAGCCCATTTTGTTATCCCTGCCACAAGCCCTGGTGTTCTCAGGCATTGCACTTGATAGGCATCATTAAGGCTCCCATGCTGTTAGTCACTTTCCTGATCTTTCATGTTTCTTCTACTCGGGAAGCAGCTTTTCCTAGAAACATTCAAAGAGCATAAAACCAGATTACATCCAGCACCTTGGGGTAATGGCATCTAAGATCCAAATCCCCCACTTTTTTTTTTTCTGTGTTTTTTAAACCGGTCACTGCAATTAAAAATGTAAAAGGCTGGATTATTTCCCTTGTGCTCATACAAAGTCATTCCATAGAAGGCTACATAACTAGTTATAAGAGAAATATTGTTCAGTCAGTAATTTTTAGATGGCACATTCTAAGAGTCTGTAGGACACTGTATTATCATGAGCTGGAGTGTGTTAATTGGACTGTCACAAACCTGACCATCTCAAATACTGTGAGGTCACTGTGTGCCATCCACAAAACATTTTTGAAGATGCTGTGAGTGTGTCTATACTCAGACAGCCTTAGAGCTCTGCTTGAAGGATGGATGTGCAACCACCACATAGGGAAGGAGACCTTCCCGTTTGAGGGTGAAGCTCTCTTGTGCTGCTGTCAAGGTCCCTGGCATATCTTGTGCAAAGCAAGAGAAAGCAACATGAGAGGGTGCCAGTGGGTCAGTGGTGCCCACATTCATGAGGAGTCAGCAAGGGTCTGTGAATGTGCTGGAAAACACGTGCTCATTGCTTTGCCTTGGTATCTAGAGTCCAACCCTGAAAGCAGAGATTTGCTGAGTCAGCTCAAATCTAAACTGATTGGACCACTTGAACCAGGCAGCCTTGCCCTTGGTGGGAAAGCAGTATGTAAAATGAGAGTTAGTTTCCCTAGGGGAAAAAAGTTTGAGGTCACAGGAAAGAAAAATCAAGTTTATGTCACTTCATCAAACACCCTCTCTGCAGAAAGTGCCACAGGTTCCTAATACCCAAACAGGAAAAGCAGATTGTGGATCAGTTTACATTGTTTCATCTCAAAATTTCACATCCAGTAAACTGGATCAAGCATAGCAAATACTAAGGGTTCAAACTGCAGTTAATTTGCAATCCTAACAGGAGCAATCTGTTCCTAGCATTCCTAGCAGAAAAGGAACAAGACTTTAGTTAAGATGCAGGCAGAATAACGCAATTTTAGAAGAAGAATTCAAGACAGATGAGGCTAATTCTTATCTCATATATTTTTATATGAATTTACAGGCCTTGGGACTGTCTTATGGCAAGTACAGAAATGGCAGGTACATGGACTAACTTTCATCTTTGCTATAAAGCTGAGAAAACAGGCCATTTTAGTTAGTAATGCAGTAATAAGATATAACTTGTCTCATTTTTATTGCAGTTTATATTCCAAGCAACAGTGGGATACCCAGCACTGCATTAGCATGCACCATAAAACAAGTATACATTTCCTATCTTCTTCTACCATTAATGTTCAAAAAACTTTTCAAGTTACTGTTGGCTTTTTGTGCCCAAATTTCCTAGGAGATTATATTTTGAAGGAGGCTGAGGGGTAATCCATGCCATAATTTTTGAATTAGGAAAGATTCTCAGAGGAAAAAAAAAAAAAAATCACAAAAACTCTCTGGAGTGAGAGAGTATCCACCATATCTTTCTCTTTCCGTCACAGATTCCTCCAGAAATGACATAGCTGTGAAACTAAAAGCTCAGCACAGAAACAGTTCCTGGACACCTCCTTCTTATGCATATATTTAGTATGCAGTTAGGGACATACTTACGGGTAACGATACATAAGCAGCGGAGTCACCATCAGCTGAACCAGTGACTTCAGAGAAGGTGAAATAGTCCAGAAGGATAGGATAATATTTTAGAGGGAACGTGCAGGCTTTCTGTTGGCCTTTTAATTGAAAAAAAAAAAGAAAAAGCCCCATCTGGGAGGCTCAGCAGAACAGGGATACGCTTTGTATTTCACCAGAAGGAGAGGGTAAGTGGTGTGGCTGTGGAAAAGCATAATCCTACAGGCTGGGAAATATTCTTTCAGCTCCACACTGGTTAAGCCTCTTTTTGATATAAGCGTAAATCATCTTTTTGTTGGGGGGTTGAGAGAAGGGAAAATTTGTGCCCAGATTTCTCCTTGAGAATCCGCCAGTGCATTTGCTGTTAGGAAATGACTAAAATAAGCCTCTGCACATATGTCCTTAAAAACACTTTGACTGCATTCCTCTGTAATTATTAAGCTTCTTCAGAGGCTGTAAGCCAGTGAGAAAGGGATTAGAGGGGTTACTTTGTGCCTCTGTGCCCATAAAAATCCCTTGGCTAATGCAGCACACTGCTAGGAGCATCCTGAAAGCTTTCACATAATCCCTGCCTCCCAGCCACCACCGCCGCTACATTCCCATTATTTCAACACATTCAAATTTCATGCAGTAATGTGGAAGCACTCCAACATGGAAACAAGATTCACATTATAAGACACATTTGAAAACTAACCTGCCAGTTAGAGTGGAGCAGCAACATAACTGCATGATAAACACACCCTCAATTTTATGCTGGAAGGACAACCAGGAGATGTAAATTGTCACTTAGTATCTGCTAACATTTCCTGTTGTCCTGGCAGTTCAGGACAGGAATCATTTTCTATACCTGTCCTTGTAGGAGAGGTCAAAAGAGAACACCCACCCTAAACTGGAGCTGCATCTGAGTATAAATACATGATAGCAATGACAAGAGAGTGATCTGCTCCCTGTCACCATTCAGGGGATTTCATGTCAAATGAGAACTTGCAATGCTCAGTGGTGTTGCACTGAAAATAAGTCATTGTATCATAGGCAACAGTAACACGGGACTGGAAGTTATCTTCTGGGTCACAGAGTCTGTTTCTAGTGCCAGCACTGTATTATATAATGCCTTTCACTAACCCATCTGTAAGAATCCTAATTTTTTTAAAGGCAACATTTCCTCCTGATAAATTCAGGGAGGAATCCTGGACTGTGGAAAGGTTTGAATGAAGCACTGCTGTTAAACCCAAGAACAGCTGTAAACATCCAAAGTGAACAGCTTCCAGATCATGATGTTAAAGAGAGAATCAACTGTCAAGTGTGCATTAAAACAACATCTGCAAGACAGAATGGAAAAATCTCCTTTGTGAAGCCAACCATTTACAAATACTTCCTGGGTATACAGGAACCTTGCACCACTTGGCAGAAGTCAACTATGAGGGCCAAACTGCGTGTGGAGGAGCTGGGGAGGAAGCTGCTTGTCATGCACTGCCTGTCTGCAAGCAGAGGGAAGCCCATATTCAGTTTGCAGTGGGTGCAAGGAGGGAGAGTGGTCACAGTCAGGGCAAGCTGATAACCCAGCTTCAGCCCTGGCTCACCCCCTCCCTGCCCCCTCAAATTTGCCTATGTCCCTTGGCACATCACGTCAGTTTATCTTGGTCACCATCTGTGAAGAGGAGATAATAACACCTCTTGCTGCATGTCTATTTAGGCTGTAAATGCCTTCAAACAAAGACTGTCTCTTACTATGTTTACCAACAGTAGTGCATGGGCTCAATCTTTTGTATAGATCCTGGTCATTAATACTCATCATTATAGTAGTGATGGCAAACACAGTAATCATTCAATATGCATCTAACAGTAATCAAGCAGCTTGGGCTTTGTTTCTATCAGAATAACCAGAATAATATCCTAAATACATGAGGCCACAGGAGTTAGGAACGCAGTGCAGTTCTGCCTTTTGTGGGCAGAAGGGCTGCTGCACGCAGGATGTGCCTTAAAACACAAGCATGCAACAAACACACAAGTGTTCAGGCACTGATCATATCTGACTATTTAAAACTATGATCTTCTATGCACTCTCCCTTTGCAGATTATCCTTCATATGAAAACTTTAAAATCTCTGAAATGCTATTTTATGACAATATCACATGGCAAATAAACAAAGGACATGCATTACAAAGAGAATAGTCCATTATTTTTTCCTGATAAATTCACTCACCTCTTTCTCTTTCAAAATAGTAAATGGCCAGGAATAACAATTCTTCCTCATTCCAAATAAAGGATTCATGGATCCACGGTGCAAAGCAGAAGTTAAAACAGTAGTTAAGAACTGCAATCTGATCCTAAAGCCCTTTGGTGTTTGAAGAAACTCTGCTGACACTGCTTGGCTAATTTTAAAAACTGATATAGTTAATCTTTTTAATAAATGAGCTCCCAAAATGACATATTTTAAACATAAAATCTTAATATACTTTTCTAGTAAAGTGTGTGCCATTGTTCATGGGCAAAGAGAAGGAAGCTCTGAGCTAATTTTTAAACCCAGGGGAATATCGACAGCCAGACAGCTGCTAAGGCTTTTTGCTTGATCCCTTTACAAATTCTCCTCAGCTATTCATGGCCAAAACATGTCATGTGCCAATCTAAAATCATGTTGGAGGAACTGGTGGAAAGGGTCTCCTTTTTCATACTCCCAGCAGGCTTATGTCAGAAGGCTGTGAGGGATAACCATTGCTATTTATAGATAATCCCCCTTTGAAAGGTCACCCTTCATTGTGTGCTCATTTTGCCCCATAGCTGTCCAAAAGTCATTCTCCTGCAGCTCGTCCCTAATGAGTATTTTTTTAAGCAGATAAAAATGAAATAAATCATGCAATAAACCAGAAGATAGTGTTTGTTTTACAGATGACAGCCCAAGCAATGCGTGCCACTCACATTATCTCCTGTGCTTTTAATTACAACATAGGCAGGATTATTTTCTTTGAGTTTTTTTCACAAATTCACTATCTTCATCTAGTAGCAGGCACTTAACAGGTTGTACATTCTTGATAATAGGACTTTTGGACACTGAATCACTTCCTTTATCAGGAACTACTCATGTGGAATCACAGAGCCACTTAAAAGCCCAACAAACTGCAGCTTGCAGCAAGTCAGGGAGAAGAATGGCACCTGCTCTGTAATTCTCAATTCTCAGTACTTCTGATTCTGAGAAAAAGAACAAAATAGCTCCCATATTATGAAACTAAACTTTCATTCTTTCTATGTATTTGAATGGTCATCCTGAGCTAAAAGCTGACTGCCTTTCCTGCTTTCTGCTGAGATGCATGTTGGAGGAAGCAAGTAGAGAGATGACAGCACTGAGCACTAAAATAAAAGAAACATTGAATAGCAGAAAGAAAAAAAGTGTATTTTTATCCAAAGCAGTGCACAGCAGTACACCAACACAGTGATATTTTCTTTATTTAAACACCATCAAAGTTCAATTAACGGAAATGAGAAGACTGTCACTGTGGCAAGAGATTGATGCAGAGAAGAAGAAATATGGGTAGGGAAGGGAGATAAAACAGGGTGAGGTTTTGTGGAAGAAGAGGCCAATATCACCTGAAAAGAAATGGGCAGGGCATTTTAGAAGATATGACTTAAAAGCACAGAGATAATGCATAACATTTAATTCCAAAAAACTCTCTTGTGCTGCTATCCTTCTTAAAAGAGAGGCAAAGGCAATGAGTGAAGCCTTCTCGTCACACTCCTGAGAGTGGGCAGGCAGGGATGTGGGTCGGCTTTCCTCAGGATCGACAGCGCTGCCTTTTGCAGAGCTTTATCATCATGTCAAGCAAAATGGAGCACGATACTGCCAGGAAAGCAAAACAGCTTCAGGTTATGAAAGGCTCTGCCAGAAGACACTCCTAGTGCTGTTACTGTGTCTTTTCTCCTGATTAAATTTTGAGTATAGATGGCAGGACTTATTTCACAGAAAACAATGGTTAGACTGCTGAGGTGGACAGGAGAATTGGTGATCTGACCCCAATGAAGCTTATTCTCTAACATATATTGCAGCAGCTTTGTTCCTGCTGTTCATTAAATAAGGCCTAGCTTAGAGGCAGTCCTTACATTCTTTAAACAATTAAATCATTAGTCAAAGCAACACTTGCATTAAAAATCAGAAAGCACTAATGTTCCTCCTAAAAAGAAATTTAAAGGATTAAAGAGATCATGTTTGAAGGGGACAAACAGGATTGTAGTTTTTGGACTAGTCATGTAAATGACTCATCTGCAGAGAAAAAAAAGAAAACAAACCAGCCTGTAAATACCTCATCATTGGATGATGATTTTTTTCAGCTTGCACTGGGTAGATTGCTAATTCCAAAATTTCTTTATGGACCTCTTCCATTGTGTTTCAATAGGCATGCAGGTTTAACTCAGCCATATTTATCATTTAAAGTGCTACTCTGGGTACTGTGTGGTTGGAATTTTAAGTTTAGAAAGGGTTCACCTCACCTAACTGCAGGCTTGCAAAATTGAAGCCTCTAGTCTGAGACTGTCGTCATCCATGTTATTTGAACAGACAGTGCAGAGAACATTGTTCCTCTAGAGGGTTCATTCCATCTCTATTCTACACACTTAATTTTTGATCATGGATTGAGAGCAACCCTGAAGAAAAAAGCTTGGGCGTGTTGGTTGACGAAAAGCACAACACAAGCTGGTAATGTGCACCAGCAACCCAGAAAACCAACCATGTCTTGGACTGCATCCAAAGCAGCATGGCCAGCAGGTCAAAGGAGATTATTGTGCCTCTCTGCTCTGGTGAGACCCTGCCTGGAGTGCCACATCCAGCTCTAGGTCCAAGGGCATGGACTGAGTTGCAACCAAGTCCAAAGGAGGACAACAAAGATAAGCAAAGGGCTGGAGCACCTTTCTTTTGAAGACAGGCTGAGAGAGTTGGACTTGTTTGGTATGGAGAGATCAAGACTCCAGGGATCAGGGCTTATAGCCCATTCCATTAGGACACCTACAAGAGGTCTGGAGAAGGACTTTGTACAGTGCCATGTAGTGATGGGACAAGGTGAAATGGCTTTAAAAAGAAAGAGTGCAGATTTGCAGATTTACATTAGATATAAGGAAGAAATTCTTTACTGTGAGGGTGGTGCTAACCTGAGAAAGAATTGCTGAGAGAAGTTATGGATGTCCCATCCCTAGGAATTTTCAAAGCCAGATTGGATGGGGCTTTGAGAAATCTGGTCTAGTGAAAGGTGTCCCTGCCCATGGTGGGGGGTTGGAACTAGATGGTCTTTAAAAGTCCCTTCCAACACAAACCATTCTATGATTCAATGAATCATCCTTTGGAAACACTTTTAACCCTTAGTTAACGACAGAGGGGAACATGCAGGGCCCTTTGAGAAAGCATTTGTCTCTTCGAGGGCTGGAGTACCATCTTCTGTAGTCACTATTGAACTAATACACCCATATCAAGGTTGCTAGCATTTTGTATCTAAGATGAGTGGGGAAAAGGATTCTGTTATGCTCAGTGTCCCTTCGCTGAACTGAATAGTAGGGATGAGAAGAGAGGTGAATTCTTTCACCTGCACACTGCCTGTAGGAGTCAGAGTTCAGCAGGAAGGAAATGTGTTCTTCTGTACTTGTACCTTATCTTACCTTCCTGCAGATTGAAGGAAGGAGAGAACAGACTAGAAATCTCTGAATAAAACATCAGTCTAGTTTTAATTTTGTCCAAATTAGTCCTGATTCTAGATAACTTATCATTGAGGAAACTATTCCTCCTTGTTAAGTGAAGAGCATAGCTGGAGAGTTTGTCACAAAATGTGTTGTGACCCAAGAGCCTGTGACTCTTGGGCCTTGTCTTTCCACTTGCCAGTATAAAGCTTGTGGAAGATTTTGAAAGACAATTTTAATAGAGAAAGAAAGGCATTAACTAGCACCCAAACAAGTAAATGTAGTAACACTGAGGCTTCTTCTCTCATTAAGATCACTGTCTGTCTCTCACTCTAGAAGGTTTTATCCAAAGTGGGTGCTAGTCATGGCTTCAGGAATTTTGTCTTCATCTTGCATTTCCCTGTCAAGAGATCCTTACAGACAAAGGAATCCCAACTAGACCCCCAGGATAACTTTGTGAAGCTAGCTAGAAACTTACTCTACATGGTTTTGCCTATGTTTAATAGATCAGTAGATGTCTTCTTCCATTGGAGTAGTAGAATGATGGTATACAGGTGATGTCTCATACTCCAGGCAGTTCTTAGTATACACTCCACTGTTTCAGTATCATCTTCCACTCAGTCTTTAGTATCAGTGGAGTAGAAGACCATTTCTTTTAATATTTCTTCCAAATTGTTAGCAGTCACATCACTTAGAATGAGGATGAATGACTGCAAGACTTTTGTTTGTCTTCATCTGATGGAAGAAAACTGCCTCAGAGACCTGTAAATGACGGTTGAATTTGAGCTGTTAAAGTGCCCAACAGGGAGTCCTTCTCATAAAGAGTACAGATTTGGTTTCTTGGTGGGGTACAGCAAAGTTTGCTCTTACTCCAAAGTGAAGTACATTTTCTCCCCTACCCTAAGAAATGGAGAGGAGTATCTAACTGAGAACAGCATAATTTCTGGGTAATACACCAATATTTCAAATGATCCAGAGATTTCCATACAACTGTACTTCTCAACAGGCAAGCAAAGCATCTGTCAGTCTTCTATTACTGCCAGGTAGACGCTACTGTGAGCTGGAATCACCAGTGCAGTGTAGATTTTGGCATAAGTGGCACCAAAATATGCTGGTGGTCACCTAATTGAGGAGGTACATCTGTCACAGACATCTTTTTATGAAAAATCCTTTCCTTAGGATTTTTCCTCCTGAGAAGGTGAGAGGCCTCAGGAACAAAATGTAAACAATAGTTATCTGCTGCTGTGGAATGCAACAGGTGGGTCTGTGATTGGCCCATCTTGGATGTTTATTATTAATGGCCAATCACAGCCCAGCTGACTCGGACAGAGAGTCTGAGACAGCTGCCTTTGTTATCATTCCTTTCCTTTCTATTCTCAGTTTAGCTAGCCTTCTGATGAGATCCTTTTCTTCTATTATTTAATATAGTTTTAATGTAATATATATATATCATAAAATAATAAATCAAGCCTTCTGTAACATGGAGTCAGATCCTAGTCTCTTCCCTCAAAATAAGACCCCTGTGAATACATCACAGTACATCTAAAATCTATTGGGTTTTTAGCATTTTGCAGAAGATTGCTTTGATTTTTTTTTTTTTTTAATTCTACAAGTATTTTGGGCTTTTAGATTCACTTATTTTGAGATTTTGTGCATTGTTCTGTCTGTCTCCACTTTTCCTTCTCCAGTGAATCAGTTAGAGTCTCAAACATGGAATTGTTTCTGAATTTATTCTTTGGAGTTAAGTTGTGATTTGCTCTTTAACCTTGATCAAAACATCAGCATTACACCAAGTCTTTGGCCTTTTTGGTCACCACCCCGATGTGGGCCCCTCACATTCTTTCTGTCATCACAAGGGAGGATACGCAAGACAGGATTTTACACCCACAAAATTTGACGTACACACTACGCTTATGCTATTGATACAAAGTTGGCTTTGTCTATTGATGTTGTCAACAGGCTATTAGAAAACTACTCTTACAGTAATTGCAAATCATTTTTTGTTTAAGGAAAGGATAACCTTATTTTAAGGCCTGGACCAGCATCTAGCTTTAAGCATTCACTCTGCTGTCCAGTGCTGAAAACAAGCAAAGAAAAAAACCTCTTGCTTTTGTCTTGCCTTGCTGTCATCCCAACCACTTTCTTTTGATCTTTCAGCTGGTGGGGTATGGAGTGTGTATGTGGGTTAACAGGTCTTTAACAAAAACAGAAAAACAATTTTTTTTTAAAATCATGATTTAACAATTTCCTAATACCTACCTGATCTATAGGTCATACATGATATCTTACTTTACTTACTCTACTATTTTATCTTTAATTACATGACATCTTAATCAGAGAATGGAAGGGATGTCTAAAGTTCATCTAGTCTAATCCCCACATACATTGTGATAGGTTCACCTGGAGCCTGGAGCAGGTTGCACAGGATCCGATCCAGGCAGCTTTAAATATCTCCAGAAGAGATACCACCTCTCTTCTTGTGTTCTTGGGCAGACTGTTCTTGTGTTTTTCATCTTCAAGGCAAAGGAGTTTTTCCTCAAAGTCAGATGGAACTTCCTGTGTTTAGGTCAATTTAGGCTCATTGACCCTTGTCCTATTACACCATTGTAAAGAGTCTGGCCCCATCCTCTTAACTCCCTCTCTTTAAGATTTTCTTATGCATTGATACTATCCTTTCTCAGTCCTCTTATTCCAGGTTAAACAGGCCCAGCTCCCTCTGCCTATCCTCATAAGACAGATGCTCCTGTCCCCTAAATATCTTTGCAGACATCTGTTGAATTCTGTCCAGGAATTCCTAGTCTTTCTTGCCCTGAGGAGCTCAGAACTGGATACAGGACTCCAGATGTGCCTCACTAGGGCTAAAGAGATGGGCAGGATCACCTGCCTTGACCTGCTGGCAATGCTCTTCCTGATGCACCCCGGGATCTCACTGGCCTTCTTGACCACAAGGACATGCTTCTGGCTGATAGACCTGCTGTTGTCCTCCAGGAGCCCCAGGTCCTTTTTCAGAGGCTGCTTTCCAGAAGGTCAGCCCCCAGCCTGTGCTGGTACAGGGGGTTATTCCTCTCCAGGTGCAGGACCCTGCATCTGCCTTTGTTGAATTTCATGGGGTTCCTTTCTCCTTAACTCTCCAGCCTGTCAAAGCCCCTTTGAATGGCAATAAAGCTGTATGGTCTATCAGTAGCTCCTCCAGAACACTAGATGAAGGTATACTCTGTCCCTTCATGCACATCCTCAATTAATAAGTTGAAATCTGCATCAATACTCCACAGCAGGCCTGACAGCTGAAATTTAAACCTTTGGTTTTTTCCATGTTATGTCTCAGAATGCCTTTAGAGTGTTGGGAATGTACTGGCAATTTTTTAAGAGATCTTCTTGGAGTGCTTTAGAAAATGTGCCAGAGATTGAGGAATTCACAGATTTCTACTTTCTTTAATATGTAACCTCATGTACATACAAGGCTGAACGCTGCCCTTTATTGGTCCAATTTCTACAATCATAGCCAGCACAGAAAAATTTGTGATATCCTGTCTTTCTATAAAGAATACCCTCCACCTTCCTATGCAGCACTATGAAATGGAGAAAGGAAGAGAGATAAAATTCTTAGCATTTTGTGCTGGCAAGAGGTACAAGATCACAGAAGCTGACTTTTATACAGGCTTTAAGATTATGTGCAAGAGATATAATTAGAGTTTCCCAGCAGACTTGATTTTACCACCGATTGTGATTTTTTTCCCCTCTGGGTTCTTTGCATAACATTAAGCAGCTCTGTAATAAAGTTACATGACTACAAAACAATAGCTGCACTCTGCCTCTGTCCACTGTGCTTGCCAGCCACCAGCTAAATGTGAATCCTTCATGTCATTCATAGCTCTGCGTGCTTGGAAGAAGGACTGGGTTCAAGTTAAGACTGACATTATTAAGAATGACAGGTCCAATTTTTAACCATACATCCATTTGATGATGTTATTTTTTCTGCTGCCCTATAGAACCAAGAATCTGCCCAGCGACAATGTGCAGTACTGCTAAAATTCAGTTTTCCCAATGGTATCATGGCCACAGCAAACCTAGAGGAATAGGACGACCTTTGTGCAGATATGTGCAGGTCACAGCACTCTGCCACTCTACTCTGCTTCACCTCTGTGTGCAGGCAGGGTAATGAAGTATGTGAGACTTGACAGCACGACTCTTATTATGACATTTGTGTCAGTGTCTCTACTTAGAAGAACTGAATGGACAGGCAGAACAGAGGGGTGGTATGACAAGCTCATCATATACATTCACAAACAAAAATATGGATCTTATTTTAGGCTTACCAGCAATCTCTCTTTATAATAAGAGGAACAAAGCAAATGTTCAGCTCACTAGAAAAGGGAACTTTTACTGTACCAGTTAGATATCATTTTTTATAGGCATGGCTCTGGACCAAGAGAAAGAAGGTGCTGTGTGAAGTCTGATCTTATGAAACACATTAAAGAAACTGGAAGATTGAGTAAGTATCTAGTCCAGATCAGACACAGTCATCCTGACCCTCTGTGGGTTTACAGTCACATTAGCAGCTGTCATCCTCATTGGAAATATTTTAAAATCTGTGACTAACCAAAATAAATTACTATCATGAGTAAGCCTCAATGAACAGAAGCCATAACATCTAAAGTTACACATTCACACGTGAGCTGAGGAAAGTGGCCATTTACATCCTTGTTTGCCAATAGAGAGCCAAAGGCAAATTCATTCATCGTGCCTATATCAGATTTCTGATCTGAGAAAAGATGAGGTGAACTCCAAACTTCCTAAGTCTCTCCTTTACTGTAGTTGCCACCTGACATGTAGCCTTCAGCACTTTGGAAGTGAGGAAATTTCATTTTGTGCTTCAAGGGACAAGTCTCCAAAATATAAGGCCTCTGGTCAAAAAGTACATTCTTCATCCCAACAACTGAAGTTGTGTAGCACAGAAGCAGCTGTGCCACAGCCATTGCTGAGGCACACCAGGACTGTTTTTTTGGAAACTATTGCCTCAACAGTATTCAGGATTGCACAACACTGGTCTGCAGTAACATGCTTCTGCTTAGGTATCTACAGCATGTCCTGTCAGATCTGTAACTAAAGCAGACACCAATCAACAGCAGGAAAAAAAAAATCTTGCAGACATGACACAAGCGAGTGGGAACCATTCAAGACAGGGTTTTTATTCTACCTATCTTGTTACCTAGTTTTACTAATGTGTTGGTTGTTTACAAGCTTTGAACCAGACTTGTCACAAAAGAGTAATGTCATAAACTTGGTCTCCAAGTTGGAAAGCTTTTCAGCAATATTTTTCTGTTATCACTTCAGCAGCTCACAGTAGTTAACATATAATTGAACTTTCTATAGCAAGAACCACATTAAAGAAATATTGCACCAAGGACTGAAACTCTACATGTCTTTTTTCTTTATCGACAAATTACTGTGATGATAAGCAACAGCAGATATATCAGAAAGCATTTGAAAGAAGGAAAATGTTATATTTGCACAAATATTCATCATTCAGTTTAGTCTCAGAAACTGAAGGAAAATCAGAGGTAATGGAAGTGAGTGCAGCTGTTGTATTTATTTAGTTCCATGGGCAGTGCCATGACAGACACTCCTGTAAGTGCAGCTTTTGCCCATCATTTCATGTTTCCCATGGAGCCTATCATTCCCAAACAGCCTTTTTGTCATTCAGCATTTTTCAGAATCAGATCCTTACCTATTATCACATTTTACATTACAATAAATCCCCTGTTATAATGTTTTGTTAACTCACTAGTAAATTAATTTAAATGTGGTCTGCTTCCTCTGTGAAGTACTTGATTCATTCAATACACTGAGTTCACAGTAACTTATTCCTCTATATTTATATGGATAGATTAATTCATGGACCATGATGCTTGCACAAAAATTGTTAGAAGCAGAAAATTATAAGATATATAAATGTAAACCTAAATCTATACATGTGCCTTGGAAAGGCTTGTAGGTAGTTTTGTTAATATTTGTGAACTTAGGGTTTTGTTTTTCATCCACACAACTATAGCCATGATGGCACCTTCAGTGGCATTGGCTTTAACCAAGTTCATTCCTCGCCTCCTGCCTCTGTCAATTTCTTGTTAACCTTACAAAATGATGCAAGGAAAAAGACTGGTCATTCTTGCCAGCTGCTCACAGCCTGTTGCCAGTATTCTCTGATGATTAATATCTTTGCACTAAATTGCAACTCTATTAAATCTGGTCCAGTAAAACAGAGCTACAATATTAGAAACAACACTTGGAATGTCCTAAGCGTATAAAATAGGGATTGCATTTCTTAGAGCTGGGGCTGATTTAACCTGTCAAATAGCAGGAGGCCCTAATGTTCTGGAAACCCTTGCTACACATTAGAGAGAGGAACTTTCAGGGGTGGTGCTATGCCAGGATGACTTAAACATCTAGTTTAGAAGAAGGTAAATTGCCAACTAGACTTGCCTCCATTCTTTTGTCAGGGAGCCATCTGCTCATTCTTTTGCTTTACACTTAACTTTATCTAGGGTGAAGTTAGTTAAGATCACCCTTGTCTTTCACAAAAAATGACTGAATTCAGAAAATTCAAGAGCAGCACAGATCTATGCAAGATCTATTTTTATCCCAGGAGACTGAATAAAAAGTATTCACCTAAATTTTTGCAAGCTTTTTTTGCTAGAGCTTTGGAAATATCTTGACAAAGAGCAAAGATCTTAATCACATTTCAACTTGCCTATGCCATTCTAAAAAGATAGATGTCTTGACACTCAAATAGCAGAATATTCCATTTGGTCTTAGTCATGATTATGCATAACACACTGGAGCAGGCCTTCAGTGCCCTATACAAGGAGCCCACTGGAAGAAACACAGTGCATGTCATTTACTGATGTAAAGCTTACATTTCTGACTGTCACAATGCTAGTAGACTGATTTATCTGTCCTTTGGGAAAACTCTGGGATGGGATTTGAAAGGTCATTGATATCAGTGGATGTCTGTGCCACATTCTGAAGTACAAAGAGCAAGAGATTTTGTGGAGGATTAGAAAGGAGTTGCACAACAAAGATTTGGTGATCATATCTGTGGTAGCAGAAATATTCTACAAAAACTCTTAATATACTGTCAGTAGAGTTACAATTTGTGCAGAAAAATATAAAAGCAAGAGATAACAGGGGTAAATACTGCTTCAAGTCAGCACATCATCTCTTATTCACCAGTACAGAGACTGCTGGACTGAAGATTGTAGCTGTATTCATAACCCTGGGGAGTTTTCCCTGTGAATTCTCTGGCAGTATGGCTGCTTTAGGAGCTTGCTGGGAAGCACAAGAGGGCTCCTGGTGTCTCAGGCCCTCTTCCATGAGGGGCTGGTAGTCAGTGCCCCCCTGGGAGCCAATCTGGACCTGTGAGAGCTGCAGGCTTTGTGGTGCCATCCACTGGACCCCACAGCAGGTCCCTCTCTATCTTTAAACACTGATGAAACAATGCAGCAGGAAGGACCTCATGGAGAGGTTCCTCTCTTGTTTATCTGTGGTTTGTTCCTGCTGAATTTGCAAGTAGGACAGATGGTGGTTGCAAGGTGACAGACACTTCAGGTGGCACTGGTCCCAACTTGAAACATCCTTCAGGAAAAAGGGAAAAAAAAGACACTTATGTTGCTCACACTGCTAGGGACCATATCTTGAATTGACTCCTATTGCTGTTTGTGTAAGAATGATAACTTGGTTGTAAAAAAAAGAGGCAAATAAAACAGAAATATGTATGCTGAAGACAATGAGTTTCTAGTATCAGCCTGATTATCAGGCAAACTCAGGTGAGAGTTGACAGAAAATATGTGGTAAAAAATCTGCCTTTGAAGGGCGATCTCAGAACAATAAGGTCTAATTCTAGGAAACATGCAATAAACAACCTCATGTCAGCTTTGTGAAGTAAGGCACAAGCTTGAACACAAAGACTGCTCTGAATATGCTCTAAGTTCTGTCATTTTAAAGCAATGTTCCTACACTCAATATAAGTGCATAGGTAACTCAAAGCTCTTTGATTTTATCCAAAAGACAGTTGCTGCTTGAATAGAAACTTAACCATGAATGACAGAGATGGGAAGCAAGTAGAGCAGAACCCCTCTCAGCAGGTCCTCCATAGCTTGGCCCATCTGAACTGTGTGGACTGTACCCATGGCAAATTATTTTAGTCACCAGACATGGGAGAAGACAAATAGTAGGATTTGTCTATTGTCAGATAGAGGGAATAATTATTTTTGCGTCACCAGGAAGGGGGAATTCTCAGATTTTTCTGTATTTTAGAATTTACAGGCCACTGGACATCAGGAGTTCTGAGATTTTATTCAATGAGATACACAGCAAACAAATGTTCTATGTGAATTAGAATTTTATGGGAGTTTTGAATAGTTAAGCATTTAGAATGTTCTTGGGATCAAGTAGAAGCAGTCTATTTTTCCTTTTCACCTGCCATTATGTCCTCTCTATATACTCAGTGTTTCTGCACAATTCTTCCCAAGATTCAGCAATGTTCTCTAAACTCTCGAGTAGACATTTTGGAAAATGTTTCTCCAGCACAATTACTAATGTAAAACTAAGGGCAAGAGTTTCCACTATCTTTAGTTAATGGTAAAGCCCCCATCAAACAATGCCATTGTTTCCCATTAGACAATTGTGGAAAAGTATCCCTACAGGACAAAGAAAGATTTCCCTTCCTAATGAGACCAAAGGAGCAAAGCAGCTGCTGAAATAGTATTGTACCCTATGGATTTGAACTACATAGAGAAATGCTGCACTTGTGGAATGCAATCCATGAAGCAACCCTGCAAATCTCTGTCTGGTGTCAGCTTCTTGAGCTTTACCATGAGGCCATGTGTCACAAGGTCCCAGTCATCCCAGCCTCCGTCAGCAGATCTCTGATTTCACTCATCTGCTAGACTCTTACTGTATAAGTCATTGAGTTCTGCAGTTTTCTAAACCTTTTAGCTTTTAGCTTGTTTGCCCCTACATTAAATGCAAGATAATGTGTCTGACTGCTTAAAGATTTTATTGTTAAGACATAAAACTTTTTATAAATTATTGTCTTTTATTTTCCAGGTTGAAAAGTGTTTGAATAAGCAAATCTGATTTGATTTTACCTGATACTACAGCTCCATGACTAATTTACTTTTATTGTGTCATAAATGAACTCCATGACCATTTTACTCTTAGTTCCGAGTGCATTTTTTATGAAAGCAGTCTATAAAGTTTTGTTTGTGAAGCAATAACACTGAACATGTTGGCATAAGTTACAAAGCCCTAAGTGGTCTGGGGCATGTTTTTTTCTTTGCTTTATCTCTTAAGCCACTGAGTTCACCTGGAATGCTTCTGTTGTCAGTTCCAGTTCCAGTAATGGACAGGAAAATATTTGCCAGGAAAAATGCTCAGTTCTAGAACTTGTTTCCAGCTGGACTGCTAGTCCTGCTAGACCTCAGGGCCACAGAGCAAAGCATTTTTGTGTTTCTTCATAAGAAAATCCACATACTTCTTATCTTAAGAGACTTAGTGGGGAAATTAGTTACACCTGAAGTTTCTAGAGGGCTTTTCTGCTTGTGGATATTAATTAGCTTTGTGATTTTATTTTCTCTAGAATAGTTGGTAATACATTGTGAATTATTTATTAGGGTTTTTTTGAATGTAAATCCAACCAGATGCTTGGGCAGTGGTGACATATTTCGTAGATATGAATGACAATAAATAAATAAATAGCTGTGGGTGCCTCTCACAGGCAAGATTCAGGAATTGTCAGAAGAAAAAAGGTAAAAACAGAGTGAATATTTTGACATTGAGTCAAAATGGTCTTTTTTGGCTGATGTCATAGCTTTTCTTTACTTCAATATCCGCTGAATTCTTTTGTGGTATTTCCCAATAAACTATGTCAGTACTGTGAGTAGAAGGTGCCATTTTTGGAAGAACATTGAATGGATTTTGCAAAGTGCTAAGAGCATACTGGTTATAAGGACATACCTTACAAAACCAACTTCCATTCAAAATATTTTACCCTCAAAGTCTAGGTACAAGACCTTGAACTTAATAAGGGAAATTTTATACTACAGATACAGCCTTCTGCTGCTCTGTGCAAGCGATCCAAGAGCAGACATGAGCACTTTTACTCATCGTTTACAGCTGTCCAACAAATACTCCCTGTAAATGTATTTCAGGCTATAGGTGGTTCATGAACTATTCAACTGCCTTTGAGTATGTGCTTCTCTCAAGGCTCTGACTCATATTCACTAAGCAAACAGCTGTGGTGGCTAAGACCTTACTGCCTCTTCTCCCCCATCCCAGCTGTTTGTTGCTGACCCTTTGCCAGAAATTCTTGCTCCCGTTCCAGATACAGCAAAACCTGCTGCACCTCAGCTGCTCCAACTCATAATCTGGTGTCTTACTGCAAAACAACTTCTATTGCTCAGTTAAGCTTATGTACAGGGCTGTAAAACTGAACAGCTGAGGTGCAGTAAAAGGCTCTGTTCTGCCAGCTCTTTAATTGGGAGCTATATCTTCTTGAAAGATGTGCTGATTTAACTAGTTCAGCAAGACCTACCAGGGCTTGTACCTGCAAGACCTACATGGTCTCTTGACCATGTATTGGCCCTTCACTGCTTTTAGCTGTCTAAAAACATTATAAATAAAGTTAAGAAGTTTCGATGCATATAATAGCACCAACTACAGTAACAGCACATCATTTGACAGTTTTTTGTTTTAACAACCTGCATGGTAGTTACATATATGAGTATATTCACTTTAAAAGTGGAAATTCTCTACTCCTCTCTAAGCAAGCACCTAAAATTCCTTGAACAGCAAAGATGTATGAACATAAGATGAGAAAAGTCAATCAGAATTTGCAAAACTATTCTCAAATGGTTTTGCTCACATCTATCTCAATATTAAAGCAGACAGAAAAAAAACCTTGTTTTTCAATCTTTTCAGAGTAAGTGAAAAGCATGTTTCTGTAAAAGCAGCTACTCTGACTTAGATTACTGTGCAGTAAGTATTTTCAGGAATATTCCATTCAGGCCTGCCCGGTAAAAATCAGTGCACAAGGAAAGATCATACACAACGCATATCAATCTGTCCATTAACTGGATTGTACAAGAAATACAGCAGCTAAAAATTTAGTCAGATCTGTATGTTTCCATGGGAAAAAAACATCTTCTGCTCCAACTGAAGTCAATCTATTACTATACTACACAAGTTGTAAAACATCCAGACAGAGAATTCCCAGGAAACTAATCGGTTGTTCTTTATAACTGACAGTAAAACTGCACCACTGTTGAATTAACACTTGCCACACAAACAGGTCAGCCTCTGAAACAGAGCCCAATTTGCATTGTTTTACAAACATAATGTGCTGTGAAGTAGATTAAAGCAGCTGTTGCATAGAATCAAACTGAAGAGAAATTCAAATTATTTATACTGTTAGACTTCTCCACATTAACAGCTGCTTCAGACCTTTTGCCTTGAGGGAAAGTACAGATGGATTTTGCAATACAAAAAGCACAGTACATGGGACTTCATTTATTGGAAATAACAACATTTTTAACAGGGAAAGATTAATACCAATGATGATGCAGCTTAATAAGATTTTCATAGAAACAAGTAACTTTTACTAGCATGATCACAGCTTGGGACATAGGCATGTTGGATATATAATTACTCTAATTACAGGGAAAATTGAAGGAATTTGACTATAATTGCCCTGTAGCTAGTTGTCCTGAATATGAGATCCACCACATCTATTTTTGCAACAGCAGATTTACAAAGGGCAGAACAATACTGGTGACTCTCCATTCTGCTATATGGTTATTGATTATGCTTTCAGCTAACAAGAATTAGTGCTTTCTGAATGTAGCCCCTTCCTCCAGCATTCACTTCTTCTGCTGCTGTGCCATTTACTCTGGCTGTGAAATCCAGGAAGAGAGAAGGTGTACCCAAATTTATTATTATTATTTATTATTATTTACCCTCAACAGTTTTGCTTTGTTTTGTTATTGCTTCACTTCACAGTTACAACAATTTTCCATGCAAAAAAATTATAAGGCAAAAGCTTTTATTTGCTCCCAGAGCAAGCTGAAGCCTTTGAAGCAAAAAGTTTTTAAAAATAAGTGTATTTTATCATTCCTTAAAATTGCCTTTGGACCCTGAAATTACACATTCACAGAAATACAAAATGGTTGAGGTTGACAGAGATTTCTTGGAGATCATCTAGTCCAAACCCACAACTAAAGCAATTGGATCAGGACTGTGACCAATAGAGTTCTGAATATCTATATGTACAAAGACTCCACAACTCCTCTGGACAATCTCTTCCAGCTGTTGTTGCACCACCTTCACAGTAAAAATATTTTTTCTTAGCCACACACAGTAAATACAGATTCATGAGAACATGTAATATCTTAATTATTGCTTAACAGAGTGATCTTTCTATTGAGTTTCATTTTTCTTCTACATGCGCTATGGATTCAGCCATTTGTCTTCTGCTGGTACCCTCCCCTATAACACCCAGTGGAGGATCCATTTAACCCTATTTAAGTTGAGACACTCCTCCATTTTATTCAGTGGAGGTGATATTTTGTATGAGGGGAATAAATCCTAGAGAAACTATTCTGGTTTTACACTGTGCACAAATAGAATCTAGCTGCTCCTATCTAATCTAAAATATACCTCAATTATTATGCAATTAACATCAAAATGTGATATGATTCATGGAAAAAGCATTCAACAATTAGCAAATATATCTGGCTACAGTACATTAGCAATCCTACTGAGAAATAATACATAATTAATATATAATCTGATTTCCTATTTAAGTTTTCAGGTTATTGGAATGACCCCATAAGGAAATTCTAACCATTGCAATAGTTTTGCTTTCTCTGTAGTTTTCATAGCATCAATCCAGACAGTAAAGCAAAATCAGGCAGGTAGAAATGCCAAAAAATCTTATCTCAGATATACTATGCTTCCGTTGGTATAAATGAATTTAGACTCTCAAACTAATTTTCGATCATGTAGCTTATATCTCATTCAAAACATCAGGAGAATCACTGGTTAGGACAGGCCTGTGAAATCTTTTTGAGTTCAGAGTATCTGCCATCACTGTGGTTCTGGCTGTTTGGAGGAGGGGCTGGAAGTATGAATATTCTCATATCTTTTTAGAGTCAAAGACTCACCCTTTTCAGTTCCAGGCTGGGATCTAAAATTTACCATCAGAAAAAGCTAGATCACCCTTATTAGAACAGTTGTGTTTGTTTATTTATTTATGAAGAAACTGAAATGAGATTCATCTGACATTGAATTTCCTCAATGTACCTCCATGGTCTTTGATGGAAAAAGTATAATGTCTTAAATAAATACTTGAAGTAGACAGCTGTCCAAAACACACACAGACACAAATGCAAAACAAACAAAACAAATAAACAAACACAATAACAATAACAATAACAAAACAAAAAAAAGAAAATAAAAGAAAAACCAAAACAAGGAATACCTTGACAATTTATTACAGATCTCTACCTTGATGTTTCAAACTGTGTTTCATCCCCAGTCATCAGAGGGAGATCTGATGATTGATCCAAGCAATCCTCCTCTTCTCTAACTTCTTGTTGTCATACAGTGGCATGGATTACACACATCTGTATATACAACTGGTGGTTGGCTGTGCTTAGAGTCAGCTGACAGAGGTGCATACAAAGGGAGAGAGGACAAGGTGGCACTGGATATGACCTAGTTTGCAGTCACCCAGAGACCCAAAAACTAATATTCTCCAAAAGAAAGGCCAGCATATGAAGAGTAAATCCATATTTATACAGTAAGCACAGTTAGGTGAGCCAACTGGCAGCTCTACCTGCATGTGCTCCCTGGGAGAGGATCACCAGCCAGGCAGCTGCAGAAGCCTGGCAGGTTTACACACACAGATACACACTCTGTCAACACCATTCACACAGGAAAGGAGAGGAAAGGAAGGAAAACTGAATCTAGATCTCCATTGAGATGTCCCCTGAGCAAAGTGATGATATGTCTTTGCCTCCTCCTAATTTATTTCTTCTCTCTAGAGCAGCTTTTCCAGGTCAGTAACAGACTGTGCCATCTGCCCTGGCTGGGAGGAATATGGTGAAAACCCCAGAAGAACAGACAAATCTTGGTAGGGGGAAAACACTGCTAAAAAGCAGCTCCCAAAAGCAAAATGCTTGGAGGGAGTTCTGGTGTGAGTCACCAGCCAAAAGACAAGGCAGAAGGCAGAACAGAACAAATGTTATTAAGGTGGATGCATGCCCAGTGCAAAGCGGACAAAATTCCCTTTTTGGTGCCACTTCACAATAGCACAACTGCCCAGTACCTGCAGGCCACCTTCGCAGGTAATGATGCTTTTACCTTTCACAAAACCCACAAAGTGCCTTCTCTGAGCATTTTCCTCCTAATGCCCTCAAGGTATTCAAGCTACTGCTGCTCAGAGGCAGTGCATTTTCACACTTGTGCTCTTTTCCTTTCACCTTCCACCTCACCACCCCATCTGAGTCCTTAAGGGCTATAATTTGTTTAGTGGTTGAGTTTAGCTGGTTGAGTTCTATAGAGACAAGAAAGTATACCTGAGCTTTTAGCAGCATGACTCACTTGAAAGCTAGTTTTCATGCCCAGCACAATAGCTGAAGTCAGGATCCATTTTGCATGTGCTGTAAGAGGGTTCAGAGCTGCCTTCTTGTAGGAGGATGTAAGGGAGCAGGCAATTACAGCCCACAGGTACAGGTATCCTCCTACCCTGACAGGCTCCTGCAGAAGTCTTTTTCTGTGATTTTTTGCTCATGCATATGGGAATGACTGGATTTATAGCAGTTCTCAGGAGAGGCAGGTACTTAAGGATTTGGAGACATAAGGGCAAATTCTTCTCTTGAACCCACATGGTGGATTGAAGAGGAGAAATTAGCTGTATGAAATAAAGCCAGGTACTGTGACTCTTTCTCTTAGGTAAATATTTCTTTAATTTTTTGGTATATCCAGCTGTGGCCTGTAGCAGAAAGGAATATCTCATAATGAGCTCTGTTATAAATGGCTCTGAAACACAGAGTGTTGGAATGCCACTAAAAATATTTTGTCTGTGGCTTTTGCTAAGGCTCAGCTCCTCAGGAAATACTTTCATTGTTTAATGCTGTCATTTTGTACATATCCAATATTTTCTTAATCTGTCACTGGGAATGGTTTATTTATAACATATAACAAGCTTATTTTCCAATTGCATGCTGTAAATATGTCTTAACAGTCTTGCCAAAAAAACTAACTATTCGCTATAGCTGCTCAGTTATAGACATTTAAACACTTTATTAGCTTTTAAAAATACCAGAAGTATGTGTCAAATCCTCCCCCTTTTTTTCCACTGAAATAGTGGACATACAAGTTTGAGTCAGGATTTAGCCCTGAATTTGTCATTCACATCTCTCCAGAAGTAATACCAAGGGGCAGAGGGACTTAAAGACACCTACTCCATGTTTCTTACCTGGCACTTAAAAATTTGCCACCAGCCCATGATAAAAGCAACTTATGGAGGTAGAAAACAAGGAAACCCTCTGGTCTTGCTGGGACATCTATAGGGAGACTTCAGTGCCATCTTAAGCTGCCTCTTGTTCTCCCCTGAAAGGTATGAAGGGAGCAAAAAAGACCCTCCCTTTCTTAGGTCTTGGGATTGTTATATAGATTTCCTGCTGCATTTTACAGCTAGCATCCAGGTAAAGCTTATAAAATGTGTTTCATAAGCAGTACAACATATTCTGCCACAGATCCTGTTTGCTTGGAGGACTTAATTGATCAAAGAGTTTTGTACTCTAAACGTTACTAAGTCTGTACACGTGTGTGCCTGTGTATGTAGAGGATAAAAATGAAGCTATGTGGAGTACAGAGATCTTGCTAAAGCATTCATACATCTGCCAGCAAGTCTGCTGACAGTTTAGGGTTTTTTAATATATTTACACAGCTGTAATATATATACTTTTATTGGGAACATTTTCCGTCATTAGCTTTCCAACAGGTTAAGAAGGTTATTCATAGATATATCTACACACAATGAGCCAAACTCTGCTCTCAGCTGTAACAGTAAATACAGAGTCACTCATTAAAATTGATTGCTTTTCCTTTTTTATTTTTCCATTTAACTTGTACCTGGTAACAAAAAGGAATTTGTCCTCCCTGTATTCCAAGATATCAGCAAGACTGCTGACCTTCTGTACTCAAGCAGATAATCTGATGGTCATTTCTGTGTCAGAGCAGTGGAAACAGCCTGCCAGCACTTAGTGTGTTCTGCAGTCATATGCTTTGGCTGATAAGATGATAGGAATCAATCTCTCTGCAAGTATTGTCCAAAGGTTGCCTCTAGGACTGTTTTTAATTCACAAGTGCTGCTTCTACCTTATTAGTGTCTAAAAGTTAGTCAAGAATTTCCTCAGATATATATTTCTTCTGACTAAAAGCCATATACGCACTTCAGTCACACTTAGAGCAAATTTTCTTTAGAACATCATTAAAATGTGGCTTGTGATATGGGCCCAAAGCTGATGCTGCCTCTGCAAGTGGAAACCTTTAGTAAATGCACTTTGGTGCTTAGAAAGTAATTCCAGATTTCTGCTACTATCGTAGAGACTGGAGTTTGTTCTTTGTGAGTCACTCTTTTTAACTGATATGGTTGGACAAGTTTTTAGAGCAAACATTCTTTTTCAGCTGTGTCAAGAGATTTTTAAAAGCTGCCTTGTCAACTATCTTAATGTGGTGGCTCCATGGCTGTAGGGACACTGTGTCTCAGCACTGCCTGCACTGCTGTTGCTTTCCACTGCAAGAAACTCGATGGATGGAAAGGAGCTGGGGAGGGCTATGTCAAACCAGAAATACAGGGATCTCCACAGAGAGTAAACTGCACAGGTTTCAGGATCATATTAATTTATGCATGAGGAAATAATCAAAGTCATCTGAGAAACTTGGGATGCACTCCTGCTGTATATTAGCAAACTAAGCAGGCTGTAAGGCCAAGGTTGGATGTTGGCAAAACTTGGATGTTGCCTAAACTGAATGATATTTCTTTTAAAGCCGTCTTTTCTCTTTGCAAAAGCTAGTTACAAAACAGTGAATTCCCACACAGTGTGGCATTCCATCTCATTGCAGGACAAGCTGCAAGACAAACATGGAAATCACTGAAGTGAATTAGACTGGAAACTATCTTCCGCAGGGGCCAAATCTTTTCACATATTTCTACTCTACCAGACAGAACTAAGCCCTGACCCCCCCCAATTTAATTCTCTCAGTAAACCTGGAGTGAATCCCAAATAGGTCCTAGGTTTCCAATTTAATATGGGACTTCCTTTCAATATAAGGATTGGGGTGAAATATGGGAATGTTACCTATTTCTACATTTGTTACACTTTTTCAATAGAAGCCACTAAATTTAGATTGAAGCACATGCAGTTATCAGCCTTCTACACTCTGCTCTGCCCAGTCCTCCCACTGCTACCTCCAGCCACCGCCACCTGTCAGCAGCTGGGACAGGAAGGGCACACAAGCAGTGAGACAGACACTGGGGACCACCAAGGGTCACTGGGTGACACTTTGTGCAGTGCCTGTGTGGCAGCAGCGGGGCAACAAGCAGGTGGGAGGGGTGGTTCAGGTGAGACATGGTCTGAGTGATGATCTCACTGCCCCTCGGTGGGCTCTGCAGCGGGGCTGCTCCCCCCCAGGCTGGCTGCATGCACTGCCCAGGGCTGGAGCTACCTGCAAATCCCAGCTGCCTTCAAGGGCTGCTTTAGTTTGCCTGAGCAAAGGTATCCCTGAGGTCTGGTTACACAGTGGTTTCTGTCACATGCAAAGGAAGAGGGAGGATTTTTCAAGGAAAGGTTATTAAAGTCTCTGATAAGATGCTGAGAAGCCCAAACATAAACTCCCTCAAAAATAATAGTAACTGTGTGAGAAATTCTTCATTGCAAGTGTTTGTATAGTGTAGCCCTATATAATGTTATAAGCTGTAGTCCTGAGTGTTGCAATCTTAACTATACACCAGCATGTGTTTTTAAATGTAATGCGTTTTGATGTCCTGTTTGCATTGGACTCACTGCTGTAGGTCTCTGCAGGACACTGTTTACAAAAGAGATTACCAAAAATAAAAATTACAAAACAAAGTGGTGTAAGTTTCAGAAATGAGAGTAGGAATGCCTCCCTCCGGAAGTTTTTGCCACAAGTCCATGCATAAACAAGGCCAAAGGGACTCATTATAAATCAAGTTATTTTCCTATTATCTCAGTAAGATGGGGGATCAACAGCTATCCTGGTCTTATTTTGCAGGCTGAAACCTGGAACTAGTTTAAATCTACTTTAATCTAGTTCACAGTTCATGGAACAGCTGTATTGAAACAGAACTTTTTTGTGTTGAGTTCTGTACCTTCTAGATGGAAAAAAAACCCATGAAAAGTAGTTCTTGTTTATGAATAATTTATCTTTCTAGAAGCATAACAAGAAAAGGTAGCCTTGGTAAAGTTAGCTCCTTTCTATGCCACCAAGATGGACTCAGCTCTGGTTTTTGCACTGGCTTACAATTAAACATGTTATCAGTGGGAAGAATATTAAATTTTCCTGTCACTCTCTTTCCTACTCCACCCCCCAGATTTCCAATTTATTGCACTAAAAATTTGCAGTTCAATATGAGCTGCTCTTGCTTTATCTCTTTTCTCATTTTCTTCTTTCTTTCTTTCTCTTTCTTTCTTTCCTTTCTTTCTTTCTTTCTTTCTTTCTTTCTTTCTTTCTTTCTTTCTTTCTTTCTTTCTTTCTTTCTTTCTCCCAGATTTTAACCCTCTTGGACCATGAAGGCAACATATTTGTTATCCAGAGCACTACTGAACAATTACTAATGTACACCTTATCCTTGATGAAAATAATTTGGTCACCACTCGATGATATCCTTAGTTTCTATTATAGGAGTATATAGAAGTCTTGTTCATCATCAAGGTCCCTTCAGCTTAAATGCTGTTTAATATATTCTGTAGTTATATGGCACAGCAGAGTGTGAAGAGCTGGGAGACAACATAACTTTGTCAATGTGCCATTTGCCTGAACAAATTAACTTTCACAATTTTAATGGTCAAATGGCATGCTGGTGTTACTATAGTGATTCTGATTTAGGAATATGTACAGAGCTGGTGAGGACTTCAAACTAGTGTACCATGTCACTCTACATATCAATAGAAACAATCCCTGCCCCAAAATCCCTTATGGCCTGAATTGGCAACACAGCAAGAGGGTACCTGGAGAACAAAGGCACAGAAAGGAGAATATCCATGGCCACATCCACTGGCCTGCTCCTGAGAGTGAGCTATGCACTCAGCTAACTCCTCTTGCTGCTCCAGTAGCAGAGGCAGCAGAGGCAGTCTTAAGGACATAAGAGCTGTGAAACTTAACTCAGTCAGGCAAGCTGACATCCTTCCTAATTACGTTGTGCAAATAGACTCATGAGTGAAGTGTGTTCACATCAACACTTGAAGGAAATAAATATAAGCCCTGCTTGTTTCAACAGCTCCTGGCTATAAATCTAATAGGAGATAGCTTTGTACAAGATCAGATCTAAGTTGTACGCATGGTCTCCTGCATTGTCACGCTGCTACTGAGCCTGGCTACAGGAAAGAAATCTGCCTGAGCAAGGATTTACCACTCCAGGCAAGTGATGCACTCTGGTTTATTAGTATAAATTTCCACAGGTAGGAGAAGCATTTTGTTCCTTGGCCACAATAGATGCTGATACATGCCTTAGCTGGGATCCACTGTGCTCCTTGCTGATGGCTGTAAGGTGGCACAGTAAATGGATCCTGTGCTGGCTGACACTATCACAGTGACAGATGAGTATTATGATAATCACAAGGTACTGGATAATCACCTCTGTTACTTGCTTGCTGCCTGAGAATTAGGTCTCCTCTTCAGAATAAGGAGCAATTTTACTGCAGTCAAACTCCATGATTTTGTGCTGCTCCAGACAGGACTCTGACCTGTAGCTGGCCCTACATATTTTTCTCAAAGATTCAGAATAATGTAAATATTTGAAGATTATGCTTCATTTTAGATATATTGGCCATTGAATGTAGGCATTCAGTTCATCTTCAGGAAATGTGAACCACAGATCATCCAAGGTAATGGCTATCATTTATAACTCTGTAATGATTGGTACTCTGTAACACAAGCAACTGTATCACTGAGATTTTCCACTGTGACTGAAGAATTTTTGTAAGCGCCTAGTCAACAGTTATGTGCCATCATATATATCAATTTAAAAAAATAATCTGAGAAAGCATAATACTAACTCCTTTTGGAGAAAAGCACTCAGTTCAGGTTTTATGCAGCAACAGAAGAAACAAGGGCTGTTTACCACAGCACACATGTCACAAAAGCTGCTGGTATTCAGCTGTCTGATTTCTCTGCTTGAAAGAACAGTCCACTGGGTGCAGTTAAAATGCAAAGGAGAATATAAAAAAGTGGAATCCTGAGTGGGTGAATAAGCAGTTTCTTTGAAGCTCAAATCTGACGTATATTTCAGAGCTCAACAGAAGCAAAAATCGATTCTCAGATTACTCTTCTTTCTAGCTTTGGATGAACTTGAAAGGAGAGCTGACACCAGCATTTACAAACATGTCCACAACCATTTCTGGGCCCTTTGCATTTCCAGGAACAGGCAAAAACAACCAACATGAGGAAATAGCTTGGTAAATAGAGCCAGAACACTGTCTCTACTTTTTGCTACTCTTAACTTCTTTGAGTGATGACCCCAGAAGAAACCTGGGGTTTCTGTTTCCTAAAGCTCCCAGTTGAATATTTGTCCCCTGAGGAATGTTAGCTACAGATTCTTCATGAGAACAGAGACAACGTGGCTCTGCCTTCTGCATCAGCATCTCCAAGATCAAACAAGTACAGGGATGTGTGTTATTCCTCCCCTCCTTACCTTCTCTTCAGCCAACAAACCTCCCTTCTGCACCTGATGAGTAGAGGAAGAAAGAAGAGATGGAGAGGGAAGTATGAAAGAAGAACAATTTGTGGTTTACACAGAGAAATTTCTCAGCAGATTAGGGCCACTGGATCACCTCTCAAGCACAGCCTGGGGCTGGTATCTGAAGATGTCGAACCACACGGTCAGCTTTGCAGGTGGAGCCTGAGGTTCTGCTGATGACCTGAGAACTTGCATGGGATGGAAAACTGGTCCAGCACATTGCTCCACAAATAACAGTCTAATCCACAGTCAAGGGCTCAGCCTGAACCACCCTTGGCCATGAGATACTGGTGGCAGGCTCCCATCCTTACCCATCTGGTGGGCCATCTGTCCAGAGGCACCTACCCTTCAAACCCAACCCCTCACAGAAAATGTTCACATGGCTCAAGCCCTTTGAAAACCATGGGGTGGCAATTTTCTGTACAAAATGCCATGCTCGGTGGAGGAAAATATTTTGTAGGAAGTTTATTCACAATTATTCCTGATTAACTGAAATAGAAATGTATAGTGTATTATTTTGATTATCTAAGTACTGCTGCTACACTAGGAAAAGTGATTCGCCCAGCAGCAGGGGGTTCACAGGCTCTTCCCACCACTTTACATTCTGCTTTGAGCAACATCCAAACTCAATCTAACATTTGTATTCTCTTCCTAGTGCTGTTATGAGGTAATGGTTCTCTTAATCTAAATCTTATCTGCCCAGCTGCAATTTTTATATTTTCTTCTGACTGTGTTAGTCACATAAGATTGAAGAACATGAGAATTTAGTAAATCTTTCAGAGGTTAAGATTACAAAGGGTCGAATTTGTTTCTTCAGTCAACTTTATTAATAATCTACAGTCTGAATTGGATTTGAAATTGAAGTGAGTAGCACTCACTAACAAAAGAAATAAAATGCACCATGAGCAACATTTTGTCTATTAATGTCTGCTACTTTTCAGTTACAATAATGGAAATAGATTAAATGTACAACAAAGACTGAAGAAAAAAAATAAAGTCTCTTTATTCCTCTCCTTCTCTGTTGTTGCTCAAATAAGATATTAAGGTATACATTGTCATTAAAAAATTGGTTTATAATCTTTATTCAAGCAGTACTCCAATAAAGGCAGAAAAATTTAGTTTTTCAGAGTATAAATTGAATATCATCGATCTGTACATAGATCTACCACCTTTCAGATGCCATCAGCTGTGGAGTTTATTATATTTTAGGCATGAACTCTATCTTTACAGGGAACAGTGAGGCCTAGATTGTGGCTGACATTTCTGTGTAATGTGTAAATGAATGCATGGGTGTTTATGGACATGCAGGTGTCCCTCTCTAAAACGTCTTACCTGAAACTTTTCTAAGGATTAGGCAGCTGACCAGCTTCTGCAAACTTTTCATCATTTCTCCAATCTCTCTCACTGCCTTCCAAAGGGAAATTCTCTCCCCAGGAAAATGTGCACAAATTGCTTGCCCAGAAAGGAAATCAAGGACTCAAAAATTGTGATCGACAGAATGCATTTTGAAGATAGCCAGTCCCGAGAAATGTCATCTTTGTCAGACTAATTTCTATTCTCTAGTTTTTGAATTTGGGTTGTTTTTAAATGGTGGAAGCTGAGGTAACATGCCATGTGGCTGTGGAGCTGTATCACAGGATAGATCACTGCCCTTCTTGGTGGTGCGAGTGTCCTGGAAAAGAGACACAGCTCTGGGAACTGTGGTTCCAACCCTGCCTGTGCACCTTATCAAATCCATATCAGCACTGTTTAAAAGCCAAAGCACAATTTCCATGCCATGTCAAAGATCCATTTTGAAAAATATCCTTACCAATAAGAGCAGTTCTGCTTCAATAATCCGTTACTATGCATAATTTCAGGGAGACATCAAGCAAGGAGGCACGAGAATTTTTTTTTTTTGCTGTGTGCTATAATAGTGAGAATGTGAAAAGGAGAAAGAGTTAATTTTTAACCCTCTTGGAGGTGGAGAAAAGCAAAATGGCTGTTACCCTCCATCCTCAAAATGTGAGTCATTCAACATGAAGATATGTTTATTGCAGAGTTTTTACATCATATTTAAATGGCCCATCATTCAGGGCTTAGGCATAGTCACAAGTCACAATATTCTTCCCCTTCTCATAAAAGTGAGGTAACTAACCTGTGAGATATTTATTCTATATAGGCAATTTTCTATCAGATATTTTTATATTTGATCAGTATGTATCCCAAACTGCTTATAGTGTCAAAAGAGTCTTCAGCCTTGGAGTTGTGATGAAGAGGAGTGTGTAGCCTTTTACATGGATGGCCCTTCCAGTCAACAACAGTTCACCAGCACACCCAATTGCCAAAAACCAAAGAGAGACAAAAGATACTTCTCTGATTTTATGTGATCCAGAAGGAAGACCATATAACACGTAGGTGTGATAAATTGGATTAAATCTCTTTAATGAAAAGAGAGTTGCAAGGTTTTTTAGGGTAAGATAAGAACACTACAAACATCTCTGAGTAACTACTGGTGAAACCAGAGTGGCGTCTTCATTAAAGGCTTTTATGACCCTATCCAGCTCCCTTGTTTCTTGCTCTTATTATTACTGTATGTATTAGAGAAGAACCAGCAAATGAATTTAGTGCAACAAGGGAGAAGAGAGCAAGGAAGAATCAGAAACAGAGCCAGAACAAATACTGGCAGCTATCCTTCAGAAATGCCCAAAAAGACATTTACGGGATGAGTGTTCCCAGAGGAGAGCTTAGAAGTATCACCAGAAGAGTGGCTTCTTAACAAGTTTCTGCTGTGTGAGGGGAAATGGGACTTTGCATATTCCTTTTAAACAGACAGTTTGGCAGCAAAGATGATCAGTTCCACTCACTCCATCAGTGAGCTACAATTTATTTTCCAATTGGATCACAGCCAAAGCTAATTTGTGCCATGGAAAGATTACGATTGATTTCAATTCCAGTGGGTGTTGTCCTTAGGCCCCAAACAGAGGCTTCCTGTTGCACCTCTCTCAATGCAAGGCTTGCAGAGGGACACTCAGCCTGGCCTTCACCTGTCCCATGACCGGTTTGACTTGCGCTTCAAAGCAGTGCCTCCCTAGAGTACAGCAGGGAAACAATGTCATTTCTTACCTGCATTTGGCCTATGGAGATGAGTCTTGTTCAAGAATTGCTTTCCATACAGGTTGCAAAGTATTCTAAGGCAGGGTTTTTGAAATCAGTACATCTTTCTGTATCAGTAACTGTAATTTCCTATTAGCAGCTCTACCCAGAGATGCCTGCAAGAGAAGTACTTAAGTATAGCTTTAAGGTGAATGGTAATTCTGTTTAATTAAGCACATAGGCAAGAGTTTTACTTGCTGGCTTCTCTTGGAAGAGTACATAAACAAATGAAGTGTATAAAAAAATGACAATATTCAAAACAATTGGTCGGTATTCTCAGAATATTTTCAGTATTCTCAGACTCAGAACTAAGCAAATTTAGAAATAAATTAGAAAAATAATTTCTGGGTTTAACTGACCTTTTCCTGTGGATTCAAATCCCAGTGGCACACAATTACTGATGTAAAACAAGAAACATGGTGTCTAATTTAGGGAAATATATCAGATATATATCAGTGAGGAAAACAACTGCTAGAAAATGGTATTCATGAAGAAAAGGTAACATGACAGATTATTTTGAATGGTTTTGTGTGTGTTTATTTTTACACTTGAAGCTAACTCACATAAGTAGCAGAGATGTATATTTTCTCTCTGCCCAGCAGTGCACTGAGCAGCTGCAGGGGCAGAGCCGTGCTCACGGAGCTCTGTGTACATCATGAGATGAGAGCCAGCAGCATGTGCAGCAGGCACAGCATCAGCATCAGAGCCTCTTAAAGCTCCAAAGGAGCAGCCACATCCCTCATGCCTGTGAGCAATGATGGATTTATGCAGTGAGCCCTCACAACTCCAAGGGATACCTAATTTAAAACTCTGATCATTTAAATTCTCATATACATATATATATTTACTGAAGGGGCTGTGAGCCATTAAAAGGAAACGACTGAGAATAAACAAAATACTGTTTTGAGGAGGTGGCTATGTGTCCCATATAGCTTTTTTTCAAAATACAAAGGCAGACATGTAAATCTCAGGTACTCAGCTGGGAAGAGGTGGGAAATTCAAAGCCAAGGCTGCTACTCTGTCCTAGGTTGGCCTTTTGGTGCCCTGTGATTTTAAGATCTTTACCTCGGTGTGTGTAATCTTGTTTATAAAATGTGTCACAGTACTTACTAACAGGGGTGCAAATTCTGCCTGCCTGCAATGCAATGCTGTTGCTTTATCCAGTGTGCATCCAGGATGAAATTGGCCTGAGGCAAAAGTGAATGCCACAATCCTGCCCTTCATTTTGCAGGATTGCTCTCTCAGTCAGTACCCCTTGTTTATTGCAAGTGGTCTGCATGGACTGATTTGAACCGTCCTTTATCATGTGACAAGAGAGGCAGAAATTATCAAGGAAACCATTAAAGCAAATGCTTACGAAGATGTCTGCTGCATTTGACCTACATTTCACCCATCTGTTACAAATCTGATTTATGGAAAAACTGAAATTATAATACTTCCTGAAAACCTAAACACTTTTAACTTGGCCTAATTTTGTTGAGTCACATCCTTTTTCTGATACCTATCTCTTTTCTTACTAAGCCAAGATACTTACATATAAGACATAGAATGATAATGTTCCTCAGTCCCAGTTGATTATTTTCTCTGATGTCAGACATGGGAGATGCATAACAGCATAGAAGTCAGGATAAGGAAATGGTGGAGCAGCACCAAGTAGGAGAAATTACAGGCTTTGCTGTGTGATTGCCAGCTAGGAGCCTTAGCAGGTCAGCAATCTCAATGATTATTTATGCAGAGCAGATTTGCAGGGAACCACACGTCTTTGTGCTAATTTCAGTGTCAGAGACATACAATGCTCTGTCACGTTGGGAAAGGGAGGGGAATGAGCAAAAGTGCTGCAGAAAAGGGTCTGGGAAATGAAGCTTTAATAAATTCTGCTGCAGTAAACCATCTGTTCCAATGGGAAATCTATGCTGTCATAAATCTGAGTGTTGTGGCTAGAAAGACGAAGGGCATGCAACCCAAATTTATAGATACTGTGTCATGAAAACTGCAGAATAGAGCTAAGGCATTAACATGATAAAGTTGGATTATTTTCTGGTTGGGAATACTTCTTGATAATGCTTTGATCCCCTTTATTTAATTCATTACATAAGCTCAGTAGGTGACAAGGTTTGTAACAAAAACCTAACACAAATATTGACAAAAAGTTGACCTGTGTTCATTTACTGTGAGTAATTACTGAGCATAGCAATGTGTTCTCTACTCCTTTTGGTGGACAAAATTTTTACAAGGGGAGAGTTCTGAAGAAATCACCAGACCTTGGACTTTTAGGGAAAATTCAGGTGGGTATCTGACAGTAAGCAGGATTAACATACCTGAGCAAAATTATGAATCTTCCCTCTCTGTGTCTTTTAATTCCTACCTGACTGAACAAAAGGTAGCAAGAGCAAGATGCAACATAATTAATGATTTTTTAATTAAATTTCCTATTACCCACAAACCATATTCATGAACAAGGACTCCTTAAAGGCAGCAAAAAGAGACCAAAAATTAGTTTCAGTTCAAATAAATGTCTAATATAATCTTTTTTCCTATTTTTTAGTATTCATAGATTCACAATATGCCTGCTAATGTTGCTTAAAACAGGTATAATAACATCACAGGCAGGATAATACATGTGCTCTGTGACAGAGCTCTTTTGAAAGGGATTTCTCTCTCTTTCTTCCATGACTTCCAATGCCTTCTCCAATGTAATACAAATGAATTCTAACATAAATACCAATGGATGCCCTGCTTAATATTTGCTTTTTGTCAGTACCGTTCATGTACAGCTCAGTCACAGAAATGCAGTGGAAAATTCTGATATCCATGCAGGATTTTAGAAGAAAAAGGTAACTTATTTTTGCAGAACTGCCACTATCCAGAAAACATGGTAGCCTCCTTAGAACTGGGACAGGAGCTAGTGCATACCAAGCATGCAGTATGCAAAAACATATTTTTGTCAGTGTTGGGCATGCAAAGTCTTACAAGCTCACTTTAAAATGGACATTCCTTTCCCTGTTCTATCCATTTCCACTGTTTGCTCAGAACCACAGTTTGAAAAATCCTTTATGCAGCCACAGAAAAATAATTTTTTGCACTTCATATATATTTATATATATTTGTTGGTATTGTAAATAAAATAGATAAGCCTATTAAAAATCAGAGTCCATCTCTAAGCAAGAAAGACTTGAATAAAAAATGTGCAGACCGATGATAAGATCAAGGCTTAGTCATAGCTAGTGAGATAAAATAATAATGTCATATATGCACCTTTTGAAGTACAAGCAATTGTGTGTAAATATGCATTGAAATCCACTCATTTGTTCATGTAGGACAATTTCAAAATCAGAAATTTTGAATGGACTAGAGGGCTAAGTCCGGTTCTTCACATACTGATGCTAGCAAGTTTTTTTCAGCATATCATATTGCTTGCAAAATCTATATCATTTCCAGATGATCCTTAAGACTCACATGTAAGATGCACAGCATAGGACTACTGGTCAGAAGTGCTTGGCTCTGAGTGGTTCCATTGGATCAAATCCCTGAACAGCTTTTCTATTCTGTATCCACTGCTTTTGCATTTATTTAGCTCAGGAACAGGAACTCACAGTAACAGGTTTTACTTGCTAGAATGCCCCTGGGACAAAGATGTCCTTTCTGTGAGATGGCTCCAGGAATTGGCTACTTACAGAAATATGGAAGCTAAAGATTGCATATCCAGCTGTGCTGGGATTTATATGCACTGCAGAACTGTGATTTGCCCATGCCTCTGAATGCTGAAACTGCCTTATCAAGGGGTAGTGCTAAAAAAAAAAATGTGTTGACATCCACAAGAAGTGAACAACATATATATTGTTTAAACCAGGTATAGGATAAACTTTTTCTCTTTACCTTCCCCACACCTTCTGCCCTCAGGCAGAAGAATGGGGAGGACATGGTCGGAGATGACAGAATGGAACACAAGAAATTCCAGCAGTACTCAGAAGAAGATGGATTGCCATACCAGAGAAATGCTTTGGAAGACATTTTGGGCTGTTCTGGTGCTTCAACAATCTGAGTTTACTAGGTGCTTTGAGAGGCACTTGCAAACTGAACAGCCTGCAACAGACCCATGAAATAGGTAAGACATAGCAAGCTGGAAAGAGCAACTGATCTTTTGCTTGGAATCATAGTAGGATTTGGCAAGCACACAGTGAGCTGTAACAGAGATGGTTCAAGCTTTTCCTGCATTCTGCCGGACTCATGAGCACAAAGAAATGGTTTCCCTTGCTGAAGCAAAAGGTAGGAACAGATACACTTACCAAGACTCTCAGTATGAATAAATGAGTGTAGAAACACAGTAGAATCACAGTAATATACAATACCTGGCAACATTCATCCAGATATTTCACCTAAAGAGCTGAGGAAAATTGAAGAAAAAAAGTGTCTTCTGGAAATTTTGTGGTAGGTTTTCACACTTAAAAAATAGACTTTCTCAAAGAGTTAAGTAATTGCAGTCATGCTGTCTTAAAATCTGAACTTGGAGAAGATGACAGCTACTGAAGAAATTATGGTTTGATTTATCATTTGTACTGTGTAGGACACAGAAAGAAAAAACAAAATAATAAAGAAATTTGCCCCGTTCATTCACAGAAAGGCAGGCACCTTTCTCTGGTCACTACCTGAATGAATGGAAGTTTTTGTCTGCCACTCTTATTCAGGCACCAAAGATCTAAAGTGCTGTCAGGCACCTAAGTCTTTGTCCTTAATGGGAAATCTACTTTCTATCTCATTTATAACAGGTCACTACGTAGGAAGCCTAACTACTACCATAAACAAAAGTGCAGTCTGTAGGTCTGGATGGTGCCTTGCAGGGCAACAAAGTCCTTTGCTGGATCTGCACTCATCCAGAATCCCAGGGGACATGACAGGTATCACAGGAAACTGAATTCAGGTGTCCCAAATCCTAAACTAATAATACCTAAAATTTCTGATTCTCATAACAGAACCTTAGTGCCAATCACACAGAAAAGACAGACTATTTGGTTTCCATTGGATTATGCTGAACTACCCATCCTTCTTGAACAGCAGGCTTAGATTCATATTTTGAGGTCATCATGTGAATTATGGGTACCATTTGAAAGAAAATTACCTCATTCAGTTAAAAATTGGAGGCGGCCTGTGATTTGCTGAAGAGACAGGACAGTGAATGGCCATGGTTTGATGGCAATTGTTTTGATTCTCAGTCTGAAACATAAATGAAGACCGATTTCCACTGTTTCCATTGGTTGGAAACACTCTGCTTACTGTCTTATCACTATTATAGAATAGAAATTGTGGAAAAAGAGGATAAATATCAAGTTTGTTGAGAGTCATTAAGACAGGCTAATATCAGAATAGTCATCCATCAAGCTGTCTCTTTGGTCTATATAAAGATTATCAAATACATGGTATTTCAAAGTGCTAATCTCTGCCTAAGTAATGCATTAGCATTAGCTCCACCTTATTTCCCAAGAGCTCAGGAAAGCATCCCAATCCTGTGGGATGCTTCCATAGTCCTATGCTGTCACTGGACTCTTTCTCTTACTTCTCTACTTCTATGGATTCTACAGAATCCATAGTCAAAGTGGAAAGTCTGTGCATGTTTGCTCTTAACAACTTGTGCAGGATTTTGCCTACAACACCTACAGAGAAGGTCAAAGGGAGATTGTTACATCTGACTCAGGAAGGAAAGACTGAATCAGCTATGCAAACAAAATAAATCTGTATTATGGGGTAAAGAGATTGACCTTTAGACATAGCAATGATAGCCGAATGGAACAGTCATAAAGATGTTAACCAAATGATTTGGTCTGACATTCTTGAATCAAACTAAAAAATGCTTTTTTAAATCTTTCATTTCTGCAATTCTTTGTTGCAGTATTAAATTGTCTTTTGTGATCAAGTTTTAATTAGGTATCTAAAACATGAAAAATCCCACATTTAATGCATAACAAGTCTAGAGCTGGTTGGACATCTCCCGGACTTTATTTCTTAAATATAAAAATTAACAGAAGTTCCCATAATTAAGGATTTATAATCCTGGGCATTGTGATAAATTTTTGCAGGTTTGAAAATATGAACTTAGATGAAATGAAAAATTCACTATACAGCAACAAAAAAAATCACTATACAGCAACAAAAAACCAGTCAGGGTTTTTAGCAAAGTGGGACTTTAAAAGCCAAATTTATAACTCTTTTGATTTTTACACAGTACCAGTGATATATGGACTGGAGTACATTTTCAGTGCAAACACACCTGAATTTGTTCCACAGCACTAAAAGCACTGTGCAGTTTACCCTTGAACCTGATCCATAAGAGTCACTTTAGATCTGAAAACATCATGACAACGAACAAGGAGTAAATATTAGCCATTGCCCAGACACTTACTAGGAAATGTGTCTTGCTGTAAGGAGTCTGCAATACAAATAAACAAGATAGGGAATGACAGGAGGAGATAACACTGAGGAAGTGATTTGTCTAACAGAACAATGGCTGACTGCAGTATAGCATCTGGCTCCCCACCCTTCATGAGTTCAAGTCACAAGTGTTTTGCCCATTTTACAGACATGTTACTTGTCCAAACACGATTCTGATACTTATTTTAGAAGTAATTTCAAAACATAGTGTTATTCGCTTCCCAATGAGATTAAAATACCTTTAAATATCTCAAGTCATTTCACATACTTAGTGAGAAAACGACACTGTTTACAGACTCTTGTGCTCCAGACACCAGTGGACTGTCTTTATTCTCCCTCCTAGTGAGTGATTAAATTATCAGTGTAAAGAGGCATGTACCCTGTCACCTGGAAAACTTTTGTTCTTAAATGATTGTTCATTTGGACACTATTATTCATATTACCATGGGGCATGGAAACACTTGTGCTTCCCAAAATAAAACCAGAGTAGCCAGAGCATTGATCTCAGGCAGTTTGTGTCCTCTTTCTACCAAGGTACAGTGCAGGATGCTTTCAGGAAAGATGCCAATCCTCTCATATTGGATAATTATTTTAGACTCTTCTGTTGTCCACCACTGCTGAATCTCATCTTAATGGCAGCTTGAGATATGTGGTCTGCTACATAATAGGACATTATCTCAAAAGTTCATTCCTCTTTTTACATTCTCAGTAGGCTTTGGGGAATAACAGATGCAGACAACTGACATGCAAACATTTTTACTTCCTTTGCCCTTCCTCCCCTCCCAAAAGAACTGCTAGGAAGACACCCATTATCTCAGTTTGCAAACACACAATTGCCTCAGCCAACTGAGTGAGATGGAGAGGAAATGCTAGGGTAACCCAGCAGTCTGAAACATAAACTGTCCTTACTCTGGCTGCCTACTTGGCAGAGATGAAAAGCTATTTGAGAGGGACATGAATGATATTTCAGCACCACAAGCTCACCAATCATTTTCACCTCTCTAGGGCAGGTTTACAGTGCATGCTGGAAAGCTGCTTCTAGTGACTGAACTGGTAGGTCCCATGCAATGGGACTAGTTTGGAATTACTGGCTCAAATCCAGGATGAATGTATTTAATCCTGAGCCTATGTCCTCTTAGTATTTTGCCTTTGTAATGTCTTTTAGTAGGAAACTCCTTCTGAGGAACTTTTCCTAGAAAGCCATGCACCATACCCAGTACGTTGATGCCTTGCCTATGATTAAGGCCATAAGTTTCCAGCTAAACACTAATTCAAAGGCAAGCATTAGATACTGGTTGATTTGCTCTTCTGAGCATTTTCCATCCTTAAGGGAATGTCAGAAAACGTAATTGTTCAATTAATATTTTTTTCCCAATGCTCTATATTTCCCAGGTGATTAGAGGTTCTGGAGAATATTATGGGCATGTCTAGAGCAATGCCAGCAGCACTGCACAAAGAAGCACTTTGTCCAAATCAGTAGAGACCTTTAACTAAACACTTGTCTCTTGACTGTGAGGAAGGAAGAAAGAGCTAGAGGCATGATAATTGAGGTGAGAAGGCTACTGAAGTCGTTCTTGGAGATGATCTTTTATATTCTCCTAGAAAATAAAAGGCTTCCAGTGAGAGGAAACAAAAGACCTGAACAGCAGGAATATTTTGGGACTGGAGCCAGGAAAAAGAGTCAGTAACAAAGACTGGTAATTTTGCATGAATTGCTGTTTTGTGTTGTTGAGCACCAGGACACAGCTGGTGTACTGGCGAACCTGAGGTTTTGTATTAACTGTATTGAAATGATAATGAAGTTTTTATTTTATGATTGCAGATGTTAGTGGATTATTGTTATTAAGCCTATTAGTGTAATAGTACAAATATGAGTTTCTTTTTCTTACAGTCTTATTTGTTGTAGGTTAAATTAAATTTAGATAGGTATTAAATATTTTGAAACAACATAAAGGTTAATTAAGGAGATAAAAACACAGAGGAGAAGGTAGAGTAGCTTGTTTCAAATTCTTGAGAATTTGGAGTGAACTTACTGCCTTCTGCTATTAGATTCCAGGCATGTACTTAGTGATTCTGTATGGTGATCCCAGGTACAGTTCATGCAAGAAGGTTTTTTCGTGAAACATTGAAAGAGAAATGGTCTGTTTTACAAATTGGTTTCTCCCTGTGCCTCATTTGAAAAAAAGAAAACAAAACCCAAAACAAGTGGAAGTGCAAAGTATCTAACTTCTTGGGACATCTAGATTTCTGCCTGCCTAAGGTGGAGCATCTCAGAGCTGCTCCATTTTCAGAGAGGACAGTCTGCCTGTTCACATTTCAGTGAATTAGTATTTTTCTGAGTACCTCAGCTGAACACCCAACAGGCTAACCATGATTGTCAATATTAGCTTATTCCATAAGTAATGCATTTTTCAGTTAATGCAGAATAGAAACATAGAATAATTAAAGTTGGAAAGGATTTCTAAGATCATTAGGTTGAGCCCTCGAAATGCATCACTTATTATTCCAATTATTTATTGGCATAATAATATGTAACTCATTAGTCACCATAGGTGTAACATAAAACACATCAAATGGGTGTACCGTGACATTTGACTCTCTGTGTATGCTTTAGGTATGCATTACTTACATTAAGGCAATTCACTACCCTTGTGAACTTGCAATCTCTGTGGCCATTAGAGCACAGCTAAGGATTTTCCCTGTAAGGCCCAGTGGTTGCTCCACTGTAGGCAGGGAGACTTTTTACGACAATAGTTTCTGCCATGTCACACCTACAAACATGAAGCTCTGTTTTTCAATACACCTTTCCAGGCTGTTATAGGAGGCCTTTGGCAGCTAACCAACCAGGCAGTGACAGGTGGTGGGGCACCAGAAGAAAATCATGCTTCAATACAAGTGAGCGCTGCATTCTGGACATGAGAATCTAGTATATGAGTCCTCAATTGTGTTCAGAGCAAAGAAAGTTACAAAAGGATCATTCTACCCCCTTGTTTGGCTACAGGCATTTGGCTATGGATGATCCAGTGTCTGCTGATGCCCCTGAAGCCTTACCTAGGGCACAACACCCAGAAAATGTGTAACTGTTACCACGAGCCTCCCTCTTTTCTCATGCGTGTGATTAGCCAGCTCAACCACAAAATCATGGTAACTGATTTCTCCCAGAGAGTGCTATGGTTTACTCATCCTCTGAGCTGTGAATAAGGCCTCTGCTTTCAAAAGTAGGAATAAACTCTTGGCTTTGAAGACCTTGGGAAAGAACTTTAAATTCTTGTCTGTCTATGTGTGTGCTTTGAGACATATAAACAAAATAAAACAGTCATTGAAAACCCCGTCCTTAGAAATCATAAAATAATTTTTCACTTCCTTTTAACTATAGGAATTTATCAGATATACTTTGTACAGTACTTTCTCATTAAGAAAATTCATAATGATAAATATCTTGAAAAACATCTGGTTAGACACAAGGTTTACAATTCTTAATACTTCAACTTTGTTGTTAGCTGCTCTTAATCTCTTAATTAGTTTTATTCCCTTTGCGATGAAAAAATATTATTTAAAAAAAAAAGGAAAAATATTCATTGAGAGGTGATAGTTGTAAGGTGCAGAGAAAGACTGGTGAGACTTTAGTTTAGTTTCTTGTGAATCCCCTTAGGAGCAGAGCCACTTATGAGAGTCTGTAAGTGTGTGCCGTGTACATGTGTGCATTTTATATATAATTGAGCATTTGTACAGATATGCACACACAAATGTTTATCCATTCTTAAAGAAGCTGTAGCACATTTTCCTTCTTGAAGGCAGTCAGAATAAAATAACCATTAATCTTCCAGCACAGCATAGGCAGTGACAGGGTAAGCTCCCACATTATGCTGCCAACAAGCTTCCTGGACTGAGAAGACCTTTCCTTTTTTGTCCTCTTGGCTGAGCCTACCTATAGACATGCCAACAAGCCTTAAGACTTATAGTGCTTTCTGTTATGACACCTGACTCATCAAGGTACTAAACCACCAGCTTGATTTTGAGCATGGGAAATATTTCATTATTCAGTCACATTCTCAACTCCCGTAGCTGAGCAGGAATGGGATTAGTCAGAAAACATAACTGGCAGGACTTACTCTCTCATTTCACATAGACTAACAAATGGTGACAGCAAATAGTCACTGCTTTCCTGACTTATATGTAAATTGTTGCATTGGAGTCAACATTTTCTGTAAGTCCTGTACTCTCAGATTTTTTTATACATTCATTCTGATTCAGGACAAATTTCTGTATCCAGTATGCACAGGCAGTTCCCATTGCCTTATATAAGACTGTATTTGCAAACATGGAATGGACATATCTTTCACCTCTTACTATCAGCAATGTTGAAGCTGCACTTTACAGTTTATGGCTGTTTAGCAGGTCAAAGCCTAACAGTAAAGTACTATAACCTTAGTGAGAAGATAATTTTAAAATGCAAGTAGAAATGGGAATGATCCTTTCCTTCAAAGTACAGAAATTTATATAAAGATTAGTGACTTCAGAAATGCGGAAAACATTGATCTTCCCCTGAAGTATAGGTCTGTCAAGAGGCAAGGCTGAAAAGGATTACATCCATTTATTTCTTTCACACAACTTAGTACTGAGAAGCAGGGTGCTGCTCAAAGTGGTTCGACAATGAACAGAGCAGCTTAGAATCACCACACTGCAGAAGACAAAAGTAAACCAAGAATTGTGAGATGGACTCTAAGGTCATGTGTAGGGATTGTGTTCAGTATTTAAAGTGCTCTTGTATTTGTATCAACAGAGCCTTGTTGATTTAATATGATTATTCTGATACATAATTTAGTTGATGGCAGTTTGGAGCTAAAAGTGCCTGTGATTTCAATGCATATCAAAGTATCGAAGTAAAGCCAACAAAAGATTCACATAGCAAGCAATTCTGCAGGATCAAGTTATGTTGGTTCAATTTGGAAGTCCAGAAGACATTCAGTGAAAACATAAGGACTGCTTTCTGAAGCTGATGTTATATGACTAGAAACAGCATGTATCTACCTTAATATCAAACCCACACAAAGGTTCTCTTGTCAACATTTAAAATTATATTGAAAAGCTGAAAAATTAAAATCTTACAAGCTAGTCAAAGTAAAACCTCGACATTAAGTATACAGCTATTTCACTCTTCAGTTGTTTTGGTTATGGATGGTAGGACAAGAACATGAATCTGACTAACTAGAAATAAGTGGATTTCTTATTAAAACACATTCACAGAAAGTTCTGCAGGGGGCTAAACCTGCCCAAACTCAATCTTGACTTGGGCACATACCCAATAATAATTCATTTCAACAAGAAAGTGATTTGTATAAGAAATTAACCTTCATGGAACACCCTCCGAAAGCTGAATTTCCAGTTTCACACAATGGCAACATAAACCAAGAGACCACCCCTCAGTTATACCTGTAATGACAGTGCTGCTCTACCTTTATCCTTAGCAATGACTTCTCTTTTGCATAGGTTTTAGGTTTCAGGGGGTTTGCTTCTGGCAGAGTTCACTGCCTAGCTAGAAGTGCTATCTTCCATAATAAGGATGATGAACATCAGACTGTGCATTGTTCACCACTCATTGCCCTCAAAAGACCTGCTTGAAGTTTTCAGATTGATATTACATCTTTGTCTGATTTCCTCTAATTATAGTAGACTAATTTGCTTTACTAACACTGCAAAATTAATCTTATATTTGAAAGAAGAAATATTACATATTCAAACAGATGCATAAGAATGTTCTGTGTCACATACAGCTAACAAACTTATCAAACAAATATATGTTAATTATCTTTTAAAAACTGCTTGAATCATAATTTTTAGCAGGTACAAACCAGAGAACTAATGAACAGCAGCATCAACAACCATTAAGAACTGAGGGGAAAAAATACTTTCATTATTGTTTTCTCCTAAATTAGCATAAAAAATATAATCCAGCTAGCTTTAAAGAACAAGCCAGAAAATACCCAGTGTATGGTGTTCTTCAAGACTCAGGATTCCTCAGAACAGCAGCCAGCTAAAAGAGATATTACAGCACCCTGAGAGGCATCTGTATTTACAGATGTTTGTATTTATAGAGTTCTGTATTTACCTCTTCTCTTTCTGAATAGAAATTTCACACTGGATATGAGTTGCCCTCTTAGCAAACCCTTTTCTCAAAAGAAATGCTTTTTATGGAATTTTTTCTATCTTGATAATCTAGTATTTTCCAGTTTTAAAGCATTCCACTTACCTCTCTACAGTTCAGCATGGCTTCTTATAAGCAATTCCATCACAGTGCCAAAAAACCAATCAAACAGGTGGCCACCACATCAACATGGCACCAGACCAACAATCCTCAGGCCAAACTTCAGCCATCAGCTTAGCTGAAGTCACTGTGACATCTAACTTTCTGAAAAATCACCTTCCCTTGTTCAAATAGAGAAGGCAATATGTTTCCCAATTCTCCACAACTTGACAATGACACTGCTTTGAAAATTTAATTCCCAAGTTTTTGTATAAGCATCTTCATATCTCATGTTCTTTGGGAAATTTTAATTTATTTAGAAGTAATCTATAAATTTTCTTCTATTTCTTCCAGAGCTGATGATACCGTAAGAGCTACTGGATATGTGTGAATTTTTACAGTTTTCTTTGAGCAGTTTCTGAAGGTTGAGTTTATTTTGTTGACAAGGGACTGAGCATGTGCAGATGTTCCTGTTTCATATGAGTAGCAGCTTTGGAGTGTTAAGGCTAAATCCAATTGTGTGAAGGATACATACAAAGCAAAACAAAATTGCATTTTTTAAATTCACTGCAGGCAAATTGCTACTGACCTTGAGGAAACTGTCAGAAAAGTGATTTTTTTGGGAAGTAATTTTCACTGAAGCACCACGTGTAATTCTGCTTACACTACTGCAGAACCCTGTGAGGAAGTCAACATGAACCAAAATTTAATAAACAATCTGAGAACTATTAACATTTAATTTGGGATTATTTTGTATGAATTAATTTTGTATCAACAGTAATGAGTGTTTTTTTCAGATTGTGGCAGTGTTTATTCTTCACTGTACACTGACTGTAGGCTGACTGACAACTTCAAACTAAATACCAGTAGCCCAAAATAATGTACTCCCTCTCTCAGCTTGTGCTTGAATATTCAAAACTGCAGATGGAGGAGTAAAATACAAGACAGAAAGTGTAAAAAGATTCAAATCTTACTGAGATTCAAGGTGCTGAATGTTTGACATAGGCTCACCTCACTGAACTCTCTCTCCTTGGACAACTGCAATTGGACATTGTCATGCCCACAGAGATGTTTCAAATTTAAGACTCTAGGCTTGCAAATTCTGTTCAATAATAATTCCCACAGAGTAGACCAATGAACTACTATGCTTTTCTCACCCAGTATGGATTTGCTGGATTACATCCTGAACATGCATTTTTAAGAGATTCTGAAATAAATTAATAAATAAGTAAATAAGTAAATAAGTAAATAAGTAAATAAATAAATAATCTGATGCCTTAAATCAGAGAACTCAGTAAGGCTGATTTCTTTTCAATGTGAGGTTTTTGACCAGAATTGTATCAGCAAGGTACATTGTGGATATGCAGGCAATATTAATATGTGCAAAATTAGTTTAAGGCCCTATTATCTCCCTTGCATAAGCAAACTATTTGCTTGTGCAACAGTTTAGCATCTGGTTTTACAGCAATAATAAATTATTCATGTTCATTACTGCACTACTGCTATGGATAAAAAAGGAAAACCCACTTCAAAATGAAGACAGTTCTGCAGTTACATCTTAACAGCCTTACACTTAGCACAGAATAATCTGTGATACTTACCACTTCTGTTGAGTAAAATGGAGGCTACCCAAAATGAAAGGCTAAATGTTCCCCCACCCTCTATCATGGCTGATCACCTGGACAAAAGGCTTATCAGACTCAAATTTAGTCATTCATGAATGTGGAGCATCAGTCAAAAGCTACAGCCTCCCCCACTGAAAATTAACTAACAGATATTTTTGTACATATTCAGGCTGTTAAGATTTGCAGAAGATTGCAGAAATAGTATCAAGTGACTTCAGAGATTCTGTAAACTCCATGGTCATGCAGCAAATATGGAATAATTTAGTCTTTCCAGTTCTTAGTTAATATCTCCAGGAAATGTCAGGCCATAAAGAGAGGATAGAAACTGGGAAGTACAGTGAGGGTGCCATGGATTCCTTCTCTGAATTGCTTTATCATGTTATGGAGACTAATGAGACATTGTGAGAACCATAAAAATAATTTCCATCAATATATTTTTTCACTGCCATGAAATATTGGACCTTTATGCCTTCATCACAAAGAAAAAAAGATTAAAATGCTGACCTGAAACAGATTTACTGGTTTCTTTGACATAGCAGTATGTGAGTAGAATAAGAATTCTTTTGCACAGTAGGAAAAATGCCAGACTGCTTCCTTCCCACTTCTGTATTTTATTCTAGGTGTAGGGTGAGTGAATGTTCAGTACACAGAGAACATGCAAATTACAGGTCAGACTATCAATATATTTTGTCTGGCCACAGCCCAGCAGAATTGAAAGTTACTACAATTTACACTAACTTAAAAATATGTCCTAAAAGTAGAACAATCTAAAAGATATCCCCAAATATCAATCTAATTGATATATCTGTGTCAGTGGTAGAGCAGAAAACAAATAACAGATGCAAAATGGATTAAGTGTGTCCAGATTTTTTCTGCCATGTAAAAATTTAGTGAACAAAAGCAAAATATTTCACAATGGGGATTTTTTTCATATTTCAGGGCATCTTTAATGTAGACTCAAATAAAATTTGGAAACCAGGCTAGAATAAACACAATAGAAGAGAAACTCAGAAGAGGGAGGTGGCAGAACTGTTGATGCTGTGATAGCTCCTCCCCTGGAGCCATGATGAGGGTCTAAAAACCAATCAAGCAGGGAGTGGTAAGTGTTCAATGCCCTAGATAGCCCTATGGAAACCTTATGTAAACTACTTTTTCTCTCTATAGTGAGCACTGCTAGAGTGTTTCTTTTTTTCACAGTATGCCATGATTTGGGTGATAAAAATAGAAATAACCATGCTAGAAAAACAGGAGACTAGGCAGGCTGATTTTTCTCATTAAATAATTGTGCGAAACAAAGATATCTAAAAAAAAAAGTAGTAATGTTGCCATAGAAAATGCCGAACTAATAGAAAGTTAAGCATGAATCATAACATGGTACAGAGTGTTTTATATTTACATTTGCAGGAGTGCATTCCAACCCTTGCAGACAAACCTAGTGTAATTTAAACTTTATTTCAGGTCCTAATCTCAGCAGTAGAAGAGGCAGCCACCAGCCCAAAGGAGGCTGCAAAATATGCCCCAGAAGCAGACAAACACAAGGGCAGCTAGCTTGGGCTGTCATGATGATGGTGTTAGCAGGTCCCAAATTAGCCACCTCACAGCAAGATCAGTTGTTTGACCACAACAAACATATCTAAGCATCTGAAAAGGCCAATGCAGCTGTGACTCAAAATCCACCAGGCTACAAAACAATCCCTCTCTCAACTAATTACTGTTTTTATGTTCTGTTCAGCTGTTGGGTTTTCATAATGGTATGTATGAGGAAAAGGGGAAAAATGGTCATCCTGAGGAGGAAGCCAATTTTGAAGTATTAAAGACTTGACACTCTATATTTTTAAGTTCAAAATGTTTGCTTCTTTGGGATTCTTTGAGTAGCAGTTCCTAGGCATGTGAGTTAGCATGTACCTTTGCCTTGTGCAGTCCTGTATTTCATTGTCTCCAGGACAAATGGTAGAACAATAATCAAGGCAAAGGCAAATAATATGCAGCTGTTCCATAGCTGTACCAGGCATAAGGATCCAAAGAATAGTTTCAATGCCATATGGTATGGCAATGCCAGAATTTCTGCATCTTCTAAGCCTTACACCAGATCTGGGCCAGTATGAAAAGGCAAGGCAGCTGGAAAATGCGTGCTCTCTTATGCTGTTAAGTTTGTTCTGAAAAACACTCAATTATCTTTTTTTCCAAAATAAGCAAAAACAACAACAACCAACCAAACAAACCAAAAAACCAAAAAGCAAACAAACATAGATATAGAAAGATATAGAGATATATAAAGAGAGCATGAATGTCTCAGGAATGATCAGTTTACAAACAGGAAGAGCAAAGAACCAGTGTCTTACATATACAGCTTTAACAAGCAGACTCCAATTCTCATAATTAATCTAGACTTGTCAGTATACTTTAATTCTTCAATAGAAGTGTGTGTCAGCTCTCTAGAAGCACACGTCCTGACTCAGTGGGTTTGAAAATTAACACTAAAGCACTCAGCTAATCTTCTTTTTCCTGTTTTTAAGAAACTTTCAATTCTGCATCTCCAGGGTATGTGACCAGCTATCTTGAAATAAACATAATTGTTAATTATTGCACTGACAGGTTGATATTTTTAATGAGTATGATATTTCATTTCCATTAGCCTCATGCACTGGGAGAGGCTATGTCTCATCTTTATTTCAGAGAACAAGGGTCATCATCCAATCACCAATACATCCCACACATAGTTAAATAAGTCCACCACAGATCTTTCTCCTATAATTATAATGCAAGGTAACTATGGTAACGATAGTTGGCAAATCTTGCCTTTTAAATGGCTTCTGTTGCACACGTTTTTATATCTTCTTCCCCCTCCCCCTTCCTACACACATTTTCTTATTTTAACAAGAAGATATGGGTAACTATTATGAGATCTATGGATTCCTGTCCTCAGCATTGCTGAAGATCATGGCTTCATCAAGACTGGCAATCGCATTTAACCCAGTCAGTTTAGGTCGCCTTCATGTTTTATGTTCTCAAGAATCCTACAATCCAAGATTCCTGTTCGCTAATACCTTTACTAGGTCAATTTATATTCTCCTTTTTCTCCAAATTCTAACATTACTGAGCTGAATCAGCTTCAAACAAGATTAAAATCATGATTTTTCATGAACCTTTGGCATTTCCATCTTAGAATTAGAATGCATAGAAATTTGCCTCCTTATAATTTATATAATTATGGCTGCTCATAGTCTGTCTGAGGTAAGAAGAACTTAAAAGAACTCATTTATATCTAAAGGGAAGACTGTGGTAAAAAGTTGCTGCACTCAAAGGTCTCTGTTGCCTGTGAGCTCACTGGCCGCATCTCCCGTCTCAACTTTTTTTCTATTGACTCACCTTTGATTTTTGGCAGATTCTGAACACATTATTCATTATAACACTGGTGATGTGATCAGAGAATAGATGGCACTACTTGCTTTTTAGAACAAAACAGTACTTTGTTCTTTTGACTAGTTTAAGATGCATTATGCTTTTTCCATCCATCAAATCACTTTATTTTAATCCTGAACTGGATGTCAAATTGTGCTTAAAAACTTTGGCTGTACAGTACTTGTAGCCAAAAGTACAAAAATTCAAGGGCAAAATCAAAGAGCTAAGGAAAAAAATTATATTCTAATTATAATATGCAATGCTATCAGTTATCAGTTGCTTGATTATTGGAAGAGTAAAGTATAAAAACATAAAAATATAAATAGAACTCCAGTGTGCAAAGAGATATGGAAAAAAAATTATGTACAGAACCTCATCTATTGAATTATCTTTATATTTAGCATTTTAAAAGGCTTAAATCACCGTGATAAAATTCCAGTGGGTTAAAAAAAATGAAATCTATGGACTAAATTCAGCTGTGATATAAATCTAGACTAATTCAACTGTAAGCAGTGGTGATGTTCCAGATTTACACCAGTGTAATTGAAACCAGAATCAGCATCATTTATTAAACTCTAGAGGCCATGTTCGTCTCTCAGTATGTTTATTTAAGTCTCATTAGCTACTGAGAGGGAACTGTATACCTAATGGCATGCAATGGATAGCAGGCATAGAAGCAGGGAAGGCAAAGGGATTTTCAGGGCTCAAGAAAGGCAGTCTGCTCCCCAGGAAAGGGACAGTTGTCCCTCACATACCCAATTACATTATTTACTGCCATGGTTTTGTTTGGAATAGAGATAAAGCTAGTATAGTGTGGTGATTTGGATTTAGCATGCTTATTTTGTTCCCAAGCAAAGTTTAAAGTCAAAGACTTCTCAGCTTCTCATGCCCTGCCAGTGAGAAGGCGGGAGAGGCACAAGAATCTGAGAGGGGACACAGCCAGGGCAGGTGACCCAAACTGGCCAGAGGGACATTCCATGGCATGTGGCATCATGCTCACCATGTACATGGGGGAAAGCTGGCTGAGGGCCTCTGCTGCTTGGGAACTGGCAGGTCAGCAGGTGGGGAATGCTTGAATTGTGCATTACTAGTTTTGTATATTACTATTATTAGTAATTTTATCAATATTATTGTCTTCTTCCTCTTCTGTCCCATTAAAGTATCTTTATCTCAATCCACAGATTTTCTCACGTTTGCCCTTCCAGTTCTCTCCACTATCCCACTGGGGAGCACAGTAAGTGAGTGGCTGTTTGGGAATCAGTTGCCAGCTGGGCTTAAACCGCAACATTTACAGAGCCACAGGAAAATAGCAATAACCACAGGCAGGGAGATTATAAAGTTAAATTGTTATATCTGCATGTCCAGGCCAGTTATGACATTAAAGTGTAGCTAAATAGTTCTAGTTTACTTTGATGGGACACTGCCAAAATGGTGCAGCCTTTTTCAGAGGATTGTGGTCTCTTCTCCAACCTATACCTCTTTTATTCAGACCTGTAGACACCTGTGTTTCAGTGCCTATGTTGAGAACAACTTCTGGGAACAGGACAAAAAATATAATATGACAGTTGCTAGATAGGCTCTGTACTCTTGGATCTTGCTGCTACAATCATGATTCTTAATAAAAGAAATAGAAATCATTTGAAATCTGAACTAGATACAAATACAGCTACGGTAAAAAGTAGCCATTTCTTCTTTTTGGAGAGAACTCAGGGAAATGTAAAATTAACAAGCCTATGTAGCTAAAGAAAGACTCAAATGTATAATGAAAAATAGTCCAGAGCAATTTCAAAGTTTCTTATTTTATGTACACAGAGACCTGAATTCCTGTATTTGTGATGTAGGTCTCCATACATTGAAAATCATTCTCTGAATTTTGTAAATATACACACATTTTATAGCACAACCTGAGCACTAAACCAGGGAGATAGAGAAGCCTTGTATACCCATTTCCTTCTTCATCCTGAGATCCTCTTGTCAGTCTGAGTTAACCTAAAGATCCCCAGATGCTGTTGCAGAAGATAGGTCAGCCTTGCTCTTTCTATTACACTAGCCAAAAGATCACTCTTATCTGAAGATCTGGAAAGCTCTGAGGACAAAGCTTTTCATTTGTTTCATATGAAACTCCATGCTTCATTGTAACAAAAATCAAAAGAAATACATGTGTCTCAGCAATGCAGTTTCCCTTCCTTGGCTTAGGTCACCTTCATCTTCCTGGTACTAGCCATTCAAGAAGACTCCCAGTTTATTTTATTCCAAGTCGATTTGCATGACCAAACTGAGGGGTTTAGTATATATATATTTTTTTTTTGAGCACATATAATTCCTTATGCACAAAAATTAAACTCAGTCACAGAAGCCAAAATGAAACCCTGCAGACCTAAATACTTTAAGGAGGGCATTTTACTTTGCTTTTTGTACAGGCATCAGAAATCAAAGCCCCAGATCTGCTATAAACCACTCATATTGGTGAAAGGTCTCAAAAATTACAAAATATAGATACATACACACACACATATATATAAAAATATATATATGTATGTCTGTATGTGTATATATTTATACCCACACACATACATAAAAAGATATTTTTAATCTTTCCTTTTCTCCACCCTCTATAAAAATTATGTTTCTGGGCAGTTAAGACTTGTTGGCCAGTGGTGGAAGAGCTGCATTTCAAATTGCCTTCTAGCAAGGCCCAATGATCAGAGAAGTTCTAGAAAGACCATCTTAATTTGCCCTGCTCAGGAAAGCCTTTGGTTCGTTCTAAGTCCTGAGCTCATTAGAAAACTCCTTTAATTTCAGTTTCTGCAACAGGTATAATTCATCTAAAATGAGAGTCTGGCCAAGCAAGAAAAATAAAGGCTTTTAAAAATACAATTCCTCTAACAAATTATTTGTCAGAGAAAAATCATTTTATAAGAGATTCAAAATCAGCATCACATTTAATCCAAGATTCTTTCTAGATTTTTAAAAGCTGATATAATATAGAATAAGGTAAAAGACTATGGATCTCTGTACAACATGTAAAAATGTCAAAGCTGGTATTTTGGTTTTGAAATAACAGCATAATATCTTAGCATAAAGCTGGTGAGTCATCCACATGCTAAACATTTGGAAAGTCCAGATGCTCTTGGCAAATTTGTTTTTAATAACAGGAAAGATTTTGTTTTCTTTAATTTTTTTTAAAGTAGAAGTAAGAATGATTTCTTTTCCTCCAGGTTCTGAACCTGGTTCACTGAGTTGGTAATTTTTTTCCTAAGGTATCCTAAGCACCTTCTACCAACACTTGAACAGAAACTGAAGTCATGCTGAAGTCTGCCTACGAAATGGATTTTTTCGCATTCACTTTGACAAGAATAGCATCAGCATCCAGATTGAACTAGAAAAAAAATAATTATTTTGCTGTTCTTTAGACAGTATTCCCACTTTATAATGGGGAGTCCTGAAGACAAAATTATTCCTGGGGAATGGATTTTTTGGTGCTACCTGCAACACTCTTGCTTCAGCAATCACTTTGATGACTTACCACACATCTTTCACATTGCCAAAATTGTAACTGGAATATTGCAGGAGTCACAGGCTTTGGAATATACTTGCCCAATTCTTGATTAGGCAATTTATCCCATTAATAACAGAGATGTACAGATAATGGATGGTGAGAAATAAGATAAACTTGTTAACCTCAGTACCTACACTGTACTTCTGTTACATTCATCATTAATTATTTCTGCCTTCATTAATTAATTACTTGAGACAGAAACATAACATCCAGTATTTCTGGTGCTTAGGCTTCATGCAGGAAGGTAGGCACAGCCTCTCAGGGCTCTGCTCAAGGCCTTCCAGGACCACCCCAAGGCTGCCATGAGTGACTCCCCTTCTGCTGCATGGCATGACACTATATCATGTTGCATGGCTGGTGTGTGCCTGGCATCGCCAGAAAGACAAATAGATTTGGAACTTAAACATTTTCCTATTGCATTTATCATGGAAAGCTTGTTGTCTCTATGGTAAACTATTTCTTAGATTACAAGAGAGTAGAGAATTATCAAGGAAGGAGGTACCTTCTCAGTGGCATGTGCACAGGACACAAGTTGTCTAGATTAAGGAGATATACTGGGTTGTAAATCAGGCATGTTTTTCACTCACTGATAACCAAGCCTTTATTAACATTAACTTTTAAAATGGATGCCTTGCAACCATAGGTCCAAGAAGTGCTTCAAATGATATGTCAGGATATACAGCCATTTCATGCTGTTGGAGAATTAACATACAACACATGAAGAGTTTCTCCAATCCATTTTGGGGGAAAAAAAAGACAAAGCACAAGTCTTTCAAATAACCTCTAGATTTTCTCAGATCCTAACAACTATTTTGATTAATACTCCAGGACTTAACTCAACCACTATTTATTAAGAAGTCAAGCCAGTATTTTCTACTAATGGTAGCTGAGTTAACTACTTTCAGAAGTTCATCATCATTCACCTTTTGCATTACCAAATTAGAAGAGAGTGTCATTTTTATACAGTGTCATTAGACTCAGCATCTTCAAATGCCAAAGATGAAAATGAAACCTTATCTACCAGAATACACTGTAAATTATATCAGTATCTCTCCCATACCCTTAGGACACAAATAGAGGGAATTGTTTTCCCTGTTAAGTATGAAACACAGTAAAGGTTAAATTGGTTAGTGGCTTGAGGTGACACATTTTTCAGATGTTCTGGATGAGATCGTCCCTGAAATTCTATTCTAGAGGTCAAAGTCCCTTTTTTCCTTATGGTAAATAGGTAGTGACTAACTGAAGAGCAAGGATAACACTCAAGTTTATTAGGTGTTCCACAACTACTTGGAAAATGTTTACATCTTTACTTTAAGTGAGTTTGATGGTGGCTGAAGCCGGTGATCAAGCAGAGGATCTGGTTATGCAGAGTGCACTGTGGAACAGCACTGACTGGAACATAAGTGATCGCTTGTGATTCTAGCAGAGGAACTGCAGTCATCATTTAGTCAATGATGTTTATTATTAACTGTGAAGAATGAGCTTTAGGCAGCAGAGTGGGAAATCACTCTGGGTGCAGTGGAAGTAAATGAGGATTTTTGTCCACTCTAGATAGGTTCTTAGCTGTTTCAGTTAGATATTAATTTTTATCCTGAATAGAATAAATTATATTAAATTAATTCTGGCTTCCTATAAATATAGCTGCTGTGCAGTTCTTTTCTTTTCCTTCACCAACCATTTATTGCTCACAAACCTACCAGCAAAATAGAATTGATATAGTATAACAATTATGAAACAGTAAAATGGGAAAAAAATTCCTTAATTATACTGTTAAGATAAGGAAACACAAGGTGATCTCTGCTTTGGTGACACTGTCAGCAATTTACTACAGCATAAATAAGTTTTGGGAAGGTACCTTTGTTTTTTGCATCTTTCTTAAGCCATATACTATTTGCATCTAGTCCACTTAAGTGCAATCCATGAGTGGGGAACCTCCAGATCACTCCAGAAGGTAAAAGCAAACCAACAAAGATGATGCACATTTTCCTTGAGCCTCTGTCCTTAGGAAGCATGAAAGTCAACTTGTGCCTGTGCCTCATTCAGAATCATTTTTCTTTTATGCTCCATTGTACTCTGAACAATTTCAGTTATAATGTGATACATTTTCTCAAAGTCAAGGGGACATAAAACAGTACGTGTGTTTCTTAACAGATAAATCCTGTCCACTATAATGTCATATTAACATTTTGGTTATCTACCCAAAGTTCAGGGACCTGTTTAAACTTAAATGATCTACATAACAAGATATTAATCGGTGAAGAAGAGATACCACGATCTAATATCATTCCAATGATTTTATGTTATTGCAGCTTTATTGCAAGAAATATTTTAACTGCAGAGGTTATGCTCTCAGCTAAAATTTTGTATAAAAGTTTTCCTGTTTATGTTTCAAACATTATCAATAAATAAATATTATAAACAATATAATTCATTTTGCAACAAAAGTGATTGATAGCATTATAGCTTCACAATTACTAAGCTGCCATGGTGGTAGGTATTCTACAGCTATAAAAAACCCACAGAAATGTAAAAAATTATAAGATTCAGCCTCAGTATTTCTCAATTATTCATCAAAAAACCAAAGCTACTTCCACTTCAGGTTTATGTAAAGAAATACTGCCCTAATGGAGTCACAGAGTTTGCTGTGGAGCACTTAAGTATACCTTAAATCAGATGGCTTCTCTAAGTTGCACCCAAAATCATATGAGTTCTCACGCTGGCATGTGATTCTCTCACAAAAGAACAAAGATGGATATTTATACAAAACTTGGGAATTACTTAAGGTCTACAGTCTCAGGACTTAACAAATCTCAGTCATTATACCAAGCACATGATCTGAATAAAAATATATCAGATGTTTCCTAAGCACGTGGTTGACAGGCACCATCTGGGAAGTGGGCTTGCCCATGTTCCCATTAGTTTCCATGGGCGTTTTGTCCCTTGGTTTCAGCTGCAGCAGGGGGAGAGCCTGGTCCAACAAGTGTGAGGAGCACAGCAGAGCCTGTGTCCTTGGGACACTTGTTGATGCTGCCTGGAGTTATGTCTGAAGCTGAAGCTGAGGTTTCCCAGCCCCTGTGGCTGCTGAGGAAGGGCACAGAGAAGTGGTGGTGGTAAGCCATGGCCGCCTCAGGCAGACACGCCTCGCTTCACACAGCACACAAGATTTCAGCGTGATCGGCACTGTTCCATTTATGCACCACAAAGCCAAGGTCTCCATCCCACTCCAACACCCTGTGCCACTGCTGCTCAGTCTGGTCTGTGGCTGCTGACCAGCTGCAGGCATCACGGAGCAGAAGCAGACATGCTGACCTGTTCAGTAGATGCACACCTATGAAATTCAGCAAGGTCAAGCGCAAGCTCTGCATGTGAGTTGGAGCAATCCCAAACATAAATACAGGCTGGGCAGAGAATGGATTGAGAGCAGCCCTGAAGAGAAGGACTTGTGGATGTTGGTGCATTGATGAGAAGCTCAGCATGAGCTGTCAATGTGCACTGGCAGCCCAGAAAGCCAACCATGTCCTGGCCTGGCAGTAAAAGAAGTGTGACCAGGAGGTTGAGGGAGGAGTCTTTCCCCTTCTACTTTGCTCCCATGAGTACCTGCTTGGAGTACTGCATCCAGCTCTGGTGGCAGAAAGTTGACATCTTTCCAACATAAAAAAGATGTCAACCTGTTGGAGCAAGTCCAGAGGAGGGCCATGAAGATAATCAGAGGGCTGAAGAACCTCTTCTATGAAAACAGGTTGAGAAAGTTGGGGTTCCAACTCCTGGAACAGGGGTTATTTGGTCTGGAAAGGAAAAGGCTCCAAGACAACCTCACAGCAGCATTACAGCACCTGAAGGGGACCTACTAGGAGGCCAGAGAAGGAGATTTGACAAGAGCATGTAGCAACAAGACAAAGGGAAATGGATTTACACTGAAAGGGGGCAGGTTTAGATTAGATATTTGGAAGAAATTCTCAACTGTGAGGGTGGTAAGGCACTGGAACGTGTAGCACAGAGAAATTTTGGATGCCCCATCCCTGGAAGCCAAGTTGAGTGGGGCTTTGAGCAATCTGGGCTCGTGGTCAGCATTCCTGCCCATGGCAGAGCGATTGGAACTAGGTGATCCTTGAGGTCCCTTCCAACCCAAACCATCCTATGATTCTATGCCTGGACACCTGCCTAGAGTGTCTGGCAGGCAGCTGTGTGGATGCCACTTTACCTGTGGCTGCCCATTTATTATAGCTGAGGTTTTCCATACCACTGAGGCAGAACCAATTTTTTTTTTCAGGATGTACCAGTCTGCCAAGAACCATGGATGCAAACTCTTGAAATGTGCCTTGAAATGCCAGCTTTCACTCCATCCGTCAAAACTGTATATATAAACAAATTCATGTTTGTTCAAGATGTATAGCTGCAGTAAGCAGAACTTGCTCAATTTGCCAGGAAACAGCTCAAAGCAATGAGAGCAAATGTGACAAAATATGTTTGGCATGAAGAGCAATGTCAAAGACTAGAGACCCTGTAGCATACCTACTCTTTTTTTCTCAAAGTGATTGTAAACCACTTTGCCTTGTTTTATAAATTCATTCAAGTACGAGAAATGTTTTTTCTTTCCAGAGACAATGCTGTTGAACATATAGCTATTTAGCATGTTTTTGCCTTCAGTATGATTTCTGAGAAATGTTGCTTTAAATATGAAGCCTATACCAAAAAGACAGCCATTTGTATAGGCAGCTTCTTCTCCTCTCTATCTTTTAAAGAATTGCCTGTTGAAAATACATTAGGCCTCTATTTGCTTGCACCTTGAGTACTTAATCATAAAAGAAGCTCAGGTTTTATTGGACAGCTTCATGGAGGAAATATGTTGGCACAACAGAGGCAGAAGGCAATACCAGGAGAGGGACAGCTTTCATAGAATTTTAAGAGAACTGAAACAGATGCAGTGAATATCAGATATTTCCACTGGCAGGTTCATTTCCAGCTTTTTTAGCTCAGGTTATTAAAAGCCCTTCTGAAGCTGAATTTTCTCAGTTTCTTATCTGCCCTTCTACTCTCCTTTCTTGGTGTCATACAATTGTGATGTCTGGTGAGGGGATGTTTGGCCTATAGGCTGTTCTGACACATCTGACTGGAAAGAGTCAAGGCACATGAGCCAGGCAGCAGCCACATTACTCCTCAACCTCATCTGAGTTTTACTAGAGGTAAAGAAGAAAACTAGAAGGCAGAGCAAACAGAACTTCTGCCCATCTACAGTTGTCTGCATGTCACGTCGCTTCAAGCCTGAAGCAGGAGAAAAGAAGCTTATATGAACCTTTCTGGGTTTGGGTCCTTTCTTAAGGATGCTGAAGTAGGTACCACCATGGTCCACAGGAGCTGATCTCTTCAGCAAGGGAGATTCCTCAGGAGATTGACAGCAGTGATTCATGCCAGCACATTTTTCATTCACAACATGTGCTATCTTCACAATACACACATGTGCACCTCATGCTTCACTGGCTTAAATAATTTTTATCTTTTTTACCATTTGGCAGTAATATACAATGTCTACCCTCTGAAGTCCCTGTAGGGCTGGAAGAAAATCTAGCCGAATGGCAAACTCCGTGGGCAGCAAACAAGCATTTACAGTGCAAAGGAGGTTTCTAGAAGGCTGCCAGCAAAATAACACTGAAGCTTCTTCCTCTGCATGTGCTTAGATTTGCTTCCCACAAGGCAGTACAAGCAGTGGTGGAGTGGGCTGGATTAAGAATGAGCAACAGTGAGTCACTAATCATTGTCAATTCACTGATAATCACCAGAGCACCACTCCACAATGACAACCTGGTATTGCCATTGATGTCTTGCTGTTGTTGAGGGGATCCTTCACAGGATTGCATGCAGCTTTACTGCAAAAATCAGGTAGCTGCAAAGTAAGATTAAAAAAAAAAAAAAGGCACTTTTCCTAGCCAAATACAATTCAATTATAATGAGTTCACTTTGTGTGCCATTGCTAAAGGAAAGAACAGTCTGCAATGTGACACATGCTGTATCTATCCTATTTCACAGCCTAAGATTTCTGGTTAATCTTCCCTTCTGATTTTTTTTTGCTGTTGTTTACTCTGGTTTTGCAGTAAGTGCATGATGAATATACCCCCAATTAAGTGCTCTTTAACTGCCCCACAAAAATTAGCCACTCTTTTAAAAACATTTTCCTGGGATCCTAGCTTTTATCCATTCTGAATTTAACATAAACTCCAGTCTCTCTGATGTCATCTACTAAACAGTGTCAGACTGGGGCAATGCTTTAGTGAGAAACTTCCAAGAAAAATCTAAGTGCTGCAGTGACTCATTCTCTTCCCTCTGACTCAGTACTAGATTGCTCTCCTAAGATGCTCTCCTGGAGGTGTTATCTTTCAGATGAGATAAAAAACTCTGTTCTGACCACATACAGGAGTTTTTTTAACAGGGGGAGGAGATGGATGCTGCGTTTTGCTGTATATCCCCCATACCCCAACGGAAATTAACTCAGAAAGTGTCTGGAGTGGATAGGACACTCTCACCCCAGATGTTTGTTTCCACTCCCCCGTTGGAGGGTTAGGGGACAGAGAGATAGCTCACATACTGCTTAATCTCCTTCAGCCAGAGGCAATTTTAAAAAACAAGAGTAGGTGATTGTTAGCTATTCCAGCTTCCTTCGGGTGAGTCAGATAGGGAGAGAATTCGCAAGTCCTCCCACAAAGGGAGACCGGGGCAGGATGACCCCCAGTGCACCGATAATGGTGCAGAACAGTGATGTGAGAGATATGGGGATGAATGTCCCTCTGAAGCCTCCTAGGTGTACCCCAGAGGAGAGTTTCTATTTCTATTGGCTTTGATTTCTTTGTGATAGTACCTCACAACACTCACATAATTTCTTTCCACAGGCAAACTGTGAGTGAGGAGTTGCCTGATCAGCTAAATCACAGTAACTAAATAGATTTTATTTTTGCCCTCCCAACCCATATACCTTTCGTCCTTACCAATTCTAATTTGCATTTCACCCAAGCCTTCACAAAGTATCTTTGCTACAAGCTTAAGGCTTCCAGACCAGATCTAATGGGCCAGATCACAAAACATCAATGAGCTGTTGTTCAATGAAGCTTTCCATTCCATGGTCCCAGATATTTTCCTTAAAAAAAAAAAAAAAAACCAAAAACTTTTCTCCTCCACCATCCCAGAGAAACCGAATAAACTCCACCCCTCAGAGTTATGGAAAAAAACCTCATAGTCCTTTTAGAAGTCAGCTGATAAACTGATACCTTTAATTGCTGCTAATAGGCTGAAAAAAAACCACTCTGAAAATGGAATGAGCTATTTGAGCCGTGACAATAGGTGATGATGATGACAATATCTTGACTTTTCAGTCTGTTTGCTAATCACTGTACATCCATGTGGGGAAAAAAAAAAAAACAAATAAAAACCAAAATCTCACGGGTGTCTACAGGTTCTAGGCCTTCCCAGAATTTTTCTGCTTGGGCAAGCATTACTATTTTCCTATACTGCCCTAAAATTTTGCCCAGGGCAGCAATGCAAGAGATGAGCCTGGTTCATGGGTGCTGCAGCACTCTAGAAAATGGAACAATACTGATGAATCCCCTTCCCCATCAGTGCTTCAGGGATCAATCTCTGCCCTTCTGAAAAGCAGCCAGAGTATCTATTCACCCTACTGCGTGTGACTCCTCAAACAGGCAGAAAAGAAAGAACAAGCAGAGTTTGGCAGGGTAACCCTGCCATTTGCACCTCTCTCAGCTCAAGCTTAGTAACTACGAATGCTGCAGTTCTGCAATGAGTAATGAAGACTGTGCTGTACTCGATGATTCATTTCTTAAGTCTGCCTGCAGCTTTGAAGTCTTTCATTAACTGTGTGATATGCATTCAACAGATTAGCTAAATGATCTAAGTATTATATAATTAATCAGCAGAGTGTAGGATACCCCATCTGACATTTAGTTGGGAGCATTGATGTGCTTGTATTTTATGGCCTTGTACAGGCAACTCAAAGCAAATATTCGCTAAGTGAATGAAATACCTTGCCTAATTAAAACAGCCCTGGTAGGACTCCTAACGTATCACATTGCATCAGTCTGATGTCAAGCACAAGGCTAATGTGATGTAATGGTATGCCACAGAACACCTTAGGTACAAAATAATTAATTGTATCCAAGGCAAATAATAGGAAGACTTTCAGATAAATACAGCTACACTGTGTGGGTAGGCAGAGCCCTTTTCCAGTTCTGCATTAAAGCAAGCTACTAGCAGCTTCACTGGTCTCCAAGGAGCCTGGGGGAAAAGTGTTTCTCTCATCTGCCTCCAGTTTTTCTAAGTACAATTTTATGAATAATGGCCTTTTAGGTTTCATGAAAAAGATTGGTTCAGACTGGCTCAGAACACAAATATGTTTATGTCCTTGTTTGTGGAATCTGTTTTCTTTGAATAAAAAAATGTCTTTAAAATAAAAAAATTTGCAAAATGTAAAGATTACAGACTATAAAACTAGACATAATTCTTTAACTATTTAAACAAGTATTTTTGGCTCTTCTGTCACCTCTGAGACTCTTCTGTGAATTTGACCTATAATTTAATTCCCACAAACATTCCCATAGTGGCTTTTTGGTCATAGACATACAAAATAGTAATAATTTCACTCCTGCATTGGTTTTGTGAGACTTAACATGACCTCTAAAAAATTATAGAGTCCTTAATATTCACTATTATAGTAGATTCAGGCATCTTTGTGAGAGTGAAAGAGAGATTGAGGAAGAGAGAACCATGAAGGATTTACTCTTCATAAGGAGCAAGTGGCAGTCAGGAATTAACTGTTCCCATAACCCTCAAGCCACATCCCTCCTCCTGAGATTAGTTATTGAAATGACAAGAAGGTCTTTAAATAGAATTAAGTTTCTAAGGGAAGCAAATTCCTTCACAATATTTTGTTGCCTTCATTCCTAAGGGAGGCAGATGCCTGCTTGTGCTATCTTCTACTAATTGCTGCTTATCACAGTCTTTCAAGTAAGTGGCAAATAAAACCTGCAGCTGGACAGATGAACCAGGAAAGAGGACTTATCCCTGAGAACAGCTGGTCTGGAAGCAGGTGCTCCTCTTCTTGTCTCAGGTCAAAGCTAGTCTCATGTCAGGGACACCAGGAGCAGCAGTCAGCAGAGGTGTCAGAAAGGCCAGGGGCTCAGAGCTGGATTCCCTGTGCCAGAGGGCTGGAGACCAGGCTGCCTGCTGCAGCCGAGGGAGGTGTCAGAGCACGGGGTGAGAGCTGTGAGGATTAAGCCAAGTCCTCTAAATTTTCCAGCTTTGCCCTGTTCCTTCTTGTGCTGCAGACCCTGCTCTGACTGTCCTTCCCACTGCACAGAAATTTTCATTTTGCCTCGAACTCAGAAGCTGTAACTCAGCTCTGGTCCAAGCCTGGCATGCACAGAAGGAGAAATTTATACATTGTGAGGTCTTTCAGACTGTGCATTTTCTTCAATCCTTACAGATCTGACACTGAAGAAAAGGACTGAGTTGACAAAATACAAATATCTATAATGCAAACCTCCCCATCTGAGCTTGTAGGCTAAACAGCCTTTAGAGCTAAGAGGGAGAAACAGGCACTCAGAGGGTGCAATCTCTCTCATCTGAAAGGAAATGGCTAAGATAGGGCACTTCTTTCCATTGACTATAAAAGGACTAGCATAATTTGGTCAAAGGAGATATCTACAGTGTGAGTGTTTACAGTTAGGTGAGATGTCTCATATCTCCATCTAATAAAGAAAGATAGCAGAATATCATTGATTTGAGTGGCAAAAATCATCCATACTTCCATTCCCTTTCCATGTGAATGAGTACCCTAGCATTTCAAATTTATGTGTTTCTTTAATGGTACTGCCCAGGTAAAAGCTTTCCACTAAATATTTTCAGTCAGGAGAACAGTAGCAACCACTGGCATGAACACAAAGCAACCAAAATCATCTCACAACCCACATAAAACCCTAACAAAAGACTGTTATTTTGGTATGAAAGTAGTGTCCCATGTAAAGACAGAAAAGTAGATGCTAACAAGAATGAAAAGAAAAAAACAAACAAAACAAAGCAAAAAACACTTTATGCCACCATAAAGTTATATTGCAAATTTGCAGTATTCTTTTTTTTAACTATTCCTTCATGTGGTATATTATCTTAAGCATTAATCAAATTGCTTGATATGCTTCTTTTATCATATCTGTCTTCAGTTCTGCAAGGGCACGATTTGCCACATTAGAATAGTACTTTTTTGCTTAGTTTCATGATAATATTTAACTGTTGTTAAAAAGGTACATTTTGCATGGAAAAGAAGTGGGTGAAAATGAAATAGCAGGATTGCACTGAAAGCATTGTTCATAATGAGTATTCTGGTCTCTCTTTGCTTTGTTTGTGTTGGTAGGACCTAGGAAAGACAATCTGTCATTAAGAACAGGCACACTTTTACAATACTGCTCTTAATTGAAACGCCTTCTTGTTGTGGCAATGCCCGAGGACAAACCAAGATTTAGCCCCCCGTTATTTGTTCAGCACTTAGCTGCAAACAGTGCTCAGAGTATACAGTCCAAGTAGACAATACAAAGGAAAGGAAAAGCATGAGGTATGTGAGCAGAGCTAGCAGCAATAGCAACATCAGGTCAGGTGGTTTTCTGGGTTTTTTTGTTTGCTCGATTGGGTTTCTTGTTGGGGGGGGAGGGGGTTGGTTTGGGGTTTTTTGGTGGGGTTTGTGGATTTTTTGTTTCTTTGTCTTTTTTGTTTTGTTTTGTTTGTGGTTTTGGTTTTTGGGCTTTTTTTCTTCTGTAATGATTTTTCTGCTATTTTTTCTGTTGTAATGATAAACAAAGTGAAAATTTGTTCAAGAACTAAAGAGACCGAGGAAATGTGGCAGGTCAAGAAGGCAAAAGTAAGGACTGCAAGGATAATAATGGGGGAAGTTTGGATCATAACATCATTCAGCACAGGGCACAGCAGGACAAGGTCTCAGCAAGCCTTCAGCTTCCTTCTTCAATTGCTCCCAGTGCACATTGCTGGCATCTAGAGTACTCTGCCTTCACATTTCCATCAGAGGCTTTACTGGCAGGGGGACCCAAATGCCGCCGGTGGTGAAGGAAGAGATGGACTTGAACTGTGCATCCTTTCCACATCGAATGGAGTGTCTGCTGCTTTAATTGTTTCTGAGCAACTCCAGCAGGTTAAACATGCCTATTTAACCAGGTGCCCGTTGGCAGGTTCGAGTACTTGAGCAAGCATAAATTAGCATAGCCTTACTGACATTAACAAGATGGGACTGATTTACAGTCACCAAGGAGCCTCAGCTTTGTATCCAAGTAGCCAGTAACATTCCTGAACCTTTCCATAGGAAAAGAAGGCTTGTCTGCAGGAACTCCTTCAGACAGCATTTGTTAGGAAAGAATTGTTTTGAATGTTAAAAAGTCTAATTTGTTGTTCAGAGCTGCAGGGAAGAGTGATTAAGCAAGGAGATGTACAGCAATTTTTATCCTCGTTGTTCTGTTGGCTCACTTTGTATGAAATACGTAGGTGAGGGGTTACAATATCTTCATTGTCATGTGGGTTTGAATTAAAGATATTTCAAATTTTATCTGAATGTATGGTGCTTTTTTCATAATTTCTGTGAACACTCTAAAAACAATAGCAATTTCTGTCCTCCACTCACCCTCTCACCCTCCATTTAGCACAAAGAAGAGCTGCAGCATGTCTCTGCCTGTGTGTGTATTCCAACAGATGAAGTGTAATAACAGGTCAGTTGCACAGCAGATCTGCTATTGCCAGGATAAATGCAATGATTTCAGACCCACTGGATGGAGAGGCTCAAGGAGCAGGCAGCCATCTATTGGTACCACACAGGGGGACTTGTACAAGCACCCCTGTGCTCACCTGCAGCAGCTGCCCAATCTGGACTAGGAAGCAATGTCTCTGGAAGGAGACAAATGCTATCAGACAAGGATTCCCTTCCTGAGTTTTGCACAGATATGTGGGTGTTTAATTCTGAATTATCATAAAAACAAAGGAAGAATAAGGCTTCCTAGAATTATGGACAAGGCTATTAGCTTATTGTTTCCACTAACACTAGCGGACAACGTGCAAACAGTGGTCTTTGTTCTTTCATAGCAGCAAAATCAAATATTCAGAGAAGTCCCATATAGATATTACATTTCATAAACAATCATGGCAACTTATTAAAAAAAGACACCTAATCCATTACTGTTGGTACTGCTTACCAAATAAAAAGCAACATGTGGAGACATTAAGGATTAAAACCTCAAACACTGAAGGAGTTAGAAGGCAGAATGGTGATCCCTGAGAGTGGATTGCAAAGAAAGAGGCTGGGTGAGCATGAACCATGTGTTCTACTCATGCTCAGGAGTTTGTGTGGGTGTGTATGCCACTTAGTAGTTTGCAAGTCACAGAGATAAGCTAAAGCCAGGACATTTTAGGATCTATTGCTATTATTGTGTCATTGTTATTTATTTGAAAGTCACAGCAGGTTCCTATCTCTTTGTAAATTAGTAGTTAGCATCTGAAAAGCTCTTCAACTCTGAGTCTGAGGTCTGTATGATTCTGAAGAGACAGGAACGGGATGGACACTGACAGACTCTGATTCCTCTTTATTCATTCCTGGGAGATAATGGGTTCCTGCAGTTATGGATAGGAGGGGTGAGCATTAAATTTAGGGCAGCCACGGTGTGTGTCAGAGTCCACCTTGTGCCTCTGTACTGCCAGTTATCAGTCTAGCCCATAATCATTTGGCTCTTTTATCACAGCAGACACGAGTTCCTCTCACTTTGGAGTCCATTCAAGTTATCTAAGGCTGCTTGGTGCTAGGGATGCACATGTGCTTCTTGGTCTCACACTGCTCCAATTCTATCTCGGGTACTTGGAGGCACATTTCATATGTGAGCACAGAACGGATCAGAGCAGCCCTGCAACTGCAGCACAGAGTTCTGTGCTTCACACATACCTCAAGCACATCGCTGCTCACAGGGCTTGGCAGGCAGCTGCTCCTTCCACGGCAGCCCCCCGTCACGCAGCTGCCTTCGCTCCTGGCATCTGCCATCCACAACTTTCTTACCTCACTTGGGTGAGCTTGGCCAGTCGCTGCAGAGCCTTAGCCAAGACTGCTGCTTGAGAAAAGGCATTCATGTTAAGAGGATATTCATGCAGGAAGAAGTGGAATTCTGTTACCAGACCTTCACCATTAAACAAGTTCTATGCAAACATGGCATTTCATGACCTGTAACAAAATAGCTGCATAAGTATTTTGTTTTGCCATCAGTAGCCTAAAGTAGTGTTGGAAAGCTCATTCAGTTCACTGGATAGTTTTGCAAAGTACTCCCTTACTGATTTACTCACAAAAGAAAAGGAGAGTTTCCTTTTAACTTCCATCCCTTTAACCCTTCCCACTTTTTCTGTAATGATAAACATTTTGTACATATATAAAACATATAATTTCTTGCTTCCTACATATAGAATAAATTATTCTTGTATGTTTGTACTTCCTAAGGGACATTTTTACATATTTTAAGACACTTCTGTAATTGAGACTCCTGAATCACACAGAATTTATTTCCCGAGACCTGTAAATGGACAGTCAGTACTCACTTGACTGCATCTAGAATGTCATGTGTTTGTGATTTCTTGCTTCAGCCTCTGCATTATTTGCAATTTGTACAGCCCAAACATAACTGTGTACCCATACCTTTGAAATTAAAGAGGGAACTGTATTTAAGATGGCCACTATTTATCTGATTGGGACAAACCATGGAAACTTGTTTTCTGTATATATCAACATTCTCCAGTAGACTGATAATATTATACAGCAACAACAAACTGGCAAGTAGCAGCAAAGAAGAAGATTGACAATTTATATCAGCCCACAACATTTTGCTTCATCAGAGGATCCTTGACTACACAGTCCTGAGTGATATATTTTGAATAATCATTTTGTCCACCTGCTCATCACCTTTTTTTAAGGTGTCCATTTGAGAGGAAAATAGGTTTCAGTGACCTGGAACATTATAAGGAGAGTTCTCAGCTATCACTTTGCTAATAGCAAAGGGAAAGATTTTATCTCCCAAGCGATCCCAGGCCATCCCAGGCAGGAGCAGTGTGATTACAGTTCAGACAATTCCATGACATTATCAACAATGATGTCTCTGTATCTAGAAGGCCTTCCCTATGTGAAGAGATCTACCACAATGAGGTGTTAATCCATGATCTTCCCTACCCTACACATCCATCTTGTCTGGAAGAGTGTTAGGGCTACTTGTACTCCATGTGAGAATCCCAAAAGTAGTTTTCTACTACCTCTTTCAGTACAGAAAAATTTTAGCAACACGTGGTTAGTCCTTGGTTATTGCTACTCCAAGTGTTTGATGCCTGTGCACAAAGTCTAGTTTAGAATACAGGATAAAATTTCAGTAAGGCTAGTAAATGTCTAAAATCTACTTTACTGCCAGCTTTCAGTGTCACAGGTTGTCATTTAGTCATAGTGAGGACTAGGAAATACCTTGTTGCCAACACTGAGTTTGATTTGTTCATTCATTTTATAGCAATGCCCATCTTTTGTAATAAGCTGCACGGCATTTCAAACTGACAAAGCCAGCAAAGATCTCTCAGCTAATGAAGGAAGAGAAACATGGTTTAGAAAGGAGCTTAGCCTGGATAAAGTTTAGGGAAGTTTTAACCTTCTATATCTACCATACTCCTTAATGCTTAGCTTATCTTTTGACTTAATTACAAATGGATCCATTATCTACAGATTTTAGCTCCCAGACTTACTGTCAGGGATTGAAGTTTTGGTTTGCAGACACTGAGGCAAAAGAAAGGCATATTAATAATTTTGGCTTTCAAAGTGTGTGCTTTATCAGAAATATAATACTGTCATCACATGAATCCATGAAAATAAGATTCCCAAGATTTCACTCAATTTCCCTGGATTTCTTCAGTAGGCTCTTAGTGGCCTAGAATCCAAGTCTGATTTACATACATTGTAGTAGAATGAAGATACATTTAATTCCAATAAAATTGTAAAAGACATGTTTCTAAGTCCAGGATCCATCTGACATCCATCCTTGACTATAAGTCTCATGTATGCACCAGGTACTAAAGCATTGGTGCACCATTGGTCTTATCTTGGAAGGAAAAGTGGGTGAGTCAGTTTGTAGACCTTCACAGGCAGTTTTTGGACCATTCCTCATGAAAGAACACCAAGTAACACTATCTAATCTTCAAATGGTACAAGAAAATTCTTCCAAATGCTCAGTGTTGGTTAGATGGCTCCTTCCTTTTAGCTGTACTTAAACATTATTTGTGGAATAAGACCTCAAAAGGTAGGTGTCTATTCATTAGTCACTCTAGATCAGAACAGATGTTGAAATCCTGACATATCGAACATATTGAACATATTATTAACATTCAATAAATGCAACATTAAATACATTCCATTCCATATTTATAGAAAGGGACAATCACACAGATCTCTTTTGTAAAATGCTTTGAGAACAACTTTGTGTAAGCATCATGTCTGTGTAACAGGTAACCATATGAAATAAAATAAATTATTCTTTTCATTAGACAACTACATTGAAAAACTTGACAAACCACGTGTTGATTACATGTTGATTATTTGTTGCCCAGTAGTGCTTACTCTTTGTCAAGGACTTTTCAGTTTCCCATGCCCTGACAGTGAGCAGGTGCATAAGATGGCAGGAGAGAGCATGGCCAGGGCAGCTGGCCTGAACTAGCCAGAGAACATCGCACTCAGCATACAAACTGCAGGAAGCTGGCAGGAGGGGCTGATCACTGCTCAGGGACTGCCTGGGTATCAGTCAGCAGGCAGTGACACATTGTACTGAGCATTCGTATTTCCTGGGTTTTATTCCTCTCTTTTTGTTATCTCCCTTTTCCTTACTACTATTACTAGTATTAATATCATTATTTTTGTTGTTATTATCATTATTATCAGTATTAGTGTTATTTATATATATATATACTATTTTATGTAAATTTTTAAGTTGTTCTCAACTGACAGATTTTACCTTTTCCCAATTCTCCTCCCCATCCCACTGTGAGGTAGGGGTGTGAGCCAATAGCTGTGCAGTACTTAGTTTCCAGCTGGAGTTGAGCCATGACACCACATTTTATTAATATTATTATAAGAAATACATACTTTTGCTGCAAAAATAATTTCTTTCATGATATCTGTCATCTCAAAAAGCACAGGGCTATTTAAATCATCTAATCATCTTGTCATACTTTTCCTACTGAAGCATTAGTAGCTTGATCAAGGGTTTGAATGCAGCTGAGACCTTCAGCCTTGATTTAATCTGACTCCCTGCTGACACTGAATGGAAACACATAAATCTTATTAGGCTTAGAGTGATTTCCTTCAATCATGAATTTAATAAAGCAGGTTGGTTTCTTTTAGTGTGCCAAAAACTGTAAAGTTCCAAAAGCTAAGTACCTTTCTATTAAGTAAACAGAAAGTCAGTATGAAGGAGTATATATAAAAGTGCAGTATACAGCACCAAGACCAGAACTTGAGGCATCATTTGCAAAACTCTGAACCTACTATGAAGTTAACTTCTTGAAGGGCAATACTTGTGTATTGGCAATGATATCCTGTTATCAAATCTGGAAAGATGTTCATTTTTATTAACTGTGCAAAATTAGGTTAACATTAAAATATAATCTAACCTATACAATTGTGTGCACCATTAGAACAGGCACACAAATGTTTCATACTCATCTGTAATGTAGCAAATAGCAGGACAAATTGTGCATTCAGTGATCCCAGTTCACTCTGGTATAGTGTGGGTCAAGTTTTCCCTGATATCAATGCCTGTGTAACTTAAGAGGTCATGTAAAGGCACAAGATGCTGGCTTGACTGAATCTAAAATTTTTTATGGAAAACAGAAGCCAACTTTCTCACAAATACAGAAGTGAGGAGATAGAGAAATCATGTGTAATATCTTTTCCCCTTTAATCTCAGCAGGCAGCTGCCATTCATGTATTTGTAACAACTATACCAGGTGACAAGAGACTGATGCCTTTCTGCTGCTTGGGCTGTTACTATAAATGGTTCTGTATCTGAACTATTAACTGGAACAGTTAAAGTTAACCTAAAAATCCTTACAATTAATTATTAGAGGACTCATTTAAACCTCAGGTGAACTTCATAAGCCCCAGTGAAATCAGATGAAGTGGTGTGTGTGTGTCCCAGAGGAAAGCTGTATCCTTAGCTAAGTACTGCTTTTATTTTCCAGAAGAGCAGACCTACTGACAGCCAGAAGGAACAAATTCTTCACAGTTCATGACCTCAGAAAAAATGTCTGATAGATTTACCATTAAAACTTCTGACCTATTTGAATGGATGCTTTAGCAGAAGTTTTATCAAATCTGACATAAATGCCCTGAGCAGTTTTCTTCATCATGAGTTGCTGGAGCCACTGTAGATCTAAATGGGTGAATCCTATGATGTCTAGTCAGATTAGAAGATTGCTTCCATATTCTGGCTGCATCAAAAGCAGCCAGCAGGTCTAGGAAGGTGATTATGCCCCTCTATTCTGCCCTTCTGAGACCGCACTTGGGCTGTTGCAACCAGCTCTGGGGAGCTAAGCCCAGGAAAGCAGTGGATCTATTGGATTCACAAAAATGATCAGAGAGATGGAGCACCTCTCCCACGTCTGATAGAGCTTGGGTTGCTCAGCCTGGGGATGAGGAGATTCCAGGGAGACCTCATTGCAGCCTGTCAATACTCAAAGGGGGCACAGAAGAAGAATGGGTGCAGACATTTTAGTAGGGTCTGTAGCAATAGGACAAGGGATAATGGTTTTAAACTGAAGGAGGGTTGATGCAGACTAGATATCAGGAAGAAATTTTATTTTATGAGGGAGGTGAAACACTGGAACAGGTTGCCCAGAGAGGTAGATCTATCCTAAACTTTTTTCCCATCAAATATCTTAGAAGATATGTTTACTAGAAACATATGTAAAACCAGGACTGCATAAATATGAGAACAGATATTTGTGAGTGCTGAAAGCTTGAATTCAATAGAGAGTGCATTACAGGCATTCAAAATGACCATATATATTACATTGGAACATGACTTTTAAAACCTTGCATACAGTATGTATAAAAGCATGACTCCATTGTTAAAATGGAGGTACTATGCTATTGATGACCAGTTACTGTCATCAGTTACTTGTTATTTTTAATGGCATTTTCAGTGAAAGGAAGGGGCACATATTGCAGAAGCTATCTACAAGTTGAGTAGGACCTGATGAAAAATGTTAGCTAAAAAAATCAATAGAACTCTTTACAAACCAAAATATTTTTGAAATTTTTATTTTGGAAGGGACATTATTCTTCTTTGCTTTCTATGCTTACAAAATAGAAGAATTTCATAGTAGATTAAATGAGGAAGAAAGGGTTAAAAGTCTTAAATAGCCCACAACCAAATTATATTTTATTTTATATTAGGATTTTTTGACTGATATGAAAATGAAGCAGCATGGAATTTCCTTTCATTTTGCAGAAATCCTCCCTTATCATGCAAAGTTTATTTTGCCTTGAACTGACTTAATTTTTTCAATGTTGAGGTTTCAATGACTGTATTTATTTATAACAGTAAGTCATATCACACCATTAGCATTACAAGACAACTATAACTGAGTAGTAAATTTAATATCTTTGAGAGTCTAAAGATTAAGGAACTATAAATTCTTCATTCTCTTTTCTACTCAGTGTTTGCCTTGGACTACCAAGATTTGCCTTTTGTTTTCTTTGCTGTTTTATAACATAAGTGAGAAATAAGTAGCTCAGACACTTCTTCAGAACTTTATCCATTTTAAAATATATATGTATTAGTTTTTCATGATGTGCTAAGCCCACTGCCATCAGCCAGAAATAGTTGAATGCTGTTCCAAGGTGCTCACAATCTAACAGCCAAGAACACAGAGAAAAGGATGGGAAAAAGAAATGCTGCTTTAAAAGGAAAATTAGTGGTCATACTTAAAGCGAAATATAAGCGGCATCATATAGACTTCCTCATTTTACATAAGAATGTCAGAACATCTAGTGTCAGTGAAAAGGTATCACTGAACACAGACATCAAACATCTCAGGACGTCACACAGGCAAAACTGCCTCAAGTTGGAACAAAGGAAAATAAGAATAATCTTGCCATTCTGCTGTGGGGATTATGCAAGTTGTACTGTTAGACAGCTACAACCAGATTCAGGCCCACAGCTCCTCTGGCAGAATTTGACAGATTGAGGAGAAGAAGTAGCAAGTGAGTTAAATGGGAGCTGTGTGTGTGAGCAGATACAATGAGCAGATACAATGCCCCAGTGATTCACGCGCACTCCATATGCACGCACAGAGCATGTAAGTCCCAGGCAGATCCAACTGCAGCAGGCATGTGCATGCCATCAGTCTCCACACCATTTTATTCCCAAGGCATTTCACAAACTGTGCCCATCAGATCTGTGTGGGTAGTACATGTGGAGGAGGTTCTTTTTCTTCCTAGATATTGGTATGGCAACAGTTAGCAACAGTTAGTTATATCTTGGTTGCATTCACAAAATGATAGAAATTCTTTGGCTGGATCACAAACAGGCAAAAAATGTGACAAATTTTAAAAAGTGTTTTTATCAGATCATTTTTAATTGGATAATAACCTACTGCATTATGGCAGGGAACTAGATTTTTCCCCCAAATGGGTTTAACTGCTTGCTAGATAGTGTCACCCCTGTGACATAAAGACATGTCAACCATACTCTCTTAGAGCTCCTATTGATAGAGAAGGTTTACAGCATACAGATAGTTTCTTTATAAGATTCACAGAAATACAAAATTAGATAACTTTTCCACTTTGAACTTTGGCACCTCTTGGAAACCATGAAAGAAAGCATCCAAGCAGAGCAAAACCTGAGTTTCAGCTTCCTCCCTTCCTCATGTAATGCTAATGAATCAAAGCAGATCCAAACATTCCAATGTTACAAGAAACTGAGCATTTTTTATGCCAGAAGTAGAATAAAAATCCTCACAGAATCATAGCAGATATATGATTTAGGAATAAGGTCTCATAAAGAACTCTGTCCTACATTTTGATTTCTGCAGATTCAGTTTTCTGAAACATCACTGCTGAGGAAGTCTCTTGACCAGCCCAGTCTGAGACAACAATTTAAAACACATGACTGTCATCAGCCCTGATGGGACTGAAATAAAACATCCATGAACTCAGTGGAGGGTTGGGTCCAGGTATAAATTCCATCACTGAGAGACAGCTATGCTAATTATTGCCTAGCCAAGCACTGATAACCACAGTGCTGTAAAGTGCAAAACTTACACAAGGCTACCTTCCCTTGACCATCAGGGCATTTATTTACTTCCATTTATAACATTTTGGGAAAGCTGAATCTTTTTCAGTCATTACATCTTAGATCTTGGGATATATCCAAGATGCATGGGCATGTATGTGTGTATAAGACATTTAATCTTAGTCCCACGAGCTGTTCCAAAAATCCTTTCTTAAGATGTTCTATCTGCAAGGAATCATCCTGCTTTCTGATTCATTCTGTGAAACACAGATTGGCTAATCAAACTGTAGATTTTTATTCTGTTATTAAGGAAGCAGTCCCTTGTTATTTATGCCTAATAACACCCTTTTTAGATGATGCAGTAAAGTCTACCCTCAGAATGAATCAGAAAAGAATGAGGAAAATACCACATATCTTCTGCAATGAAAATTCTTGTTCTGAAACAAGCTGTTTATGGCATTATACATCTTTTTAACTGTATGACCTTCAGAAACAAACACAGATTTATTTTCTTCTCCAAAAACTTCCAGCACTCCACATCACAGAGTAAATTCGAGGCTTACTGATACTGTTTCTAGCACCACTTCTGCATTGCAAAACATATTTTTTAAATGTTATTTCCTAGAGAAAATGGTGCTGATCTGCTGCCACCAAGTCAAAATTATAAACTATGACATAATTAGTTGGATTCACAAGTTTTGCTGATTAATCTTCCCAAAATATGTGAGATGGATGTATTATTTTTAGAGAAACACTTTTCAGCATATCTAGATATTCAGAACATCAGAGACTAAAACTCAAGTGAAAAATAATCTCATCTTTCTGGGAGCCAGATAGTGAAGTCTAGATAGCAGTGATCATGAAAAGTAAAATCCCTGTTTAGAGAATCCTTTATTTCCTACAGAATTCTTGATCATCTCTAGCCATTATAATAATTCAATTAGCCATCTGCAATGTTCTTCAGGTATGGTTTACAATTTTTTGTTGAGTAGATCATTGGTTATAATAAATGATAGAAGGTGGCTGTGAAGGGCTTGTAGTGAACAAAAGTTATTTCCTAGGCAAAGTGGAAATCAAGAGAGAGGTCATTCCTCAGGTATGACTTTTCAGATTGTTAGATCCTTGACTACACATGCTAACAAATACAATTTCATTAAACAAGAAAAAAAAATCAGACTAACGGGCAGCAGTCATGCAGGATGGCATTAGTTTGGTAACAAAAAGGGTTGGTGAGGTCTTTACATTCTTCTCACATGACAAGATTGTCCCCAGTTCTCACAGACATTAGTGACAGACCTGAGGAAGGTTTCTGAAGTGATTCAAAACCAGATATTTTCTGAAGAGCTTGTCTGTATAACCCAGACAAAAGAAAATCTAAAACAGCCTCCCATGTGTAAGGGCAGTCTGAGGAGCACAAAGTCTGAGGTACATCACATCTGATAATGACATTGTTTTCTCCTGATCTATTTCAAAAACAGCTTGGGAGATCAGTCAGGTAATTGTAACTGACATTCATATGTTTATGAAGTATTCCTCCCTTATTCCCGTGGAAAATCTTAGACTGATTGGTCTCTTGCAGAACTAGCTGGGAAACAAAATTTTGTTCCATAGAAAATTAGTTTCTACTTCAAGACAGGATGAAAAATTGGAGTATCAAAAAAAAAAAAAAAAAAACAAACCACCAAAACCAAAAAAAACCCTCCAAAACAAAAAAACCCCAAAACCTAGGATGAAAACTATAAGAAGGTTCAAAATTAAAATGTCAAAGTGAAAAGTTACCAGACCTTTGATTGGAATAAAATTTCCTGAGCAACTTGACCTGTTATTTTGTTTGTTTTAATTCAAGCAATTATTTGGAACAGAAAAGTATCTTTGTTTCAAACTGTCACTTTGAAACATGGAGGGCTTTGTTTTGATTACCCAAATTGTAATATAAAAAATATGCATTGAAATTGACATTTTCTCACAGAAAGTTCTTATTTCAGCAAAGCCACATTTTCCAAGAGGAAAATTTTTCAACCTGCTTTACTTGCTTGCCAGGAAATATGAAGCTGTCTAAAACCAGCATCTTACTAAAATTTTTCCAACATGAAAGCTGCTGCAATTTTTCAGTTGAAACTTTTAAAATGTTCTGTTGATGAAGAGAATTTGGCCATGAAACAGAACAGTGCTTATTATAGCAGCAATGCTCAGAAGTCAGCTAGCACACTTCATGGCTGTCACATGTTCAATTACAGTGGCAAATTCTAAGCATGGGTCAAATGCAAATAAACCCAAGCATTTAAATTTCTGCTTCTTTAAACTTTCCAGATGTGGGAGTTTTCCATTTGCTTCACCTCAGTCAGTCGAGTTCAGTGTGGTGGGATAATTAATTCCCTCAAGTGTTCTGCAAATATTTCAGCCTGGATATGGCTTTACCTCTTTGTGAAAGTGGGTATACTTTCTAACAAAGGTATAAGAATAAAGTGATCTAAATTCAATTAACAGATTAGAATCAATACAAAATCTTACCAAAAAGTCTGTAAAAAAGAAGAACATAAATAACATGCTTTAGAAATGTTTGCTGTTACTACAAAATGCAATGCTGCATAAGGAAGATTATTTGCAATAAGACAGTCTTATTTGCAATAATTTTCTGGGCACTAGTATGTAATCGAGCATAACCTGATGTTTCATGTACCTCAGTGTTTTGATACCCACACTGAAAAGTTTTACAGATGACAGTTTTCCATAAAGTGATGAAGATCTACTCTCAAAAAATAGATCTATTTAAGGATCTGAAAGTAGTTACCTGAAAATTACAAACAGCATCATTCTTCCAATTTTAAAGTTTTGTTTGTTCATAACACTTTAGCTCCATATTAATGACAGACCAATAATATCACAAAGAACTTAATTTTAAAAACTAGGCTAGTATTGGAAAATTTTAACTTTGAATTTAACATTCCAGTAGTTCCTCAGATACATCAAAATCCTTTTTTAGCCTCATTTGTATCAAGGTTTATAATTCCACCATTACTCAAAAGCATCTGGATATCTTAATATACATATACACACATTTACAAACAATTCTGCCAGTATGAATTCCATCCAGCACTTAAGACACCAGTATAGGAAAGAAATACATATTTCAAAATAAAGCTTTGACATTTCTGGATAAAAGCTCATGTGTCTTCTACATTGAAAAGCTGCCTTTGTGCCGTGTTAAGATACAAGGTTAAAGAAGGGCTTCTCACAGTCATTTAACATATTTTCTGTGGTCAGAGCACAATTACCTGGGCAATTCAAACATATATTCCTGAGAACACTGTGCATGTTGAAGCCTTGGAAGAGATCTTGAAACAAGAATTCTATGCAGTATGGAATATGAGGAATCCTTTTTGTCTCCAGGATACTGAGATTTCTCACTCTGAACCAATTCTTCCCACACAGCTACCTTAATTCTTTTTCTCATGAAGTCATTAGGCTAACCTTTACAACATGAATAGAGGACGAGGGATCTTTGTTTGTCAGCAATAATAAGCACAGACCCCTAATTTCAATTATGTGGAGAAAACCATAGAAACAGAAGGAATGAAGCAACATTAGTCTAGGTAATATCAAGGTTAGTTGGTACCAAAAGCATTCAATTTCTGCTTACATAATATTAAAAACCTCATGAGAAAAAGGGTGGAAAAGCAGTAGCGATGGAATATGGCATACTAGGGGGGTGTTGACTGCTTTCTCAACTGGTCTAGAATTACTTAAGGAATTATAATATATTCAATAGCACTATAGCTGGGACAAGTTCTACATACAGGTAAAGGAGTAAGTTGTCCACAGTAGTAGAGCCAGGGACAACAAATGGGTATTAAAAGTCATAGAAATCCAGATCTGCAGGTGTTGCTAAGAAGGAAGTATCAGAGGATGCTTTCACTTGTGGCTGCAATCATGAAAGGATGGGAGAACCTGGGATTAGGGGCAGAAATGTAAGTGGCACCATTTCCAGGCAGAAGACAACACTGGCAAAACCGATACTTTATAATACTCCTTGCATACTCCTTGCATAAACCGACACTTTATAATACTCCTTGCATAAACCGATACTTTATAATACTCCTTAACAAAAGGTGCACCGACTTCAAGGCTCTCCTCTGGCATCTTGCCTTAGCATGGAAGAACTGTCCAAGTTTCAATGCTTCCAGGGGATGCAATTCAGATATTTCCATATTCCTGAAGAACTTTCAGCTCTTTGTGATTGTGGTTTAGACAAGAACAGGCTCTTATATCTCCATTTTGATCTTCCTCAGTCTGGGATCACCTTGGGCAGCTAGTTCCTCTGGCTGCCCAAGACTACAGCAGATTCATGAGGACCACTCCACCAGCCCAGAATGGGATGAATCCATAAGGTGAACCTCAGATTTCCTCATAATCCAAATCTCCAATTAAGACAGCTCTTTAGGCAGAATAATGGATATGAGTGCTGTAGAAGCTGTCTATTCACGATTTAGTATTTTCTGGCTGTAAGGAGAAGGGAGTAGGAGTCTGTAATAACAGGGATTAGATTGCACTAAGAGCAGATTCCTCATTGTCTTGCACTGCTTGAAAACCTTGGAGCGACTGGACATGAGGTCAGGGACCTGACCTTTAAGCAAGATGGAAAATCATATAATTACTGCTCTGTGTATGTCCACTGCTTCTCCCCTCACAGCTTTTTCACAAGCTTGGCTGCCTAAGGATCTACTTTGAGATTTAACATATGTTAAAAATATTGTATTGTACTTTACACAGAAGTTGATTTACTTACTTTGACTAACTCATGTCAATATTATCAACTTGCAGGTCTCAAGCTGTCTTCTAGTTGGACTGCTTTTTAGGAATCACACTTTTCCAGTTAAAGCATAAATTAGTTTTCAATTACTAACTAATGATTATATATATATATATGAAAGTAATGGTACAAAATAAATTGACCATACAACTATATACAATTCTAAGTATATCAAGACAGAGCCTACCCACAATGGACAAGAACTAAAAATATCCGCTCAAACAAAACAAGCATGCAAATAACTCCAAAACATTCAGAAAAACATTTGGAAATTAACAAGTCAGGAAAGTAAAATTTAATTTAATTGCTATACCTGCCTAGAAAAATTCTTTGAAATGTCTTTAAGTTTTTAAATTACATATTAACAATCAAAGATAATATGGAGAAATAAAAAAGAAACAACAATATATGAAATTATTATTGTGAGTTATACAGCATTAAAACTCAGTGCACTGTCACCTCAGTGAGTCATCATTAGTTTATCTTGACTATTAATTAAGTGACACTATTAATTGACACGTATACCTCATAGGTCCCTAACTCATTGGAGGAGCCTACATTCCAAAGAACTGGCTCCTTGTTAAATTACTAAACAGCCTTAGGAAGCCATTGCCTTAATTTATGGGTCCAGGTTGGAGCATAAGAAGCAAAGAGGCAGTGAATATTTTTGGAGCCAGTCAGACTTAATGAGTGCTGTCATGTAAGTTTTTATGGCAAGCCCTCGGTGAAGCCAACACCGGTAAGGACAGGAGGTGGTGTAAGGCAGCGGGCAGTGCTGGAAAGAGCCTGTCCCTTCTGTGAGAATCTGCCTTTGTCTCCTACTGTTATGGGCTCTTTGAAGACTCAACCTGATTTAGAAACCTTTTTTGGAACCTTGTACTGTAACTCACAACTGAATGATTTTCACAGGCATTAAAAAAAACCCCAAACCAAAAAAGCTCCGAAAAACCCCCTCTTACCAAGAATCTGAAGTGATTTCAGGACTAAAGACTACTTTGTTGTGCCACAGCAATATCCTGCTCATGTGATCTGAACTGGGTGGCATCTGCTCTTTTCTGCATTCTCTACAAATGAAGAAGCACTTGTCTAGCACCCAGATCAGTGTATTAATCAACTGTGTTAGTGACAGCACTACCAACCTCAAGCATGTAAAATTTATGAATCGCTTCTCTCGAAAAAAAAACCGCAACTATTTTTTTTTCAATTATGTATGTGCATACTTTTATCTATCACTTTCTTAGCCTTCAGGGTGAAACTGCATTGTTTTCAAGTGTCTCTTTGAAAGGAGAAGGTTAGGAAGATGTTGGTTTTTCTGTTTTAAGAAAAGTTGAAAGTTCCACTCATTGGTTTACAAGAATTTTTCTTCTGAGAAAAATACATGCAATGTCACTCAGACCCATGATGAAATATTAATACTTGCCATTGCTTTTGTAGCAAAAGAAATTAGGGGCTGATGTCTCTTCTTATCCTTCAGTTCTATCACCCCTGTGAGCTGAGTAGGAACAGGATTAGCATCCCTCTCTACTCCCACATTTCTCCTTAGTATAATAAGAAGTTATGCAAGCTAGGAATTGTCTAGCAGTCCGCCAAGTGTAATGGCTGATATTTCTGATCCCTGACAGGCTACAGGACTTTTCCCAAGTTGTTCCTGGTTTAATTACAGCATGTCTAAAACCAATAACAAAACCAAACAAACTACTTTCTATTTAAGCTTTAGTGATGAAGAATCCACCTTGGTAAATTATTCTGATATCTAATTATCTTTTCTAAAAAAACAAAACAAAACAACACAAAAAAACCCCACAAACCCCAAAATCGACATGTTCATTAATTCAGAACTGAACATGTTTTACTTCAAATGCAGACAAGGTGTCTACCGAAAACTGCCTTGCTAGCACATTTATCATCCTCCCAATAATTGTTCCTTTCACTTCTTCTCAGTTTCCTCCTCTTGACTTCTCTTGACTTCTGGACACATGAAATGGATACATTATTCCAGTAGAAGTTGCTTGCACGAGCACCAAGGTGGTAGAGCCTCCATGGCAATGGGATCTATTTCTACTGTTAAGAGCCACACCAGAGTTTTTAGCTACACTGTCACAATGGGGGCAATTATAGGCATCTTCAATGCCTATAATTCCATGTAAACAAAACCCCCTCTCTCTCTTCTCCTTCCCTCCCCTTCCTCCACCCAGGTTATCAAAGTAATCTCCAGGACGATTCTAATAATTTCTTACTTTTCTTGGTCTTTTAACATAGTATGATTCTGTTACAGATTATCTTTAATTAATTTGAATTTCAAGTGTAAGTCTTCAGTTACAAAACCAAGACAACAATATCACTCCTGTCATGAAAAAGTCGATATACACAAAAAACCCACCTCTAAATAGCAAGTTTTATTTTGCCTAAATACTTGTTGCATGAGTGGTTAATCAAATCAACCATTTTGCATATGAAATTGCAAATTTGACCTTATTTTGCACTTAAAGCAAAGTACATGGTGAAATTCTTTAGCATAGCTCTCCAAAATGACTTTGTACATTTCTAAGACAGAAGCCATAAAGTATTGTAACAAAAGTTATTATTACCGCTGTTCTCTTCAGTTTGGGTAGCAGCCAATCTTCAAATCGAAAAAGAAAAGAAAGATCACGTCAGGTATTTTGGAAGTTGGATGACATAACATATATTAGCAGAGCACCTCTATTGCACTGTAAAAACTTGTGTTTAAGCCAGCATTAACCTACTACCTATTTTAGTTGACAGTAGTCACCTCAATAGAATAGCATGGGGCTCAACATGGAATGCTTGATAAGGTAATTAGATTATTCTGAGCTCTGTACTTCTCTGATAGGTTTTAAAATAATAGGAGCAAATACCTGATGAGGCAAATAGAAGAAAACTCATTCTGTGGCAATGGGCAAGACAATAGAAGAGAAGGTGTTCTGGATCAGCTGCAATGAGAAGAAGAAAAAGAAACAATGGCAAACTATGGTTTTCTTCATCTCAACAGGCCAACAATTTGGGAGGAAGAAGTTGTACAGATTCCAGACAGAATAGAAATGGTCAAAATTCTATCAATGCCATCTGCTATTTCCCTGGTGAAAGTAAAATGGACAGGAATAGTTGTCAGGTAATCAGGCGCTGACTTGAGGATAGCTGAAGGAAGAAACTAATTCCATACCAGAATGGGAAAATTGGAAGTCTGTAGAGTATTACTGGAGGTCCAGTGAAGAGACTGGTGGTTCATATCATCAAAGAGGACTCAGCTAACAAACAAGGAACAATTGCACTTCTGCTTTGTTGCATTTGTTACATATGGCTTTTGGTGGGTTTTAAAACTGAACAGAGGTTAGCATGTATCAACCCAAAGACCTCTGTGTAGGGACATCTCTAAGGAATGTCAGCTCATGAATTTAAAGCTTAGTTGAAATATGGACGTCATATGTCTCTAATAATTAGCCATCTAGCTAGCTAATCATGAAAACTCTCCACAGGCAGAACAGTCTTTTCTACGTGTTTGTACCTACAATGAAAAAGACACCAGTCCTGTTTGGAGTGCATATACAGTTATAATAACTAACCATAAATAAATGTGATTCTCACCCAGAGCTAAAATAAATTGAAAGCACGTTTATGATACTATGACTATCAGAGATGAGAATATATAAATGATTGGCACAAGTTAGCCCTTCTCTAAAATAGAACATGATTTGATCCTATTGCTGAACCAGTTTATGTATTTTTCAAAAAAAAGAAAAATGAAAGCCTTTTCTATTAAAACAGCAGCTTTAATTAAAGATTGTTTTCAATGGGGTGTTTTGGGCACAAGTGTGTATATTACTGAATAAGAGAACTGAATACTTGTGAGGACCATGTCTTCACAACTAAATTCAAAATAGAGTGGGGCCCAAGAGATCTGAGTTATCTCCCTCTGCCACAGATCCACTGAGCAACCTTGAGCACTTAATATCACTCTTACCTGTTTAGTGAAGCAAGAAGCACACAGATATAGATGTTTGTTCAGAGAGAAATTTCCTCTGAGAAACATCTTACTTTTGTAATCACAGCCAGAGCACAAGTAATGGCAGAATAGTCTCCCATTTTTCCTTTGATGAAGTAGGGCTTAATTTGGAGTTCAGTGTAGGAAATGTGTTTATCCATGTAGAATCAAAGAATCATAAAATCACTGAATAATTCTGGTTGAAAGGGATCTCAGAAAGTCTATAGTCCAAACACTCACTCAAAATGGATTCACCTTTGAGATCAGACTGCATTACTCAGAGCCTTATATCTAGTCAGGCCTTGGAAACCTCAAAGGATGGAGACTGCACAACCTCTGTAGGCAACCACTGCTTGACTGTCCACATGGCAAAAAAAAAATACTTATTAGGTAGAAACCCTTGATAAACAGCCACTGTTTTTTGTCCACCCACCATGCACTCCCATGTACAGCCTGGCTCTGTCTTCTTGATACTCTGCAGGTACAGAGCCCTGTGGGAGTGGAAGGCAGCTGCTAGGTTTGCCTGAAATCTTCTTTTGAGTAGGCTGAACTAGCCTTGGTTCCCTAGTCTCTTCTCACAGGTCAGACCCTCCAGCCCCAACCAACTTGGTGGTCCTCTGCTGAACTTGTTCATTATGACTTTCCTGTATTGGGAGGCCTAAAACTGGATGAAATATCTAGATGTGGTCTCACAAGTAAAAGAGAATAATCACTTCCATCTACTGCCTGTGCTGCAGTTAGCACAATCCAGGATGCTGATGGCCTTCCTTTCAAGCAGGTCATTCCACTGGCTCATCCTCAATCCTTAACAGTTTGATGCTGCTAAATCAGGCTGTCAGATCTTCTCATATATGCCAGAATGTATATGCAAATGTGAAAACAGGTATGCATGTGTAGGTTTAAAAGCACAGGTTTCCATCTTTCTGGTGCTTCCAATACTGCCTCTCTCAACAGCATTAGTATTGCCAGGGGAGGCCCGTGGGATTACACAAGGATAATATGAAACAGTTTCTGCTTGTATATCTTAATTATCTGATATAAAATGGGGTAGAGATAGTAAATATAAACAGTAGTTCTTAGGCAAGGACAGTAATGCAGCAGCAACAGGATTTCATTATTCCTCTGGCTGGCTACCGATATCATCAGCCGAGCTAGCAGCAAATAAACCAAACATGATTTGGTTGAATCAGTGTCCCTCTTCAGCTGGATGATGGTTTTATTAAACTTCACTCTTGACCATTTAACAACCAACTGCTCACCATCAACTCAATCCAGTGGTTGAACACTTTTTGTTCCTCTGGATTAATTTTTTAGGCACAAGTGGTCCTATTCCCTTTTACCATACTTCCAATTAACTCAATTATCAACAGAGCTTGAGGAATTTCTGTTCATATGTTTAAAGATTGTATACATTTCTGAGTAGTTAAGATGCTGACTATTGCAAAAACAATAGTAAAAAAAAACCAGTATAGCTTCATATGAAACTCCAGTTCTCATGCTTGTCTCATCCATAAACAAGGAAGTGAAGATGAGAATAAGAGGAAGAGAATGTTGGGTAGGAATGAGATAAGTATTGAACTACTTCATAAACACATGGGCCATATGGTGCAGACATAAACAGTGTGAGCTTTCTTTACCAACATTATGCAGTCTGTAACCTCCCTTTCAGATAACTCCTCTCTGCCAAATGTTTTTCTTGTCTTTAACACTGCAGACTCTACAGACATGCATGCTTATATATACCAGAGCTAGATTAAGCAGACAAAACTTTTCTAAACTACATCCAATTTCTGCTGAGTACCAGTAACAGCTGTATTGCCTCAAAAAAACAACCAAACAAACAAAACTCTTTTGCCACTTAAAAGAAAAAAAAAGAAAACATTAACTGTTACTGAACTTAATGTGTAATGTCTATTAAAGATATAGATTTTTTGCATAGGTTTCAATTATACCATCATCATTGCCAGACTTGATGTTTGCCATGGATTGCAACTGCAGGGACACATTAAGATTTTTATCTGGTTTTACTATACCTATGGGTTTGAAAATCCATGCCCAGCTATTTGGCAGCCTATTTTTGATCTCTAGATTTTTGTGGCTAATTTGCTTTAATGGCTTTTGAAGACCCAAGGATTGCAGGAGAGTACTTTCAGAAGCAAATTACATGCCATCTCCATCACTATGCTGATAAATATATAGATGATGATGTTGAACTATCAAGTGTTCTTAATGTAGCAAGCACCTGGTTTTAATTCCATCATCTAATACATCATTTTGTCATTAGCCCATCTTTTACAACTCATTTTAGCAGTATGTACATTGATACTTTGCAAAATTAATGTAATAATCTTAAAATGTTTTGGCTTTTTTTCTTTCTATTGGCCTGGTTGCATTTTTCCCCAAGAGTTTTGCAGCAGTGCAGACTTCTGCAAGAAGACTTTCTTTTCCAAATGACACCTTCTCCATAAATCAGCCAATTTCTATTTCAGTCAATGAGTGTTACACCAGTTTGCACAGTACAATGGTCTGCTGCAAAAATGCCCTTTTAGGACTGTCTGAGAAAAATCTTATGCTTCATTTACTGTGCTAGTAAGAATGAGAGGACAGTTCTAGAGTAGTGCCATGTTGTTACTCTCTCTGCAGACAGATTGAATAGATAGATGTCTTCATCCCAAGGCTGGTAGCTGTATGGTTGAACACATCATGACCACTGGATAATGAGTCAACATTTTCCCTGCAAACAAGTTAATTTTAGGGATCTAATGAGGCTTGGTATAGTTTGAACCCTTACAAATCAAAGCTACTGTAAAAGTAAAGTTCTGATAGACAGGTTTGGCACTTACACACACCCCAACTGCTTCTGCTCATCCTTCTGAGAGCAACCAACAAACTTATCAGTGACTGCAATGAGGGTAAGAATAATCTGGAAATACCATTAGGATTTACACAACAGTGTCTGTGACATTTTGTCCCGTTGCCTAACTTTCATTTCAGCTGCTGCTCCATTTTGTTTCTAAATCAACAGCATATTGTTTGAAGGATTACTATATCATCTGTTTCCAGGAAACTTTCTGAATTTTACATTACTTTTTATTCCTGCAATGTACCCAATGGGGAGCTGAAGCTGAGTAGCCCCTTCCCTCTCACAGGATATTATGTTAACTACCAAACTGAATGTCCCTGCATGGGACTTCTTCCAGGAAACTTAGGTTCATTAATAATTTGAGGACCCTGTTCAGGTCATACTGGTCTATTTTTATATTATTTATTTTAATTTATTCTATTTAGTATAGATACCTGAGCCTACACTGCATTTCAAATGCCAAACTTCTGATATTGCTCTTTGTGTCCATTTTTTTGAAGGTACTTACTTTATTTTCATATTGTGAAATAGTTGTAAGTGGAAGCAGCTGTACCATGTATCCTGAATACTAAGCTCATCCAAACCAGGTTAACCTAAAAGCCAGGCGTGCTCTAAAGATATGGTGAATCTGCCCTGCTGTCAAGGTTCAAGATACTAAGAATATTCAGGGACAGTCGTGCACAGTTCATGTTCTGCAATTGCTACTTTAAGACATGTTTCATTCCCTTTTCCCCTCAAAAAATGCAGAGCCAAATCCCATTAATGCTCCGAAGAAATTACAGTAAGATGTAAACATTATTCTCATTTGCAACATAGAGAACTTTACTTACTATTTCAGTCATTCCTTTTCCTTTTTGATTAAACTCAGCAGTTGTTCAGCAAAACACTAATTGTAGTTTAAGTCTCTGTTCACCTACACAACAGCTTCTAGAAACTGTACATAGAAACAACCTCACAAAACACTGAGAGCTGATAATAATGTAAATCCATTTACCCTAACAGACATTATATGCTCATAGCCTGTAACCATGCAACCAAATAAGTGTTGTCAGTTTCTAACCACAATTCCTCATTTATGTTTTCAGCTTTTTTTAGAAGACAGGAAAGGTGCGGTCAAAACTGATCAAACAGCATTTTGCAGAAAAGAGTTCACACATCTGCAAAATGAATTCTCGGTCAATGCATGTTTTCTCTATTCTTTCTAGCAAAGTGCTCAAGACTAAAAAAGCCATTAAAGCCACTGAAGTCTTAGTAACTTGAATTTTTTTTTTGCTTATGATCATGCACTGTGGCCTTATTTTATACCCAGCTGCCTCTCCTCTCCTCCATGCTACCCTGCAGAGGCCACAAACTGTGCACTTTATGTCTGAGGGTAGACATCACAGAACTTATTGCAATCCAGAAATTATACTAATTTATATATGACTTACTGTGTACTGTTGTAGACAAAGCCACATTGAACATTCAGAGGTCACTCAAACTCACAATTCTGTGTCAGCTCAAGTCCCATTTCTTTCTTCATGGCCTTTATTATGATAGGTAAATCATGCCAGAAAAGAGGAGTGCTCCCCTTGGGCATTGAGTAATTACACAGCTTATGCCAGTCAAACACAACTGCTATAAATACATTCTTTATAATCTCTTGAATCTAGCACTGCTTCCTCACCACTCTTTTCTCTCAAGTCTAAACAAAATCATGTGATCTCTTCAGTAATGCACACAGTAACTGAAATTCCCATTGTTATCACATGTCTTAAGATGTATTCCTAACAGTAGGGAAACATGCAGACAATCAGATAATATGGGAAAATGTGTCCTGTTATAAATTTTAAATTATTATCTTATGTATTAGTTTTTATCAAATCTAGCTTTATTTTATTTGGCAATATGAAGCAGTGTAAACCCAGATTAATCAACCAGTTTTGCATTGTTGAAGAGTAGTGGTCAAGCTGGCTTTGTACATTAATTTCCATACCTACTTTTGTCAGGGTGGCAAAATTCTCATACACTTACAAAATGTGGTTTAACTTACTGTTAAAAGTGACCAAAAACTTGGTCAACCAGCTGGAAAGAAACTAGAATTGTGCCTCTTTTAGGCTGATCCTGCCCTGTCATTGTACAGATTTGAATGTTGCTGTCTGAAGTTTCAGGAAAGCATGAGAAGAAGAAAAGCTGAGCTGCTGAGTCTGCATGTTACGTGCAGTCAGAGAGGATTCTCTCCCCACAAAACATTCAACTTAAGAAACAGATGCAAGATATCTCTCAGCAGTGTCAAACACAATGGGGGAAAAAAGCCCAAACAAACAACTAATTAATGAACCTAGAGCTGAAGGCTAGCATGCAAATAAACCAAGCACATGGAATCGATGACAGACAAGCTAGATTTGTCTGCTCAGAATGATGTCCCAGCTCTCATCCTGCCTTTCCCTCTCCCCCTTTTAGACACATATCAAGTACCTTCAAAAAAATGGACACAAAGTGGAAGGGATGGTGGTTGTCTTCAGGGCATTATCTATACCAGTTATTTTGTCCAGTGGAAAGACTGGCTCAACAACCCATTCCTTCTTTGTTCAGATGCCCAGATTTCTGTGACTCCTGTGCAAGATAGTTAATTTATTGCCATTTTTCCTAGTACAGAATACCCAGGCTTCACTCAGCCTTCTTTCTCCTGCTTTCCTCAGATCTGCTGGCTGACACAATTGGCATTCAAAAGCAAGGCCTCTGTTAGCACTGTAAACAGATTTGGTGCTGGTGATGGGTCCTAAGGTCCAGTCTGGAGCCCAGAGCAGGAGCAGCCCTGGGACAGTGAGGTGTCCTGGCATCCCTCCCTGCAGAGCTCAGCCCCAGGCAGCAGCAGGTACACACCTACCCCTGCCCTGAGCCTGCCAGTGGATGCAATCTCAGAAACCATTTTACAACTCATTGCATCTTCAATTGCTGCGTGTGGGCATAAAAGATACAATGGAAAAACTTACTCATGATAAACTATCAAGTAATTTTTTCCCTCCACAGCCAGTCATTGCTGTGGTAAACAAAATGAGCTGGTAATACTAATTCACCTTTACTCCTTGCTTTTGATATCAATATTCCATATGACTACTTTCATTTTAGAACAGTATTTATGACTTGCTTGTGATTCACTGCAAACCTGTGCCAGTTTACACCAGAATAGGTGTACCGACTTCAGGGATGATCTTTGCAGTTTGCATTTATGCTTAGATTTATTTTATTTAAATTACATTGATGCCAACCTATTCTTTGCAGCTAGATATAAGCAGATTATTGCATGGACTCTGTTTACAAAACAAATATATTCACAGTGATAATCTAGGTCATCAATTTTAATCCAACTAATTTCTGGATAGAGCTTCTGATTGGACTACTTTCATGTCTATGAAATAGAAAAACAGTCAGTAAGAGCTGAACAGAAAATCCACCGTCTCCTTTGATAAATTATTCTAATAGTCCATCAAGCTTGCTTAACAGATATCTCTGTATCTTGGATGAGTTTTGCCCTCTTAGGGAAAAGTAGTGGATCCAGTCTAGTAAAGTGCAGAATGTGGATGATGGCTGGAGCAATTGGAGTGCCTTCTGAAAGGAGAGTGGTAGGAGGCTGTGGTTGAATAATCTGGGTGTTTCTCAGTTGTATAGTCTGGGTGGTACTCAGTAACTTGAAACTGCAGCAGATTCAACGAGCTTCCTTTTAGTAAGCGGATAATGTCTGCCAGGATCCTCTGTATATAAGAAGTAGCTATTTGTGATATGACACTGGGGTCCCTAGCACTGCAGATGACAATAGGGTAAGCCAAAATTACTGTAGGCAAACAGTGCAAGCAAGAAGAGCTCCAAGTGGGCGGCTATGGGAAGATATTAAATGGAGTTATACATGCCTATGCCTTCTAACCTGCTTTTAGTGTCATATACCTTTGAAGTAGGTATTCATGAGCTTCATGCTCTCATCTCTGTGGCAGTCAGAACCACATAAATGTATACTGCCAAACTTCTTTGTTTGGCAGTGTACATTTATGTGGTTCTGCAACATGCAAACTTTATCACCATGACACATGCACCACCTCTTGAATCGCTGAGTGTGGAGGTATCCTGAACTTTATGTTCCCATGAACTCACAGGGTACTGATATCACTGAGAAGTGAAAAAGTGCTGATTTAATTGTCTCTCTTGTGATTTTATTAGAAGAAAAATGGAGAAGTAAAATTGAGGTAGCTCTTCCCCTTTCCATTGCACCCCAAGTGAGATCTGCTTGCAGTCATGTTACAAGTGACTTCGGTTGTGCAGTTCCTGCACATCCATCCACAGGGAAGCAAAAGCCAACAGCAGCCAACTTAGTTGCTGTAACAGCCTCAAGGCAGGATCTGACCCTGATTTGGGAACCTAAACACACAAGCAGGACCTTGCTTATCCTCACAATAGCTAAAAATGGTACCTCTAAACACCTTGAAATTGTTTCCTCTTAGCCTTACTTCTGCCTTTCCCTAGGCCCTGATGTAAATACAAAGGCAAATTTATTAATCTATTGAAAACAGGAAAATCAAACCTAAGAACTATAGAATATGTTTCACTGGAAAGCAAACACAATACAAACAACTAGAACAAGACTGCAGATTAATTCCATTTCAAATGTTGATGTCCTTAGTGATTGCACCCTAGTGCATTGATCACACATAGCATGACATTTATGCAGATTATTTATTGGGCTATGATTTAATTAGAAGCTTCTCTAAGGTGACTGAAGTCAGAAATCTGATATCAAGAACCCTGCAGCTTTGAGGTGTCATTAACAATACCAGAATATCTCCATATTGTTTTGAGGTGTCATTAACAATACCAGAATATCTCCATATTGTTTTGAGGTGTCATTAACAATACCAGAATATCTCCATATTGTTCACAAGCCACTGACAAACTCCTATCACATATAAATAAGTTGCTATGAACTTCTGACTTCAACACTATCTGCAAAATTCCACCTTGTTTAAAACCTAGAGGAAGCAGCATGCAGTGTAAACAAAGATGATGTTTGAATATCAATATTTAATGAAAATGTAAAACCTGCCAAGCCAAGTCTCAGATCAATGTATTTTTTTTCTCCCAGCTAAAAAGTAGTTGCTATTCAGGTTCTGAGTCACAAGTCTCAGATCTCAACCTTGTTCATTTTGGCTTCATGAACAAACAGAAAAAAATTTGCTTTTACCTTCTCTTCCACTATCAGGATAGAGAAAAGAGGAATTAGAATTGGTACTGCCTAGTGGCTTTAAACACAAATATATTGAAACTAATGTTTAGTACATAACTCATTTCAAAATGAAATAATTCTGGAGAAAGATCCTGAAAAGCCAGATAACTGAAGAGATGGACATTCTGAAAGGGTAAAAACCCAATAAGTGTAATAAATAATGTGTATTATTGAATTGAAGAACTGTAAAACTTCAAGTGACCCTTTGTGTCCCTACACTCAGCTTTGCTTTCTTTCTTAATTTCTTTTATCTTTCTGCCTCTTTCAAATTTTACTTTCTTTAATGTTTCCTACCTCACTCAGCCAAGCATCTTTCTTTGCTTTCAAGCCATATCTAAAACTCAATAGCTCACTGCAGCCTACTGCCTTACCCAGTTTTTGTTCACACCCTCCTCCTCCTGAACTTCTTCCATCATCTGTACTGTCTAAAGCTTACCTTTGGAAGACCTGCATGTTTGGAACCATGCTTAGGGCTTTTTTTATTTTTTATTTTTTATTTTTTGCAAAACATGGAAGAACAAACCAATTACTTAACCTTCTGGGTGCTTGAGGCTTTTTGTGGAAACATTCTGTTACTCACAGCATCTTCCTGAGATAAGTTGCTGTGCCAGTAAAGGAGGAGGGGAAGTCAACTGGTGCATGTTTTTGCAGGTAAAATATTAATTCATCAGACCAGCTAGTGACCTTTTTCCCACTTCTCCATTGTTTTCCAACATCTATTTCAGGATGAGCAAATAGACAAGAGTTACCCTGTGGTCTCACAAAAATCTTTGAATGGTCTATAAAAGAGATGTTATTTGCTCCTTCCATAACCTTGTCTGTCTTCTACAACCATGTAAGGGAGAGCAAGAGTGCCTCTTTCTCATCTTCCTTCCTCCTACCCATATTAAGTATTTTTGAAACACAGCTGAGATAATACCTACAATATGTTGCCAGAAATTAAATACTGCTTTAGTACCCCACAAAGCATGCTTAGAACTTTTCTGTTTTCAATCATTGCACTAAATCTAGTCAGAAAACAAAAGTACAAAGAATAAGTGAAACAATGGCACCAAATATGGTGGTGAGAACTTAGCAACAAATTAAACTTGAAAAGAAAAAAAAGGCAACTCTGCAGTACTCTGAACTTGGCGGAGTAGCAATACAAAAGGTCAGTGACAATAATTTCTGTGTAGACTAAATCTCCATTTTTAGCAATGTTATCCCAAACTTGAAAGAGAAATGCCAGTTGAAGTGAAATGAGAATTTCCCCAAGAATCTCTCTTAACAAGCTAGAAAAAATTCCAGTCAAACCTTTAAAGTTTACATTCTTATAATACTATGACAAAATATAGTGTGAAAGGTATGCAAATAACATAAAGAATACAAAAGCTTAAAATAAAATTTATTAATATATTAATATTAAAAGATAATAAATAATCAGTTAAAGTAGCATAAAAACCAAAGCAAACATAGCAAATCAGACAGCCAAGGTATTAACAAAATAGCCAAGGGCCTTCACCAAGCTTTGTGTCCTTATTATCCTGGGTTAAAATATATTTTTATGTCATATAAGGCACAATAGAAGGCCCCATGCAGTTTTCCAGTTGCACTTTATAACATATTTTTATTTATCTCTGATTCTTAAAAATATTTTTTCCACTTTGCAGTACATTGCATATTGAAAAAAAACCTGTGGTTTACAGTGCAAATCACCATGTGAGAGGATTTACAGATCAAAATGTCATACAGATTTATGTCACAGAATCTAAGACTTTGACACAGAGAATACAAATATATTAATAGAGTTATTTATGTTTTAAAACTGTGCAAGTGTGTTCTGCTACAACTGAAATCCACAAGGCTATATGTATACAGTCTGGTTCATTATCTACCTTAAAGTTAGGAAGAGCAGCTCATTTACTAACTTTTCATTGAAAAAAATATGTATAATCATTTTTATTGTGCTGTAACAGAAGATTTGTGTTACATCATTGATGATGACTGATGGCAATTCTCAAATAGTAGCCTTCTGCCTGGATAAAGATCATGATCAGGTTTTCTTCAGGGCCCACCACATAACACCCCTTGCATCCCTTCCAAGCCTCCTGTGGTTCTCACCATCATCCCAGCTCTTAAGGAGTAGTTAAATGTGTTACAACACTCTGTAAGCTGCAAAGGCTCTAAACCATGTCAAAAACTAAAGTCTTGACTGATTTGTCTGCTCAGTAAAGCTGGAAGCTATAGTAGAGAGCACAGAAGACCTTTAGCATTTTAAGCAGTGTTGATTAGGTCTGCTCTAAGTAGATAACAGTGTTGAAAGTGCTGGCAGGTTTGTTTACCCCAAGGCTCTAAATGCTGCCAGCACCTGAGGACCAAAACAATTGTTAGCAGCACTGGGACCAGTTTGCAGCATTTCCTTGTGCTGAGGAGAGCTACATCTCTGGCAGTGTTTGACCCACTCCCTCAAGCAACATCTGCTACCACATTGGAGGAGAGTTAATAGTGCCTGCAATCCTTTCATTTAGATTGGACTGTCTTCTCAGGTTTGTTTTGGCTTTGAATGAAACACTGATCACTTATTTATATAAACACAAGGAAAACAACCAACCTATCCCAAATGATAGTAACATTCCATAACACTTAAAAAAAAAATTAAAATCCTCTTGCCATTGCAAGAACAGAAGAAAACCACTTCTGGGAAACACAGGACAAATAAAGTCTCATATCCTTTGTGAGAGAATTGATTAATTGAAAAAATGAAGCAGCTCAAGTAGAAAGAGCCCTCCTTATCAGCCTGGGAGGAGAGTCCCAGCATATGTTCAGGCATCCACCAGTGCTGCTGGATGTACACCCTGGATATGGCCTCGCTTAGATGGACACTGTGTTTCCACAGAATGACTTTTTTCCTTATTTTTCATCAGAAGAGGCTACAAGAACTGAATACCAAATACCTCAGGGGCTGATATTTCACCAGGAAGTAGAGGGTTGAATCTCCTAAAAAAGGAAACCAGACTCGTGTGCCCTATCTAACAGTTGAGAGGTTTAACCATCAGGTTAGCAGTTAAAGGAGACTCATCATCACAGCTGGGGTTTAGGGCAGGTTTTCTTCAGTCACAGTCTCTGAATATATGCAGTGGGTTAGATGATTTGGGAGTCAATTTCTAATTTATGTATTCTAGTGACCCTTTCAGTCTGTGAGTTTGTCAGTATCTCTGAGCACACTCAGGTCAGACCTATGCCCACTTGCAGAATTCTGCTGGTTAGAACAGACAATATGGGTGGCAGGCAATGGTCAGTTCGAATTTCCATGTTTTGGAATTAAGCACCTACATTTGCAGTCCATAAATAGCCCTTCAGCATTGATCCACTTTCCAAACTCCACAGGAGCAAGGTTAACCCCTTGGAGGACATTCACATCTTACAGAATCAAGCTAGACTCTGCTAGAGTAAACCTTAGGTGTATGCAATGTAAATGGCTACTTGTTCTTGGCTGGTAGTCACCAGTGGAGTCAAATGAACAATCAGTGAAGACACACATAAATATATGCTTTTCTGGATCTAGGCTCAGGTAACACAAAGAAAGGGACCTAGTTAAGATAATTATTGCATAAGATGCTCATTACTACAAGCCCATTTCAAGTCTGTCATCCTACATACTATTTAATATTTCAAATAGGGTAACTGTCATGTAGCAGTTTCTTAAATTGAAGGTTTCCAAGTTATGGTCTACACATTCTGCTTAAGCTGCTACCAGCGTCTTTAACAGCAGCAAACTTATTGACAGTCAGCTTAAATCATCTGTGCAAAACCTACACTGCCAGTGGAGCCAAGAGCACAAACAAATAGAGGCTGAAAACCTTTCACATGGGTGACTGCTTTGGATCACAGGCAGGAGGGTATGTTCAATCTGACATTCCAAAATCCATTCAAAAGGAGTTCTGACTGCAGATACTGAAGTTCACGGTATTTTTTATCCACTGTGCAGAGAAGATGGTCTACTCAAAGCAAGTCTTTTTAAGCATGATCACCAATGAGATTGCCACAAAACTTCAAAGCACAAAGAAATTAAAGTCATTTAATCAATGCATATATACCTAATTAGAACATATTTACATCAAACCCCCCAACCTGCATATTAAGACTATTTTTAAAAAGAATTTACTCTTACAGAAAAGGCCATTAGTAGACTAAAGGCATTTCAGACTGACAAGATGGATGAGTCCTGACCCTATCTATTTTGTCAGCCATGAGACCCTGTGCAGTATGGCTAGCAAGGTTTCGGGTTGTCCTTACCTAACCTAAAAATTCCATTTAAAACTGGTTTAATTTTCTTTTCACCTCACTATTGGTCCTTTTCAATGATCTCAGCTCTTGTGTTCACTTCATTCCATCTGAAAGTTGTAAATAAGAGTATGTACTAAACCTCCAATCTGTTAATTCAGTCAAACTTTCATTTCAGAGTTCTATCTCAATTTCTTCTTCAGGATACAAATTCTAGGTCTTTTCTTTCCCACCAGTATGTGAATATGTCACAGATATTCAACTTTTAGTTGTACTGATCCAAAAGCAAGTAAGTGTTACTACATAGGTGGATAAAATGTTGAAGAAAAAATACATTGACCTTTAGAATAATTTCTTTATCAATATGACAAAGTAATCATTATTTCATTATAGTGTGTCCCATCTTACATCTCAAACTATTTTTTTCCATAATTTCAAATGAACATTAAATTTGCTTTACCATCATATGACTGGAGAAGACTATGTAGTCTTGGTCTAGTAACCCTAACTTCCTAAAGGCATTGTTTGTGCTTAAGTATTTACATATTTGAATTGTAAAAGGTTCCCTAATTTTCTGCAGGTCATTTCTTAAGGCACTTAAGCTAGTAACAGGCTTCTTCTTGGGAGTGGCTCACAAATAGCCACAGAGGAGCAGGTCCTTGGCAGAGAAAATACCATAAGAGCACAATCTGTATTGTTCTCCATTATAGCACCCAATAAAGTGCCCAGTTGTAGACACTCTCATGTAACTGAGGAGATGCAGTTAGGGACTCCCATTTTGAAACTTCCACCATCTGGGTGGAATCCAGTCTTTCCCAGTTAAGAACATAAACCAACTATAACGTTTCCTCCAAGAGCCAAAACCCAGATATCTCTATGTAAGACGCAGTTCCAACTACCGCTATAAGCTTAAACACACATTTCTCAGAAAAACAAACAAACAAACAAACAGAAAATAATTATGGGCAATTGCCCTTCTGCATGACCCTTACAAGCTCATAATTTTGCCTGCTCAAAGGAGAAAACAAACATAGCCAGAGGTTGCTATGTAAGTAGCAGGCCTACATATGGGACTTCTAAGCCCATACATTCAAAAACCCTGAAGACCCAGCAGTCAGCAACAAGACAGGAACATTTCCTCTTCCTTCAAACTGCTCTAGCAGAAAATCTCTGTTTAAATAGGCTGACGAAAATAAAAGAAAAGGTGTTTGTATTTACTTTAGCTCTTTCTGTTCTAAACCTTTCAGTCCTTGTCAGACAGGACCCATCAGATGATAGCAAAGCCCTGCTGCACAAATCTGTTGATCAAATAATCTTTACAGTTCTACTTTATTCCATAGAAACTAACTCCTTCCTCTATGGCTACAATGTTTCAGTTAGCTACACAAACCACCTATACAGATAATTCCACTGAAATTTTACTTCACTGAAATAATGAAGCACCAGGGGAAAACAAGTACAACCATACAACCCTTACAGACAAAACAGAGTTGCAGACTGCAATAATCCAGTTGTGTACAACTTGCAATATTAGTGACACAAATCATCACAGATATATGCTTTTATATTTGTACTTGAAAATTAAATGCAGAAGAAAAAGAAACCAAAAACCAAGGATGTACATGACTATTGGAGATACAAACATAAAACTGAGATCCCAAGGGGAATTTCATAAGCCCAGTGATAGAAGAAGCAAAATATATGGTACAATGAGAGTTCTCACAAAGGACTGCTTATCCAATTTAACTGCTCTATTGTAGCTTGTAGAGGAACTGTCAATCAACCTTTCCATAAAAATTGTAAGTAGGGTAAAAGAAGACATCGCTTCCTTGCAATAGTGAAGAATGTGCAGATACAAGCTGCTTGCTCTTTCCCAGGAAAATTGATCTTAAGATTGCTATGAAAGAACCACAATGCAGAATTTGGGAAGTGGCAAGCAACCAAGAACACGTTATAGCCCGCTTGGCTTTGTAATCCCTCTGTCTAGATGAATAGAAATAACTAACATCAGAATAGACTTTAAAAAGCAGGTTGGGAAATGCAAAGTTATCCTATTAAAGAATTAGTGATGCAGAACTCAGAATGCAACATATTATCCTCCAGCTGAAAAGTATTATGGTTTTTCCTGCCATACTATCAATAAAAAAGTCCAATTTTATGAAGTTATTTGTGAAGTTATTTTTAGCATGTTGTGGTGAGAAATATTTTTCATTGCTACTGAAATATTGTTTCCATGGAAATTTTCTCTTTCAATGTCTCTTTTATTTGCCCTTACACAGAAGAACAATTCTATTAACATCTAGTTATATAGTTACAATCAGTTCAGAAATCTTACTGAATTCCATAGTGGTTCTACAGATAAGGAAGAAGAGAAGGAAAAAAAAAAAAAGAGAGGAAGGGAGGAAAGGTGGAACAAAAGGGAGAAAGACAGGAGGAGGAGAGGAAGAAGAAATGAGAAAGGAGAAGGAGAAGGGGAAGGAGGAAGGGTTGCTTTTAGACTGATTAAATTTCAACATCCTTCTTCAATCTCTACAAATGAAAAGAAAAACAAAACAAAGCACAGGTATGGCTACAACTAAACAGTCTTCTCTGTCTATTGTAATGGTCTATTGCCATGCCTGATGAATTCCCCAGCTGGAAATAAAAATGCAAGAAAACAGGTAGTAGCTTGAAGAAAATATTAAACCAAATAAGAAATAAGATCACAAGACCTAAAGAAATGCTGAAATTGAGAGTGAGACCTGAAAGATGGGAAAGTCACAGAACTTTCCTGTCACAGATAAGGCATATCTAGCAGAACTTTACATAAAACCTTGGACTCCTTCCTCCTTAATGTGGTTCTGTTTACTGAAACTATAAAATCCAGGTCAACAAGTTTGTACAGGGTTCATATGGGGTGCTTGAAACTATGGGTTTCAAGTACCTGCTGTGCACTGAAGTGCTGTAGAGAAAAGAATGATAGTGGCAGCATGGCTTAACTGCCTCTGTAGATGGTTAGGGTTTGGTTTTCATGCTCCTTTCCAAAAGCTGGAAGAAGAAAACTCCTTATCACAGTCAGATCTGTGCAGTAAGCCTCCGAAACATGCGTGGGCACCGGCCTAGAAGGAGGGCTGAGTCTGTGACTTGCAAGCTGGACAAGATTTGTGCCTGTTTCGTTGTGGTGGGTTGATCCCAGCTGGATAACATGTGCCCATCAAGTCACTCTATCATTCCCCTTCCTCAGCAAGGCAGGGTGAGGATAAAATAAATTAAAACAAAACAAAACAAAACAAAACAAAACAAAAAAACACAAAAAACCCAACAAAAACAAACAAACAAACAAAAACAAACACCAAAGAACCCAAAAAAAAACCAGGAAAAACCTCACAAAACCTCACAGGTCAGAAAATGGCAGTTTATCACAGAATATTCTGAGTTGGAAGGGTCCCAAAAAGATAATTGAGTCCAGCTTTTAAGTAAATGGTCCATAGAGGGATCAAATCAACAACCTTAACATTTTTAGCACTATGCCCCAAACAACTGAGCTAATCTCATTTGATAAAGTAAAGGCCATGAACAGAAGCAGGGGAAAACAAAATATTTATTCTCTACTTCCCATCAGCAGGAGATGTCCAGTTACTTTCTGGCAAGTATAAATGGATCCTCCAAAAGACCAAATCTCATAACAAATGCCTCCATCCCCTTTTCCTTAGCTTTCATTGGTGAGCAGATGCCACATGTTATGGAATATCCCTTTAGTCACCTTGGGTCAGCTCTCCTGGCTGTGTCCCTCCCAAGAACTGGCCCATCCTCATCTGAGGGGAGGGGACAATGTTGGAGAGACACCCTTGGTGCTGTGCCAGAACCACTCAGCAGTACCCAAAACACCCAGGTGTCATCAACACCTTTCCAGCACCATCACGGCACCAGGGGAGCTGCCATGGGGAAAAGTAACTCCATGCCAGCCTGAGCCCATGCAACATTAAATCCTGCCCCCTCATACCACCTGATCAGCCAGACTGAGTGCAACTGAAACACTGTAGGCAAGACTGGGAGCAATTTTAATGCCTTAAAACACAGGAATGTTGCATAAAGAAAACAAATATATCAGGCCAAGAATCCATAAGTACAGGTTAAAATTGCTACATTTCACTAGTTGTAAGTTCTTAACGTTTCCTGCGTTAAAGTGTTTCAGTAGTTCAGATGTGCTTTCCGTGTTTCTTTTTTCTCCTGAGTCCACCCATCAAACAAGATATTTAATTTTAAAAGCCTAATAGAGTCCCCAGCAAGACCTATTAGAACTTTGGCAATTCAGAAAAATTACCAAGCAAGTATGGATTTTGTTTTCCAAATTAGCAAGAAAATTGAACAAGAAGTTAAATGAACCAAAGACAGTATATCACAAGATAAATAACTTGTGATGCACTATTTAAATTAAAAGTAGTATTTCACAGGTAAATAGTAACTATCCAAAACTTCATGGAATAAAAGTACAAAAAACTCATCAGTTACACTTCCTTTTTTCCCTTCTATTTTAAATATATGATGAAAAGTGATAGAGCCATTGTTTGTGTAGAAATTATGATATGTGCTGGTTAGCTAAGCATGTAGCAAAGACATTATGGTTCCCCAGCAAGCTGACAGAAATTTAGGTGTCTGAAAAATACATTGCAGAGTTGTGGCTATGAGTTTTCATTTCAGTTTCTTCTTTCTTTTCTTTCCCCTATGATAAGTGAACATATGGAGATTAATTTAAGTGTGGGAGTGACATTGCAGATGCCTAATTAATTGCCCTAGAAAATAAAAAATGTTTCTGCCTTACCCATAGAGGCAATTTGCCTAAAGTAGTGCCTTACATTATCAAAATTTGGATGTAATATGTAGTATTTGATGTAAAAACTGGGCAAAAGGCAGAAAAACTGCCTAAGAGCCCATCCTAGCCATTAGCAAACATTTCAAGTTGGAGTAAGTAGACTGTGCTGACATGTATGTGTTCTGGTTACTGTTTGTTGGCTACTGAAGAACTACAAAAGGAACAGGTACAAGTAAAATAGCAATGAATTTCTAAATAACTAAATGTTGTGGTCAGATAGACATACAGGCAAGTTTTCTTCTCAACTTTAGCAGAGGATGTTTTCAGGAGAGGTAAGGGTGAAAGAGAGCTAAGGGTGGTTTGTTACCCTCATACAGCTCTGGTAGACATGGGATTTACACTTTCAAGATCTAGGTCTTTAGGCTTTGTCAGTGCTTGCCTTATTCTTTCCCTAGCATTTCTTTCACCACAGCATAAACAATCTGGCAGATAATTTTTAGTAAAGAATTCTCTGAAAGCTCTTCAGTGCAATATTACCTACACTATGTGTTTGTTGGATTTTTTTCTGAAGAGGAGCTGATGGATGTTGTCATCACAGTGTACAAGTCCCCTCTCCTAAGGGCAATCCTCTAAAGATTTTCAAGCTGCTAGGGTAGAAAAAGGTTTTTCATGGATAAAGCAGCTCTGACAACATACAAGGTGACAGTGTCTCTGAAAAACCTCAGAAATATGCAGTGGTCTCTGTCAGATGGGCTGTGATGCTGATGTGACACAGCACTCCAAAGCATTATACAAGTGATGCTGATTACAGATTTGATGAGCAGACTACAGGCACTACAAACAGGACACTTGGATGACTATGTAAGTTAGCAGAGAGAGATTACAACACTGAGTACTGAAAGACCACATAACTTATTTTATAAGAGAGGTACAATTAAAGGAAGACAACTATACATCATCAAAAATAGAAACTTGATTTATTGTCCTATAAAGCTTCTCATCATTATCCTGCAAAGGCATACCCTCATATGCTTATATAGGCTATGAGAGACAACTTATATTTGATTCAAGTCTTCAGAGACATGATTTTTTCTTATGTGTTTTTCATTTCCAAAGGGCGTGCCCAACAAATCAAGTGTTTTGAACCTTGCAAACCTGTCATCAAACATCCAAAGTTCAGGAGAACACTTAAGTGAGCATTAAATAAAAGGATAAGAGAGTGTGTTGGAAAAAGGAAATAGTTTCACCAAGAAATTGGCAGCAATTCAGTGGACTAAAAAAAAAAGACTGTATCACAGAAACTTTTTGTGGGTAAAGCAAATTGTTTAATTGCAAAGTTATGCTATCATTAAATAGGGTGTAGCAATTATATCAAACTATATTAATAAAAGTACAACACCATTATTAACTTGTAAAATTAAATTTAATGAGTGAGCAATATACGAAACAAAGAGTAACAAAAAATAACTAATATCTCTTTGTAGATTAGATTTTACCTTTAAAAATAAGGATTGTAAACTTTATTAAGGACATTTGAATTTTGTACATTAGAGAATGATCTTATATTAATGGTCGATGCATATTTCCTTTCATTATATCTTCTCTTTGTCAAAGCAATAATAAACCCATTGTTAGGATAAATATTAACTATGAAGAACAGCAAATATCAGAGGAGAAAATAATAAAAAGTGGATATTTTTCCCCCAGAACTTATTAGGACTGTAAGAAGCTTGACTCTGCCATGCTCATTCTGGTGAATATTGCTTTATTTATTTACTACCTAAACTGGCTGGCATTTAGAGAATTTGCTTTTTAAAAAGTTCTTTCACTGAGAATCCATTAGAAGGCTCTTGCCTTTTTAACCACACTAAAAAGTAAGTAATTATTTTCTTACCAATGTACACAAACATTATTTAAGCTCATCTCGATTCTCATGAAACTTTGATATGTCTTCCAGAATTTTCACAAATATCTCCTTTTACTCCTTTGTGCATTTGATTTTGACAACATAAAGCTCCTCCTTCATCAGGGACACCTGATTATATTTTTTACTTTTTTTTTTTTTTTTGCTTTGTAATCTGACTTATGCATAACAGATATCATAGTATAAGAACACTGTAGAATAATAAAATGAAAGCACAAAATACTAAAAATTATTTCTCCTAAGACTTTTAATATACAGCAAATACGACAACTTCTAAATTTTTAATATTCTTTAAATTCTTAATATTCTTTAATTATTGGAATAATTAAACAGATCCTCCAGTCATCACCTAAGTGTAAACAATTTAGAAATAACAGTAGAAAAGCAAGCCAAAAGTAGAAAACAGATAGTCACTATCATGAAGGAAGAAACATTACATAACCAGCATGCAGAAGAAACCTCATGAGTCATGTTTAAAAACAAATCATCATCATCATCATCATATCCCAAAACTTGTGTCACTAAAGCCAAGTAGAAACATACCATCCTATACAGATTATGGTATTCAAATGAAATATTTGTCTTAAACACTAAGAAATTATTTTTGATATATAATTTAGATACATTTGGATGTATCATACCTCTTATTTCACTGATGGTTCAAAATACAAACTAAAGTAATTGGAACACAGGTGAATGCATTTTATATGATTAATTATTTGTTCAGTTGTTCAGTTAGTTTTTAATTCCTGCAGACTGATAAAGTTCCTCTAAAGGCAGCCCTGAAAAATAGGAGATGGCTGGATTACACCAGTCCACTAATGAATATCTAAGATACAATGACTCAGGACCTGCTTGAGATCCATTACCTCTCTAATTTTCCCTTACTCTTAAAAATTAATAAATGTCTTTCTAAATCTTTATACTCCAATAGTCAACATATTCAAAGTGCTAGCTGAGTTAGGGAGTGTGGAAACAGGGACTTCATTATTTAATTTTCTTCCTTCCTCCCTCCCACCACTTCATTAAAGAGGTGAGCACTCAGAAAAGTTGTTCATCCTTTCCACTCAGTAGGCCACAGGTAAAAAGTGGGGAAGATGAACAACAAAATAAGTTGGACTTGCCTGGTGATTTCTATTTTTAAAAACACTTTCTGATCCCTGTAACCCTGATGAAAATGCCACACGCTATGAGGCTTCAGATCACCACGCTTCTTTGATGTGTTTTGGGCCTGCAGTAAGGTTGAAATATATTAAGAGAAAAACCCCAATAAACATTCCTTTTTCTTGCAAGGGTGGTATATAAGTGCACTTCTTTAAATTTTCAAAGGAGTTTTGGAAATTACTTTTAAATCCTGCATATGGAAGACAATGTCTATACTGAGAAAGATACAGAAACTCCCTGACACAACACAAGTAATATAATTTTGTGAGTTCCTTTAGGCAGTTTATGTCCTAAACCTGCAAAGGCATGCACAAGTTCAAGTAATCTACATACCTGTTCTGTTTGGAGCTTGCAACAGAATGACAAGAAAAAAGCTCCATCTAATACAAGTATGAGATTTATATTATATTAATTGATTTTTCTCACATACCTATATTTACTTTTGTCAACCATAAACCCAAAACTATTATAAGAATACATCCCAATGTGCAGAACGTATTGCAGGGGAAAACAGAATTGTTGTAGTAAACTAGTAAAAAACTCCACTCCTCAACCTCAAACGAAAAATTTTTGAGGGGAGACAAAAAATTATGTGATTTTTATTTATCTCAGTCAACAATGAGAAACTCCACACTCTAAAAGTACTGCAGTATGGGGTAAGAGTATTGTTATAGCTACATCTCTGAATTTCCTGGCATTATGGGTTTAAGAGACGTGCTTTATCTTAGCTTTACTTGCCTGCCAATTTAATGATTCATGGAGTTTTTTTATCTAATTTAGAAAAGAGGAATAGATCAGAGGAAAAGGGAAAAAAGCCAAACAAATCTTCTCTGTACAACACTATTTTTTTCTGGCTACAGAGGTCTTAATTAACTCTTGCTGATTTCATTTCTTATGCTTAACTCCCATGGTTTACCATAAGAGTTCTAGTTCCTTTTTAAAACAAAAAAGTAAACCAATAAACAAAAATAAACAAACAAACCCCCTCAACATTTTGTATGGTTCCCATCTAAAACCATCAGATCTCCTAACTTTTTTTCTAAAATGGTTATTTTTGCTTGTCTTCACAGCAAAACTCAAATGGATAGGGATATATGCATAGGGAAAGAAACAGTAATAAGGAAAGGAACAATTTTGGCTTAGGTAACAAGGTGGATTTTCTAATATTGACAGAATTTATGGTCATTTTACTGTTGTCTTACAATTATTAAATTTTTGTTTTGCTAATTGTAATAATGTCCTAGAGTTTTAGCTGGACACCCTTTTAAATTAGAGTTTCCTTCTAAAGGAAGATCTCTATTTGTATATGTATGCTTTTATAGTTATTTATACACACCACATCTTTGAGAGGGATTCTTGAGCCTTTTCCAAGTGCTTGTATTTCCCTGTAATTTGACAGAGCATCATGAACTTCATCAGAACCACATAAAGGTGGGAGGCAGATAAACATGTAGTACCTACAAAGATCAAAGTTTTTGACATTTTCAAAGCAGGTTGAGATAGTTCTGGTACTTTGACCCTGCAACTTGAACCTTATTCTCAAGAAACTCCATGAACCACATCTGTAAATGGACCCACAGTTGTTTTCTTCCTAGGACCAGCTGGTCTTGCAACATTTTTAAAGGCCACTACTTATGCTGTCAAGGACGTCTCATACAATTACTCCTAACTAGCTTCACAGAGAGCTGTGGGCCCTTTCTGCTGTCCTGGTGGACCATTCTGAGGGTATGGCTTCATAAAAAAGGCACTGCCAGGGCTTGGGGGCTTGAACATGAGAGGTGCTGAGAAGTGGTTGAACAGTGAATTAACATCAAGCTGAGTGAAGCACAATAAATAAACAAATTTAGGTTTTACTGTAGATCTAATATTGCATAGATCTAAAAGCCTTTTACATGTATTTATTTTAAAATACCTTCTAGTAATCCAAGATATTTTTACTAAAACAGACATCAGCTTTAGGAATTACTAAGCATGTGCAGCTCCCACTGAATCCAGTCAGAACTGAAGGTAACAAAATTGTCAATGTTTGGACTGCTGTCACAAACAAAATATTTTTCTATCTTTTAATCCACTTCTCTTGTAAAACAAACTGCCTTTACTTCTGCCTAACATGTTGTAGCCTGAAGATAACCCACAGCAGTACTGTTACTAGAAGTACCCATAACATGATATAGTCAAGCTCTGCTAGCTCAAGACAAGGCTGCCATGTTGTCCAGTTGGCAAGAGGGAACTTAGAGGAAAACCCTATTGATCTTTTCTGCTGGTACATAATAGAAATATAGTTTGTGTTACAAGAACTTAGTTAATTTTCCTAATTTTTATGAGTTGACAAGCAACATTTTTAATTATTTTTAAAACTTTGTTTCTACTTACCTAAATATATATCATTCTATTATTACCTGACAATAGAAACAACACTCAAGGCAAGACTTTATTCTTTTGACTGCCCATAGTCTACATTTAAACATAGCAAATATACTTGATTTTATATATACACAAATATAAACATTTTTTGAAATACTATTGCTATAATTTATACTACTGTGGAGAGTGAATTCTTTTGAAGCTTTCATACTGGATATTTTATAGCCACACCTTTTCAAAGATATCCAAATTTTGACCTTGACAATCTTCAGATCTGTATTTGTAATCTGCAAAAGATTATTCCTGAATAAGTCTTGCAAGGCTGAGCCCAGAGGTTTAAACTATTTAAAAATGCATGTGAAGTAGGTCATTAGTAATATTCTTCAAAAACAATTTTAGGTAGGTGGGATAATTTCCTTAGCGTCTTGAAACCAGACAAGATGATTTAGAGCTGTATGTGATCAACAAAGTAAACAAATAATTTATTCGGCTATGTCCTGGTAGTCACTTATTATTTGAATGATAAATTCTTGACTAAGGTAGTATAAATAAGGCAGTGCATCTCTTCTGAAAGAAATGCAGAATGGGAACTGTTACCTCTAATGACTCTTAAATGCTTCAAACCCATCTTGAAAAATTGCCAGGGGGCAGAATTGCTAATGTTTGCTGAAGGAGCCTAAAACTTAACTGAACCATTTTCTTATCCAAAGGACTTAGAACTAGCATTGCTAAGAGACCTTTTCTTTTTTCTTAAGAAAATGACGCAGCACTCATGAGATCAAGGAGGGTCTACTCTTATTCTTTGTAAGACAAATTTTAGTGAGTCAGGAGTGTGACTCAGGTCAGTAATGTTGATCAGAGAGCAATAGTTTGGTTACTCCTTTTGCTTCTTATCTTGAGGAGACAAAGAAAAAAATAAGTCCATTGTCACTTGATCACAGAGGAGAGGAACACAAGATTACAATTTACAAACAAGATAGTCAGTCAGGATGAACTGGAATAGGTCACAAAAAGGAGTGATATCAATGAAGTTTTACAAACTATCATCAGCTGAAAAGAGGCTCTCAAAGACAAGGCCACAGCTTCATCAGACAAGTTAGTAGGTTTAAAAAGCATCATATCTACAAACACCCACAGCATCATCAACCTAATGAACTAACATTTTTATTGCAATCCAGAACTGTAAGTACCACAAACCCCCAAAAGGACTTTTGTAGTCTGGTAAGTATAATGGGCAATCCTATAATTTTGAGTCTTGGGGTGATAGGTGAGCTGCAAGAGCAATGTGTGTCCATAACAAGGACAGGTACTGTGAGTTGATGCCTAAAAGCAGTTCCTGGGAAATTAAGACAGTAGCTTATTTTTAAAAAACCCTTCTAGTCAACTGGACAAAACTGCTTCCAGTTTCTGCAAGGACAGCTTTGCTTGAAACTTTGGCCATCCTTTATTCATTCAAGAATGAATTTGCCATGGGGCAGAAAGTATTAACTTCAAACTGGGGAAGTATTACATAGGAAAAGACACTTCTGTGGAGGTAGCTGGATGCTCACTGGATGCATTTTTAGTAGTTACTTTCTGAGTGATAGCATACATCCATTCACCTGTCATTTCTCACTTTCACATGGAGGCAGCCGTGGTCATACTATGCCATCACCATCCATACTTGGTTCTAATGATTTATGTCTTATCAAGAAAATCTTCACCAATGTTTCTTTTTTTTCTCCTCCTCTTTATAGATGTGTCAATTATTGCTATCCCACCCAGCTCTATTTCCCCCTTCTCTCTCATGTCTGTTTGAATTCCTTTAATTGATCAAATTCTCCATCAATTCCATGATTTATGCTTTGTTGTTTTGTTTGGCTGGTTTTTGGAGTTTTGTTGTGGGGTTTTTTTGGTTTGTTTTCTTTGGTTTTTTGTTTTTGTTTTTGTTTTTGGTTTTTTTTTGTTGTTGTTGTTTGTTTTTTTTTTTTTAATTTGCATGTAGACATCCTGCCCTTGCTCAGGAAATATCTTTCCAGTCTTTCATCTGCTTTGGGACTGTAATGTTGCTGAGCTGCAGAGGTGCTTGAAAAGAACAGGTATTAACATATTAAGTCCAGTGTATCTTTTTCTGATATATTTAATATACAATATACATGAAAACCGATTTGTGTAATAACTATTACTCCTCACATTTCTTTGTTTATTCTTTGAATCTTTCAGCCTCCTGATCCTGCAGTATCACAGTAAAACATAAAACTGAATGAAAAAAAACCAAAAAACCAAAAACAAAATGATCCAACATTGTTGAGAGGAAAACTGAATAGAGAAAATAAAATCAACTATTTGAAATGATCATATGCATTCTGGAAGGGAAGCACATTATGCACAAATCCTGAGTTCCCGTGCAGTCAAGAGGAAGAATTTTGAGCTGATAAAAATGCAAATGTTTACAGATAGGCCTCTTTCCTAAGGGTGGGGTGGAGGATTTCAAGATGAAATGGAAATACTGTTTTGACACAAGGTCATTGTTAGGCTGCATGGGTGAATGACAGAGCGGTATGGTCATTGTGCCACCTAAAGATGAGTGAGTGGTCTATTGTTTGCCAATCAAGGTGGCTTTTTAGTGTTTTAGGCAACAGATTGATCTTTTAGCCTGCAGAATACTAGAACAATCACGAGATATAGCCTCCAGGGCCTGACAGGAACGAGCTCAGCCCATCAGCCAGGAGCATGGAAAACAGGAATCTTCTCCGTGGTGGACTGAAGAGATTGGTCAAACAGTAGTACTGAACTAAGAATGTCAACTGGGAGACCTGTACCTGGTACAGAAACATTTGGTTCTGCAAAACGCCTGGAAGCTTAAGACACTCATATCTTCTTGCTTGCACAAATATTCCCCTAATTTCCCACGCTTTGTCTGTGCTCTCCACTTCCATCCAATCTAATAAACTGAGTTTGAACAGGATCTAGCACTAGCAAAACAGTCAAGAAAACAGTTTCAATAAAGTTAAGATCTATACACAAACTATGAAAAGCCTGTTTTTTCTCTTCTCAGATCAAGCCCATAATGGGATTTTACCAAAAGCCCCCCAGTTAATACAGGATGGTGAGGTGAGCATTTAGATCTTGGTCATCTTAATAATTTTTGACCAAATATTGTAATGATCCAAATATTCTAATTCTTACTCTTATGTTAAAAGTCTCATAGTAAGTAGATTAGATACAGGCAATCTACTCATATTTGCTGTGACACATTTTCTGTGTCTATTAAAATGTTGGATGCTTGTGTTGTTAGCATGTTGGTCATAGAATGGGCTGAAGTACTGACACTGATTAATCAAATCTGGCCTTTCCAAATGGTCTGCAAACCACTCTGAATTTTTCTGAAATGGTACTGCTTCTTCAAAAGTTAAATGAAAGATCTCCAGAAATATTCCTTTCTGCATCTTGGTTTTGCTCACTTTATACTGTTGGTGACCTACATTATAGGGAATGTTTTCTGTTAGTCAATTATATGTCCTAATCTTTAGAAACAGAAGGAGAACCTCTTTTTCACAAAAAGAAAATAAAAATTAAAAAATCATGAAGCATGCTGGCTACTGAGGATTAATTTGGAAATTTTTTAAATCCTCAGGGAGAAGATTCTGTGGAGATATAAGAAATTACTCCTTATTTTCAGTCAATGTGTTGCATGTTTTTATGCTATCCCTGTGTATCAATGAAGAGGAACATTAAATGACTATTGTGTGCCTCGAAAAATGTATCCACTTAGAGAATTCTATCATAAAAGATAATGATGAAATGTACCCCTCCCACCTTTGCTTCCTTCCTGTGAAGAAAATAGGACATTATTCCCATTTCATAGAAGAAGCACTGAAGCACAACCTACCCACCTTCCCTCAAGACAAACGGAAGCAGGTACAGACATGTACCCAAACTGCAGTGCTTTAAACACATCATCTCCTTCTTAGCTGTACCAAAGCTAATTTTATCTGCCCGAGAGCCAGGAGATATGACAGAACTGTGCAGAACACATCTGCCAGTCTTATAAAGCTGTATTGAGAAATGTAATTTCCAAGTGCCTGGGGAAGGAAGCCTCACTGAGCTACAGCCATAAGTGCAGAGGAGGGTGCTGAACTGGAAACAGAATGCAAGAAAATTTGTTTTATGTATGTTCAGATAGTTTTATATTCTCCTTCTGGGAAGAAATGCAAGAAATCTCCTCAAGAGAACAGTCTGCAGGATTGCTTACCTCATTATTTTGATTTTTCAATTGACCTCTAGATATGGAGAGGTAAGGTAGTATTTTTAGCAACATTCAAAATGGGCAGGAGCCATTTACTGCTCACAGTCCCTTTTGATTGCTTCTCTTGAGCAAGGAGAAAAATGTAACAGACATTCAGGTGAAAAAGAAAGAGACAATGAACCTCAGGCAAGCCATAATAATAGTGTAGTTAGGATGATTTATTTATTTGCCAGTCCTTGTGGGCTGCTTTGTGCTGACTTCATCCTGTTGCTTTAACCCTCTCGGCTCTGCATCATCTCCGGTCTGCGACTGTAGAGCTGCATAAGCTTCTCCATTCATTTCCTTTGCAGCACTAGGATTTGAACGATAATGAAGGTGAAGCAAGGTATTTATGGCAGGCTCAAAGAACCTGACAGCCTGTGATGCAGCTGGCCAGTCACTCGAGCGAGATGTCCAACAGAGGAGAGTGGAGGATGTCAAAACACAGCTCAAACCCTCACACAAATAGCTTATAGAATGACATAGTTTATGGATGGGTATTTTTCGTTGGGGGGAGGGGGCGGTGGGAGGTCTACTGCATTGGAAGAGAACTGAAATCGGGGTTTTCATTTCCAGTGTAATTCCCAATCCTGTTATTCACTTCCAGCGTCTCCCCGGAGAGCTCACTCGGGCTCAAACCTTGATAACCCCATTTGTTTTCCTTTCTCCAATCAAAGAGCCTTCGGCTGGAGACTGGGAAGCGCTGAACACCTGCGGCCCCCACACGTTCCCCGTTCTCCCGAGGGAGCTGCCAGGGTTCCCCGAGAGGCGGACACGCCTGACGGGAGGCTGGATCCGGAGCTCCCTAATCCCCACCGTCGGCAGCGAGCGGCACGCTGGCTCCTGCCCCTCCGGACCCGCCGGCGGCCCCGCGCAACAGGGACCTCCTGCTGCAGCGCGCCCCGGCAGACACAGCGGAGCCTCGCCCCGACTCCGCCGTGCTCCCCGCGCCCGCCGCTCAGGAGCCGCCAACGCGGCTCCCACCGGCTGCTCTCGGGAGGGGGAGGCCGTGGGGCGACACCGCCCCTGCCCCCGCGGGCACGGCACGGCACGGCACGGCACCCCCGCGCCCCCTGGGGCAGGGGAGGACCGCGCCCCGGGCGCCCGGCGGTCCCTTAGGGCGCCTCCCCCGACGGCACCGGCACCGCCCCCGGGACGGCTCCGCCACCGGGGCAATAGACGCGCCCCAGCCCGGACGGTGGCCGCCCCTCCCTCGTGGGACCGCGGCCTCTCCCGCCGGCGGGGCATCCCCGCCCCATCGAGGCGGCCCGCGGCCCGCGTCCCCGCTGGCTGGCGGCGGCCCGCGACCCACGGGCGGAGGGACGCGACGCGACACCCGCCTCGCCCCGCCCCCGCCCCGCCCCGCGGGAGCCGCTCGTGGCAAAGTCATCGACCCCCGAAGCCCGCCGGGCTCCATCAAACGCCGCGGCCCCGCCCGCCGACGTCATGGAAACAAGCGCGTCAGCCTCCCGCCCGCCAGTGGCGGCGGCGGCGGCGGGCGGGCAGCGGCGCGGGGCTCCGCCTCCGCGGGCGCCGTGCCTACCGGGGCCCCGCCTCCACCTCCCCCATTGAAGGCTCCGCACGTCGAGACCCCCCTTCCTGGGCCGAGAGAGGGGCCCCGTCACGTGGCCCGCACTCCGCAGGCGGCGAGGGAGGCGGCGGGGACCGGCGGCCGCGGCGCCGGGAGAGGACGGGGCGCGGGCAAGTGAGTGACCGCGGCGGGCGGGCGGGCGGGCGGAGGCGGGAGGCGGGCGGATCGCTGCGCTCCGCCCCGCCCCGCCCCGCCCTGCCCGGTGGCGCCCGGCTCCTGTAGCGGTTGCTCTGCGGCGCAGGGGCTCGGCGGCGCGCTCGGCGCTGCCCGGTGTGTGCGGGGGAAAGGAGGCGGGCGGGCCCCGGGGAGCGGCGGCGGCCACGGTGGGAGCGCCCGAGAGGAGGGCGAATCGCTGATTCCTGCCGGTGAGGCGACGGGGGCGGGGCGGGCGGTCCGCGCCCCCCTCCCTCCTTCCCTCCCTCCCTCCTTCCTTCTCCTCCCCCGGCTCTCCCCGCGCCGGTGCCCCCTCCCTCCCTCCTTCCCTCCCCAATTCGGTCGCCGCTTCACCCCCCCGCCCCCTCTCCCGCCCTCCTCGCGCGGCCGCAGGGCGGGGGCGGCGCGGCGGGGCCGGCCGGCCGTGGGCAGGGCGGGGAGCGCGGGGACCTTGTGCGCTCGGCGAACGAACGAGCGGGCGGCGTCAGGTTTACGGGCGCCTCGTCCTGGCCCCCGACCGGCGGCTGTGTCGGCCCCACGGCGCAGAGGTAAGCGCGGCGGCGGCTCGGGGCGGCTCTGCTCCCGGCTGGCCGACCGGGGCGGGCAACAGCGTGGCGGCAGGTGCAGCGTCGCTCCGCTCCCGCCGCGGGGCTGCGAGCCGTGGCTGGGCTCGCTCGGGGGGCCGGAGGGCCGGGTGCCGCGCTCCTGGGCTTTCGCCGGTTCTCCCCGCAGGTAACCGGAGCGTGCACCTGGCCGCCACCGTGCAGTCGGGGCACGGCGTGACCTTGAGGGCAGCGGATGCGGGGCTGAGCCGCCGCGGGAGCGCACCGCCGCACCGTCGGGGACCCCGCGGCTGGACACGGCCGGCACGCCACGGCCCTGCAAGCTCCTGGCGGGCGGGCGCGCTCACGCCGTGGATTAAGGTGGTGCTCAGCCCCTGCCGCCCGCCGGGTTAAGTAGCCGGGATTAGCCCGCTGCGGCAGCACGACACCGACATCCCGGGCACTTCGCCGCCCCGCGGGGGCTGGGAGCCCGGCACCCGCGCAGCCTCGCCCGCCCGCCGCGCCCCCAGGGCTGTGTTTTTGGCCGCGGCTGAGTCGTACGCAGCTTTCCGTCGGAGCGGACGGGCTGGTTTGATTTATCGATGCCTAGCCGGGCTGCTCATCGACCGGCGCGCACGAGGAGGGGATGCGGCACTACTTCGGGTGCCGGGAGAGCGAAGCCCTCGCGGGCGTTTCGCCGCGGGTGAGCCCGACCCCGCGCGGGGCCGCTCCGCGGTGGGAAGCGCCTCTAACGGCGGTGTCATCCTCGACCCGGCGGTGCGTGTAACCTTTGGCTGTTGCACCACGTGAGTTTGGGAGCGGGCTGGAGCCTCCGCCGGGGATGGCTGGCCGGTGCCGAGCGCGGGAGGCAGCGCTCGCAGTGGGGAGAGTGGGGTGGGTGTCCGCGCCGCCGTCTGCCCTGGCTTCCTGCCGAGCCCTTCGGTCTGTCGGTAAAGGCTGAAGTCGGAAGGACTTAGGATTTCGAGAGGAAGATCTCATGAAAAGCGGTTTGTTGTCCCCGGGAGCGTTTCCTTTAGAGCGGCCGTGCGAGTGTTGCTCGCCAGGGGCAGGAAGGGGTTCAGCCTGAGCCCGGGGAAGCGTTTAGGAGCGGAGAGCTGTGGTTGAGTCTGTCCCAGGGTTCGCAGCCTGTGGGGCAGTGTTAGTTCAGCTGTAATAGGCGGTTATGTAGTGCTGTGCGGGATCCACAAAAATCTTTTTTACCTTTGACTGTTTAAACTGTAAGGGCTGGTGACGAGAACAGTAACAAAATTTCGGGGGCTTTTTTTCTTGTCATTTTAAGATCCGCATTACAGAAATCCTTCAATACTTGTTACGCATGGCATTTGTGCATTTATAACTTTAGTTGCTGAGGCTTTCTTCTCAAGGTCTGTTCAGAAGGAGCTGGTGACACCTATGCTGTGTCTGAAACTGTCATTCTGAGAATGTTTGCTGGTATCTCACCTCACAGTGCTTGAGAGGTGACTGGTTAGGTGATTATTCAAATCATGTCCCTTCTTAGAAGTCAAGTTCCAAGCCCACAGTCCTGGTGAAATGTCTTCATCATTAGTGGCTGGCAATCTTGACTTCCTGGGGAATGAAGTGAGCGTGCCTTTGGAAAACTACCGCCTGTAGGAAAGCTGCTGCATCCCTTAAACATTCCTGGGTCCTAATGAATTTGAGTTAAAATAATGTGTTTTGGTTCTTGGAAGCGTGTTGATTAGATAACTTGCCAATTCCTTGGTTCATGATTCTGTGTGTTCAGAAGGTGGTAGCTGTAGCTATAGCCAGGGCCATTTTTTTTTCAGCTGTTTGTTGGTGCTTTTCAAGGATTTCTTCCAAACACCACAAACTGTGAATTCCAATAGAAGTAAACTTGTGTATCTTTAAACTGTTGGCTCTTCTGGCAGGAACAGCTTCCAATGTACTAGGGCTTTAATACTTATGGCATAATGAATGGAAACTCTTGGTGTCAGTGGAAAAAGTGGTCACTGAATTCAGTGAGGAAAAAAACTCATACACTTCAGTGTGAAATTTTCAGTCTGGAAGAGCATCATTGTGTGGTTCGGTTTATTGCTGCTCTTACTGATGATTATGGTGACCGACCCAGGCTGAGTTAGCTGAAGGAAATGTGAATCCTGTGCTGTGTACAGATACTTGCAGGTTTTCCTAATCAATGTTCCTATGTCAGTGCTGAATTGCAAAATTATTATTTCTATCCACTCATAGAAAAACGCATGGAAAGCCATGTGGATCACTCAAATGATACAAGCCAAAACTGATTTTAAAGGGAATTGTGGGTGTACTATTTGTAAGCATACATACTGTTACTTATGTACATGAAGCAAATGTTTTTGGGAATTTAAAGCAGAAAACAAGACTTTTGTCACGTTAGCATTGGGTAAACTGTATCGGTTTCTTACACAAAGTTGCATTACGTACAGATTATGGTGCAAGGAAAGGATCCCCATTCCCCAGAGTATGTATGTAATACATATTCTGCTAATAATCTGGGGTTAATCCTGCAAACTGAAATCCACTGTAGTTTAAAGGAAGAGTCTCATTCAGAAAGTCACTCTTTTGTGGACCACAAAATATAGAGAATTTATGTCACCTGTTAAAATTGCAAACATCTGAACTGTTTTGTAGAAAGCTTCAAAGGAAATTCAGGCTTGAAAGTGTCCTGTAGCAAAAGCGCAAAGGTCTAGCAATTACTTCTATTAGCTTTATTTTTAGCTGTTTGAATTTATTTGTAAAGAAGGATGTGATAAATGGGAGGTAATCATGAGATGATACTAAGAAGGAAGAGACATAGGCTGGATCTGCTAAAGCCACTCGAAAAACAGATGCTTTGGAAGATTTGACTTCACCAACATTTAAGATTTTAAAGCTGGAAACTTACTATTAACTGGCAAGTTCAAAATAAATGTGGCAAAACAATCAATAACATGCCATAGCAAGAAAGTCTCCCTTGACATGAGGGTGGACATGATAACCTAAAGTATCTTCTAACTCGAATTTCTTCCATTAAGGTAGACTAAATATTAATGGCATTCTTTACCACTGAAATGTGACCTCACTAATGTCTTTCAGTGTTTGAACTCTTTATTTTTATATATGTTTTCATATGTTTTTAAAGAGAAAATAGTACAAGTGCCAAAAGGGATTCACATTTTATTTAAAGGTGAAGTCAGATTTCAGTTAGCCAAATTTAATGCAGAATAGCGAACAGCTATGATTAGTCCTGGGCATCTAAAAGTAAATATCTTCTGAGAAATAAGAAAGACTGCTTGAATCTATAAGAGATCTCCGTTATAGAAATACATGCTTACCTTATTACAAAAGGATCAATAAAATTGCAGTAATAGTCTTAAATTTATATTCTCTAGTATTCTCTACTTGTCTTAAGTAATAATAAGACTTGTTAAAAGTTGCAGTTCAGCAGATAAGGATCTTTCTCTATACAGTATTTTAATTAAAAACTAGATAAAATCTAGGAGTTGCAGAATTGTGTCTAAAAAGCTAGGAGTAGCTCTGCCTACTGGCTTTCTAGAGTGTGTGCAACGGTCTCAAGCAGGGTTTTTTTTGCTTTTTTATTCAAACCTGTTAAATTTTCTCAGAAGACATTTGTATTTCTTGCAAAGTGTAACAGGTCGAAGAACAAGGGAGGCAGGAAAGATAAGGTGATACTGTTGCTGGTTTGAAAAAAAAATGAACCTATGATACTTTGTGTAGAGGATGGATATTTCTCACGAATATTAAGATTTATTAATTTATTCAAAATAGCTTGCCTTTATAAAGACTGGATTCCTCCTCTTTTCAATACCTAATGTGAGTGTTCTCCTGACTTAAGTTCAGTTAGCTGAAAAGACTATGTTCATTAATTGAACAGCAGAGGGATAAAAAAGTAAGATTTTTTTTGTTCATGAAGCCCTCCAAACATATCTTAATGCATGTGAAAAATAAAAATGTGTTCAGTAGTTTCACACAGAAGATGTAAGCAGTGATAATGAGCAGTATAGAAGGAGGATTTCCAGGAGGTGACACGTACAATGAAATCAACAGGCAAAACATTAGACTAACCCGTCTCGAAACAGTTGCACCTACTCAGACAGAATGTCATTTCTACACAGACACATGGTATTGTCCAGTTTGTCTTTTATTTTTAAATTATTAGGCTTTCAAATACTCTTAATTAAAATGAATTTCTAGTTTTCATGACAGATTTCACTTGATATGAGCAGTATCTTTGAAGGAGCTGTCTGTTCATGCTATTGGTATTCAAGTAAACATTATGAAAATTATTTCTGCTGCCATTTATAAATCTTACTCTAACTGACAGATGACAGCAGGAGGTGTTATTAGTTTAATTTTGGTGAATTGCAAAGTAGGTATGAGGCTTTCTCCATTGGTATTTCAAAGGTCTTGTGGGAGAAGAAATCTAAGGAAAATGTAGGAGACATTTAAAAAAGAAATCAGAAGTAGCTTTGAAAATAAATATAACTTATTTTTTCGTCCAGTAAGAGATAATATGTAATTGCTGTTACAAAGCAGACAAATAACATCTGCCCTCCCTTTGAAGGGGAATGGAATGAGAAAGAGAATATATTCCTCCTTTCTGGTGTTGGCAAGTGCACTGTGCATTTAAAGAGTGCATAGATCCATATTGAGGATGACATTTGATGATCATCCTCCATAGTGCTGGCCATTAAGTCTGGCTGGTTTTGCCACTTACAGCATGACCAGTCTCAGCACTAGGGGTAGGCAGCCCTGGCTTCTTGCTGGCTATAACCTGATGCTGCTTTGTAGATGAGAGTTAGGTAATTTTCTGCATGGCTTCCTATATGCAGTGGACTTCAGTGGTTTGCATGTCTTTTTTTCTTAATATTGTGTTTGAGCTGGATGTTGCCTTCATTCCCAGTGAGCACAGGAAACACCATGTTCTTAAAACACACTTCTTGGAGCCTATCACTTGTAATCTGCTACCCTTACTTGTGCCCTTATATTCACAGAAAGATAAGGTAGCAGCAGGGAAAACAACACTATTGGTTTCTCACCACTTGGTGTACAGTGTCTGGTCCTGTAGAGAGGAGGCCCAGGATGTACCATGCTCTGCACAGTTGATAGCAGCAAACCCCAGCTCAAGGCAGGAAAGATGATTCAGCCCACTCTGCTTTAAGCAGCTATCTAACTTCTGGGACGCACCCCTAGGGTTATAGTGGTGTTCTCTTCCTGCTTACATGGTCATTAAAACTTAAACTTTCATATTAATTTTAAGATTTTGAATCAAAGATGAACTTAGAAACCCAAGTGCTCTTCAGTGGAGTGTTACAGATGTGCTCTTATGTGGAAATCACATAACTTTTTCTGCACTTGTTATTTGACCAGTGACTGGTGGCTTGTCTGCACGGCTCTTTCAGGATTGCCCCTGTGTCTCTGCAAATACAAGGATGTGTTCTTGTGGTGTGTATTTTGGCTTCTGTCTAGATTTTAAATAAAACAACTGGTGACTCCATATGGGGATGGGAGGAAGAGTCACTAGCTGTGTTTGGTGGAGTTTTCCACTGTAGAAAGAAAAAACCATAGTGCTATGGTCTTTATTGAAATAAGGAACTTAGGCCACTAGCAATAAAGAAGCCTTGTAGCTGCAGCACACTTCTTAAAAGAATATTGTAGAGTGTTCTAAAAAGTTTAAGGTGATCCCTGTGACTCTCCAAAAGCTTGGAAAACATTTGGTTTTGTATGGTAGGTGTTTCAAGAGATAGGAGTCTTTTAAGTCCCCATTGAAAGATTTGTTAGTCACTTCTGTTAATATGTTTGATACTTTTATGATGGCCTTCTGAAGGTGCTGGTTGATCAGCATAATCCAAGAAGCTGGGGACAGAGAGAGCATAATTTGTAATTGCCTATTTGGCTTGTCACTGTGAGTGCAAAGTTTCACTGGCTGGCTGAGGTGACCTTATGGCTACTTTCATTTCCATCTTAGCCTAACTGCAATAATTCCCCCCTCTTTTGTGCCATCTCTGCCACTTTGAGTCTACTCAAAGTGCACCACTGGATGGTTTGTTACACAATCTTTGTGCACAAACTGGTCTCTCCAAGGTGAGAAGTGAGGCTCACATGAGGAAAGCGACACAGATCTTTGGATTGATGGTTGGGAATGTTCCTCCTTGTGCAGTAGTCATGTGAAACCATTCCCTGGAGAGTACTAACCTTTTCACATGGGAGAACATGAACTTACTGTTTTGATGGGAGAGTTGTTTGAGTACCAGTTTTCAACTAATGGTGTTCCATAAAAGTATATTTGGGTTTAAATACAAGAACTATATGCCTAGGTGGTTTCTGATACTGCAGTGGAGTAAAAGAAATTTTGCTTGTGTTGAGCATCCAGACTTGCTTTCTGATGTTTTTACATAGAGAAGACTGAGTAGATAGTAACAATAAATGGCTAGAAAAGGTGGCAGGTATGGTTAGCCCTTAAACTGTTTAAGAAAGGGTGGTATTTTTGAATCTATTCTGGTTGTTTAGATCTAATAGATAGTAGATCAGGATCTCAATATGCATATTGAACAGGAGTTTTTTCGCTTCCATCCAGGTGCTACTGCTATCAGTATTGATATTGCACTTCAAATGGCTTTATATTGCTCGGATCTGCCAATTTTTCTTTACTTGGGAATGAAGCTGGTGCAGAACTTCATGAAGCCTATGGAACATAGTGCAAATCAATACTTAAATTAGAGCAGTGTCTACCAGCCTCACTCAGTTGAGGTTGTATGAAACATGAAATGATTTAAACTGGCTGTCAGGGTCTGTGCCAGATGGCTTTCAAATATGCATAGTTGAGACTGACAGCTGGAGAGAGTAGGGAAGGTGCTTTACCACTGCTAGCACAACTGCTTTACTTCTGCTTTATTAATAACACAAATCATTACAGTTTGTGTTCACCTACTTCTGCTCTGCAATCCAAGTAGTTAACATTGACAGTGATTTTTCTTATTCTGCAAAGAGCTTGCTTTGCATAGTGAAACATCTTGACATCTTCACAAAGTCTGCTTTCAGATGCATTTTGATAATAGGTAGATCTTGTTGTAGTGACTGCAGATCTAAGGATTTGTTCCTAAACTAGAGCTGTATTTCTCAAGCGAGTTAAAAGAGATTTGGAAATAAAGGACTAAATTCTCTGGGATTTGAGAAAGGCATGGTCTCTTTCTCTGGATTTGTGTGTATGTGTGTTGTTTACTGGTAGTGGAGGCACTTACAGTGGAGTTATCCTTCATGTAGAGTTATTCCTTCTGCATTGCATCCCAGGTTATGGGAATCTTTTGAAAGAACTTTGGTGCAAACACACACATGCGAAATTAGATGCCAGCATATAAAGCAGTGGTCCATGCTAAGTCTTGCTTGTGAGTGAGTAATTTGTGTATGGCTTTCTGTTTTTCTTATTGATCCTGGTCTTGCCGGGCACTGGACAGCAGCTCCTCAAACCATATTAGCAAAATGGTTTAGAAAAGTTGTCTTGGTTGTGAGAAGTCTGATACCCTAAGGCTGTGTTGTGCTACCTTCTAACACTGGAAATTGGTTTACCAGATGGAAAAATACAAGGGGTGTATGCTTGAGGGGAGTACTTCATATTTTTTGGGAAGATAGTTGAACATTCTTGACAGATTAACCTCTCATTCCAAAACTGCAGAGTTGAATTTGCATAAGCTCAAAGCTTTATATTTACCTTCTACTGATAGTCAAATCTAAGACTACAGAAATTGTTACGGAGAATAAGGTTGCATATATAACCCTGGGCAAAATGCTTTGAACTGGACAAAGTTAATACATGTTACTTTAAGGCAGCCATTGTAAAACAGGCCAATTTCAAGCTCCTGATGGGGAGCTGCCCAAGGCCACTCCTGAGCATTACTGAGCTGACACAGTACAAACACTTCTGACAGGCTTTCCTCTGCACTGTCACAGCTGGCAGTAGCTGAAAATGGTGACGTGGTTGTAGGGCTACTGCATGGCCTAGATTCCTGGAGTGAGGGTGAGCAGGAGAGCCGAGGCTGGCTGGCACCTGTACCCGACCGTGGGGACGAGGATGCCTGTCGGAAAGGTCTTGGCCACCCTGCAGGACAGGGAGCCTGAGCCAGCTGCTGGGCTCTCCTGGGCTGGCAAGGACTGGCCCACGCTGGGCAGCACGAGCAAGAGCGTGACCAGTGGGTTTTGCCTTCAGTCGTTCTTGTGAGGCCACATCCAAAAATGGTGCCTTGTTTGGCAGTCGATGAGGGGCTGTCCTGTGGTGTGTGGAGAGAATTAGAGTGAGGTGGCTTTGCTTGACCTGGAAGGGGGAAGGCTAAAGAGGGGCCCTGGTGATGGTCTGTAGTGGCGCCCTGCAGGAAAGGTGCAGCCAGGCCCGTCTTTTTCCCAGGATGACTGTGGGGGTGTGGAGAAGAGCTTCCATGATTGACTTGAGCTGGTGAGGCCTGTGCCGGCTGGAAGGGGCAGTCCCTGTCACCGTGTGACCTTCAGGAGGAACCGCTGGTGTTGCTGCTGTCTTGCTTGTCACCGGTTCTCATCTCGGGCTGTCCCCTGCCCTTGAGGTCAGGTGAGCGGCAGTGCTGGCGCAGGGCTGTACCTTCTGGCTGTAGCACAGCCTTGGGTATTCCTAAACTAACTGTGAAGCCACATCCTTCCTCTTGCTCTGACATGGTAGTGCAGCTGCTTGATATGCGAGTTCAGCCCAGCCGACTGTGCTTAACTTTGGCAGAGCAATCCTGGCCACTTACATAAGCGTCTTAAAAAACTGAAACCAGTCACTCTGGGCCGCTTCTGTTGCTGAAGCGACGCAAGCGCATCTACGATGAGATGCATGTGACTATTTTAGATCATGTCCTAGGTGGCTAAATATAATATTTTGATAGATATGTTTTAATTTTTCCATTGCCTATTTACAAAAAGTGCCTGAAGTGCCTACCTTAGAGGCAGGTGTTCCCATTTGGGCAGGTGAATCTTGCATATGATGGAAGGAATGTAAAGTTTTAACCCATGAAATGCACACAGGCTTCAGAACTTGAGACAGACCCTTCAGGTGGTGAAAACAGGTCATGGGAAAGAGCACAATTTCAAGACTGGCTTTTAAAAAAGCTCTTGCATCTGTTGCATGCTGTCTATTACCAATTATTGAAGTACTAAATCATGGGGAGTGATTAATGCTAGAATCAGTAGTTGTTCAGCTGTGTACTAAATGGGAAGGTTTCAGGTTAAAAACTGAGATAACAACAAGCCTCTGTAGATCCTTAAAGGCAGCTGTAGTAATTCTAAAGTATAAAATTCTGTGGAATTTGCTGTAGAAACTTCACCAAGAGGAAGGATGCTCATGTTTCAAGGGGCTTTTCAGCCCTTTCCCTCGCACCCTACCTACTTTATATAAACGGATCATGTGTCTTAACTTGCTCATTAGAACCCTAATGTCAGCCTCTCAAATGTGAAGTGTGTTATAAACATAGTTAGTTGGGAGCTTAGCAAGGCTCTAGTTGCTGGATGAATTAGAATTTGTGGTCTATTTCCTGTGAGTATGGTTTCATATTTGCTTCACTCAAGCAGGTTCAGTGTAGTTCTGTGCCATGTTTTGAGTTGGCACTGGCATTGGATTATCTGTGTGGTGAGTCTGGTTAATATAATATAACCATTCTGCCTGAAAAAAAAAAAAAGCATTTTTACTATCTGTATATGACTCTGTGTACCTGCAGGAACTTCACTGTTGTCACAAGAGACTGCAATAACTTGGGGAAGTAAGGGATGATCAGAGTGGTTGGTATGCATCCTGACACTTGATCATCACCATGTTTGTGATGGAAGAAGCATGGCTTTCCTTGCTGTGGTTGCTCTGCATAAAACATATTGAGCAGCCTAGCTGGAGTCCTGGGAACCACCCAGGCACAGCACACAAATAGAGAACACTGCAGGAGCTCTGAGTTTCAACAGCAAAACTCTGAGGTGGCTTGGTTTGCATGATAGGGGTAAAACTTTTTAGTCAGCTATAAAATATCGTGTAAGCTCTGTAAGATGGGAACCAGCTCAGCCCACACTGAATTACTAATTTTGTGAATCTGCCATGTGAAAATGAAGCTGAGAAGTGAATACCACTTTCTTGTAGATGGGGAGAAGAAACAGCCATCTAATTTGCTGAAGGGTAGTTATTCTATTTTTACAACCTGAAACAAGTGAAGGCTAAATTATGTAGCTACAGGCACATTCTTCTTCGGTAGGTAGTAATCAAAATCTAATGATTAAAGCTGTCAAAGCTTTTTAAAGTTCATGTGAAGTTTAAGATGATGGAAATTTATCTTTTCTTTGGGAGGAGGTGTGTTTTGCTGCTCTTCTAAAGGAAACTTTAAGACAAAGGCATCCATTGCACTTGTATGACTTTCTCATATACAGATTTCTAAATAGTGAAACTTAGAAATAGTCCGCCAAAAAAATTATTTGATGAATGCTTAAGATTGGAAAGAATTTTATATGAGCTTAGCCTTGTACCAACAAGTTAAGAAATGTGAACTTTATTCAAGAAAAAAAAAGAAATCCAGTCAATTTTGTAGACTAAAAAATGTGGGTGTCTGTTTGTGGAGTTTTTGCCAGGAAGGTATGTTGTCTCATGTTGGCCTATAGTTTTGGGTTCACCTTCATGAGGTGATGGCAACAAGCTATCAATCTGTCTGCTCAAAGCCTATTTCTCTTTCCAAAACTGTTTCCACAGCCGCCACTGTGTCAACACCGTTCAGTCATAATTGTCACCTCCAAAGCCCGCTGATCAATGGAAATGCTAAATAAAGCAGCAGGGCTCTTGCCTCAGAGGCTGTGTGAAACCAGATTTGCCAGGAGGTGTGTGCCTCTGAATATCAGCAGAAAGGCTCACTGTTTGTTACCTTCTAGTCCAACACTGTTGTGTGCCTTCAGGGCTCCTTTGCGTGAGGTTGTCTTGAACTCTGAGTTTTTCACCTTGTCTTCCAAGTGAAGTTGTTTTCTAAGAAATGGACAACCAAAAGGGTTTAGTTTTTCAGAAACTGAGAGACAGTGGAATCCATAGGAATAAAAATTGCAGCTATGTGATTGTTTTGGTTGTTGAGTTTTTGGTTGTTTTTTTTTTAATTTGATTTTTTTAAATGTATTTGAAGCATCAGACCTTATGGTACTTGTTAGTACTGTTAGAATTGCTCCTGCTATTCATCAGGTATGAGACTTTTAAGATGTGACAGCTGGTTGAGGATCAGAAACGAAATACCAACTCTACTGCCCATTGACATACATGTCTATGAAAGACCAAGGAAGTTCTTGGCATGCTTTAAACTAAGTGCATTAGATTTGCAGGCACAGCTCTTTTAGTGCTTTCTTACAAGGTATCTTTTTCACAGCTGATAAGTAAAATGATGTCTGTACTCCCTCTGCTGGCTCTGCAAAAGTAGCTTTCATGAGCTTAAATAGCTGAGTAGCGCCTCTTACAAATATGCCTGTGTGTAATTCTGAGTTAAGAACAGTTTAATGATTAGAAGTGGGATTTTCCTGAAAAATGGGTCAACAAATAGTTCCTGAAAGCCAATCAGGTGTCTCAGATGCTATCTCCTGCTAAAATGGTAAACACTGGTGTTGTATATACCTTTGTAATTGTAGTCTGATCTGTTTTTGTGTATCAACAATTGGATGGGGTTATCAATTAAAATACTTGTACATTTAGTTATACATCTAAGCTCCGCTCTTATAGGTATTGTGTTCCATGTGTATATGAAAAGCTATGATTAGAAGCCTCACATGGGGAAAGAAAACTTATCTACTTCCATAAATTCGAGTGCCATATACCTTTATTTGCTTATTCTGAGACTACTTGTTTTTTCCTATGTGAAGAGGTGTTCAATATAAAAATTCTCAGCCAGAATGGAAAAAGTTTGGGCTTGAATGAAGTCTTGGTGTATATATAGGTTTTATGAACATAATCAAAACAATTGCACTTGGAATTCAGTAGGCATCTTTACATGCCAATGTAGTTAATTCTGTTATCTTGTTTTCTGGTATGATTATTCTATTATACTACTGCTCTGGTTATTTTTAGTTTGTGGAATTCAGTGGCAGTTTTACAGTTTCAGAGAACTAAAAGGTTAACACACCCTAATATACTGGTCAGTAACCAGATAGGTGGAATAATAACCCAAACTGCCTTTTTTCCATTTGCCAGTTCAAAACATCCCTGAACAAGAACCTTTGAGCCTTGTGACGTGGAGTCTGGTTTCTGGTTGTGAAGTCCGAGGAGATTTTCTGGATTTTTGACCCTACAAGATGCATTTCCAGTCTTTGTCCTGGCACTTTACTTTACTGTCATATTCCAGAACAGTAAAAAATTGAGCAAATTCAATTAAGAATTCGGTGCGGCCACTGTAGTTCCTCCTGTTGGATTTCTCTTTGGGTGTTCCTGTGGCTATCTGCAGGTGTCTTCAGGCATTGCTGTACTGAGAAGGGGCTTTTTGGCTGCAAAAAACCAGACAGTTGCCCAGGCCTTCACAATGAGGTTAGAACAAGTAATCTTCTCAAAACAAGTGAGTTCCTCCTACCAGATATGCTCTTCCTCCCCTTCCTATGGTGGATTAAGTTTCTGAAGTTTATCCCTGTGACTTGACTTATGATCAGAATTCAGAGTTTTACTATCATGCTCAATTTTTTTTTTAATGTCCAAAGTTCCATTTTAATAATCATGTAAATTGACAAGTAAACCAAAAATTGTGGACCTCCATAATGTAGGCCATTAAATTTAGCTCAGCAATGTCTGCCTTCAACCCTGATCTTGTCAAACAAGAACAATGGAGGATTCTCCATGCACAGGAAAATGCATCAATTTTTTAGGAACCTAATAGTACATTTCAGAATCTCCAAATTAAAGAGTCAGAGAATCCTGATCTTAAAATATCTTAAAATAATAAAATAGCTTGGTTTAGGCTTCCAGTGGGCAATTTTGCCATGATGCAATTGTTTAAATACTTGAAAATATTTGCTCTGTGAAAAATATGCTTGTGACAGCTGATGGCTTATTTTAATAATAATTGCTCAACAACAAGGTAAAGTTTTAGTAACTACCTACTTTTCCAGTTTTAAGAAAGAAAGCTGTCTTGAAAACTGTTTAGCTTAATTATGTGCCTGAAGCATCACACGTCAAACTAGATTGTGACTTTGACAGACAGCTCTGTAACTGCCTAAAATTGTTCTTTTACACTTAGTTTGATTCTGGATTCTGACTGTATACTCTTTGATCACATTGCTGGCTTCCTTTATTGGATAACTGTTTAAACACCAACAAAATTAGCTATTCCATCAGCCCCCTAAACAAAACCCCAAACAAACCTTTACCCTAATTTCGTGCTGTATTGGTTAGAGCAGAAGATTTCAAAGGCAATGGATACATGTGCTAAAATCTGACTCCTGTGGCAGGGTTATGATGCACTAAGTAGCAACTTGCTACTAGTTACCTAGAGCAAGCTACTAGATACTGGTAACAAATCTGAGTGCAGCATACAAAGCTACTTATAAAGGTTCAGTATAATGCATGGCTTTTGTCTAAAGGTGAACTGGGAACATTTTTCACAAGCTGTGCTGCTATGTCTGAATAAACATGAAGGAGATTCAGGAGTCCATCGGTATAAATTTTTGTCTCTCTTAAAGCATCCCTTTCCTTGAGAAAAGGGGAAATGGAAAACAAAAATTTAGTTTGATTTTACAACAAAAAGTTTTAGATTTTTAGATTTTTTTTTTTTTTTAGATTTTTTTTTTAGATTTTACAACTAAAAAGTTAATAGGTTAGAGACCATGGTAGAACTGGGCTGTCAATCTGCTTGTCATGGTGTACAGATTTGAATTCGTGTATAACTTAAATGACCCAAATTCATAACAACTTTGAAATGAGGCGTATGGTTGGCTTTCACTGTGTAGGACTTATTCATTAGCTTTCTCTTCATCTTCCTTACCAGTGTTTTCCTTACCTCAGGTCTGAAAGTGTGAATAACAAGTCTGCTACTTGTTACTAGCGGATTACATACTTGGCCCAGTTTTTTCTAAGTCTTGTCTACATCAGGTTGGATTTTTTTTGAAAGGCTACTGAAATAATGCTTAATTATAGAGGTTTTCAGATGGCTTCTTTCTATATTTCCCTTGATAAACTAATTAAAATAAATCATGTTTAATGGAACTGAAAAGGAGGTTTTTGGAGAACACAGCTAGCACAGCTGCTTCCTAGTAGGCTGCTTTCTCTTCTGCAAACGCTACGTGTCCTTCAAGCTTAAGGGTCTATTGAAAGTGCTGAGAAACCAGCTGATGGCATCCTTTGAGGAAAACAGGGATACAGGATTTTGCTTAGGAAAGTGGAGCAATAGGACCAGAGAAGGAATCTCCTAAAATTGCCTTCAGAAAAACTGAGTCCCTAACTGTGAGAGTTTGGGTAATTGGTGCTATATTTTACTTCATGGTGCCGTGTCAGTTTTTGGTTTATTTTTTTTTTTTCATGATACTTTATCTTCTCAGTCACTTCCTTCCACTGGGGAAACAGGCATTTCACTGAGTATTACTAGCCTCAGGCTAGAGGAGGCTCTTGTGTTCCTTACTCTGCTTTACCTGCATGCTGCATAAGATAAATTTGTGAGTTGCAGGGTTTAGATTAAAAATGTAGTTGGCTTCTGACTTAACAAGGTCTGTGAGCCCCTACTCAGCTGTATAGTGAAAGAATCTCCTGCTGAGCTGAGGTGTGATACAGTCAGACGTGCAATTGTGCTGGTCCTTTTGAGGGAGTCTGTTGGAAGCCATGTGCTGAACATACAGATCTTGGTTTTTTAAAGAGTTTGTGCCATCAGCAGTTATAACATGCTGAATTTCAGCAGGATGCTTGAAGTTTGCCACTTGAGAAGCTGATACTGCCTTTCCCAATCCCCTTTCTTCAGAGATACTGTATGATTTTGGTATCACTAGAAACAACATGATTGTAGCAGTGTGCAACTTGAGCAATGTGCCACTGCAAAACAAACACTTGTGGGAAGTAGCTTTCTGTAGAAGGAACAAAATAGGTCTGGCTTTGATGAGACAGAATGATGATCTGTAGTCTTCATGGGTGGGTTATCTCTTGGTCCTGAGGGTCAGCTGTGGCTGAGCTATGAGCATTTAGCTGTGCTAAATGCATTAGGCTTTCAATCCAGATACCATCCTTTGGAAGGACAGATATTAAGCTTGTTAAACTAGCAATTGCTACTGAGGATTCAGAGCTACCTTATCAGAAGACTGACACCTCACTGTATATGCCTAAGGTGGTTATGCTGCAGGCATCTTGAGTGCCTGCTGGTTTACCACTTTAGTTCTGCTGGCCTTGTGCTTTGGTAGGGCAGGGGAGTGATGGAATCTGGTAGCTGATCCTCAGCACAGAGTAGGTTCAGCTGGTTGTGATGAAGTTCTTCAAAGCATAGCCTTTCTCCACCTAGGGGAGGTGTGCCAGAGCTAAATTAGACACCTAGCACACCTCAGAATTTGAATGATTATTAGCCTGGAAGCAGAGCTGTGTACAAAAAGTGCATTAGGATCCACTGATGCTAGTGAAGACTTAAGGCCTTTGGCTTATGGGATTTCCTTTATTGTGTGGCATAGGACTTATAGATATTATCATGGAGCATGGTTTTATTTGCACTTTTCCTGAATTGCTTTCTTTTTTATAATTAATTAATCAAGCACTAATGTCTTTGTAATCTCAGAAACCTAAAGAGTTACACACAATGAAGTACTTCACAACTGAAGACTTCAGAAATGAAGCTGTGATTATTAATTGCACATGGCCAATTTGTATAGCAATTTTATATAGCCTACCATGAGAAATAAATTAAATTTACTAAATCTGCTTGAGCCATTGTCTGACAGCCATGTAGCCATGCCAATTTGCTGTGCAGTCCAAACTGTGTCTGCCCTTCACTGAAAAGTTATGTACCATGCTATTTTTTTAGTGGCAAGCCAGTTGACTTGTGTCCTGGGTTTGCTCAACCCACTTTAACTTGAAATAGCAGAGGGAAGAGAAACCTTCCCTTGAAGGGAGGTTCAATGTTATCTTTAAGGTGGCAGCCATATAGTTCTGTGATAAAGATGCTTCTAGCATTAGCTGAATGTGTCTCTTATCCCTTAAGCTGGCATATCCACATTGCTTGTGTGACTTCTACAAATAAATCAGCCCCTTCTGGTGTCCTGTGGGAAAACTTGTTTAGACAGTAGAAATGCTGCAATTTAAATTTTTCCACTGAGTTGGGGGAGATCCTTTTTGGATGACAGCTTTCTGCACCACCCAGCTACAAGTAGCCCACTCACAGGTGTGGGACCATGAAATGCATGGCTACCATCACAGCTAGTGGGAGGGAAGGTGGAGGCTTGGGAAGAAGCACCATGGCACAGTGCTTTCTTGCTCCTTGGATCCTGGAGGGGGGCAGATTTCATGGCTAGGAAAAAAAAAATTATTTGTTTTTAAAGGTCATAGAAGTACATGGAGAAAGAAAGAGAAAAAAAAAAAAAAACATTAGCAAAGGAAGAAAAACCGTTTGGAGTGCTGTATATCCCATGAGAGATGGACTTAGAGCAGGACCCAAAATGAAATACCTTCTCTCAGAGGCTGAGGTGCTGTAAAGAAGAGTAGGGAAGCACACAAGAAGTGTGTTCCAGGCCCGAGGTTGCCTGTGTGCCTGTTGCAACAGCAGAGCTCCCATACTCTGTTACTTCATTAATGCAGCTGGCAGAGTCCATGGCTTTTCCCAATGCAAAAGGATAAGGGTGGCAGGTGTAAGTTGCAGTGTTGTTAGTGTCAGATAATGAGAGCTGCTTCAGGACCTCTGTGAGTGGGAGTGTTACACCATGTCACTGTAGCACAGCCATACCTTTGGTCACCTGAGGATGTGGCAGACTTGCTGCTTTGTTAGAGTTACAAAGTGCTGCGATGGGAATCTCAGCTTTGTGCATTCTGTCTTATATATTCCCTGTCTGTGTTAAAGAAACAAACTGCTGAGAGAAGTATTTATTATCTTATATTGGATGGTGGAGATGGGATTGTCATGTGTGTACTGATCACAGAGCAGTTAATTTACCATCATTCTACACACAGTTGCCAATAGCTATATTGCAGTAATGCTTCAATGTGTGTAAAACTATTCCAGACCAGCAACCAACCCTGCATAAATGAGAAACTTTGGAGTAGCTAGAAGTGTGCGACAATGCAGGGAGCATGACAACTTAGCCTTTAAGTGGGTGTCAGACATCAGAGAGATGGAAAAGTATTATCATGAGGAAAGACTAGTTTTGAAACTGGATAGTCCCTGAAGGATAAAGAATATGTAGGCTTAAAAAATCGTAAAATATGTCAGATAATACCATGAGTTGAAGCCTACTGAACATGCTTCTTACACTGTACCAGAAAGAGGAGGCCCAGTGGAATGGATCAGTGAGCTAAGCTCTCAAAACTTATCAAAGAGAGCTAAAGGGATGACCAGTATAATCATCATAAAGAATTTTGTGAGAGATTTCACTCTTGTGTTTCTGCGAAGCCATACACTGGATTCTCAAATTCAAATATTGAGGTAAAAAAGCCCTTACAAACAAAAGAAAACACAAACCAAAAAGACCCCTGAACCTCTTTACATAACCAGCAGGAGCAGCAAAGTTGTGAAGTATTTCTCAAAGCGCTGCTCAAGTGTGGACCAGTTACGATATTTGAATTTTAAAACCCTCTGTCTCCTTAGGAAGAGAAAATAGCAAGCATAATTGCAGTTTTTGAAAGGGATTTTCTCAGAATGACTCTTTTAGCCAGTTTATTTGGTGTATTTCTGGCAGGCAGGAATTAATGACCTTCAGGGGAAGCTAGCATAGCTTTCAAACTATAGGTTTCTGAAGAAATAAGGCTCTTTAAATGTTTGAGGATAAGAATATACTGTGGTATGGTATTTCCAAAAGGCTTGTGAAAAATCTGAAGCTGAAGGTTCTCAGACTGGCTTTTTACAGGCCAAAAGGGAAGCTTCTTAGACTTTAAACACAAGAGGACAAAACAGACATCCAATTTAGCATCATAGTGTGGGCTCACTGAGACGGGTGACCATACCTGAGATTTTTGTTTTATTTTTCTTACATTCCAGACACTTGCTTGGTTGGAATGGTGATTTTGAGGATCATAAATGGATTCTGTACCACATTAATATCACGATTTGTATATTACCTGTTTACGGTTCAATGAGCATATAGAGTATTTTGTGGTACTGTTTGTACTTAGCATAAGCTAGTCCAAAGTAGCCAGAAAAGCCTTAAAACTTTGCCTAAGTTACTTTTATTGCTCTAATTGAAAGGAATTGGTTATGTGCAGTGTCTTTATGGAAGTAATTTGGCTCAATCTCATAGGCATAAATATTTCCTAGTAGTTTTAAGACTAATTTTAAATCTCTTTTGAAGTTTTCTGAATACAAGAAGAATCAGGTAAGAATGGACTTTTGCCTTTTGCCTGAAGGCTCATAAATCTAAAGAGCATTTTGCATCTCTTTGATGTCATGAAGCATGATCATAGTCAAAAGCCTACTGCTCTGCCTAAGTGGATACTAGCATAAAAGAATACTTTCTGAAAGAAAAAAATGGGGAGTGTTCAAATCAGGATGAAATGGTAAATGTAAGTTCTGTGAAAAAGAGGTGAAAAAATTTCTCAAGACAAGTCATACCTGTAGGAATAACTGATGAAGTTCAGCTGCTGGTTTGCTGACATTATCAGAAGTGACCAGCTGGATGCATTGCACTGAGCTCTAAATACAACAAGTAGCTGAAATCCTGGAATCCAACTCCATCTCTGTTGGATGAAATTTGGTACCATCTCACTTTACCTTTACTTGAAACTTAGTTGCATATAGTGATGTCATATGCCTCATTTAACACACACCTGTCAGGGTTTGTGACCTGAACACATTTTCCACTTTAAGGATGCCAGTAAACTCTGTTGTAGTCTTATGATGCATAATTTTAGTGAGTTGGTTGCCATGCTACCACCCTATCTCTTTTTGGAAAAGTTCAGCTTTGTCTTGTCATTTTTGTCAATATGGTTTTGACAAATGTTGGTGGGAAAAGTGTGGTAAGTTGTTCATGAACCTAGTAATGTGAATATTTGTTAATGGATGACTTTACTACTTTTTTTTTTTTTTAAACCCACTTTTAGGTTTATATATTTAGCTAAAAGAACTTAGTTTACAGCATAATTATCCTATACTGTGCAGGATTAAGAGACTTGAAATCCTCAGTCATCTTATTTTGAACTCAGTGGGTCTGAAGAAAAGGAAAATATTGATGGGCTTTGGGCAAACTTCTTTTCTTGCATTTTAAACACCAGCAGGTTTGCCTTCAGTCATCAGTTGCCTTCATCCAAATTTTGGCAGCTTCACTCACCTCAAGTTAGATGAGGAAGCTGACACACACAGTAAATACATTTTAGGTGCTTGAACACACTCAAAATGATTCTGGATGGGACAGAGTCCCATCTAGAGGTTAAAACTCTTTTTTTTTCACTAGGATTATAGTCTTAAACTGGAGTAACCTTTCATTGCAAAGAGTCCTCTTGAATGTAGCCTTTAGTTTATAGTGTCATCACAGAGCAGAAAGTAGATGAACCTAGGAAAAAGAAGTACAGAGAAGGAAGCTTCAGGGCCTGTGGGTGGAGAAGAGAGAAGCTGCCTGAGTGTTGATCAGAGCTGTGGGCTGCAGAAACGTGGTTTAAGTGGTTACAAACTTGAGACTTTTGCATGGTTTTGTCTTAAGTGTTTGTCATCTTGTGGACAGGCCAGCAATGTGATATGAAATAGGTGACTATGAAACCTTAGTACTTCAGACACACAGAACACTTGTTGCTTTCTTTAATGATGATCACATTGGTTTTGTCCTCTGGGATTTTCCAGTATGTCTCAAAGTCTGATGTTCCTTGAAAGTGGTCATAGATTTTTTGAAGCCCTTCTTGTTGCATCAGTGTGTCTTTTTTTGGATCAGTAATATCTATTTGGTTACCTCAGAAAGCTAATGATTGGTTTAAACTCTTGATAAAATAGTTTCCTACAGCACTTTCTGATCTTGTTTCTTAATCCAGATGTCACTGCAGCTGGAGCTGAGTTGTTTAGTGAGTGGGGAGAAGCCCTGGCTTGGACAAGGCAGGGCAATACAGACCTGTGCAGATGGTTCATGGCATAACAAAATGTCTGCTTGCTTGCTGGGCTCCCGGCAGAGGCTGTGGACCAAGCTGCTTTGTAAGAGAAGCTTATGTCCTTTGTGCCATAATAACTCACCTTCAAGACTTGTACAATTTTTCCTTGCTACTACCAAAACAAGAGGAAAATTATGCAGAACCTGTGTGTGAACACTGCTGATTTGTATTACTACTAAACTGACTTCAGACTACTGAAATCCTAATTTGTTTGCTATAATTTCAATAAGAAATAAATTCGGGGTCTTAAAGGAATGAAACCACCAATGGATGAAATGGTTTCTACGGGTGTCAATCTCAGTAGGCAGCAGAAATCCCTTACATTAAGTGCCATAAATCACAGAATCACAGAATAATTTGAGTTGAAAAAGACCTTTAAATGTTTTCTTGTCTAACCTCCCTGCAATGAGCAGGGACAATACCGGTGTTTAGATCCAATGCAGAATCTAGGCCAGTTTTTATTTCAGATAGGTAAGTACATCTGCTTCCCAGGAGATTAGGCTTCAGAATTAAATCAGATTTCTCTTTGAAAACTAAGCAAAAGTCATGACCTTTGATGAGTTTACTGTTTATAGCACATAAGCTGTAATAACTGAAACTTGTCATTGCAACATTGTTTGACATAGGCTGAAGATGGTATCCTAAAAAATTTGTTTGTGCCCTTTGTCTCTTAGTTCTTCAGTCTACTTGTACATGTCTCTTCATAAACCAGGCTGTTTGCTCTGAAACGATAGCACGGCACTGAAGTTATTTAACTCCTGTTTGTTCAGTTAGGCACATTTTAGCTTACAGAATAATGACTTGTAAGAGGATACTGTTCTGTATTTATGTTTTGCCTCATTAGAATTCATTCATATTCCTTGTGAAACAGCTGGTGAGTTTCTGTAGCCTGTCAAGCAGGTGGGAGGATCTGTCTCTTACATCAAGAAGTTTGACCCTTCAGAGCACAAAACCTCAATCAATTTCAGTTTGATTTCCAGGTTACTTTCTCAGTTACAGTTACTTTACATTGTAATAATATTCCATTATAATAATGTTGCAGACAGCTTCCCTTCTTTCTTTCCCCCACCCCTGCAATGTTATGTGATGGCTTAAAGCTGTGGATCACACCCAAACTGAAATATGCAAAAGCATATGATATGTTTTCAATATCTTTTAACATGCCTTTGTAGGCAGGTTAAAAGGCATGACAACTGAAACATATGGGGATGGTTTTTATCACAACAGCTTCTTGATATGCAGATCTGTCTGGTATTCATTGTACTAATTAGATTAAACAAAGGCTTTCCTGAGATAATCACTTTGCAAGCCCTTTCCTATATTACAGGGCCCAGTTTTAGTGTGTTGCTGAAGGTCAAATGCTACCAGCTAATGCTCAATATCTGAATGCATACTGTTCAAGCAGATGTATAAATTAAATTAAATGACACAAGATTTATAATTGCTGGAGCTTTGACTCTTGAGGTATGAGTGTGCTTAAGTGTTTTAATATTAATTAAGAAAATTGTTTTTCCTTGTAGGTTAGTGAAGCAAGTATTAAATGTAATCATAGGAAAAGCTTGGATAGGAGTCGAAGCATGCTAGGTCCTGTGCGTCCGGGCAATAGTAATTGTGCCACTAGAGTAACACTTCAAAAAACATGTTGCAGCTTCCAATTTGGTCAGTGCAGAATGTTCTGGTAGCACTAAATAGATAAGTAATCTATAGTCTCTTCATGCTTTGGTGAGCATCTCTTCATGTTGACTTCTGTTTAGAGCTTTTCCTTTCTCCAGTCCAACTACAGAAGCTTATCATGATGAACTTCCAACACTGGCAAAGTTGTCTAACCTTTGTTTAATGGGTTATAGGTTTGAATTAGTGTCTTTGTCTGGTAACAATACACAGTCCCTTAGCAATAAATAATGATTTGATTTGGGTAAGGAAGTTATTCCTCATAAGCAGCTACAATGATATGATGTGTCAGTGAAGTTACTACAACCAAAGAGCAGCAAGGCCCTCTCAGAGGGATTTACATAAGTTCCTGAATCCTACCTATGAGAGTATGTGCTGCTACTGAAATATGCCTCTGCAGTTCGAGTTTTTTAGTCACTTTTGTGTGACAGAAAATAGCTTTTAAAGCTATTCCTAGTCTCAGTGATATAAAGGGATAAATCAAGTGTCGGTAATAAAGTATTATTCAAAAGTTGATGTGGCAAATGAAATGTAGACATCTTAATAATTTTGTAAGTAGCTTGTTTAAGCTGGAAACTAACACAAAACTTTACTGAATTAAACTTTAAATAGGCTGGAACATCAGCACTGGTCTATAAATGAGTTTTAGCTTGGTAACTGTTTCCTGAATTTGAAATTTGAGATATTAACAGATTGGAAGTTTGAGGTGAGTTGCTTTAAACTATAGTGCTTCAGAGCTCATGTTATTCAGTTATCTCAAATGACTGATGCAATAACTGAGAACTGAAACACTGGTCAAAACAAATAAAATATTTCATTAGTTGAGAAGCTAAATACCATTAGATGATCTTTGTAGCTTTAAAATGCGCTTCCTTTTATGCCGCTAAATTTCAGTCATGATAGTTTCATTATGCATCACCACTAATGTTACAAAAGTGGACTCTTGGAACTTGCTGTAACAGGAACTGATTGAATGTTGCAAGATTTTACATCAAAACTGCATTAAGGATATTTCTTAAAGAAAGTTTCTTTGCTGATTCTTACAGAAAAATCTCTGTTGGACTAAGTCCGTCCTGTACCTGAATGACAAGAAGCTATTGTGCTCTCTGTTGAAATGGCTGGTAAAAATGGATTACTGAAGCAGATCCTTGTCTGATTTTGTGTAAAAATTGATAATGTTTAATCAAATTTTTATAATCTGGAACAATACTGCATTTGTTCAGTATTCAGAATTTGAAGTCTTCGCACTGATCGTTTCAATTTTCCACATAAAGGAAACATCCCTTCTTGCTATCAGGGATGTACCAAATAATTTGTATCACTACTAGAGCTGATCTGTAGAACTGCACTGTTTTTGTAGTTAATGAATGCTTATTGAATTTGCCTGTGAACCCTAGGAGTCCATTGATATGTTAGGATGGCATTTAGACCATAGGAGGACCCTCTCCAGTATAAAATTATTAATGACTAATATGGATTATTACTTATTAGTAAAAATTTATATAATGCAGAGAGAGGTTTGAACTGGAATGCAAGCACACTGAGTTATGACTAAGTAGAGTTACTGCTCTTCAGGTTAGTTGCATGTGAAAGCAAGTTTGGCCCACTCTATGCATATATATGGAGAGAGAAAGTCCTAGAACTTTGATGACAAGTGAACAGTGACTAGAGCTGTAGCTTTTTCTATCCTTTTCTCTTGGATTTGGGTGTATTTGGGCATCAAGTACAGGGCTCCTGCTAGAGGCTTGAACAGAGCTTTTCTTAATTAAAATTGAATCAAGTTTGATGTAATTGGTTGTGGGGCCTTCTGCTTGGTCTATTTTTGCTTAATTAGCAGCTGCAGCATCTTCTCCATAGCTATACAAACTCATTTGCCTGATCTGCTTCTTGTTATACTGTCATAGCTTATGATCAGATGCCAGCTGATAAATCCTCCTAGGCTACCAGCTGGACAGCTACATCCAGCTTTTTGGCATTGGATAACAATGTGGCATGTCTTTAAAGAAAACTCTTTCATACATGGTTTGCATGAAATTCTTCACTTGCAGGATCACTTGTTCTCTAATAGAACTCATTAGAGTCTCAATCAAAACTATATCCTAGCATGCAGGTTAACACTATCATCATGGACTCTTCAACTGTTGCAACATTTTCTTGCGAGTAACAGAGAAAACAATGAAGATTTAAAATTATTTTAAAATTAAGAACTTTTTTGATGTTATAGAATGTTGGAAGTTTTATGCATGCTAATATTGATTGCTTTATGCTTTTTGTCACTCTCTGGAAAACAGCCATGGACAGTGGTTTTCTCAGAACCTCCTGTGACAGGAAGAGAAGAGCAGTTGCAGTTGTAGAAGGTGTAGTTCTGCCAGAGATGGGTCTGTCACTTGTGGTCAGGTGGTATCAGTTCAGGGGTTTACAGTGTCAATGGTTGCTCTCAGGGCAAACCAAGTACTGTGCCATGGTGCTTTAAATGGTAGAGAGATTTAGTATAGCTGCAACTGATTATTTCCAAAACAGAAATCTGAGTCTTTCCTGGAACCAAGACTTTAAATTTCTGGTAATTGGGTGCTCATACCTTTACTTCAGCATAGACTCAGCAGTTCAGCCAAACTTCAGTCTTCTAACCTGGCAGGGAAGTAGCTAGAGTTCTTTTGTTTGCTGATGCTTTGCCTTTATATTTTTGCCTTTGCTAGGCATATGACACCTGAGGGTCTTGTTGACCTGGAAGTGTCCAAGCTGTTGTTCATCTGAGCCTGACAGTCATGTTTTGTGGGGGAATATGTTGTTACACATGCTCATTGCACTTCATTATGCCAATAAAGCTGATTTACGTGATCAGAAGTCTGGTTTTGACACACAGCAAATCTTCACACACAAACTCCTCACAGGCATGAGGAGTTTGTGTGTGCACTGCACTGTTGTGTAGCTACATGTGTACGTGCAAGATATGTCTGCTGAGCAGGGATTAGATATAGAATGCCTGTGCAAGTTCAGATCCTGTGTCTAGATGATAATTTCTCAGCTACAATAAATACACTGATCATCAGACAGAAGAACTGCTCTCAGTCTGCTCATCCCTTCTGCAGAAAGGTGGTGTTGTGCAATTTTTCCCTCTCTTCAAAGAATTAAATGGAGATACTGTGCAAGGCTTGAGTTGTGATGAAGTGGGCTGGAGCAGGGCTAAAACTGTATGGACATGAAAAATTTATTAAGAGCTAGGTCTGCCTGAAGATATAATCCTACTTAGAATACAAAAGTACTTCATATGTGGGCTAGCTTAGTGTTGAAGTTTTTTACTGAGGTTTGCATAAACCAATTAATGGGAACAAAAAATCTTGCTCTTCCCAAACTCTGAGGTGAGGGCATCATTGGAAAGTGGGAATTTTTAACTTGAGCATATTCTTTCCCCATGTGACATCACTTGTGGATGCTGCAAGCTCCAGTTCCCTGGAAACAGATTTAATTTTAGGTATTTTTAAAGGTTGCTGCTTGATGATGAACCATATGGACATTTGAAGGAAAATGCCAGTGTTAAAGGCAACAGTTGTTACAAAGTTAATGATTTAAGGAAATCCAATAATGCAAGGTTGTTTTGGGGGGGGAAATATCCATTTTCTTCCTTGTCGCTATTGTCTGCGGAATGCAAACTAAAAATATTATAGGAAATTAAAAAAGAAATTTGTTCTGTAACCTTAGTACAAAGAGTAGAGACTGTCTTACAATGCATTTCAGTATAGCTGTTATGTAACTGAATGTGTATCTATTCTCTCCCTAGACTGTACATGCCTTTTGGCTTTGGGGAACAGAACGCACCATGGGACAACCTCAAAGATATCTCTCCAGACGGGCTCTCTTGCTTGGGTGATGTGTCTGCTCTCCTGACTGTCTTCATACCCAAAGGATTTATTTTCCTTTTGGAAATACTTTGAGTTGAAATTTTGTTCCTTGCTGGAAACTGTCTACGCTAAAGACTGCATGCATCATGGGTGACATGGCAAACAACTCGGTTGCGTATAGCAGCGTAAAAAACGCTGTAAAAGAATCTAATCATGGAGATTTTGGAGTTACTCTTGCAGAGCTCCGTTCTCTTATGGAACTTCGAGCTGCAGATGCACTGCATAAAATACAGGAATGCTATGGTGATGTACATGGCATCTGTACAAAGTTGAAAACTTCACCAAATGAAGGTAAGTAAATTCTAACACTTCCTGAGGAAACTCCATTTAGGAAAAGGCTTAGTAAGCAAACTGCTTTCTTTAATAGAACAAAGTTTGTAAAAGCATTTTAGTTACCATAACAAAATATTGCTTCTTGTTCATTTAAGACAGAAGTATTCCAGGGTAATAAGTAAGCAAGAATTTTTTTTTCAGTTGGTCTAGCTGCATGTGAGATGTTATATTAATGAAGTTGCACTTGGAACAAAGTTCATTGATGTAGACATCCACATATGAAACAGCAATGCAACATAGCAGTGTTCAACTCACTGTGAAAGCACCAGTTTTCTGAATAGTTCATATGACCTATAGTTCCCAATTCAGATCATGCTGTTGTAGAGCCCAGGGTTTTAATATTCTAATGCAGGGCTTATTAATGCTTCTGTGTGGCTACCTAGTTATTTGATTTGCTAATGCAGCAATTTTTAAAACTGATTATGTGTTTGTGTTCTATTGGATTCTTAATAGCAGGATCTAGTTTTTAAATCTGCAGTACTTCTGTAGTATCAGAATTCTGTAGATTTCATTTGAACTGTTCAAAATAACTATTAATACAACTTGAAGCATTGATGTTTACTCTTAGTGGAAGGTTTGCAAAGTGATTACACAATCTTATTCCCTAGAAATAAGCATCTCTGATGGAGTCTCTACCATGTTTGACTTAGTGGCATTCTGTAAAATGTGGCTACACCATGCTTTTGCTATCTAGAGTTATTACTCCAAGATAGACTGTACAAATGTGAAGAGATAAGTAAATAAATTTATTAAGTCTCCTTCTTGAGAACCTTCCAGAAGGCTTTCTTCCAATATTAATAAAAAATAAATAATATTAATGTATTTGTGAAAGATGGAAATCATACTGCATAAGATACTGTAGTATCTACATACTGTAGTACTTGCAGTAAACTGCACTTAAATTAAAATATGTATAAACATTAACTGAAACTTACTGTGAAGTCCTGCTGTTGAGAGCAATTGAGAATTACCAAAATCAAGATTTTGGCAAATTGTAGTGTCTCTGCATTTAAGGACTCACATAGATTTTAACCAATGTGGTGTCATGTTGGTAGCAGCAAAATACCTGCTGTCTTAATCCTGGCGAGCCGTTGCTTTCTGTTCTTCAGAAATGCTATGGAAAGATTTACCTTCTTGGACCAAGAGCAGCCTACTAATGCCGTAAGGTACCTCTGGGTACATCTGCATTTAGCATGTTTTGGCTTGATCCACTTTTGAAGCCAGATTTCAGACTCCTGAAATCATCAATAGATGAATTGGGTTCCTCTTACCAAACTGTAACTGTTCAGCCAGCTGACATGGCTGAACTGCCAGTGAATGGGAGTAGACCAATTTCAGGATGAAGAAGTTTGTAAAACACAAGGAGTACAAACTTCTGTTCCTTGGCAGTTGTAAAGTACAGTGCATGTGTGTGAAGCACTGTAGTGTATAAGCAGTGTAACACATCTCAGGAGCAACAGGCTCTCGTTACCCTGTTGACCTGCTGCATAGTATTGGAAGGCAGTTTCCCTCTCTGTGAAAAGGGATATGGTTTTCTACAACTGGGAATTGAACTGAGAGTTGAATTCTGTTGCACAGTGAGCTGCAAGGCTAAAGGGTCCATTATTGCTGCAAGCTAGGTGGAAATACAATTTTACGTAGCCACGAGGCACTAAGCACCAAATAAATACCTTGTGTACTGCAGTATTCACTTTGTCTCTTAATGTAACAAACGTGCAGGTTATTAAACATGTCACATGTCAGGGAACTAAAACTCAAGGGTTGGATGCCCTTTCCTGCAGATTGATTGTACTGTACTGAGGGCTGTGATCAAGGCCTTTCACTTTCAAAAGGATTTGACATTTAGATGTACACTGTAATCAGTGTACAGTCACTGACTTAATAAAAGGGTGCCATCCTTTTTAAAGTGTGAGAGAAGCTCATAAATGCACCAAAGACTCAACAGTTGAACATGTTCACAGGCTCAGAAAAGGTTAATTGAGTTAGAACAGCGTCCAACAGAGGTGTCGTTTTGACTCAAATCCACAACATGAAATTTTAGAGAATCAGCCACCCTGACAGGTAACCTGCTATAAACTTTCTGGAGGTAGTACTGGAGAGCTCTTGTAAAGGTAGAACTAGGTCTCTGCTTTTGTCAAATTCTAACCATAAGTGTAGAAAGGGAGACAGTACTAACAGAAAAAAGTCTAGAGAAGATCTTGCAGAAAACTGTTACACATTACAGTAATAGTGGCTCTCTAAAACCTCCTGTGTATACCTGCAAAGCCCTAGGACACTTTTTCCTAATCAGATGCTTTCTCTATGACATGACACTCTTACCACTATGTAATTGCCAGGGGCTTCACAGGAAAAGTACAGGTAGTTCTGACATGGTACACAGTGGATGAGTTCAGCTTGTTCTGTTTCTTGCTGTGAAGTTGTTGACAATGTAAGACAACATCTATTTTCAGGCAAAATTTGGATCAAACTTATCTGATTTGAAATGAGAAATTGGAACAATCCTTTACCAGTATTACTTAAAAAAAGGACACTGAGCAGACTTTACTGCTTACATATACGCAAGTGTGCAAAATGAACGTTTGACATACCTTTAGTAGCAAAAGTCTGTCTAATATTCTGGACAGATATAGATATTTCTAATAAAATTTGAATATGAAGCATTAACTAGTCCCTTGGCTAATATTTTTCAAACTTAACCCCAAATAACATAAATTTCTCTTGTTAAGACACATAGTTAAGAATACAATGGCAGTAGTTTTGATCTCAGGACTGTAGGTTGTGAACTGTGAAATTACCAGCTGTCTGGTAAATGTAGCAAGTTCAGTAATGATGCATGGTGTATTATAGTGTATACTAAAAATACAAATGCTTTTTATCTTTGCTAGGCTTATTTACTAATCTTCACTAAGTGGTTCTGATAGTAGCTTGACTTTATATAGCCTCATTTGGAAGCACTTTTCATTTTTCAAGGACCTTTGCTGTATACTTCTGATGTTCTGCACTGTGGTACCCTGGAAAGGGAGGAAGAGGGTGATGTTGCCAATATTATGTAAATAAATTTCCAAACTCTGCCATGTTAAAGGAATAGAGAAGTAGTATCTTTTGCAAAATAGCAATATGGCCCAGCTTTTTGGAATGACCACACTGTCCTGAGTTTCTGTAGATTCTGTAATGTATAGCTTGATTTTGAAAATTGTCTTGCAGTGCTCTTTGAGTTGAGAGTGAAAGTAAGCACCTTAAAGCTTGAGCTGCAAGAAGTGTAAGGTTATGGCTAATGAGTACAATCGTAATGAGTACAATTTCTCTTTTCTATTAAACCTTCAAAGACATGAATTCAGGGTGAATTGAAGACTGTTAGAATAAATGTAATATATCATATACACAGAGTATGTTTAATTAATTTCTGTTCTGAAGAGATCTGCATATAGTTTGCTTTTCAGTTAAGTGATTCCATAGCAATTGTTAGCATTCAAAATTGAGCTTTGCAGTTCAGTAACCTTTTCAAAGTGTCTTGAGATACGTGATGATTCTCGGAAATGTCTGTTAGAGGTGTTAAAACCCTCCCTTTACCATGAAAGCCAGCTGCAGTGGCTACTGTTCTTATTTATTACCTAGCATGTTTGCAGTGCATTTATCACTAAGCAGCTGGGTTAGCTACTAAAAAAATTGCTACTAAGAAAATAATTGTCTTTGAGTTGGTGCTAATCATAACCTTAGGGTCAATATGATTGAAATACCCAGACCTTTGCTCTGAAGTTTGGCAATTTTGATTTGGAAAATGAGCTTAATTCTGAATGGTGGGTTAGTCAGCTGAAAAATTTTAGAGGAGTAACCAGATGTGCTCACAGAAGACCTTGAGTGCATGACCTTGCACTGAAAATACTTGGTATTCCTTTATTTTTAAGATCTTGGCAAGTTCTTGAAACATGCTGTAGCTTTCATGTAGGCCCCTCACTCTTGTCTGCTAGAGTCCCTTAAGGATTGTACCAGAATTGAGACAGAGAAGGACTCAAATATGCCATATATGAAAGAAGATAGGTACAAAACTGAGGTGACAGACCCGGCATAGTGCTAAACGTGGGCTCTCTGTGTGAGAGGAGATAGAAAGTGAAGCTTCAGAAGAACAAATAACTACCACCATTCCAGGTGGAAGCAGCATCATAAAAGTGGTTGCATCTTTCCACATGGTGCCTGCAGAGAGCTTCAACCATTTTAAATAGTATTTTATATAATAAATATTACGGAAATATAATAATTATAATAGTTACCTTTTTAATTATAATAAACATCTCATTATAAATGTTACATTACTTTTAGGATCCTAGGATGTTGTGTCTGAATACAGAATCCCTACACTGGGAACCAGAGCTGCCTTCACGGGCTGTGGTCTTGCTAAAGCTTTATGGTGCTACTCAGTCTCAATAGTAGTAACTCTACTAATGATCTTGTCTTGCAAACTTGTTTACTTTGAACAAAGGTATGTCTGTTATTATTACTCTGTTCCTATGTCATATTAAGTGACATATTAAGCAGGTAGACCATCAACTTTATTTTGGCAAGGTGAGAATTGTAAAATATAGCTGGCTTTCTATAGTGGCTCTGATTTAATGGTATTACTTCCATAATTATGTTTGAGATGTGGCTTTTTTGGTTTTGTTATTGAAATATGGAGTGGGACTTGATTCCATGAGTGGGAAACTTCAGTCACTTCTAATGTGAGGGTGAAATGTGTGTAAGTGTCACTAACTTTGTCTTATTGTTAAATAGGTTTAAGTGGAAATCCAGCAGATATAGAAAGGAGAGAAGCAGTTTTTGGGAAGAACTTTATACCTCCTAAAAAGCCAAAAACATTTCTTCAGTTAGTATGGGAAGCACTACAGGACGTTACACTAATTATATTAGAAATTGCAGCCGTAGTATCCTTGGGCCTTTCTTTTTACCAGCCTCCAGGAGGAAATGAATCATGTAAGTAAACTTCTTGAAAAGTAGATATCTGCTATTATTATACTACTGACTTTCCTGGTTCAACATGCCTATACTGTAAATCTGATGGGAGACAGTAAGTCAGTGGAAAAGCAGCTTATTGTTCCTTATTGAGAGCACATTGCTAAAACTCTAGCTTGCCTTAAAAGGGCAACATGAGATTTCCTTGGTCATGATCTGGTATTATTCTGACCCAAGGTAAATTGCAAGCAGCATGAACAAGAACTTTTTTGAAGTCCAGTCTCTGTGCAAGTGGGTTTTTTTTTAGCTTTGCCTCAAATATTTAAGCAATTTATAATTTGCAGTCATGGGCTTTCTTTGGGGAGTCAGCAAGTCTAAAAGTTTCCTTGATTTGTGATATGACACTGGTAACTTTATAATTAAGAAACGAAGCTATATTTATACTTCTAAACAGAAAATAAAGGGATTGTGACTTCATTTAACTGAATTTTTGCAGTGATATCTGGTTTGTTAAGACAAACGTAAAGTCGGATATGTTGACAAAGCAGAATGTTGTTTACCAGTCTGGCATTCTTATGCCATCATTTAACAAAATAAGGACAGGAAACTTTCTCTATATCAACTTCTCTTGTGTTCAGATAAGCAATGTGGTTTAACTTCCTCAAGTTGCTCTAGCTTTCAGGTTCTTTAGCTTCTTTGTGTGTTACCCTTATGGAAATAAAGGTGAAATTGCAAAGAAGGCTAGCATGGAAAATGTTTAGCACCTATAAGTTTTTTGTTTGCCAAAACTTTCATTGTTGAAATATCTTTGTGAACTTTCTTAAATCTAAAACCTGTTTTCTGCAGTATGTGGATCAGTAAATGTTGGTGAAGAAGAGGAGGAATCTGAAGCAGGTTGGATTGAAGGAGCAGCAATCCTCCTATCTGTAGTTTGTGTGGTATTAGTAACAGCTTTCAATGACTGGAGTAAAGAGAAACAATTTCGGGGATTGCAGAGCCGTATTGAACAAGAACAGAAATTCACAGTCATCAGAGGTGGCCAAGTCATCCAAATACCAGTAGCTGACATAATTGTTGGAGATATTGCACAAGTGAAATATGGTAAACATATTTTTAAATTTGAACTTTCTTTTATTTTTAAAAAAGGAACTGCTGTCAACAAACCCAGTGATCTCTCGTAGGTGACCTTTTACCGGCTGATGGTGTGCTCATTCAAGGAAATGACCTCAAAATTGACGAAAGCTCGCTGACTGGGGAATCTGATCATGTTAAGAAATCTCTGGATAGAGATCCTATGCTGCTGTCAGGTGTGTAATTTGGCAATTTTTGAATAAAGTAGCTTGTTTCTGCGGTATGGTGGTTATTTAAAATTTTGTGGTTAAAACTAGCAAATTGTTTTTTTATCCAGGTTGTCTCCTAGAACTATCCCAAACCAGTCCACAAAGTACAGAACTTTGTTGGAGTGATCAGACCTATAAAACTGACAAACATTTTATGTAGTTGCTTATGGGTTTACTTTCCAGATAGCTTTGGCAGCTAAAGCTTTAGGAGAGCACATATAGTAGTTCATATACACAGCTCAGAGTTTCATCAAAGTCAAGTTTGAAAGCTCATTTCCTCAAAGTACTTGTGTGCCCTGTGCCCTGCCATATAACTGCTCATGTCTCAGTGGAAATCCTGATTCAATCTTTCAGGTACACATGTGATGGAAGGCTCTGGAAGAATGGTGGTTACTGCTGTAGGTGTGAACTCTCAGACTGGAATCATCTTTACCTTACTTGGAGCTGGAGGAGATGAAGAGGAGAAGGAGAAGGAAAAAGAAAAGAAGGAAAAGAAAAGTAGGCATATTAATCTTAAATACCTTGGCAGGGGAGTGGGAGTGGGGATGATGGTGAACTTTTGAATATTACTGGATAAAAACATGTTCCAGTCATCCAAAGCTGGAAAGCTTTTTAAAAGACTCATACCTTCTGTAGGTTTCACAGGAAAAACACCTTGGGTCTAGTGACCTGAGAGTACTAACTCTTGTCACATGGAATGTAGTTAAACTTCAGATCCCATTGATGAGTCAGAGTTTGGAAAGTTTACAGTTGCTAACCAGCCATACATACCATGTATAAATAGTTAAACTCTCATCTTGTTTAACTTCAAGGTGCATTGATGTCTAATAGCAAATACTTGTTTATGGAAAACAAGTTATTATGAAGTTCAACCTAATAAGTATCTAGTCACACTTATAAGTGATCTTTTTATCAGAGGGATACAAGACAATAATGAAAAATTCATGCAGAAATGTGTTTAAGATTCTCAGAGACTTTCAAACTCGATAGGCAATTGCTAAAATGTGTGCTCTGTGCAAGAATTGAGATTGAAGGTTTTTTGTCTTGTCCTAACCCACAAATACTTTACAATTCTGACCCTTCTTGAAACTTGAAAAAAAACCTAGTGAGTTCCTTTACAAGTTAGAAAAATTATTACAAGAAGAATTGAAAGTTCTAAGTTAGTTTCAAGCTCAAGCATGACAGCAAAAAGTAAAAGCTGACCTGCAACACTTGCAGTCATTAGTGTGAAGCAGTTGCCATCCTGTGCCTTCCCCTTACAGAGGAAGGAGAAGGAAACAAATAACAGTACCAGCTGCTACAGGAGATATGGAGTGGATTATAGCTTTTATTAATAATCTGCCAGTGTTTATTATTCTAAAAGCAGAAGTCTCTTGACAAGCAGTGTTTTGGTGTATCCTGGGACCCAAACACTAGTGGGGTTTTTTTGTCTCCCAAGATAGATAGGTTCCTCTTTCCCTTAAGTTAGGTGCCTAATAAGATTCTCCTTGATAAAACTCAGGTTAAACTAAATTAACTTCTCTGTGAATGTTAAGGAGATTAAAGGGACTATATTTAGCTGGCTGTGTATGGCACAGTTCAGAGTGAAAGCAAATGCATGTACAAGCAGTTGCAAGTAATTCAAATGTAGAACTTCGCTCCTGAAAGAGGAAGAGAGGAACCAGGGGAGAAGAAGTGCAAAGTCAGGAAACAATGACGAGTTCTTAAGAAGTCTAAAGTGGCATCTTCCAGAGAAAGTGAACATGCCTTTTTTTTTTTTTTTTTTCCTGTTAAGCTGTTGTGAGAACGCTGGGAGAAATCTTATGTATAGAAATCAGAGTGTGTCTACAGTAATGGTGTGGTGGAGATGTTAAATGTCATGCCAGACAGGCTGGTTGATAATTTGATTTTCTTCTACTTGGGTACTCTTGTAAATTTTGGTCTATATGACCTAAGGCCAAAGACTTGGTGAATTACCAGTAATCCTGAAAATGTTTGGGTTTTGTTCTAAATTGCTCAATTTTGTGCTTTCATTTCAGTTTATCACAAACAGTAATTATAACGCTTGCTTTCTCTACTTAGAAATAAAGTTTGTCACTTTCTAAGCCCCCAAAAACAGCACATGATGTGTTAGACTTCCAACCTTTAATATTTCACTTGTTAAATTCTTTCATTATCTCACTCTCCTTCTTTATGATCTCTTGTTGAGCCCCATTTCTGAACACAGGTAGGAGTGATATTTTATTATGAACTTGAGCTATTCTCACTGTGATGTATGATATATTACCTAAAGATTTATGCTTATGTTTGTGTAAATAGTAATCCAGTAATCCAGTGCTGTACCTCCACTAAGCTTTGCTATGGATTTATGAATATTTTATACCACATTAGCTTCTGCAATATTGTACAAAAGCACTGATTCTCAAAGTGAGACCTTGCAGTTTATTTACAGAGGTAGTCAGATTCTGGTGGCAAGTATTGGAAGAATACAGCAAGATGGAGGCCACCAAAATCACTGAATTGTCACAAGTATCTTTTCTAGAAAAACATGTCAGGATGTCTTTTGTGAAGCTTTCCTCACAAGCCATAAGTGTCATTATCAGTAATTTGTGCAAACTTAACCATGGTAGATTAACACTGCAGCAGTCTTGTATGTGAAAAGTAAAGTCCAAAAAGTGCCATGAGCTGTTTCTGTGAACTGACTTACATGTTTTACATTTTTTTTAATGCAGTTTGCTGTTTTAGCAGAGTAATCTAGTTATTATATAAAAATATAAATAAAATAATGAATTCTGCACAGCCAGCTTAAAGCACTTGTTTCTCTCTCTGACAGGTAAAAAGCAAGATGGAGCTGTTGAAAACCGTAACAAAGGTAAATAAATGCAGATTCTCTGATTCTTTCTTGCAAGTCTCTGTTTTCTGAGAGTGTAGATGAATACAGACTTCCCTATAAAAATGCATATTGAATGCTTATATCCAAAGTGCTTATGGTAAAGATGGCATAAGTGAATCTGCCCAAAACAAATGCTTCACTCAACCTGGTATTCACAATACACTATTTAAACATTATACACAATACACTTATTAATAAGCTATACACAATACACTTATTTAAACATTCATGTATGGCCTCTCTGGATACAAGATAATTCTCAGTGCTGTTATATTTAGTGGAGCTGGGCATTAAGCTTTTTAGGTATCCTTGATTTGGGAGACTTGATTTGGGAGACTAAACTTTTTTTGATCCTAACTTCTAGCTAAAGCCCAGGATGGTGCAGCCATGGAAATGCAGCCGCTGAAGAGTGAGGATGGTGGAGATGGAGACGAGAAAGACAAGAAGAAAGCAAACTTGCCAAAGAAGGAAAAGTCAGTTCTCCAAGGCAAACTCACAAAGCTTGCAGTTCAGATTGGCAAAGCAGGTACAATGTCTCAGTACTCTCCTCATGTTGATGTCATGTTAAAAAAAGTTGGAACATGCATAGTTTGTGAGGAGATAAAATAATCAAACTACTCAAGGCTGGCTACTTAAGTGCAAAATTCTAATGCAAGTATGCTGTTGTGCCTGAGTATGCTGATGGCCTCTCAGGCTCTGTCATGTGGATGGCTTTTATTTTCCCTTAGTTTAAATAGTCAGGCTTTCAAGTGCCAGCTTCTAGGAGGGAAAACTCCAGCTTCATAACATTGGACAACTGTTACGAAAAATCTTTTTAGGTTAGATATAGCATTTAGCAATGTACCAAGAGAACTGTGAGTTGAGTTTTGTTCAACTGGAGACTGTAAGTTGAGTTTTGTACAGCTGCAGCCTGGAAAATGTGGTTCAGTCAACAAGATTCTCTAGTACTTTCAGAGGCTTAGAATTTTCCACTTAACATATGCCTTGTTGATACATAACATTTTTATTGACTTCCTACTTTTCTATCAGCTAGTATTCAGATGCCTTGTCAAAATCTTTGGTTGATTGTTGCTGCTTGAAAGTAGGCTAAAACAGCAGTGAAGTTCAGTATAAAATTTAGGCTATGTTATCTAGTGTATGGTGGTTTAATTCAAATATTTTAGGATTTATTTTGGTCCATGTAGAATTGTTGAAAGGTTCAAGAAGAAATTCAAGGAATTTCAAGAAGAGTTCTAGCCCAGCTTATGGCTCAAGAAGGGCTGACTTTAGCATCTGGGTCATTAGACACTTACAGCTTGAAATGGAGCAATGAAACTTTTAGCTGTAGCACTCTGCAGTTGTGTATGGTGATATTAATTTTTTAGTGAGATAAACAAATTCCATTATATGTGTACTGTAAACTACTGCCCTCATCAAAGATTTTTTTTTCATATCTTCCAAGAGGTGTTGTGTTTCTTTATGTACCTTTTGACCCATTGTAGTTCCCCACACAGCCTTAATACTCATCTACTTGATGCATGGATTTGCCTGTCCTCCTGCTTTGAGACTGCACTGGAGCACTCTACTGAATCAGTCAGCATAAAATTGGTGAAGGCCTCCTGAATTTTTTCACTTCTTGTTCTGCTTAGTCAATTGACTTTACATATTGGTCTGTCCTTTTACTAATTAGCTCCATGCTTTCAATTAAATTGGAGAAAAAAAGATTTCTAGGCACTTCTGGTGAAATGCATGAGGAAATACTTGCATTGGAAGCAGGAACACCTCTAAGAACTGCCTCCATGTTTTGACTTGCCTCTTTGAAACCTTAGTTCTAATCTAGCTTGTATAAGGGCAGAAGTATTTGCATATATCTACAGTCTGTATTGCCGAATATTTGAGACAATTTCTTAAAACTGTTTATTCTCTTTTTAAAAAGGTTTGTTGATGTCTGCAATCACAGTCATTATCCTTGTGTTATATTTTGTAATTGATACCTTCTGGGTTCAGAAGAGACCTTGGCTTGCTGAATGTACCCCAATTTATATTCAGTATTTTGTGAAGTTCTTCATTATTGGAGTTACAGTCTTGGTGGTGGCAGTACCAGAAGGTCTTCCACTTGCAGTCACTATATCTCTGGCTTACTCTGTTAAGGTAAGTAGGTAGAGGGCAAATCGATTTTTTTAAGGTAGGTGGGCATATTCATCAGCTGTTAAATATGTGTGTATATATATATATATGTTAGACTGGGAAGAGCTTTTTCTTATTTTCTGAACTACATAAGAATTCTCCTGCAGTACTCTTCTTCATCTTTGAATGAATACACACTGACAAGAACAGTGAGCATTGCCAGCCTGTTGTCACCAGCTAAAGATAAATGGGCTCAGTATGTAGCATTGTAGCATTTGCTTACAAGAAACAGATGTCTTAGAGTTTGTAAATAACAAACTTTTCTGTAAATGTGAACTCCTACCTAGCTGTTGTGTTAAACAATTGCTATGAAAGCTTCTGGATTGATTTTTTTTTTTTGAAGACTGAATAATGTAAAGCATTTTGTTTTCTGCTTACTATACAGCATGTTTTTTAACTTAAGCTCTTTGTGTTCTTAATTTTCTTACTGCATCAGCATGCTGAGACTCATTATTTATCTATAATCTAATTGTAAAGATGCTGGGTGCTTAGGCTGTGTTCTAAATTCATAACTTACAGCACTTAGTAGTAGTGGTCTTATTGTATAATTTGTAATTCATCTTCCGCTTAGACATAAAAACACTTAAAGCCTGTTAAGGAAAGAATTTAAAGTGATATTTAATCTATGAAACTCATGTAACCCTCACTATTTTAGTTGAAACATTAAGTTCCCACTTTGATTATAAGTCTGAATCTAGGATCTTTGAAATCTATATTATCTGATCTTCAGATAGATCAAATAAGCTGCATTAGACTTTTCTTGTAAGCAGAAACATTTTTTAATCATTGTATCTGGTAAAGTTCAAACTTTATCTCTTCTCAATTTCTAAATATTGTTATAAACTGTTTTCTCCTAACAATCTGAATAGTATCAATAGTCAGTGTGACATGCAGGTAGAGGAGATTAAGATTGTATTTATGTACCTTGTTCAAAATGACGTTTACTGTGACATAATGGACTTTAGGGAGATCTATACAGAAAGAGGCAGCTGCAAGTTCTTCCTCTGAAATATGCCTGATGACTTAATGACTGAGTGTTTTCTGAAAGTGCTGTGTAAGGCTGGATCCCATAAATGAGAATTTCTGAAGTCAAGTAATGGTCATGGATTGCTGTTAACTGCTTTTATTTCCTTAGAAAATGATGAAAGATAATAACTTGGTGAGACATCTGGATGCATGTGAAACTATGGGCAATGCCACAGCTATTTGCTCAGATAAAACGGGAACATTGACTATGAACAGAATGACAGTGGTCCAAGCCTACATCAATGAAAAACATTATAAAAAAATTCCAGAACCAGAAGCTATTCCAGAGAAAACTATGGCTTATCTTGTGACGGGAATTTCTGTTAATTGTGCTTATACTTCCAAAATACTGGTAAGTGGATTTCTTAATTCCAATCAAGATAACTGAGTAACTTCCTCAAAAGATGCAAATTGTCTGATGGCTGCAGGCAGTTTTGGTGTAAATGTGTGGCACAATGCAGGGTAAGGTATTTTGTACCTGCTGTAAACTGCTCAACCATTCATTTGAAACTTAATGGAAAAATAGCTTATTTCAGTTAGAACTCATAATTCAAAGATAACATCTCAAAGATAATTTCCTTTCAAGTTCACAGTTGTTTGTTTTTATAAGTGGGGCTGTTTATGCCACTTGAAGAGTGTCTTGCCTGGATTTGAGCACTACTTGAAAATAAATATTAAACTATTAATATTTAAGAGTAGTACATTAAATAAAACATAATAAAAAAATGTAACTACAGGTTAGGATTTTGATGGATTTTTATTCCAGATACTGCTGTATAAGTGTGTAAGCTTTAGAGTTGTAACATATTTGCCAAAATCTTGTTTGAAACTTGCAAAATGTTTAGAAAATAATGCACATAAAATGTGAAATAATCCACTATGTAACATGTCTAACAGTCCATTAGTCTTTCATTTCAAAAACTCTTAAGCATAGCTTCCTTGCTGTAGTTATTCCAACATGTTGTATAACTTACATTCCTCAGGCAGTAAAAATAATAAGCAAGATTTAGTAAATGAATTAACATTTCAAGATTTTGCGGAAGCCTCCACTATGGATACTTTGTACACAAATAGCAGTGAAAACTGAGTTCAAAAGCTACTTATCAGCCAATAAAAACGGTATGTCTGCAAGAATTTCCACAATAGCAGTACTTGAGGCAGCACATAAGTTTGCAGCCCTGATTTCTCTGAAACAAAATGGAAATTCTGTAATGAGTTACAGCACATGAGGAGTTTCACAGTCTGTTTTCTAAAGCTCTTTCTATACCAAGAACAAGGTAGTTGTATGTAAGCTGACCTAGTCCCTTATTACTACAATTTTAACTGAGTTACATCCACTGCAGCAGAGTTAGGCTGCTTTGCAGAATCAGAGAGGGCTGAAAGGGACCTCTTGAGAGAACCTCTGATCCACTCCTCCTGATCTAAGTGAAGTCAACTAGAGCACATTGCACTCAGGGCACTCACTCAGGGTTTAACAATCTCAAAGGATGGAGACTTTGCAACCTTTTGGGCAGCCTGATCAAGTATTTTAACACCTCTAGAGTAAAAGGTGTTTCCTTATCTTGAAATGGAGTTTAAAAATCTTCAGTTTGTATCCATTGCCTGTTCTTTCACTGGGCACCACTAGGAAGGTCTGGCTAGACAGTCCTTAGCAGTGTTCCAGCCATGTGCCTTATTCAGGCATTCAATACACACCAAAAAGTTTCTCTCCCAGAGTGTTGTCTTCTCCTGACTGAACACCCTTTCAGCTCATCCTCATATGTGAGGTGCTTGAGTGTCTGTGTTATCTTTGTGTGCCATGGATGCACATACTCCTGGATGTTGATATCTCTCATACTGGGGCACCCAGAACTGGATGTCTTAAACTGCGCATTAAAGTGAATGTTTTCAAAGTGTGAGTATTCAGTACAGCCAAATCCAAAATCTTGCAGCTCTGAACAATGAAAATGGACCACTGACTTATGATTAATGTAGTTCAGCTCTAGCCACCTGAGACATGTCAGATGAAGTAAGTGCTTCTCCATATTTTGCTTCAAAAAATACTGTGGTGTTATGCATATACAAACTCAAATATTTTGAGATAAATACTTCTTTACTTATAGGACTAGCATGTGGAGAACCCACATTGTTGAGATAAGAAACTTTTTCTGGTATTAAAGGATTGGAAACCTGTTTCTCAACTCTTTCCAGTTAAATAGGCCATGGCCTGGAAAGCAGAACTTGTAGTGAGACTTAAGAAGCTTAAAGATTTAGTTTGTTCAGAAGAAGGCTAACAGGTGATGTGGTCATAGTCTAAGTCATTGAAGAATTATTACAGGAGAGAACACTTTAATTTAGCAGAAATAATGCCATTTAGCTTGCTGAAGTCAGTATATGTGAACTTATCTGTACTTTTAAAATCCGAAACAATTGTTCAGGGTCTCCACTCAATTGATCAGATAAATATTTAAAGTAATGGAAAATGTCCTTTAGAAAGGTCATGTTGGGATTGATACAAACTTAATGGGTGATTTCTGAAGGATTGAAAGATCCTAAATAGGTACAGAAGTTACTTTTAAAAAGCAGCATATGACTTTAGATTATGACTCATAGGAATTTATTAAGTAATTACTGAAAAAGAAAACCTCCCCATCCCAGAACTAAGCTTGTCCTTCCTTGTGGTCTAAGTGCTGTGCTTCAGTGGTTTGTAAGTTAACCTAATCAGTGATGGTTCTTGTTCTTCTTGCAGCCTCCTGAAAAGGAAGGTGGCTTACCACGTCATGTTGGAAATAAAACTGAATGTGCCTTGCTGGGATTGCTCTTGGATTTAAAACGTGATTATCAGGATGTAAGAAATGAGATACCAGAAGAGGATTTGTACAAAGTGTACACCTTCAACTCTGTTAGAAAATCGATGAGTACCGTGTTGAAAAACTCTGATGGCAGTTTCCGGATATTCAGTAAAGGTGCCTCTGAGATAGTTCTTAAAAAGTAAGAACGACTATTACTGTGATTCAGCACTTAACTTTTGCTTTATGTTGTGATACATGGAGAGACTGACATACTAAACAACATAGTCTGTGGAATCCTTGTCTCTCTAGTCACAGATAAGGGCAGCAGTCCTATACTCTTATGACTGCAGCATCAGGGCTTGTCTCTTAGCGTTGTTTGACTTTCTACAGTAAAATGGGCCATTAGCACTTAAATTACTTTACTTCAAACACCCCAGCCCTACCCCTCAAAACAAAAGAAAAGAGAAAGAGATGGTCATCATGCTTTAGTTAAACTATTTTACTTTTAGGTGTGGTTGATCAAAATGCTCACCTGCCTTATAGTAAAGTCCCATCAATTGATATGCCTAAATTCCAGGAAGGGCTTGTACCTTTGAAAAGTGATTACTTTTAGCATATTACTGCTTAGACTGTGCAACTTTCTGTTGAAGTTGATCATTTTAACAGGAGCTTGAACTTGAATGTTTCGAGCAACTTGAGGGGTTTTAATGTGATAAAGCAATTGCTTCCTTATCCATCTGCCCACCTAGAAAGGATTTATTAGGATGAGTTTAGACCTAGTGAGCGATTAGGTACCACTGGGACAAACCTTTATAGGTGTGAAGTCAGCTGTGGTAACTCCTAACTAGGTGAGGAGAGATGTCACACATGCATGCATCATGTTCTTTAGGAACAGCAGTTGGTAGCCAGGCCTATTTTGGTTCTGATGTCAAAGTGTTTCTAGTCTGAGTAGCACATAGATTAGATTCATCAGTTAAATTTACTTTTTTGCTTGTTAATTGCTCCCCCAAATCATTACCTAGGAAGGTACTAATATACTAAAGAAAAAATATGAGCTCTTCCTTCTCCTCAGCTTTTTGCTGAGAACAAAATGTCAATCTTTAAAGGACTCTTGTTCTTGATATGAAACTTATAATCTTTTTTTTTTGCGAAGCTACATTTTAAGCCAAATCTTATCAATTAATAGATGTGCCTATATTCACATTACTTACACCTTCTGAAGTATTTTGTAACTTATAATATTGGACAACTGAACTGTAGAAGTTGCTAGAACTCAGTCATCCCAGACTCATGTGGTCCACTTGACTTAGTAACTGAAATAAGAAAATAGATAATAAGAGCATTTGGCAAAGAACAAGAAAACCTAGACTGATTTGGATATTATATAGGAATAGTGTTCAAATAGCAAACTACTTCAGGGTATGCATTGAATTGGACAAAGATTTAGCCATCATAATCTGCTTCCTATGCAGTACCTGTAATCTGGTTTGTCAGTTGTGCTGCTCCTTCTCTATTTCAACATATATAACTACACTAAAATACTGAAACTTAAACATGAACATTTATAAGGCACAAATGAATCACTAGTAAGTGTAGAAGAAATGCAGAAACTTTTGCAGGTAAAGCACTTTATTTTTTTTTTTCCTTATCACTAAGTCAAATATTTGAAGTGAGTTCCAGTGCAGTTTTGCATAGAAGTTATTTATGTGTATTTAGTCATATTGGAATGTTTGAATTTGTCACCAGCCTTATGATTACAGCTAATACTAGATATCCTTAATGATTGCTGACATTTGAACTGATAAGTAAAATCAGAAAATTCACATAGACTTCGAATTTCAGTTATGATATGAATTTTGAAGCTCTAAGGGACTGCTTCATTTTAATTTTCTGTATGAGTACGAGGTGGAAACTTGTAGGGGAATTCCCTAAATCTTTGGACCATACAATTAACTGTAACACTGGTCATCTTTGCAGATCTGCAAGGTCTGAACTTGATATTTAATGAAAGTATTGAATTCTTCTTTTGTTTGTTTGTTTGTTTTCTTTTGTAAAACTAATGGATAATAGCGTTACTTTATGGCAAAACTTTGCAGAGTGCCCATGACCAAGATTTAATTTCTGGTTCAAATCATTGGTAGTGTTATATTCATGGCATCAATATTCATAAAGTATATATATGCTTTCTGTGAAAGCAGTGGCATCTTTGGCATGAAGAAACATATTTAGGAGAGCAAGTATTGAAATGCTAAAGTGCATAGTAGTGAATCCAGTCTCCTATACAAACATTTAAATCAGTTTCAATATTTGTTTTTAATATTTCACATTGCCTCACATACCAGATGTTCTCTGAATTCTCTGCACTTAGATTGGGGGGGAAGGGGAAAGGCTGCACACTTTTTTGTTCTTAAGGGTAGCAGTACCTCAGTTTGCTTATAGTGCTGTAAATTTAATGCTTGCAACTGTTCAAGCAGCTCATGAGTGTTCTGAAAGTGTGTTTACTTCTGAGACTGTATTGCTGTTAACAAGGTGGGATTATTTTGCTGAGCATGAAACTGGATTGCCTCAACCAGTGCAGACACCAGCCAGTTCACATACAATGGAGAAATGGATACTTCTGGGAGGTAACTGATGTTTGTATGTGAAATTTGTTGGGCATTACTTTCATCCTAGGATGATTGGCTCCGTTTAACTGTGTACAGAAAGTATGTTTTGCAACTGAAGAAAGTGCATTTGGAGAAGATTACCTTAGAGAGATACCACTACTGGATTCTTGTGCCTGTGTGTTAGGGTCTAGCAAAAACACAGCTTATAGAAACTTATTGGACTTGACTGATAAGCTAAAGAGTGAGTTGAACTTCTGGTTAAAATTTGATAACTCTTTAAACCTTTCTTTCCAGGTGCTTCAAAATACTGAGTGCTAATGGAGAACCAAAGGTATTTAGACCTAGGGACCGCGATGATATTGTGAAAACTGTAATTGAGCCAATGGCCTCTGAAGGTCTCAGAACCATCTGCCTGGCATTCAGAGACTTCCCAGCAGGGGAGCCTGAGCCAGAGTGGGACAATGAGAATGATATCGTTACTGGTCTGACATGCATTGCTGTTGTTGGGATTGAAGACCCTGTGAGACCTGAGGTAGGGTCACCAGCTAAACTGCAGTAATTCTGTTACACGGGATTCATGTTTTTCATCATGCAGAGTGCAAGGAACTGAACTGCTATTGTATGCCTTAAGCATAGTTAATAAATGAAAATCTAATTTCTTAAAGGGAAAGTTAATGGAGCTATAAAAGCAGATTAAAACTACTTAATGTCACTTATGCTGTGTTACTGAAGCTCTGTACAAACTAATAACTTAAGGTACTTACTGTGCAGGATCTCAGTAAATGAAACAACTTGTTATTTTTTTTACCACTTGGAGTATTAGGGTTTTTGATTTGGATAAGATTAGCCATTGTGCTTGTTAGCAACTTCTCATGGGGAATGATGGAGAGAGGTGAGCTTGTCCCCTGAGAACTGAGGGCAAGGAGCATGCCTTGTGGTTGAGATGTAAGGTTTTTCAATAGTGAAAGCTTTTATGCCACATGCATGTGGAAATTGGGGCTGATCTGCACTATTGTCATTTCACAGTAAAGTTACTGATGAAGTAGTGGCATATAAGCTGTAGTTTATTCCACATAATCATAAATAAAATGCCAGTACTCAGTACAGCCTAATATGTCATGAGGATTTTTGTGGTATTTTGAATACTGTAGTATTTGAAAAATTGCAGGAGGGAGGGGAAAGGGGAACAGATATATAGCAGTGGCACAAAGCCCCTTGCCAGAATTGCAACTTGTGTGGTTTTTAGGAAAAGAATTGTGGTATGCTACTTAATTTTTTTTTTAATGATCCATAACTACAGTCTTCATTTTAAAATAACAGTTATCCTCTACTGAGCCATAAACATTCCTTTTACTCGCATGTCTAGATTTATTTAACTAATGCACAGTCTCTGAGCCTGTGGGGTTTTTTTTCTTGCTTACAGGTACCTGATGCAATAAAAAAGTGCCAACGTGCAGGCATAACTGTACGTATGGTCACTGGTGATAACATTAACACTGCTCGTGCTATTGCACTGAAATGTGGTATTCTGAATCCTGGTGAAGACTTCCTGTGTTTAGAGGGCAAAGACTTTAACAGGAGAATACGCAATGAAAAAGGAGAGGTAAGCATACTGACTCTCTCAGCAAGTAGATAAACAGATATTCTGAGTCTCCTACGTGTGGAAAATGTAACCAATGCTCTTTCTGCAGATTGAGCAAGAGCGAATAGATAAAATTTGGCCAAAGCTTCGTGTTCTTGCAAGATCTTCTCCCACTGACAAACACACTCTAGTGAAAGGTAGGTAAAAATTCTCTGAACTTCTAAGTAAAGTTGGATCTTTTTCCCCCCCCATGCTTCTAAGAAAAAAAAATAGGACTGAACAATGGGAAGTGTTTGTGAAGTTGTTTCCAACTGATTTTTTTCTTTTCTGCTTGAGAGGTGGAGTGAATGAGAACTTTTTTTGTTGACTGTTTTTTTGGTTTTTTGGGAGGTTTTTTTGGGTTTTTTTGTTTGGTTGGTTTTTGGGTTGTTTGTTTGTTTGTTTTATGACTGATATAGACAAAAACTGGGTTTCTCTTTGAGGCTAAGTCTTTCCTGTGTTGTCAATTTAAAACTGTAACACTTGTATGTCATTTTATTTTAGGTATAATTGACAGCACTGTCTTTGACCAGAGGCAAGTTGTAGCAGTAACTGGTGATGGTACCAATGATGGTCCAGCTTTGAAGAAGGCAGATGTTGGATTTGCTATGGTAGGATTTTATTTTTTACATCTTCAGTATTTTATCAATGATTTATCAATCACTTCAGATTAAAGAACCTTGTTTCGTGAGCAGGAAAACCATAATGAAAGAGACTGCCAGTTGATGTTTAAAATGGCTTTGGGGGCCATACCTTGTACATCTGAAGTACAATTGAAACACCAGCATTTTATGATGGTGTAGGACCTGCACTTATCTGGATGATTTGTTAGATTACATGGCTTTCTCAACTACCCTTTCCCATGGCTGACAAACAGTGTCTTGGCTTTTAAGTGCCTATACTGCATAGACTCATGCTTTAAGTATGCAGCTTTCTTTCAAGACACAGAGTAAGACAGATTCCTCAAGCTTCCTTTTGCCACAGGATTCCTCCTCAATCTTAAATGTAAGAGGTACACTTTGGTCATGGCAGCTCACTGTAGTCTTAAAGCAATTGAAAGGAAAGAAAAAATGAAGACCACACTGTCCTATACCACATGCAGAAAAAGAAGGGCAGACTCAGATTCTACTCCTGAGAAAAAATGGAAAGAGATTTCACATCATTCTCAAGGAACTTTTTTCAAAAGCATAACTTAAAAATTTGACAGCTACATATGAAATGTTCTCTAGACTGTAACAACTATCTTTGTATAGCTGCTGTAGTTGCCACTGTCAGGGGCAGATTTGTTTATCTGTTTTGAATGTTTCCTGCAGTTGCTGTCTGTGTTCATCAGTGTGAGGAACTATCTTCTCTAACTGCTTACCTAAATAGCACTTAAAATATAGCATATGATATCTAAAGGTACCTTTTAAGGTGAGCACATAGCTGTGCAGGTGACTCATTTCCTTGACCAAATAATATATCAAGAGTAGGGATCTTTAAATTTGCTATTGACTTAGTGGATTTGGAATGCCAAAAGAAAAATTAAGATTTTTTGAAGTAGGTGTCTCCAGGCATCATTACACAGAACACAGCTGTTTGGGTGCTGTAGGAGACTAGAGGTGCTTAAAATTTAAGAATGTCATGTTGCTTTGCAATGCATATGCAATGACATTGCATAGTCTAGTGTTCAATGCTAATCCCCTTCTGCAAAAGGCTTTTGGTAATGTTTATGATCCTACTGTGTTGCAAGCACATGTGTTGCCTGCTTCTGGAATCCATGCAACAAAATAATTAGGGCAGAGCTTGAACTGTAGCACTGCACCATCTGGTGGCCTTCAGCTTGAACAGGGTTCCGTAACATTTCTTTGGGAGAACTTAATGTGTCTTTACTGTCAACTCTCAAATTTATATTAAGATCTTTATTTTAAAGAGAGCATTACTTTGTTTTTATTTTTCCAAGACTTTCAAGTAGAACTTGTTTCAATAGGCCTTTATGTGCTTACATTAAAGGAGTCCTTCAGAAGTTGGGCATCCAAGTGAAGGCTGACCAAGGACATAAGAGCTTTTGTCATAAAATGTCAGTGCATCCTGTTATATTTCATAATGTTTTTCTTTTTCTATCAGGGTATTGCTGGAACAGACGTAGCTAAAGAAGCTTCTGATATTATCCTTACAGACGACAACTTCACCAGTATTGTTAAAGCAGTTATGTGGGGACGAAATGTCTATGACAGCATCTCCAAATTTCTTCAGTTCCAACTTACTGTCAATGTAGTAGCAGTAATTGTTGCTTTTACAGGAGCATGCATAACACAAGTACGTACCAGTGGGGAATTGTTTCAGCTAATAAAGGTTGAAAGAGTCATGATTTATTAATTCTTGGGTTCAAACTTTCACTTAAACAGTAGTCCAAAGACCATAATGCTATTCAGAACATGCCAATATTGTGTGATAGATGCCTTTAATAGCTGCAATTTCTGCACTTCTATTGGAGGGTTTATGTATCTATTTTTATAGGATTCTCCACTTAAAGCCGTGCAGATGCTGTGGGTAAATCTCATAATGGACACGTTAGCTTCTCTTGCCCTGGCAACAGAGCCACCCACTGAAGCTCTTCTGCTGCGGAAGCCTTATGGTAGAAACAAACCTTTGATTTCTCGTACAATGATGAAGAACATTTTGGGTCATGCATTCTACCAGCTTGTAGTGGTCTTCACACTCCTGTTTGCTGGTAAGAATACTGAGGCTTTACAGACTTATTCTGAATGTTGTAGAGAGGTGTTTCTTTAAAACTGTATTTTTGCTGTAGTGTGTATGTAAAGACACTAATCAAACTGTTCATAAATACCTTTTATATACAGGTGAGAAAATTTTTGACATTGATAGTGGAAGAAATGCACCTCTGCATGCTCCTCCTTCAGAGCATTATACTATAGTATTTAATACATTTGTGATGATGCAGCTTTTTAATGAAATTAATGCCCGAAAGATTCATGGTGAAAGAAATGTTTTTGAAGGAATCTTTAACAACGCTATCTTCTGTTCTATTGTGCTGGGGACATTTGTTGTGCAGGTAAGCAGATTCTTGGAGGGTGGGGGGAAAATGCATTTAGTGCACTGATGTACTTGCTTACCTTGGAAATGCCTATCAACTAGTGCCAGAGATCTAATTTCTGCAATATGGAAAACCTCCAGGGTCAAGCACACAATAAAGTTGTAAGTGCAACTTGATGGAGTTTTCAAACCTCTTTGAAGTTAGCAATACTGGAATGTTGTATTGTAGTTACCTTTTGAATTTTCAGCTTCTTCAATTTTAGTATTCTAATCTTTTGGCAAAATATGAAGAAGTTGTGTGTCATCTGTTCATTCACCCCTTGTCCCTAAATCTTTCTTATAATATCTACCTGTGTATCTGAATGAGAGTCCATTTAAACAATTATAGAAAAAGAACAACTTCTTTTATTTTGTTAGTGAGATTAGGACATGAATAAGCTTTAGAAATTTGAGTATCAGTTTTTACCTTTCTGGTGCAGGAACCAGTGATGCCTACTGGTATATATTGTAGAGGTGCTATTTTAAGTGAAAAAACCCTGATGTCTGGGGATCTTCTGTTCCAGCACATAGGGGAACTCATAAAAGCTAGTTAGTTAACTCAGTACATGTTAACAAAGGAAATTAAATGATCTTCAGTTGATTGGGTTCATATGCTGGTGTTGAGAAACACCAATTTAAAACAATCTACAGTAAATAGTTTACAAGAACTATTTTCACCCTCTAAATAGCTTTCACTTTAGTTAGTCAGAAGAAATAACAAACAAATCAGTATACCACTTAATTTCAGAACCCATTTTCATTTTGGATTAAGTTATTTGGGAAATATAACCCACATATAACCTAAGCTTCTCCTTAGACTTGATAATTCGTGAAGCTGATGGAAATTACATCAGTTCAAGCATTGGAAATGTATGCACTGCTGCTTCACATTAAGTCAGGGAACTTACTCTCTCAGGTTTAGATTTTTATAGATGACACTTCTTCAGAAACTGCTCTTATTTTTGGGGTTACGAATGAGCAGATTGACTGTTGTTGTGCAACTAAGCCAAACATTTAGAAATTACTCCTGACTGCCACTGTGTTTCTTCCCTTTATAAATTTGGCAGACTGAATGCCTTCCCAGCTCCTGATTTGTTATCTCAGTGTTTAATTTGGACTTAAAACAGAAGATACTCTTTGCTTTTTCAGCTGTCAGGTGTCCTACTTAATGGTCAATACTGTCTCCTTTTCATGCCTGCCCTGCTGCTTTGAATTGTTGATTCTCCAGGGCAGACTTTCATGCATATAATTCCTATGCAGAGGGATACCTTGCTCATTAGGGCCCATACAGCTTGTTGTAATAGCTGAGGCAGTCAGAGTTCATTTAATTTAGCTTTTGAGCTCTCTGCCCCCTTCCCCCAAGATTTACTACATGTGGTGATTTAAAGTGTGATATTTACCACTGATGTGATACATAGTAATATCCTGTAGAATTACTTCTGAGATATTTCATGTCATATGGATCTATGAATTCTATTAATACAAATTTGTGGACCTTGGACTTAGTTCCAAGAGGGATGTTCATAGCATAAGTAATCACTGTACATTTGTAGCATCAAATGCACACTGTAATCATGAAATGAAGGGAAAAAAACTTCAAGCAAAATTGAGGAGTCAGCAAGTTTTCATGAGTGTGACATTTGAAGAATGAATGGTAGGTCTTGAAATACTGCACAGTGGAAGAATATGGCATAGGTTTGGAAACTTGAGCAAACTGCTAAGACAATAAGATGGGAAATCCCATGTTCTCTTGCAGAGCTCTCTGTTGTGATCTTAAAGTGTTAGGGAATTTTCTAGCAACAGGTCACTGATATATGTTTAATTATGTTTTTATTCACAGATAATTATTGTGCAGTTTGGTGGAAAGCCTTTTAGTTGCTCAGAACTCTCAATTGAACAGTGGCTGTGGTCCATTTTCCTGGGCATGGGCACACTACTTTGGGGCCAGGTAAACTAGGATTTTTCAAAATGCCAAATATCTACTTGCAACAGTATACTTTAAATGGAAAAAAACCCCCAACTGTATTTAGCATTCAGATCTTTCAAGTGGACTATATGAATATATGAAGACTAACAGTAAATATTAATTACAATTGAGTTGTTCAATAGATATAAAAAGTCTTTAGTTGAATATTCCTCAGAGTGGGTCAATTGTTAACATTTCATAACTAGATCCTGTGACTGGTTTGTTTAGCAATTTTTAACTAGAAGCAACTGTAGTTACCTTTTAAATATGAAATTATATCAGCCAGATATGAGTACCAGAAAATATGGTAAGAATACAAGATGCTAATGTTAAAATAATTAACTTGGTGCTTAGAAGTTTTCTTGAAAAATGAGAATTGCTAAATTTGTCAGTATTTTCTTGATTTAAAAACCTCCTGGAGTAGCAAGAAATGCAGCAAAACTCAAACCAACTTTCTTTTAATTGTTATTTGCATAATTGTAGCATAATTGAAGAGTCTTCCCACTTAGTAAGCCATTACATTTGGACTTTTATTTCCTTCCCCCCACCCCCCCAGAGTGTCATTACTATTGCATGCAGAACAGTGCTTGTAAGCAGCAAGCTTATTTACGTGAAACTTTAGAGCTACAGAGTTTTCTATTATTTAATGACATAGTTGTCTAAACTTTTCATACCACATGAAGAGTTTTCCATTACAGTTTCTTTCCTTCCACTAAGTAAAAGACACTTCATGTTTCACCATAAAATTGGTAGCATGAATTTTAGTTGTAAATACATACATAGACATGTGTTCTAAAAGTGACCAAGCTTTTTAACAAGGTTCTCTGGAAAATTAATTATTTAAAAAAAAATCAAATAGAGTCACTCTGAGGTGACTCCTAGGAGAGAATCGAGATGGCTTGAAATACCTTTGACCCAAAGTATCTTGCAAGGTCAAAGCTTCCCTACTGCCATTCATGCTGTTCTAGCATCTCATTAAATTCAAAGAGCTTGAATTTTCTGAGAATAATAGAAACTGAAGTGTGAGCTGGGAGCATTCATAGTAGCAGTTTCAGCATAAAGGGCTGTTTATCTTGCTTTTGGTGCAGACTTTTTTCCTCTGCAGCTGCAAAAATGGTCTTCTAGGTTTGTAATGATCAAGGAAAGCAGTCTTGGAATTTATCTGAATCTGCTAGATATAATATACCAAAAAATGACTCCCCTTAACCACATGTAGTTTTTGTTTAAAATATATAAATTGCTATACACCAAGTAGCAAAGTAACGGCTTGAGATACATAAAATTTCAGAAACATCACTCGCCTTGCAAATGGATTGATATCTCCCAGGTCACAAAAGAATGAATGTCTCTTCTGTATTTCTGAATTAATTGTGGTTACTTTAGGTGATGGAGGTCTCACTTGAGGTGACAAGTCATGCTCATCAAACTGATGAAACTGTAAAAGCTCTAGATAAAAGTACAATTTACAGGATTAATGGCTTTTGTAGCTTCAGTACTGCTCCTTCCTGGCATTGTCAAGTAATGTTAATGTGGAATTCTTTGTCCCTGGCAAGGCTGTTTTGTAGTCCAAGCTTAATTTCACACCTTGGTTGAGGTAGTAAGTATATTCACATCTTTGCAGCTATTCAGCTGGAGTGATTGTTCTATGTTGATGCACTCATCCTGTCTATGTAACTTAGTTTTTTCAACTTTGCTAATTGTATGCAGGATATCTGTTAAGCCCTAAGATTGGTCTTACTCTTTTTTTTTGTTGTTGTTGTTAAACAAAGAATAATCCTGGTTTATGTATTTCATCCACTGTTAGTTGATTTCAACAATTCCAACCAGCCGACTGAAATTCCTTAAAGAAGCTGGTCATGGAACACAAAAGGAAGAGATTCCTGAAGAAGAACTAGCAGAAGATGTAGAGGAGATTGATCATGCTGAGAGAGAATTGCGTCGTGGTCAGATCTTGTGGTTTAGGGGCCTAAACAGGATACAAACTCAGGTATGGTCTTGAAAAAGGTAGGATGCCACGGGTGTTATGAGGGAAATTTCTCCATTTTTGACTAAGGTGGCTGTTCTAACTGGTGTGACTGAGACTGTCAAAAGGGGGTATGGATGGATGTGTAATCCCTCAGGGTCCTCTGTTTTCTTCAGCTTTAAATGCAACTCTTGCCTGTTTATCTGCTCTGTTTTTAAAAAGTGCCTTTTTTTCTTTACTTTTTGTGTGTTATAGATGGGATGGTCCTTTCTCTTGTTCTCTCTCTCTCTTGCTGAGCAAGCTGTCACAATCTCTGATTCCTTGCAGATGGATGTAGTGAATGCTTTCCAGAGTGGAAGTACCATTCAGGGGGCTCTAAGGCGGCAACCCTCCATCGCCAGCCAGCACCATGATGTAACAAATATTTCTACCCCTACACATGTAGTGTTTTCCTCTACTACTGCTTCTACTACTGTGGGGTGTGAGTGTGTGTTCCTAAAGTGCATGAAATTAACATTTCCTAATTCACGTACCTAACGTTTCTCATTTTCTCCTTAGTACTTAAAATCATCGTTCAGGCTTTTATAGAGCTCTTCCACAAAGTGGAGTCCTCAAGACTTTTTTTTCTTAGAGGGCTGAGAACAGGTGGAACAGTTTCAACAAAAGACTTTATTGCGAAAGCTGTGAGCCTGCACATCCTGTGCCTTCATCCATTCGTGTACAGAGGGAGTTTAAAGATAAAAAGGGAAAACTGTTGTAAATTTTCGAGTATATGCCTCTTAGGGTGACTTGCATTGAATAAGTGAATTAACTGTATAATCATGGACCCAGGTCAACAAAAACAGATTTCTTGCACTGTAGCACAAGCAATACTCAAGTAAGCAAGCTGATTTGGAAGCAAACGGTATGTTGAAGATACGAATGTAGTTAGAACATGGAGCACTAAATGCCTTTTCTTTGTAGCCTGTAAGGAACTTTATGAATCTCTGCTTTCATTGGACCTTATTTACTGAATAACAACTTTTTCAACATCAGGATTCAGGTGGCGAAACAAGGCTTCTAAAATGCATACAAGTCAGAAGAAATGCGAGTTAGCTAATATAAAAGGAAAAAGAAATTAAGCATTAAATGGCAAAACTTTCATTCGAATCTGAAGGGTTCTTTTTCCTCTCTAGGTTCTTCTGGGAGCAGTTCATAAGCCATCAGTGACAGCGAAGTTTGTCTCACCTCAATTCTACCATCTCTATCTTGTGCTCTAAGTGGCATTTCAGTTTCAGCCTTCCTCTCTGTAGAGGCTGGAGATTTATTTACTCTTGGATGTAGGCCTAAACTCTGGAGCCAGAAGATGCATAGTAGTTGTAGTTGAATACTGATAGCCAATATCTTTGTTCAGAATTTTCCATCTTAATACATGTTTAACTTTCTTCTCTAACTTCCTAGAGACTGGTTAAATAATTGGTTTTTTAAAATAACTCTGAGAGGGCTTCTTCTCCCCCTTCCCCTCCCTGCTTAAACTTTCAGATTACCAGATGGATGAAGACCCTTAATTTCAGGAGCTGTCTTAAGTGAAATGGTGAAATCTTCAGACTTTATTTATTTACTTGCTTTTATTATTATTTTTGGGCTCAGCCAGAATTCGTTTGTGAGCTCGCACAAGCATTTACCTCTGTATTTGTTCTCTGGTGGCGAGACAGGTATTTCCCTACCTTGCAGTAGTACTGAGAAGCTCAGCTCACAAATTTGCATGCCTCAAGAACACAAAATGAAAAGTAGATTTAGCACTTAAGGATGCACAGGATTGCATCTCCTAGTTAAAATGCTAATTAGTAACCTGTATCCCTAACTACACTCCAGAACATTAATTAGACATTCAGAATTCTCTAGAGAGCAATGTCATTCCATGCTGCTATTTGAGCAGAATCTACTGGGCACTGCAGCATCTCATTGCATCAAATGACCAATGCAGTTACAGAGCTACCATAGCAGAGAACTAGTTTTTTATTCTCACTATTACAGTCTTCTGCTACACCCTCCAGAAGAGCAGCTTTTGAGAACTAATATAGATTAATGGGAAGCAGATGTGTTATTGTCTCTTTTTTGGAGCTGCTTGTTGGAAAATAGTTCCTATAAAGTAAGGTTGCAACTCTTAAGCAGCCATCTGCTTAGGAGGATTTGGAGTGCCAACTGCATTCCTTGCTATTCTGGTACTAATATGAGGAAGGCCTGATGACAGTATGAATTACACTTAACAAATTGTCTTGTTTGCACCTCACTTACATGATTTATTTATAGTTATCCCTCTAGTTTAATTATCCTGAGTGATTGAAAATAGAGCCTTCAAAACACTAGATTTTCCCTTTCAAAGTGCTGAAAATTTGATTTCTGCCTTTGTGGTTGGACTCTTAGGGTCCTGGGCTTGCTGTAGTGTCTGGTCCACTTGTGTAGTATGCATTCTGCATGGGCACCAAGCTTTATTGTGGGTATGCATATATTCTATGATAATTACAGCTGTCCTCTTAAGCCAGAATTGTTTTTCATTGCTGCTGATGTTTTAAATTCTCATCTGTAAGCAATGAACAAACAGTCCCATGAGACATTCATATTTCATTTTGCCACATAAATGGCACAGTGGGATGCAACATGTCAAATAAAGTCATTGCAAGCTTTCAGTCTGGTATTGTCACTGCTAATTTTCTTGGTAAGTGCCAATCCAGTTCAGGCAGCTGGCTGGACTTACTTAAACCTTGTATAATGCGTCAACTCCTTGACAGCGTGCTCAATTCTTTTCATGCAATGAACAGTAAAGTATTAGCTGCTGTTATAATCTTTTTTCCAGCACATTCTCTCTCTTTTCTGTCTTCCCCTTACTGGTAGTTATGTCCTCCCCCTTGATCGTGTGCCCCATCCCTGTTTCCCCTTATTCCCTGTGCCTTCTTCCCTTGCCTCCATGGTTAATTGGGCTCAGCATGTACCTGTATTATAAAAACGGGGACATGATCACTTTGGAGTAAAATTCTTTGTGCAAGTCATCTGAGGGAGCATCTGGGGAAATGATGCTACTTCTAGAACACAGTTGAGACGTGAGACTCATGTGCAGTGGTTATTTATCATGTGCAGTTGTTCCATTTAACCAATTTGATTTAATACATTGCTTTTGGGGAGCCCTTCTCTGTTTACAGGGAACTTCCCAGGTGTATCTTAGCTGTTTTGAAGTCTCTGCTCTTGATCTGCTTGACCTTCCAGCTTCATTCCCTCATCTGGAAGTCACTTTATTTTTCCTGTTGAGGAACTCTGGAAGCACTAGTCATGATGTGTTTCTCAGCTTGAAACATCTTGGATGCGCTAAGAAAAGCTTTAAATTTGACTTGCTGTTTGTAACAGCAAGTTCTTGTTTACTACAGAGTTGCTCTGCTGCTTACTATTTAACACCATTTCACACTGCTTTGCTGGAGACTTGCTCAGGGTAGGGATGTTGAGAATTGAATAAGGAGTCAACAGGAGGGGGAAACTGTCTTGGGAAAAGTGTTGGATAAACGAGAGAATGTCTTCTGCCTCAGCTTACTTGTTTTATCAGTTCAAGAATGGATCCTCAGTTTCTCCAGTTGATCAGGGAAACACGAGGCATGGGAGAAGGGGGGGTGTGGGCAGCTGGTTTCATCATTCAAATAATAGTTAGAAAAGCTTAAATTCAAGTCAGCCTGGACATGCACAATTTGCAGAATAAAGGTGTGCTTTCTTTTGTATCTAATCTAACTATGAAAGGTTTATTTATGAAATCTGCTAGCTTGGCTTTCTGATTCAAGAAATATTAAACAACTAAAAGACACAAAACAGTCCTCAGCCTGGAAAGTATGTCCATGAATTCAATGTAAATCGAAGACTCAGCAAAGGCTGATCATCCTGCTTTTCTGCACTACTTAAGTAGTACCTTCAAAGTTACAACCTGTCCTGGCTACTAAACAGTACAACACAGTATTCAATTTCCTACTTCTGGTCTTAAGTTTCCAAAGCACTGTTCACTAAGGAGCTTTCTCTAGAGTGGTAAATGGCTATATACTCGAATATTTACAGCTGTTACAGCGGTATCCTTTTTTGCATGACTTTGTAAATGTTCGTTCATTGTGACATTGGCTTACACTTGCTTGGCTTTTTCATAGTCAGTTGACATCCTAATTCCTAGCATGAGAATTAGTGACCCTTTTATCCCCTAACTTATTTTCAGCCTCTCCCCTCCTTCCCTCCCTCCAGCCTCACCCAAATATTCAATAAAACACTCATTGAGATTTAATTTTTGAATAAGTAAATATTTGTTGGCCTCACTTCTGAAAAATGCTTAGCCCATGTTAAATAATTAAACAACTCTAGTGCCATGTCTGTATTTTAGGGCCCTTCAGCTTTTTGCAGTGCTTTCACAATTTTTATTCCTACTGTGTAGACTGGCAGTGCTCTACTGAAATGCTCTTCATTTTTTACAGTTTATTGCAAGTTCCACTGCATCATACAAATTTGATTCACTCATGTCTAGCTGTTTGTGGATTCAAACTCATAAGAACCATGCCATTATCAGTAAATATGCAGCATTTTAACAATACTCTTTCTTTGTTTACAGATCCGAGTGGTGAATGCATTTCGTAGCTCCTTGTACGAGGGGCTAGAGAAACCTGAGACACGAAGTTCAATTCACAATTTTATGACGCATCCTGAGTTTAGAATAGAAGACTCCGAGCCTCATATTCCCCTTATTGATGATACTGATGCTGAAGATGATGCTCCAACAAAACGCAACTCTAGTCCCCCTCCCTCTCCCAATAGAAATAACAATGCGGTTGACAGTGGAATTCACCTTACAACAGACAAGAACAAGTCTGCTACCTCTTCATCCCCAGGGAGCCCACTACATAGTTTGGAAACATCACTCTGATTGTAAGCTGAATGTTAACACACTAGCTGCATTGTAAAGAAATTGAAACTGGGTCTCTTCACACATTATGATGGACAAGATGATATTCTTGTCTTGGACTTCAACAGAAGAAACACTTGTACGAATGTAGATTTATTTTTTTAAAAAAAAGCTTTCTGCCAGACTGGAGGGTGCTTTTCTGTGGGTGGGAGTAATAATGAACTCTGACAGATAAACAGTAACTCAGCATAAGTGACCTGTGGATCATCTGTTGTACTATGAATGGTCCTGAAGAGTGTGTTAGCAGAGCTTTAGTTTATCATGATCCTTTTCTGAGGGGAAAGCTGGGAAGGGCAAGGAGGCCCTGGATCATTGAATTGATACTTTAATTTCTGCTGTTGGCTGTTAATAATTTGGATTATTTATGTTTATAAATGATACAGATCTGTTTACAAGGTTTGTAGATACTTTTTTGTTCCTGTTCATAGATGGGAAGCTTCCTTATAAATGATGCAGAGAAGATGAAAAACAAAACAAAAAACCAAAAAAACTAGTCCTTCAAATACTGCTGTATTTTCAGGAAAAGGGTGTTTCTATTGAAACTGTACTAAATTTTGCCTGCAATTTACCTTGTTAAATATTGTAGATAAATTGCTACTACTAATAGCCAAATAGATAACACTAATGCTTTGTAAAAACATGAGCAGTGGTGTTCTAATGAAGTTATGGCCTCTGTCCTAATTAGTTTCTTAAATACATTTACTACTTAATGGTTTTGAAACAACTGTTTAATTTTTAAAAATTTTGAGAAACTTAATGAATAACTTTTGTTCAGAACTTAGTAGGATTGTTTAATGCAGGACATCAATACGTGATGGAACTTGCTTGAAATATTTCTGTTATCTCGGGCAAAATGGATTAAATCAAAATACATCAGAATCTTAGTCCTTTGTTTTTGTCTAATCATGTTAGTTTAGTGCTGTCTTGGTGAACTGTGAGTGGAACTGTGATTTTTTTCTAATCTATAGAATCCTTCATGCAGCATGAGGGCTGTTGGCATTTTGAAAGGTTGTTAGTGGGTAGCATACATGTTCTCCTTTTTGTTTTTGAAACTTGTTTGTAAACATGAATAAATCTGCCCTTTTGTTAAAATAAAATTGCAGCAATGGTTTCTTACAGATTTTTTTTCTCAGCTCCTTCACTGGAAATAACAGAAGGTACTCTTTTGTGTTACTGGTTACCTTTAAACTGCAATTTCAAGATGGTAACAGCCCCACTCCAAATAGCTCTCTGGGTAAATGGAATCATGATGGCTGCCTCCAGAATGAATGTAAGTTAAGGTACTCAAAAGTCTTCACTGAGCCAAAAGGATACTCCTGGGGAATTAATAGGTCTGCCTGAAATTCCAAGACTTACATTTATTACATGGTACTCACAGTATCTCTGACTGCTTAAGTGAGGGAGACTGAGAACTGACATAAAGCACAGGTGAAATGCACCAGAACTGATCGGCTAGAGATTGACTGAAGAAGTCATGGTCTGCCTCTGCTGTATTGTTCAGACAGCGAAGGATGATGAAACAGTACTTGGTCTGGCACTTCCTCATGTTTTCTTGGTCCAATACTGCTTAATAGTGCAACAGAAGACATGAGTTGTAAGATTTTCTTTTTCCAGCTCTGTATTCTTAAAAATACCAAATGAATTTTTTTGTTAAATAATCCAGAATTACGGACATTTTTTAAGGTGGTCCCTTCAAAGGACTGCAAGAATTAAGTTGGCAATGAGGAAGGAGATAATAGTGGAGCTAACTGCAGAAATGAGCAGGTTGGGAAGCTCAAGCACATCTTTCCCTTGTGGTGGGGTACATGCATGCTTGGGGTTGTCCTTTAGTGGATATTGTTCAACCTGTGGCACTGTATCCCACTGTCAACCACTCCTGAATTCCATCTTTTCTATTGTACTTCAGTAAATACACTGAATTCTAGGCAAGGGGGTCGAGGGTGGGGGGTTGCACTTGACACTTTGTATAGTGATTTCTCCCACATGTTTCTAGCACTTTTCTTACATCATAGTTCTTATCTAGAGCGCTTGGTTGGGGGGTCAGTTTTTATGTAAGCTATTTTCTCTTTACTACAAAAGTCAGATAAGCACTGGCTTAAAATAAAAGGAGTTTTCTTTACCTGTGAAGTACACTGCCATGTGGAAAACTATCTTCGTTTAACTTCGTTAATGAGTAATGATTTGACTTCATTTCAAAACAAACTTTAATTTTCCCCTCTTCTCTAGGTGTGATCATGACTGCATGTTAATCTTTTTTGGAATAATATCTACACTTAAACCTTTTGTGGGGGGTGGGATGGTGAATGTAGGCTTTGTACATCGCTGGTCCCTCTTGATTCTGTTAACATCAATGTGCTGTTCTTGCAGGAAACATCCTTACAGAAATAAGGAAAAGTTGTTTAAGAGGGGGGTATGCTTTCTTTGTGATCTCAAGAAATCATAACATTGCCTAGATTATGAAATGGTTTTCACTAAGCTCATGAGGCCTTCATTGCCTTTCTGGTTGTAAGGTTTACTTGTCTTTCTTCTTGTAACTGAAATAAATAAAAGTGCTGTTCATCTCAGTCTGTATGGGGACTGAAATTCTTGAATATCAGTACAGTACTGATTTAATCCGGAAATGCATGCCAGTTATACAAAACAGCTCTTGCTACAATTTTGCACTCATTTGCTTTGAGGAGGTCATGGTATATAGTGTACATTGTTGAGTGATAGTGACTTGGAACATAAACTCAGTTCTACACTGAGCAGCTTAAAATGTGGTTTGGAGTGGCTTAAAATGGGATTCCTGGGTGGGATGTCTGCTATAGGTGTGTACATCTTAGGACATCTCATCTTGGCTCTGAAGGAGGGCTGAAAACAGTAAATAATATAAGAGGACTTTTTTTTTTTTTTTCCATATTGGCCTTAATAGGAAGAGGAAAATGCTGCATCATGGAGTAGTCTGGAACCAAATGCCTTAATGCTAAATAAGTGGGTAAATGCAGAGGTCTATAGCAAGTACAAGCAGCCAAAACATATGAAATAACATACTCAAAGGCTTTCTTAGAATAACAGCAAATTTTCCAATGTGTTTTAAGTAAGCAAGCAAATGTAATATTCATGGAAGTGTAACTTGTGTATATTGAGTATTGGAAAGTGATTCCAAAGGCCTGATAAGTTCAATTTCTACTGCCAGTAGTTCTACCCTCTGCAGAGCTCTAGAATAATCCAGATCATAGTTAGCATTACATAGATTAAAGTAGAATATCTTAATGTCTGTACTACTTTTCTAATGCAAATACTTGGTTTTAAAGAGTTGCTGCTTTTTTCCACCTGCACCCTCTCCCCCAGCAGTGCATTTCTTCTCATCTTACAGATTTCAAGCCCTCACTGAAGTACCTTAACTTTGTTGGATGAGCCTGGCCAGCATAAAGGGTCCAGCTCCAATTTATCTCCTGACTGATTAGGCCTGCTTATTCAGGACCATGTCATGAGAAATTCTGGGCCAGAATAAAGAGCCTTATAGTTGTTCCTGCCAATCTTCTCCCCTGAACTGTGTCCAGAAATACCTAGCCACCTTCCTCAGGAGGTTGCAGCATCCATCAAGGAGATATGACTTAGTTTCTTAAACAGAAGCCTCCTACAGGTAGTACTTGTCCTTTGTGCTCAAAGATGAGGGCTTGCTAAGAAAATGATGGGATGGGTTTAGACAACTGAGAAAAGACAGCATGTAAAAGGTAGCACACTAGATAGTGACCCTTTACTACTGTTATGAACACCTAATGTAGAGGTTTTTTACAAAATTTATACAATTAGCAGTTTGAGAAGGGTACCTTGGCTTGCCCCAAATAGAAGACAGTGGGAATTTAAACTTGGAAAAATAACTAACAGGAGTATTTCAGGGAATTAACAGCTTTTGGAGAAAGTGTACATTCTGGAATACTGGAACATCATCTCACATTCTGGTGTAATGACAAGTGTCAATCCAAACCTGAAGCAGCAGTTGCTCACTAAAATGGAAGTGTGCATTCTGGATCCCTTTGAGCCCTTGCACATGTAGCAGTATTTAACTATTCTTAGCATCTTCACTAACTTTCCTAGGCTGCCTCTCTTGAAGGGCACAAAGCTCAATTATGCTGAAAGACTGTAAGTATGATCATACAGAAAATTTTCAATGTCTTCCTCCTTGGCAAAGGAGGCCTCCTTGGCCTTGGTTTCACTCCATGGCAACTGCTCAGGCACAGAATGAATACTGGCTTTTCCTGTTTTAAAGCTCTCAGTCTCTTGTAGAGAATTAGGGTGTACTGTTCAAATGCTTTGTGTGAAAAGCCTCCCAAAGCTATTGATTTAAGATATAATAAAAACCACAAACCCAGTCTACAAATAAACCCTGGAAGATCTGTTTGTTATCTTTGACAATTTCAGTATTACAAATACAGGATTTAACTTGACTTCCTCAGTTTTCCACAAGCTGGTTGCTCTGATGGCTGCTAGGTACAAAGCCTCTTCAATTATGACCTAAGGTTGTTGCAAGATCTGAAGGTAAGCCTGTATTTGGCAGATATTTGTGGGGAAATACATAGCTTGTTTTGAATACTGTGCTGGCAGCTTCTGCATAGTGTTTTGTGCTATGTATTTTAGGAGAGAATCTGCAAAATGAACAATTTACAAAATTCAGAGCCATGCAATGGGACCTGTAAAACGATAGATAAGTGGCACCGAATGCTTGAAATAGGAAATTCTTCAAACTGATATTTTGGTATAAACCAGGATTTTGCTTTGGACAACACTGCAATAGAGATGGGAAGATTTCTCTTTAATCACTTGCCATGTATTGGCCATTAATATTCTGATCAGTGCATCAATTTAATTCATTGAGGACCATCATTCAAAAAGCATTCTAATAAACAAGTGTTTTTAAATAAAAAGAAAACTCTGGAGAAGGTACTTTTTTTGTCATATTTTAATTTCTCTAAAAGATGAGTCATTCTTAGCTTCTTTCCTTTTGCCAAATCAACTAGGCTCTGCTCTAATAAATCTAGCAGTATATAGACATAAATTACGACTTGGTAACTCCCTCCTGTCTTCCCCCTTCCAGTCTGCCAAGGATGATTATAGGGAATCAGTGAAGGACAGATGGGGTAGGATGTGCAGGTGTGGATTTGTCTCTTTTATCATATTTCTATCTTGCCTTTTGATCCTCTCTTCTGCTTTCTTCTTCAAGTTCTCACCCATTCTCAGTAAATTTGGGGAGTACTTTTTATATGGTAGCATCCTTTGGTGCTATAGCCCAGAGCAACTCATAGGAGAGCTCTTTCAACATCATCTATGAAAAGAACTGGCTTTGGAAAAATAAAGAATGAAAGAGAGACAGACAGCTTTTTTTTCCTAATTAGTAAAAAAGACATTATGTGTTTCATTATGAAATTTTTAAGCCCAAAAGAATTTGCAGGCCAAATATCACCAGAATGGCTTGGCTGATTACTTAGCCCATAAAGATTCAGAACACAGCTAAATTGATGCCATTATAAGAAATTAGTTTCTGATTTTCCCAGCCAGTCAAAAGTGACAGCACATGAAACTGCCTGAACACAAGAAAACACACAGAGAGGTTAGGGAGTCTTCATCCTTGGAGACATTCAGAACTCAGCTAGACACAGCCCTGAGCAGCCTGCTGTAGCTGATGCTGTTTTTAGCAGAGGTTTGGAAAAGATAACCTGCAGAGGCCCTTGCCAACCTCAGTAATTCTCTGATCCTGAAATTCTTGAGCTGGAGGTGTAATTCTGTTGGGTTTCTTCATTATCCTCATGGATATTATTTCCATACATAGATGGAATTCAACAAAGACGCCGGTCACTGGAACAATCAAACCTAAAGCAAAGCAAGGAAGCAACTGATTATTTTCTTTCTCTTATCTTAAACTGACCTGACCAAAAGGCTTGCTGATTTTTGCCTGCTGTAATGCTTACTGTGGTAGCAGAGCTTGGATCATTTCTGCTCTAGTAAACCTTCTTGAATCATGACTGGCAGTCTGTAGTTCATAGGAAAGCCCACAGTTTTTAACATGACCAATAGAAAGCTGCAGACCTGTGGAAACCAGCTTCTCTTTAAGGAGAGGATTTCTCAATTTGTTATTTGCCTCTTTCAGGCATAGAAAGAAAAAAAAATTAGCTGTTTCTAAGGGAAATTAAACTCCAGCTTATTTGAAGATTTGTGTGGTTTCATTGCCTTGCTCACTGCTTGGGACATTCTTGAAAGAACCTGGTCCTTTTTTTCAAAGTTACTATTTTTTTTTTTCTGCTTTCAAGTGTTTAAGATCAGCTTCTAAAAAAGATTCTCTTGCAGGCATATAAAGTTAGTGAAATTTATATTATTCTAATGGATCAACACAAAGAGCACTGAAAAGTATGTTTTTAGTCATAGAAGGCTATAATTTACCTGGAATTGAGAAGCTAACTTTTCTCCTTATCTTAGTTCATGGAGTGGTGGTGTTACAGGCTTTTATCTAATTGAGCTAAGTATAGGTGAAATTAAATGAAATGCCATATCAGTTCTGATCTTGCATACAAATGCTGCCTTCTTCTGCCTGCAGTTGCAGAAATGTTTTGCTGCACTTAAAAAATTTAGTGTTGTATCAGAGTTGGATTCTCTTTTTATTGCCTCTCACATAATTGTCTATAAAACTTTAATGCTGATGTAAGAAGATATTATGAAACTGCCATTCTGATCTTAAAAATGTTGCAATATGAAAAGTTTCAAAGAGTCCATGCATAACCTGCATAGTAAAATTGGCTGGCTGGATGATCAAATGTCATAGTAATGAGACGATTCAACCCAAAATTTGACATTCTAAATTTTGAAAAAATAGCTGAGTTTCTGCAAAACAGAAACATGGTCTTTTTTTGTTAGAAATAATACATTCCTTATGAAACTAAAACACATTTAAAACAAGTATGTTTAGAGGATGTGGGGGAGTGCCTACAACATTAACTTCCAATATGCTATATAATGGCTCTTTACCTTAAAGGTGCAGAAATCTTTATAATTTTCATCTGTGGAGTCAATATATTGAAGCATGTTTCATTTCAAAAGTCTTAATGATTCAATAAAAGATAACTCTACAGCAGGAGGTTAAAAGTATTCTGAACTGCCATTTTTAAGGAGCTTGGGATGATGCCCAGCCAATTCTGTAGGCATGTCAGTACTTAATAACAATAGTTATTATGGCTTTAAATCTTACTGACTTCAGTCTTTTTCAAAAGGGCCATAAACAGTCCAAGTCTGAATATCAACTAAATGATCAAGTGTCAGCTTGATACCAGTCAACACAATCAGCATTTTACATATTTGAATGAAGAAGTGCTACAGGCTTTTTGATCACTGGACGAGGAGTGTGAGCTGATAAAATACCACTTGAGAAAATCATTTCCCATTGGTTTTCTTTATTACTGTTCCCAAAGGCAATCAGCACAACCAATAGACCCCTCAGTGTTTGTTTTCCAAGGTCATGCTTCATCTCTGACAATCATTGTCAAAAAGACTGAAATACTGGGACACACTTGTATATGCTATCATATACCCAGTTTGGAACATTGCACTTGGAATCAATCCAAGTCCAACAGTTAAACCATAGATAGCTATTTCCAAACTGACTACATCTGAAATATTGCCAAAAACAGAAGTGCTCCCGTGACTTTCTTGCTTTGTTTTAGTCTAGCAAATCTTGATGATTTTGCTGTAACTCAGAAATCAGGCTTCAGTGGAAACTTCATGGAAGAATTTATTTATGTACTAAGCACCCTAATAAAATTATACAGCTCAAGTGGTTTGCTTTGGTGTTATGAAATGAAAGGGCTTAGCTGTTTCTAAGAAGGAAATTTGTTATTTTTCTGTTCATGCCTGTTGGTCTACCATCTCCAAGCTTTTGAAAAAGCTTTGCCACCTGCCAAGGAGGATCTGGTGCTGGGGATTTCTTTTGCTCTCCCAGCAGGGAGTGTCGACAAGTTCAACTTATAAGTATCTGTACAGTCAGCCTTGTCAGCTTTCCAGCAAAACTGTAGCTTTTATAAGCAAACTGCTCCACCTCATTGCAGGGATGTGATTGGGTTAAACTGATCCTTTCACAGAGTGGAGATGCAGTATGTGATGCTGGCCCAGGTTACCACTCCTCTCTTCCTGCAGCGTTCCCTCTGTTTCATTGCAACAGCGCCTGTGACAGTGTGGTCAACCACACCGGAACCATTTCTGGGCAAACTGCTGCTGCAGGCTGCTGGGGTGGGCTGGGGCTCTCTGCACAGCAGCAACTCCAGCACAGACCTGCTCCCCCCGGGACTCCTGCTGCCCAGCTCAGGGAAACAACAACCAAGGCACTGTAGATGAAGGAAGTAGGAACTGAAAGGGGTGAGTGGAAGGAAACATATGAGCAACATGTGTTTGAAAACTTTTGGGGAAGAAAAGCAGGGTAACGGGATAGGAGCAAGAAGAGCAGAAAACATGAATATACAAGTTGAAAAGCTCGTGTTTTAAAGCAGATTTATCCAGCTTAAGGCAGTAACGTCAGGAGCACTACATATTATGCCCTCTACTTATGCTAGAGTATTTCAGTCACTTTTTGATAAAAACAGTTAATGTTCTGTGATACAACAGAAAGCTGTTAACTCCTCAGGAAGCTGAGGGGTTTTTCTGAAAACTTGTTCTAATGAGAAAATTGTGGGCATTTTTCCTTGCTTCATTTTGTACTACTAAGCAGATGCCTCCTTCTGCTTCACCTCACTCTGATACTACTACCACTCCCTTCATTTTTCTCTCTGCATCAGGCACACAAGTAATAGTCAAGAGAAAATCTATATGATAGCAGCAGGAAGCATCTGTGGCAGTCCGTCATGTTGTGGGTTTGCCAACTGTCACACTGGGAAGTTCTTCCTGCCCAAGCACCCAGTGCTGCAACAGAAAAAAAAAAAAAAAAGGAAGCAAACAAAAGAAGAGTACAGATGAATATTTTTCTTGTCCAGAACAAGTCCCTGCCCTACTCTGGTAAAGTAGTGATGAACGCAGATGTGATTGGTAATTTTGTCTTCTCATATCTCCTCTACAACTATCCTGAAATGAAGCAGCTGCCACTGCTGCCTGACTCCTGTCCCACTGGATGGGTAGCTAACCTAAGAGAATCAAAGTTTCCTAGTTCTTCTGAACATACTAACAGAAGTCTGGTTCAGCCCTGGTAAAATAAACTGGCTCCTTAGACAGATGCCACAAAGCAGCAGCAGAGGAGAGAGCAGTGACATTTCTAAATCAGCACCCAAGTGGTCATTTCAAAAAGTGGTCACTTCTGGAGCACTCATGAGATACAGAGTCAAGGATCCAATCCTTTTAGAGGATGCATGGGGGGTGTGGAGCTGGGAGCCTTGCACTATGACATTACAAAACAAATGCATAGTGCACAGCCCCTGCTAAGCACCTGGAGTCTCTGGTGGGTCAGACCTCACCCTTTAGAAAGCAATTAGCAGAAGAAATTAACAGCAAGGATGTTGTAGTTGCAGTTGTTCAAGAACCATTAGGTTCCTTATTTTTCAGTAATTGTGGCATATTGTTTTTCCTCATCTGTTTTTGTAATTACAATTGTTATCATTTGTCTTACTTTTTACCTGGCAGTTGCAGACATTGGTTTCAAGCACTTATTTTAGCTTTACTGCTATTGGAAGACTGCTATTGAAAACATGCACTCTAAAGAAACTAATTTTATGGAGGATTATAGAAAAATCAGAAACAGGATTAATGTCTAGTTCACAATTCTTATTTCAGCACTCCAAGAAATTGCTAGTGTGCTTCCTGGGAATACTTACCCCTGAAAATTATATATAAATAAAATTCTGAGTTACAAGAGTTGTTTTTTTTTTTAAAGGCCACTTGCTAAAATTACCTATAAACATGCTTAATATAGTTCCACTTGGACAATTACATTTTTTTCCTGAAAATTTAGGTGAGTTCTGATATCAAGAGCTCATTTTTCTAGTTAGATTTCTTATTCTGGATTCCTTGTTCATGTTTATTCTATTCCCTAGATCATTCTCCTTTAGGTGAAATGTTCCCTTCTAGTACATACCTAAAGAGATACTTTACCAAACTAGGCATCTCTATACAATTCCCCAGTTTTCATTGATTCACCTTTGCAGCTAGCATCCATGTTATAGCAGATGAATGATCCTGTTAGATGATGTACTAAGTGAAGATGCCCTAAATCATTCTGTATAGCATCTTCTGAAGCATTAATAAATTTGTACTAACCTTTGCTATGTTGTATTAAATTCTTCTAAAATTGATCTAGCTCTCACAGATTCAGTAAGACACAGGAATAGTAATTGATTTTTAAGTGAACATTACCAAATAATTTGCTAAAGTAACTTTATTCCAATACATTGAATTTTGCAACACGACAATTTCAGGTATTGTATGGCAAAGAGACACCAAACTACATATCTATTTAGGAAAAAAACTGCTTTACTTATTTTTAGAAAAGCTGGATGAAAGTGCATTGAAATAAAAATGTATTTACTGACACACCCATGTTAATGGCAACACAGGAAACCTTACTGGTATTGATCATCCATTTAAACATTCGGGGGAAAAAAAAGGAAGATGTTCTTTAAGTTTAGAATTGCATATGGGTATTCATCCACATAGCGACGCTACTGATATAAAACACCACAATAAGATTATCCCAGAAAATTTCATAGTAAAACCTGGTCAATTATCCAAAACCAATTAGTGTCTGCAAATTTTCTGAGATTCAAATAATGCACATACATTATAAAGGGCAAGAGTTATAGTCTGGCATTTAAGGTAACACTAAGAGACTTAAATGCAGCTCAACACATGCTGCATATTAGTCTGTCAATGTTTTTATTGTGCTGTTTGGGTACTAAGGGAGGAACATTAAAGGATTTAATCCCTATAGTCATTATGATGATATGTATCTTATACACAAAAGTATCTAAGGAAAAAACAAAAAAGGACTTCTGGATAACACACTCACTTTTATACAAATTCTAATGACTTTAGGGTCTTTGGCAGAGTAATTGTCACTCTCAACTTCTAATCCAGATGGTTATTTGTTCGAAAGTGCTGGTCTTAAATTATGCAGTTTTCTTTCACACGTGTTTCCCTTCAGGCATCAGTAATAAGAGATAAATTCTCTTATTCATCCTTCCGTACAAATACAATCCCTACACTGAAAAAAGAAAAATCTCAAACATCTATCTGCATCGACTACTCAGCATTTTTGTGGCTCTCCTCTGGACCTGCTACAACAGGTCCATGTCCTAGAGTTGGAGACAGAACTCCAGGAGGGATCTCATGAGAGCAGAGCTCATGAGAGCAGAGCAGAGGGGGAGTGTCACCCCTCTCAATCCAGTAGTCACGTTACCTTTGATGCAGCCCAGGATGCATTTGGCTTTCTGGGCTGGAAGTGCACATTGCTGGGTGATATCCAGCTTCTCATCCATTGGTATTCCCAGTACCTTTTCCACTGCTTTCAGTGCATTCATCCCTCAGTGTATATTGACACTGTGCATTGCCTCAAGCCAGGTGCAGAACAATTTTAAACTTCATGATGTTTGTACATGCCAATTCCTCACGCCTGTCAAGGTCCTCTGGATGGCATCCCTTCCCCTGTGTCAACTGAACCACTCAGCTTGGTGTCACCCATTAACTTCCTGAAGGTGCATTCAATCCCACTATCTCTGTCATTAATATATTAAATACTATAGGCCCCAAAACAGACCCCTGGGGGAATACTACTCAGCACTGGTAGCTCTTTGGTTGCAGTCATACAATTCCTTGCCATCTAATAGTCCGTCCATCAAATCCACATCAATTTAGAAGCAAAAGCATTGGAAGGGACAGTATTAAAGGCTTTACAGAAGTGACATCACTTTCCTTTGTCCCCTGATGCAGTCTCTCTGTCATAGGCAGCCATGAGATTAGTTGGGCATGATTTGCTCTTGGCAAAGCCACGTCGGCTGTCTCTAATCACCTTCATACAATCACCCCTCATATGCTTTGACATAACTTCCAGCAGGACTTGCTCCATGATCTTGTTGGGCATAAAGGTGAGGCTGATTGGTCAGCAGTTCCCAGGGTCTGGGTGTGATAATCCCTTCCCTGAGACAGTTGCAGGTAGTCACTGTCACTCCAGTCACTGAATGGCAGTGACTTTTCAAACATGATGGAGACATGGCTCTGCCATTACAACTGCCAATTCCCTCAGAACCCCAGGATGTTTCTTAGATTAAAAGTAACATCATATGTATTCCAAATCATCCTTGTATTTCAAATCGTTATGTACCTACTTGATATTCTTTTCTTTTCTTACTGCCATTGGCAAAAAGACTTTAATGGGATTTTGATAAGAAAATTTCAACAGAAGCAAAAACCCAACACTACTCCACAAGTTATTTCATAGATTTAATATTTATTTTCATAACTATTTTGCTGGAGGAGAAAAAATGTAGGATCAGAGGATGGAAAGAAAGATCATAAGGTATAATGGTTCTACGACAGTAAGACAGCCTGCAATTAAATCTTTGTGCCCTTGAACTACATTCTCTTCCTGCATGTAGGTGGATGAACACCCACGTGGTGGTGGAATAACACCACGCTGGCAAAGCAGATCTCACACTCCCCTCTAGTGACAGAGCATGACCTCCTGAGGCCTCTCGGCAGCCTGGACTGCTCTGCTGCTAACACAGCTGCTCCCAATAGGAGCCCACATAATTACAGCTGGGGCTCTTAGTTTTATTTTAAAGTAGGATTAACACTAAGTTAAAATGCCTCATTTTACGTGAAAGAATTTTTGGTGGGCTACTATATTGCTAGCATATTTGCCCCTTATGCTCATGTATTGTTTTACATCAATTATTATTATGAAACCATATGTAATTAGTGTAATTAATGTGTGCATTGCAGCATTCATGCACCGAGGTTATCATGTCTGTCCACGTGTCCTTGAATTCTACACATCCTTTTACTAATTCTTTTCCTGCAGTGACCATGCAGTCAGCACAAGCTGGAATTACCATCCTAAAGTGTTCTTCTCTAGATACAGTTCTTGTTTGGACATATACTACCTTAACACAGCACCTGAGAAAAAAACAACTCCACAGCTGCTGAAACAGCAGCCTGCTGACACATGATGCTTGGAACATATTTTCTGAGGCACCATTTATCATTGTCATCATAGTGCACAACAACTTATTACAGTAAATTGCTCCTGCGTATCACAACCTTCAAAAGACAATGCCAACTCATAATTGTGTTATTAGGAGATTACAATAATCTTTAAATAATTTTAAAAATAAAATCTATACATACTAATGAGGGAACATAATCATCATAAAAACTATTACCTGCCAGCTTTATAACTACAGTCACTCTAGCTAATTACATGTCTGCAGTAAAGGAATACTTTGCTTCCTACGTGCATTTGGAAGTCCTCAAAGCACTCTCAGGTGAGGAGAAACAGATTAACTTTGTAAGCCCCACAATTTGAGAAACACTCAACTGTCAATTTGTAGAAAGAGTGATGCCACCCTCCTTCTCTCCAAAATCACAGCCATTCCTTTGCTTTATGCCTATCACCAGGCAATTTATAGTCCAAGAGTTTTGTGGGCAGGTAGAGATTCCAGTTTATTGTGAGCATACCAAAATCAGTAAAATATACTGACCTGCTGAAAGCATAGCAGCTCTAAAGAAGGCAAATGGAAAAGGATTCAGCAGGACTGGAAATTGTCATTCAGTTCAGTTTCTAACAAAAGTAACATGTTTCTGACCACTGGGTTTTAAGCAGCTTCCAGAACAGATCCAAACCTGAAAACACAAAGTACAAGAAATACTGAAAGCACGCAGCACACAATTAAAGCAGCAGAGATGGTACTTTCTCCCATTCAGGAGATGAGAAGGCAAAGAATAAATTAAGGTAACACAAAGTTTAGTAGTAGCCCAGAGGGATAGAATCTAAATGCTGTCTCCCTGATGAGATACATCACTCACAGCTGAAAAAAACCTGGCAGAAAGAAGATAGTTGGAAAAAAAGTTGAGAAAGGCTGGAAGACTTTAATAATGGTGAAGAGATCAATTTAAGTTTAACTAGTTAACTTACTGTTCCTGCAGTGGGGTAGAGTGCAGAGCATTTAAGTCTTATCATGACTAACTTTTTTAAATGCTACATTTACTTTGTGATCTAAAAAATAGGGACTAAAACAAAAGGATGGGAGGGTGAGCTGTGTAGAAGGAAAAAAAATCCAAAACAAAACAAAACTCCACCAATAAGCCAAACCAAAACCAAATAATGGCAAAAGAGCTGTAGCTTTTGCTAGGTCCAAGTTAAAGTCAATGTGTCTTGTCCCACCACTTATATTTATGAAAAGTGTTCATATTGTGAAGTCAAAATGGCAAATAATCAGCCTACATGACCTCAATGTAAGGACTGCTAGTAGATTTTCATGGAAACTTCCTTATATACTTGTGATAATCCTACTTTTTTCACCACTTCCAAAGTTATTATTTTAAATGTGCATTTCATGGTTAAACACAATTAATTTGGAACTGTCCTATAAGTAACAATTCTTATACGTTGGCCTAATTACTGACCTGATTCTGTAAATGTAAAAGTTTAATGTCAGAACAGCCAGTAACAGACTGGATTTAAAACAGAAAGGAAGGGTAATTGCAGTATGAGTTACTCCTTCAGGAACACTGGCCACGGGCGTATCGAATGACAGCTTTGACACCACAGCCATTCTTTTGCTAATTGCTGTCAACCATGCTTTTACTAGCAGAGCTATGGGAGCGGTACTTTCCCGGCGAGGTTGGTTTCCTCGCCTAGGCAATAAACATTCACAGCACTACCATCACCAACGCTGCAGCATTGCGGTTTTCTTAATTTTTGTTTAAGGTCGGTGTAGTTTGTTAGAGCATTAAAGGTCTGTTAAAACACCACTCTGTATGATACAGATGCGAGTGCCAATTTGGAAACCTGGAAAGTCCGACCAAAATAAGAAACAATGGAAGAAAAAGAAGACAAGAGGCCAAACTACCTAAGGCAGCTTAATACAAAATCAGTCCGAGGTTTTAAACACAACTGTCCTGCGTGAATTTGTAAGTCACAAAACCGAGGTAACATGGGCCAGACCTTCCGCTAGCCGAGCGTTCCACCTATGTCTGTGGCTCCGCTGAACCGTGCCCCACACTGAGAGCTCCGAGAGCCCCCGCAACCCCTAGGCCGCCGTGTCCCGAGCACGGACCGACTCGGAAGGTTTAACTTTGCCCATCCCCTCCCCGCGGAGCCGGGGCAAGCGGGGGCGCTGCGGCTTTAAGGGCGCCCCGCGCCCGCGGTGCGGCCCCGCCCCGCGCAGCGCGCCCGCGCATGGGCGGATGGGGCTCCGCGCTCTTGGCGCGGCGCATGAATCCGGGGCTCGGCAGGCCGCGCCCGGAGCGCGGGGCTCTCACGGGCCGCTCCCCCCGCTCCGCCCATGGCCTCCCCGCTGGTAAGGGCTCGGCCCCAGCCCCGGCAGCCAGGACGGCGGGCAGGCGAGCCGCGGCCGGCGGGTATCACCCGGCGCCGAGAGCTGCCCGGCCGCGGCTGCCGCCCCCGCTGGTGGAAACGCTCCGGACGCCGGGACTGCGGCTCCTGCCGCGCGCGGGGCGTTAGCGGCTCCTGAGGGGCGGGGGAGGGCGAGCGCGGCCGCCCCCGCCCGCAGGCTGACGCTGCGCACCCTCTCCCCAGGAGGACCCCGTCCTGATCCGGCCTTTCCGCGGCCACACGGCGGCGGTGACGGGCGTCGCCTTCGACGCGAACGCGGCGGAGCTGGGTGAGTGCGGGGCCGGGCGCCGTTTGCTTTCCGGGCGGGGCAGCCCGCTCCCTCCTCCCTCTTTCCCTCCCCGGAGCCGCCGGGCGGTTCCGGGCGCAGGTCCGGGCGCGGAGGCGGGGCGGGCTCCCGCGCCTTCGGGCGGGCTAAGGAGTCTCTTCCCCTTCCTTAAGCGACAACTTTTTGAGCAAACCACAAGGCTGGAGGAGGGGTTTGTCCCGCGGAGAGAGAGGAGGAGGAGGAGGAAGTAAGTGAGGGGAGCGCCGAGGCCGGAGGGGCAGGGGCTGCTCCGTGCCTCCGCTGCCGCCCCTCTCCCCCGCGGTCCCCTTGGAATCTACCGGGCCCACCACGGAGGGCTGGCTGCAAACTCTGCCGGCGTCCCGAGCCCGAGGCTGGGAGTGCCTGCAGCCCCATCCTCCCTGGGGGCGTGGGGAGAGCCGGCAGGAGTTCACGGACCCCTTTCTGCCAAGGAGCTGCTTTTAACTATTTAAGATGAGGATTCGTCTGGCGAGAAGATGGACGTGGATCCGCAAAAGCTGCGTGTTCCTCGGCTTCTTAATGATCGCTTACTTTGTGGTCGAGCTGTCCGTTTCTTCCTTCGGTGCCTCCCTCGCCGGCAAGAGCATCACTAAAGGGAAATGGGAGAGGCGCTTTTCTGACGGAGCAGAAAAAGCTGTCGATTTGGCTCGTCCAGTTTATGACAAACCCCCACCCGATCCTTATGCTCCAGGAGAATGGGGTAAACCCTTTCGCCCCCAGCTGAGTCCTGAGGAGCAGAAACAGGAAGAAGAGCTGATTGAGAAGTATGCAATAAATATTTATTTAAGTGATAAAATTTCTCTCCACCGGCACATTGAAGATAATCGACTGAGTGGTTGTAAAACTAAATCTTACAACTACAGAAGACTGCCCACAACATCTGTTATAATTGCTTTCTACAATGAAGCGTGGTCAACACTGCTGCGGACGATACATAGTGTTCTTGAAACGTCACCTTCAGTGCTTCTGAAAGAAATTATACTGGTGGATGACCTGAGTGATAAAATATATTTGAAGGCTGAACTCGAAAAATACATAAGCAGTCTGAAAAGAGTTCGCCTGATAAGAACCAACAAACGAGAAGGATTGGTTCGTGCACGCTTGATTGGCGCTACCTTTGCTACAGGTGATGTTCTCACATTCCTAGATTGTCACTGTGAATGTGTTTCCGGCTGGCTGGAACCACTGCTCGAGAGGATTGCTGAGAATGAGACTGTTATTGTTTGTCCTGTCATTGACACCATTGACTGGAAAACATTTGAATACTACATGCAAACGGCAGAGCCCATGATTGGAGGCTTTGACTGGCGGCTGACATTCCAGTGGCACTCGGTGCCTAAACACGAACGTCTCAGGCGCAAGTCGGAAACCGACCCCATCAGATCCCCAACTATGGCTGGTGGCTTGTTTGCTGTCAGCAAGAAGTATTTTGAGTACCTGGGAACCTATGATACAGGAATGGATGTTTGGGGAGGGGAGAACTTAGAATTATCATTTAGGGTTTGGCAGTGTGGAGGCATGTTGGAAATTCATCCGTGCTCCCATGTGGGCCACGTGTTTCCAAAGCGTGCACCCTATGCTAGACCAAATTTCCTTCAGAACACGGCACGTGCTGCTGAGGTGTGGATGGATGAGTTCAAAGATCACTTTTACAACAGAAATCCTTCAGCAAGGAAAGAAAACTATGGAGACATTTCTGAAAGAAAGATTCTTAGGGAGCGTTTGAAATGCAAGAGCTTTCACTGGTATTTAAAAAACATATTTGCTGAGTTGCATGTACCAGAAGATCGTCCTGGCTGGCACGGCGCTATCCGCAGCACAGGAATACCTTCAGAGTGCCTTGACTATGTCTTACAGGAGCATAATCCTACCGGGTCTCACCTGTCTCTCTTTGGCTGTCATGGTCAGGGAGGCAACCAATTTTTTGAATATACATCAAATCAGGAGATTAGATTTAACTCTGTAACTGAGCTATGTGCTGAAGTCCCTGAGCGTGAAGACTTCATAGGTATGAGGAGCTGCCCAAAAGATGGATCTCCTGTCCCAGAAATTATTATCTGGCACTTCAAAGAAGATGGGACTATTTATCATCCTCATTCGGGGAAGTGCCTTACTGCTTATCGCACGACTGAGGGGCATGCTGATGTGCAAATGAGAACTTGTAGTGCTGGAGATAAAAATCAGATTTGGAAATTTGAGAAATAATCACTACTGGTAGTATGAATCGGATGGACTGTGATCTTCAAGCTTTTTACACATGTGAGCAGAGAGCAGTGTTTGATTGAATACCTTGAAATGTTTTCACATCTGTCTGTAGTGGTGTAGAAACTGTCTATTATGATGAACTGTATGGAAAGCAAAAGTAAATAGTGGGGTTCAGTTTCTAAAACATGGATTAGAACATCTAATGCCTTTTATTTTTGTAAAATTTTGGTTCATTATTACTTTCCTCAGTCTTGATTATAAAACAAAGGTTTCTGAGGGGACTGAAGCGGCATTTTTTTAATCTTAAAATTATGCAATAATCCTGCGAGATAATGTTCCATGTAAACAAAAAATTTTTACTTACAGAAGTAAAAGTTAAGGTTCTTGCAGTGGTATTAGCTGACTGTGTTACAGATACATTATAAAATATGTATCTAACACCCTAAGTAATGCTACAGTAGCATGTGATTGAATGGACATTAATGTGGAAAGTTGAATCCAAGCTTTGTAATGGTCTGCATTTTTCTGGGAATGTACATGCTGTTAAAGGTACTATATTTTACAGAAGAATAGGAAGTTTATTTACTAGAAGGGCTTTGGCACTGCTTTGCAGTCTTGTACCTATTGTAAAAATCTTACCCCATGGGGCTTAGTCAGGAGCTCTCATGCATTTAGAGGAGAGCTTGGTAGCAGTGGAACCAAGGACATGCTGGTGATACCAGAAATGGAAGAAATAGGGATGGCTACAAGTAAGAATTTTGTTTAAAGGCAGTGGAGAAGGAAAGGAATCACAAAATTGCCTTAGCTACTGCTGTTTCTCAGCTATATATTTAATGTATACATTGCTTCTGTGTAAGCTTTTCCATGTTCAACTCCACATCTTAGGGACACAAAAGTTATGTGATCTAGACCATATTTGGGTTTTTTGTTGTTGTTGGTTTTTTTTTCATTTGGTCTGTCAGCAGGGTAGAGAAAGGTAACAGAGGAACATTTGGGCTGTTTCGTTTTGCTTTTTGTGTTTTGGCAACAGCTGGCATGGGTCAGCCCTAGCAAGAGTTTTGAAATAATACAGCATAAGTTGCCTGTTTCTAGTCAAAACAATATCACTGGAGACCCTGGGTAAGACTGGGAAGCTGAAGCTTCTGACATGAAGGGAATTGAGAAGACAAAGGAGAACACTAAGATTTGTTGGTGATACAAATAATTACTTGTTTAGAATGTTTTGTCTTTTCTGTTATGCTGAGTTTTTGAAGAATACTGATTCTTGAATAGTGTCTCTTAGTGTCCCTATAATCTGTTTTGATAGTGATTATAGATGGTAGATGTGATAGATATATTGTGTACTTGAAGAAAAATCTTGCGTTAGTATCTGTATTTTAGTTTTGTAAGATTTAAGTTGAACACTTTTCTTAGTGTGTTGGGCATTCCAGCTGTTTTTATTACTCTCACTGAAGTGATAAATGTTCTTCAGTAGCCATAGTATAGTAAGTCTTTACATGGGGCTGGTAGATAGAAACTTAAGCTAGTGAGCATTAGTTATCTGGATACTTGAGGAATGTAGTGGATGTACATTTGCTACAGGTGTTAGTAGGTGGAAGGGTTGAAAAGGGACAAGTGAGACTTGATATAGTTGAAGTTTTGCCAAAAATAAAGTAAGTTATAACATATTCTTAAATTGTAGTGACTTGAAAGCTTGGAGAGGTTTGCGTGGAAGCAGGTTAACATAGAAGATGAACCGAAGAAAATTTGGAGCTTGGAATGCAGCATTGAGTCATGCTAAAAATGCTTGCCACTGTGTGGCGTGGATTCTTTTAAGACTTTAATTTATTTTTAGGCAGTTACTTGCAATTTGATTTTTTTTCCCTTTTTTATCTTCCTTTTTCCCCTAAGTTGAATTTTTGTTGTTGGTGTTTTTTTTGTTTGTTAAAAAAAAAGAAAGGGAAGTTTTTACTACATAAAGGAAGCATTCCTGAAAAATTGCATTCTACTTTGCAGCAGGAATTCTTTTGTGTACCTGCAAGTTACGAACCATTTATCAAATTTTAAAAGGCAGCCAGTTGTTATGTACTGGGGCAATAAATTATATAAAGTATGTGCTTTTGCAAAAACTGTAGGCTGCTTTTCTGTAGGCTGTTACATTCAATAGAAATGACAGGGAAAACGCCTAGGTTCTCTTATGTGGCAGGTCATAAATAGTGTGTGCAATGCATGTTTCTTCAGGTGAAAGTAATTAAATGATATGAATACAGACTATGCAAATTTTATACAGTTATTTTTTTAACACTTGGCAAAAACTACTTTTTGTATAAAGAAGTACCTTCAAGTTAAACCTGACATTCAAAGTGTTCCTTATCTATTTAAGCAATAATTATAAGTGAATCTGCCTCTGAGTTTGAAAAGTTATTCTCCCTATGTATCTGAACCCTTCCTCCTCCCCATGACTTCCCTTTCTATTTTTGGAGTTATTTAGAAACAAACTGGGGAGAACAAAAAAAATACTGAATTAAATTAGCTGTCACTAACAAAAGAAAAAAAAAATTAAAACCTTCCCAATGGGAATAAAAAATGTGAATAAAAGGAGAAGGGACTAGAGCGAGAGAAAGAAAGAAGGAAAAAACAAACACCTTACCATTTCAATACTCCTATCCAATTATTTTTCAGTATGTACAGATTTCTGGAAAATCTGAATAGTTTTCTATTCTGTTAGACTTTGAAAATTTGGTGAATGCTTGTACATATTTTAAACTACTGATTCTAAGTGACTTAAAAAAAATTGAATGTAAACTTTACACTGAATAAATGTGGAGGGCTTTGGGATTTCTTTTGAAAAAATAAAATCCAGAAAATTAAATGTCGGCTAGTGTGCTGATTCCTCTCTGTTCTTTTCCTCTTTTGTACATGCATACAGAATGCAACAAAAACTGCCAATAACGTGAATTTATGGGAGTTATTAAAAGTTCTTCATATTTTATCCAATGTGCTTAGAATTCCAGATTGGCTTGACAGAGATTAAATTAATAATATTTTTTCTCCAAGTAGGAAATCTTGCAATTCATTGCAAAATGTGTTTGCATTGTGAGGTTGTACTGTATCATTGAGAGCTGCAGGGTTCCTGTAAAGTGTGAGGGTTTGTTGGCAGTGGTAGGGTTAGAATATTCACACACCCATCATTTGCACTGTATTCCATCTGCCCTGTAATTCTTGCACTGAGTGATTAATTATATTGGAGATGCTTCAGTATTTTGGGAGATGTACATCGAGCTGTTAAGGCCTGAGTTTGTCTCGTTTGATCTTTGCACAACTTTCTTAGTCACCACTTTGCTATTGTGGGAAATGAGAGTGAAATGGTAATTCTGTATTACAGCAACTTGTGTTCATATATTTGTGTACGTATATATAAAAATGTATGCTGTCAATAGTCACAGTTCATAAATTGAACTTTGTTTCATTGCAAATACCATAAAATCTTTTTTATGGCATATGTGAAGCTTAGGTATCTGCTTACGCACCACTTTGCTGTAGATCTCTCAACTTGGCCTTTGCATAAGGCCAAGTCTATTTTTTGGTGTTCAGTTCTGTAATGACTCATCAGCAGAAAAGTAAATTATCCAGTGATGTGTCTGCTGTATGTGGGTGTGTACAGAAGCATTGATGTTTAAAGAAGAAAAGGCACTCAGGTTATAAACTGGAGTAAGTTGTATGTTGAAGTCAGCTCATTGTGAATTTTCAGTTTTCTAAATTTTAGTTATATTTTTCAGTTTATCATAGCAAGGGCAAATTGTCTTTCACCTCTAAACATGGTTCTGGTTATGTTATGTATTCTCTGAGGAGCAACAGGCCTATTTGTGCTATGGCGCATCCTGAAAAATTTCTTCTGGACTTTCTGTGCTTTTTTTGTTGTTTCTGATCCAATATTTAAGTATTGCATATGTGGCAGGGAGTCCAGAGGAAAAATAAGGACGATGGTCACAGATGTCCCACAGGAAGGAGAACTTCAGATCACTGCTTGTGCCTCATTTACCTTGGGACAGCCCATCTATGAGACAGCAAGCTACAAGGAACCATGCTCTGAATGAATGGTGCTGTCATCTTTCTAAGAATATTTCTCTCAGTTTTTAGAACTGAAAGCTGATACTGCACAGCCTTCATGCAGTTCATAAGATGCTACAGGTATTTGGTAGTTCATCAATGATTTGTTTTAGAAGCCATCAGTCTTGTCTGTTTCACATTTCCAGCCCTATGCCTTCAAATTCTATTTTAGCTTATGTTTCATTTTTTCCTTTTAGTTTTACTCCACTGTAGATCACTTTTCAGAATCAAAGGGAAAAAGAAATTCTTTCAAGTACAATTAGAAAAACCCTGCTGTAAAACAGGGTTTTGAAAAGTTGAAGTGGAGGGAAAATAACCTGTATTTCTTTGTCAAATATAGGCTGTTGGGGAAGATGAAACAGGAAAGCCTTATAAATATGATTGTCTGGCAAAAGATTTTGAGAATATGGAAACTATAAGTGAGATTGAAATGAAAGCAAGCTCTGAGATCCCTTAGTTACTGAACAATGGGAAAGCAATGGTGTGGCTGGCTGAAGGTAATCCCCTTTTGATGAAACAAGACCCTCTGCTTGCAGGCAGGTCCAAGGGTCTGAGCAAACCCTGCCAGCTTGGCAGAAGGGGTCCAAAGAGTAGTTTTTAGGGTTTAAAATTGTGGTGGTTTGACAGGAAATGTGTTTTTTGGGATGCTGTGTTTTGGGCCAATGGATATTCAGGCTTTAATATTGGCATTTAACCTGGCCATTAGGACATTGGACACACCTCTGAGAACATGGGGTTAAAAGCAGAGCTCTCCCCTGGGAGGGTCCTCTTAAAGTTTCCGGCAAAAAAGAGTTCAAGTCTCTCCCCTGGCCCAGCTGCTAGCTAGGCAAGGGGAGGGGAAAAGCCATGTGGCCAGGAGAGATAGGCCTGACCCCAAGAGTAGAAAGGTAGAAGAAAGAAAGAAAAACACCAGAAGCCATCAGGCACCCCTCCCGAGAAACACAGAAAAAGAGAGAAAGAGAGTTGCTGCCTAAAACTGTAACCTTAAAACTAGATAAACATAAGCCTGTGCCGGCAGCACAGCTGAGAAAGAGAAGAAAGAGAAAGTGCAGCCAGCCGCTTGTAAAAGCTTTTAACCCCTTTTCAAAGAATGAAAACTTTACAGAATATAGACCTTTCCTAGAAAATAAAGTAGAAGATGGAGAAAGAATGTGCAAGTGTGAGAGAAGTCTAAACAAGTGAGAAATAGTAGACGAGTAAAGAAGAATCCTAGTAAGAAAAGATGATAGAGTAGCTTTTGCTAAACTCTTTTTGTACAGCCATAGACAGAACCATGTTCCTTGTGATACAGAAACTGCATTCTAGGGGGAGGCAATGGCCACAGAACCAAGAAAGTTCAGTGTTAGTGCCCCTCAGCCCCAGGGGGTGAAAAAATATAAGAAAGACAAGTGTCCCAAAAGAGATTGTGAAGACAAGTGTCCCAAAAAAGAGACTGTGCCTTTTTTAGACCGAGACAGAGCATCCTTAAAAAAAGACAACCCTAAAAGCAGCTCTAGTCCGTGTTCAGTAGTAAAAGCACTAAACATGAAAGGAAGAGGTCAAGACAGCAGATGTACTCCAAGCAGTGCCATGAGTGACACAGAAACACACGAAGCTTCAGCTGTGTTTCCAAGAGAAGCCCATAGTACAAGAAAGACTCCTCTCCTCTTGATGAACTAAAAATTGATTGTTTAAAAAGTAGTTCTAGACTAAAAGTTAGTAATTTAAAAAATAGATGTATTGTGTTAGAAATTTAGTAAAGAGAAGAAGAAATGTATTTGTAAAGTTTTCATTTTCCCTGTGTGTGTTCCTTTTTATCCATAGTTGTAATATAGTTAATAAAGTTTTGTTTTCTTTCTTCCCTAAGTAAGAGCCTACTTTACTTATTCCTAGTCACATCTCACAGCAAAAACCAGAAAAAAAGTATCTTCATAGAAGCACTAGCATTGTGCCAGTGTCAAACCATGACAAAAATGTAGCACAGTGTGGTAATGTAGTGATTCTTATAGGCTGTATGGAAATGCTATAGGATTTATACATTGTACTAGATTGGTTAGTGAGAATCAGAATATTCAACACAGAAGATGATTCATTGTATTGTAACGGGAACTTCGCTTACTTACTTTCTATGCTCTTACCTATTGTCTCTTAGCTCTCCCCTTTTACTCTCTTACCCCCTTTTACTCTCATCCTCTCTACCCCTCTCTTCTCTCGGGCCTGCTCCGAGCTGCGGCTGGCAGCTCCCAGCAGGGCCCTGCACCCAGGCCCTTTGCAATAAACCGCAAGTTCCACGACCTGGCTTCAGAGATCTCTCGTCTCCGTCCATCCTGAGCGTGCTACCCCCGTCAATCCTACAACAGGCCTGTTGATATGGGCATAGGGGTAGTCTGGTCACACATCTTTTAGCAGAAGCTAGTCTTTTAGGAATAAAAATGAGATTACTGAAGAATTTGCCTGTTTTTCTTAGGATTTGATAAAACCAAATCTGGATTCATACTCATGTGCATGATGTTTGGCTTTGAACGTTTTGCTCTGTGTCATCAAAGTACTTGTAAGCCAGTTGGCTTAGTATGTGAGAGAGCTACCAGTTAAGAATTATCCTTTACTTCTCCCAGTCTTCTGACATCCTTCTGAAAGCCTGGTGTTGCCATTACTTGCTACCAGGCTTCTGCTTAGGCTAAGTATCCCTTCAAGCCTAATAACTCCTCCCTCCCGTAATATCCATTAAGTTCTCTGGTAAATCCAAATCCTTAGTCGTTAGCTCTGACTTTCATACAAACAGTGAGCAGGCTCCTAATGTCTTTCACTTCTTGCAGTTACCTGCTCTGTGGACAGGCTACTCATATTGTGGAAGCTGAGGACACAGTGCAGCGCCTACAGATTTTCAGGGCATGCGGAAGCGGTGACAAGTGTAGAGTTCTCACCAGATGGGCGGGTGCTGGCTTCAGCTTCTCAGGATCACACTGTCAGGCTATGGATTCCTTGCATGTGAGTATGACTGAGCAATGCTGGATATGTGTTTCATTATTGTGCAGTGTGAATATGCGAGGCTTTACTCAAAAAAGTTTCTTTTTCCTTCCCCCATGCCTGGGCTTTGACAGAAACAGAGACTGGGGACCACAAGCAACACAGTTCTTTACTGTATTACTTTGTTCTTTTCTGAATATTCTGTAGTTTCAAAAGAAAAATATAACAACTGAGAGGTCACAATTTCATGTGTGTAGAACTATGCTTTGTAATATTTCTCTGGCTTAAAGATGATATTTTAATAAGGATTGCATGGCTGCACTTCATTTTGGGGAGACAAGTGATGAGGAGAGCAATAGTTTTTTTTGGAAAAAAAAATAATAGACTTGCTTTGTAAGACTGTTCTTGAGTAGTAGTAATTATGAGTAATTCAGTATGATCTTAGACTGATGTTACTTGAACTTTCAAGCGTTTTATAGATTACTATATAAAAAAATTCTCTTTCCAATACTAATGCTAATGAGACTAAAGGCCAATGATGCTACTTAATTTCGCTGTTCTGTAAAATTGGTCATGTTAAATGCAACTTAAGGAATGTTATTCTAATAATATTTAAATAAGTAAAATATAATGGTGCCATTAAGATTTGGCCTCTGTATACTGCTTTTTCATTTGAGTAAGATTGTAAAAATGCTAACACTGAGTTTTATGGGGATTTAAGCTCTTTAATATAACTGTGATTTGTGACTTGGTATTTGGGGTTTTGTTTCCTTTTCTTTGCTCCCCCCCTTAGTCATGGAGAATCATCAGTACTGAAAGGTCATACAGCATCTGTTCGGAGTGTGAGCTTCTCCCACGATGGCTACTCTGTAGTTTCAGCATCCAATGATAAATTAATAAAAATATGGAGTGTTTGCTATCAGCGCCTTTTGTTTACCCTCTTCCAACACACTGGTTGGGTTTGCTGTGCCAAGTAAGTGTTGTTTTTATTCTCTTGGTAAAGTAGAATTCCTAACAAAGGGGATTTTATATCCCAGGGTAGAAATAAGAGAAGAAATGTCTGTGAATGACAAGCAATGATCTCTCACCAGTAATTAAATTTTAATAAATGAATCTTATGTGCACAAGTTTTGTGTAGACCTAGCTGAAGTATGAAAGTTTGCTCTGTGTTAATATGTGTACATACTAAATCAGTTACTGTCTTCATTCTACTACATTAAAGGACAAATGGGGTCTTCTGTATTTATTTTTAGTCAGTGTGCTGTCTTTCTCCAGTTTTGTTTGGTTTTTTGTTGTATTAACTTATTTCCTGGCACTCATGTCTAGATTTATCTATGCGTTGTAGGGGTTTTCTCAACTATTCTTGGAATCATAGTGGCATTAAAGAATGGTCATGAATCCAGATGAGTTAAGCTTACATAATTGGAAAAGGTAAAAGAAATGGCCTTGGACTGCAAGTTAGGATTCATACTCTTTAAAAGACAGGACAGCTTCTCAAAGGCAAGAAAATATTGTTTGCTTTCTTTTTAAAAAATTTTTCCTTTCCTCCATATTAATGGAAAATCTGCATCTAAGAGAGGCCTGATATAAGAAAAAGGAAGGTTCTAGGAAATCACTTGTGAAAGTTCTTGAACAGTTTTTCAGTGTCATTGTGCAGTTGTTCAATAAGTGAAATAATAATGCTTGAGGAAGTTACGGACAAGTCAGTTTTCCTCTTTAAAAACCTGGTCTGCTAGTCTAGGAATAATTGTGAATGCTTTGCCCACTATTTGTAAGTTTAGAAAGAACTCAGAGAACAAAAATATAGGTTAACATTGAACACAAGATTCTACTGTGTCCTCTGTGTCTTTTTACTTATAGTTTTCTTTACTAATCTCTTTGTCATCTGTAGTGACATCCTTAGGTTGCTGATACCTTCCCCTCAACCCCCTCTCTTCCTCTTGCTTATGGCTCTGTTTTTAATTGTAGTGTAGTTCTTTATGAAATGGGCCAGAGTGGAATAGGGAAGAAGCTTTTCTTTTCAGTTTTATTAGTCCATGAGAAATACTAGAAATTCAAATGTCCTTTAAATGCTATGCATCCTTATTTCAAGCAGGCTTCCTTGGTTCTCGTGTTTTGTTACTTATGTCTCTAATGCTAATATAGGCAGAATCAGTTCTTAAGTAATGTGTACACTTGTGTGTTCCAGATTTTCACCTGATGGAAGAATAATAGCATCTTGTGGTGAGGACAAATCTATTAAAATCTGGGATACAAGAAATAAAATTTGCATTAATACCTTCTCAGATTATGAAGGGTAAGTTTTACTAGAAAAAAAGGAGATATGTAATAGTGTAATTTTACTGGCATTAATTTAATGTTCTTATTAACATTAATGTTAATACATTAACATTAATGTATTAACATCTATATATGTTAAATCTGAAAACAGACCAGACTTCTACAACCCATGTCAACTAAAATAATTCATATAATGTTATAATGTTTTTCTAAAGAGGTTAACTGGCTGCACTTATACAGCTGTTTTCCAGCAATCAAGAGATAATCCAAACAGAAGTAAGATTATTCTTGGATTTTGGAATGTTTCCATGTTTTCCCTCAATTTTGGTAATGCTATTTGATATTGGATGCTTCAACAAGAAGAAAGCTTGCAGACTTTTCCACCTGTTGATGAAAACAGTATTTTGTTACTTTCAGTAACACTTTCAGTGATCTGCCTAATTTAAGTTTAAAAATACTTGCTTTTACTTATATGCAGTTTTCTTAAACATCTTGGATCCAGAGTTTTAGTTAACAACTCAGTGGAATATTTATCTTGTATATATGCTTTGCTGATTTCATGGCTGCCTTCATCCTTTTTGAAGTCCAAAGTGTTGTCAGTTCTTAGACAAAATTATTTTATTTGTTATAAACTCTTTGCAGCACTATCTTCCAGGAACTTTGTATTCTAGCACAAATTGTGAAGGTTTGATTTGGATCAATTATACTGTGTTTTCAACAAAAGTGAGATTATGATTTATCATGTACATCTTGTTTTCTTATGCTTATTTCAGTTCCTTGAAATGCCTTATTTGAGTTTCCATACATGTAGATGCCACACAAGTTTGTGGCAGCTTAGTGTTAATATCGTGGGCTTTATATATATACACGCACCTAAATATTTCTGTGGGAACACATTATAAATCTATTTTCATTAATTGTATTTAGATTTCCAACTTTTGTTGATTTCAACCCAAGTGGAACATGTATAGCTTCTGCAGGTTCCAATAACACAGTGAAACTATGGGATATTCGAACGAACAAGCTACTGCAGCATTTCAAAGGTAAAAACAATGTAGTTTGTTTTATTTCTTTACAATGGGACTCTTTGCAATTAAATGTGATTTATTAAGAGTATTATTGGGGAAAGTTGACAAACAAGTCATATTGACATGTTGTAAGTATCTTTTTGTAGTCTAGCAACACCAAGAATCTAGTCTGAATACTTTTTATTTCTTTGCTTCCCTTAATTTTTAGACCTGAACTAAGCAAATGCTCTGACAAGTCTTCTGTGCCTCAGCACTTCTGTTGTTTTTTCCTTAAATGTATTAGTTCTTTGGGAAGTAGAAAAGAGCAAAGAAATAAAGTGTACATATCTTCTTAGTAGATATCTACAGCTTTTGAATATTGTCTTCTGTAAATCAGTTCACAGAGCAGGGGTTAATTGTATATCATTCCATCCTTCTGGTAACTACCTCATCACTGCTTCTTCTGACGGTACCCTTAAGATTCTGGACCTCTTAGGAGAAAGACTTATTTACACTCTTCATGGACACAAGGTATACACAATAACCCTCTTTAAATGGAGATCTTAATAGGCTGTTCAGTATCTTTACAGAGGGAAAGTAACATTTATGCCATTGTGTCTTTTATCTTGCAACTTGCAGATGAAATTTAGTGGACAGCCAGGTGTTGTGTTAATGCACCTTGTCACAAGTGGTTAAGGAAATGCATCAGTTTTTACCTGTTACCATGCTTTTTATCTGTCAATATGACACACTTGATGTTAAGTAAAAGCTCATGTTCTAAATTCATTAATAATTCACTTGATTTTCAAAATCATGTTATTTGGCACTTCAGTCCTATTGTTTATTGAAAAACAGTGTTTTCTAAGGAGGGGGAAGCTTACAGAAGATAACTTTTGTGAAGAATGGCAGGCATTTCCTCCTTTTCCTGTTAATGCCAAACAAACCCTATTTTTGAAAATAAATCATTCAAACATATTGCCTTGAGTAATATAATATATATTTTGTAATTTTTCATTGCAAAGATGAAGTATAAAATCTAAGGATAATGCCACTATTTTCCTAGTATAGATTGTTGTAGTTGTAATGTAGCATCTTATGAAAATGTGCAATATTAACTTTTCAATCAAATTTTGCAGAAATTTCAATACAGTAAAAATTGTTCCTCATTTTATTAAAATTGAAAAATCTATTACATTAGGTAATGGCATTGGTGGTTTTCTCTGGACTAAAATATCATGATTACAGTAATAGCCTAATTTTACTGTATGCTATTTTTTTTCCAGGGACCTGTACTTTGTGTGGCTTTTTCAAAAGGTGGTGAAAATTTTGCCTCAGGTGGAGTGGATGCTCAGGTTTGTGGTATTGTCTCCTTAAATGAAATGTCTTCGTTTGTTACAGTGGATGGGAGTTAAATATAGTATGTTAACAATATAGTATGTTAGTGTTACTATAGTGTTAAATATAGTATGTTAACAATAACTTGCTAATTACTCTCATGCATTCTGGCTACTTGTGTGTTATATAGACTTTACGTTGGATATTATGATGAGGAGAAGACTAACCATGTCTATTTTACATATTTTAATAGTATGGCTAAAAATATTTAGTGGTTTTTGACTAAGAATACTTAAAGTGTTGCAATTCGGTGTCAATGAAGTAGTTATATTGCAATTACTATTAAGTGGCACCTGCTTTGTTAGGTTTTCACTGCTTTTAAAGTCCTGACTCTGTAATTGTAGGTATTAAGTTGTATTACTGGGAAAACTTTGGCTAGAATTGGGGAAAAAAACCTCTTGTGTTACCTTTACTAATTTTCTTTGGTGAAACAGTAAAGTACTGGATTTTATAAAGGAAAGAAGAGTCATTTGAGCATTAAAAAAAAAAGTTAAACAGTAAGTCTTATAATTAATCTCTATGTTCTGTAATAAATTTCATAATTAAGAACACATACTATCAACCTTGGAATCATCTCTATCAGGTCTATAAAGTTTCCATAAAGAAAGAAATTTTGTAGCACAATATTTAAATTTTCAGTCTGAAATGTTTCTTAGTTGTCTTTTTCATGTTTTCCTGTTACAAAAAGCTAAAAGCTCAATGTAGATATAAAAAGCTATGCTGTTGAAATTAAGATTTTTTGAGTTTACCATAATTCATGGCTATATTCTGTTTTGTGGAGTTTGAAATAAATTTGAGCTAGTAGCAGAGATGGTCTTGGGAGATAAAAAAAATTGCTTTCTATCAGAAAATATTAAGTAAAATGTACTGCCAAGACTTGAAGTTATTGGAAAAGTGAAAATGTTATCAAACATCCAATATTAATTTTACAGGGAAAAAAGCAGGGAAAAAATCCCACAAACCAACTGAGAATGGGGGAAAGATATTTATTTCTTGACTCACTAGTATGATCTTTGATTTTCCATACTGAAGTTCTAAATAAGATTTTAAGTCCCAAAATGCAGCTTAGTCCTATGTAATTCTGAATTGTTGAGCTTACCTTCCATGAGTATTCTGAGTTTTATGACTGTTGGTACATTATACTTGAGAGGAGCAAAAGTGCCTGTGTTCACATGACAGAAGATTAATCTGAGAAGCTCTGATGAAGGCAGAGACTTAGAATATTAAGCCTAACACAGCCTCCCACACCCTGGTAATGCCTGTCTTACTTCAAAGTTCTTTGAACTTGGGGCCCCCTGAATGGCATGTGTGTTCAGTGCAGTCATGTCATTTGCCTTTTTCCTGCCCTGATTTTCTGTTGTAAAGCTGGGGCATGAGAGCATGGAAAAAGTAGGTAAAAATCCATGTCTTCTAGTCCTCAGCAGTTTGATATAGTGGGTTCATGGTGAATATATGAGAGGGAAGATCCAGTTTCATCAGGAAACACTGATGAAATGTTGAATTAAATGTTGAATTAAAAAGTAGTCATAGCAGATCTAATAACTTTCAGTACCTTAAAAATGGGCCTTCCTGTGTTTGTTGAAGTTTTTCCCTTTGTTTTATGAAAATTTCAGTGGGAGAGGAGTACTTACTTTGCTGCAGCTTTCACTTTTCTAAGTCTTAAAATGTGCTAACCACTGTTGGGTAACTACCAAGGTGTATATCTTTATCTAGAGTAAACATAAGAACTTTATTCTGTGTCTATTTTCTTTTGGTGTATACACACATACTTCTTAAACATCGCATTTTGCTAACCTGTCCACAGCCTTCTTCCAGGTGTGCCAGGAGGAGTTCTCAATTCACTGTGATTATTGGTTTACTGTAATTGTAGGGTGCATTTGTTGGGAAAGTTCTGCTGGCAATGTCATGCTTATGAGCAGAGGTTGGCCATAGAAGCATCATCTTATACCCCTCATGCAGTACCCAAAGTATATGGTCTGTTCACAGCATGGACTGGAGGCAGCTGATACACTCTTAAGTTTATGGAAGACTGCTTCCTTCATACATATATTATTTCAAGATGTTTTCAATCAACAAATCCTTCCATACCTTTCCATCAAAGAAGGAAAACCAGTATCTCTGCTTCTTGTATCAAGTTTCTGGTTGGTGCAGAACCAGCTGACAGGGTTGTTCAGATGCAGGTTAAATATTTGAAACAAACACTGGATACTTTTGTTTCTTTCTATTTCCTTCTTTCCTCAAACAAAGAAGATCTCAAAGTGTAGTGTTCTGTCATGTTCCTCACATTTTTGGCTGTATGTGCACATGGCAATTTATTTCATTAACCTGTTGCCATGGAAAACATAAGACCTTTTATGTGAAAGAGCAAAGTTATACCTATTTGTTTGAAAAGTAGTAGCCTATGTGGAATATTCATAAGACTGGATAGAATACCTTTGGACTACCTCTGTGTCCCATGACCTTCTGCATTTGGTCATATATGTGTGACTTCATATATGGTTTCTAACTAGAACATAATGAGACAAAGTTCAGAAAAGAGATTCCTGTTGCTAAAACACTGGAAACCAGGTGTTTTAGAGTTCTGTGGAGTTCTCTCATTTCTCTTATTCCTTCAAACTTTCTTGTTAGACCTGCAAGCCTTTATAGGGGGCAGAAATTCAACAGTATATGATCCCTTAATCTGGCAGAAAAGTAACTTGGGACAGTTCAGTGGGACAGTTTGTGATTATAGATGTGTTTTAGGGGTTACTTTTTGAATAGATTGAACCACATCTTTTAGATTTGAAGTAAAAATACTCTGGGGAAGTGTCTGTGTTGCAATAGAGATCAGACTAAGACATCACTGCAGTATTGTTATGATGCAGTTATCTACTAGTAATAGCAGACTTTACTGAATAGTTAGGTTTTGAGCACTGAATAGCCTTCAAGAAGTTACTGATACGAAGATTTCTTATAGGTGTTACTATGGAAAACCAACTTTGACACTTTGGATTATGAAGAAGTTCTTGAACACAATTTTAGAAGAACACATATTGATGATCCTCCTCATCTTCTTGATATTTACCCAAGGTCATGTCATTTCCATGATGAAAAAATTACATCAATTGAGGTGAGTGCAATAAATTGTCTAATATAGGAAACAAGAAGCTTCTGTTAACACTGACATTTATAGTTATATATGTTTTATGTGTATCAGGGAGCTTTTTATTGTTATGTGTAATACTTTTGAAGCAACCATAATTTATGAATCCTCATTAGGGCTATTAGGCAAGCTGATGCTGGCAAGTTTAAGCTGAAATTACTTTCATGCTGCTTCTGTGTCTATACTCTACATCTCATTCAAGCAAAACATACCTGATAATCTGGTTTCTGAAATAACTCTGCAAGTGTTGCAGTAGGTATCTTGAGCTTTATAATACTTATCAAAATACATCATTGTAAGGAGGACAATGTGCTGATATTACTGAAAGTCAAGTACTTGCTTGTCACAAGCTGTCCCTCTTTCCAAGACTTTTAGGTGTTGTGAGAAGATATCTTGATATCTACCTAAAAGACTTTCTAGGCTAGCAGTGTGTTTTACAGCACTATTTCCTGATATTTCATTCTTGAACAGTAGTTACTGTCAAACTATCTACTGGCATCCACTGAAAGTGTTGGAAATCAGGGAATAAAAGTGCAATGCCAAATGTTCTGTGTCAGTATTAGGAAAAATCTTGTGTTTGTCAAATAGTCTGAAAGTTATGCCCAATAGGTAAACAGTGCTATGCCTTCAATGAGGCCATTGTTTATGCTTTATTTATCACAGTCCCTGATAGAGCTGGCTGGCTTCTGCATGGTGATCACCTATATTTTCTTCTCTTTTTTGATAGTCTCCAGGTTCCTCTAGTGTTGAAAAACTTACCTGAGATAAATCTAGAACAGCAATCAGAATTTTCTGGTTACTGTAATATGCTATCAGAGTACTATAGAAATTCACCATTGCCTGGTTGCCTACATAGAAAATGTAGATACTGCTGCCATGGCATTTGTTTCCTGCTCAGAGTTTTAAAACATTGACATTTGGGGATATTGAGCTTTTTTTTGGGTGGGTGGGTGTGTTGCAGTATGAATACATGCAAATGAGTGGTGTAAAGATTGAGAACATTTGCTGGAGGAAGAGAATTCTGACAAAATAAGATTTCTTCTGTGCCTGGTTCTATTGCCAAGTTGGATGTGTAGCTTTCTAATGCTTAGCATTTTGGTCACAACAGGATGACTGCATCCTGTTCTGACCAAAAGCTTCATTAATGAACAAACTTCATAAACAAACTTCCGTGCTGGACTTTCATATTTGTTGTAAGGTAAATGAATGAAGTTCATTCAGTTTACTGGTACCAGCCTTCAGTATAGCTGGTCAGTGCCAGAACAAACTCAATCACAGCATTAGCCAGCAGATTCAAGCCAGTCTTGCTGGAGCAACATTTTGCTTCGAGACCATTCAAATTGCACTCAGTTATAACATGTACTAAGCAAACACAATGGCTTATAGCTGCAGGGGTCCATTGTCTTCTTTTCAGGTCAACACTTCCAGACCTCTCTGATGTTTACATGCCTGGTAAAGATGTGAATATACTCTAAATGAATTTTTCATTTTTTTTTTTCTTGTTCTGGGTCCTGGGTAATTAAGAAGCTCTGGAAAAGCATTAATGAGTTCAGGCTGAAGTTAAACTAAGGCTAGGAAGCCTCATTATCATTACTGAAAAGGCTCATCAAGGAAATTCAGTAGCTGAATGTCAAGAAATTATTTATTAGTTAGCTTTGACAGAGTTAACTTAGCTTTATGTTTGCATTTATTAATGGCTGCAGCATTTGTAACAGCTGATAGGCTCCTGGGCTGCTCCATAGTAGTGAAAGAGCTCTATGGCTTTGTCATAGCAAAGTTTTGGACTCGGTGTTATATTTTCTGGCCTGATTTCAGGATTTTAATGAGAGCTGCTGTATTTAGTTTTCTATTAACATTATATTGTCACTAGAATGTCTTTCTCTCAGGTAAATATCAAGTATGTTATATTCTTTGAGACAGTGTCGGGCAGTTTCAACAAAACTCATTATTATAATATAATATATTTTCATATTGTAAATTAAATAATAGAGTTATAGTGATTAGAATCGCTTTTCAGCTAATTTTTGGAATTAATGTAATGGTATAATAATTGAGATGGTGTTAAGGTGAAATTACCACATTTTCTCACTCCATTTGTCTTTTCTTGTTTTTATGGTTCCTCCTATCTGTCTCAACAAAAATTGTGGGATTTTTGTTGTGATCAGGAAGAATAGACTTCACCAACTGGACAAAACCATGATTTATACAGACAAAACTGGTATCAGGTTACTACCAGCACTAACATGCTTTCATTAGCATGCACTAATTCTTAGGTAGCACTGTGCTTGAAATTTTCCAGTGCTCCATCTTCTTAACTATTTCCTCTTCTAACTGAGAAAAAGCAAAATGTCTAGGCCCACTGCGCTGTAATCTGGAAAAAAAAAAGAAAAAGAAAAAAAAAAGTACAAAAAAAGAAAAGGACAAAAAAAGTATTTTTGTCCTTCTTCAGTTAAAATATTTTTTTACATGCCAACCTCTTTCTAAGCCAGAGGCAATACAGAGAATTCTAGCATTAGGCTGTTCCACTGCAATCCTACCCTCATCTTTCAATGGTTCATCATGTTTCTAATACATAAGGGAAAGGAATCACAGGCATGTCACAGGGAGCTTCTGGAGATGATCTGTTCTTCCTACCAGTGGTACATCAGTTCAGCTGTGTCTGGTTAGGGGGTCTTGAAGAGGTTTGGAGATTCCCCTATCTCTCTGTGTGATCTATTCCACTAGAGCATAGCAGTTGTAAGGACAATTTTTTCCTATTATCTCATCTACACCTCAGATCATATGCAGAACTGCTTTCTTTCTTCCTTTCTTCCTTATTTTCTTCCTTTCTCATCCTATTTCTATGTGAACAGAGTAAGATAATTCATCTTAACTAAACAGAAGTAACCAGTAAGAGACCTGGTAACATAAACAAGAGTTACAGGCAGGCAGAGGAGGCAGTTTGGAGATGGGATTTTTCAAACTATCAATAACTGCTTAAGGTTTGCTACAAGCCACTACAATGTCATCTAAATGCTTGAGATGTGGTGTAATACATTGCCTTGAGTTATGCTCAGCTGGTTTAGTCACCTCTACAACAGGACTGAAGAGGGATTGCCTTAGGATAAAATTAAAGGTGTTAGAACACAAAAAGTTAAACAGATGTGCAGGCAGAACTCAAGAGGAAAGTAATTTGCCCCCTATTTTTAAAAATTCCTAATGTTTCACACCTTTCCTTTTTTCTTTTTTCTTTTTTCTTTTTTCTTTTTTTTTTTTTTTTTTTTTTACTGCTTTTGGTTAACTATTGCTTCTCTGTCCCTGCTTGTCTTAGTGTTACAAAGTCCCTGTAATTCCAGAACTATATTCTGGAGGAATAGTATACACAGAAATGGAGCTGGCTTAGAATTTATTCAGCTGGGATCAGAGGCACAGTTGCAATGTTTTCACACATCACCTGTTGGAAATGCTGTTTTGAATAAAGCAGCTGGCACAAGGGCATAAGGAATTGCAGGTATCATCTGGTGTTTTGCCTTCAGGATAGTAACAGAAAGATGAAGCTTGAGTGTATTTTGCCTTTTCTGATTACTTTTTCTTATTCACTCTTCAAAGCTAAACATTGAACCAGTAAAATTTCAGATACCTTCCCTATTTTATTTTCTCTCTACCTACCTATTTTTGAGGCATAATTAACTTTTACAAGAAAATCATTAGTTGTGTCTTCTCAGCCCAGCAGTTGCCTGAATTTTAAAGCAGTGTTGAATTTCATGTTCTTGAGTTGTAAAACTTTATAATTGTCCCCCAACTGCACTCATCAATGTGATTCTTGAATATTCAAGTAAGGAGAGTTTTAATGCTTATGATAATTTCAGTTTTTCAGACAACTTGGAAATGTAAATAAATTATTTGTTCTTTAAAGGCACCTATTTTTTTCTGTTGGTCACAGAGATAATCTTAGGTGATTACCAGCTCAAATTCAGGTGTCTAGCAGTATGTCTAAATTTAGCTGAGATAAATCCCTGTTGTTGTCTCTGTTTAACATAAGGACCTTGTGGAGTTATTTGAAAATAGTAGTTTAATTGGTTATGCAATTTTAGTGAAGTATACTAAAAACTACATTCCACTTGGTGAGAATTGTATTTCTGAATTTGCCATGTTTGTATGTAATTGACCTTTCATTTGCTAAAGACTTCTTTAAAATAAATTAATTTCTTTCAAAACAGCTTTGAGGTTTGAACACATTAAGGTGCATAGAGTTTATCTCTTGTGCACAAAGAGCTTTTATTGATTTAATTTAATTTTAAAATTTTCAGTGTATTTTCAGTTGTAAATATTTTCTCAGATGAAGGAAATTCAAATATACACTAGATGGCAGTAGAAAAAAGATTATATGGCTTGCTTGAGGGCCCCAGTCTAGAACAAAGAACAGTGTTTAGTCAAATTGAAAGCTAATTTTCTCTTAATGTGTTTGGAGAGACTATTTCACAAATCACTTTCCTAAGAAATACTTTGTGAGTAATTTAAAACTTCCTCTTTGAATTTTTCTAATTCATGAGAGATTCTGTAGAAACCTTCCTTTCAAATATATTTTATTTTGTTATGGATAAAAATGTGATAACTGCATCATGTTAAAAGATGATATTGAAAATATGTATATATCAGTTTATTATATATCAGGTAATTAAAGCAAGGCTTTGAAAAGAGTGTTTTTGAAAACCTGTAACGTGACAGTACTCCCTACCTTGCATTTTAGTGCTCTGGTTTTTCTGTCTTGTTTCTTAAAGTTAAGTCTTTTCAAAGACTTACCTTGAAGATTTCCCTAGGTAAGATTATTTTACAGCTAACCACTTCACCTTTTCAGGAAATGTCAAGTAATTTGAAACTTTTACTTTTAGCTTCATTCCATTACCTCATTCATTTTTAGTGCAATATTAAACACTGGTATTTGTATGAAGGACTTTGATACAGCCTTTATATTTTTGTGCATTTTTAAACACCTTTTAGATGCTATTTCGAACTAGTTGCTTAATAATTTTATATTGATTATTTTAGTATGGGTTATGATAGTTCCTCCACCTCCAGTCAGTGTTTACAGTGGTCTTCATCCTCCCCTTATCACTGGTAAAGCAATAAGCAGAAGCATAATCAGAGGAACTTTGATTCTAGCTTCAGGATGTGACACTTCTACAAAAAGAGCATTTTTTAAAACTTAATAATACCATATATTTATTTACCAACCAGTATCAAGAATTTAACTCATTCTGCAATATCTCCATGTATGCAACAAAGAGATACTATCTCAAAGAAGATGTTTCAAGAGCTATTAGTGATAATACTGCAGTAGTTCCTCCACATTAGAGTACTGATAGTAGTCATCTACTGTCCCCCTTCTGCAGAATCCTGCAGATGCATTGTCCTCTCTTCAGTGCCCAAATTATGCATGTCAGAAAATGAGTTTGTCTTACCTGTCCCTAGTATGATTGGCACTTGGATAATGCATTAATTATATCTATTGTAGGGCTGACAATGTCAGAAGCAACTTACCCTGATTATCCTGGGCATTGAACAAATGGAAACTCTGTGGACAGTTGGCTGTGTAATCTCAATAGATATGATATGTACAGAGGCAAAACAGTAAAATTTGCACTTCCTCTCCTGCTCACCTTAACACTGAAAAAGTGGTAAGCAATACTGTATGCAGAGGAGGTTTTGATTAATCATGTTTCTGCAGAGAAGATTTTAAAGGAGAAGTCCAGTTAAAATGGTAGAATTTTCAGCTAAATAGAGGTTATTACATAGACCATGTTACCTGGATTTGGTTCTCCTCTTTCCCTTTCTTTCCTCCAATTCTGTTTGACAAAACTGAAAGAAAACAAGGCTTGATCCTAATATCTACAAATGAGAGAGAATTTTAAGTGTTCAGCTGTGATGACCATGGAGCTGAATGGGTTTTCTTGATTGTCCCTGAGTCCCTGCTCATTCTTGACTGATGCACCTCTAATCAGAAGACAGAAAAAAAAGATCACAGATGATGAATGGCTTGTTGAAACTGAATAAAAGAAAGAGCTAAGCACTGCTACTCAGAGAAGTGAACAAGCTTAAAAACAGTGTTAAGATCTCACCTTAAGAATGGTTCATCATCTCTGATTTGTAAGTGCTGCAAACTGTAAGAATCATTTTCACTTTGAATAATCAGGTAATGTCTGTTTTTAAATGTTTCTTTACCTTCTTACTTGCTAGTAAACTTTGTCCATCTTCTTTAACTTGTATTTACTGAGGGAGATCTTACTTCTATTAATTTTAACCTAAATTTCTGCATTTAAGTTATGTAAATCTAAATAAACTGAATGAAAAGTCTTCAGGCAGTACAAGGTGTTGCTACCCTCCTTCCCTGACTATTAATTCCAGATTGTATTCTAGCTACTTAACAAACATGTCTCTGACCTAAAGGTCTTTATATCAATGTATGGACATCAGGGATTTTTCCTTTTGGAAATAGCACTGAAGCAGTTACTGAGACAGCCCCTCTGGCTGAGCCAGAGTTTTGACAGTCTTCAGGTGAAATAGTAGGATCTTCCTCTTGAGAAGTCAAAGTAAAATGACCCTGGTAGCTAAGAAACTTCCAGTGACCAAACTTAATCTTGTCACTAGGCAAGTGTGAGCTTTGGGGGTTCTGGGATTTTTCTTCTGCTTTCAATAAGGTGGTTTGGATTAATACTGTCTCTGGATTACTGATGATATTACATCAGACTTCTTGGTGATTTGAAAGTCTTCTAGTCTTTCTGTAAATTTTGCCAGTTCATAAAATATTAAGAATAGTACTTCCATGCATCATTCTGAGAAGGCAAACATCTTAGGCTGTGATACACCTGGGTAATATAGTGATAGGGATAATATACACACAGATTTCTTATAGGGATGTTATTCTGATCCTTTCTCAAATTTCGTATTCTCTGATACTTTCCTAATGCTTCACTCTCAGGAAAGGACATTAGCAAAATATTGCTAAAGTTATAGATTAACTCCTATGGCAAAAAAAACCAAGTAGTAACTGTGAAATTAAGAGCAAAATTGCAGGTACTGTGATGATATTTCTGTCATCTATCATTCTTTCTGATCAATCAGCCTCTGAATTTGTCCCAGTATAAAGCATTTTTTCCTGTGGTTTCAGGAGCAACATATTTTGTCTTTGATCTGTTACCTTATCACAGATTTCAGTGTTACCTACTACCTGTTTTCCACAGAAGTGCTTTCAAAGTTATTTTGGCAATCAGAGTTGGTACAGAAGAAGTAAGCATATTGACAGTCTGTTAGTAATGGATGACTTAAGGAACTTGAACAGGGATTGGGAACCAATTGATCTAATCTGCTAAGTGTTGTCTCACTTTTTATTTCAGTCTTATTTCCTTTTCTCTGTTGGTGCTGAAATAATGATATAGTTTATTTTCAACAGGTTGACCCTGCCTTTGATGTGCCTGATATACAAACACCTGACCCAGTTATCATCGATATTAGAACATCGTCATATATCAGTACTCCTGTAAGTTACTTTAAAAAAAAAAAAAAAAAGAAAGAGGGTAAGGTATAGCTAACATGTTCTGGAAATGTGCTTTTACTGTCCATATGAATGAAATTGATTTTTTAGCAATTGTCGAGTGCTCAGAGCTCAATATCCTAAATTCTCAACTTAAACTTTGTCACAGTTCCCAAGTCTAACCAGAAGATGGTGTAATAGCAAAGCTTTCATTTTATACCTACAGTTTTACCACTATACTAAGCACAAATTCTATTTATAGGCCCATGCTAAGTACATCTAAATATTCCTGTTAAAATTCATGGCTTATGCTCAAACACTTTTTGTTATCTTCAAATAATGGTAGCACTAAAGAATCATTGTCTCACCAATACTATTCTAAAACTGATGTTTTATTATTTCTCCTTTTAAGGCATTTAATTGTTCCCTAGAAGGAAAAAAAAAAAAAAGGTAATACATTTTAAGACAGAGTGATGGGATTAGAGTCTTCTAGTGTTAGCTTTACATATGACATTGGTATGGCGTGTGGGAGGAGAGGAAGGCAATGTTTTAGCGGCAGTTTCGTGGGAGGAGAAATATGCTCTCCTGGTATGAAATCTAAAAGACATGCTGTTCTAGAATTAGGTTAAAATGAGAATTTTTCTTTTAGCTCTGAATCTGTTCCTGTGAATGCAAAATTGTATCTTGAGCAATTTTAGTTACCATAAAAAGTTTGTGTGGTTGAAGGGTTAATACTTATGAAAAGGCAGCAGGTGTGGTTTCTGCTGTTCTATTTTGTCCTGAATGCTTTATGAAAGCTATGTTGTGAAGGTACTATGTAAAATTCTTTAAGATCATTTTCGAAGATCATGATGCACAGGTTGATGAGAAACCTTTACTTCAAAACAAATAATCATATAAGAACTTATATTTGAGAGGTGATAATGTTATCTATTTTAAGGTTTATCAGTTGTCATGTTTTCATAATGGAAATATGGTTCTTTGTAGACTTACAGGCATCTGTTTAGTAGGCTTCACAGACAGTGCATTGTGGTGGATATAATTTATTGACTACCTATCATTTTTAGGTACTCTGTGTTCATTACTTACTCTGCTCATCACAGAGTTCAAGTGTGTGGTTGCACTGTAATTATTCCATACCTAAAAATCACTTAGTCTCCCTTAATTCTTTTCCTATGAAAGCACCTTATAAAACTTTATGTCCAGAACTCAAAGGCTTACATTGACCCAAGAAGTACAGCATTTTTTTGACTGCTGTCTTTCTGGCTTTACAATCTTAAATATAAAAATGTTGCTTCAGAATTTATGCTTTTTGACTGGGTCAGTAATCACGAATTTTTTTTCCCCCAGCATCTCAATCTACCAGTTATCATTGGTTCTCGCCACTGTTGTATTTCAGCATTTCCCATCTGCCTCTTTTTCCATCTAGACACATTTCTATAACCTTGTTACTCAGGCTGTAGCATTAAGGGCAACTGTCCTTTTCAACACAGGTTAACCCTAACCCTGCCACTGTTCACACAAATTCAGGAATCATTTGCATGTTTTCTTTGCCACTAATATCCTTCCTCTGCCACAGTCAATAACATTCTTCAACTTTGCTAACCAATCTGGTCCTCTGTGCTTTCCAATGTCAGCTCATCCTTTAGTATCATCTTCCTGTCCATTGTCTGTCTGCCACATTACCAGCTTCTGTCATTTGTGGAATTATCATCTGTTTCTTAATCAGGCCAGCCACCTAGACTCTTTGTGTCTTGTTTCTAGAGGGTTCTGGATCTCAGTGACTTGGACCTTTTTATCTGAAACTTTCTCAGTTTCCTTAATGTATGGAGACTGTCTAATAGAGGCTTGATGTGTTCTTCATAAGAAACAAGGAGAAAAGAGCAGACACTGCCTTTATTTCTATCACACCTTCACGGACAGATTTCCTTTTGATACAGTTTGTCCTCAATTGAATGATACTACTTTTGTGTATTATTTGTATTTTTTTTTTAGTCCTTTTTCAAGTTGAGGTTGCCATCCTCTAGTCCTAGTCTAATTCATCATCTTATCTCATACATATCCCCGATTCCAGCCCCAGTGGGTTGCTCTTTTTCTACTGGTTGTCAAAGACATTATCACTGTGCAATTTTTTCCTCTGAAAACATTTCAAGACCCATTTTAAATCTGTTTATGGCTTTTTGGCACTGCTTCTACTGAAAGAATGCTGTTTAAATAACAAAAATCTTGGATCAGATTGCCAGGTTAATTTATGCGTGTCCTATTATACCTACTTATTATTTTAAGGCTCTGCCTTGAGGAGTTCTTCTGCCCTTCTGACATGTGCAGAGAGAAAAATGCAGTCTGCATTTAGGTATCTTTGTGCATTCTTGTTCAATGCATTTATCACACATGTAACACAGCAGGATCTTAAGGGTTATTTACAAAACATATTGGCAAGTCCCTAGACCACTGGAAGTAGTTAATTATCATATTTACTTCAATTTTTCTGCTGAAGGGGAGAGATACTTGAGACAGTGATCCACAAAAATGCGAGTCTTTAAATACAGCCTTTCTCTGGGGTGAGTAACAACACTGAAACTTCTGTAGGATTTCTGGTGAGTTTCTTAAAGCTCCCTGAAACCCCTTCAGGAAGATTGAAAGTCTATGCAAAACCTTGTAATGTTTTGTTGAATAACTACCAAAATTCCTGACAGTAAGTGGTCAAAAACTTCTATAGGTCTCAGTCTAGTCCAGGAGGAAGGACAATAGAAGAAAGTGCTCTTCTTATTGAGAATCTTTTCTTCAACTTGAATTGTCCATTCTTCTACTCCTTTATGGGAAATGCATTATTACTGCCCCTAAGATGATTTGTGACAAAGCAAAAGGGTTTTTCCTTTTCCTTCCTTCTTTGAAGATTTGTTAATGAAAGTGATATAGTATAAGTTGAGAGGGATGTCTGGAGTAATTTCATCTAACCTTCCCCTTACAGCAAGGCCAGCTTGGATCAGGTTCTTATAAGCCTTGTCCAGTTCATTTGTTCATAATGTGTAAGGATAGAGATTCCACCACCTTTCTGGGCAGCTTGCTCTAATGTTTGGTTGATGAAAATATTTTTTTTAATAATATGTAACTAGAATATCCTATGTTCCAACATATTTATTACCTTGAATTCGCAGTGGTCTTCTAATATGTGTGTGTCTGTCTTCTTACCCGTTAGATATCTGAGATGGCAGCAAGATCTCCCTGTACCTTTTCTTCCAGAGAGAAAACCTGGTTCTCTGCCTTTCCTCGATATCATGTTCCAGCCCCTTTGTTATCTTGTTCACTCTCAACTTGATTTGCTTCAGGATGTCAATGTCTTATCTGGGACCAAGAAGCCCAAAAGAGGACACACTATTCTACAGAATTTGGGTGCAGCAAAGTGTCACCATCATCTATTCTTTACAACAGTCTGCCTAGAGAAGATTTTAAAAACAAGTATTTAAAAATATAACACTCTTGATTCTTTATTGTGAATTTAAAATATATATTTGGATATTTTCTTAGCAGTTCATTTATTTTGAGCTGTAGCTGTCTAAGAAAATACTAGTATTATCTCTTCCTCCTACTTCTCCTCTTTTCAAGGAATTTTAATTTCTTGCTTCATCAAAAGCAACAATCCATTACAGCTTCCACACTTAAAATGCCTGCTTTTGTGTTTTGTTGTTTTTTAATTTAGTTCTATTTTCTTGCTTCAGAGGTTAAACTAAGATGGGCAAATATGAATGTTCTTACAGGGATTTTACTAAAAACACTTACATTATTAAACTGCCTGAATTGTAAACACCTTATCTTTTCAGCTTCTTTTCTAGCTTAGTACTAAAGCCAGTTGTTTTGAACATGGTGAATGAAAAATCTTTTTTCTTCTGAGGTTCATACTGATGCAACTTTTTTTGTAAACTCAGTGAAGGGAGTATGATCCTTGTGTCAGTGGAAAAATTTCAGTAAAATCTTCAGTATGGAGTTGCTTTCTTTTGGACTACAATTACAAAGCCATTAAGAATTCCTGTGTATTATTATGGTTAGGAAATAGCTTTGGATTTGATGATTCATTTATTCAGTTCTCATGTGTATTATTGAAAGCACTATAAAAATTAGCTGTGAATGCCTAACAAACTGGTACTTGTGTAATGTTCAGACTTTTTCAATGATAAGAGTCCTCATATGTTGCAGTTACCAGAAATTAGGTGTGTTCTAGCCTTTTGCACTCTGAAAATATTCACTAAATTGGGGTCAAATATGGGGGCTGGGGGTGGTGCTTCTTTCTCCTTTCTATTTCATTGAAGACTCTGAAAGCTTTAATGCCTCTCTACCACTCCTCCATGTGTCAAGCAACTTAACATTGCCTTTGTTTTCTGAACTATTGAAAAGGAAAAATTGGAAGTTTTGTTTCTCTTTGGGACTACTTCTTTCTGTTTCATCCTTCAATTTTAGTTTTAATCATGAGAGAGGTTGGGTCTTTTCAATTCTGCAAGGCACTACACTGGTAACCTCTGGTCCCTGATAAGCTGTTGGAAACAAGGGAAAGTTGATGGTGTCTCTGTAGTTTTTACTGACAGAAGCAGGAAATCACTGTAGAGGCTCTCTAATGTTTCATCCCCTGACCTTGCTCATGTAAACAGGATTTGGAGGAAGCAAAGCAATGTACTGTAATCTGGAAATCAGAATGTCTGCACTAGCTGGGAGATGTTTGCTGTTCTTTCTCTCCCAGTGCCATTTAACACTAAAAACAAGACATTCTTATTGTTCATTTACAGTACAACTCCTGCAAAGTTAAGACTGGGTTAATTACTGAGTAAGGAAAGATAAGGATTGTTTCTGTTTGGAGCAAAAAGAACATACTAAGTTTTAAAATAGAAAGTTTATCTGTACTGCATTTGTAGTATGTGTCTTGAGGCAAAAAGTAGAAGTATCTGTGCTCTCAATTTGTTCTGTACACATCGCTTTCGCAGTTTGTGTTTCAGGGTTTAGGTATTTTTGATACACTTTTCTCTGCCTTTGTTTTGAATTTTAAAAAAGCCCCAAAAAACCAACCAAGCTCCACAATCAAAAAACACCCCATGTATTTGGAAAGGCAGCAATTATGAATGAAAAATTTGCATGTATTTTTCTATTTCTGCATACATTAAGGCTTAGTCAGCTCTTCTTCCTCATAGAAATTTGCTTTGAAAAATTCTTGCAGTAATGTCTCTTCCTTGTTCCTTAACATAACTCCAGAATCCAGTAGGAGAGGATGACAATAGAAGTTGTATGTTAAAAACTAATTTTTAAAACACTTCATATTTTCCTTACCATGCAACTTCAGATTTACTCTGATTTGCATCCTTTCCTAGCTTCAGCCTTACAAGGAAATAAAGACAAACTGTCTTCAGTGAGGTTAAGGGGAGGGTAAAAGGAAGAAAGGAAGTAATGGCAATTTTGTACATAGATCATCTCCTCTGGGGCCTAAGTCCAATTCAGAAGGGAACAGCTGGTAGAACAAAACTTACATGTCACTTCATTGTGCAGAGTAGTTACCTTTGCTGGTTTTTATAGATCATTTGAAAGCACAATAGCTTTCTGTAATTCAATGATATCAACTTTCCTAAATGTCCTCAGACAAAAACTCTGGTCATTACATGGTATGTATACATTTTTCTTTACCAAAGAAAAGTTCCAGCAGTATTCCCTTTGAAAGAAAGACTGAAATCACTGCCCCACTTGTGTTCCTTGTCCAAAACTCAGTTTCCAATTAGACTGAGCTCTGCACTGGGGAGTGATCCCATGGGTAAAAGGGCTTTGATAAGAATTGACAGTTCCCAGCCTCTTCCATCACCTTACCTTCTTTGTTCCCAGACAGGGAAATAAGAAAGGCCACTCCCTGAATAGCTATGAACTTTTTTTCATTTACTGCCATTCTTCTGATTACCAGTAAATGCTTATTTGAATTGAACTCCCTGAACTCCCAATGACAAGCAGAATTAAATTAGAAAATAGTGTGAAGAGATACTGTGTCCCCAAAGTCTTGTGGTAAAGCCATCTGCACCTTTTTCATAGATAAGCATACCAAAAAACTCTCAAACAGGCTCTGAATGGCTCCTGCTAAATCTTATACAAACACAGAATAAATACTGTAAATAGAGGAAGTTTGAAGTGTTCAGTGCAGCAGAATAAAAATAAGAATTGTGCTTTTCTGTCTTTGCAAATGAATCCCCCTCTCTGTCCAATCTTGCTTTTAGACAGGCAATTTTTAGTGTCATCTTGGCTTTAAAGTACACTTTAGACAGACCTTTCTACTCTTTGCATGCTAGGCAGGTAGAATGTTTGGGGCTGGTGCAAGAGGATAGGCTGCCTTCTCCCCAAAACTCTGCAGTTAAACACGTTCAGCTGCTCTCAGAGAAGGAATGTCTCCCATTCCCCCCAAAGGCTACTCCTAATCCATCTGGAACAGGCATGAAACAGTACAGCTTTTTCTGTTGCCCACTAAGAGCCTTCTAGGGAGGGTATGGTGTATATGAACAAAATGACTCATCACAAGTGCAGCAAAGATGAAGTGTTTTGCATATTGAACAGGGAATTTCTAAACTTGCATTTTGAGCTGCTGTAGATATCTAGGCATGTTTAGAAAGATTTGTGTATATAATCTTAAAATTAGTATGCTTTGATACCACTAACATCAACTAGAACTTAAGGATCAATTGCTTGAATGTGAACCCAATGCTTGCAATAAAAGAGGAATATGATCCAAATGCTCCTTGCATTTTGTGGTGATGCTATTCTAACACAGCATGTAACTTCTGGTTTACAAGGAGAGAACAGGAAGTATGTTGTGCCTCTACATAATTAAGTAATAATACATGTCCTGATTTTCCTTAATGGTCTTGATTATATTCTCTGAGTGAACTGGAGCTGGAGAGAAAGTCAGGTTTTTATCGGAGACTGAGTTCTGAATTTGGGCACTAGAGAGTGCAAGAATATAATATTTCTTATGCTATTTTTAGCCTGCTTTCCTGAGGAAATGTACTTTATGAGATTGTGCTGTTTTGTCTGTCACTGTTCTGTCTCCCTAATAATTTCATAATCAAATAATTGGTGGGTTTTTTTTTTAATGAAATTTGGAAATAAGCAGTTAGAATAAGGAAACATATTAGTGCTATCACTTAAGAAAAAGTCAGTGGATGTGATACTGGAATAGGCATGGAGTAGCTACCGGTGACCCACCCTGTAACAGTGTCTCAACACATATGGAGGGAGCTTGAGTTCCTATAGAACAGGAAGCCTAGGAGAGGGACCTAACAGGAAACGTGCACACATACACAAATATTTTCTAAGAAGACAGGCCTTCTAAAACTGGCAAAATTTTACTTTGTGTAGGGCCTTACTCAGGGCAGCTGTGTTTCAGGAATGTTTTTCAAGTTGATCCATGTGTGTATATTGTTCCTTTAGCACATTAGCACATTTCTGGGAACTGGAGGGATGGAAGTTCCAGGTATTATTTCTCACTCAGTTTCCTGAGATACTGTACATGTACACTCTGACCTTGTCTGCTCAAGCAGTGTTTTCCTCTGCTTTGACTGGAAATCTAAGCTGTATTCACAGTTCTCACAGCTGATTCTGCGGCATGCAGAAAATGCCCGACAGCTATCAGCCCACACATCCAATAACAACTGGTTCCTTCCTCTTCCTGGGGAAGAGTAACATCCTCTGAGAAGAAGTGTCCCCTGAGGAATGCAGCAACAGCAGCAAGCCTTTCACACAGGAAATTACTACTATAGCACTTGTAGAAAAGCGTTTCTGTCACTTGGATTGTCAGTCTGTAATGAGCTTCCTGCTGACCTAGATGATGATTTACTACTGATCTAAATGCCATTTGTGAGTCATTTAGCTTAATGGAAGTTAATGAAGTTATCATTCAGTGGTTCTGTTACCCTATAAGCACCTAGTTTAACTTTTTTAATGCAGTAGTACAAATAAAGTTTTCAACTTCTTAGTATTCACAGGACTTTAATAATTCTGAGATTGCACATTTTGTGGGACTAAAAAGCAAGGGAATGCAAAGTTTAGCTAATAATGTGTGTCTCTTAGAGGAGGCTGCAAGATTTTCTTTTTGTGTAAGTTGCACAGTAAAGCTGAGCTACAGATCAGGTATGTCAGAAAGCAAGATTGTAAAGCTAAATACTGCCCTTGAATTACTCTTAGTTCTTAAATATAACTGGAGTATAAGTTTAGCACAGCATGCTTGCAACTGTGGGGTAGAAACTTGACTGAAATTTATATATATTATATTATGACTGAACTTAACTGAAATTTATATATAATATAAATTTATGTATATACTTGAATGAAACTTGTTTATATATAAAACTCATATGTTATTCAAAGTTGTTAAAGCAAGTTTGTTATAAAAGCAAGCACTTTAATACTGCTTCAAAATTTTATTTTTTTCCTAAATGACAGTGCTTAAACAAGTGCTAGCAAATTCTATTTATCACTTAGATTAGGGTGATATCTAAACCCAGAGGATGCTTTCTGACTAAAAGCTTGTTTGAGTGTTTTCCAGATATGTTAGTTGTTCCAATACAGTACATCTCTCCTTGAAGCTGTGCTGCATTACTGTCGAGTTTGCAGTAAGAGATGTAGTTACTTGCTTAATGCGAGATAATGGAGACACTGAGTCACATGAAAAGATTACCTAGGTTACTTAAGACAAGACTGAAAAAACGAGACTTTTCAAATAAAATTCAGCAACTTAGGAAGAAAGATTTTCTTCAGCAGATAGGTGTTTGATGTAGAAAAACATCTTGGCTTGTATCTTCCACCAAAACAGTGTGGGGGTTAGAAATTAGGTAGAACAATGCTAAAGGATGATTTCACAGTCATTTCAACTTCATGGCTGTTTTTATCTGGTTAATTTCATCCACGTCAATTCCCCGATCTGTTCAGCTGTCCAAACACTAATAGGAGCACAAAGGAGTAATGAGAAAAAATGATTTAGAGGTGAAGGAGTAGATCACAGCTGGCTGTAACCTAACTGTATTGACTGATGTCTGTGGAGCCATGTATCCAGTGTGATTCTGCTGTAATACAAACAGGTGTGTTACATGCATGCAACAGCTGAGTATCTTTCTTAAGTTGTAATGGAAAAAATAGGAGGAAAGGAGGTGGTAGTAATGGTTTCCTTTTGTTCAGGAAGTACATATGTTGGATTCTTTTTTTTTTTCAGCCTGAGAGGATTCAGATTTTTTCTGTCTGCATGGCTGTAATGTAAACAGCAGGTAACTGAGACTGAATGGAGACAGCTCCATCCTTTTTGCTTGAATTTGGAGCATTGTAAAGTAAAAGCTCTGAGAGTATATGAAGTCAGAGGAAAGCAAGTGAGAAACAGTCTATGGTTAGTGATTCTGGAAGAGGAACATTGGATTCTGTTGCATTTTGCAATAAAAAATATTTGGGGGAAAAAATTAGTAGCTGTGGGTGACACCATCAGCATTACTGCTCTGAAGAGCTGGTTGGTTGGGTTTGGGCTTATTCTTTTTTTCTCTGTATCCCCTGACATATGATACTCTGGTTGTAGCAGTTTGGGTTGTTTGAAGGAGGGAGGTGGGGAGGGGAGAGATGGTGTCCTCTGGCATGTTCTTACTGCATAGATATTTCCTGTACACCAAAGTGTGAGTTCCACTCTGCATGTTACATCCTGAAGTGAAGACATTGCAATGCAACTCTGAGTTAAATACTGCAGTATTTTTATTGTAAAGGAAGACTCCTTACTTGTAACAGGGATTTAAAAGAATTGCTTTATCCTTAAGCTGTTCTTAGATTAACCAGTATCAAATGTTCCTCACTGAAAAGGTTACTCTTCCAAGATGTTTCTTCCTTCCTTATGTCTCTTGGGAAAGGAATTCAGTGTCCACACTTCCAATTTTTGCTAGTGTAGTGAAATAGTACAATGCTAGTTGCTTAGCAGTTTCAGTTAGTTGCATGTAAGATACAGTAATTCTTCACTCAGTAACCTTATCATAAAGGTTTATCATTTTGTCCAGTTATGTGTCATTGTAGCTATTTTCAACACCTCTGCTTTCTGTAGTTTATTACTCTGTAGTGTATTCTTCTCTGATGCCTTGCATGTGTACATCAAGTTGCATTTTGACAGTTGAAGGAAGTCAGAATGCCAAGTCACCCTGACTGTTTTAGTAGTTTACAGGATGCCTTTTTGTCACCTGTACGTTTGATTTTCCAGATAGCTGGTTATGTTTTGTGTGGGACTAAAACAAGAGCAGATTTCAATGGAGTCACTAAAACCAGTATAATTCTGCAGTGTCTCTCTGATTTAAGTTTTTGAGGAAACACTAGCAAGATAATTGAGTTCATGATGCATTACAGCCTAAAATGCATTAGTAAAATTGTAGCATGCATATTATGGATATAAAAAAAAAGGATGATTCTATCAGTAATAGTTTGACTAAATATTTCATTAGATAGGTCTTCAGTTTGAAAAACCATTTCTTTTCTGTCTCCTCAAACTGTATTGATGTTAAGCCTTAAATATTTGCTCTATATGCCCTAGGTCAACTTTTTAGTTGATTTTTTGGCTTTTTCCTGACACAGTTCTCATGCTGACTGTGACCCATGACCACGCAATTCTCCTGTTTATCCTTTATGATTACTGATGGAATTTCAGCTTCCCCACACCCCTGCTATTTTCTCCATAATATTGCAGGATATATTAAAAATCAGTATCATTATTTGACTTGTGAAGTTATTTCCAAACCAATAGTCTTTCTTGCTGTGGTTGGAGTAGAAAATATTTTGCCAGAAATACAATTACAACATTTATTATCTTCTGAAATGGAAGATAAAAAGATGCCATTAAACACATAAAAAATATGCATAATGCTTTAACATCTCTAGCTAATAGGAATGCTGTTGCTGGGGCTTCTTTTGTTTCTGATACTTTTAAAGTACAAATAATCTTTGAGTTACAGAAATTATTTTTCAAGAGTGAAACAGGACAGTCAGACCACTCCAAAGTTAACATTTCTTGGATATTTGTATGTAATTTTCAAATTTCTCAGTTTCTGTTGTTCCCTAATTTGATTTTATCACAGTAAATTGTAAAACTCAACTGACTTAAGTGCAAAGTTGTTGTGGTGCTACCAAAGCATTTTTTTACAATCCCACCTCTGAACAAAGCAGGACTGAGTATTATTTTTACCTTAACAAATGGGAAAGCTTATCCAAACCTTCTGAATATTTACTAATGCTGATCACTGAAATAGCTCAGGATGGACTTTTGCTACTTTCTCCAGGTATTTTGTGAAATCTAATAAAAGCATATAAATTTGACTTTTCTATCAAAATTTTGAAGCTTCATTTTATCCTCATTGGGAGTATTTTTGTGGCACTCTTGTTAAAATGTTTGAGGTTCTTTTGAAACCTTCACCATCCACTATAGGTGTAGCATTTCATTAACAAAAACCTTGGTAAAATGCTGAAGAACCATGTTTCTTCTATTACATAGTAAAATATATTTTTATGGCTATAGTCAGAGGATTTCAGTTCTAAGCTATGAAATATTGGACTTCTTTTTTTCTTTTGCAGATAGTAGTATCTGTCTCTTTGGCAAAGTGTTCAAGCAGTTGTGCTGGCCCTGTTGGATTTAACTTTGGACTCTGCTATGTTGGATTGCTAACTTAATTTCAAATGCTTTTAACTCTTTGTTATTTTCCTGTAAGTAATTTGTATTAGAGGAGATTTGACACTTGCTTCTGTGGAGTAAACAAACTCCATGTATTGTCAATAGCCACCTGGTCAAGTGGTATAACCACCTGTGGTTACTGCTGCTCTGAAAGGAAATCAAAGCTGCCAGATCTCATCTAGGAAGAGATTTCTCTGTGAAATTATTGTGTGGACATCCTTCCCCCATAGCATCCCCTAACAGGAGGCAATTTAGGTTCGTCTGTGCAACAAAGTTTTGTTATCACACAAGTTATGGTGATACGAGGTAGCAAAATAAGAAAATTTGTACCATAGCACATACACTTATTCTGACAAAAACCATTGATACAGATGCAGCTCTGCTGGCAGAAAGGAGTTTCTTTTAGCTTTGCATAAACTTTGAAGGAAGTTGTGTGTAGATATGCATATAAGTCTATATTTATGTAGGGGCTGGCAAACAGCCCCCGAGTGCTCCTGCAGCAGGGGCCCTGCTACAGTGCCAGGGCATGGAGGGAGGCTCTGCAGCACAGGCAGCTCTGCCCTGTGCCAGCCTCCTGCTCTTGAGGAGCACCAGACCCCTGGCTGGAGCCTAGGGACTGCAGCCCTTCTCAGCTTTCTGCAGGGCTGAGGAGAACATTTTTCACAGCCTTCAGTTCTTGTTCTGGCAGAGCCTCTATTCTGGATTTTTTGTCCATTCCGTAATTTTTTGTTCATTCTTATTGAGAAGTGGGGTTTAAGACAGAAGTGTGTTCCTTTAGTTCTTCTCCTTTACATACAGTGTAAGTTGTTCAAGATTGGTTTTGCCCCCAACAGGTTAAGTATGAAAGCCTTATTTAGGAGAAATCAATTGCATGTTGTAAAGTATATTCTTTTGTTTTATTTTTGTCTCAGGAGTAAACATGCCTTCGATTACAAGAAATGCCTCTGGGTTTGTTGATCAACCTCTTTTTATTGTAAATTCATGTTGAATATGGATATACTAGGTGACTTTGAATGAGATAGAGGAAGTGCTGTCCTTTATATATAATTTAAGACTCTGTACAACAAAGTCACTGCTACCAGGTATCGTTTCTTTGTAAAGTTCAGTTAGACTTTACTAGTTACATATTGGTCTAAAGGCTTTCATTCAGTTTTTTTAGGTAGGGGAAAGAGGACAGAAAGGAGTGATGAGCAGGCAAGCCAGAAGAATGGCTGTCATTTCTCTGATTAGGTATGTTCCTGGTGAGGATGCTCTACTCTCACTCATACCCTGCCTCCTTCCTCCCATGTGCTTGATGCCCTCTGTCAACCCTCACAGTCTGCTATTTGAAGTACAGGGAGTTTGCCCACATGCTAGGAAAGTCCTAGGGTTTTTATACCTTTGTTTTTATTCATTAACATTTGTAATATCAAAAATAGCAGAATATTCTATTTATAGTGGTAGAAAGGAGACCTTGTCCACATAGAGTTATTAATTTACTATCGTTACTTCCTTCTAGTAAGCGTTTCATTATATTTCCAGTTTCTGTTGCAAGTATTCCTCCTGCCCTCCTTTAGCTTTTCTCTGCCCTGGAATGCATAAGAAGTTAAGCAGAGTTTGTAATACAGTTTTTATAGGGCTCTATGCAGGTAAAAAGAAACCATCATGGCAACTTTTTTTCAATTACAGCCATAAGATGTCCCCTTGGGTATGCAGGCAAGCAGTCCAAAGTAATTTGCCTAAATTAAACTTGACTACTTTATTTCATAATTGTAAATAGTAGGAAATGCTTCTATAGTGTCATGTTATTTCTCCTTAGTTTTGCAAAGCTTCTTGCTGAAGCTGAAGATATACTGGAGGTAATTGATTACCTTTCTTTGCCTTTCTTCTACAGGGTACATTTTTATATTTTGGTGCCTGTGGTGCAAGTGTTTTTATAATTTATGAAAGTATTTGAGTATAGTCTTCCTGAACTGTTACATTAGAATTGACGTCTTGACAGGGGATTCTCACCTTTGGAAATTGAACCTCCAATGATTTCTGCCTGGTTTGTTTTGGATGTTTATGATATGCTTTGAGGTTTTTTATTTGGTTGTTTTGTTGGGGGCTTTTTTTGTTTGTTTGTTGTTTTGTGAGGTTTTTTGTTCAGTTGGTTTTTAATTATCAATTCCTAACTTTTCATCAGTATTGCTTGTTTTTGGGGGGAAATACTTAGCTTTTTCTAAAAGTTTAAACTCATACAGATTGTGCAGGGTACTATTAATATTAGAAATTAACATCAATGAGCAAATCAGAAAAAATCACCTGGTTTTAAGTAAAGTTTATTACTGATGATCGGAGAGTTTAGAAAGAAGTATTTCAGGAATATTACTAATTTCTAACTGGATGCACTCAAACATTCACAGACTTCTAAGAAGTTTTTATTAGAGAAATAGAAATAATTTTTTAATTTTTTTTTTTTTTTTGGAGAAAACAGGGATTATTATGTGCTCATTTTCAGTGCTTTCTTGAATGGATGGAATACAGAGAAAATATTTTTGTTCTTTACTAGATTCTGTATATGTGGAATTATAAAATACTGAGTGCATTGGATGTACTGTTTTGCAGGGTTTTCTCAAACCAGAAGCAGCACTCTGGGAAAAAGATGACATAAGAAAACTGTGTAGTCAGTTTCTCAATATGTGTGTGAAAGGTTGCTTGTAAAATGTGATGTAATTTCTTTGCCTAGAACTTTCAGGATATCTTGAGATGTGCCTATAGTCAGGGGAGTTTATTATTTCATGCCATCACAGGAATACTAAATTCAGTATAGCTGTCATCCTGATAGAAATAAATAAATCTGATTAATCAGACCATAGCTGTAAGTGCATCAGGATTTCAGGTAATTTTATACAGATAATTAGATAAAAAACTCCACCAAAGTAAGCTAAGAGTTTTCATTGCTTTGTGCTGGCCTTCTGGCCTCTATAAACTCAGTTAGCTTCAGGCTGAATTTGCTGTTTTCAAGACTTAAAGTGTTATGCTCTTCCATCTAAGGTGGAAGTGCCTGTTGTGCTGAAGAATACAGTCTGATAGTTTGTCCTGTTTTATTGGCCATGAGTTTGTAACCTGGTACCACTGCTTATGATCAGCCTCTAAACTGAAGGGTGTGCTACCTTCAGGAGTCCTTCCAGGTGTTTCCATGTCAGACTGGATGTGATGCACTTCTGTTAAGTGCACTATAAATTTTTTATTTCAGCTTGGGCATTTTTTTAAAAGCTGGAGAAGACTCTGATGTGTAAGACAACATGAAAGACTTTGATTCAAGTGTGAGAGCCTGTATTACAAGTTCTGAAAGTGGACTGCTCAAGCTAGAAGTGCTTAGTAGAACTTTGCTCTGGATGCACCACATAGTTTATCTGTATTTTACTGCTTGAATGCAAAGCTTCATTAAAATTTGCAAATAAACTATTCCAGAGATACCTTATCAGAATACATGGGGCAGCAAGCCACAGTTGGCACATGGCAAGTTGTTGCTGTGCATGCAAGAGGAGAGGAAATGAAGAGTGCTGTCATCAGCTGAAACTACAGGGAAGTTTTCTTCAGTAGGAGCTGATAAAACAGATTGTGATTTAACATACTCAGTCTTCGACTACTAGATCAGAGAGCTGTTTTATGTGGATCACTCATGGACTGAAAAAAATAATTTCAAAGCAGAAGAAGTGATCTGTGAGTAATTATATACTACAAAAACCCAGCCCCCCCAAAAAACAACAACAACAACAACAAAACCAAAACCAAAAACAAACAAAAAAACCCAACCAACCAAAAAAAAAAAACCAACCAAAAAAACCCACAAAACCCCAAAAACAACAACAACAACAACAAAAAAAACACCAAAAAAACCAACCAACCAAACAAAAAGACTCCAACTCTTGAATGGTTAAATTTAGCATTTCCACAGTGAACCATTTTTATATGAGAGTAGGTTCATAAGAGGAAGAAAAAAGTAGTGATAATGGTAGTACTGTTTCTCCCAAAAATTTCCCATGATTTCAAATAACCAAAAGACTCAGGAATTCAATATCTGGTAAGGTGGGACACTACTCTGTTATGCCTTTGCTCTTTGATCTGTTTGAGCCTAATGCTCTACTAATGACTAATTATTTGTAGTTGTTTTAATCACAGTATCAGAAATATTTTACTATTAGTAGGCAAATGTACCATGTGTTCAAAATTTAAAGGTTTAATTTTAAAAAGCAGAACATGCCAATTTTTGTGATTCATTAGGAAGCTTACCAATGTCACTTTTTTATAAGCCCATCTTAATTATAAGATTCTAAGAAATGCTTTTAGAAACTCTGGTCTGTAGTTTCCAAATTTGGAGCTCATAGAGGATGGAAGCCTGTTGATAGGCAATTGTGTGAGAGAGACTTGTATTTTTTCTTTTTTTCTTATTTCCCTTGAGGGATTTTTTTTTTATTTCTATAAATAAAACTGCTCAGGCATCCTTATATATGGATGCATTTTACTCAGATTCTATTCTTAACAGTTATGAAGCAAAGGGAGGCTGGGATGCAGTGTTTGTGTCTGTGTGCTGTGTGAATGTTTCATGGGAAAACGTTTGGGAACAGGCAGAGGTGATAAGGTTATGTGTAAGGATTTTTCACAAATTGATCAAGTACCACCCACAGAGTTTTGGCTATTTTGCTTGACAGAAAACAAAGATGTGCAATTATGGTTTGCTGTTTGTGACATCATTTTATAAGCTAAATTTAATTTTCTGCTGAACATCCGCTGGTAATGTCATGGTAATAACTTCCTATTGATTAATTAAATCTGTTCCTTCTCCTCCTTATTTGTAACTTGCATGAAGTTGCCCAAATGTGAGTTTATGTTATTACTAATGGTGTTTGAATGGAAACACTGTACACATTTTAATTTTCTTCTTTGCTTTGCTCAGAAGTAACAATTTAAAATTGATTGCCTTATTAAAATTTATTCTCTCAAAATAAGCTATACCTTTGATGACTCTCAGAATAGTTTGGGTTTTTTTTTAATATGAGACATTTTTACTACATTGCTGGTGACATACAGAATTGTTGTTTATGACTTGGTAGCATTTCAAGTACTTTAGAAAGGGGGATACTTTAGAAAGTACTTTCAAGTACTTTAGAAAGGGGCTAATTTGAAAGAAAGACAACATATAATTCTTGAAACTTTTCATTTGAAATAGACTTTGAGTAGAAAGACTTTCTTTAAAAGGAACTTCATTTAAAGTGAAATGTGCTGAATAAAAGTGTTGGACATGAACTAACTGGTATCCAAAAGTAAAGGAAATCTTTGAGACCTGTGTCACTCCTTTACAGCAAGGTTTTGGCATTTCAGTGTTGTGTTAGATTTCAGCCATTTCGGACCCTTTGCTGAGCTGGAGGAGATTGTAAAGTTAGATATTAGGAAAGGTTAAGATATAAAACAGATAACCTTAAAATTATACTAGCATACTTGATGTCTGATAGTATTTAAAAAAGTCTCTACGAATTTCCAGACTATGATAAAAATAACCATTTTGGACACAGGTTAGATAAGTTGAAAATTTGAAACGGTCTTTTTTCATTTCTCTTACAAATTTTGAAAGCTCAGTTATTTGCTTATCTTGTTTGAGTTTTGACAAACATCAAGGTCTTTGTCTTATTTCTGTAAATGCTTTTATGTTGTTTTGTACTTCCAAATCTTTGAATATGTAGCAGAAAAATCTCAATTTGCTGCTTAACCCAGTAAATTATAAGAGGACTTTTCCATTACTCTGACTTGCAGTGCTGGTGGCAGTTTACTGAGATACAAAACCTTCTTTCAGATCTATTTGTCTGATATATTGAAGTTTGGATCAATTTTGCTATAGGAAAGAAGTGGTGAGACTTTTAGTAGCTTAGTGTTTGCTGTGTTTACTGAATTGATAGCTTTCCTCCTTGGGTGGAAATAATCTCTCTTGCTTCAGACTTTAACTGACAATGCTAGGGTAACAGAAATCAGTGGAAGTGATGTCAGTAAATGCCATGGTACTATCAAACCTTGAGATGGCTTCACTCTGGCTTTGTTACCATTGCCTGGGTATGTGCCCCTGTCTCTCCTAACCATGCTCTGCACTTCATGGGTTCTTGCCTGGGGGCTTGAGACCTGTCCTGCAGAATGTAACTGCACAATGGAACTTTTAACCCAGAGAGGATTGTAAGACTTTCTTTTTTTGCTCTCTTCCCTCACCACAGTCTCTGCTTTCAGCTGTTTCCCACCACACAGGACTGTGCAGAATCACACTGAAGACACAGGAATGTTATTGTGGATAATGCAGCAGTATAAGTTCACAATAATATTGATATGATTTAGTATTACTTAAATTTAAAATAGTTGATGTCTGATAGTATTTAAAAAAGTCTGTCATTGTTGCAGTATTTAATCCATCAGTCTCTGATCGTATGTGATTCAAAGGCAAGGTCAACTACATGGAAATCATTCTTGACAGAAACTCATCAACATACCTAGGTGATCTTGTAAAAGTCTGCTAATAATTCTGCCTAGCAATTTACATTCTACAAGATTATTTTAGAGACTTAGGAGATTTTTTTTAAATGTTTGACAATGATTTTTAATACCCTCTATTTTGAAAATCTGTTCAGCCTTGCAACATAAATATATTTTGGGCACATTGTAAATATTGTGTATTTTAAATACATCAGGTGAGACTAAAATTTCCCCTTTGCAAAGCTAATAGATATTTTCATGGGCTGTCAAATTCCAGAGAAATAGTTTAATTGGAACTATTTTAAAGGTTTATTTTGTATATGTAGATATATCAAATGTAATCAGAAATAGTAAAACCTGACTACCGCAATTTATTTTAGTGTGTAAGTAAACTAAAGTTGTCTGAAGATATAAGAAGTTTTTAAAGAAATCTCAATAAGTCATTAATTATTCAGGTAAACTTGTTGTGAAGGACTTTCTAATGAATTAGTGATGATTTAACCTTTCATGACTCAAAAATACCATTAAGAACTTCAAGGCACAGACAAAACCAAATTGGTGGAGAAGATCATGCTCTCTCACTTACCCTGAAGCAAAGTTTACACATCAAAGTTTTTTCTCTCAACGTTGCATTGTGTGGATCTTCTCTGTTGTTTCCTTCTCCCATTTTCTGAAGGAATCAATTTTTCAAAAAGTACCATCACTGAACAAACAACTGAAAACTACTTTTTTAAAAAGCTGAAATAAGAGGTTAGTTCATACTAAACAAAGGTTTCATACTAGGAAGTTGGAAGAAGCGCTTGTGGTTGTCTAGTAACATACAGATTTTTCATCTGTATGACTACTCTGAGTGAATTTCTTTGTCAACCAGGGCTGTCTTTTTGAAGAAAATGCCCCTCATTAATTGTATTTATTCAAGCCCTAGTGGTACATCACATAGCTCTTCAATCATATGTACCTGAAACATGTACCTGAAGACTGCTAAGATTTCCCTTATTGCCTCATCCATCACAGCTGGAATTCTCTCTTAGGTCAGAACAAATTGAAGTGTTACGAATTGAACCTGGTACAAAAAGCAAATATGAGGGTCCTTGTGTGTATGCATATATATATATATATATATATATATATATATATATATATATGTGTGTGTGTGTGTGTATGTGTAGATTTTTTTTTTTTTTAATTAAAAGCCTGACTTTTGGCTATCCTGTCTATCTTATGATGTGGTTCCACTTAAATGAAGACAAAGGCAGCTGAATCTTCAAATTATGTTTCTGTATTCAAGGGTGTTGGCAAAAGTGAAGAACTGCCGAGTCCCTCTGCTTCTCCCTCAGCAAGAAGTTCAAAAAGGAAGGCAGAGAGTGAGAGTGGGTCAGCTGTGCTTAGTGCAGAACAGCACAGAGGCATCTCCTCCTCCGTGGACTGGGCTTTGGACCACATTGTGGGCCAGCTAGAGATGCTAACTCTAGTAAGTATGCAATAACAGGTGATGCTTGCAGTGCAAAATGACAGTGCTATCAAAGGGCAGCAGTAGCCTGAAGTCATGTTCATAAATCAGAACATTAAAGACTATGGGGTTATTTTGAATAGCTGTATGGTCAAGTGACTGTTTTGGTGTTTTCCTTTCAGAAGATATTGATTGCATGTACTGTGTTTGCCAAAGTGAAAGCTTCCTGGTACATAACCATAAAGATTGTTGCTGTATTTTTAACTCTGGCTGAAGAGAATCACTGTTTTTCAGTAGTAAAATCTGGGTAGTTTTGTCAGAAGCCAGTTGTTTAGCAGACATTCCAGCTGGAACAATCACGCACTAGCAGGGGATGAACAAAGTAAATTGGCAATGTACCATTAAATCCCTTTCCCAACTTAGTGTGTGAGGTGTCTGCTTAGGTAGGAATCCAAGCAGTGCAGTAAGTCCTTGTGCCAATGAAACTGCACAAATACTCAGTCTCAGTCAGTGACTCTGAGTCACTTGTTTGCAAATGCTCAATACATCTTTTTAATCCAGATTTACCTTATAGTTTCAGTTTGTAGTCTGTAATATACTGACATTAAATCACTTCAAAATGGAGCAGCTAAGGGGTTTTTTTTCTGCGTTCTTTTGCAATATATATGTTAAGTAGGAAGAAACAGTTTTTGAGAAGTATGGAGTCAAGTCATGAGTTAGAAATTATTTGTGTAGTAAGTTGTAAAGAAACTGCCAGCCTGGGTCCAAAAACCTACTTCTTCTGCTGAAAATAATATCATGGAGAATAAATGCCTTTTAATAGTATATTTTTTTTTCTCACTTCTTGGGGATGCCTTAAAAGTTTCTTTTAGTTTTTTGAAAGATATCGTTTGTGGTCACAGGGATGGCTGTTTTTCTATTGGAATATGGATGCAACTTTCACATAGCATTTCAGAGTACTTTACATTATACATGTATGAATTTCTCTTTCTCAGTGAAAATGTTTTGTGAAAACAAAAGCCTTTAGACAATCTCCATGGAGGCAAAGCTGTAATTTTTAAATACAGTTGTAAATAGTGGATTAGCTAAGGAGAAGCCATCTTACAGTATTTTTTCCTGTTGAGTTAAAATTATTTTTCTTATGTTGCGTGCTTTTATAATACTGTGTGAATAATATAAAGCCAATTGAAATTATTCTCTTCTTCATGCAGACCATTTCAGTCCTGGAAGAACGTCTTACTTGTACAGAAGATAAATTGAAAGAATGCATAAAAGATCAGCAAAAAATGTTGCTTAAGGGAAAACAGAACTAATAAAATAGGAAAATGAACTATGTTGATGAGTATGTTTCATAAAATCATAAGGAATGTTTCTTCACTGGATTTTGCTATAAGCAGAAACATCAAATCAAAGTAATAAAAATGGAAGAAATTTGAAAAAAAAATTTCAAACATTGGTAGCAAGCAGATATTCTGGTTATCTATTTAATGAAATGTAACCCAATCAAAACTACAACTTTCTAAATAATTTCCATTGAACATTCCTGAACTCTTACTTCAACCTAACAAGATATTTGCATATAACTAAGCCACTAACTACATATTTTTAGATTAATAACAGTTATTATGCAGGTTACCACTGTGCAGATATTTAAACTCAGTCAACTATGTTTTTAAAAATAATGTTCTTTGTGCTAAGACAACATTACTGAAACACCTAAATTAAGTAAGACATAATAGAAAAATGCCAGAGGTGTTCTTTGTCCCTTACATATTCTCAAGTGTTTTACCAAAAAGTAGTGTGCTATTCTTTATCTTCTCAGCATTTTAGTAATGATTGCAAGAAGGTGTAGTGTGAAAACTTTTAGTTACAAATGCAGGAATTAAATCACTTTAACTTAGAAGATATAATTGCATCTATGTGAATCCAGCTGCAAAACATGAGTTTTGATGCACTTGAACGCTTCTGCTTATCATATCTCCATCAAAATTCACTTTTCATATTTATAAAAACAAAAGTGAGCTTTATACTTCTGAAGAATATATTTGAGCCAAACACAAAAATTTGCAAAATCTAGATCATAAATACAAAAGATTCTTATCCCATAAGAATGTCCACGTGTGCTCAAGCTTTGCATGCTGTGAATGTACCTGATCAAGTAATGCATTGTGAATGCAGACCTTAGTCAGGAAAAACTTTGCAGTGTATGATGATTTGAGTTTTATTTTTAATAAAAATGTAATTCTTAGAAATATGATTTTGGGTCTTATTTAATGGAAAATATATATTTTCTTTATGTCTGTCTATTTTTTAAAATGTCAATTGCAGAACACCTGTTGTAAATCCACAGTAAAAACTAGGTAGTCATGCATTTCTGTAACTTTACATGTCTGTTGAAAAATAGGACACTTGGAATGGGGAAGCACTTTAATCCAATTCTCACCTGACTGTATATAGATAAAGCCCATTTCCCAGGCTGAACCTCATTAACATCAGCAGAGTTCAACTTTAGTACACAAGCTCACTGTGTAAATATGACTGCAGCTCAGGCCACAGAAATGTGCAGTCAATTTTTCTTGCATAACTTATTTTCTCTTTCAGCAACCATCTTTGATAGCCAAACATCATCTCACTTCCTTTGTTAACTCTGATTTTTACCAATATGTACTCAATATTTGCAGTTCAGTCTTGAGTTCTACTGGTTATGGCAAAGAAGCAATCTCTTATAAAATTTTTGGATGCAACTATTTCCAGGCAGCATCCTAACCACAGATTTTTTTTTTGTCAGAGAATGGTCATATGTATTCCAGCCTGACCTTTGATTATGCAATTGTTTATACTACTACATAACACAAAGTTATATAAATGCTGTCTTTTGGATCAAATGTACTTCACTTTATGAATTTGCAAATACTCTTGTGGTTTTTGTCTTTTCTTGTCTCCATTAGAAGACACAAAACCATGTAGCTATTAAAATTTTTGCTTATTTTGTGTTTTCTCTTGGTGGACTACATATATATATGTCTTAAATCTGCAGATTTTTCTTTTAAGTTTTTTTCAGGATTATTTAATCAATAAGATTTGGATATTTCTTTTACTTCCATATTTTTAAATAAAATCTCTGCTGAATTTTTCCCTTCTGCCTTAGCTCCTGTCACTAATCCCTCTACCTTTTCAGTACCTATTATCTGGAGCGTTTACTACTTAATCCAGTTTATTCCTCCGTTGTTTGTGCATCTGGTGAGCCAACATAACATTCCCAAATTAAGACATGTTATTCTGTTGGGTGGTCTGTTGATACTGAAACTCAACAGGATGACACTTGGGAGAATGTCTGGTCATGGTTGGTTGAAAACAGGATGGATGTATTTTCCTCAAGCTGTGATGGCTTTTCTAAAACACAGCCACAACCATCTAACATGATGTTTCTTTTCAGAAAGCATTGATGTGGGCTAGTTATCTTATTCTCTTCATCCATATAACTTCCAATAAAGTTTTGGAGCAGAAATACTTCTTTTAAAAGCACCTGCCAAGGCTGTTAAACTCTTAGAAGCATTTACTCTAGGGTTTGTACTCTGTCAAGTAACTGGTGATTTGACTAATTTGAATTATAAAACTAGAGGAAAATGACTGCTGTTTAGTCTTAGTTGTGCTTTTGCACTATGTGAAAAAAATAATTGCATGGATCTTATAATTATGAGAATTATATTGGTATTGGAGACTGCATTGAAGTACTGATAGCCCAAACTTGTTCTAAACAAGCTGAACAATGTACCTGATGCAGTACAGCCTCCCTCAGGCTAAATTATCCCTCTGATACTAAATATAAATAGACCCCCCTGCTGGAGAAAGACTGCTTCCAGCTTTCAGGCCTGCTACTGCAAAAATGGCTCAATTACTTCTTAAAATAATGACATGTAGTAGATCCCCAAGGTTTGTGTGTTGAGGGAGAGAAGGTGGTGGCAGCAATAGTTGTTGCTGGGAGACTGTCTCTGGAGAAACCCCATTTCAAATTCCTCAAGTGTCAAAGCACTGTGCAGCAGCTCAGCAGCTCATTGTAACGTATTTCAGCAGACATTTCAAACTAAAAATGCTCTTCCAAATTGAAAGAAATGCTACCAATTGTTACTTCAGCATTCACTTTTTGATATTGATATATTTTTTTAAATTTAGGGTTTTGGAAAATCAGTTCCCGGAGGTGAATGCATCTGAACAATTCCCTTGTCTTTGGGGGATTGTTGTTTCTTGCTTTTATGTAAGATAATAATTAGTTTTTTTCATTATCATCTTCATGGTGAGAAATCTAAATCTGTAGTTTTAATTTTTGATCATATTAATCTTATAGCTGGAAAAATGTTGGTAGAATAGGTTCTCATTGCCATTTTAGGATGTCCTGAACACATCCATATAGAATGAGAGATTTGAAAAATACAACTTACCATCTTTATTTACGTCTCTTTGAATAAATAAATAAATATGCAGTACTATTTTAGGGTAGTGTTCTTTTTTCTTCCTAGAAGTTTTTTTACAGTGTTGCTGAATTATTTTAATTGCCATATCACAGCACAAAATCACTCTTGGTTTTTCTACTGAGCGACAGTGGCCAGGATGTGGCTATTTCCAGGGACATAGCTTTATGTAACCTGTTTACCTTGTAGGACTTGTAAAAATCAGAAATTCTGTACTCATTGCCCCAAACAATTAATGAATATGTATGTTCACATTGGATCCAGGAACAGTATGTTTTTGTCAGAGTACCCCCTCAGGGACTTTTGCACGCTTCAGATGCATAATACAATTGAAGCTGTTTCTTTGTGAGAAAATAGGTTAATGACTTGCCAAAAGGCAGATGTTAATTGGAAAAAGTGCATACAAGTCCTTTTCTTTACAATGTATATGGGTTGCATTTGTTAGGACTTGCATCCAAGAACAGGTGCAATTTCAATTGACTCAGCTAACAGGATGTGCTGAGTGCACTCCTCACCAATTTCACCAGAAATTTTAAATCCAGCAGAAAAAAAGAGTTTCTAAACTACTCAGTGAGTGATAAGCTGCTTTTATTTTCTGTCATAGAGCATATTTATAACTTAATATTGAACCTACAATTAAACATCTTAATAATATGAAAATAAAATCTTTGATTTTTTAATGATGTTGTCACATTTTACTGGTGAGCACTGGTACCTTACATGAGACAAAATGTGTCATCCTTTCTAAATTGTTTCTTTTTAAGACAAGAGTTCTAGACAAGGTACAACCAGTGTAATTGTAAATAAAACTTAAAGCAGGAAGATTGTCTTTTTCACTAACACGGTTCCTGCCATGAAGCTACACAATCAGGTCAAGGTCTTTGTCTTGCCTTGCTTCATTTTCCCACAGTTCAGAAGCAAAAGTTAATGAAGCAGGTGGGAAAGAAAACTATCTGGGTGTGTCAGGGTTAAAAGAGCTGCTGTTGGATAGTTTAATAGTTCTGTTCAGAGGTCTCTGGGAATTTCTAGGCTACTCATACAAGTCCACTGCAACAGGAACTTTGGTTTGGATCCACATGCCTAGCCTAACCTCATCCTTCAAAGTCTGAGGAGGCCTGGATGTGAAATTCCTCTGCCTGGGGTGTATCAACAGTCTAAACCAGTGCAGGAAAATCTAGTTCAAGTTGGCCCATTGGCATTAATGAGGGTGCTGGTGGTTGGGGTTTTATGATTTTCCCATGCCTGTAGCAAGGACCTGCTCAGTGCACTTGGAGAAGCAGGAATGAAGTGAGAAGAAATACTGAGAGTCTCAATGCCATATAAATATAGAATTCTGCAGCTCTCGGTAGCAGTTAGGTTTGTAAGTCCATCTATGGCCTGTGTTCTTAGAGACCTGCATAAAAAAGAGGGACCTTATTTCTCTTCAGAGCCACTAAAGAGGAATCAATTGCCAAAAGAGAAAAAGGAAAGACAATCACTGACTCTTTTTCATCCACTTGTGCTTTGTAATGTAATGAGATAGTAGCTCTGTCTTGGGTTTTTATCTCCTCCTAATCCCCAGAGGAAATCCCTGCTCCTTTTATAGAGATAAAACCTTAGCTCACAGAAGGTAGCAAGAGCTGGGAGTCTCTATGCTAAAGGGTGTCACTAAACCCTCTTCTGGCCACAGCAGTGAAAGCCAAAGGCCTGCAGTGCTTACTCCAACACCTGCATTGAATGTCAATTCTCCCTTAAAATTCAGGAAAAGATTTATAATATTCATAAGCAAAGCATGTTTGTGTAAATCTGCTGTTTACTGGGACCTCATGAATAAGTGTCAGAGAGACACAAGTCTGGGAAGGTCAAAGCAGTAAAATTCTTTCTCTGATTTTTTCTAAGGAAGATTCAGGTGAGCCATATGCACAAAGTTCTGCTGCTTTGTGCTACCTTCATCTTGCACATCTCAGAAACGTTTACAATGAAATGGGCTTGGGCGATAAAAAGAACAGCAGCAGTGCTTTCTCATGAGTGCATTGGTTGAACAGTTTTTGATTAATATTTTCATTTCATAATACATGCTGGGACTGCAAGACCCAGGATATTTGCTAAAGCCTAAAGGAGTAATTTGAAAGAGAAAGATGAGATGGTTGGTGATGGCTTCTGACAATGTCCAATTTCTGCTCTGACTACTTGGGGATATTCTATTAAACTTCATTGATGCCACGCCTAAAATTTGATGTTGTGAGCAAGAGCAGGGTTTAGCCCTTAATCTTAAGACTTGAAAATTCTTGTACTTCCCAAAACCAGCTCTCATTTCTAAGAAAATTACCTAAATGTGTTAAAATGTGATTAATTTTTCAGTTAAGCAGTGAGTCTAATCAAGCAAAACATAGATTATATTTGATTGCATGTAACTATACTGAGTGATTTCAGTCTGCTCTGATGTTTCTCTGCAGCTTCATTGCTGAAACACTGTGAGCTTTTGTGCAGCTTCTGCAATCTATTCAGTATAGACCTTGCCTATAAATAGCTGCATTATTGAAAGACTGTGAGAGGTTCATTAGAGAAGTTGTGAAAGTCTCCTTCGAGCCGGGGCTGATATAGTAGCACTCCAAATTACCAGAGAGTTTCAGCATGTGGGTAAGACTAAGCACGAAGCTGGGCTTTTGGCTGTGCAGCAGCAGCGATGCCCCCTGGAGCATGCCCCTGTCAGCCCGGCTGTAGGAACTCGTGGTCACACGGATCTTGTCCCCGACCAGAGGCAGGACACAGCCAGGGCGTGTGCTGGGGGCCAGGGCTGCAGGACATCCTGCCCATGCACCTCCCCGCCAGCGGGCGCAGCCAGCGAGATTAGTCACCTTAAAATCACACACGGGCAGAAGGGCTCTGCTGACTCAATAGGAAGTCACTGCCTGAAATCGGTGGGACTTCTCACGTGATTGAATTTACATGCTGGAAATGTCTTAATCTTGTGCACTGTGTTCACATAATTGTGGGGCAAAGAAAGAAAGTTTGAATTGCAGCTGATGTCTGTTTCCTTTAACAGTACACGAAAAACAAATATGGTCTCTAACTTGAGCTTCTGGTTAGTTTAAAAGGGTACTGTGCTATTTATTTCACAGCTTTCTGAATTAGAGCCTCCCAGGTCTGGCTCTGGTTCTCAGGTGAATGAAGAGAATGTAGGACTAGGTCCCCAGTTTGTATGCAGACCTTCTCCTATGCCTTTTGGGTTCTCCTTTGGAAGAGATGCCAGACCAAGAGAGGCTTCCAGTATCACTCAAAACCATAAAAGAGGAAATATGCCTGATCTTGTCTTTTTTTATTTGAAGAAGAAAAATGCTGTCAACCATCCAGGTAACCCAAGTTGTGTATTTATTTTCTACATTTCTCTCTTTTCTCTAAATGCTCTAGTTAGTAATTTCAGAGTGAGAGAGTTATGTCCTTGTTACAGAATATGTGTTAGCGGGAGAAGTTATCAATATTTTCTTATCTAAGGGACTTGGTAGGAACAAGGAGGAATTAATAACTAACTACCTGTAATATCTGAAAAATCCTATTCAGAAAGGAAAGATGATGGATACAATAAAATTGCTCCATCTTCACCCAAAACTCACCGTTACTTCTGTGTTTGTGTACATTGTTGGGTAACAAAGCTGAGCCTTCAGCACTTGTGGAAGATCAGACTGAAATGCTCAAGAGCTCATTTTTAAGATTTGCTCCATATAAGGAGTCACTTACAAAACTATATATAATGTAGCCTGTTAACATTAGCTATGACACACCCAGTTTCTTTCCTCTTCCTTCTTTTTTTTTTTTTTTTTCTTTTTTATTATGTAAGGAAGGATTATGCCATCAGGAGCAGGGGCTGGGAGGTTTCTGTCAGCCCAGGTTTTTGTCAGAGAATGCCGATTTGTCGTAAGCAAAATGTTTGGCAGAAGCGTCTCTGTTTGAATGCACTTCCGATGAAACACAGGGCAGGTTTCCATCACAAGCCCGCCTGACTTCCTGCCAGCTTGCCTGGCAGCTCTCCAGGCTCCACGGCTCCAGGATGGCTCTGGACTGAACCTGCCATTCTTCCTGACTTCTTTTACTTATTTTTTGACTTTTTTTTTTTTTTAATTAGAGGGAAAAGGTCTTGACAGAAATACATGTTGGCTCTGCTTGGCTTTTTCTGATCGTCTTGAATTAGATATTTTGATAAGTAAGGACCTTGCATAGCCTAGTCCCATGTTTTATTATGTGGGAGATCCAGGGCACATTTTCCTCCCTTCCTGAGAAGCTGCTCCAGTTAAAATGCCTTGGAAGAGAAATATTTTTCATATCACACTGAGCTTAATTTCTGAGCATTTTCAGGAGACCTCCCAGTGCCAATATTGTCTCTTCTATTTTCTAAAATGCCCACTTGCTGCACTTGGCTGAAATCTTGTTGGGCATATCAGGAAATTTTCTACATTGCTCATGGGTGAAGTTTCCCAAAAGCATCAATTTGGTATTAATGCTGTATAAACAATGGGCCTGTCAAACCCTGAATATCATGAGGCAACCTCAAAATGTTGTACCTTCTTGCAGATTTCTCTCATGGTTACCTAACATGACAGAGCCAGCATGATCTTCACAGTCACAAAGCAAAAAACGACCATGGGCATTACCTCAGCATATGCCAGGAGAAACCTACCTCATCTTCAGGTGTTTCTTTCCATTGGCCTGAAGCATCAGTACCAATCCTGTTCAGTAGAAGCCTGTCCAAGCAGCCATTAAGAAGTTCTGGTGGGTGACAGAAGTGTGGCCACATTTTCAAAGTTGCATGTGAATTACCAAGCTCACTTCTGCCAGCTGTCGTGGTATAACAAGCTGTATAATAATGACCTTGTTTGCAACAGCTATGGAATCCAGTTTGAATCAGGACATTGTCTGTAAGAGGATTTAAAGTAAATATTACAGTTCATACACCACTAATATGGCTTGACATAGAGAATCACTTAACTCATTTGGGAGCTCCTATTCCTGGTTAGGAAAGCAGTGGACAAGAGCTCATATAATTCAATCACAGACTCGGTGTGCCACAAATAGCCATCCTTTCCTGCATTTTTTCTTGCAAGAAGAAATGTTTGCATACATTTTGCAAAATTTGAATGAAATTTTCCATGCCAGGCATCCTTTTCAGGATGAACTTTTCTAGAAATTCTCTGCCTTTTGAAGGAATAAGATAATACATGACCTCCACCTTTAGACCTTTTCTGGAGCCTTTCTGGCATCAGAAAGCATAAAAATGGGGAATAACTGGTGCAGGAGACTTTTCTTCTGAGCACAAAGGCAGGCAGCTCACTGAAAGCTGTCACAGTGAATGACCCAGGCAAGACCAAATGCAGCTACAGTGGGACCCAGACTAGCTCAACATGGAGATGAGGCTGGGGTAAGGAGATGAAAGAGTAGATCTGAGAAACACAGAGGGGCTTGGGACTGCACAAGACACTGAGAAGTCTGGAGAAGGACTGAGGAGATCTTAGTGTTGGGAGAAGCCAGGCTTGGGGCAAAGGGAAGAAATAGCTCTGGACCATTAGGTCCTGTTTCTTTGCACTTTGCAGAGCAGCCTCTTGTTTGACTAAACAGCTGTTGAGCCACTTGCTTAGTATTTTCCCCAACTGCTCATTTTCCCTGTGGCATGAACAAGCATGGAGGTTAACACCCTGCTTGTGTTGTTGATTTCTTTACCTGTTCAAGAGGCAAAGATCAATGCCATGAATCTAAAAGCATAAAGAAAATACATACAGAGAAAACTATCAGGAACTGTATGCTTAAGTCGTTTTACTAAGTCAACTTTTGAGAACAGAATTTTATCTCTGCCTGGCAGCTGTACTCTGTGTAGGAAGCAGTGGGATGGTGCTCTGAAAAGGCTGGCAAGGAGGGGGATGTAAAACCCAAAACCTGGAGTCTGCAAAGTTATAAGGAAATGTTTTGAATTCTCATTGAGATCTGAGATACCCTACAAGGAAGAAAGCAACAGAGTTTAAATCAAGAGACAAAGAAAAGCAATGCTGTGATTATAGATCCAGTCAATAGCTTTTATGTCAATGGGAAGATGAAGAGGACAAGGAAGGACCTTGTGAAAAGTAGAAATGAGAAAAAGCTGAAGTTACCTGTTCTCCTGCCTGAGTAAAGGATTCTGCTATCTATTTAACAATGGTTTTATGGATCATAGATCATGTTTATTTGTTGCTCTTCCTATTTGATTTTATAATGGCAAGTGCATCCTTTTCCATTTTTCAAAATAATTTTGGTGCTTGCAGATTGATCCGCCACATTAACATTCTCTCCCCATCTCTATCCATTCAGCCTCTAATAAGTAGCTCATGCTGCCTTCCTCTCATGTGCTCACATCCCCACTGACTCCAAGGTCTTTTCCAGTCTTCTAAGCACCCTGCAGCATTTTCCCCCTGCCCCTTTCTTCAGCAGTGGTACTGAGAAGGACTCTCCTTGGCTGCTGTGCCTGCTTCTCCGTGCCTGTTGAAGGCAGAAGGTCCTGCTCACCTTCTCAGTGCTTCTCCTGCTGTATTGCTCAAGCACAGGAGCCCCCATATCTGGGAAAAGTGCTGAGCTAAGCACAGCATAGCATCTTCAGGGAGCCTAAAAGATTTGATTTCCTACAAAGCCCAGCTTTGCCACTGAGAATGTTTAACCTCAAGCTGGGTCTGTTGCTTCTCGATTTGCTCCCTTGGAATCCCTGGCAATGTTTGCATGCCTGGCTGTGTGGTGAGGGGAGACTGCTTTAAAGCACATGGTGAGGGTTTGGAGCTGCAGCCTCAGGTAGATGCAGGAGCAAAGAGAAAGGAAACCTGCTCAGTGAACCAGAAATTCCCACACTCTGTTGTCAAACATGCTTGTTCACTGGTGTGGAAAAGGTAAGCTGAGGAGAAGAGAAATGAGTTTGAATGCGTTTTAATTGGGATTAGGGGCATATGGCGTGGTGTCATTTGTTTTCCTCTTCCTGCTCTGCAGTGGGGCTCTAATACCTTCACACATTTGCCTTGATTTGCCATGTCAAAAGAGAAGACAGCAGCTGGCTTTTTTTCTCCCCTCTTTTGGGGCCACGCTAAAAGCTCTCACTTTGCACTGAACTTTGCCAAAAGAACAATCATGATTTTCAGAAAAAGTGCAGCCAGATCACAAAAACAGATTAAGCATCTCTGACTTATTTTTATTAAACTTTTCAGCTGCTCCTTGGAGGACCTTTGCTATTTTCCAGTAGCAAGAAGGGATGGATTAAAGGAGGGAGAGGAGACATGATGGACACAGTACCACATGTACATAATTCACCAGCAGCTGGATAGTTAGGTTTTATTGTTATGATAGTATATTTAGTGTTTTGTTAAAAGCTACTTAGGGAGCTGTTTTTCTTGTTGTACAGCAGTTTGATAGATGTAAGCTTCAGACATAAGCCTTTAATTGTGCCCAGCATCACCGCAAAAGCAATTTCAGCTCTCTCCCCTGTCTCATGAAGCATCTTGGGATGCTCTGCATTTGAATGTGAACAAGCTATTGTTTAGCATGGCTTTAAATCATTACAGAAATATTCTGTAGCATCCACTGGGGAAGACTGCTACCATCTGTCCTGCTCATTTCTCACAGTCACTTTGGGAACCAGGGCCAGCGATCTCAGAAATTTTGTTTAAAGGTTAAGCACAGAGTAGCATGATCTTCATACACTCTGAAAGCTAATCATGGGTGAAAGTGTTGCTCAGAAACATTTAAAGAGGAATGCAAAGCTTAAGGCTAAGCATCTTTCTCAACCTTCACATAAGTGAAGTTTCCACTCTTTTTCCAAAACTGTGTATGGCACAGTATAGGATTTGCAAGGGACTTACAAGCAATGCCCACTTCAAATAAAATGTCTTTAACAGTGTTGTAGGCAATCAGTCTCCTCCTGGCACTCCCAACACAAGGGCTCTGCAGTAGACTGTGGCTGCCTCAGTGCCATGGCATCACAGCCTGACCCAAACTCTAAGTCTGTAGCTTCTGGAAAAATGTCAAGCCTATTAGTTTTCTTTTGAGAAATATGTATTTTTTATTATGGCTTAGACTTGCAGAAAAAGTATAACACAGTGCCTACTGTTTTTCTATATATCCAGTATTTGATGCTGCTATTGTCCCAGAGTTTCTGTTCCAAATAATGACGGGGGGGAAAAAAAAAGAAAAAAAAGTTGTATTAAATTTACATCAAAGGAAAGCTGGGGGAGCAGAAACATGAATAACAAACACATGCATAATATGACTCTGAACAAAGAAACCTGTCCTGCCAGTGCAGGGATGGGCTGTGTGGGAACACATGTGTGTCATTGCAGTGTATGGCTAACACATGTGGGGTCATCCAGACATGCCTGGGGGCAGCTGACATTACTGTTTGAAGGTAAATTTGATAGAATATAAATTGTAGGTACTGTGGCAATGTCTGCAATTTCATCTTTATGGCATGGTTACCTCAGTCGTTTATGTGTTATCCGGTACAAACTTCCCTATATAGGGTGTGCCAAGGGGACAGTGTATAGAATATGAAAAAAAAAATAAAAAACAGATGATAATGACATCCTGAAGTAGTTCATGCACATCTTTAAAATGAATGGAAAAAAAAATCATTAAATTATAATGAATTTCACTCACTAAGAGCTCCAAAGCAGTTCTGCATTTTTTCTTCTTCATCAGCTTGCAAAGTTCCCAGCAACGTTCCTGGTGAAATGCAGAGCATGGCCAAGGAACACAGCTCCACATGGAAGTGTTTGTCTAGAGCAATTGGAAGGTTCTTGGTTCAAAGCTCTTCCACAGAAACTGAGGACATGCTAGTCTTAAAAGAACCTCAGAAGGAGGTTCCATTATTGTGGAAGTGATTTGGTACTTTATACTTGTTATACAAAAATAGGTATGCTTGACATTTTTCAGTAATATTCCTGTTTTGGCTTGGTTTCACCAGATATTTGAAATCTTGAACAAAGAGTGCCTCTTACTCTGAACACATTTTTGCTTTCCTTTACAAGCAGCTCTGGCCCCTGTCCTGCTGTCCTTCATGTCACCCTCAAACCAAGGCAGCACTGTACTGACTGGCTGGCCTTTACTTTGGGATTGTCCAAATGTTCAGCACCCGTAACACTGCAGCAGATTTTCAGCAGCCGGCAGCCATCAGTCATGGTAATTACAGTTTAGGCCAAATTCACAAAAGAGCTTGGCATACTGCCCCAGATCTGGTCCCAGACATGGATACATAATGCTTTCCTGCAGGAATCACAGCTCTGATTTTGGGACCCCCCTAATTCCATGCTCCAAGAGCTGGAGTGGACAGTCAGGATGAAGGTGGCAGCTAAGTGCTGGTCACTCATAGTGATGCTGGTTAGTGATACCTGTGGTGCAAGAGAAAGCCAAAACCATGAGAATCCAGCTATTAGAAAATGATAGTTATGAACACTCATTTTCTGTTGCTAAAATCAGGTGGCTGGCTCACTGCATGCAGGGATTGAGGTGAAAATAGCCACTTAAGTTTTGGCACACTGTAGCTAAACATACTAAAGCAGGTCTTCAAACCTTGGTGCCCTAAATTGCTTTTACTGCATCTCCAAATAGTACCTAAGGAAACCCAGATTCATATTTCATTTATATTCATTATGCTGGTATCTTAAATTTCCATCTATATTATCACTGAAATATGCTTAGAGCTGCACAAATCCAAAACAGTTGAAGAAAATTCACTGGAACAGAATTATAATCAACCTTAAAATAGTAGTTTTCAAGACAGTAACCACTAAAGTCAGTTGTAGGTTGTAAGTTTCTTGAATTTCTGCCTCCCCAAAGGCAGACTCAAGGGTAACATAAGCTAGACGAAATCAGTGAATCTAGTGTCAGGATTATCCAAAAGCTTGTTGGCCTTTCTTCTAACTGACCCTCAGAAACTGTTCTACCTATTTTGGGAACAGACTAAATGAAGGCACTTCACCAACTTTTAACTTGATCCAAACACATGTTAAAAGACAGACTACGAGGGAAAAAAAAACCCCAAAGAGAGAGTCCCCAGGCCAAAACCAAGCAGGCAACCAAAGACCCCCGCCAGTCCCTTGGGGTGGGCAGGGTCACTTCCTGGCAAAGCTGCCCCAGCCCAGATGTGAGGCAGGCAGCTGTGCCAGCAGGGCGTGCAGAGTGGCCTTGCCTTGAGGACAGGCCCTCAGTGTGCTTCAGAGCCCGGCCAGCATGGCCCAGGTGCCATCCCCCGTTCTGCAGGGAGTGGGTAAGGTGCTCACAGTGCCTGCCTGAGCGCTGGCACGGGGGCCCACCACATGCACAGAGAGCTGCTGAAACTCTGCTCTGCCAGGGGCAGTGGGAATGAAGCTGTGCTCTGCCAGGAGCAGTGGGAATGAAGCTCTGCTCTGCCAGGAGCAGTGGGAATTTGTTCACTGAGTGGTGCAGGCAGGATTTCCCCCCACGGACACTCACGTCCTCCCGGATGCATGTGCATGTGAGTATTTGTGTGTATACATACACTTTACAGTACAAAGTACTTACAGGAAGGCATCTTCTCTATTTAAATATTTTTCTTCAACTTCATATTGCATGAAGTCAGGTCCTCACTGTCATGGTTTCTCACAGCTTAATGGTGTTAAAGAGCCCTTCTTGCTCCCGACTGCTGCAATAACAATCAGGGTGGGAGGAAGGGGAAATGAGCATGCAGCACACGCTGTACCTTCCAGCCACCAGCTATTGTTAAGAGCACGTTGCTCCAGACAGAGTGGCAGCAAGGCATGGGGTGGGAAGCAGGTGTAACCTGCCAGGAACACCAGTATAGCAAAAGTTGATTTTTAATTCAGATGAGTACTCCTACTTCTCTGATGCCTCTTGTCTCCACACTGAGAGAGGTCTTGAATTCCTGTTGCTCAACACATGAAAGCTTAACAAATACCTCTATGGCAAACCCAGAGCTCATTTTCTCATGCTGGCACTTTGGTCATTCACCTGCAAAGTCAATAATCATCGACTCCCTATCACAGCACAGCATTTCACGTGCAAGGGTTTGCTCTCAGGAAGCTTGTTTCCAGGCACTTTGCCATAGTTGGGTTCTTTACAGAATAGTCTTCAATGTCTCCTCCTTGCTTGCTCTGCTTGTCCAGCTCAGTATTTTTCCACTCTCTCCAGAAAGTCCCACCAGCAAAGGCTGCCCAGGCTGTGGTAGCCCCAGTGCAGTACTTTGCTCAAGCTAAGTCTGCTCAGGTGTGTAGCCTGGCACAATTGACAAGGTTTGAACTGCTGCTAGTTGATCCAAGCCCAATTCAGGTCCCTCACTCCCTAAATTCAAATGCAATGTGTAGGAGAGCTAACCAGCCCTTGCTGCACCCCAGGGCTATTCACAGACACTCTTTAGGATGTTTTATAAAACATTGCTGTGTAGGTCCTTGCCACAGTGCATGAAGCCAGCAGCCCACATGTTCAAACTCCTTCTTTGCTTCAGTGTGGGAGTTACTGTCCTGCAGTGCAATACTAAATCTTGTGATCATGTTTAGGTCATTCTGCTCCTGATCTCCATTAATACCTTGATTTCAGGTACCTATGTCTACTAAGCATTCACACACCATGCAGTGCAATACAAACAAATGATGTTCAGCCCAGGTCCCACACCACAAAAAAGTATGATGAAAGAACATCCCATCTATGCCTGCTTCTACCCATCAAGACACTCTCTCTGCTTCTTTTCCTCCACCAAGGCCTGGAGATGAAGTACTGGCATCATATATACCCTGCTCTTGAAATGCCTTCTCTGGCTGGCTGTTCTCTGTCCAGGATTATCCTTCTGCAGCAGGACAAAGTTGTTTGGCAAGGGAGTCAGTGGACCATAAAAAGGCTTAGCATTTTCTGTCCCTTACTAACAATTTTCCTCACTTGTCCTTATATTTCTTTTCTCCTCAGTTATTGGTCCTCTTTTACCAGAGGATCATTTTTGGGAAAGAGAATCTACCCCAGTTTCCTGTCCCTCATACAGCAGCTCTCAACTCCAGTTGAACATTGCCTGCTTGTTTTCAGGAGCTAGCTCAATAGCCTCCCAAAATGCCACAGCAACTAATCCCTAATTGTCTTCTTCTCCAGCTGCTTTTGCATCACTCACAGGTGATATTGCCCTGTTCCTGGTAGCTTGGCTTCCTTGGCTGGCTGAAATGATGCTGAAAAACAATGGGAAAAAACTCTCAGAAATGGTCTTTCCCCCAAGGAAAATTCTCCTCTTTAAATAGTCCACTTGTATTTGGGAGGAAGAATACAATTTTTATCTCATTAACATATGATTCCCCAGTTATCTGCACTTCTGAGCTCTGTACCTAATTTGTGTTCATTCCTAACAGATATGATTTAACCTGGAGCTATGATGTACAGATTGAGACTATGATAAAAGGACTAGACACTCAGTATTAGTAATCAGTTCAGCTTTATCTCACTCAGTGGTGACTCTTACCAGCAATTTTGGACTGAACAAACTACATCTGTCCTGTGCTGCCATGGAGTGTCTCTGTCTGCACCCTGAGAGCTGTTGTTGCCTCCTCATCTGTTGCTTCCCACTTGTGGCAGCATCACTTCATCTAGTCCACAGTAACTTGCCATTTGCACTGCCAACAAACCTTGAAAATGTTCTGAATTTCATACCTGGAAAGGCCATAAGACGCACTTTCTATGTCAAATCCCTAAGAAACTGTTTCTGTGCTACCATAAAATCTTATCCAAAATACATGGGGATAAAATTCTATGCTATTTGTAGTTTTTGCTGCATTGTTTTTAAACACTGGTATAACATACCCTATTAAATAATTTTATATTTTGCTTTGCATCTTTTCTTCTGTCTGATTAAGAAATGAAGATGGGAAGAGTGAGAATCCATCCCCATGTGGGAGTTGGCTGCCACAGTACCAGCCACAGCATGTCAATGCAGTGATGCAAAGTCCAATCTCCCCTGTACTCTAAGTGGCCCCCTAAGAATAACAAATTTGTCTCATTCTTACAGGGGTATAATGATGACAGCTGGTCTCAAATCTGATTCCACCCCAGTGTCCAGGCTGCTGAGCTGTCTGGGGGACAAACAGTGCCATCAGGAAGATGGTGTAAAGCAGCCAGGATTCCTGGCTTGTAGGAAGCACAACACAGCCGTGCCGGTACCGCTGCCAGAGATGAAGCCAGAAGTGGGGTGGCTGTGTCCCCATGGGGACAAGCCCAAACCCATCAGCTCACACAGAGCTGGCTGGGACATGAGAATATCACCTCCTGAGACAGAAAAGAGAGACTCAGGCTGTCTCCAGTGTGATTCCATTGGAGTATGAACCATACACCTAGGCCAGCTTTTCTTCAAGCCACTGAAGCGCCAGCTCACTAGGTTGTGCTGCTAGCCTGGTTCCCAAAGGATTTCTTAGCTGGAGCAGAGAACCAGCCTGGGGACCACTGGCTCACTGCCACCACAGCCACCCAATTTCTTCAGAAACCAGAGTACTGGGAAGGTAGGACAGGATACCTAAGCCCTCTGTGGGAATTAGGTATAACCTGCATTATTCCCATTCCCAGGAGTAGCAAAGGAAATCCACATGCCATTTTATAATGTTAGGCAAACAGACAGCAGAGTAACCCTTGCACTGGCTCCTCCATCACCGTGCCTCACAGCTCAGGTGCAGCTGATCATAGAATCACTGAAGCTGGAAAAGACCTCCAAGATTATTGAGCCCAACCATTAAACCAAAAGCAGTGTTCACCACTAAACCAGAGCATGGATGATCACTGGAGAGATGCTTACCTGCAGCTCCCATCTGCACAGTGTTTCTTTTTTAACTCCTTGTGCTAAATAGCATCCTTCACTGTTGGATTTGTTAAAAGCACTCATATTCTTGTCATGTTCTGTTCCCAGAAGTCCAGGAGGACTTCAGAGGGAGTGGTAATGCTGTCTCTGAGAATCTTTCTTCACTGAATATTTTCAGCATCTAGATGGCCAAAAAAAATCAAATTTGACTTTTATAAATTGAAATATCTGAAATAATAAAAGGAAATTACCAGTTAATGTCTCAATTTGAAGCAGTTTTTATAAAGACTAATAAAACATATACAAATCCATTTCTGATGAGACTTCTAACTTTTAGGAAAACTTGACTGTACTATAGCTTGCTAGATTAAAAGGAAAATAAAATTCAACATGTTGAAAATCCCCTTTAAGTCGGAATTCCCAGTTTTAATCTACCCTGAAGATCACACATTTCATATTTTTATGAAACATTTCATATTTTTATGGCAGCAGATCAGAACAGCACCATTCCTTTCTTCCATATGGCAAGGATGATGCAAAACAATATCTGGAGCAAGAAGAAAAAAATAATATGTGGCTGATTGGAATACAAAGAAAAAGAACTTCATTGAAATGATCTTTTTAGAGCATCATCCCACATAGCTCAGAACCTCTCAGCACGAGTCTGGCATAAGCTGTGCTATGCCAAACTTCCCCTTCAAGGCTTCCAACTTCACACTCAGAGCTAAAGGTGCAGAATCTGGCTCTGGGCATCCTGCTCTGGCTGGCCCTGCTCTGAGCAGGGGACTTGGACTGGATGGTCTCCAGAGCTCCCTGCCAGCCTTGTCCTATTGCTCAAATGCCCCTTTTCCTCCACACCCTAATCACAGAGTGCCTCCCCGCTGCTCTCTTCCTTGCTGTCTTCTCCCCAGGATGTCCCTTGCCACAGAGAGCTCAGGTGACACCGTGGGAGTCACCACTGTCCCCTGCCCCGAGCCTGCCTTGGGCTGCTCCTCTCTGTGACCAGCACCACCTTCCTGCTGCCTGGCTGGCTCTTGCAATGGCCTTGTCCCCCTGGGGAGAGGTGGTACTGCAACAAGGCTGTGTTTTCACTACCCAAAGCAGGGAGCTTTCTCTATAGAAAAATGGCTGGTTTGAATGGCTTTTTTTGTCAGTGAAGAAAGTCTGTTCTTCCAAGCATTTGTGGTGGGGTGCAGGCATGGCAGCCATTGAGGGAGCAGCACTGGGCCAAGCCAGAAACCCTGCTGGGCAGCACCAAAATAGCCAATTACTTCATAGCCCATTAAAGAGTGAATAGCCTAAAAATAATCCTGCACTAATGGCATCAGTCTTCGAAGACTCCCTTCCAAGAGGCTGAGATGAGCCACTCATTTGCAAGACTTAAAATGTCCTCAGATGCAAACACTAGAAAAAAGAGCTCATAACATCCACTTTTCAAATAAAAATTGACAAATAGGAGTCAGTAGGTCTGACTTAGGACAGAGCTATGGAAAAAAAATGCAGAGAGATAAGCAGCTGCCCTGAACTCACAATTTTTTAACAGAAATGAGAGATCTTTTGCTATGTTAGATCTTCAGAAATGCTGCTTCTGCTGTGCTCTTTTGGCAACTTGTGAGTTGAATTTGGAACCTGGGACATCATACTAAGTTTGGATTAATTGTAGGGCAAAGTTTAAGTATCTCTTGCTTGTGGAGAAGGAATTACCTTTTTTTCCCCCCCTAATGATGTAATTCAGTACCTTGCACACTCATTTTACAAACATTTGTGAATCAAGCTGTCATCATGTAGGCATGTCTACTTAGAATTATTTTTTCTTTGGCTAATAAAAATGATATCATGTCTTTGCTTGTCTGAGGAAGACAAGAACATCTTGTAAAAATAAAATTCTCAAAATCCTTACACAGACATGCTTATCTACACCCTGCCAGTAGGTTTTTGTACTCTGTATTCATTGTGAATTTGGAAGTTAGAGAGGCAAACTGGAGCATGCTGCTATAGCTGTGCTCTTGTGAGCATGCATATGAGTATCAAATAATGAGGTAATCAGTGGACTAAGAAGCTGGTATTTCTATTCATTTTGAGGAGATAAAAATTTGTTTGGCTTTAATTTCATTTCTTGGAAATTGGAAATTTCTCTGATCATAGTTTCTACTATGTAACTCAGTCTTGAGCAGTGCAGTGCTGCAGGGTGCAGGTTACAGGTAAGTGTTTGATCTATGGGCAGCCACATACATTAAGAGTAGCAAATCACCCTTCATTTATACTAAAGCAAAGAAAAAAACCCCAAGTCCATTATATAATAAAAAAGTGAGTGGATAAAAGCCCCTGCCCAGGGTACTGGGCTCCCTGAGAAAGCCAGTGCAAAACCAAATGCTGCTGGTGAACCGACTGCAGATTGAAACCAAACAACTCCAGAGTAGGAGGTGTTTGGCATCAGGGATGAGGAAGTGCAGGGATAGCTGCCACCCCTGTGACCAGCTGCAGAGTGGCCCCCAGTCTGAGATGCCCAGCTTCAGGGCAGCCCCTGTGCTGAGCTCTTCCAGCACCTGTTCTCCTCCAGGGCAAGGAGAAGCTGTTCTTTGTCTGCCTCTAAGCAATACCCAGAAAAGGGTGGAGACTAATGTATTTTCCATTATCAGAAAAGCTCACAAACAAGTGTTGCTTCCCTGCTCCCTGCCACTCTCTGGAAAACAGCCTTGTAACAGAGGAACACAGAGGCACTCCCAGGCCAGGGCTGGTAAGCACCCACAGGGAGACAAAGGAGCGCCTGAGGACCCGATATTCATCCCCAGGGATTTAGGGCTGCATCCATGGGAGATGATCCAAAGGCTTCTCTGTGGCTCCCAACAGTGCCTGTAAGGTCACAGGCATTTGTCTGAACTGGTGTATTTTCCACAGGACCCAATGAAAGAGAAAAGCTGTGCTCTTTCAGCGACAGTAGGAGCACGGCTGCTGTGGCAGAGCTGACCATGTCAACTCTCTGGTGCTCAGAAAGGAGTGACTTCCATCCTAACAGCCTCAGCTGGGATGTGCCAAACCATGGGCACCAGCCCAAACCCCTCACCTGCATTTTGGTAGGTACTGGGGCCTACATTTGAGGGGATGAATCTCATTTTGGTAGGTACTAGGGCCTACATTTGAGGCGATGAATCTTTTACTGTCAGTGCATTTTATGTCCCCCTGAATCCCTCTTTGGCCACTAAGGTGTTATTTCAGTTCTGAGGAAGTGTTTGACTTTGGAGCAGCAGAAATTTGTTGCAAAGAATTTTGGCATTCATTGTGGCTATCCAGTACTTACTGGATGGGGATTATAAAAAAGAGAGAGACTGAATATATGGACAAGAGGACCAGGGGAAACAGCTTTAAACTAAAAGAGGAGAGATTTAAATGAGATATGAGGAAGAAATTCCTTACTCAATGGGTGGTGATGCCCTGGAACATGTTTCCCAGAGAAATTGTGGATGCCCCATTCCTGCAAGTTGGCCAAGTTGGATGGCACCCTGGGCAACCTAATCTAGTGGGTGGCATCTCTGCCCATGGCAAGGATATTGGAACTAGATTATATTTAAGGTTGATTCCAACCCAACCCATCCTATGATTCTGGTGTACCTGGGCCTGTACCTGCTGCTGCATACCTATCCCATCCCCTTTATCTCTAGAGGTGTCCCACTAACAGTATGCCTGTTCCAGTGGAAAACCTGCTGAGCACTTGAGTCTGAAAATTCTGCCAAAAAGCAGAAGAGGTAATGTGATCAAGCCCAGATATCAATATACTAATTTCTCAAAGTAGTTGTTGATTTTAAAAATCACCATCCAAAACATAGCAATAATAGGATTTTTCTTAACGCGTTATGCTACGGTCCCTTTGATTTCAGGATTTTTCTTTCTTAGGCATGAAGGCTAGAAAGACTGCATTCAGATTCATGGAAAGTGAGACTGTCATGAAACTGCAAAACTTGAGGAGCTGGGGCTTAGCAGAAAACAACATATGTCACGAGATTCACACTAAAATTAGAAAAGTGAGTTGTACTGCAGCATAACTGCACAGGTGTGCAGAACTGCAGTCACTTCATTCTCAGGAAACACAGTTATGCAGTAGAACTGTCTCTTAAGCCTGCATTTCAGGCAATTCACAACTGACACTTCTTTACAGCCACAGAATCCAGCCAACAAAACCTGTGGGGCATGTGCTACCCTCCCACACCCTCTGTAGTACCAGAACAAAGGCACACAGGAACCAGTGGGCAGCTGCCACTAAAGCTGCATCAAGGCTTTTTCAAGGAATTTGTCCTGAGGAATAGTAAGAAATCTTTCCCTTTAGTTTCCATATCAGGTTTTCAGATCAGTGCTCTTCCCAGCCTCTCCTCCTCTGGGCTGCTTGCAGTGTGGAGTGCTCTTTTCCTGTTTACCCTCACATCCCTTTTTATTACTAGGCAGGATTTTTTTTTTTTAAAGCACACTCAGGCGCCTGCTTGTTTTTTCTAAAGCTCTACAGGGATTTGTCGGCGTCTTTTGCAGCAGGTCATCCTGTTTTCAGACAAAGTTCCTGTCTTGTTAAAAACAATAATTTCTGGATGTCTCTGTAGGTCTCCTGCTTTTAATCATCCTGAGTCCTTGAGCCATGAGATCCACACTCAAAATATTTACTGTTTGTTTGTAGCTAAAAACAAAAAGGAAAATAAAGGAAAAGCCCAGAGAACATTTCCTTCTGCAAGACAGGAGACCCCTGAGCACTGCAGTGGCACAGGACAGCTGCTCATAGGCTGTGGCACACTCAGGACAAAGGCTGTGACTATCAGACAAAACAGTGGCAGCAGCAACTTTACCATCACACAAAAACTTCTCCATCACTCAGAATGCCTTGCTGCTCAGGAGCAAGCTGCCTGCAGGTGCCTGGATCACGGGTAAGTGCCAGCCAGCAGGGCTCTGACAGCCACACCCAGCCCTGGAGCAGACCTGCAGGGCACAGCAGAGGATGTGCTGGGCCATGGCAGGGCTGGCCCATCTTTCAGGCCCAATCTGCAGTCTGAGCACCTAGAGAAAAAAAGGAGTAACACTGTCTTGTGCATCAGCAATAATTTTCAGACTGATCAAAGCTCTGCATAGCTTTGAGTCCCACTGATAGACAGCAATAAGGACAGTATAATGCTACATTATTTATAGGGCTTTAATTTTATGTTGAGAGAAAAACTCAAGCAGCCATCTGTCATATTTCATCTATTTTAATTCTGTGTATGCCCCCTACTACTGTATTAAGCACAACTATTCAAAGAGTACATCCATGCTGACAACACCTCTTGGGGTGAGGGGACCACTGTTGTTTCATGTTCATTTAGGCTGGGACAGATATTTAGCATGGCTTCATGTGAGACAGAGGTGGGAGATCACTGTTCATGCTTCCCTTTATAGCCAGCAGCAGGAGGTATTCTCTGTTAGGGGGCAGCTAGCACCCCTAAGTTAGAGTCCCCTGCTGAGCTCCTCTCTCTGCAGTTTCTCCTCATTACCCTAGTGGAGGGGGACAGTGTCCTGCCTTTAAAAGTGAGAGTATGTTAAAAAAAATCCCTCCTCAGTAACTGGTGATATAAAGATGTCAAAGTGTTTAACAAGTGTATTTAGTACCACTCAGATAGAAAAATTTGGGGAAAGTTGGTTCTCAGAAGGTGATAAGTGCCACCTTAAACTGGGACAAGAAGTCAAGTCTCTTTCATGTAGCCTCAAGGAGGGGATGGATCTATCTGCCACTGCTGCAAGGAGCACTCGTGGGAGCACAGGACTGAACCTCTGAGCTCCTGAGGGAGCCCTTTCCAACCTCTTTCCGAGTGGAAAATGTTGCTATTACAATGGCAAACGGCAAGAAAATAAACAAAAAAAGCCAAGACAAATAACTTACTCTCCTTACTGGCTCCAGGTTTGCTCTATACAAAGCTGCATCCTCAAGGATCTTGGGTCACCTCCTTGGAGCTGAGGGATAGCTCACCTTCAAGTGCACCTCCAGGGTTTTGTGTACTGTTATGTTCAAGGAGGTGATGAAATGTGTTTCAAAATATGTATGTTTAAAGAGGCCATAGCCTGTACCTCCATTAAGAGAAAGAGTTTATTGTGTGCTTCCTGACGCTGAACACTCATGCAAAACCATCATCAATCAAAGTTTCAGGCTTTGGTAAATTTACCCCTGACAGTTCTTATAGGAAGATGTTACACAATCCCTAACCAAAATGCTTTGATCTCCTAAGTCAAAGTCAATATGTCCAGCTGGATAAAATAGCATTAAGCCCAGCACTGCTTCCTGTGTAAGTGATAAAAAATTGATAAAATCCTGACTTTCAGAAGCACAGGTGCTTTAAATCAATGGAGCACAGTTCACCAAAGCTATTAATACTACCCCTGGAAGTCTCCACTGGAAGCAAAAAGCTTTGAAATTTTCATGCTCCTTAGTTCAGAAACGGAGTTTAAATTAGGTGGTTTTTGGGCAGCCACAACCACTGGGCCACAACCAGTTGTACTCTGTGCCAGTATCAGTCAGAACTGTGTCATTTGCTTAACTGCACCAGAGGCCCTGAGCTGAGATTCAGCCTCTGGCACTGCCAGCATCCCTGCAGGGCAGCTGGATTAGCTTTCAAGGATGTGCTTACAGAAACTGTTTTACAGATTTGTCCCTATTCCCTGTCTTAACCAGTCCTCTCTTCAGACATACTAAATGTGTTACCCCTCCCTTTCAGGATTCTACCAATTTTTAGACCCCACTTCAACTCTTAGTCTCCTTAAACTCTTTACTAACCACTGTGGGAAAATTTCCTCCTTCTCCTTCCCCTGGTATTATCATGGGCCTACAGACTCTCTTTCTGGGCAAAAGCAGGGCTGGTGAATGATGGGGTTCAGGCAGGTTTCCTTCCCTCCAGCTTATTCACTTCCCAACATTGATAATCTATTACAGATCCTGTCTTACTGCCCATTCCTCTCCTCCCCCAATAATAATGACATTCCTGAAAGTTTGAGATAAATATCCTGTTACAAACCAGATGATCGGGCTGAATATTACTTTCATCCTCTAAGTGACTACTTGTGGGGGAGTGCAGATAGTCTGTTTAGCCATATGGATGGTTTTCCATCATTCACAAATGTCACTGATAGCAGGGCAAAATTCCTTTTTTTTGACATGGTCTTTGAGTTGCTTCAGCTGAAGTTGATTTTTGGAAGGTAAAATAGACCCTGGTCCAAGGGACACTTCATAGCAAGTATAGCCCACATGTTCTTATGAAGGTCCTGACAACATATGTGAAATTTCAGGAAAATATGCACCTTGTGCTAAGGAAATCCTTGGAGGAAATCTTTGACATACCAATCTTAGAAATTCATTTTGAATGAATGAAATATATCCATCTTCTGAAACACCTATCTGACACACCCATCTTCTCTCTTCCAAGAATACAGTGACTGTAAGCTCCTAGAAGTGCTCTGTCTTCTAAAAAACCCCAAAATTGACAACAATAAATTGCTTCCTAGAAACTCTTATTTTGACCTGAGAGGAAGAAAGGAGTCAGAAAAAAGTCCCCTCTGCCACTTCTCAAGAAGCATTTCTTACTTCCTCCAAATGACCATGCCCACGAAGAAGCGTGGGGTGCCTTCTCACCCAGCAGCAGAAATAAAACCAAACACCTTGAGTTCCAACAAATGTCCTGGCTGGGCAAATTACAGAGCTAGAGAAAACAGTCTCTATCTAAGAATATGTCAGCTAAGGCACTTTCTCCCCAAGAGAGAAAGAGCTCAGACCTGATGAGCAACCTGCTCTCAGAGAGAGCAGAGTCAGCACTTTTCATGGGCAGCTGTTCTCTCAAGTTTGGCAGCCACATTTTGTCTAGACCGTGCTCCTTCCTCCTTATCCTCAGCCACACCACCCAAGTGAGCTGAAAGTCTCCTGTTTGCTCCCAAACATATTCCTGCTCTAAGGGGTGGCCTTAGGCAAGAGCAGTCTCAGCAAGTGCTGCTCCCTGCTTGCCAGGACACGTAGCCCTCCCATCACTGTGCCTCACAACAGGCCATGTAGGACACACCTCAGATGCCTGGGAATTGCTCACAGGCAAACTTTTCAATCCATACTGAATAGTGGCAGTCTCACATTTTTGGAGACCTGAGTATGAAGGTCAGGTGGGAATTTGGGAGGCAAGAGACAAGGGACATGGGGCTGAACCTGTACAAGTCTACAGGGCAGCCGTTGGCATAGGGGTGGTTTTGGGGTCATCTTTGCCTTACTTGCAATGCCTGGTTGGACCTCAACCTGCCAATCAGCTGGACCTGACCCTTCTGGCTTGTTTTTCCTGTCTCATCTGTACTGTCTCTGTGGTCAGAAGTTAATTTTCCCCTTCTTTCCAAAGGCAATGTGCTGAACCCGGCTTAATGGACGATCAGAACGACTGATCAATTCCAAACCCTGAGAATAAAAAGTCTATGGTTAATTTCTCTGCCATTTTGGCCTCATTTACCTTCTAAAGTAATAGGCAATATATTTTTTTCAGGGACTCAGTTGCAAAATCAATATAGGCTTTGCTTTTAAGAGCAAAAAGACAATCAACACACACCATAGGTCCTACTCCAGGCATTGCTTTTGTCTTGCTATGTCAGCTAAACCTAGCTTGAAAATCAGCAGTAACACCACTGATGGTCTTACTCAGATGAGATAAAGAGCTTCAAAATGATGTGGTGGTATGTCCTCAAAAGAGAGGGACAATTAACAGGTAGTAATCAGTATTTTCCCATAACAATGTATCTCTTAGCTTTACCAACTAATAACAAAGTAGTGTACATTTACCTCTGTATGTTTTCAGTAAATAAAAAAGTCCAGCTAACAAAAGGGTTCAAAGAAAATCCCTGTGGTACATTTCTGAGTTGCTCTAAGCTAAGTGATGTGGGTAGGTGACCTCTCCCTACCTGTTTCTAACAGTTCTTGTCCACATGTAATAGCAGAAGCATCAGGAGTTGTTGTACTTAAAGGCATGCAAGAAATTGTTTTAAAATATTTTGTCTGTTTCTGAATCCAAAAGAGATTAATTTTACGACTAAGTGTAGAAAGCCCTTTGAATGCAAGAACTCATGCTTATTTGCCTCCAGTTTTCTCTGAGTAACTACATGAATCAACAGGGGTGGCACTTGAAGGCACTGAACTAAAGTGAAGAGCACTCTCATCTCGAAATCTCAATGCAGAAGACTTGGTTCCTCTTTGCATAAATCCTGGGGAAGAAAAATGAGGCTCTGAGAGTTCCTTTGTTTTTGCTCATTGGATTCAAGCAATTCCTCCTGCACACATCAGAACAATGAATCCCTTCAGTCTACCAGACTACAAGCAATATAAGGGAATCAGTTCATGCTGCAGACCTCTAGAATTTTCTGTTTTGGGGAAGCAAATGGGGTTGCAGCAACTTCAGATTCAAACTTTGATTCTGCTATTTCAAAGAGAAGGAATAAACAACACACCCTCTGAACACACATGCTCCCCTGTATCCAATTATTACCCTCACATAATGTATCCATCATTAAGACAGAATGTCCAGGCTGAAGTTGTCTTCACTAATTAGAAAAATTCCCAGCCCAAATGTATTAATTTGAGCCCAAAGAACCCAGGTTCTTTGGTGACTCCTCACCACATACTATCACTGGTGGAATTCTCACCTTACATACCTCTAGCCTCAGTAAGGACTTGCTAACACAGCCAATACACTGAGAGTGGACAAGCACCAACAGAGCTGGTAGGTTGTTCTCACTCTGAACCATGCTGTACACAGCATGTAACAGAGCCCCTCTCTCTGCTGACTTCAGGAAATACACTTTTTAAAATTAAAAACATCCTGCAGACATTAGTTGGCTCTCCAAAATCCACTGACAAATGCTGTTTTGTTAGATGTTCAGGCATGTCAGCAGGATGCTCAGCACCATTCAGAGCTGTGATCTGGCTCATTAATTGTTCCATGTAGAAGAAGAGACAGTATATCAAGGTTATGATAATTTGAAATATTTCATATTTACCCAGATTAAAAAAAATAAAATCCCATTGACTAGTTGGACTGCAGGTTTTGGTAGCAAAGGCACAGTTTGGATTAAACGAGAAAGAAAACATTTACCAGTTTTTGTTTATTTCATATTTAATCTCCAGAGAGAAATCCTTTCTGCAAGTGTCATTTGGATGCTGACCTGGTCTGACTGACTTTGCTACATTGATCTTGGCAGACAAACCAGTTCTTCATTCCCTCTGCAATACATGTAGAAAAGCAGTTGCCTTTGCAGTGCAATACACCATTCTTCAGTGGGGTACTGAACCTACTCACCTTGAATATAGCACATATTTCAAGGGTCAGTTTGGAGGCTGCATTATCATTCTCCATTGGAAAAATGATATAGCAAAAACCTTGGCAAACTAAAACTCAAAAAATTAAAAAAAAAAAGAAAAGACAAGGTGTTGAGAGTGGGTGTAATGAAAATGCTGATGGGCTCTTGCATTCAGTGGCAGCAATTAGCTTTACCATAGTAAATTCCAGGCATATGGCATATCAACTTTCGCACCCTCTTACATGATTTAAATTGTTCTCATAAATGTTTGTCTCACTCTAACAGTGAAAAATCTCCTCTTTTCTCAAGGATAAAACTGCTCCAGTGCCTTGCCCTGACAACTGATGCTTAAAAAAAAAGCCTCCCAAATCCAGTTAAGGCAATGATGTGTGTTTAATGCAAGAGAACAACAATTAGTGTATTTTTGACTGAAAAGAACTCAGTTAAGCTGCCAGAAATGTCAAAAGTTCCTCGTTACCCTGACACTTACGTAATTGTTCTGCAAACACCCACACACCGGAATAGACCTACTCTACCAAAAATTGCAGGGCTGACTCACTGAGTGTTCATCTACGTATTGAAGACCTAACCATCTAGGATACATCATCCATAGCATAATCCTAATGTGATTTCCCTGATTAAATAAAGTTACACTTCACTCAGGGAAGAAAACCCAAACCCCTCCACATCTTCAGGATCCTGCCCGCCAATCACAGAGGAAGCAGCCAAAAATGGCAGCACTGCAGGCAGTGTCTACTCTCCAAAGACTTGCCTGAGCCCCATACAAGGGCAAGGCTGGGATTAGATGCATCTGGCCATGGTCTGCAGGATTCTCCTTGTTGAGACATGATACAGTAGCAATTGTACCTACAACACACTTAGTTTCAACCTCCTTGCCACGTAACATTCACCTTTATGAACCCAGTTTTCACAGCTAGCCATAAACCTTCTTATCTGAAGAAAAGTGCATGCATGCATGGCTCCATGCAGCTCATCATAACCCTGTGATAAAGCACTAATCTGGTGCAGATTAAAAATGAAGCAGGTAATCACTGAATGCTGCTTTCTGCACTTTTCTTATTTCCATTCAAATTCTATTGTGATCCAGAAGTGCTTAACTTCTCTGATCTGATGGGACTGCCCCATGAAATGAAGCAGTCCCATCAGATCAGAGAAGTTAAGCACTTCAGATTGCTGCAAACTGGGACTAGAAGCAAAAGGACAATTACCAACCAATATATATAATGATTACCAGAAAAAAAACTCTAAGAAAGAACAGGGAGGTTCCAGTGTACCACTGGGGAGCACAGGGCTGTAGGTGTCTCTACAACAAGCCCTTGAACAGAGATCTCTGCACACAATTTAGCCAGAATAGGAGACTTTGCAAAAAATGGTTCATACTTTACAGTTCTGCTACAAAATTACTCAGAGAAAGCAGTATTTTAATATAATTTACCTTTGTGGTATGTTGGTGACACCAATGTACCAAATAAATGACAAAAACTGTGACCATGAACAGTACTGTAATCATCCTGTCATTGTGCTCTGACATACCCAGTGATGACCTGGTATTTGGATGTGACACTTCTGCTATTAAGTCCTCATAAATACCTAAGCATACTAAAGCCAGAATAAACTTGACAACAGTAACTGTCTTGCCAACATTTGCAGAGATTGCTCTTGTACACACCCAGCCTTTGAGGTATATTTTATACTGCAAAGCTCTTAAATACTGAACCAAAGAACTACCACACCCATTTATGGCTTCCCTTGAGATGTATGCCTTTCAAAAGGACTCTGTTCCCTCAATATATACTTTTCTAGTAATGTAAACAACCCAACATTGCCCCAAACATTTGTAATACTCCTCCACATTTAGGGCATTACCCTTTCCCCACTTGTTCTATTTACATAAAGTTCCTTCGACTTGTTTCCCTCTCCTATCAACTAAAGTCTCTCAAGCTTCCAAACGAAATAATCTATCTGATCTGTGGGACGTAGGAGTTGTAGTGACTGACTGACACTGGAGTTTGGCAACTTTATATTCTGGTTTGTCTGTCTGTCTGTCTGTTTGTTTGTTTGTTTGTTTGTTTGTTTGTTTTGGGGGAATGGATGTGCAAATTGTAGCAAACTAAACCAGAAATGTTTGTGTGACTTATATCACATTCCACCTCCTGGAAGACAGCACTATGGGCACTTCAAATTCAGCCTGTGACTTGAGCCCTTTGTTTTTTTTAAACAGAGTAGGACATTTTAATGCCTGGGTCTAGCCATCAGTTTGGTACTTCCCCATCAACAAGCTTTTACCAGCCTTTTTTGACAGCAGCAGGTCACAAGGGAAAGCTCCAGGCTCAGTAATAAGGAAACTCCTACTTCTGACAGTGTATGTATCTGGCTTGGTGCAGGTCCTGCCTGGCCCAGGAGAAGTCCCCATGAGGGACTTTTCATCTGTGAAGAGTAAAGCAGAAGTACTAAATGGAAGTTTGCAGGTGTCAGGATGCATAATTGTCCATGTGTCTCCCCCTGTGACATCCTGGAGCCAAACTGTGTGCTCAGCTCCACGGGGTCCCCAGGACACATTTCAGTGGCCATATAGAAAACGGACAGCGGAAATTGAATGTTCATACCTTGGTTGAACTCCTAATTGCCTCTCTTTGGAAACAAAATATAAGATATCTGCATAGCATTTCTTTTCCTGAATATGCCTGTCCCAGGATAAAAATCTTTTTCTTACGTAATTTGCTGTCCCTGCTCTGCTCTCTGCACAGCTGATTTACCCTGCACTGTGCAAACGCAGCCCTTGTTTACTCTTTTCATGGTCTAGAACAAGCCTTCAGTCATCCCAGGGGCAGGGTTTATTCCCATGGTCAGAACAGAGAGATTTGGTAGCAGGGGATTTTGCAAACACAGAAAAGAAATCTTTATCATTGGGAAGAGAGAGCTGCTTTCCACGCTTCCTTGATGCTGTCAGGTTTGCTTCCTTGTAGGATGAGTGAACAGGATGAAAATGGGACAGTGCTATTGAAGGAACATACTTTGGTGACAGCACTATGCCTCCCCAGGTAAGCCCACATGTTAGTCCCTAGCTAGCCCTTCAATCTAAATGGGCAGCATTTTAAAGAGATTATAGCATTTCCTCAGCAGCCTCATCTGGTGTGATGTATGTGCCCAGTACAGTGTGATACAGGCTGCCACTGAGCAGCAGAAAACAGCAGAGAGAAACACCAGCCTGCACAACATGAAAACACTGTCTGGACACTACTGAACACTTTGGTATTGGCAAAGAAATAATATAAGCACATTGCTGTCTGTATACAAATAGCATGATATTTCTGTACCATGGATCAGGAGTTTTAGATAGGAATTGCTCTATTCCTTAGCTAAGGTAGCAGAACCATATAAATCTACATTCCAACCAGTAAGCAAATTTATTAATCACTGCCACCAAATATAATGGCGTATCTGTATTTTCATGAAATCACACACACAGTACAACTTTTATAATTTAGTCTGCTAAATTATAATTTAGTCTGCTTTTATAATTTAGTCTTCTGGTTTTTGCCACTATTATACAGTCCATTTTTAATTTGAAAGCTATCAAATTAGCATGTAATTATAAAAAAGTGTGCAGACACGTAGCCTTCTGTTCTCTTCATGTTTATTAGACAGCTGCCCACCTGTGCTATGTTTCTGTTGCCAGAAGACTGTAAATCACTGTGAAGTGATACACAGGTCAGTGCCACCAAAAGTGTCACTAGCAATGGCAGCATGTGGTGGGAAGGGAAAAAAGAATAAAAAATATTACAGCACTTGCCTCTGTGCTTGGCCAATACACTTCAAGTCTTGCTAAATGTGTGCCTTGCACTGCCCTCTACAAGCTTAGTTTTATCTTCTAAGAAGAGAATCCAACAGCCAGCAGTGATCTGCTGTCAAACGGAACTGCTCACCTTTGCACACCCTAAGGAACAATTTGGAGAACTCACGAGCTGCATTCAGAAGGGAGCCTTGTTTATACCACAAGGAGTCCTCCTAAAAAAATGCATGTCTGTGGTAGCTGTTAAGTATTTTAAAGCATCATTCCTAAGTAATTGCTAATTACATTACTTTATTACAAGGCACAATTAAATATGTGCTTGAAGTCATCCACCTATTTGCTGTTTTAAGGAAAGCACTTGAGTCAAAAGGATTTCCTAAATGGAGTCATTCAAGTGTTTTATTTCTCTAACTTCAGGGATTATTTTAGATGTGAATAATTGGACATTGAATAACCAGTTAATGTCATTTCCATAAATTGTTTGTGCTTTACATAAATAAAATGTTTTATCGGACACTTTTGTTCTCTCTTTGAGACACCTTGCACTAACCACACTTACACCAATGGTACTCCACTTTATAGACAATTTGGTCTGGGATGATTTGTGTATTTCTATTTTCAAACAGATCATTCACAGAAACCAACACAGACATACATTGATTTTTCACTTTTACTGAAACTAAAAGAGCTGTATAAAGGACTTAGAGATAAACCTGAAGGTGAAAATCAGATTGCAAGGTAAGCATGTAAAAGTACAGGCTTTTATGTTCCACCTAAAACAATTACAAGTTCCACCAGGCACAATTTAGAGACAGAAAAGGGAACTGAGCAGTTCGAGAGCGCAGTTTGCCCTCTCTGAAGACCTTCTGAAAGTGGTAAATGAGAGAAAAAGTAGGTTAAAATGTGAACCTCTAACTTCCAGTATCTAAGGCTGAATGACTTTTTAGCTGAATCACAGTCATTTGCTGGTTCAGTCAAAGCTTATAGTCATGATCCTCAAAGTCCATACCTAAGTATGACCTGCCAGTGGAGAAACCTCTCTTGACTACATTTTCCAAGCTCTTGCACTTCCAGAGTTGAGTTGAATTGGCATCTCACCCAAAATCCTGATGCCCAGCATGTGTTATGCTCCTTGGCCTTCTCCAGCAGGCAGTCCCAGAATGTTCTTTTCTTGCCTGAAGTTAAACACTGCAGATACAGAAGGTGTCTCTGCTATTTGGATTCAGATCATCAGTGGGACGTGGACAATGAAGGCTGGAGTCCCTGCTCTCGTAAATATTGATTAATGCAATATGGGAAAGGAGTGAACAAAGAAGCAGAAAACCCTTTCCTATATATTTTATGCCCCATCTTGTCATAGAAAGACAGACTCCGTAAAATTCTGCTCCAATTAAGTAGAAGAGAAGCATGAACCTAAATCTTTAGAGGAAGAAGGCACCTATTAAAAAAAAAAAAATTCTCATCCCTGATGTCTAATGCAATAAGAAACTTCATCAATTCCTTGTCTTCTGAGGATGCCTCTACATTCCTGCCTTAGTATTCCAGACTGTGAAGTGTCTCAGAGTGACCCAGTTGGCCTGGTTTCAAAATGTCATAGATACCTGCCTTTTTGGTACTTCTCTCTCCCATTACACTATGTAGATAGCCTGTCTGTCTAATTCAGGGCCAGGGCTTCTATTACAGGGAGAGAAATGACAGAATTGAGCAAACCAAAATTTTAATCATTGTCATCCATGCAATGCTCTTGTCTGACATGTCTGGCCAAGAGAAGCTCAGGTCATAGGCATTCATGGAGATCTATTGGCCCCTCTACACATGCTACAAATGAGGAAAGTGGTCTAAAAGCCAGCAAAATAGGCTATTTGTTACTAATAAGCTTCGAGCTGGACTGAAGAAGTCTTATTTACTGACAAGGAAGTGAAAAAACAAAAACAAAAATAAAAAAAATTAAATAAACACATGTCCCTCCCCATCCAAAAATAAACATTTCAGAGTTGAAAACCTAACTGCTAGAGGCTGGGTGAATGAAGGGATCATGGCTGACAGGAATAGGCTCTTCTCACTCTCAGGTACTACAAAAACTTCTGGAAGTTGAAGGATAATTGGTCTCCTGGTGAAGCTTGGGTTGTACATCTGGTCTCTGACAAAGCATCAGATGGTAGCATGGTTAACTGAATCTGCTCCAGCATCCCTCAGTGACTGACAGGACAGGGTGGTTCAGACAGAAAGAGAAAAGGGAGTGCATACATGCATGCAAACAGAAAAACAACAAGGTGGCACATAGCTCTCATTCTCCTTTAGAGGTCTTCAGCTGGTGTGTGCTGAGGGAGGTGTTTCTATTTCATTGATTTATCTCTGCTGCAGTGCAAAATCTCCTGCCTGGGTCCCAGATGACCAAATGCAACCCTCAGACTGATGCCATGCAATGAGCAGGCTATGGCTACCACCACTACAAGTTTGTCTCCAGCTCCACTTTGGAAATACAACTCTCTGGAGTATGCTTCATCTAACATCTTAATGCCTTCATACACTTACCCTTGAACATTCATAGTATTTTCATCAAAACTGAGAGTACTAATGGTAAAAAATATCTTGAAATGCTATCATTACTTATTGTAATAGTGTTTTTATACTACTAGGCAGGTATCTCACACAAAAAATGCTTAAATAAATAAAACCAAAGGCTTCTGCTTTCTAGTTTGCTCTGCCACTGCTCTGGACATTTAAACATTATACTCTGAACATATCAGAGCAGCAAATGAAGCACCTGGTAAGAACAGGGTGGAAAGTCTTTGACGGGAGAGGACAGGTCCATAGTGGGCAAGGTGAGCTGGACAAGTTGCCCTTGCTGAGCCTTGGGATATGGTGTGTGATGTGCCCAGTGAGGTGAATATCAGTTCAAGGAAATCTCATTACTAAGGGGTGAGGCAAGGTTTGTGTAATATTTCAGTCCCACTTTCAAGCCTCTGAAAAAGGCAGCAAGAAGGGATCCTCTCAAAATCCCTGCTGGGGAGGACGTCGTTAATGCCATCTGGGTGTCAGCCTTGCTGGAAACTGCAGCGACTGATGTGCCAACCTTAATTAACATCACGGGTATTTTCTTTGTGGAACACACAGGACTGCCCATGCAACTATCTGTTCCCAGGGTCACACTCTCCAGCCACTCACTACCTAAAGAACCTCCTTCAGCTGGGGTTAAAAACAGTGAGCCCTGAAGGGCAGTAGTAGTGGAAGAGAGATTAGCCTCTCCCGAACAATTTTACTTCAAAGCAGATGTTGGTGGCAGGATTAGCATTTAGGCCAGGCTTCTCCTGATTTATTGTCGCCTCTCGCTTTTCTCTTACCCATTTGCTAACCCGCACCTTGGAACCACCACTCCCGGCTCAGCCTCCGGCCCCGCGGCGCCCCCACCCCACGGCCCCAGGTCGCCCCCGTCCCCTGCTCCCCGGCGCCGCTCCGACGGGCACCGCGGTCCTTCCCCCCTCGGCCTCCCGGTGCGGCGGGGCCGCGGCGCCCTTCCGCCCGGCCGGCCCGGGGGAAGCGCAGGACGCTGACGGCGGGGCCCCACCCGCAGGAGGAGCCGGTGCGGCGGCCGGGGCGGCCAGCGCGGGCGCTGCCAGGTGCGAGGGGCCGCTCCGCACCCCGCCGTGCTGGCGGCGGCCCCGGCGCCCCCCGAGCCCCGCGGGTGGCTGCGGGCTCCTTGCTGGCGGCGGGCTCAGCCGCGGCCGGGCGAGCGCGGTCCAGTCACAGGCTGCCCGGAGGAGCCGGCCGGGCCACTTTCCCTGCTCACGTTTGCGGGGTGGCCCGCCCGGGCTGCAGCAGGAGCGCCTGCGGGCTGTCCCTGCGGAGGGGCCGGCTCCCCGGCTGCGCTGCGTGCAGCGAATAAAGCCGGGCCGCGTAGGAAGAGATTAACTCGGGGTTTACTCTTCACCCCCGTAGGGATCAACCGAGGACAGAGCCTACCCGCCTCCCTAAAAATGGGATTCGCAGAACGCCCTAGTGAAAAGCCGGGCCACGATCAGCTCGGGGGAACTGGGGGGAACACGGCCGGCCCCCGCGGGGTATGACTTAGGGAGCGAAAATATGGAGAAGGGAGGGAGAGAAAAGAAAAAGTGCCATTTGTTCCGCCGGCAGCGACGGCCGCCCCGCGGCTGGTGCCGGCGGAGAGAAGGGGGGAGCGCCGGGCCGCGCCCCCTCACCTGCCCCCGCCGCCCCCGCCCGCCGCGCCGCGGCTGCCGCTTGTTTGCACTCGGCTTATCCGGAGCGGAAATTCCTTTCCGTTTTTGTGAATGACAAACTCATTAACGATTCATCAACACAACCTGTTCCAGCCGGCCCGTCGCCGCGGCAACAGCCCCTTCCGCGCGCCCCCATTGGCTGCGGCGGAGAATGTATCCATTGAGCGGAGCCGCGCTGGTGCCCATTGAGGAGCCGCCGGCTGCGCGGGGCCGCGGCCCAGGGGCGCTGCGGGCGGCCCAGGGGCAGCGCCGCACGGCACAGCCAAGGAGGGGAACGCGAGGCAAGGGGCACCGCCGCCACCGCCGCAGCGCTTCCATGCTGAGCCGGGGAGCCCCGCTCGGCGGCGCGTTAATTGGATTTCATTCACTCGCAGCGGAGGAAAAGCCCAAGGGCTCGGGCTGCAGCGGCGATTAGGCAGGTTCATTCAGGGATTCATTGACAGAAAAAAGAGGAGACAGGGCAGGCTGGCTGCGCGCACGCAGGCACACACACACACACACACACGCTCTCACGCTCACACACACGCCGGGGCCAGGGCTGCTTCTCCCTCCCCGTGATTCCACCGCCGCCCGGCGCGGGGGAAGCGGCGCGGGGGGAGCTGCGTGATTCATTTTCCTGGGGCGGAGGGAGATAAGTTGTGCAGAGTTAGAGGGGTGCAGCCCGCCCGCCCAGCCAGCCGCATGCCTCTGTGAGAGAGAGGGGCGCTTCCAGAGTACGCTCCGCTCCCCCCGTCCTTCCTCATGCTAGATACGTTCAGACCCGTCCCTTTCGCGTCGGAAATGGCGATTAGTAAATCCGTGGCGTGGCTGAACGAGCAGCTGGAGATGGGCAACGACCGGCTACTGCTGATGGACTGTCGGCCGCAGGAGTTGTACGAGTCGTCCCACATCGAGTCGGCCATCAATGTGGCCATCCCCGGCATCATGCTGCGGCGGCTGCAGAAGGGCAACCTGCCCCTGCGGTCCCTCGTCGCCAGCAGCGAGGAGGACCGGGAGCGCTTCGCCCGCCGGTGCGGCACCGACACCGTAGTGCTGTACGACGAGCACAGCCGCGACTGGAACGAGAACACGGGCGGCGAGTCCGTGCTAGGGCTGCTCCTCAAGCGCCTCAAAGATGAAGGCTGCAAGGCATTTTATCTGGAAGGTGAGAAGGGCCGCCAAGGGTTGGGGGAGAGATCTCTGTCCGGGTAAGAGGGAGGGGGCGACGCGGTCTGCAGCGTTCCCGGGCAGTGGATTGATGCTCTAGGAGAACACCGACCTGGGAAGGGGGCTTTCTCCCTACTCCACACCTCTCCCCCCCTCCGTCCCCCTATCCTTATCCTCGCATTGTTTAAAGAAAGCTTGATGTCTGAAATCACTATGGCAGCGTGGGGAGGACAGGGCTAACGGGTATTCCGGCATGAGCCTGGCAGGAGGAATTGCCGCCGAGATACCTCTCCAGCGGTCCCCGCAGGGCAAAGCGGTACAGAGCTTTAATCTTGAATGTGCTGAGCCCTCCACCGCAGCGGACGATTTTCTTAACCCTTCCTTTAAGTTAGTCTGTCTGCGTTGAGAGTGTGACATGTTTTTTCTTCTTTTTGCCGGAGCTCGAGAGGGTGCAAAGTAGACGCTCCTTTGCAGGCAGGGCTGTACCAGGGAAGTCGACATGCCATCTTATATCAGGTTGCATTTTCTCCTCTTTGCTTTTCTCTCCAGGTGGTTTTAGCAAGTTCCAGGCCGAGTTCGCCTTGCACTGTGAAACTAACCTAGACAGTTCGTGTAGCAGCAGCTCTCCTCCTTTGCCAGTCCTGGGCTTGGGAGGCCTCCGAATCAGCTCCGATTCATCATCCGACATTGAATCTGACATTGACAGAGACCCCAATAGTGCCACCGACTCCGATGGCAGCCCTCTTTCCAACAACCAGCCTTCCTTTCCGGTGGAGATTTTACCCTACCTCTACTTAGGCTGTGCCAAGGACTCCACTAATTTGGATGTTTTAGAAGAGTTCGGCATTAAATACATCTTGAATGTTACTCCTAACCTGCCTAATCTCTTCGAAAACGCCGGTGAATTCAAGTACAAACAGATCCCGATCTCTGACCACTGGAGCCAAAATCTGTCTCAGTTCTTTCCTGAGGCCATCTCATTTATAGGTAAGACCCGGTTACTTGCTAACATCTGCATGTCAAGAGGCAGAATTCGTTATATCTTGCAGAATTCGTGAATTTCGGGCGAGAAGCGGTAGCAGCATTTATGGCCGTCTCTGGGGCATGCCCTGTTCTCTGATTTTAAAGCTGGCTTAAGTTGAGCGACTGTCGGGGACTGCTTGGGGGGGTTATTGAGAAGTCCCGGTGAATTGTAAGCGACCTTTGCAGGGTTGCACAGGCATACCTGATTTGTCTGGCTGTGGAATTCCTCCTTGAGTCATTTGTGTTGGAGCTGGGGACTGAGCTCTGCGCATGTTGGGGGATCTTCTTAAACCATTTCCTGGCGGGTGGGGGGCAAATGAACCTGGGGTCGATAGCTTATTCGATCGCTTTCTTTGTTGATGGTTTTGGGGTTGTTTGCTTTTGGGTATTTGGGGTTTTTTTTCCTTTTTCCTTGAGGTTACTGAAGAGCAGTATAATAAAAAGAAACAATCTGGGAATCTAACTTTAGCTTTTTAATGCAAGTTATGAATAAGCGGTGTCCCTGGCAAATATATTGCCAGAGTTTAATTTAAATCTCGTGGTAATAATGATATACCTCTCGGGCTCGGTGCCTCGGTCAGCCGGCCCTCAGACGGAAATCCGTACCCTTGGGCCCAAGGAGTTCTGGTGAAAATCTGCACTCTCCTTCGTTTTGGGGAGGACTCAAATTGCCCCATCGGGGTGCGATGGGGTGGGCATTGCATTATCTGTTGAGAAGCTGTGCTGTAATCCGGTTGAATGATACCGGTAATAGGGGAGAATGTAGGTAATCTGAGCCTAGCAGGAAGAAATGTGGGCTAGAAGCCACAAAGAAACTAATCTCCAGGCATTGTAATGCATTTCCTATTACAAAGGAACCCATTTTCAACCAATGTTGACATCCTGTTCCTCCTAATGGGCTGTCCCCTGTGACTTCCCTCATTCTTTTAAAATGCCTGAATACCTCCATTGTTAGCTGCACAACAGTTGGAGAATAATTTAATAGACCTTTGCAGTCTGCTGATCTGTATAAAGCCTTTCAGTGACATATTGCAGGATTTCCATGCTGGGGCAAGGGGACTGTAAGAATTTAAAGGCAAATCTCCAGGCAAAAAGCCTGTCTTTTAAACCTGGCTTTTAAAACAGTGTCATGCAGCGTGTCCTGCTCCCTTTGTCTCATTCTTAGTTTTCTCAGCTCTTGGACTTGGGTAGTAGGGGGAGTGGATTCCTCTCTTGTCCTGGTTTTAAGCCGCTAAAGTTAACTCTTGAGTTGCACTGCTGGCCACTGGGACCAGAACTCTACTTTCTTCCTACTTGATACTAACCTCATTTGTGTTGAGAGATCAGTTACCAACCCTCTGTCTTACGTGTCCTTCTCTGCCTCTTTGTACAGATGAAGCACGGGGGAAGAACTGCGGCGTCCTGGTGCATTGCCTAGCAGGGATCAGCCGCTCGGTCACAGTGACGGTGGCCTACCTCATGCAGAAGCTGAACTTGTCCATGAATGATGCCTATGATATTGTCAAGATGAAGAAGTCCAACATTTCACCCAACTTCAACTTCATGGGTCAGCTGCTGGACTTTGAGCGGACTCTGGGACTGAGCAGCCCCTGTGACAACCGAGTGCCGAACCAGCAGCTGTACTTCACCACCCCTTCCAACCAGAACGTCTTCCAGGTGGATTCCTTGCAGTCCACGTGAGCTCCCACCACCTCCCTTCTCCTGTCCATTTCATGGGATCACTCCTCAATGGTTTCTCTTTGGCAGTGATAAAGAAATGCAGCTTTCTCTTTTTCTGGCCTCTGCTGTTAACAGGCAGCTGCCAGTGCAGGCAACGAAAGGTTACACAGTGTGGAATCGGCTCTTGCAAAGGGAGGGGACGTGGGGCAGCACCGTGGTGCCCCCCGGGCAGCAGGTGGGCAGTGTGTCCATCCCTGCTTGGGCAGTAGCCGGGTCCGAGGACTTGCCGTGTGCTGGGGTGAGGCTGGACAGGCTGGGCACGTGTTCTCTAGAGGCTGGAACTGTCCCTTCTGCCCTCTGCTCTCAGATCTGTGACACACATCTTTGTCTTCAATGAAGACTGGTTATCTTTGTTTGTTTGTTTGTTTTAATTTAGAGGAGCCAAAGAAAGAGATTTCAGCTTAGTGTATTTGGAGTACTTGTTTGCTAGGAGCTTGGTAGTATTTTACTTGATCAATGTAAATATTTAACCTTAAATTTATTTGCTTTTTTTTCTTAATTCACATGTACTCAAGAAATCAATCCAAGGGACACCTGTGTTTTTGTTCTTTTCATAAATTTGCTTTGTTTCTTTGTTTGTTTTAATTGCAAAGAATATATTTGTAGCATGCTGAATTTCATTGAAGCAAGCTTTCCATGAGGGAGAAATGGCAATGGTGAGAAGTTTGCAGATCAGGTTTTGTGAGGGAGTCTCTTCTTTCATATATCTTTCTTTTCCTTGTGGTGATTTTTTTTTTCCACATGCTTTTGATGTAGGTTCCATATGATATATATATATATATACACATATATATATATATTTAAATTAAATTAATTTTTTGCCTTACCTTTTGTAAATAGATCATCTGGGAGGAGGTTTGTCTTTGAATGCGAAAGATTTTTGATGACTTTTTAAAACTTTCAGATGTGCTAAACAGTGCATTACCTCTGTACAAATTCTTCAGGGAGCTTCACCTCAAATGCAATATTTTGCGTCTTTTTTTTTTTTGTATAAAACTGGAAGTATGTGCGAGCATTTGTACCTGTGTGTACGCACAGTGAACCTGCACATGGTTGCCAATAAGGGAGAGTCTAATCTACAGTGTAAAAGTTTTAAGATGGAATTTATTATAAGAATGTAAAACCTTAAATTATTAATAAATAAATAACTATTTTTGGCTATGGAGAAGCTGGCTGGTTTATTCCCCCTTTCCCCTCAGTGTAGTTGTGGTTAATTGCACATACCCATATGGTTATGTTTAAAGGCAATAATTGCTCTCAATAGCTTTTGTGCATCCCCCTAAGACAATAAAACCTTCATTTTCCCTTTGGTCCACTGGTGCCTAAATGAATAAACAGTGAATGTGCTAGATTCTCATTTTGCTTTGGTGAAGGGAATGCTTTTGAAGACCTGTAGGTTACTTGCAAAATACTCCAGCATCTCTTTGCTATACTAGGGATGCACCTGACTTTGGGCCATAATTTTTTTTTCCTCGTTATTACTAAGAGTAAGGAGGTGTTGTTTTCTGGCTTTGTTTATGAATTCTGGTCACTCTATTACAGATGCCAGGAGATGGGTTCATGCTCTGCTTAGCTGTCTGGCAGGAACTCATTTCACAGAGATTCATCAACAGTCTGCAGCCTGTAAATGATTTTTCTGCTGCCATTCAGCCACCTTGCAACTTAATGAAGGCAAGGAGGAAAAGTCTATATATACCCTTAGTCACCTCATTTCCTCTTTGGACCCTTTGAGCAGTTCTGTCTCTGCAGAAGGAAAAAGGGGGATTACAGCAATTGCAAAACTTCCTGCTGCAACTTATATTCATTAACATCCTTCCTGATGATAACTGGCCCAAGGCAGGGTGGTGCAAAAATCTGTGTGCAGTACCACAGCGAGGGGCTGGGGCTGTCGGCTGAGGTACTGCAGAACTCCTGGCAGCCAAAGCACATTTGAAGTAATTTTAGAAACTGCAAGTGTGTGAAATGAAATGCAAACAAAACATGGGAAAAAAGTGAGTCAGTGTCTCATGCAGTGGCCTAGATTGAGTGCATAAACTGTGAAAGTAGAAGTGGGTTGCAGTTAAACTTGGCTTGTGCTAATCCAGTTTTGAACGGTTTCCGCTCTTGGCATTCCCTATGCTGTTCTGTTCAAAGTGGAGATTTGCAAGCAGCTCTAGCAATTTCCTGTCCAGCTGCAGCTCAAGTGACTCCCTTGTTTGGTTTTTTTGGTTTGGTTTTTTTTTTGTTTTTTTTTTTTTTTTTTTAATATGGTCTGTGGATAATTTTAGCCAGTTTCCTCTTTGTGGATTATTAATCTGCTTTCCTTGTAGAACCTACATAGCTGTGTCCCTACTGTTCTGCTGAAGTTAACAGATGGCCTCCCCGCCACTTCCTCTCGTTTCGCTATGGGTTTGTTGTCAGGCCACTTCTGAAATTAATAGTGTTTTCTGGCCGGCTGCCACAGGCCATTACCACAAAGGGGAAGTAACACATCTGAATAGCAGGAAGCCGGGCAGGGTCACAGCGTGAACTGAACCTGTTGAGTGCAATCAGACCTCTCCCGTTTGGCAAGTGTAAGGCTCCTCTTCCCTCCCCCCTTTGAACACGCCTTGCACAGGGAAAGGGCTGGCACCAAATGCCTCAGCTGTTTGCACCGGGCAAATACTTCCGCTGAAGGAGCTGCGAATGTTAGCTGTGACTAGGTGCCCCTCGAGGTGAGGAGGTAAAGATCAGTGTGTGGCTGTGTAGCCCAGGGGAGGAGAGCTTTGGCTTTTTCTGCAAACTGCTTTGAAAAGTTAATGCTCACAAGGGCTTCCTGCTTCCTTCCTGCTGCACCAAATGACTAACACCAAATGGGTACTTCTGCAATTCATCATTTTTTGCGACAAGCAAGCACAGAGGAGCTTTGCTCACACACACACACACACACACACACAGAGCAGTCAGGCTGAAAACCTGTTCCAGATTTTTCCTTGAGTGAGGCCCAAAGCAGGGCTGTTTCAGACCCTTGGCTGAACTCGAACCAGACTGTGTGACAGCAACTTTGGTCACAGGCAACCCCAAATTACAAGTGGAGCCAACCCAAAACCTGGTTCAATGTCTGATTTTGCTGGGAGTGTTGGCAGCCATAGGCTGACTCCGAATTACAGGAGTTAGGAAGAAAAGTGATGAGACCTCTAACCTGCAATGTTCACCCTTGCAACAGAGGTTCCCAAAAAACTATGTCTGAGCATGGTGCAGGGAATGGCTCATCCTACATCAGCCCTTGCCAGCTTTTCTCAGCCTGGGTTCTGCTTGCTTCTGCAGTGCGTGTCCTGGTTAGTCCATCTATCCCCTCCCCAGCACTTGTTTCAAAATAATTCACTTCCTCTGTCCCCTGCTTCATTTCAGTCCTTGCTGGGATGGGGCAGAGGTCTCAGACTTCTGAGGGGTTTGGCAGCTATTACAGTTCCTCAGCTGGTAAAGTAATTTGTGAAGGGAAGAATAAATCCTTTGTGCCTGTAGGGACAGGCCTGGTGTGTAGAGGAGGAAAGAGGAGAAATGTCTGCCCTTTGCAGCTAACAAAATCACAGCCTGCCTCTTCATATTATAACGTAGTAATGTGAGGTAAGGAAATGCTTCAAAGCTGTAGAGATTCTAGGAAGGAAAACTGTTCTCTTAGGAATGATCAGAGCTTTCTCACATGACCCATCTACCTTTGATACAAAGGATGAAATTGTGTCCTGTGACACCCTGTCCTATTTGCTCTGATAAGGTCAAGGTTTCCATTTGTGTTTGTGTACACACTTTTCATTTTCTGTGCAACAGCAACAGGTAACATTGTATTGGTTCCCTTTCTTGCATTTCCTCTTTCCCATTCACACCCTTTCAAACTGCTCTATGCCTCCTTTCAAAATGTCTTAACTCTCTCTGTTTTTTGCTGTAGTAGCCATAATTTTCCCCATATTCTTTCTTTTGTTTTTTTAATGCTGCTCTTCCTCCTATGCCTTCTAATTTTCCACAGGTCTTTTTCTAAGCTCCATAGTTCCAACTTTTCCTTTATATTCTTACCCTCTCTTTCTCTGTTATTCTCTCACTGTTTTCCTCATATTTCCTAAATCAACTTATCTTTCTGCCAGCTTTAAGCCTGCCTGCTCCTCTTTGTTTTCACAGTGAAAAACAGAATGAGTGTTATGGTCAGTCAGTTATAGTGAGCTATAGGAAAGGTATATTTTAGAGGAAAAAGTAAGAAAACACTACTGCTGTCCTCTTGCCACTTCCTAGCAGATGACATTATTTCTCATCTCTGTGCCCTGTCTCTGTGTAGATTTGGCCCCACATGGCTTCCCTGGGTTCTCTCTGTAGCTGCTGTTAACAGAGAAGGCAGGCATGAGGAAGCAGCATTTCCTTTGGGCCTATCCAATGTCAGAGGGCACCGACTCCCCATTTGAAGAGAGGGGAGTGGTGAGGAAAGTGGGAAAGACAGAAAATGTGTCCAACAAAGGCAGCTCTGCTATCAAAACTGAAGCCAGGTTTAATAATTGTGTCTGGATAACGTTTCTTCAGCTTCTCTGAAAAGCTTATCCAAAAATTTTTCCCTGTTGAGAAGCATGGTGACACTTTATTCAGAGCTCCAGGAAAAACAATTGTATGTGAACGTTTAAACAAAGCTACAGCTTAAGCCCTCTCTCCACACTCCTATAAATCACTGAAAGCTTTGCCTGAGTGAAGATGGTGGAACAAATTGCTGAGCTCAATTCTGTGCCCCCCTAGACCTTGGGTGTGCGTGCTCAGCATTGCTCAGTTACCCCAGGAGCACAAGTATGGGGCCAGCCCCCTCCATTGTGCAACAGCACATATGGGACACTGGGACTTCAGTGAGATGCTGCAGTCAAGAAAGTTCTCTGAGTTTGCTCCAAACACCTCATAGCCAAAAGGAAATAAGGGCTACCCGTTAGTGTTAATCCATGGTGTGTGATGACTTGGGTTATACAAACTCTGCCCTTTCCTGCCCCTGCAACAGCCAGAAATGAAGAGTGCAGCATCATATGTCTCCTTTCTTCATTGCCAAATTTGAGAGATAAGCATGTGCTGGAACTTAGCAGATAGTACGGACAGAAGGCTGGTATGGGAGCTGCCTTCTTTTGAGCGAAGTGCTTGTCTCTGTAAGGAAAGGAAAAAACCCTGTTAGATCCTTTCTGTTGTTTGTTATCGTAGGGATCTGCAAGCGCTGAGGGAATTTTGCAGTGCTTGCAGCCATAGCTTTTCCTCATAAGGCAAAGATGAAGGATGTTGACTTACCACAAACACAAGGAGATGATTATCAGATGGAAAAGGGGGGTATGGAGTCTGCCTAAGAAATACTTCTTAATGACAGATGTTGCATTCAGGACTATATTTGAGAGATGCAACAGAAAGTGCTCCCTGCTCTCCTTCACAGCTGCGATCCCCAGGACACAGGATGTGCAGGAAAATGCTGGCGCTCTCCTGTCCCTAAGCTGTTCTAGCACTGTAGATACCAGCACACAAAATGATGCTACATGGGAGGTCTGTTTACCATAATGTGGAGACCATTGTGAAGCACTTTGCTCATTTTGCCAGAGACACAAGTGTTTTGCAGAGTCGTCCCAAGATCTTCCATCTTCCCAAAAGTCCTTGCTTAACTTCCAGACTTTTATTTTAATAAATTTTCTGTTTAATTTTCTGTTTTTCTGTTAAAACCGTGTTTTGGGGCATTATGGAAATCTGTTTTTTCATCTTTTTTTTCTTGCTGATCTCAACTCTGTAGGAAATGAATTCCCATCTGCAAATGAAGTCATCTGAAAAACGTTGCTGGCTGACAGTTCAAACAAGGTGTAAGTTCTTTAGAGTTTGAAGGTGGCAGTTTTTGGGAAAAACCAGACTGGAAGCACTAGTATTCAGTATTTGTGAAATCATGTTAGTTGTTTAGTAGGTACATTGGACAACCAAATGATATGAGTCAGTGTAACAGTGGAGACTACTGGTTAGGCTTTGCCACAGACTGGTGTTCGTAACACTTTTGAACCCCTTGTTGTAATGGGATTTTTAGTTCCTTTTTTCCCTGCATACAGTAATGTTATAGATATAGAGCTAGAAAGTCAAGATATCTCAATGTGATGAGAGAGAACTTTTTTCCTTATTTATAAAAAAAGAGAATTTTAGTGTCCGGGGGACCTACTCACATTTAAAAAAAAAAAAAAAATCATGACCCCTGAGATTTCAACTATTGCTTGATTGATTAGGATTTCCTGTGTTATCAGTGGTCTGAATTGCATTTTCTGTGTCAGTATTTCTACCAAATGAATTTATTTGAGAGGTTTCTAGGCCAGCCTGGCTCTTTGTGAAGAAACATAGCACAGCACCTCTCATCTAGTCTGAAATTCAGCCCAGCACTGAGCTGATATTCTATTTAAGCATTAGGAACTGAGTAACACTTGGGTTCTGTACAGGACGTTTTTGTTATAAATAAAGACTAAATGTGTCTGACTTCTTAAGTACAAATCACGTACAACAAATTAGACTTTCACACACCTTTACAGTCTTTCACTTAAGTTTTTTTGATTCAGTGAAATTTTGCAGGCTTCTTTATGTGAAGAAAATGTTTTTTATATTTGCAAATTGCTCTCAGAGCAGAGAGTAGAAAATGCCTATTATTAATGTGCACCAATTCTTCTTGAAAGAAACTTCTCAGAGGTTTACAGCTTTGCTAGACTTTGTTTGGACTTGAATATAAATGCCTCAGGCTAGTCTAAAAAGATGAAAAGAAATTAATATCCCTCTGAATATGTCATCCTAAAAGACTTGGCCCTTTTTTTCTGAAGAAAATCCCTTGTTTTTTGTCTATGTAACAAAATCTGTTACTGTTTCCTTGAACATCCTCAGCTTTCTGTGCCTGAAGGAAGGAACTCGAAATCTGTCAGGGTGTGTTGAGATGTGCCTGGTGCTGCTCCCCTGAATAGCTCCTCTTGCCCAAGATTTGAGCTGTTGGAAGACTGTGGTTTGAACATGCCAAGAAACTGAATCTTCGTGAGCAACTTTCTTTATAAGTTAGCAGTGCTAAAATTTAGCTGAATTGGTGCTGAGTTGCCAGGCCTGCCAAGCAGGACAGCATAGCACACTCTGAGGAGGGATGGGATTTGTGATGCTGTGTCTGTGAGGTGGAAGATTGTGCAGTAAGTCTGCCCCAAAATTGGTAGGTTTGATTGGAGACATGTACTGTACTTCTGTACCTGAGCAGTACCAATCACATCTGCCTCCAGCATCCCTGCACTATGCAGTATAAATACTCCTTGTATCCCTGTTTTCCCTGAACCAAATATTAATGGGGCCAGTCAACTAAGAACAATTCTGGTGTTAGGCAGAGAAGAAAACACATATCAACTGACAGAAAGCAGAGCACCTTGGTGATGTTGCTGGAAAGGCAAGAGATGAGAAAATGTAGTTGTTTCTACAACTACATTGTCAGTTCATTGTCTGTTAAATTTTGTATGTGTTGAAGTGTCTCAAGTGGCAGCTAGGTCTATACATTCTTCTGTAAAATTCAAATTGCTTGACATTACAACCTTAATAATATTCTTTTAATAGTGTTTTTGTTTTATGCCAGCAATAATATTTCAACTTCTCTGTTGAGATATAAATGAATGACATTCCTATGGCTTTACACAAGAGTAGCAGAGATCACACTCAAGAGGTGTTTGTTATTACAGTATTAAGGTTTTAAAAGACTCTGCCAATTATGGTGAAATAAAATTAACAGGTTTCCTTGTTTTTTTTTTTGGTAGGTGCGTGTAAGCTTCATTTGGCAGGGATTTAATCAATCTGGTATCTTTATCAGTGCCTTGGCTAATATGAACTGGTTACAACTATGGGATATTATTATGATGTTAATAATAAACATAATAGTTATCTGAGGTCAAAAGAAAATTTCCTTTTTCCCTGAGTCCTGCACAGCCAGGTGCAGTGTGCAAATTGACTTATACAAAGGGCATGTTGCTATATTCCATAATTACTGGTCTACATACTTGGATTGCTGGGTCTTACAGCAGACTTTAGTGAGCTAATCCTGGTTAACAAAGTTACTCAAGTGTTTAACCATTGGCAAAATCAAATGCTGGGGCATGTGAAAACACACTGCACACCATTGGCTGCATAATAATTGATAATATCCACTAATGATTGAAGAAGCTGGGGATTCTTGGGCAGGTGAATTTCTCACATTATTAGAGATTTCTGAATTAACTGAGGAGCTAAATGCTCTTTTGTTCTGGCTCAGTATAAGGGAAGAAGCAGCAGGTTTTTTGGGAGGTGCAGAGCCCTCACAACCCTGTGAGTTGGTTCCACAGAGGAGAATCAAACAGGGAACTGGGGCAATGGAATCCTATATCATGAGCCACTTAAAAGACCATCCTACACTTTTGCTTTTGAGAGCGTCACAGACAGGACTCATGGTTCATGTAGTTGTTGCGCTATAAATGTAGTTCCTGAAATAAAGCTGAAGTAATGCAGCAATGAATCAGGCCCAGGAGCTGTGCATGTGAGTGCCATTACTTTAGGGAAAAAAAGAAAAATTGACTTTCTAATGTATTCCTGTAAATGTGAATTACTGTTAGTCAAGAAACATAGAAATGAACCTGTATTATTTCAAAGTGAATGTCAGATGATTCTGTTCCTTGCACCTTCTGCCTACAGTGAGGCTGAAGATTGATTCATTCTCTGGAGAAGCTTCTGGTTGGTTTCGTGTCTTGTGTGTCTACCTAGAAATCTCAGTTTTTGTCAGGCAAATCTTTAAACTGTTGATAATCACAGACCTGGATAAAGACAATGGGTTTGTTTCTTTCAGGCTCAGTACCAGAGAATTTAATAAATGCACTTTCATACAGTGATGGTAGGAAGCAGATGTGGGTTATGGCCCAAGGCAAGGAGTGCATGACACAAAGCTTGAGCGGTACTAAAATACTTGGTCTGTGCATGCAAAAACAAGAGTACGATGGGCAAGCTGTTGTTTGTACAGAAAAGGAAAAAGTCACCAGCCTAGAAGGGAAAGAAAGTCATGGTCATCACACTGAGATGGAGCAGACAGTCAGGGTGGAGTGCACAGTCTAAGGCTAGGCCAAGCAATCAGATGACCAGCTGCATCTGAAAAGACAGTCTATTTGCTTTCTCCTTCTTTGTTTTCATTTATGTACTCTAGTTTCTTCCTTTCCTTTAAGCACTTGCTTGTCTGCAAAGCTCTGTGAAATATATCAATATTTCTTCTGGTGATCTAGCCCTGGCACAGCAAACCATGAGGTCAGAAAAGCATCAGACACAGTGCAATGTCGGGAAGAGGAGGATGCAGTTAATGGCAATAATGGATAGAACTGAATCGTTTGGCATTTGTTTGAACTGTGATTGGCATAGCTACAAAACCCAACCATGGCCCCAGTGTCTGAGCATAGAATTGGAAAGAGACTGGGGGGTGTGTGGGGAAGGAAAGTGCTTCCTGATGTCTGCTTCTGTTGGGTTAATGGAAAAAAATCTTTTAGAATTAAGAAGGAATGGTACCAGAGTGTGCACCTGACTCACATACTTGATTTCTTTCCTAAAGGAAAGAAGCCAGGAAGATTCCCAAACCAGCTTTCCAGCTGTCCAACAGGGTAACATCCATGTGCAAATCTACAAATTCCTCACAGAAGGTGGCCAGGTTTTTATTCTGTAGCATCATTTTCTGTCTACTATTTCTTCCCATTTTGAACAGAATTTTGTGAAACAGCCACAATGTTCCTATATATCTTATCCTAAACCAAAAAGCTGTCCTAATTGAAGCACTATTATGTGGTATTTTGATGGGCAGTTTTCAATAGTGGCCACAAAATTTCATTTCACAGAGTTGAAACAGAAAAGAGTGTGGATGGAGGTATTTGCATTAGGAAACAGACTTGCACTTTAGTCTGAGAAATAGCTGACTAAAGACCAATTTTTTATATTTGCACAAATACAGGATTGCTTCAGGGTACAGATACACTGGTTAGTTTAATCTGTGAAGCATTTAAACCAGGCAACATTAAACTAGTTTTGGTACTGTTGCTAGTGCAGCAGAGAATAATTATTTCTAATCTGAAACATGAAGAGATATATTCCAATGCCTCTTGTACTGCTCCTGTGCTATGTTTTAGAAAAAAAGTCAGGCTTCACTTTGGTGCATTTAACACTGATGTTGTGTCATCTGGGGTAATTCACATGGCCATAATTAACATAAAAATGCACTTGTCATTTTCTGTCTCCAGAAAGTAGAAGAACACTTCAAAGAAAAAAAGCTATGTGCCATGATTAGTCATTACCACTAATTTATTTTGTTCTGATATAAGTAAAGGAAAATACATGCAAAACCTACACATTGTGAAAGAAAGCTAATGTTGATGAGCCTGTGTCTTATAGCTCATGTATGGAGAAAGTTTGTATTTTCATGAAGGTAATGGCAACCTGGTGTTTCTAAGACCCCTGGGAAACGCTAATAAAATGGGCACTAAGCAACACTGGCTATTGCTTTTTCCCTGGAGAGGCTGGAAACTCTCCTTCTGCCCACTGTTCAGGGGAGAGCTCTAGGATGCTACCTCCTTGGGAGCAAAATGGGGGCTGGAGATGTCTCTCTCCATGTATTGAAGTGTCCCACCTCAGAGATGAGGATTATTTTTGCTACCGCTGGTCTTCTGCAAAACACTTTTTCTTCCCATGATGGCAGCTGTACCAGCTGCTCTGGGAGCCTTCAGGTTTGAAGTAGTCCCACAAGAGAATTCTTCTGATAGCTCTGCTTGGAAGCAAAAAGCTGTGTCCACTTTCCTGTGCTTGGCTTAATCCAGCTGGCAATTGCAACACCATTAAATACATCTTGCCCTGAGAATTGACCTGTAAGGTAATTCCACTGCTGTGGTAATTGCCATCACATTTCCAAAGATGCCTCTTGCCCGTGTCAGCTGAAGTATTTCCATCCATTTCCCAAAAGTTAGGGAGCTAGCAGTGGTGCTGTGATAGAGCCCAGTAGAACCTGGCATGGGAAATAGCTGGCTTCAACATTTCTGCCCTTCCACTCCCACATATGGACTGAAAATCCACTGGCAGCAGCAGGGAAGAGCCTCCCCACAGCACTGGGGGAGAGCAAAGTGCTTCTGGTCCTGCTGGAGCTGTCAGCTTTGATACTGGTGAGGGGACAGCCATGTATTTGTTACCCTTGACAGCAGTGTGTGGATTTAATTTTGGAATGACTCCATGTGGTGGAATGAGGGCTGTCCTGCTCTGTGACGAATTTCCAGACAAAATCTGTGATTTTATTTTGAATGTTTGAAGATTTAAGTGGTTGGGCTTTAATCCCTTGAAAAACTGGAGTCTCTCCCTGACCTATGTTATATACAAGTACCAGAGACACAAAATCCACCCTTGTACCCTATCCAGGGCACTTCATGGACACCACTCTCTTCTGGAGCATGTTTTCTTCTCATATGTGTGTGTCTGTGCTTGTTTATCCTTCCTATTGCCCAGCAAGTTCCATTTGTTCCCAGGACTCTTAAGTCAAGAGCAGAAACCTTTCAATTTCTAATGAATTTTTGCATAGGGGCTTTTAGAGGGGAGAGAGAAGATATATAAGAAATATTCAATCTAATAATAAGTACTTATTCAATTTAGTAAATCAAACAGATTTAGGAAACAGGGTGGCTCAAGTGCAATGCCACATAAAATAATAAAAGATATTTTACTTTGTCTTACTGAATAAAGAGACTACAAATAAATTCCCAAACGAAAAAAAGTCAATAAATCCTTTATTTGCTATGTTTTCACCTTTTGAAAGAACTGCTCTAGCCTTCCCTTCACGTTGTTCATTCAGCTAATTTTCAGAGCAAAAGCAGTCAATTCTGCATTATCTCAGTAGGGCAGTTTTAATTTTAACACTATCTGCCTGATCTCCCTTTGTCCAGTTAACATTTCCTTGACCTAGAGTTCAACCCCTTTCACAAAGTAACCTCAGGCTTTGATGGCAGTAATTCTACCTTCAACGGGTTTTGAATACACAACCTCCAGGCCCAAAGGAGAAGATTAGCAGACTTTACCCTAATTACTTGTTATTGTGTAGTTGTTAAAAAAGATTTTGGCTCCAGAAAATGAGGCTGTAGCCAGACAGAAGTTAGCCCGGGGTTCAAAAGTCTAGCAATCTTTGGCTCCACAGGCCTATAAAAGCCAAGTGTTGACTGAATGCAAACAGGCTGCGCGGCAGAGGCCCCTCGGCGCGGGTGACAGCAGGCCATTCGTCACCACAGGCACTGGGCCTCGGAGCAGCCTCTCCAAGGCTTCCTCGCCAGCCTGCTACGGATGGCAGCTCCATCTGATCCTTCTGCTGCTGGGAATGCCAGCCTGTGCATGGCTGCAGCGAGCAGAGCTTCCAGTATGCTCTCTGCTCTTGAGGCTTTTTGAAAGGATGAGTCGTGTTTGACGCACAGCCAGGAAAAGTACCCCTGGTGCTGCAGTTGGGTGCCTGCACTTCCTGATCTGCTGCTTCTCTGGTTCTGGCTTAGGTCAGTGTAATGAGCACCTATCAACAATTAATGATGGTTGTGGCATGGGGGGAAGGATCCCGAGTGCCTTTAGTGAAGTGAGTAGCAGTCAGTCAACTCCTCACATTTGAGCATTAAATGTCGTGGGAGGTCAAAAGGTTTTGCCAGGAATGCAAAGTTTGGAATATTTTTAATTAAGCTACGTCCTTTGAAATTCTTTCAAGTCAATCTTCAAACAATTCTGGTCTTAAATTAACACCCTTTAAAAGCACATTCACCTCTGGTAAGTGCCTTCATGCAAGCTCTACTGGGTATCACAGAAAACGGTTAACTTAATTTTGAGTCATTAAACCTCTCCATTTATTATTGAGTTAATTCACTGTAGGATATATTAATATTCCTTTTCCCTGAATAGCCAAATTCCTTATCCTATGTAAAGTTGATGTGTTTGTGTCTGAACGGGTTTACTATCTGAATTTACCAATGTCTTAAATATATGGGTGTTGAGGAGAGTTTGGAATATGAGTGTTTTGATTAACCTAAAACATGCCTTCATCTTTGTTTGTATTCTATAATCTATTTTTATGAAATGCCTGTCTCTTAGAGAGTTACTGATTGGGGGATATTTTCATCATCCTATAAATAGAAGCTGCAGTTGACATACAAATAACTGTATTCAGTCACTAGAGTTTAAGGCCCTTTTGGAAAGTTTTACTCGCATGAAAAGCTACAACAGCTGGCTAAATCTCACAACAGACTACATAAACCAGCAAAATCACACTTGACCCAAACATTTAAAAGACACTAAGTGCCATTAGAAGGTTGTGGCAGATTTGGTTTTCATCCTGGCTGTCATTTCCAGGTCTGTACACTTTCACTGTTATTTCTGTGACCAGCACACATGGGATTCAAAAGTCTCTCTGCTAACAAAGACCTTTGATCCCTGGATTAACTCTTCTAACACTAGCCTTAAGCAACTAGGAAAATAAAATTATTACCTCATTATCTATTTTCAGAGAATATTTTAACTAGCCTCTGAGGAAAAAGGTTGGAGGGGCCACGCTAGTCTGCCGGGTAAGAGCTGATGGTGAGGGGTGGCACCTATCAGTGTGAATAGTTCAAATTCCAGCTGTAAGCCTGGAAGCAAAGTCCTTGTGTTGAGAGCTCTGGCCTCTGCCCTGGCCTTCTCATGGGCCGTGACTGTGCTACCAGAGCAGCTGCCCCAAGGCTAATCTCTGACCCAGACCAGGTGGTGCAGGACAGCTCCTGTCCACATGGCTCAGAAGTAACTACTCTCTTTAGGTCAGCATGGCCAGATTTGGGGTAGTATTTGGCCCAGGTCTCTGCTGGTCCCATATTACTATGCAAGCTAATTATTAAGCAGTTGTGATTTACTAATTCAAAGCATGTATTGCCTGCTTATGCTATCCCAGGACAGTGTGTAGGGAATTTGAGGACACAAGGCCTATTGGACTAAGATCAGACAACTGTCATGGACTGAGGGAGTTAAACTTGCTGCAGTTCAAGTCCATTTTGTCTGTCTGGAGTGGAGCCTGGAGCAAGCTATTCTGTTAACTGTGTCCAGACTTCCTCTCCAAGAAACTAGTCATTTTGCTTCAGAAGGGAGCCTGGGAGGGAGTGGGCATATATGCAGCATGAATGATTAGTGGATCAGATGCTGGCAGCAAACAGGGAGCTGAAGTATGTGACTCTTGAGACATCTGTTGATCTTTGACAGGAGTCTGTTTCAACTATGGCAAGGGTATAATTTATGCTTGAAAGTAACCCACATTCAGTACTTGATGCAGCCAACATTTCCTTAGTTTAAGCTCAGATACTCAGTTTTCAGCAGTGGAGCTACTTAGCAAGGCCCTTTATTGGAAGCTTAGCTGCATGTCCCTTTCATTTCGAGTATGGTTACTCCACAGGGGCAGCTACATCTGTTGTCAAATTTGGCCTAATCTGGAATGAAGATAGTAATGAAAGTATAGCTTGGCCGTACTTTGAAAGTCTGCATTTTTGTTACTGTACTTTGAGTGAGTTCAGTCCTAAATATGCCCCATATCCTGTTTCATGAAAAGCAGAACAAGGAAGCCCAACTTCCTATGGAGTTTCATCTGACCTTCCCATGGTAATCACAGTTTCTGTCAAAAGTCTGTAAGACTTCCCCAGTTCCCTCATGTCTGCTACACATCCTCACATTAATCCATTTCCTCCATCTCCCTATTTTTTCTTCACCTCATTTCAGGCCCCTGTCCCTTAACTATGGGCTGAGGTAGCACAGTGCCGCAGATGCTGTGACCCATCTGCACACTGAGCAGAAAGCAGACACATGCAAGGTGATTGTCCAGGCAGAAGGTCTTGGGGCTCTCATATTGAAACTTTTCTCTGGATCTCCATTCTCCAATTTGTATTAGTTGCTTTCCTCTACCCACCTGCTGGCTTTCACGAGACTTGTAGGAACTCGTATTCCATTGGAAATTCTCCCTTTTTGCCCAACGTGATTGTGAGCAGTTGTCAGATTTAAAAGCTACTGGGGTAGGAGGCAAATGACAAGCAAACTGAAATATAAATGGGAAGACAGGATGATAGAGAAGCTCAAGTTCCTCAGGAAATGAGGCTATAAAGAAGGTGATGGTGAAATCACTTTGGATCTCTACTGGCAGCTGGCAGATAACACAGGTGCCAAGAATGGCAAAGATGCTTCTCAAAGCTGGTTTCTGCCAGTTTTTCTCAAAAGTGTAGTGTGACCAAGGTGAAATGGAAGTTCCTCTAAGTGTGATTTCTTTATGCCTTCTTATCAGGTTTGTGTATTCACAATGAATGTCACCACAGTGTCCAGGAGAAACCCATACTGTGACATCCCCAGTACCCATGGGCCCAGTTCAAATAGTTAAGCCAAGAGGCTTTTTGGGTAGCCAGAAGTTATCCACCACTTTAGCTCCACTTATGCCTTCAATACTTAAGTCACCTGAGATGAGTTAACTGATGATAATGCATATAAAGCAAAGCCATTTACATGCATGTGGTGAAGATTTGGTATCAGTTACGTGCGTCTGTCTGAAGTCAGCAAGGTCCAAAATCTAACACAGTGCATATCCAGAGAAACACCCTCCAGAGACCTTTTGCGTTTGCACTTTTTCTTTGGACAAAGCTGACAATTTATGTTTATTTTTTGGTATTGGACATTACAGCTAATGCAATACCTGGACCAAAATCTTTGTTCCTTCTTTAGGATTAAAACTTCTCTGGCACAAAGTTCCTCTGAGGAGGTTAACTTAAAATCTTGATAGAAAATCCTGTTGGTAGAAAAAATGCTGTTGGTATGTCCTTATCTCTTTAACCTGAAATTTTCCTGGTGGTTAGAGTTATATGCTTGTGCTTTTTCACAGCTATCTCATTGGAGAAAATGGCTCAGAAGTCTCATCTGAGACCAGCAGTAGCTGTTCTATGATCTAAGTTCCTCGTAAGACTCTCATGCTCATAAATATACTCTGGTAGCATAAAGGCTTTCAGAAAACAGTGTTGGCCCCTTTTTCTGAAAATCTAGAGATATAGGTGTCCAGCCTTTCTGTAATGGCTTACATTTCCTCTCTAGAAGATCTGGAGCATGTCTCAGCATTAGAGATTTTAAATCCCATCCACAAGAAGATCCTTCAGTTCTGTCAGTGATGCCACTGTTCGGCAAGGGACCAGGACTGCAATGGCTTCATGATGGTCACTTTGCAAAGCTCTCCTATAAGGGACAGCCTGGCTACTACAATAATTTCATTGTTTCTTAATAATTAACTTTAAATGACTGGCTCAGTAAGTGGGCTGTTTAGATTCCCTGTCAGAGGTGTGTAGCTCTAGCAGCTGGTCCTGGACATTCAGACATCTTACAGACTCATGTCCCTAAAAGGAGCTTGAATGCAACCTTATCCCATATTTCTAATAGGTGCTTAAGCCTGAACAAAGGACTTAAGCCAAAGCTTGGGAGATGGCAGAGAGTATCTCAATGGAAATACTTATTGGTGATTTCTACAGGGCAAGTAGCAAAGCAGATAACTCAAAAACATAGGTGGACCGTTCACTCTATAAATCAACACAGCCCAAATTAATCATCAGAAAGGAACATGAGGTCTATAAACAACAGCTCCTTGCCACAAAGAAGTTAAATTGTTGATAAAGATCTGAAACACATAGTGCCTAAGAGGTTTCCTTTTTTAAGCTCTCTTGTGTATTTGCCTGGGTCCTTTTTTATATGGTTCCTTTTACAACAGAAACAGAATACTTTTTTTTGTACAACAGCCCAAGCCTTTATTCAGAAAACCAAAATTAACAGGCTTCAGTGCCAAGAGTCCTTCTGTAGCTACATCTCTTCTATGTTGTAGGAAGTACTGATGGCTTTTTGTTTGTCATTTCAGCTGCACAGGTGAGAAATTATAAGGTGTACTTTCTATTCCAGGCATGAATCTCATTGGTATTTACATGCAGGAACCCCTGGTAGCCTCAGCTGAAGTTTTCTAGGATGAAAGTGAAGGTTTATTCAATGGCTGAAATGCTATTCACGACTTGGGAGATCTTGCTTGTGATCTCTTCACAGTATTTATGTCCTTTTTTATTTCAGTAACTCATATAGTCCTTGGGTAAAACAAAGGCAATAATACTTCACACAACACCATGAATGGCACATGACATAAAGGTCAGCAAAAGAGAAGTCTGCTAATGAATGCAAAATGTACAAAAATTACTGCTGGTATCTGAATCCTTCCAACAACCTTTGAGATGTTTTGCTTTTACAGGTAAACCACACAGAACCCCAGCAAAACTGTAGATCTGAAGTATTGGTGAGTTTATTGAAAAAACACCATTATCACTACAGTTTCTACCTTTGTAAGCATTTTTTCATATTCACAGAAGATAATTGAGGTTCATCTGTTAGCAGGAATAAATTGAGAGTATGAATTACCCTGTTTCTCTCCTTTGAAAATACTTATGCATCAGTCCATGTAATGGGCTATGCTTATGAAGGTAAATAAGAAAAAAGTATCTGTTCCATCTGTTCAATGCAGTTCATTCTCTATGGTGTTGCAGCAAACAAAAATATTCCAGCAAAAGTTACATTCATCCCATCTCTGGCTCACAGTCTGATTGCTAATCTCTTCTTGAACTTGCTATAACAAGTCATCAGCCTCAAGGGCTGGTGGTAAAACTACAGCTGGGCCCATGAATGACCCAGATTCCCCTAACTACTCATCAAAATCACTCCAGGAGATTTTAAGTGAAGGGAAGAGCGAAATCAATGTATATAAAACTTTAGCAAGGAAGTGCAAATCTCTGCTACCTCAGGTGGCCACATTATATTCTCTTCTTTATAGACTCTTGAAGATCCACTGCAAAAGCATGGCTCCACACTTCTATGAAAAAGCTCTTCCAGGTCATAACATTCTCATGGTTACAAATTTTTTCCTAATTTCTAGGCTATGTTCACCCATGGCTGGTTTGCACTTGATCTTAATCATCCCGACATTGTCTAGCTGTAATACTTTTCTGTCTTTCCTCTGTTTAACCCCTGAGGTTCAGCAAACATGTCACAGTTCTTGTTTTGTTAGAAAAGTTAAATGCTTTCAGTTGCTCATCACTACTTTGTTTGCTATATTTCTTTCAGCTTGCATTCAACTTTCTTGAACACGAAGCAGTCAGAACTACATACAGAGGAGGTTTCACAAGTACAAAGACATTAATGGTTTCTTATCTGTCTTGGAGAAAAAGATTTATGGGGATTGCCTTCTTCAGAGTCAGATCACACTGATGGATCATAATCATCCTGTGAGCAACTGGTGCTCTCAGTTATTTCTTGGTCTCATTTATTTCCAAGTAGTGTGTTTAAGAAAAAGAAAATCTCATTAGTAATTGAAATGCTTTGCAATAATAATATTGCATTTTATGCCATTTCTAATACTCTCACCCTCAAAGTTGTCCAGCTCTTCTTTTAAAAAGCCCGTTCCCTCACTGTAATGACAAATACATTCAAATAAGTATTGTCACTAGCTTTCAATTGCTCATTTCTATTCCTGTGCCAAATTCTCTGATGACAGTATTGAAGAAGATAGACCCTTTTAGAAGGGCCTGACTGATCTTTTAGAAACTCCTTTGTTAGTCGTCCTCTAGCCACAAGTTCCCCTTTTAACACTACCCATTTTCTCTTTGTTGAATTAAGAGTTTCCCAGTGACACTCCTCTAATAATTTACCCACCCTTCATTCATCGTGAAAGACCGTTATCAAGTAAAGATATCTGAGTAGACTGGCATGGTGAACATATGCTGTGCCTTACTTGACTTCTTTGTTTTTCCCACATAGCTAACAATATTTCTTCAAAATACTATTTAGATACTATTGCTGATTGAATGTTGGTAGTTGGTTCTAGACAAAGGTGGATTATCCAGCTGCTGGAATGTGTTTAACTTCCTGTGCTGGGAGGCAGTACAAAAAAATGAGACAACCTTTTCCCTGCACTGTCTTTCCTATATCTACTCTATTTGGGTGACTTTATGTTATGATCTATGTAAATATCACCTGTAAAGGAAAGAACTCTCTTCAGGTATAATAATGAAACACTGCTCTAAAGATCTCAGAATACAATACTGTGCTTGCTTTCTGCTCTGATCCAGTGTGTCTCAGTGACTCTTATTTTAGGTACTTATCATTAGGAATTTATGGGGTGTTATTTTCAAGAGCCCTGATGGCATTGAATAAACAAGATATTTGTCTAGATATTAGTGTTCACATTAGCACTCATAATGCATTCTATTGCATTGCCCAATGGGGCTATGAATTACAGGAAACAAATCTCCACTTTCTGGGTGGCTTCAACAAAATAGTTGTAAAATCCATCCCAGAAGAACTTCACACATAACTAAACAATGATTTTCTAACTGATCTTTAGGGATCACTTTAGTTCCCACTGAAATTAATGTAAAGGTCCTCATCTGTTTTGGTGAGTGTTGGATCACACCCCAGATGAGAAAGGAGATTAGGTCAGAAATATTCATAGAATTGAATAGCAATTAAAACTAATTTAAAAATACTATTAGAAATGCTCATGCTAAAAACCACTGTGTATCTCCCCTTGCTTTAGCAGACTGTGTTTTATCAAAATGATCTCATCATCTGGAGAGAAATTGGTTTAACTAAAGAAAAGTCTTGCTATGAAACTTCTGGTTTCCTTGTTTAGTAATTGCAAAGTAGATGTTTTGAGAATCATAGGAGCAAAAATTAAACAGAGCAAATATTATCCACTGGCTGAATGTTGTGTGTAAGAAAGGATGATGATTCTTTCTTCACCATCACACCAGGACCTTGGGCTGCTACAGTACAAATTAAGGTGCCAAATCTCTATGGCAGGAGTCTGCAATATGTTTAACTTCTGGGTTTTGTCACAAAGAGAGATTTGTACCGCTCACTCACCAGAAAGTTAAACAATCTAATCAGAAGTTTGTAGAGCTGTCCAGTTTGCATAAGCCCACAGAAATTTAAAATAAACATTACGTATGTAGAAAGGAGCAGGAAGTATAATATCCTTTAAAAGCCAGCTGTCTGTTTACTGCTCAGTTTGTAATGAAGCTTTGTTTTTAACTTGGATGCTACTTGTATTCTCAACTACTCAGTAATGTAGATATGTGAAATAGTCATTAACATAAAGGTGATGCTTTATGTCTTCAGTGTTTCTGTTTAGACACATCTGTATTTGTGGACATTCTTTCCTTGAAATAATTGAGATAAAATACCATAATAGGTCAGCTACTATAAAGTTTGGAAAGGTACAAAAGTCAAGAACCAGTTGGTCTGAGTAGGTGAATTGGCAAAGGCAAGTGTGTGATAATCAACAGAAAGCGTAAATATTTGATTTCAGAGGAATCAAATTATAAAGACAAAAACAAAGATTGTTATACCTTTTTTATACTCCTTATAGATTATAAATGTATCCCACATTGGAGATCTCACCTGGATTTGGCACTTACACAAGGGCATGCATGCCAATAAAGTCCCTCACCAGATATCCTTGTAGGATGTATTGCTTTGGGCGTATTTACCCTCAGTGTGTAACTCCTGAGTCAGAGAGCTTGTTTTACAGCTTTGCTGAGAACATACAGGGAGTGCCTGGGTGTGGGATTAACCTTCTGTCAAGAAAACAACCAAAACAAATTTATAGCAAGGAGTGTTCAATACAGGTATCCTGTGTGAATGAATACCCTGTGTGGGCTGGAGCCCAGTTGCATCCTTGTCTTGTAATTTCCTAAAGTGATAGGGCTCAGTGTGTGCATTTGTTTATTTGCATTTCTACAAACAGAAAGTGGAAGTCCAACCTAGTTGACCTAGTTTTATAGGTACTTCACTAGTTCAATAACTCTGGCCAATGAAGTTTTTCCACAGAGGTATGCATATCTGCCTGGCCAAATTCCTCCTGACCACCTGCTGCTGGTTTTGGCTGGCAGGCTTTGAAGCAATGCTGCTGTTTCTGAGGCAACATGGAGCTATGATGGCCTAAACAAGAAAGAAACAACATAAAGGGCTAAATGGCCTCAATGGCATATGCCACAAGATTTCTGTGCATCCTAACAATACTGATGAAGGCTGTGGCATCAATATCCACACACTGCAAGAGGAGAGTGGCTGGGTTAATGAGGATTCAGTGAACACTTGCTCATTTAGCTTACCACAAAGCTATATCCAGTTTCTTGGGTCAGAATGTATGCTACAGTGGCTATCCATAGGGAGCTGCATGCTGTGTGGTTACACAGCTTCCTGGGGAAATGCCTGATAACCAAATGGCTGTCAGGCTTTCCAGGTTAGGCTCTGCCAGGGGAGACACTTGGCCTTTACAGCAGGCCAGCATGTCCATGGGTCAGTGGTGTTTGAACAGGGGTGAAGTGGCACAGTGGTGCAAAAACAGAGCCACACGGCTCAGGGTTTTTCTTTCTACCATGTTAAGGAAGAACTGAAGGTGTGACAGCAAGAAAGATGTGAGAGTTAGGCTGCAGCCACTGCTTCTCTATTTTGCTTCAGAAAGAGGACAGTGCAGCACATACCAAGTAACCGCACCATCCGATCCTTGGACACAGCAGGGACATGACTTCAGCCCATAAGACCCCTGATGTGGCAGGGACTTGTGCAGAATGTTCCCCTTGAGGTCAGACAGAATTTGCAGGCTGACATTTTACATAAACTATTCTCAATATTGGGTGGAAACCCAGGCTGAAATCTGTGGTAGTTGAGCTGTCTGAGGCTCAGGGCTGTGGTGTCCATTGAGAGAGTGGTACGTGTACACAACAGGGGAGTAGCCATGTCAGCCACCTGTGTTTTATCTCTTGGGACAAATGTGTCATGGCCCTAATTTTCACCTTTTAATTAAAAAGCCTTTTAAGGTTTCAGATTTTTAACTAGCATTTTAATGGGTTTTAAAACTTGTCATAAACTCTTGGCATTATCGTGTCAATTGTATCATTTGGCTAAGAAGCTTAACCCAGTGTCAAAAACTGAATACATTTGTTGAGTCTATTTTTAATCTTAAACATGAAATCTAAATATGTTTCTAGACAGTTAGAAAGGTGATTATCTCTGTTCTCTCCTTCTAAGGCAATGTGCTTTCCTAATAATGTTATTTATAGCTAGAGGCTGTTAAAGCGTAGCACAGACAGTCTGCCTACATATCATGTAAAACTGCTTGCTGGAGTAATTGCACGTTTTTCTTTAGCAATGTGGCAGTAGAGGATGGCTGAGTACTATGTAAGTGTTTGCTTGGCTGCTTACTCTCCAGTGATGTCCTGTAGCTGAAGGACCTTGCCTTGTGCTGCATTAAATTTTTGCTAAAGGTTCTGATTTACAGCTTAAAGCTGCAAGTCTCCTCTGACAGGGTAAGCTGAAAAGCAACCCCACTCTTTTGAGCTGGTAAGAAGTCTAAAAGTGAGCCATCCAGGTGGCCAGAGAGTGATGCAGGGCACCACTATGTGTCTTACAGCTGAGGTAGTGTTTGGAACCTGAGCATTGGTCCCCAGATCAAAGTCTCTGTAGGTTCACTTGAGGTGTTCCTGGATGCCTTTTGGAAATGGTTATTCACCTCCTCCCAGGTAAAGGAAGATTAAATGGATGAAGGTTTGAGTTTAAAAAGGAGCTGGAGCTTATGGACAAAGTTCAAATATCATACATGGCAAAAGGAAGAAAAACTTGGGACTGTAATTCAAAATGTGTAGCAATTTGGAAATGAGAGCATACCCAGTTAAGTGACTGGGTTTGAAACACACACAAAAAGGATTTTTTCCCTCGCCATGTTGTTTCTCGACAACACATGCGTGCATAGTGGAACTCATTGCCACAGGATACTCTGAAAGGCAAACGCTTGCAAGAGTTCTAAAAAGAATCAGACAAATCCTTGCAGAAGAGTCTTGTCTACTAGATGGAACCTCTGGCTCAAGAAACCCATAAGCTGACTGTCAGAAGCAGGCTGGATACCTTGGGAAAGATCACTGAATTAATTGCATATGCTTCTGCTATTCTTAAACAACTTTTGCTATGCATTATGATGATTGGTAAATTGGGCTTGGTTAACTTTTGAATAACCAAAGTACATCACTTCTTACACTGTAATGTTCTATTCTTTGTCTGCCAAAGAAACAGCTTCATCCAGACAATGTTTTTATAAGTGGCAAAGAAAATGTGGAAAAACAGCAGACTGAAAACTGAAAGACAGTCCCACCATAAAAAAACTTATGACACTAGGAAATAAGTGTCATTCAAGCTGATAACATAATGACTTGTTTCTAAACAGTTAGATAGATAATTGGATATTAGTGAAGTCATCAGGAAAGCTAAAATATGGACTTTGATCAAGAATATCCCAATAAACCAAGACTACAGCAGATAATCATGGCTAAGCAAATCTCTAACTTAATACTATTAGCCTCTAACTTAACACTGTTAATTTTGTTCAAGGGTGGGGAAAAATAAATGAAAGAGAACTTTAAAAGCAGTAAAATTGTCCAGGATAAGAAAAGAAGTTAGAGAAGACCCATTTCAGGCAACTGGGGCAGAAAAGGATTAATAATTTGTAATGAATTTTAAAAAGCTAACAAGATTTTAAAAAAGAAAAAAGGCAAAAATTAAGGCAAAGAAGACTTGTCTTGTTTTTACTCCACATTCTATGTTCTTGGTACCTTTGCTGAAAATTATGAACAATGCTAAATTTGAAAATTGATTTTCAGATTGTTGTAATCACAACTTAGGAACCAAATGTTAAAGGATAAAGGAAGGCACTGAAATTTTTCTGGAATGACCTTAAAGATAGAAAAATTAAAAAGAGCAATGGTACAAGGAAAGCATGATCTGTGGATTAAGGTGGTGGATGTGCTGTGAGTGGACTTCCCTGAGTAGTCACAGTTAAGTTTGCAGTGCGTTTAGCCTTTGGTACTCTGTGTGTGTGGTCTGTTTGTACTTCAGCCCTACCAGTCAGCCCAAGCAGACTGTCACTTCAGGAATGACATGGTGGTTTAGCTGTAAACCAGGTGGTGCTAACAGAAAACAAGACTGCACAGGAATCAAAAACACATCAAGTCATTTTTATTATAGGAAAACAGGAAACATCTGAAAGAGACTATCAAGGTTCCAAAAGGTGGCAATGTCTTTGTTTGTAAAGACATTGCTAAAACATTACAGCAATTTTCACCATATAAGGGAAAATAAAGGGGTAGATATAGGATTTTTTTCCTCCATAGGAAGAAGGAAAGAAAATAAAAAAATTGAGATGTTACCAGAAGCAAGCTGAAAAAAACAATTGACTAGGAGAAATAAAGCTCTTTTACCAGAAAGACTTCTTCTTGTCCTCAGGCAAAGAAACAAGTTTAAATACTTTGCCAACTCTTTCAAAAGAAAGATGTTTCAATGCTGTACAGAAGTTACTCTTTATTTTACCATGTGAGTTGCTTTTATGAAATAATGAGGAAAGTATTAACTGGAGAAACCATACTATCCAGGAAAAGCTAAACTGGTCCTATAGATCACAGTTAAAGAACAGGATAAATTATGAATTATTTGTAGCTATTAAATATGAAGACACATGACTAAATGGAGGAATTGTGAGAAAGAATTTTAAAGGAAAGCCAAGGACTTTACAATCCTAGACTTCTAAAAAGTTTTCTTTGGAGTGTGAGTGAAAAATTATGCTACAGATTTGTCTAGAGAGCACAGGTTCATAACCTGCTCTGTATGCCTTACTTGGGCACCCCATCAGCAGCACAGCTATTAGCACACTGTTGTGCTCCTGAATCAGGGTTAATTAGCCCAAGGGGAGCCTTGCAGTACCCTAACATACAGTGCTGCTTCCAGTTAGGGAGGTGTGCTGTTTAGTCCCCTCCAGATATCACTGACACTGCAATTAAGGTAATGACCCTCTAAGGATAGAAATTAAATATGTTCAAATAGTGTGAAGAAGTGTTTGGGTAATTTCTATTAAAGGACTTCATGTAGAAGATATCCCAAAGATATCTAAAAGGTAAACTCTTTAAGAATGGAAAATGTATGATTATGGGCCATTTTTAGCAAAGTATGTTCTTGCTACAAGACAAGTATTTGTCTCTTTTTTTGGGGAGTGGGGGGGATGACAAATGTTGAAGTCTATGCTAAGGAAATTAATCACTGACATAGCATGTACAGAGATTTTTTTCTGTGTTCTTAGAAGATATTTCTGTTGTCTTGTCAGTTCTAGATTCAGCTTTAGGGATTTTTTTTAGACTAAGATGAAGTACAGGCATTTTTCCAAGATAGCTCAAGCTAAAAAATTGATTTTTAAGCCAGAGAAGACATTATTGCTGTTCTTGTGCTGACCATTTGCTGGACTTCTACTTCATCATCAAGTTGTTCCAGTTATTCTGAGGTATAGTCAGTCAGACTTCAAAAAATTGCTGGAGTGGCATTCATAGAGTAGAGCTAGATAAATGGACTCTGTATTTGAAACAGGCAGAGTTGCTTTTATAGGAGGTACCAAGACAGCTGATGGAAGGAAAGAGGGAATGAATGGGTGGACTGGGTGGACTAGCTGAAAAAAATAGAGAAAAAACCAGTAGCTGTGTCGTTGTCTTGTGGAGTCTGAGTTACTGATCAAAATCATGTTTGGGCTGTCTGTTTCTGCCATCCCAGCTGGGAAGAACTTGAAGTTTGGAGAGCAAAGCCATACCTGCAGTAGGTGATGAGGCTTAATTTTTAGTAACTGCTCTGTTCATGACCAGTGTGCATGGGTATATGTGGGGGAGGTGGGGGCTGTATTTTACCTCTGTGTGACTCATCTTTTATAGCTGTGACTTCATCTGTTAAACCATTCCTCCAACTTTACCAAATAGATATGAACTTTTATGGGTTTAAAGATGAGGAGGCTGACTTCTATCTGTGGCAACAGAGACAGGAGACTCCTCCAAAAGCAATACAGAAAAACCAACCTATTAAAAAAAGAGTAGGGAAAGAAAGTCTGTGTTCTCTAGGGAAAAGTAGAAGGATGAGAGGCTGATGTTTCCAAATAAAGAGTAAGAAATGCTACAAGGCTTTTGAGAGTCATGTTGGAGGGAAGTGAGCGAGAGGAGTTATCCTATTAAGAGATGATGTTTCTTTAAACAATTTTTAAAAAAATATGTACTATAAATATAATGTTCTTTGGACACCGGAAACTAGTATGTGCCCATAGTTTTCAATAGAAAATGAAAGAATCTGTGAACATAAAAGCATAGCTGGTGAAAAAAGCCACCCTAGTTCAGGCTTGCTGACGTATCATCACAAAATGTGCTGGCACCTTCTAGATCTCAATAAGTAACATGTAAGTAGCTGTGTGAGGGAGATGAAGTCCCAAACCTAGCTTGGGACAATAGCAACACTAATAAGTTGTGGTAATGCATTAACTTGTGGCCTAAAGGGCTGTCATGACATATTTCCATGAGCCAGTACCGAAACCAATTTTGGGTTTTGTGCTGAAGCAATAGTTACAAACCTACAGATAGATGGCTTAGGGCTACTTGCTGGAAGGCTGCACTCCAAGACACATAAGTTGGGGAAGTGGCAGGTGTTACTTTTCAGTGTGTGTCATCTTTTGGGGCTTGTCTGATGCTCGTTTCCTGGCACCTCATGTCTTGGAATTGCTACAACAAAATATTTGTCCTCAGATATCACTCAACTGATTATTTCTCATCACATCATAGAGCAGAGAAGAAAACCAGAATCTCAGGTTTTACTTCTCTTTTTGTTTCCATAGTCACAGCTTTCTAATTTTGTAAGGAATCAAGATCTGCTGCCTTCATTAACTTCAGTCTTGGAATGAACTTCTGTATCAGCTTTTACAAGTAATTGAAACAATTTGGAAAAAAAAAGAAATAGAAAAGAAAACAAACACAAGACTTGAAATAAATCACACACTACAATTCCAAGTAAACAGGAAGTTGTAGGCTGAGACTGAATAGAAAATATAATTTAATAAATTGTCCTAGAGGGAATTTTGTGAAGATGCAACATGTTTTTTAAAGATAGATTTTGGATGGTTTTTTTACTTGCTATCACAATTTGTTGCATACTCTTGTGTGCCTTGCTTGTCAGCATCTGTGGCAATAAGGTTAATTAAAAAATTAGTGCAATTAAAAAATTAGTGCTAATTAAAAAATGAACAATTAGTGTTAATTAAAAAACCAAAACAAACAAAAAAGAGATGTTCAGGCATCTTCATCTGAAATGCTTTCCTACCTAACTTGTTAAAGTAAATCTTAGCAATTTCACATTATTTTACTGTTTCTATGGGTGATTTCTTCACACATGCAGAAGGTATTTTTTCTCATGACATATTAAACCTGTGGCAAGCCTTACATTTAAGAAAGCAAATTTTAGTGTTCAGCTGTGCAATGAGATGTTGACTAGCCTTGGGTCTGCAGCAACCACAGAAAGAGCTGCTCAGGACTAAGGGAAGGATTTTTTCATTGAATGGCAGGGCCATGTGAACACAATAAGGTCAGGCTCCATCTGCACCATTTGCTACAGAATTTCCTTCCTTCCCTGCACTGTGCATCTGCTGGGAGCTGCTATTTGCCAGCTGTCTGTTCCCACTGTCCCTCTTCTGCCAAAAACCAGCTGAGGTAGGTGAGATGTATTGGAAAAACCGAGCTCTGGGAAAGAGCAGGCTCTGGGCAGTGAGCCAGACATAACAGGGATCAGGGAGAGGTGAACAAAAAGGTGTGTGATTTGGTGTGCACCAGAGAGGCCAAGCTTCACTTTTGCAAGGGATGTCTTGGCTGAGAGTAGAGCACAGGAAACAGAAGGATTTGTGAGGAAGGAATTAGAGATGGGAACAAATAGTATTTAGAACAATGGAAGTAAATTCTGAATTTTACAAATATATTTACAATATATTTCTGTCTAGTGTTACAGTTTAGTTACAAGAATAAATGCTAGAAATTGTTTGAAAAAATTTATGCTGCATTGCACTTCTGTTTACTTGGCAGCTGGAAGAGTTCTGCATAAGAAAAGTCCAAAACTTGTCCTTAAATAGACACAGTGGCCATAAATATGGTGACTAGTGAGTGTGCTAAATGTTATTGTTTCATTTACTGTAAATTTTCTAAAAAGTATCTTTTGAGACTTGTAAATATTTCTGAAAGTGGAAATTCTGAAAGCAGAATTCTGTCTGTTCCTTGTGCTTCCTAAAGTAGACTTTATCAAACTTTCAGCAGTATTTGATTTTGACTAAAGAACAAGTGGTTCAAAGGTTAATTATCTGCAAGTGGCATTGCAGTACCTGAAAACTTTCAGCAAAACCAACTCTTCATTTAAAATGTTGATTTCTTCCCATCAAAATGTGCTCTACAAATTGGCATCAACACAGGTCAGCAAAATTCACTTAATGGAAGATTTGTCTTGTTCCACAGAGGCTCACTCCCCTTCTCATGGCATTCCAGATACCCAAAGATTTATTGGTGCTGCTTAAATGAGCTGCTCCTTTTTGGGCATTCCCTACTACTCACAATCTAGTCTTGTTGTAAAAACCATCCTACCCTCATGGAGGGAGGCTTGGAATCCAGTGCTAATAAATATATCCAATGCATCTAACATTAAAACTTAAAGGTCTTGCATTTCAAGAGACAGATAGCATCAGAACCTCTCAAAACCCTAGAAAATGTGTCACACTTTTATCTTATCTTAACTTTGTGCCATCGCCTGAGCCAGCAGATGTTTAGTTCCTTCTGGGCAGGAGAGGAAGGACCAGCTAAAATGTGTGCTGCAGCTGGTTATGCTCATGCCTCCACCCTGGAGGACCTGAGCTGCTGCTGACAGCTGCACTCTGTGTTTTGCAATCCTCCCTTCCCTGAGTCATCTCGCAAACCCCAGAGGAGGCCACAACCACAATTTGAGCAAAATTAATACACACACATACGTCAAGCGGATATTTAGAAGTCCTGTTTTGGGACCTACATGTCTGCAGAGGTTTGAATGAAAATGCATGCATAGCCAGTGTTTTTAAAAGTACAGGTTGTGTTTCTACAGGCAATTTTAATATGTATACACATACTTATGTGCATACAGGCATATGTAAGAGTACTGGAATATTAAACTTACAGCATCCAATGCATACCATAGACCGTCTTAAGTTTGAAAGCCAAAAAGCCATTAAAATGTTGCTTAGAAGAGGATTTGATGGTCCATGTGTATTCCTTCCCATTGTGGTTGTGTGTTGCAACCACCAGACCAGATCAGCCATGACTATTTAGCTAACTCCTGAAAACCACCAGGGATGAAGAGCCCACATTCCTGTGAGCAGCCTTTCTCTAGTACTTCACTGCCCTTCTTGCAAAGAAGATTTTCCTTAGAGTCAGCCTCAATTTGTATCCATTACTGTGATATTTCCAGGGAAAATAATTAGATGTGATGTAGAACTTATAAAACCTTTTGTGCTCCAGGTTGACAGGAATCTGTACTTTAACACAATTAACACTACCAAGCTGGATACTGAATCTCGCCTGAGCGTGCATTTGTGGGTACAAATCAGCCATCAGCCCTCCTACCAGCTGCTCCATAAATGACTGAAATAATTGTGGATGCCCTAACTGTGTATGTGCTACTCTAACCACCTGGGATTTTGAAAAAACAGGTTCAAAAGTGTGAACATGGAATATCTGTTTCCTTTAAAATCATAATTGTTCCTGACTTCAGTTTATTGTGCCAAATGCAGCAGGAAGCAAATGTCAGTAAAGGGGTTTTAACTGGATGTAGACACTGGTGAGGTATACAAACATTTATTAGATGTAGTCATGGTAACTAGAACAATGTATTAAACAGACTTGCTATGCAAGTTTTATAAGTTGAGCAAGTCAAACTCCAAAAGCCACCACTCCAAAACAGAAACTTTTGACTGTTCCAGGTTCTGAACTTGCTGGCTAAAACTGGTGTCAAATACATTACTGTAGTAAACCTGTAAAATTCAAAGAAAACTTAAAACTAGTTGCAGGATTACTTAAATTCAAGAATTAATTTGAAGCTCACACTTGAGAGAGTGGGAACGATCTCATTCTTCATCAGAAAATGATAACCTAAGTTACAACATCACAGGCAAGTTATAACAATAATTCCAGGATCAGATAACCTAGAATTTATAATTTTTCTCTTCCTTCAAGCCAGAAATTTCTCTCTGTTGGCAGCAAGACTTTGCTAGTTTATTGATTGGTGCATTCATATTTCAATTGACATCAACACTTGCTGTGAAAATTGCCTGCAGATGCACAGTTGAGTATTTGTCCCTGAACACAGACAAACGGACTGTACAAATCTTTCTGTGTTGAAGAATCTCTCCTGTGTGACAAATAGCAGCACCATTATAAGTGATAAGGCTTTAATTATATCTCTCTTCTGTGATCAGTAGAACCTGCTCTGTCTGACATGAGAATCTTCTGTCATCTGCTTTTGCCTCTGGTCATCATTAGGAGAACGAAAGTCACAAAATCAGTTAGAGCAAATGAAAAGGAAAAAGGTGAAAGTACTTTCCAGAATGCTTAAAATAATTCCCCACTTAGGAACATGGAAACTCTTCTGGTTTCTTACTGAATTTTATTTTGCCCAGTATCACATATGAATGCTGACCTGTTGTTATTAGGTACTTAAGAAGTCAAATTGACAAGTTTGTCACTAATCACCGAAGAACAATAACAAGAGCATTATGTCTAAGAGGAAAGTCTCCTCCATCCAGGTCATAGAATCATAGAATGTTAAGGATTGGAAGGGACCTTAAAGATAATCTAGTCAGAGTCCCCTTGCCATGGGCAGAGATACCTTCCACTAGACCAAGTTGCTCAAGGCCTTATCCAACCAGGCCTTAAACCCTGCCAGGGTTGAGTTATCCACAACCTCCCTGAGCAACCTGTTCCAGTACCTTAGCGTGCTCTCAGTAAAGAATTTTTTCCAGATATGTAGCCTAAATTTTCCCCTTTTCAGTTTGTACCCATTAATCCTTGTCCCATCACTACAGTTCCTGATGTGAGTCCCTCTCAGGCTTCCCTGCAGGCTCCTTCAGACACTGGAATGTTGCCATGAGGTCTCCCCTCAAGCTTCTCCTCTCCAGGCTGAACAGCCCTGACTTCCTCAGCCTGTCATCACAGGGGAGGTGCTCCAGCCCCCTGATCACCTTTGTCTCTGGACTCCAACAGTTTCACGCCCTTCGTGCATTGCAGAGAACACACGAAGCTACAGAACCGCACACGGAGCTGCAGGTGGGAACGTACCCCTGTGAGGAGGGTAGCTTATGGATGCACAAAAGCATCTCAGGTGATAACAAAAGCCTTTTCTGATCAGTTCAGGAAATAATCTAGTCCTTCAAATCATGGTAAAATATTACCACAGGTTAGGGTATAGCACCTACCACGCCTGCTATGCTTCACTAATCTGCAATGCAGGGACTAAGTGAGTCTAAGGGAACTCTTCTGGGATGAGCATTGCTCAGTATATTATATATATATATATATATAATATATATATATATATATATATATATTGGTCAGTATGATGCTCAGTAACTCACCCCTGTGCTACTTCAGACAATACTGCTTTCTATAAAATTACTTTTTTTTCCTCAGGTCCCTATTTAACTCCAGTATGGCAATCTAGCCTACACTGGGACTCTTCTAGACCCAAGAAAAAGAGGTGTAAGATTTTAAGAGCAAACCTTAAAGCAAATTTATCACTGTTGTTCTCAATTGCCTGGAAGAAAAGTGAAGACCAGTATTAAATGCTCATGAAAGTGCAAAATTGGAAAACAAGATTTAGACCAAAGAAAAAGATTGCAGAAAGTTTACTAATTATTACAAATAGAGCTGAAACATTGCATTTTTGATATCAACCACCGTGAATGGAGGTTTGAATAGCTTGGTTCAGCAGCCCTTAGAATGATGCCATCAGCCAGCATTACTGGTCTCCTATAACACTGACAAATATAAAATTGTTTAACAGCTTTCTTAGGCATTACTGGTCTCCTATAACACTGACAAATATAGAATTGTTTAACAGCTTCCTTAGGTAAGAAATGCCCAGTCCCCTGCAAAAATGAGGGTAAGATATAAGCAGGCCAATCTGGTTTTAGTGTCACTGTTTGTATTTGCACTAGATAATGTGAACAATTTTTAATAACAATAAAACCAACCTGTTACACCTATTGTTAAAAAGTGCTGAATATTTTTGATAAATCATTTCAAATGAAAAGTAATAAAAAATTGTAAGTCAAAGCTTTGGTGATCTGGTGTCACCATGCGTTCTTATAAGCTTGAAATACTGAATGTTCCCATAGATTCCAGACTACAAGGTTTCTGATGTTTAATCTGAATGTTTGAGAAAATGTGTATGGTTCAGCCTGCCTCAAGATAGACATGTTTGCATGCCATCCTGTAGATGCTGTGGCTATCTATCTGTGCACAGAGAAACACTTCTAGATAGAAAGATATATTTTTATATCTGGGCAGATACATAGATAAATGTACATATTTATAAAATTAATAAATTACAGTGGCTGTATAGCTCAAATATAATGCAGATATAAATGGGAAATCATCATTGAAACAAGAGAAATGTAGTGTGTAAGTCACCCCTTGAAATGTGTTACAGGAGTATACCTTCTCCTATTCCATACTTAGAAAACACCCAGACCCTTAAATGTGACATTTCTTGCAGCTCTAGATGATGCAAAATGACATCCTTATTGTTCATTTCAGCTCTTGTTGAATCACCAGATGCAATTGTGGAGATAGTATATATTTCTCAATATCATAATGGGCCTAAAAAACAAAGTCCTTGCCAAGTTCTTGATTCTGCCAAAAGCCAAATGTCTTTGACTTTCCACTTTGAACAATCATTTTCCACAAGCCAAGCATAAAGAACTTGAGTTATGATTTCTGTCACCTTCATTTGATAACATTTGTGGTGTACACTGGAGAATAAGATTGAATGTCTCTATGCAGTTTGTTAAATCATTCAGGATTTCACTCCATGTCATTCTGATGACGTATAGAAAATTTGAATTTTCAAATGCAAAACAAAATTTTGTTTGGGGAGAGTAAATAGTAGTCCCAAAGGGAATATATATTTATGACTGGAAAAAGTAGTGGCTTGTGCATGTGTGATTCATGCTGTATATTTATTAGTATATCCTGTTGGGCCATACATGCATAAAAATATATTATAAATCACATACAAAAAAACTGCTCCATCTTTTCTAATGGTAAAGTATAAAACATTGCACATAGGAAATTTTAAACTGAATCTCCTTTTATATTAATCTAGAAAGAAATTAAAACCCTGTAGTAATATTTTACAAACAGGAACAATTTTGTGTATTTTTAGCCTTATTTGGAAACAATAAAGATATATTCCTAGTTTCTTGACTTCAAACTTTTTGAGAACCTATTTAAATTTATTCAAATCCTCCCAAGACCCCAGCAGTACTTATTAGATACAAAACAAAGATCCACATCCAGTGGTTACCCTGTGACTGGTTAGAATGTAGATAAAAGTTTATGAAACCCCAAATTGCCATCTTGCTGTCAGGAGGTCAAGTGACTTGGATTAGCATTTAAAATTACAGGGCAAACCCTTGGGGTTTGCACTCAGAAGGTATTTTGGTACCTACAGGTCTGCCTCCAGCAACCTTGGCAGAGGCAGCCCTACATCCACTTAATTCCCTAGGCACGTGGGCCATCCAGCATTGGAGATATCTCCCCAGCAGTGCCTTGACTGGAGCTCCTGTAAACCACATGTGCACAGCTGTTTTTGTGTTTTCAGCAAAACTTTTGGGGATCTAGAGGAGAAGAATATATATTTAGCCAAGGTTCTTAGCAAAATTTGTATAAATACAAAAATATTTGGCTTCAGCCCCCCCGCCCCATTTCTTTTGTATACTGTAACAAAAGAAATGGGCATTTATCCTCACATACATCCTCACTAGAGGGATGTTTTAAAATAATAATGATACAATTCTTTTTACCTGAATTAGAATAATCTTTGTTACTGTAATGTAATTCTTGCAGTTGCGCTGCTATTTCTGTGGAACAAAAGTGATACACTTGACTTCTGTTCCCTGTTACAAGGACACGATGGAATCCACATTTCAGTATTTTCAAGAAACTGTTCTGAGATGGCCTTGGTCTGATCATTTTGCTGATATCTCTTTGCAAATTAAGTGGTGAAATGACTGCTGAAATCAGTTTGCCTTTGTGAAAACCTTTGAAAACCATGTGAACAAGGGGCAGGAACAACATAATTCAGAATCAACACAAGTAGGATAGCCCTCCAAACGCTGGGTTTACCTCTTTACCTGAGAAAGACATTTGCTCTTTGCCAGCTGAAATTTGAAATTTGTCAAGTAAACCATACATTATCCTTGTTTCTACCAAGCATGTCACAGATATACCAGAGCTTCAAGCACAAGGGGAGAGCAATGCAAAAACTATTAGATAATAATTCTTATTGTTACAAGAATAATATAGTTGTTACGAGCACTAGATGCCATTAGTCTTAGTAGCAAAGCACTAAAAGCTGAAATCCATCCTTGTTTTCCTTTCCTAAGGCACTAAAAGAAATGAACTCAGATCTCTACAGCCCCCACAGAGACATGCTACATTTTCATTTCCTCTTTCTCCTTTAGAGATAACAATGGGTCCCTGAAGGCTGTTCTTCTTGTCTAGTTAAGGCTAATGGCTTGTGCTTGATGATATTAAAACCTGCTTCTAGCACTGTTTCATCAGCTTAGATGGGTGACTGACAGGTCACCAGAGCACAGTGGAAAAAGAGCATCCCTCTGCTGCCTGCCTCACCTGTAAATCTGAAAGCTAAACTGTCAGCTGGATACCAGGGAGCACAAATGCAGCCATGCCACCTGACCTCTGACCTTGGTGCTTTCTTCTTCCCCATGGTCAAAGGAGAGGAGGAACTTCAGAAACTGCTGTGGGCAAGAGGGACAAGGCCGTTGAGACTGGAAAAAAGCTGGAACAACAGGGGACCATGAGCCCAGGGCTTACTACAGAGAGACAAATGGGATGGTCATTTGCCTTTGTGCTGCTTTCAGTTACTTTGAAGGAATATGAGAAAAGAATTTGATTCTTCCAATGACTTCCACTGATGTTAAAACTTTAGTAGAGGGGACCAGGAAGAATTGTTCATAGCCTTGACAGCATTCTCCCAAGAACAGTTAAAAGTTCCAGTTCCTCTTTTTCCTAGAGTGGGGCTGAGAAAAAGGCAATCATTCACACATACTTTGTTGGATAAATTTTTTTCCATCTTGATCCCTAAAGATTATCATGTCACAGGCATCTCTGTTACCTAGCAACTATGATAAAGCCAAGAAAAAGACCTAAATATCAATTCCTTAGGAGTAATATAAACACTAATACATTAAGCTTTAACTCTAAGGGAGTCTTTCTTTTATTACAAATGAAACTACCATGCTTTTCCTAACATAATAAAGGAATTGTGTTCTTAATGAAATCTGGCACTATTGATGCATGTCTATTTTTGAAACAGACTGTGTTCACTTCAAATGTTTTGTTGGCACACTGTACATCTTTCAAGCTAATCACTAAACATTAAAATTACTTTGTTGACATTGGGGGTGTTGAAAGTAAACAAGATAATTCCTTAGCCAGAGGTGCCTGAAAGAAAACTTCGTCTTTGAACAATCCCAGATATTGTGGCAACTTGCAAACCTGATCTGTAACTTGCATTTTGCCTCTGATCTTCCTCCTTCCTCCTTTGTAAAGGACAATGCTGTTCTGAGAAACTGTGGAACAGAAGTGGTATTGCAGATCCTTTTCCCTGTCTTCATTCATGAAGCCATTCAATGCAGTTAACATCATTTCTGTTCTAGCTGCTCCAAGAGTAACCACATATGGGAAAAGATTACTCACAAAAATGGTGATGGGAGCCAAGCCTCTATCAGACTCCATGAGAAAAATGCAGTCCCTTGGAGACTTCAAAGGCACTAGCAGAACTTGTAGCAGGCTTCACAGCAACAAATAATAAATTCCCACAAGCCAATCATGACCTGATTCAGTTAGCTTGCAGGCAGAGATTGTGAATAACAGATTTACATAGATGCAATTAAAACCAGAATTTGACAAAAATATCTTCTGTACTTGTATTCATGGAATCATATAGGCTGGAAAATCATGAAGTCCAACCATTTAGATCATGAGATCCAACCATTAACCTGACACTGGCAAGTTGAGATGTCCACCATGAAACCATATCCTTAAGCACCATGTCTACACAATGCTTTCAGTGAAGAAATTTTTCTTACTATCCAGTCTGAAGGATTTTTGAGGCATCCTGAGGCCTTTCTCTCTTGTCCTGCCATTTATAACATGAAGTAAGTTGCTAGGGCACCCCTGATCTTGACAGGTGCTTTTTCTCAGTTAGGTGGGTAACTCCTCTAACAGTCTTGTTTAATTTGATGGTATTAGTTCATTGGTCTCATGGAACACAACTTCTGGGTCAGGCCAAAATGATAAAGACCTGGCACCACTCAGAGTCTTAAGTGTCAGGGCTTAGTTTCTTGCATTTGCAAAATAGTTTGTGGGAGCACTTGCAGAAAGGGGATTTCCACAGGTATTTAATGATATAGATGTATGAAAACTAATTTTCCTATCCTCACATTCCCTTTTCCAACAGATCTCACTTTGGGGGAGGTAGCAGAAATGTCCCAAGGACTAGGTTCATTATATTTGGTTGTTGCTCAGTGCAGTGCTAGGACAGCCACTTGTAACATTCTCCCTGCAATTTGTCCAGGCCCTGCCTAGGCAACATGGACTCCTCACCCCAGTCTTGCTCTTAGCCATCTAATGGGTAGAGTCAGTAACATTTGAATAGCATTTTCTTGGAGGCTGAGGAAATTTGCAAGACCTAGGTCTAAATCTTCTGCCTCTGTCACCAAATAGATGCTCTTTCTGCCCTCTCGCATCACAGTTGGTACAACCATTCATTGATTCCCCAGGTTATTTGTATTTCTCACAGAGCATCTGTATTAAAATAATGAACTTTAGTGGTATTCTATCTCTCTGGTTCATTTCCAAATATGCCATCAGTAATGATTTCTTGTTTAATCAGGTTTGGTATGGAGTCACTGACTTTACTGGCTTCCTTATTAGCACATCTAGCCAAATATCTCCATCTCAGTTGGTATCATACATATCTGTGCAGATTTTTAAGAGGCCTAGATTGCTACCTTCAGTAATTCAGTTTGTCAGTGTTTTCTTGGTTTCTTTATATCCTGTGTATCCTGTGGCACTAATTTTATTTGGTGGAGTTTTTTGTTTTGTTTTTTTTTTTTTAAATATACTCTTTTCCCAGACTTGCTGCCAGCCTTTAATTTACTTTTAGTTCTCAATCATTTGTTGAAAATTTACTCTTTCCTTTTTGAATTTCTTCTTTTAACCTTTCAGCCCCTTAGTTCTCAATTTTCCACATTGCAGCTAACAGGCAGCACATCCCTTCCTCTCTTTTGTTTTTATTTTACACATATCATTCTAATTACTTAATTCATTCACTAAGGCTTCCAGATTGTGGCTTATTGCTCTTAGTCACTCCTTATCTCACTTAGGATCTTGCCAAGCATTTTCCATAAAACCCTTTTGCAATAGATACCATTTAGCAGGGGAATCAGTCAACATTCTAAGCCCAAGACCCTGCTCACTAAGCCAATTAATTCTGTCATCCAATTCTATGGAGACAGGCAGATTCTTTTGGGCTCCTTGGTAGAACAATGACATAAAAAGTTGTTACAATCAAAACTTTAACCTGGACTCTCTGTGAATTGGGTCTTTTTACAAAACACAAGTAATCAATAAACTGTTTGGATATAAGTAGAGTTTTAAGTCTCTTTGAAATGAAACTCTATTTGCAACAACTTATTTAATTGCTATCTTATTATTCTTGCTTTTGTTTATATTCTTATATTATTTAATTGCTTGGGACATATTGATCTAGTAGCATTTGCATGGAAAAGGAAAAGTATTTCTCCACAAACCCTTTAATGGGTTTGTGGAGAAATGGGTTTAACCCTTAAACCCTAAGGAAAAGGGTTTAACCCTTAAACCCTAAGGAAGGCTCCTTATGCAACTCTCTTCTGCTCTATTTGTTTGATTGGTACATCTGGTTTACCTGATATTTTAATGGGAAAATTTGAGCTTTAACTAGTTTTGAATTTCTCAGTGAAAGCAGAGAAAATTGGTCTTGGTGGTTGGAGATAATATTTTCAGTTCTTTATTCTAAACATTTTTCAAGGGAACATCTTCTGGGAGTTGAAGTTAAGTCCTACAGTTTTGAAACTATTTTCTCACTTAGTGAAGGGAAGGCGGGTTTCCTGCAGAATATAGCTCAGGGCAAAATCCACACTTTTTTCCCCACATGTATGTAGGAAGTTATGAATCAGCAAGCATAAATCCAGAATGCCTTCTTAAGGCTGGCTGTTTCTCATCCTTATGAGTCAGTAACACCTTTTCCATCCAGCTTGACTGTCTCTCCACTTACTCTTCTGGAAAATAAAAATAATGTGAAAAGAAAAAAAAAGGAATTCATATGATTTAATTCAAAACCCCCACAATACTCCCACACAAAGATTATCCTTGCCAGTTTTGACATACAATCACACAAGATAAAACTCTGAATAAGGCAAAGACTTGCATACTGTTTTTAGAATTGAGTTGTTGGCTATTTTTGAGATGTCTGATATTGCTACAACAGTGTGCTTGTGTCATTCCTTTAGCTCAACAATAAGAATTTGCCTATTCTCAGATTTGGAAACCGTGACAGAGGGGACGGGCTTGAGAATGATACAGAGAAGAAGGTTTGAATAAACTGGTAAAATGGTAAAGACACTTCCACATGTACTGTAATTGCAGGGGCAAGTCACATCTACATACACAGAAGTGTTTGCTGCACAAGTCAATGATGTGAAAGTCCACTGGGCCATGATGAGAGATAACATCTATAATGCCCATTGCAAATCTGCTCAGCTTCCCTTCAGATGCCATTATCCCATGGAACTTGATGCAAATGGATATGGAACCAGAGCCTCTGGAATGAATAGAATAAATGGTACCAGGCTGTCAGGGTATGAAATATGTAATTTTCTCTGAAAATTAGCTTTGATAGGGATGAAATTTTTGCTTAAGAACTATGTTTCTGTGACAACAGGGGAAAGATGCCCTTTTGGGCTTTGGAGCAGAAGACAAGCCTGTTGACAAAGGCCTTTTTGTCCACTGATTTCCAGTCTAAATCCCACTTCTGCTGCCCCTTTCTCCTGTTTCTCTCTCCATGCTGCATATAACTCTATCTCCTTACTTTTAGGTCCCCTTTTTAACTTCCTCCTCATTCAGTCTCAGACTTCAGTCTTGTTCTTCTGTCCTGGGTTCAAACAGTTCAAATTTCCCTTTCTCTCTCTGTCCTGATGTCATGGCTGCTATCCTCTTGCCACTTCTTTCAGTGAGTGGTATTTGGTGTTTTGAAAACTGTCTACTAAAATAAAAACTGCTCATCGTTCTTCAAATTTGGAGATGTGGCAAGTTCCACCTGAGTCACATTTGTGTTAGATACACAGTGGCATCTGGAGAGGTTTGAAACTTCACCTCTGGGCTATTTCAGCCCAGCTGCTTGAAGTCATGTCTGACTGTGTGCCTCTCAGCTCTATTCAAGAGATCTGGAGAGGAACAATCTAAAACTGAGTAATTTCAAATTGACAGGTGCTCCTGAAACATCGTGGCCAGACTCTACAGCTCTGATCCTACAAATAGTTATGGAAACATTCGTGGTGTATAGATCATATAGTGATGCATGTGTTTGCCTGGAAAGAACCTCTCAAGTATAATCTTTTTACGCTGCAGAATCTTTTTTCCCCCCCTCTGTTCAGCCTTAGCACATGTTGGCACATGCATAAGGAAGAGTATAAGGAGAGTAGTGGGACAAATCAGGATCTGTCAGCATCTGTGCTATTAGCTTTACATTTTAGGGGCATGGATGACTCCTCTGAGAGCCAAGTCTTGGCACAGAAAATGTCAGAATTAAAATCTGCTCCATAAAAAATGTAAACCTAAACCCTTCTCCAAATGTTTAGCCTCTGAGAAAAGATATTGGTACTGAAGACCCTGCAGAGAAGTTTCAGTCCAAGACAACTCATGTCATTCACTCCACAGTTGTTCACAGTAAGGATTTGCTTATATCCCCTTAGAAGGAAAAGACCTTTTGTATATGCAAGGTAATCAAGACAGAGTTAATGGAGTATGGGTATTACTCTTTCTTTTGTGAACTGGTAAATTCACTTTGGTACAAATATGCTTTATCTGCCTAGTAAGAGATCACAACGTCCTGCTAGTTGTCATGGGAAATAAAATAAGATCCTGTGATATTAGTATGGGTGTCATAGTTCTCTTCTAGAGAATATTAAATGTTAATAATACTCATAGATAAGCTAGACTGTACCATAAACCAAAAAAACTAAACATTGTCTTCCTCTCTTAGAAAAATAATATTCAAAAATGGCTGCAGCCATATTCAAGAACAATTGCTCAGTGAGTCATTCATCACTGTACAAAATGAATTTAGCTTACCAAGAAAATGTTTGTTTCCTGCTATAACAAGAATTCAGTATATCAGCAAGGAAATTGAATCATCTCACTTGACTGTAATAAAAAGCTGATTTATACTGAAATCATAACAAGTACCTTGAGAAACTAGAAGTGTTGTTTAAGGTGAACAACTGAAACTATTAACTCCTGAATGAAAAATGGATTTGATTTAACCAAAATCAAACACAAGTAACCACAACAAAAATTTGCAAGGTAAAAGCATGGGTCATACGTGGGATGATGATCTAAAAAAACCAGACTAGAATAAAAAGACCCATGAGGAACTTTCAGTAGCTGAACATAAGCTCTGTATTATAACCAGTTCCTCTGTAATTGGATGATACTTAAATGAACAGGTTTTATCCAAGTCATGTTAAGGTCATAGGGATCAAAGCTGACCAAAGAGAAAAAAAGCAATCCTCACAGAGAATGCAAGAGGATAAAAACATATAAGAACACAGAAAACTCGTGATTCTATTACTGCTCTTTAAAGCACTTGTTCTTCACATTTGTAACCTAAGCACTGAATGAAAAAGTTAAAGACAACAACAAAAAAAACCAAAGCAACCAAACACAAAACCAACCAACCAATGAAAACACCAAACCAAACCCAAAAATAAAAGGCTAAAGAAAAAGCCAAAAGGGAAAATGTGGGGGACTGGACTTCCAGTGACTGATATTAATTTCTTTTCTTGTAAGCTTTGTAAGCTTGTCAGTCAGCAGTAAAAGCAGAAAAAGGACTACATATATAAACACTGGTGACAGGTAGAGAGAACAATTACAGAAATCAAATAAAATCAGGATGCTGCATCAGGTGAAAGTACCTGAAATGAAAGAGACAGAGATGACTTTTTCAACAATATTTGTGAAGTTCTTGGATCACAGAGATAATCTGAAGGGTATTATTAGAACAGACAATAATGGTTAACTTAAAAATCCTCCAGTTGCCTCCTCCTTTACGAGAAGAGAGATGGTGCTCAGATGTGGTAGAGATGTATTACACAATGAATGTCTGCTTAAGGATGGCACAAAAAAGCAAGCCAGCATGAGGGTAACTGAGGAATTTGGCAGTAATGGTGTGTCTGTGGGATGCTCAATGATCTTCGCTTGGTAGAGACTCATACTACACAGTTTTGTGCTTCCGGACTTTCAACTAGCTGAGCCCCACATAGCACATCAAAGCATGTAATACTGTCCTAACCTGAATAATGCAACTGCATGTTCAAGGAAAAAGAGGGAGTAAGATGCCAAATGAGTGGTGAGGACCTCCTCTGACATGGAAGAAATGGGGATCAGGGCTCTGCTTTTCAATCTGTATCTGTGAAACTGGATAATTAAAAGCCTTGTTTTTCTGAACTGACCAGAAAAAATACCTTTAGCACCCCTTACCTGCCCATCACTTCAGACCTTTTTGAGGTGTGTGGGTGGGGACTTGATGGCTTGGGGGACCCCTTTCTTCTTCCCTTAATGTTTCAGGCTTGGTCCAGATAGTCCTTGTACTTTGCCCTACCTAGTGTTGCAGCTCTGTGGGTTGTGAGCAGTCTGACAGCCTACCCAGGGAGCAGCCCTGCTGGAAGTCAAAATTTGGAGGGACTGGAAAGAAAAATACAGAAGCAGAATTTGAAATATAGTGATAAGAAAAGATCATCACAGGTAAGACTTTTTAGTAGAGGGAGTAATTTTGGACTTGTAGAGGAATTAATGGAATGGAGAAAAGTTGGGCAATGTGCAAATGAGTAAGGGGAAAGGGCCAAGTCTTGGTGTTTGCATGAAAGCCATCTCAAACGTCATTGCTCTCCTGCTACATCACCTCTTGAGAGACCAAGAAATTTCCATCCTCTGTGCAGCAAGATCTGTAAAATCTCAGTTAACAGAAGTGTTCCAGACAACAGAGTGACTAATTTCCCCACACCACCTCAAATCTGTCTCCTACCAAGTTCCTCTCTTTGAAGAGAGTTGTCATCCCACTGCGCAGCAAAGCTCTCCCACGTCTGTGATGCTTTTCCCGGAACAACAAAAACAGTAACAAAGGATGACAAACTGAACAGAGCCTAATCTAACTGTGTAGTCAGTTCTGTAAGCACAGGGGTAAGTCTGAATCACTCACATAAAAAATTAACCCCCTGTTCTTCAGTATTAGCCAGTGACTATGAGCACAACACTGAGACTCTAAATGATCTTCTTGAGGAGAGATAGCTGTTAATTAAACTGAAATTACATCACAGCCCAATCAGTGTTAGGAAATCTTATTCCATCACAAAACATCATGGTTGTTTTTTATTTACCTTAATTGTTCCTTTCTGATCAATCTCACTTCAACAGTGGTCCATCTCCAGCAGCACCCAGGCTATCCCACAGTTGTGTCTCTGGCTTCTCCCAAAGAACTGTCAGGGCAGCATAAGACATCACAAATTGGATGACAATGTCCTTTGGAGAAGGCATGGAGAAGTGTTCTTTGTGGAACAGACACACATGCACAGAACATTTTGTTAAAAAATAAAAGTAGCACCACTTGTCTTAACATGGAAGACATGCTGTTTTCCACAAGAAAGATTTTTTCTTCTTGAACATTACATGTGGCAGTGGAGGACAGGGTATGAAGAACATTGGTCATTGCAGAAGACACTGAAATCTGTACTTTATCACATCTATCCCTGGCCACCAGTGTGTTAGTGACTCGTGAAATAGGGGCATAAGAAGTAATTTCAGCTGGAGATTCTGGGGAAAATAGATTGGAAGATATGAAGGTTTTTGAAATATTGAACAACAAATGCTGCTGGTTAATCATCTGCTTGTGTGGGCCAAATCGTTTGCTTTGTTTTTTTGAACAGATTAGAAGGTTTTTTTAAAAAAAAGAGCTGTGGATTTGTTGCCACCACTGTTCTATTACATGTAGAGTAATGTACCTATCCCTATGACAGTACCTAAGAGCAGATCCTGAACTGACTTTGAACACCAGAAGGAGAACATGAAGGATGGCAGAGTTTACCTGTCCAATGAAGGCATTTTGGATCCACAGGCTGTTTCACCCTAAGAAAGTGTTCACATCAACCTGCTCATGTGCGTTCATCGGCTTTGCCACAACTACCTCAAGGGTCTGTGTCTGACATGAACTACACAGTCCATCTATGCTGAGGATCTCCCAGCTACAAGACAAATGAAGCTGAAATGGTGGTGAAGCATAAGAAGGCTAAGAGTCAGTGCTGGGTGCTTACACAGGTTATTCAGTGCCAAAATCCCTGTTCTGAAATGTAGACCAGTGAGAAATCCTATAAATTATGACTATTTGCAGCAGTAATGTGTTCTCCAGGAATGATATTTCTGGGTGTACTTTCCTACAACCAAAATATACAGCTATGTTATAAAAAATAGTGACATTTCAGACAGTACTGAAAATAAATTAGGAACAAGAAATGCTGTGCCCTGCTTTTAAGGAGTCATTCATACATTTTGGTAGTGTGTGCATAGCCTGAAAATGTAAACCACTGCCAGGTAATTGGATTTGGCAGACAGTCAGCACAGGTATGAGTAAAAATGGCCTTTGTTACTGGCTTGTAGTCAAATTCTCCTTGCGATATGGACACAGAGTCTTGTACTTTTAGTTCTGAAGTGTTCTACCAGGGTATGTTTTACAGCAACATTCAAGAAAACCAGTTCTAAAGTGACCTGAAAATAGATGACACTCTGGTTGATTTAATACAACCTGGAAAAATGCCCTTAATTCTTGGGATTATTAAGTAATGGTGGAACTTGAAAGATACACTTCACAGTTTAATTCCAATTTAATAGCTGTGTTGTTTGGTGGTGACAAGTTTCCTTTGGTGTGCAATGTCAACCCAGTCCAAAATGCTTTACAGTCATGTTGGAGATAAAACTGGAACCCTAAGTTTGTCTCCATGTCCCATTTTAGCAATATACATATATACTTCAAGAAAACCTTACTTTTACTGAAAGAAGGACAAATTTAAGGTTCTGTCTTCCTTCACTGGGCTTATGACAACAAAATCTACAGAAATTAAAATGGCAATTATATCTAGATGCTGTCAGTTTTTTCCCTTTGAAGAACTGGAAGGGACCTCATGACTTGTCTCTTCCCATCTCCTTCCTATTTTTACTTTCCCTCCTGCCTCATACACTGGAAGGCTTTGTTGCTCTGGATGATTATGGCAAGTAAATCCTAAATGGCCCTGTGCTGTACAAAGATGCACAACACTTGAGCTGCTGGAGAAGGTTGCTTCATTCTCTGTGAACCATCATCAAAACAGGAGGAGGCACAGATTTTACCAGCAGCTTCTGTGAATATTTACTAGGACAGGAACACTCAAGTTGAAAACTCATGTTTCTTTTACACCCTGTTGAGGAGACTTCCTGATGTGTGCTTCCTCTGTGCCAAAAATGAGGGTCAATGGGAGCAGCAGCTGTTTACTCTCAGCTCCTCCGTCCTTCTTGGGAGCAGTGACTACAGAAACTATATCTTTGTCTTTATTGACTTTACAGGGGATGGATTACACATAGCTGGGGTATGCAAACCTGGAGTTTGTTCATAATTTTGCTACATTTTTTTCCTAAACTACTAAGCAAATCAAGTGGCAATATCTAAAATGGATTTGGTCACTCTTAAAATGCAGCCAAATTTGGGAAAACAAGCTGCCACAAGGGTGGATTTGCCAGAGTTTTGCCACATTATTTAAAATTCAAGCCACTTGGAGCTTAGACTCACTGTTAAAAGAGTAATGGAAAGGAGTAGAGACAAGAAAAGGTGCCTCAAAAGTAGATGTATCAGTTTCAGATCAGGAAAGATGTTTCCTCTCAGATCACTTTGTCTAGTTGACAGGATTGAATAACATTTTCAGAATCATAGAACAATAGAATGATGTGGGTAGCAAGGGGCCTCAAAGATAATGTAATTCCAACTACCCTGCCATGGACAGGAACACCTTTCACCTAGACTAGGTTGCTCAGACATCCATCCAGCCAGATCTTGAATACTTCCAAGGACTGGGCATCCACAACTTCTCTGGATGACCTGTTCCAGTGCCTCACCACCTTCACAATAAAAAATTTTTTTCTTATCGTTAAACTAAAATTACTCTTTGCCAGTTTGAAGCCATTCCCCCATGTCCTGTCACTAAATACCCTTGAAAATAGCCCCTCTTTATCTTTCTTCTAGGCTCCCTTCAGGCCCTGAAGGGGTCTTAGGTCAATCTAAAGCCTTCTCTTTTTCAGGCTGAACAATCCTAATTCTCTCAGCCTTTTCTCATAAGAGAGGTTTTCCATCCCTCTGATCAATTCAGTGTCCCACCTCAGGACTCTCTCCAACAGGTCCCTGTCCATCAGGTCCCAGAGCTGGATGCAGCCCTGCAGCTGGGGTCTCACAGGAGCAGAGGGGCAGAATCCCCTCCCTCCTCTGCTGCCCACGCTGCTTTGGATGTAGCCCAGGACACCTTTGGCTCTCTGGGCTGTGAGTGCCATTGCTGGGTCATGTCCAGCCTCTCATCCACCTGCACCCCCAAGTCCTTCTCAGCAGAGCTGCTGTCCATCTGTCCATCCCTCAGCCTGGATTGATACTGGGGGCTGCTCCAGGTGCAGCACCTTGCACTCAGTCCTATTACACCTCATGAGATTCCCATGGACCCATTTCTTGAGCCTGTCCAGGTCCCTCTGAATGGCATCCCATCCTTCAGGTGTGTCAATCACACCACTCAGCTTGGTGTTGTCGCAGACTTGCTGAGGGTGCACTCTGTCCCTTAGTCTATGTCATTAATGAAGATATTGAATGACACTGGTCCCAGTACCGACCCCTGAGGAACACCACTTGTCACTGATGTCCATTGGGACTGTGAACCACTGACCACTACCCTCTGGATGCAACCACCCAATCTTCCAATAGATAATTTATAAGGCACACATGCTACAAAGAAAAGCAAGGTTCCTGCCTGACCTGGAAAAATGACGTTCTGATTCCAGATAGGTTTACAGCTCAGATCCTGAACATGATAGTGTTATAAGGAGAACAGGAACTGAATGCTACAATTCATCACTCCTTTCCTAAATCCTATCTGCAGCTACTGCAAACCTAGAATGCTCAGAGGAATGCTGTCTTCTCCTTCACCCTGCCAGCATGGGTACAAAATATATGCAAGACTGCAATTTCTTCACTCTCTTCCAAGTTACCAGAAGATCCCTGAAATGTGGCATTAAATGCAACAGAGGTCTAGTTTAAACAAGTAGCACAAACATCCTTCAAAACACAAATACATTGTCTGCTCAGAGAATCAGGATGCAAGCACTAAATTTCCAGGGGTCATGAGGCTGCTATTTCTTTACACTATTTCTTGTGTATTTTTTAGTTTGATTGCTCTCTAAATTTAGAAATGCTTAATAAAATTCTGGAGCCTGACAATGCCTTAATAGAAACTTAATGAAGAAAAAGACAAGCTATCTCAACCTCGGAATGTGCCAGGAGGACAGCACTGCCCGATGATCCTCTGGCTGTCTATAAAGATCTCATATTTCTTTTCATTGATCTACATGGTCTTTTCTTTGGCTTGACTTTTCCTCTGGATTTTTTTAGCTTCAGATACATTTAAAAAAAATTCTCTCTTGTTTTAAGCTTCCCAATTCTCTTCTTTGAAATTGAGTCTAGTTTTGATATTCTATTTCTTTTTTGCTTTACTCAGGAATCCCTTGAAAGGGAACAGATGACAAATTCAAGCTTGTAGAGGTACTGTTCCAACTGTAATCTTCCATAATATGATAATGGTTGTGAATAGCCATCTTCAAGCTTCTGCTATAGCTCAGAGGAAAGTGCTAACTGGCTTCTGGCCATTCAGGAAGTTAAATTAGTGCAGTGGATGCAGATGCCAGTGTTTTGACCATAGCAGATTAGTAAGAATCTTTAACCCTGTGGCACTGCAGTGACTAACTCACCTTTACGTTAAATTCCAATCACCTTCAAGTCATAAATCTCCCAAGTCTCTTCAATGGCTGCTTGTGTTTCATCCCCAGTGTTTCATGCACTGGCATTGATTTATCTGTTTTCCTAAAAGTGAAGGTCAGGAGAGGCAGGGACAAGCCATGCCTTAGCTGTGAATCTCAGAACTGTAAAGGCAATTAAGCTTGAACACATTTATAACTTGTTTGAGGCCCCTTCCGTTTTGTGGGCTTCTCTAAAACTGCAAGCTCTGAAAATTTTCACCACTTACCCTAAAGCATAGGTTTTTCCCTCTCTCTATTTTTTTAATAAGGCCTTAAAAAAGAGAAAATAATACAGCTGCTGTCAGTATTTCTATAATGAAAACCAACTTCCAAACCCCTTATCTCCAACAGAAAATATAAATATCCCATGCAATATATCCACAATTATATATGTTCATGACAGTTAATGGCTTCCTGTTTTGTAGGAGTTGCTTATAGGCTTCAGGACAACCACCTCACCTATTCTGCAGATTCTAATATTTTTAATAAATTTGGGTAGTAATTCTATTTCTATAAAATCCTCAAAGGAAATGAGAGTCCACAAACCTACATTAAAATAACATGGGATAAACTTAAGCCCACAGGAGCTAGGAAGCTGTGTGGTAAGTCATCCAAAAACCTAGGCTGACAATGTATGGTTAAAGTGTTGAGACATTGCACCAGACTGGGACTAAATAATGGGACACACAACCTTTATAATTCTAGAGGAATTAATCTGATCTCTTCATCATTATATTCTGGTTGTCAGATAGTATATATACTGATCATTAATCTTAACATTAAAAATCACTGACCAACACTGTTTATCATCTTTGTGAAACAGAGGACTCTGGAGCAAGGGTTAATTAGAAATGGAAAATATAAATATTTTCCTTCTAGAGATTAGAACTATGTATTTCTGGAGTCATAAGAAGCAAAATATTACATAGATAATTAAAACATTTTATTTCTTATGTACTACATTCTTTTGGATTCCTATAATTTAATTAACTTTTTAAATAATACATTTTACAGCTTATGGCAGTCTGATACTTTGAGTCGTATTGGATAAGTTTCCATAGCCCTCTGATGATAGGTTCTGCTGGGTACAGACTGTGCCCCATGCCAGACCCATCTCATGCCTGTCCTGTGTTTATGTAGATCTCCACTCTCGGTGATTTCCTACTCTATGCTGGAAGTCCCAAACTTTCACCACTGACTGGATGAGAAGCCAATGGCAAATAAACTCCTAATTTAGCACTCCTCTAAGAGCTCGTAGGTTAGCAGTCTGTACCAACTTCACATGATCATTTCTCGATTTGAAGAACTGTGGATTAAGGTGTAATTTATTTTCATATAAATTTTTAGACTTTGCTTAGCCTGGAGGTTTTATATTTACTAGCCATCAGACAATGTACAGAATTGGACTGAGAATGAACTAAGAGTCCAGGGTTCACCTGCAGAGTGCTCATATCAGAGTTAGAGTCACATCCCAGCTGGCTTCTTTCACATGTTGACCCAATACACTTCAGATTCTGTGCTGCACACAGTGCTCTCAGCCAGTGACCCTCTAGTTCTGTGTTCAAGGACTATGCTGAGAATTATGTATATTAAACAGAAAATTTGAGTGTTGCAATATCTGAATTTCAGGTGCATAGCCTTAAACTATATGAATGATGGTGATACATGGAGATAGTGTGGTGTCCCAGAGGATGACTCAGAACATCTATCCACTGGGCTGCCTAGAGTTCGGGACATAAGCTCAGGGACCTTGGTACCTCATATAAGGCTGCAGGAGCCTTTCTAGGTACCAGCTAGATCACTGTTAATGAAGTTAAAAATGAGAGTTTTTTCCTTTCCAAATAAATAATAAGATTTGAGCTCATCTCATTGATGACTTATTCAAAAAAGATAATTTCCTTTATTAACTATGTCTGGTTTTGTGCATTAAATCTGCCCTTAGTGCAAACATATACTGCCTAATTACGCACTACCCTCAGGGACAGACAATTTATTGTTAGCCTGCAAATGGAGTTCATGTCGTCTTCAGGAATTCATGAGATGACAACTTCCTGGAAATGATAGCTACACAAAACCCAAAAATTCAAAGCAACAAAACTTAGAGATAAGATTGCAAGACTGTCCAAGGAGAAGTTCTAACTAGGAATCAAAATCCCTCTAGCTCAGTGCTGGGAAAGAGCTTCTCAGTACTTGAAGTACTCTATCTGGAAGTGAAACCAAACACATTTACCCTACTACTTCATGAATGCCTTACAGCTCCCCAGATGCTCCCCACATCTGTGGGACACACAGAGCTAAGAAGTCATAATTGCTCTTTAAAGCCTGAAACCAGGGCAGATTAACTTGATTAGACAGTCATTAAGGACAGACAAGAACTGTAAGTTACTTCTGTCTCATGAATCCACCCACAGAGAGTAGACCAGAGAGAATTTGCAGCTAATATTCAATCATTCAAGCCCTACCATTTAGGGAGAAAGAAGGACTGAGCTAGTTTGATTTGCATTTTAATTTTCGTGGAGTAGAAAAACAAATTTAAAAAATCAAAGAAAAAGCACATGGTTTAACATAGAATAATCAAAAACATCTGGAAGTAGTTCTGTTTTACTAGTCCTTTCAAGGGCATGTATCTGGTTAATTTAGTATGGCAGTCTCAATTAAACAGCCCCTAGTAGCATGTTGTGGCTAATTGCTTACTGTTTACCAGAGCTTTTTTTCCTTTGAAAAAGGATCCTTCCTTTCTCCAAAAGATGCCTGTTTTAGATTGAAGTTAGTACTTTGAGTTTGATTATTTAAATTTAAGATGCCCAAAGCAATAAAAAAAAAGAAAGTCAAATAAATGAATTTACACTCCATGCCATCTGTTTGGCAGGTGAGGAAAGAACATATGCTATTTTCTTAGTTTATTAGAGAATTATAGCATGTTATAGATTTAAAGTGTACTATAACAAAGTTAGCACTTGTTATCAGTAGCTCTTAGAGTTTGTGTACAGGATAGCAAAACGAAATTTGTCCATCTGGAGCATTTACAATAGAATTTGGGGTTTGTATACTTTATAACTTAAGGAAAAAAATCTCTATTTTTTGCCATTTCCTTCTGCTCCCCTGAAAAAACGAGTTTTTGTTTCATTCTTAATGTGTTCAACAAGAATGAATGTCTTATATTCATTTTAATTAAAAAAGAAAACATCCAGATGATTTATGGAAAATGAAAAATAATTTAAAAAAAGAGTTTATATAAAGAATCTTCTATAGCCCTCTGCATTCAGTGGAATAATTTTAAGCCCTCAGTGTAAATCCCAGAGTCTGACACTGGAGTCTAGCACACCCAAATTGCTTCAACATTTCCAAGAGCTATTCCACATCTGTAGGGAAAGCCTCATTTTTCAACCCCGCCAACCCACTGAGATCACTGCAAACAGGAGGAGTTCCTTCAGTTTAGGCATTCTTGGATATTTAACTACTTCACTGAAATACCTGAAGAAAGCTTAAAGAAAACTTGTGCAAAAATCTCAAAAGCATAATTTTTCCCAGGCTTGGTTATAAGAAAGTATCGATCTCACCTCTAAACCCTTCCCACTGCCCCCCTGCTCTCTGCACTGCTTGTCTCCTGTCTCAGTGTCCAGATTACATCTGCCTTTAACACTCATGGCTGGCATTTCTGAAAACCTGTTTTCCACTGTTTTCCACAGCCATGGTTGGGCCCAGGCAGGAGGTATGCAGTTCCTGAATTGAGTTGTCATAGCTACTCTGAGCACACCAAATTTCTAGAAAATCCTGATCTTTGGAGAATGGAAGCCTTGCTTCTAGATGTGACAGAGAGCTGGTTCTCTGGGTCACAGCCCAAGGGCAATGCCTCTACACATTCCATAAAACAAAAAGTTCTGTGTGCAGGGTTTTCAGTTCTTCTAATTAAAAATTTATTTATATTTAAAGAAATTTCAAGAGCACAGTTTGAAAAAAATTCCAATGTTTCATTCTGAAAAAAAAAACAAACCCAAGAGGTAGAGTTGTTAGACATTTCCCCTGTGTTCCTCTGCTTAAAATGATTTGAAGAACATCATGTGGACTTACAGACTGTCTCTTTCATCTTGAAAATGCATTTTTCAAGAAGAAAAATTTTGCCTGTGAAATTTTGCTAATCTCTTACATGTACAGAGAATGCAAATGGCCTGAAAGATCCCTCCAGCACAGTTTTAAGTATTTTTTTGCCTCTTAATGAAGAACTTTACTGGTGTCAGGCACTGGTTGCCACTAGTTTTCCTCTAGACATAGACAATTGTTTAGAGTAGCACCACGGAACAAAAAATTGCCTGTAGTGCGTGTGACTAATCCATGTTCTGTGGATGCCAGAACATTGGAAAGCCATTAGTACTTCTGGGGCATGGCAATTTCCAGGGGCAGCAGTTACTGCTCCTATTCTTGCAAAAGAATAAACAAACCTGATTTTCCAGGGTTTTCCCCAACTCTACTTTGTTGGCAACCAATTTCCTCAATGGGATGTGATCCATTTTGATTGGACAGCAAAAATTATTTTTCTTACACTGCCTTGTCCTTTTCTTATGTGCATTCCTCACATTACAAGGAGTGTGAAGATGTGGTGCCTAAAACAGATGAGGGCTTGGATATCTTGACTAGGATTTAGGTGGAAACCAAGTGTCTATACTATTCTTCAGTACCTGAAAACCCATCAGTTCTGAGAGGGCTATATGGTGGATCACCCTTTTCAAAACAGGAAAGCTATGACAGATTCCTTCCAAGTACAAAGACAGTTTCTTTCAAAGTACAAAGAAGTACTTCCAAGTACAAACCTTCATTTCCTTGCCTCACGGAGGCAGCTGAAGGCTGTGTGTGTTCAAGGGGCCACTGCAAGAATGCTGGTGATGTTTGTGTTTGAGCATTAAGGCATCACACAGTGCACTACGGAAATTGTCTGTGAGGATGGTAGAGGGGCCTGACTCATGTGGACACAGTGAAAGCAAGTGAATGCCCCTACAATTTGCTGCAGATTCAAGTTCCCTCCTGTACAGAAAGAACCATATTTCCAGCACAGGAAAATCCAGCACCTGGGGCAGATGGACTGCATTGAGCTGCAGTCTTGCTGTTCAGTTACTTGAAGATATCAATCCATGCATGGCTATTCCAACACCTTTAGGCAGCCTGAGATGGGGCAGCCAAAAACAGTCACCGCCTTCTCCAAGATCGTCATGCATCATTCTACAAATATAAGTCCTGCTAACTCTTGAGCAAGATACATTCGTCACTTTTAACCTATCTGTAACCTCACTTTGGTGATGAAAAGAATTCAGAATGAAACACAAATAGTGTTTAAGAAAGCCATACAGCACCGGAAGGGAGATGTTGACAAAGAACATTGAGATCTACTTACAAAAGCTTTCTTCACTACCTGATTGTGACTATGGAAACTCGTTGATGCAAAGCCTATGATGCTGCAGTCTGCTCTTTCAAGCCATTCTATTTGATCTACTTTGTGGATATTCTGAAAGACTCTTCAGTTTATTGGAAAAACAATGCGGGGGTGGGGAATGCAGGGAACAGCAGAGTAACAACGCATGAAGTACTTACTGTATTTTCTGCCTCAGTCTTTAATAGTAACACTGGTTGTTCTTCAGGTACCCAGCTCTCTGATCTGGAAGAGAATGAAGTTCTGTAATGCACGGGGCCAATTAGTTCAGTTGGTTACAGCATGGTGTTAATAAGGCTCAGGTTGTGCATTCAATCCTCATATGGGCCCCTCCCTTCAGAGCTGGACTTGGTGATCCTTGTGGGTCCCTTCCAACTCAGAATATTCTGTGGTTCTGTGATCTTCTATACTTATACACGCACATGTGTCTGTGGGGCTGGATGGGACCCTCCTCAAGGGCACTGGGGGAGCTGAGGGAAGTGTTCACTGAGCCAGTCAGCATCATTTCTCAGCAAACCTGGCTGACTGGGGATGTGCCAGTTTACTGGAAGCTAAAAAAATGTGTTACACATCTTCAAGAAGGCCTGGAAGTAGGATTCAGGGAACTACAGGCTTTTTAGTCTGACTTCAGTGCTGGGGAAGCTCATGGAACAGAATATTCCTGAGTGCCATCAGGCAGCATGTGCTGGACAACCAGAGGATCGGGACCAGCCAGCATGGGCATATGAGAGGCAGATCCTGCCTGACAAACCTGATGTCCTTCTATAACAAGGTGGATGAGGGCTGTGGAGGTCACCGGTTTGGACTTCAGTAAAGCCTTTGACATAGTTTCCCAAAACATTCTCCATGCAGAAGAGACTGCTCGTGTCTTGGACAAATGCCCTCTCTGCTGGGTGAAAACCAGGCTGGATGGCTGAGCCTGGAGAGTGATGGTGAATGGAGGGAAATCTAGTTGGTGACCAGTCACCAATGGTGCTCCCTAGGGCTCACTGTTGGGGTCAGCCTTGTTTAATACCTTTATCTCTGATCTGGAGGAGGAGATTGAGGGCATCCTTGGTAAGCAGATGACATAAAGTTGGGTGGGAGTGTTGATCTGCTGGAGGAGAGGAGGGCTCTGCAGAAGGATATGGAACAGCTGGACTGATAGGCTGGGGCCAATCGTGTGACTTTCAATAAAATAAAGTGACAGGTCCTGAACTTGAGTCACAGCAACCCCAGTAGAGCAACAGGCTGGAGGAACAGTGGCTGGAAAGTTGCTTGGACAAGAAGGACCTCGGTATGCTGGCTGAACATGAGCCAGTGTGTGCCCAGGTGACCAAGAAGGACAATGTCATCCTGGCCTGTGTCAGGACAAAGGAAGGGATCTCCCCTCTGTACTCGGTTGAGGCTGCATCTCAAATACTGTGTTCAGTTTTGTGCCCCTCCCAATAGAGGTGTTAGAGCATGGAGCTAGTAGGAAATGGAGTTTGTGAAGGGTCTGGAGCACAAGTCTGATAAGAACAGCTGAGGGAGCTGAGGTTGTTTAACCTGAAGAAAAGAAAGTTCAGGGGGTGCCTTATCATTCTCTACAACCACCTGAAAGGAGGGTATATCCAGGTGGGGGGTCAGTCTCTTCTCGCAGGTAACAAGCAGCAGGGTGAGAGAAAATTACCTCAGGCTGCACAAGGAGAGGTTTAAATTGGGTATTAGGAAAAATATCTTCCTAATAGTCACAGGCTTCCCAGGGAAGTGGTTGAGTCACCATCCCTGGAGGTATTTAAAGATATGCAGACACCTCACTTAGCAACACGGTATAGTGATGGACTTGGCAGTGTTGGGGTAATAGTTGAACTTAAGATCTTACAGGTCTTTTCCATGCTAAATAATCTATGATTTAAAACTCAAGCCCCCTGTCTAATCAAAGTTAGCAATGTCATAGAAACTGAGCCAATACTGCCGTTATTCTATAGAGAACAGAAGAGTCAAAGCCCAAATATTCTTCCTAATGAAATCTGGATAATAAAACCCTCCCTACCATAGTGTTTGTCATCTGTGTTGATCTAATGGATCAGCACCTTTTCTTTGTGCCCTCTAATCATCAGTTCTTGCCAAAGAATCAAGGTGCTCTGTGTCATATGTTCCAAGCTTTGAAGCTGCATTCCATTAAGGATTTTGAGAGTAGACATTGAGCCTGTTCCTGACAGTGTCATATTCCAAAAATACTCCAACCTTCTATTTCCCTTGCAAAGAATTGGAGATGGTACAGAATGACATTCATCACATGGCCACAATGAAAAGAATCTGTAAGAAATGTCAACTTTATTAGCTCACCAGCTGTGCTTGCTGCCAAGCCAACCTCAGGTACCATTTCAGTTGCTCTATCACTCATGACTTCCCTTTTCCCAGGAGAGAGCTTTCATTATCCTTCAAAGAATTGCAACATACTTGAGAGATACAATAGAGGAAAAGGGCAGCAAATGCTAAGCAATGCTGAGCTATAAGCATTTCTACTAAAACAGAGTATTCAGCATATTTGATGAATTAAGAGATCAGTGATCCTTTACTTCATGAGCTATAATAATAACAATTCAGAAAAAAAAAAAAAAAGACCCCACAGGCACTTCTCAGATCCCAGCCTTCCCATTTCCTGATGAATTTGTTCTCTTTCAAAATTGTATGATTGCACAAGCTATCCTGGCTTCCTGCCTTGCCATGGGTGCCCAGGTTTCTGGTGACTCTTAGCCCTATTTAATTTACACTGGTGCCAAATTGCCAGACAGTTGTGAAGCCAGACTACTGCCAAAGCAGACAGAGCTTTTAACAATAGGAGTGGACCAGCCTCCTGGGTTCACTGGCATAAAGAAATCATACAAATAGAGTGATGCTCTCTCCATCCTAAATGCTGGCCACTCTTGTGTCATCTGCCATAAAAAAAAAAAAAAGTTTATCAATACTTTTTTTTCTTGTTATTTTTCCAAAGACTGGAGGATGCCATTTTTTCCCACTGATTATTTAGGGAGTCACAGGCCAGCTAATTGGTTATATTTAATTTCTGTAGCTGATGATACGTGAGTTCCTTCTAGCAAGACCCTACTGTCTGGGAGGAGAAGCAATGGTTTTTCCATGGTATTATTTAAAAAGCTGTGAAACCACTTCCTATTTTGCAAAGACAATATACTGAAAACTTGCTGTACTATTTCACTCTGAATCTCATTGTGTTCCCTGGGAAGGATTCATATTTCACAATGAGTGTTGTCAGACTGAATTAACCTCAGAATGAAAAGAAAACAGAACAGAATGGAACCATAGAAAAATTATTCAAAGTGTACCTTGTTTTGAGTGAGAAAAAAACCAGATTCAGGCACTGTAAAAGGACTGAGTTTGTCTTGATCAAGATTTTATGGTGAATGTGAGCTAGAATTGGAGCCCAGCATTGCCAGTTCTCAGTCCTGTGACCTTTAGGACAAAAGATGTTTCAATCTGTCATATAAAGAATATATTTATGTATCAATCTTCAGGGACCATGGGCATGTTTTAAATTAAAAATATTGATTCTCTTACCCTCATTAAAAGCTCTTATACCAAAATACTATTGCTGCTTCTGGGGAAGAAGGTGGAAACTGAAATCTGCCTTACAATACATATCCATAAACTATTTATCCTTCTATATGAATACCCACTAAAAATATAACTTCTAATGGGAAACTGAGACAATTTTTTCAGATGTACTTAACTTTGGAAGTCCTGATTGCGTGTTCATTCAAAATATGACAGGTGTACCCCATTTTATATATTAGTAAGAAGCTTGGGCATGTACAACTTGTGCCAAAAAAAAGTAATTATATATGTAATGTTTCCTGCCTGTGGGGTAGTCCCTTTTTTTATTTCAAATGTGCTACATTTAGACCGAAGTAAGAAGTATTTCTGAGCCATCAGTTAATGGTCTGTAACTAGTTTTTATGTAATATCATATACCTTCAAAGACAAGCTTTCTGCCAGAGTGCTCATTCTGTTTGCTGTGTTATCTGTCTGGTTCAACTGAGACAGAGTCTATAGATAAATATTATTTGTACTCCTGGTACTCTGCCTGTTGCTTGTGACTCTTAGAGAGGAAAGGTATTGGTCTGACATTCAGGTAACAACAGAAGACTGAGAGTTTTCTAACATAGATCAGATATTGATATTAAACCAAGAAGAATTAGAAATGAGTTGGTTGATTTCTGAAAAACAAGGGGAAAACCTCAGGAAAAGTTATCACTAAGTTGTAGTGACACTGATTACAGAGCCAGATGTGTGCATAGCCCATGCTCAGATCTGACCTTTGAAGTTTTAAATTGGTTGCTAACAAAGCAAGAGAGTGCAATTAAAATCATCAAAATAAATGTGAAAGGGAGAAGGGTTTGTTTCTACTGACTATCAATAATTAGTGGAAGATACCAATGAGAACACTTAGCATTTTAATAGTAAGTTTTGAAATGTATTTCAAGCTTCACTTGAAAGTACACACCAAATTGGCAACATTATGGCAGATTTCTTTATACTGATTTATTTGGGGTGCAGCAATGCCATGGTCTCTTCACAAAACCAAAGAAAGTGTCCACATCTCTACTGAAGACAGAGAGGAGAGAGATTCCTGTACACCTCTAAGAGCTTCACAGCCATCTTCTCTTGGTGTCATTCATGCTGGCCATTTCTGTGATTTCTGGCAATGAGGTGAGAGTGCAGAAGAAAGGCAGAAGGTTGGTGAGAGAAGAAAAGATACAAGCCAAGGAGAAGATCATTCTCCAAGCGTCATTTCCAGGGAATGAGGAAGTTCTGTTGATAAGCCTGTCTGTGCTGATTTTATAGGTGACTTTCTAGCCTTCTGAATCTTCCCAAGGGACTACAGGACCTGAGCAGTCTCTGTTCCCTTCATCAGGAAGGAAGGGAGTAGAGTGTACCGAAGATAATAGAGATGCCTCAAGTTACGCAGGATTTCCATCACATCTACGTGCATCCTCTTCTGTTATTTCAGCCTGAAAAGTCCCTTCTCTCTTGCCACAGCCATATCTAAGTGCTTCTAGATACTATTTCACCTTCTGAGTCTTCAAAGCCTCAGGCAGTTGAGAGACAGCAGCTGAGGGGAAGCGACAAAAGAACTTGCTTTACTATAGCCCTTTCAGGAGCATTTCAGAATGGTGGATTCTGTGCCTGTGGGAAGGGAAAGGGCTCTCTAAGACAGCAAGACTTGCCAGTCACCCTCAGAAGGATAATATTCTGTCTCAGAAGAATAACTGGTAGTAGGTCCTTCAAAATTCAGAAAAAAGTTCTGCAAAAGTGATATGTTACAATAGTCCTGAGCAGAGACATGCAATGTGTTAGGAATGTTTTTGGTGCAGGTATATCTGATTCCTGGACAATTTTTCCCCCCAGTTTTCAGCAAGATATACGTATGTCCAAAAAACAAAACATGAATCAGAATTCTTGCTTTGTGAGGGAAAAAAAAAAAGTAAAAACAATTTTAAGTTGATGGAAACATTTCTTTTACTGTATGCATTTTCTCCTATGGATGCAACTATTATTGCTTTTTCTAATCACTATACAAGAACCAACATGTTCCAAAATTCCACTGTAACAAAGGGCAGAGTGCAAGATAGAAGGAGACAGAAGAGCACAAGGAAACACTGAAGTAATACATCTTTGCATTGGGACCAGTGGCCTGGTACCATGACATTACAAGCAGTTTAAGCCAGCAGAAACTAGTACCACTGCCAAAAAAGACAGTTCTGCCCTGTCTTTTACTCTGGTTGATTATTCTGGCTTCTGCATCCCCTGTACACCCTCCCTTCACCAGCTACTTTAGCCCAGCACAAGCATTGATGCAGAAAAGAGCTAACAGAGCAAAATATAGTTATTTTTACCCGTGTCAACTTCCTGACTCTTCATTGTGCTGCCAACAACTGTTTCTGCTGGTACATATCAGGGGACCAGAAAACTAGTGATCTGTATGGGTGGGAGGGAAGTGCCTTTCTTAGTGGTGGTGTTCTCTATTGCAAACTCAAGTTGGCATTGGCATGAAGGGTACAGTAAGTGTAGCATTTTTATAGGTAGAAAAAGGAAGTTCAGGTTGGATAATGAATTTGCTTGTAGAATGTTTTAAAGGACCTCCACTTGTGGAACACAGTGTACAGAGGAAAAAACCCAAGAGTATTGATTAGAAAATGTAAGAAGCTGCTGATATTCTCTGGTACCTGGGTTTGACTAAGCCAGGAGTCTTTAAAATGGATGAGATGTATTGGGAAAGCAAGGCTGAAAGAAAAAAAAAGAAACATAGAGAGTTGAGATGGTACAGAAAGAGGAACAAGTGAAGGGATGGACAAAAGTTGTGATACAGATGAAACAACAGCTTTGGAAGAAAACTTTCACTATGCTTAAAATTGGGCACTGAATTCCACCTTTCCTTAAACCTGGAAGCGCTCCTCTTTTACTCAGTTCTGAGGAAAGCCAGGCTAAAATAATTTGCAGACATCCTAAACAGAGTGATGGAAGCACACTCTGTGACTATTATCACTGGTTGATGGAGATACAGAAGTGTAAAAGGACCTTTAGGTTGTGATGAACTGATCTCCAGTAATCCTTGTTCATATTGCTTGTTTGGCAACAGGACCACAATACAATCTGTTCCCAAATGTTAGCTTTGAAGATTTGACTAAAAGTGTTTGCTCATTAGGCTTTGTATTTTCCTCTAGGTGAATGTATGTAATTATCCTATCCCTCTCTGAGCTCCCCATACCTTGAACACTGAAACATTCACTGCTTCTGCAGGAGGTCTTATAGGCACTGCAGAAAGAGGGTGTTTTTCTGAAACAAGGAACAGGTTACTGACAGACAAGGAAATGTTGCATTGCTGATAGAGAGCAGAAGAGGCTAATTATATCTCTTGGTATCTCAGTGGCTTAGTCATTCATGCACAGGGGAGCAGTAAAGAGGCACTTGCACTTAATGCTAATCACGCCAGAAACAAAGACATCCCATTGCCATCCTCTGACTTGCAAAGGCAGGTACACCCTAAGCATTTTGCAAGTTGCAACACTGAGATTTGGTTGTATTAAAGAGTATAATTCAGGCAAAATTGTTCTCTTGCATTACCAATTGAATGTCTGAGGCACAGATGAGAGAGCTAGACATTGGAGTTAGCCAGGAGCAGAATCCAGTTCTGTTGGATCCTGATCCTGCGCTTTATCTGGTAAATCATACTCCTTTTCAGAGTTTAATCAAATATTCAATGTATGTTTAGTCATGGCTTAGGATAAGCTAAGTAATGTAAATAAAGACCATCTTCCTTATATGCAACAGTGAGCTAATAATTCATAGAAGGTTAACTGAAACACTGGATGTGTGGACCATGTCTCTTTAACACTGTTTGGCCTTATTGGAAATATTAAGACTGTAAATTGTGTAAAATATTCCTAGTTTCATTTGGTTTATTATTTCATAATGACAGCTCTGGTATTAAAAACTCTGAGTTTGTTTGCCTCTAGGAGGCTTTTGGGTTTTTTCCCACTGGAAATCTCTTTTCATCTCCTCTGCATGAAGCTCTTTGAGCAAGAATCATGCGTGAAGAGAAAGGAACACAGGGGCTTTAGGTTAACATTGTTATTTAGGCATGGGCCAATGATCAAACATCAGCTTGTGTGGCAAGGAGAGTGATGTATAAGTTATAAATCCAGTACCTTGTTCAAATGACCAAAATATCCCAAGTAAATTTCAATCAAAAGTACTTGCATATAAAAAAAAAAATCTATAAAATTCTGTATTGTGTTAGTATTGTACAGGGAGTTGCTACTGCAGTAGTTTGGTCTGCAACTCATTGCATGCCATTGACTCGAGGGTGATTTTCAAAGGGACATAGTGAGCTTTTGTCAGTATGGTGCTCATCCAATTTAAGATGAGTCTGGATGACTGGAAAGGTGTTCTTCTGAAAATGCCATGGGTTATTTATCCAGTCCCTGCAATAATGTCACCGTATTGGAGCACAGCTGTTCAATTACTAAACAGAATATTTTACTTATTGCTATCTTCCCTCATGCTTTAGCACAGGTATTTCTTATAGAACACTGTAAGAAATATTCAAGTGCTGATTACAAGGTAAAATGCATTTTTAGGCCAGAAGTCCATTGTCCTGTTTGGCTTGAAAATCCTCGTTACAGTACATCTATGAATACACTAACTTAGTATAAATATTTTTGCCTGTAGCACAATTGTCCTTGTTCCAGCATTCCCATGTGTTTTGCTGTTGCTGGCAGGCCATTCCTTTTTCTCCCTTCTGAAAATGCAGGCCAGACAGCAGGATGCTGGGCTGCAGAGGTACACCTGTAGCAGAGGAGGGTACACCAAGGCTTCAGTTGTGAAAAAAGCCTATTTTTACATTTATGATAGAACATAACTAAGAGACACAGAAAACAACTTCTGGAGATAAGAACCAGGCTGCTAATTTGTTTGTGAGACTGTGATGCAATTTCTTTTAGCAGCAGTCAGAGTAACCCTGGCATAGGAATGAATCAAGAGAAAGCATTCTAGAATTGTGGCATTGAAATTCCAAGTATTTCCTAATATTTTTTTCCAAAAGACGTGAAAATAAACTAAGAGCCTGAACGTGCTAGTGCATCTGTTTTTGTCTACATAAAACAATGTTTGGTTTCTGTCTTCACAAATACTCAAAGCCTCAAACATTGTCACTCATGAAAACAGAAACTTGTATTACTGTGGGACTGTTAGCAGTGGATCTGTGGTTGGTTTATTTCAGGGCAGGGAAGTATGATGTTTTGTTTCCACACAGATGATGCTGTAAGATAGCTCAGCACATCCTACCATGTGGGAGCCACCTACAAGCATGGACTTTCTTAGCACTGAGGGCGAAGAGTGAGGTTTGGCACCCCTACCTGAAACCAGGTCAAGCTGTTTGAGTCCTGAGAGGAGATGTGAACAGCTGTCACTACCACAGTGTGTGTTGGTGCTGTCAAAACCACAACTGCTCAGCTGTCCATTCCCTCCCAGCATGTGTGCAGGCTGTCCTTTTGCTCTTCAAAAGCTGCTCAGGCAACACAGGGCTGCCTTGAAGAAGTGTCTCTCAATCTTTGTACATGTGGCCTCACTGCCTCCTTCCACACTGAGCTTCTCAGGTAGAATGCTGCCTGCTGGGTGGTTTGTCTGTAGTGGTGAGGTTTCTCACACAGACTGGACAGGGGCCCGACAGGGAGACAAGTCAGCACGTAGGTGATGCAGCTCTGGGTACATATTTTCACCCTCTCTCCAACAGAAAATCCTGAATAGGAACAGGCTTCAGTAACAAGGATATTCCTCAGGAAATCCGCCTGGAGTTTCTTCCATGTCTCTCCATGGGAGAAATTCAGAAATCTTGCCCCTATCCTTGACCAATTCCTTATAATTTGGGCAAACAAGCTGGATTTTGTGCATGGGTGATGTTATTGTGGCTTCATTTATTCAGCAGAGCCTTCTTTGATACCCAAAAAAAGCTGTGCTATAAAGATATATTAGCATGGTATCCCAGGGGAAAGACTTTCCAAAAGTCTGTGTCCCAGTTTTTGGGCTGCTATTAGGAATCATTCTTCCCACTGCTGCCATGTGGATTGACAACTTGTTGCCTTAGGCTTTCATGCTGAGGGTAGATCTGGGTGTTGGTCTTGAAAAGTATTCAAAGCCTTAAAGCACTTTATATCAGGTATTCTTATGCCTTTTAGTAGGTCAATGACTCCCTGTAGTTTTCGTGCTTTTAGCATATGCAGACGCAGTGGCACTGATACCATAACCCCTCAGAAACACCTGTAATATAAAATGCTTTGAGTTTGAGCCTTACATTGAAGAAATAAAAATAAACTAATGGGGTTTGACTGCTTGTAGATTACTATACAAAGATTTTCATGGTTCCTATTCATAAGGCTTTTGGAACATAATGTGGGCAATTTCTCATGTTGGGAAAATCTCTCTGTTAAGAATTATGGCTCTCCAGCTCTGTTAGGACTGTTAAAGCTGTTAATACTAGTATTTGCATATTGATGGGGAACAGAAAAAAAAAAGCTTTTAAAATAGCTAGTTAGCTTTCCACTGAGCATGAGTTACTGCCACTGTAACATTTGTCATTTTGACCTTTTATTTTATTTTTCATAAATTCTGACTGCTGCTCCAGAGCATGAGCCAATAGAGGAATTTCAAACACAATTCTGGCTGTTAACCTCAAATGTTGTTTTCATCCACAGATGTCCATATCTTGGGTTTTCTGAATGTCTAATGTTATTTGAATTGATATGTTTTATTGTCTTCTTACTTGAACTTTGGTTGTTTTGAGCAATAATGTTAAGATAAATAGTGTGCTCACAGAAGAACAATTTGTCTTTGGTACAGATCATAGGAAGATAGTTGTCTAGGTGCAAAATAAACAGACGTGACTTAAACCACTTGCTGTCTAAGGTTCAAATCCACCATCACTCTTTTTCAGATGCAGGCAAACACCACCTCCCAGTGAAGTTAGTGAAACAGGCTGTCTCCAAAATGTTTTTCCCCTTGATTGCTGGGATACTCTGAAAAGTGAGATCTTTGTTCACTTGTTAATGAAAATGGCCTTGTGTGCAAGCCTAACGTGTACTTTGCCTGAGAGGATATACTTCCTTTGCTATGGACTTTTCTCCTGGTGAATTGTATTGATCCTGTGAGAAAGAGGAACAAATTTTGACCTGCATAATGAAAAAATTCGAGCAAAGAAAGAAGCATTTTTATTTTGTACTGTAACTTATATTTGTAGAAAGATCCAAGGAATTTCACTTGACATAACTGGGAAGCAGAATGAAGAGAGGCAATGTGGCCAGTATTTGCTGGGTCAGGTGTTCCATGAGTTACAATATGCACATTACCCAAAAAATCAGTTTTACAAGACTGGCATTGTGATAGTGCCTCCTCTTTAGTGCCACTTTGCCCAGCCTGGCCCCAAGGAGCACCAGTAGCCCCACTGCATCCCTGCTCCTGTACAGTGCCTGTTTCAAGTAGTGGGGAGATAGCATCCAGCCATCCACAATGCCTCCTCACCCAACCAGGTTTCACTTTTTGTCTAGCAAGGTGCCTGGGCAGAGCAAAGTTGCTGCATGTCTGGTATGCATGGGAATCTGTGGAGAGTCAAAGATGAAACAACACAGGGACCATGAGGAACATGAAAGGGATCCCACTTCTGGAGTCCTCTTGGGGCAGTCTTCCTTGGAGGAATGGAGCAGCCCTCCTGGCACATGGGAGAAAGATCTGAAATGCAGAAGAATCACGTATGCTAAGCCACAGATGACCAGAACCTCGAGATCCTTGTCTCCTCCCTTTGTAACCCAGGCACTGTTGGCTCCTGCTTGAGGTGTAGTTTCACTACAAGAGTCAGGGTTATGTGTATGCTGCTTACCCAGGTTCTTAGTTTCTCAAAAGAAAAGTCCTAAAATGAGGACACTTACTGATTTTGCATCAGAATTTGTAAACTTTTATGTGTCTTTTCATTCTTAGTTAAAAAGGTAATAGCAGAATACACAAGAATATTACAAAGAATGTGCAAAGACATTTGCTATAGAATTGATGGATTGGTCTAAAAGTCTCTTTTGTTTTCCTCCTCTCCCAAGGCAAGTTAAAATTTTTTCAAGTCTGTCACACTTCACAACAAACCAAATAAAAATATCAGGTCAAAATATTGAAGGAGGGAAGTTCACATAACCCTCTCAAACCCACTAATGTGATCTGCTTTTTATCTTTTGCCATGTGTTTCTTCCACACTGTCTGGGATAAATTTATAGCAAGTGTTTAAATTCCAGAAAAGGAGTCCCCAGACAGATAGTTAGAAGTGTTTTTCCATCATTGGTACCATATACTAAGATTAATACTGATCTACCAAAACAAAAATCTCTACTGAGAAATGGAAACCTCAACCCACTAATGGCCACATCACTAAAACTGGCAGGACATACATATTTAAGTGAAGGCATCAGAGATCCAACACTGTAACCAACAATTGAGATAAAGTTGGTCTTTTTTGGGGAAAAAAAAAATATTTTAGGCATTTTGAATACTGTAAAAGTTGGTGTAAAACCAGCTGTAAAATTTCACACACTTTTTTTTCCAAACTAGCTAACCCTTCAGGTCATCAGGTGCATGGGACCAGTTGTTGTCACTCTGAATAAATTTAGATTTAAAGGAGTGATTCCTCCCACCCATCTGTCCATCTGTAGTATGCAGGATAGCAGAGAAGTGACCAAACCCATTCTAAACTTAAAACCCACAAATCTATCTTCAAAATATCACATTTGAAACTATGTATATGCTTACATACCTGACTACCTAGTTTTTTGAATATAATTTTCAGTTTCTTATATTTTGAGAGCCTTGTAAAGCTATGTTTTAAAAACAACACTTATAATGGATGTGCTTTCCCTTCTGTCTCCATTTTAAGTCTCCTAGGAGTCACTAAGTCCAGATTTTTCTTTTTGTTTTCCATATGGTTGGCAGGAAATAAAGCACATTGATGAATAATCTCGCTATATAACCTGTCACCCTGAGGAAAGGGCACATCCTGGTAAATTAATATTTCCTCCAAGTGATTCAAGAGAAGTCCATCAGAATCTGCATGTGACAAAAAAAAAGAGTGGGGAGTGGTCCAATTGTATTATCCTGCCATGAGAATGTGAAAAACAACAAATACAGTATGTGTGTACAATCCTTAGAAGGATTGTAGCTTTTCCTTCACTTTTCTGCTTTGCAAAGAAAACACACAATTCTTTACTTATTAAAAAAGAATGGAATGTAAGGAATTTTGATGGCAGAAAATTTTTCTCCTTGATTTGGAGAGTGATTTAAGATGAAAATTAATAGTGACATGGAGAGGTTTCTCAAATTTTAAATTCAAAAACCTGCTAAAGATTATCTAATCAAATATCTAATTATTAAATTAAATGATCTTTGCTCCAGTAGGAACTGCCAGATTTCCTTGCCACTTGTGGATATGTTGGAGATGTTAAAGAAGTGGTTGGATACATCTAATTAATTAACTGAAGATCCAGTGAGCTTGGGCTGCTACTAAACATGAAAAGAGTGTTTCTGGATCAGAAGCCCCTGTATGGTAGAATTCTGCAGGCTGGGAAAGTGTTGTGGGTTAATATCTCTACACATTCTTATGCTGTTCTTATTTTCCCCCCAGTGCATCCGTGATAGGCCATTGCAGGAAACTGGCTATTGGGATTTCCTTCAGTAGCACTTTCACCTAGTCTAACACAGCACTCTCCATTCCTATGAAAGTATCAGTCAGATCTAATACTTCAAAATTCAACTGAACAAAACACCCCACCAGATTTATCATTGTCTGAAGATACAAGTGAACAAAATGTCACTAGTGCTGAAAAAGAAAAGTATCATTTAAAAGATGCCTAGATCAGCACCAGGTGTACCATGATACATAAAAAGGTGAATTAATTTACTCCTCTCAACCTCTCAAATTTCAGAAGAACATGAAATAAGAAGTTCCCTCCTTGACTCAAAATTTGGGGAGCTGTATGCCCCTGGGCCTGTGAGCAATACGTGCAGATGGGGCATCTGAAAAAAATTTATTCTTTCCCCTCCCCTTTCTGTGGTGTGTCTCAGATGCTTGCTGGGATGAGAGAACCTTTCCCCACCATTGAAGGGACTGTGTCTAAGTAAGGATGGAAATGTGTTCAGAGCCATGAAACCAAAATCCATCCTCTGCTCAGGCTGAAAAATCAACCAAGAAGGAGCATCTAGTTGATCTTGCTAAACAATATTTTCAAAAAACAGCAAAATTTCCCATAACAACTGGGAAATAGACTGGAAAATATAGAAGAACAAATTTTATATCTACTACTTTTATATCTACTTTCACACAAAAGCAAAGTCAAGAGTTATGGGGTTAAATCAGGAAGCATAAAACACTTCTGAGTTTACCTCTTATTCTTTAAAATGCATCTGGGAAGATATCCGTTAATATTTCTTTCAAATTGAGTGGAATTATTTGTCTACAGAGAGCAGGGAGATGTATTTTGAGTTTTTGCTTGTGTTTTCTCATATTCAGAAGTATGACATCTTCAGCAACAATGCAGTGAGTCGCTGATTCCATTCCATCTCAGTTCTCATCTGTAGCATGCACTGAGTTATCAGACAATGCCCTTACAGACAGACTTTGTAGGTCTATTAGGTTGATTTTTATAAATATATAGATTGCAGGGAAAGCATACAGTGACTAAACTCATTGTTCTGGAGGTAATCAATGTTTGGGAAGGGATTTTTCTATTGATGTAGGGTAAGTTAGAGAGGGAACTAGAGCAAATCCTTCTGATGTGCACCTGATTGAGCCAGCAGGTTTGGAACAGTGGAATAAAGGTCTTCATTAACTGTGAAGGGACACTCCAACACATAGCTCTTATTCTGTCTGAGTCACCTTTCAGAAACAAGCAAACAGCTGCAAGAAAAGGTTGGGTACCAGCAACCTGATAAATCATGGAAGGGAATCCTGATTCATATTCAGGACTTTAACAGAAAATTCTAAAACCAGAGCTGAAACAAGGGTAGCACCTAATAAGAACATAAACATTTGCATCCAGTAAGGTTTCAGTATGTAATGCTTTTTCTTAATTAGCAGGTGAAAGATTGTTGTTTGTTCTTTGAAACTTTCTCAGTCATTCAAAATGTTTCTTCTGTTCCCTTTTACTGCTTTCAGAAAATAACCCTGTTCATATTGCTCAGAAACACTCAATGGAACAAGTATCACATTAATAAAAGAAAAGCACTTTGCCCAGAATGGCTTTCAGTGCTTTTTTGCTGTCTGCATTTCTCTAATTCACTGACCCACTTATAAAAATCTTAGTCAGAAATGTAGAGATTTAAAACCATACATTTAGATTCATCTATATTGAGCAAGGTGGCCCTTAGGATTCTGATTCATGCATGAATTCAAAAGGGTAATGATATTGTAAACAATAAATAACCATTGACCTGTCTGAATTTGCCAAGGGGAATCTTGTTTTTATTTAGTCAGAGGATGTTTTGCAATTACAAACAATTATTCTAGGACAGGGAAAGGACTTCTCCCTTGAGAACGATAAGGCTGCAGGCCAATATATCCCCCTTTTGAGAGACTCTTCCTCATTGCTGTTGCTGAGTATATTTAGGTGTAGGCAGAGAGACAAAAAGAGGGACAGGAACCGGGTGTGTGACTCACCTCTGTCTCCCAAGAAATTGGTTTTATGTGTCATGGCAACAGTAGTTTTGCTGTTAATTTGGTTCTTTCTATAGCTTTTGAGTAGAGTTGAGTGGAGAGAGGTAAAGCCTTTCCACAAAGAATTTTGTCACTGTAATATTTGGTTTGATCTGACATAGAATGGGAAATAAAAGGGCTAAAATGGTTTTTTGAAGACAAGGGAATTTTGAACCTAGGACAGACTGGTGGACTTTGGAGCTTTTTGATGCCAAGGAGCTGCAAGCCTGGGAGGAGTGTGAAGAGATGAGTTTGACAGGAAATCATAAACATGTTTTTGACAGAAACATACAGGCTTTGAACCCCATCCCATGTCTATTCTAGACTGACGAAACTGAAGGACTTCTGCAGAACGTTTCAAATTACAGAGGTTGTTAATGCTAAGTGGGGCATCTTTAGAATCAGCAGAAGTTAGGAGCTAACTGAAATACAAATAAAGATTTTGAATCTACTTTTTGTAGCTATGTAATCAAATTACTTTGCTTATAGGTCACTGTGCAACAAAAAATTGATTCTTTTTTTGAACAATCTGATTAAATACTAGTAACTGCTTAGCTAAACTTTTGGTCTCTGATTTTTCATTAGATATGGATCTAGTTGTATTTCCCTTCCCACCCCTCTCCCTGAGCCCACAGGCTGTATCCTACTATGTCACATCATGCTGGGTTACCTCCTACTTTAGCAACACATGCTATGATGTGACACCCTATAATTCACAGAGACAGGAACAAAGTACTCTAAACAGTAGAGTGATTGTGCTGCTAATATATCTGGGACATCTGCAGAGTGCTGGATGATGGCACAGGTTTTTAGCTTTCTGAATAAAAGTTGGATAGCTCAGCAGATATGCAATGCTTAATGGGCTAAAATGTGAGGGCAATCAGTGCCATAAAGAACCTGGTGCCTGGAGTCTCAGCAGACCATGAAGCAGAAAGTAATCAGCTCAGCCTCCTCCAGTGAGTGTCACTGCAACTTCTACATGTGGCTTCAAGGTGCCTAAATGAATTTGAAGAGAAAGGGAAAAGTAGAGTAGAAATGCTATTCAACCCATAACATCCTGGTTCTTACTGGAGTTATTTGGAAATGCCTTGATAAACAGCATGTTGATGACTGGGCTGTTTGTGCCTCTGTGGAGGTTTACACATGAAACATGCTCATTGTGTAGACTCAGAATGGTGATTATTCATCCTCTTTCTTCTGGTCAGGCTGCTGGAGAGGATGTGATGCCCTCTGCACTGTCCTGAGGAATAATCCTAAACCAAAGTCTGTTCCAAGACTTGCAACCTGAGATTTAGATAGTAGGCAGTGAATTAATAAAGGGACACTTGCTGAAGTACAAAGACAAACTAATAAGTTAGAGCAGTTTTAATAGCCAGTAGTTCTTGCCAGCTCAATCCTGTTAAAGAGCGGTGTCTTGTAGACTTTGTTGTTTCCAACACTCACCTTTATGCAGTATATGGAAACCAGAGATTCTATTTTACATAAGAGGTTAGTGTAGACAGTCTAATTTGCCCATAAAGAACAGGAGAAGGTCCTTTGTGAGTAAAGAATTATTGTCTGTTGTTACGTTTCAGCCATGTCTGACTTCTTCCCTCTTGTCTAAAAAACAGTGGATTTGCATTCAGCTAACTTGGAGACAACTTCTCAGACAGCCATACTACAAAGAGCACAAGGTCAGAACAGAGGGAGGGGGGTCACTGATGAGGTTTCAGAAAAGTGAACAAAAGAAATAAAAATGAAGCAGAAAAGACTGCACTGGCCTACAGTGAGACTGTCTGGCAGACCATTACCTGCCAAACAGTGATTTAGTGAAATCACGTGCTCTGGATTCACTTGATGCTGATGCACACTTTAGGCTCTTTTGCCTTGTGTCCTATTCTGAAAAATGAATACGACTTAAAAACTCCTGCTTCTTTGTAACTTAAGGTTCTGAGGTTTGTTATGAGGACTGAAATCATGCCCAGTTGTTCCCGTGCTGGGAGGATCCAGCCTCACACTTACCCACAGAGCTGATTATCACTGCTTTGCTCTAGCAGTTAATAATTGTGTCAAGTAACATAAGGAAAGACACTGAGAGCTGATTGTGGTTCCACTGTTCTGCCTCAGGCAAAGAGAGAACATTAGTCTCTTTGATCAGGTAGATATGTAAAACCAGTGTATCAACCCCTCAGGTAAATATTTTTCTTCACAAATGTTGTTTAATCAGGAAGAGGTTACATTCCATGCCCTAACTGTAGGTCAGTACCCAGCTACATAGAAAAGTAGCCAGGCTGGGTGAAAAACACAAGCCAGGAAAGGACCTACTGCATTTACTGTGGCATTTGCCACTTTATATGAGATAATACTGAATTAAACATATAAATTATCTGGAGCAAGCTTTTGCACTGTGTCCTGGACAAGTGGTAAAGTATAATGGATTTTAATGCTTAGAATGTGCAATCAGTGTCCAGAGAAGTTTATAGAAAGTATGTAGGGTTGTAAATCTTGAGTCCAAGTGAGACTAGTCAAATCCCATGGCTGCACTACAAGGTATATCTTCCTCCTAACCCATCCACATCTGCATCTGTTTTACCACGTCCCTCGATTTGCTTCATTGTGTGCAAGGGTGAGATCTCTTTCAGAGAGATGGGTCCATTTATTGACTGCAATGGAAGGCTGCTTTTCCAACACAATGTCAGGATGAAATTCTCCAAATTCTTTCTTAAAAAGGAAACATTCACAGTTTTAGCATGCATCTTTCCTTTAATTACTTGGACAAAATCTGACTCAAAATTCTTAAGTACGGAGAAACCAAGTACCATTACCAAAGTATTTCAGATTTTAGGGTGTTTGATTCTTTTGAGAAGCAATCAATACTTTCTGCACTATAGCTAACCACCTATAGAAATTGTAACTTAGTGAAAAATTCACTTTTCCTTTAAAAATAATTCTCAGTCAGACACTTCAGTAAATCCATATCATGGCAATGCCTATATTGTCTGCAAATGCAATTTCCTTTCTTATAAACTGTTAAGGTCAGAAATAGACTTCTACCTGTAATAATGGCCACAGAGTGTCCTAAATTGTGAGAATTCTTACAATTAAAATGCTTCAGAACTTCAAAGACAGCAGAAAAATGTCATCCAATTCTACTGCTTTTTTGTTAGTGCAATATGTTACATACATTGTAAAGTGAAGAAGCAAAAATTCAAAGAAAACAATTCAGACTTCCTTGAAAATCCACTTAAAAAGAAGAAAGGAAAATAATTTTAATAGGTATTTTTAAAGTCCTGCTGTTTCCAGGTATTTCAAAATACAGCAGAGAATTTCAAAACATTATTCTTTAATGTGAACATGTACCTTTTCATATGGTTGTACTTTGATGAGCTAGAAAAGAGAACAATAATGGAAGATAAACTGAAGTTCCTCTTTTAAGAAACAAAATTAAAAAAGGAAAACAGACAAAATAATCTGCTAACTTCAAAAGAATTTCAAAGCATGAAATTCCTTTAGCTTGAGACATAATTTAATGACTAATGTTAAAGGGTACAGTGTGGAGCTTTGAAATCTTGAGAAAATGGGAAAAAATGAGTTGTCTTTTTCTGTGACTAATGAAAATATGTCCACAAAGGGTTTCTAATTGTGATACCCCAGATGTTTGGGAGGTATGAACATGTAACATCTAGGAAACTTCTTCTCTTTCATTTACTTTTTTTCCTCTGGATGTACATGAAAAAAAACACCAACATTTTCAAAGGCTAGCTTTCTGAACAGCTCAGAAGTCTATTTAGAAATGAGGAAAAAGAAGTCCCTTGTTCTCCCCAAAAGGGGAGGAGGCACCCATGCTGCATAACCCTTCTGTTTCACCCAGTGTCTGCACTCTGAATTTTGGTAGTTGTGAGGGCTGCCCTGAGCTGTGTATTTGTTGATATTTATTTGCATTGACCTTGTAATTTCACTATAAAGAGAAATTAGCTAGTGCCAGAAGATTAAGGAATCATGCAGGCAGTGTGACATAGTGCTTTCATTCCATGTAAGCTTACTCTCACTCCCCTCTTGAAGTGGGGAGAATATTAAAATGGTTAGCATACACTATCACCTCTCTTCTATTTGCATAAAGTTGAATGGGATCAATCCCCTATGCTACGAATTTACGAGATTCAAACACACATTACTGCCCATCTTCAGCCCTTGCCAGATCTTCATTCTTTATAGCTCCTTAAAAATTGTCCAAGTCAAAGGCTTTTCCTTGGTCTGTGATATTCTATGTCTTCATTTCCTGATAGCCTAAGTTTTTATTTCCTTTTAAGTGCTGAAATTAGCAAAAAAATATTGATAACAGAAAATCTGCTGTAGAAAATCTCAGGTTTCTTTGCATGAGGCTTGGATATTATTGGCCCGCTTCCAGGAGTCCTGGTGAAGGTTTAAAAGGCCCTATTTTATAGGCCTACTTGTGGCAAGGCAAGATTATAAAAAGAGCTGAAATCTTACTTGTAAGAGCCTCTTACTTGTACATTCCTCTTCTCATGGATGCCAAGAAAAGACAGAATATTTTGTGAGGGATCCTATGGATTGCAACCATTTCTTACAGACATATGTGCTCACTTCCATGTACAGCCCCCTGTACACAAGCATTTAGGTAGCCCTGTTTCTTTAAAATAAGAACAAAGCATGAAAAAGGAACTCTCTAGCTTAGTGTGTTTGCTGAACAAACACTGAAAGGCAGCAGGGAGGTAAATCATTCTTGCATGCTGAAGGGAAGCGTGGCATTACTTATGAATGACTGCATGCATGGCTGCCTGACTCAATGAATGAATCACCCAGAATAAGACTGTGCAGCTCGAATGAGCAAAGAAACTGCTCTGATTTTCATTTACAAAGCTTAATCATAAATATTGTATATTCTGCAAGGCAAGGAAGGAAGCACAGTCAGACCTGGTTAATGTGTTTTATTTCCAGGGGTGGGTACGTTGGGTCACGGTGCTAATCAGCCCTCTGAGATCACCTGTGGGCACACAGTCCCTGAAGTTCCTGCAGTGCAAACATTTCAAGCCAGGCTGGGATTCAGCAACCTGATGGGTTACATCACATACACATTCATTAAAAACAGCAGTGCCACCAGGAAAAAATTATACCATGAACTATCTCTTATGCTACAGACTTTAAAAACCCAGGCATATTTTCTAAAAATTTAAATATTTCTATGCCAGTTTCCATTATTAGATAAAAATAAACAGAGCCTTATAGGCAAACATTAATAAAGTTTGCAACAGTGTTGCAAATGCCTCATGTCAGACTATCTGAAATGTCACCTATGTGCTACATTTTTGAGCTTTGAAACAGATTTGAAATTATGAAATATTGTCTACACTGAAGGGCAGTGTCTGTGCTATGACTGTTTTAACTGTAAGTTACATATCGTAGAATCAAAAATCTCACTTTTTTTTTTTTATTTAGAAAAAGAAATGAAAAACCAGCACATTTTGCCCTCTTTAGCCACTGCTTCAAAAATAGTCAGCTGGTTAACAAAGCTCGCTATACTATCAGAAATCACTTCTATTTCTACAATAAAAATAAACTTCCATTGATAAAAAAATAATTCTAGAATTCCACTCAAATGCTTTTAATATTTTAGAAGCACCAAAATGTTTTAGGACTTTGAGTCCCTTTGCAAACTGTCTGACTAGAAATTGATTTGTAGTGATAGTGAGGTGCAGAACAGGGCAACTGTGCCTGCCCTGCTTACTGAGCTGGGGGGCTGAAGCAAGAGAGACAAGGTAGGAAATTAAGTATCCTGAAAAGCCTCAGGAAAATGGTTATGATAAGTTAACCTGCAGTGTTATCCGGGTCTAAAAACTACTTTAGGTATTTTCTTCCCTGGAATTAGAAACCTGTACAAACTGCAAATAATGCATATACCCAGATCTGAAGTCTGTACACAGACAGGTTTCTGCTTGCCTCTTAGGCTCTGGGATTTAGGTTTCATAGAGGTAAAAATTGGGGGAATTACTGGGAAATGCAGGTGTGCAGCAGGAGGCAAACTTTCCCTTCTTTCCCCTCTGAGCCAGTGTGGTAGAATAAACAGCAGCTTCTTCACAGATGCTTCCAATTTTAATTTTAGAGATGTTTCTGACTTTGGCTATTTTAGAAACTGAGTTTCCAGGCCAGGTCTTGAATGGATTTTGAATGCACATTTTGTATTTGCTGTCTTTCCCTTGACTTTCTCTGGCAGATCATAGAGTGCAATACCAATGCCTACAAGTAATCATACAGGAATCAGTGTTTATATTTTCCTTTTTTGTTTCATTCTCTCAGTTCAAAACCTTGGATCTGTTTAGCAGTGACTGTACCTCAGCAAAGAGTCCTTTCAGTAAAGGAGCCAGTCCTTTTAAAAAATGTTCACTTCTAAATAACTGAATGGGGTGAGTCATGCAGCAGGAAAAAGTTAAGAATCACAAACACTGACTCCAGCAATACATTGCTCCTATTAGTAGCCATTTCTTTATGACCTTAAGACTTCCACAGCAGCATAAATATTTTAAATGGTTGAAGCAATTCGAATAATCTTAGTTAGCTCAGGCATTAAAAATGCAGCAGTGAAGGAAGGGAAGCTTGCTGACAGCATTGAGGTTTAGATTTATAGTCACATTCATGACTGTGTCACTGCATGGTCATAAATTTCCAGGTGGATTTACAGCACAGCAGCCACCTGGTAGACAAAATGCAGAGGACCAAAGCTGGGACCTCCAAAACTAAAAAAATCATAAGCTACAGTTTGAATTGTGGTGCTGTAAATATTTGGAACGAATCTTGCCAGGAGTTTCAGCAGCATCCAGATATTCCTCAAAGAGAGAGTTGCTAAGTTATTATAAATAATGGAGATTTAGTGTTTAGGAGTGTGCTAGCCACTCTTTGGTAAGCACTCAATTTCCAAATAGAGGGTAGAGAAATTTGGACTGTATCTGTAATCCTGACTAAAATAGGATTGTTCTGTGGTGGGGCTCCTGGGAGTGGGGAGGGGCAAATAACTGCAAAATACTATCAAAGAAAAATAATTGCTTTATTTGGGGGCTTTTTCAGTTGAAAAAGTAAAATAAAATAGAGAGTGGCCTGGAGGCTATCAGAGGGGTGTTTTTGTAAGATGCAATTGGAGCTACATGTTGCACACATGCATAGGAATCAGAAAGAGTTGAAACTTTCATGTAATGAATTTTAAAATACAAAAATAAACACAGCCCTACTGAAGATCATGCAAGCTTTTCTTCCATATTGCTTTGCTTTCCTTTCTATTTTGATAAATTTATTTTCTGTCTTATTAGACTTTGATGCTTTGAGGGTAAGAGCACATACGAGATGTCATTATTATCAATAATTGAGTAACAAACAGTGCTAAAAGTGAGTTTGTTTGCAGGCTATGTATGGAAAAAACACTTCAGATCCAGATCAAACGTGGATTTGCTACATGAGCTATACTTTGCTGGTCTAGCTAGTCTTATGTCTTGGCTTAAACACAGGCTTGGGCATGGCCTCCCAGAGGAAGGTGGAAAGACATGTTTTGACTATCATGTGTTCCAGGCCTTTGTGATTTTTATGCCAGACTTAGTGAGAAATGCCATTTTGCAACTGTTGTTGTGATGGTCATTGCCCTCGGACTACATCACGATCAATATTTGTTGAATGAAAGTCATTCGTTGAAGTATTATGGGTACAGTATTCCACAAAGATCTTGCACAAGCAGTATTGGAAGATTAGAATACATTTTTGTGAAGAAAAGCACATTTTACTCTGTACGTGCTAGTCTGTTTCATTTTGATCTTTTCCCATACAGAAAAGACATTTGAGCAATGAAGAAGGGGCTGTAACTCACTCTCAGTGCAGGCTGACACCAAAGTTGCTACTCTTTGTTTACTCTAGTTTTCTAAATATTTAGAATACTATTTCAATAATCCATCCATCCTTTTCTTCAAGCTATTTCTATATAGATTTTTGCTAAGGTCACTTTGAAACATTTTATTTTCAAAGGGAAGAACTGCCATTGTCTCTAATCTTTCTCAAATACTAGCTTAATTAAATCAAATTGTTTTTTATTTTGGCTTATAATACCTTATTTCCAATGTAAGAATGTTACTGTCTACATTATTTCAGTTATACTCCCAGTCAATGTCATTGCTAGACTCCGGGCTGCCCAGAATAGACCCTGAGACATGGCTGTTCCTTCTTTTCTTTCACACACAGTATGACCTGAACTTTATGTAGGCCTGTTCACATAAAAATATAGTTGACAAGGTGAATCAGAGTGGAAAAATCTGGCCTAAATCTTAACTGAGAGACATATCAGATTAATTCTCCGAAGATAAATGAACAATGTTATCATTTTATTAAGACAAATACTACTTTGGTCTGTAGAATAAACAAACTTCCTCTCAGTCATGTCATATGATATTCATGCTGGAATTCACTTGAAAAAGAGAGCATTCATTTCATAATAAATAACTGGTGGTTATACAACACCTTTGACAACAAAGCCTTCCAAAGGCTATGCTGTGTTCCTTTCACAGATACAAAAATACTCCCCCTGAAATCCCGAAAAGAGTGAGGCATAAGTTTAATAGTGTGAGCAAACTGAAAACAGATGATAGGCTTTTCACAAATGAAAGACCAGCTTTATCAGAGATGCTATTTTTTACCCATTAATTGCTTGAAACAAGCAAACAGTCTTGGTATGTCACATCACATAATTGACCAACAGTCACAGAAAAATTTGTTATTGTAGCTGGTTTTAAAATTCAGGAGCTTCTGGCTTTCAGCTCTTTGTTCACAAACTTCCTTTACTGTGAAACTTCATTTAAAAAACCCAACAGTTTTACTTAATATTTTTAGTTGCTTTTTTCCACAGGGACAATAAAGAACACCCACTCCAAAAAAAAACAAACCCCAAAAAAAACAACAACAAAAAAAACCCCCAAAAACCAACAAACCAGGGAGAAATGTAGCACTTATCTGCTTTGTCATTGTTGAAATTCATTTCTGCCTATTGAAAAGGGCTTGAAGCTTAGGGAACTCTTGACCTGAATTGGTTTCTCAGAATCTGCAGTACAAGTTTGTTCTTCTGGTTATTGAATTTATTGTTTGGACAAAGAGAAGCATAATCATGGGAAACATAAGTAAATAATGAAATTCTTTTGGTAGCTACCATGAATAGTCATTAATCTGAAACTTCGTCTGGGAAGTACATTCATCATTCGTTATTCCAGCATTGCCATTGCACAACCAGATAGTACAAAGTAAACCATATAGCCTAAATGACATGTTGCTTACAACTAACAGCACAGCACACAGTGATTAATGCTGAAGTGCTCTTCTGGCAGATTATCTGCAGAATGGGATGTGTCCATCGAAATCGTGCAGTGAACCTCCAGAATTGCAGGCAGAGAAGGAGGGTACCTGAATGACTGGCAAACAGGAAAAAACCTAATAATCACAGGGGGAATGATGCATGATACATTATGTGATATCATTTGCTCTTTCATCTGCATGTTTTTATCTAGATGTGAGCAAACGGCTCACATTCCTCATAAAATAGTTATATTTTTGAAGCATGAAAGTCATTAGGCTAATACAGGTCAAACAGCTCCCTAACAGTCTATGGGTAGAGTTGGATCAAACAGAATTTTTAAAGAGTTTGGATGTAGCATGGTTGAAGCTGAATCTTTCAAGGTGTGTTTAGAAAGCTGTAAATGCCATTAAAATCTGTGTATTTGTATACTGTTGGAGGTTAGAGCTTGGACAATACTGCATTCTTCTCACTAACACTAAGCTCAATATGAATTTCCTGTACAAAGTGGCTTTTTCATGTATCTGTTCAGGCTTATCATACCTCAGCCATGCTTGTTACCACTTTAGTCCTCTTACAATCATTTACACTTTGGCAATATATGATTGGAATATCTGCTCATCACATCCTCTCAGTTCCATACAGTTCCATATGTACATACTCTCTGCTCACAAAAATGAAAATTTAAAGGCCTAATCTCAGAGATGTGTTCCATATGTAGAGCATGGGTTTTTAGGAACTTGAAGTGCAGATGCATTTACAATCCTGACAGATTCAGCCTGTGCCTTAACATATGTAATCCAAAATTCTACCCTCTAAATGAAGAGATTTCTAAAAATGTGTGTTCCTTTTTATGGAGCTAATATTCTACAAACGTCTATTTTCTTACCTTTTCCAACAGTATCCTTTGCACTTTGGTTTGCAAATCTATAGTAGCAGTATTTCTGGAGGAAAAAAATAAACTGCTTCATTTTGCACTATTTAAATTTGAGGGGAGCTGTAATGGCATTAGTGTTGGTGCTTATTTCAGGCATATCTGCAGAGGCAAACCTTCCAACTGGACCATATATTCCTTTCCACAAAAGATTTGTGCTGTAATGCTCTGAGATTAGTTCCTTCCTCTTTTTACCTCCTCATCTGCAGCTTTTGCATTTCCTTGTCCCTCAAATAATTATCAGGAAGAGGTTTGTCCTTTTAGGGTCCCTATCACTGATACTTTCCTACAAGAAGATCTTAGAAATGGACCTTTCTTAGAACACAGTGACTGATACCACTTGAATTCATTATATTTTTGGGGTAGTTTTAACATAGCAACTGCAGAAGTCACAGACACCTGAGTAAATGGTACTCCTCACAGGTGAGCTTGTCTCCTGAAATAATCCCATTGTGTTGGACTGCCACTGTTCTTGCGTCCATCTCAGGAAAAAAAGAAAAATTAGTTTGTCTTCTCTTTTAGGTCTTGAGACTTTTTATATCTAAAGTATCATTAAATTAGCCTTAGTTTTTCTTTCTAAAAATGGAGCTTGTTCTGGACTCTGAAGGCTTGACTGTCTTTTAATTGATGGAAAACTTGCACTTTACTTCAATGGCCTTTGATTTATTCTCCATTTCCCTTCAGCTCCTGTGCTATTGCAGATGGCAAATTTTAGACAATGTTTTGTGATTTTTTTTTTTAATAAGGCTTTTTTTTTAATGCAAATCATCTCAACCATAATGGATCTCCATCCCTCCCACTGGAAAAAGAAAGGCAGCCTAGATCTGTGACCAGCTATTCAAAAACAATACCAGATTTTACCTTACATAGAACATGTGGACTTTGGGACATTGAGTTTGGGGGAGGAGGTGTGACAAACAGTGTTTAAAAACAGGTGGGTTTGTGTTTCACTGAGACATATGTTGTTATTCACCCAAGGAGTAAGGGAAGGCAGCAAAGGAGGGGAAGTTTGGCCCATATGAGAGGGTAAAGGGAAATGGGAGAACTGAAATAAATTTAGTCAGTAGCATTGTAGGGCAGTTTATAACCTGAATCCAAAGAACAGAGCAAGCATTCAGTTACTTGATTTGGCTGAGAGTCAGTAAAAGGGATGTTACTTAGAGTTTTGAAGAATTTGGCAACAGAACAACTAACATGTGAATGATGTTGCAAGGGAAGATAAAGTACTAGGACAAAGATTTCATACAGATAATATTTGGCTCAAGACTTGCAAGATTTGGATATCTTCAATAGAAACATGAAGACACTAACAGGAAAGATCAAACACACTCAATGAATTTTTATTACCTTATAAACATTGAGAAAAGCTGTCTAACCAGCTGTGCTGCTCATGTCCTTCTTGGTACGTGAGAAATAAAAAAACAAAATCTGATTTTTTTTATCTTGAAAAATTCCACCTTAAAGCACTTCTCTGAAATCTAGTATCAACACTATTTTTTTTCCAGTTCCCAGCTGCTGCAGATCATTTACCACATCCTTGAGCACTGCTGCAGACTCATTGCTGCCTGAGCCTGATTTCCCATTGAGCTGTGACTAAGCTGCTCCCCTTGAGCCCTGTCTCCAGCAGCTCAAGTGGACACATGCACTCACTGGGGCTCTATAATTTTAGTGAAATCAGTTTGCTGTAGTATTAACCTCCAGAAGTTAGGATTTTGGTGTTAGAGTTCCCCAAGGGACCTTCATGTCTTCTACCTCCTCAATACAACAAGGGGTACCTGCACAAACTGATGAAGACTGGATTTGGCACTCGGTGCCATGTCTTAGTTGATAAGGTGGTGTTAGATCATAGGTTGGACTTGATGATCTCAAAGGTCTCTTCCAATTGAGTTAATTCTGTGATTCTGTGATTCCATGAATCTGTAATGAAACCACTGCTTTCTTCTTACTGTTTAAGGAAAATATGATCAGGCTTCAACTGCACTTTGGCCAAATCGATTTTCTCACAGTTCTACCCCCCCCATCAGGAAAATGAGGCATACTTCCTTCCTCTTACACACTGGCAACCCTGTCAATTTGTGTACTAATTGCTTAATTTTTACATGCTGTCCATGAACAACGTGGTGATGCCTTGCTTCACACAAAGGAAGGCAGTGAGAACTTCCTCAAAGGAAAAGAGTAATAGTCAACAATAATAATACAGATCTCATTTGCAAAGCAAAACATACTAACAACATAAAGGACCTAAACACACTTGCAGAGTCCACCAAAAGCAAATATTATGTATCTGTTTTTTTGCAAGCTGCTGGAGGTAGGGGATAAGAAAAAACACTGTTTTTTTGGTAAGAATTCTTGAAATTTAGGTAAATTTCACCATTTTCAGCATCTATCTGTAATGATCCTGGTGTGTTCAGTTATGGTAAATGTGCTGGAGGTGTTGCATGTGCCAGATTGTCAGTGATATGGAGAGGTATGATACAGTGGCTGCCACTATTGCCTCAGATTCTTCTTGTCTGAGCTTGACTTTGCAACAAATCCTATTCATCTTTCTCCCACAGGTGGAGCAAGAAGAGGGGAGTAACTTCTTAAACATAATGTTCTGTGAACAATAATTGCCTTCTTTCTAGAATTGTGAGACTTTAAAAAGAGGCCTAGGACATCATGTTGCCCATGTTCTGAAAGGTAAAATAGAACTAAAATGTCTTAATAGTCTAAAGAACAGTTTGAAAACCAGAAAAATATGATCCAGAAAAATCCTTTCAAGTATTGGCACCCCAATACCTCTACACTTGCATGTCAGGTACACTTTTTTGCTTGTACCTGAGCAGAGACCCCAGAGCAGTGCCATACTTTCATGGGTAATTTATTGAAGGTTTTCTAAGCTACACACTGGCATTTTTGGAGATGTTTTGTTCATGATTCCCTGTGTTTTACATGAGGTGAAAGCAGGTGTAGCACAGAGCAGTTGGCCACATGGGGTGGATGCTCTTAAGTCTGCTTTCATTCAGGAACAAAAGAGAGGCTGAAGTTAGGAGGGAGGAAATGTATATTATATCTCTGCCAAATATCTGATGCATAACATTAACACTGGCAAAAGAGGAAAGGCAATTTAAATGTGGGGAGGCATCTCTAGGGAGAAGGCACATTAAAAAGAATAAGAGGAACCCCAGATGAGTCTTTTTTTGATTTGAAGGCCCACAGCATAGCAGCCTGCTGAGAGGAACTGAAAGAGTCTCTTTTGTAACAACAGGGGCTTTGAGTGTTGCACAACCAACCAAGAAGCGTCCTGGGACATCCACGAGACTTCTGTGGATAAATATAGAGGAGGTGGAGGCAGCTGTTGAACTGCTCACAGCTTATGGACAGGACAAAAGGTTTTGGTGCTTAGGCTATTAGCCTGATGAAAATAACTATTTTTTGGGGTCTGGGAACTCATGACGGGGCTGGGGACAGGGGACTACATCTTTCTCTGCTGCTGGGTTTTATCCTAACAACAACTGCTCTTCATCTCATTGCCTCACAGGCCCAGAGAACAGAAGGGACTTGAGGTTGGATGTGCAGGAACAAGTCCTGTGTAGGGGTATTGCATGTTCTGAGAACCCCTGTCTGTTATGAAGGTAGAAGTGAAACTTTCCTCAAAGTTCTTCCATTTTATTTCTGTAAGTTATTTGCATTAGGAAAAATGAAATAAGAAAGAAGAAAACCCAGCCAATCTGAAAGGAAAAAATCCATGTACTCACATACACATGCACACATGGAGTTGAAAATATTTGCTTTGTCAAATAGTTGTACAAAATTATCTACATTGCCTTAATGATGAATAGTAATCCTTTTGCCCCTTAGTGGCTGGATGTCTTGAATAAGAGTGACAAAATTAATATTTCTGGTCATAATTGGGCTTTATTCAGTTTAGGGAGTAGAATTACAAGGCCAAATTCTGCCCTCATTCAATTTCATAAAGCCTTACTGAAGATGTTGAGAGGTACTGCAGTCTAACAGAGAAATTAGTGTCACTGATGTCTTGCAGTACTGATTCCATATATCATCATCTAAGATGGGCTTATTCTGCTGTACCTCATAGACAACAAACACCTTGCAAGGATTCCTGCTGGGGATTACCTCCTGCATTCCCAAGGGTTTTCCAAGGTTCACAGCCCAGAGAGAATTTTGAGATGACTTTACTGAACGGTTTTTCTGACTGTTCCCATGGAGATTTGTAGGTTGGTGTCTATGCAGAGAGTGCAGTGAGCTGGCATTACAGCCCCTTACAATTAGGACTGTCTTGGCAGTGAAATTTTCTATCCTAAGGCTTGAGAAGTCATTCAAATGATTATTTTACTGTAAATTTCCTGGAATACTATAATTTGAGGCTTGTGAGAGGTGGCAGCAAGCCATTTATGCTCATTTGTGACAATGAGGGATTGTTGATGTCAGTGGGAGCAGAGCAAAATTCAGAAATCCTGGAAGTTGTTGGACAGCACAACCTTGGAGCACGCAGCCTACAAAGCTCATTGATTAGATTTGGTTCATATAGAAACAGAACAGATTACTGCATATTTTCTATTTTGAGAAGAAAAGATGGCTCTATAACCTTTCAGGCTATGTCTAATTGGCCTCAGGGCTGATTACTGGTCCTGGGACAGTCACAAGGACTGGCTCATGTCTTGCCCCTTCTATAGCAGCATTGTCTTGAGGAAAACTGGCAGAAGAGGGCAAATAATAAAACAGTCTGGACAATCAGAGCTCCAGTGTTCAAGCATGCTCCCAGGCTTTTTGTTACTTAGCACTGAAGACATATCCTCAAAGTTCATTGCAGAACTCTTTTCTGCAATTTTATGAAAGTGATCATTTATTATAAAGAGTTGCTAAAAGAAATGGACAGGCTTATTAGGTAAACCTCTTTCAATGAATATATGGTAAGAGGGGTGAGGGAGGCCAAGCGTTTTCTTATTTAGGTACTGAGAGAAAAATAGTTTCAAACTTTTCGTTAACAAGACTTTAAGGTATTCCAGCTCTCTATTCTATTGACTCAGACCAAGTGCATGCCACATATGAAAGTTTCAACAGTCTACATAAAATAGCTCGTGTTGTTATGGACTGGTACCCATCCCATAGGGCCCAGAGGCACAATCAAAAAAGCTATAGCTTTGCTCACATGGAAAGATTCCCAAACCCAAATGGGTTTGCAATCCAAGGACCCTAAAAAGTGTTTATTGAGGAATGATAATTCAGCAGCTTGTAATGCTGATGTCTATGTATATCCCTAGTGCCTGTCTCAAGGGCTCTGCTCTATAATCTGACTGAGCATATGAAGACAGGTAAATTGGAAATTGTCACTCACAGGCTTTGTAATATTGGCATAGGAGCAGAGTGAAGAAGAAAAACAGACATATGAACACTGTGCACATTTCCTTTTCACAGAGAGACTTTTGTATACGAATTACAAGCAGAGTGTAGTGAGTAAACCATAGAGATAAGAAACATGGTCTAGTTGCATAAACATCAGAGGCTCCCATTGCTTAAGCACTGTGGAACACTGGGGTCATTTAAAGGAAATTAAGAACATGAAAGAGCTATCCTATACTTATATCAGCTCTATCCTGGTGAAAAGACTATTCATTAAAATAAATTATTTTCTATAGCCTTTTTCTCCTGCTCCAGAGGAAAAAGTCAAGCAAGTTGCTGCTTGACTTTTAGAAGGCTTGTTGTCAAGCATATTACTTATTGTAAGTATAGATATTTTTCATTTCTGCACAAAGTTATAGATAAACTTTTATGAAATGGAATGTTCAATCTTTCTTCATGGTAAAACCCCTTCACTTTGATATAAATGATCTTCTTGCTTATATAATGTACTAAAACCATAATGCCAGGCAGCTTTCTGAAGTAATTAGCTAGTACTTCATCACTTTGTCAACTCTATTCTTACCCCAGACAACCACAGAATTTAAATTCATGATCTAAAGGGGGCATACTGCTACTGAGATCTTTCTATCTTTACTTTCAGAGCAGTTTTATTTTCCTCTTCAAAATCATTCCTCACCTAACCTGGAAAAAACAACTGCATTGATTATGGGCTATTATTACTCATTGACTACTAATTAATGAGTAATTACTCATGACAAAACTGATTTGACTTAATCAAATCTTATAATTTGATGAACTGAATACATAAACTTGTGGTTTCCAAGAGGAGCAGCAGAACTGGGTAACATTTGCAGCACAATGTCTGGGCCACCACAGACTCTTCATGGGCAGCACAAAGTCAAGCCCCTTGCTTTGGAATTCCAGTGGCAGAAGATTAATTTTGTGGCTATGACAAAATCAGTCCTTGAATTCTTTGCTGGGAAGCTTTTCTCCTCATTTCTCTTAGACAAAAGACAAAAAAGTGGTGAAAAAGATAAAGTTTTTTCAGCTCCATACACACATAAAGGCATGATTTGAAAAGTTAAATTTGCCAATTATTTTGAGGGTTTGTGGCTCTTAGTCAGTAAATTATTTGACAGATTTGGAAGCCATATAAAAAAATAAAATGAAGATTCTGTACAGGAAGATGACTGAATCACAGAATACGTTGAGTTGGACAAGACACTCAAGGATCCTTGAGTCCAGCTCCTGGCCCTGCACAGGACAGCTCCAAGTGTCACACCATGTGCTTGGGAGCACTGTGCAAACACTTCTTGAACTCTGTCGGGCTGGTGCTGTGACTGCTTCCCTGGGGAGCCTGTTCAGTGTCCAGCCACTCTCTGTGGGTGAAGAGCCTTTGCCTAATTTCCTAACTAAACCTCCCCTAAACTTCAGGCCATTCCCTTGGGTTCTATCACTGATCACCACAGAGAACAGAGCAGTGCCTCCCCCTCCTTGGCCCCTCAAAAGAAAACTGTATGAGGGGTCTCCCCTCAGTCTCCTCTTCTCCAGGCTGAACAGACCAAGTGACTTCAGCTGCTTCTCATACAGCTTCCCCTCAAGGCCCTTCACTGGCTTCCTTGCCCTCCTTTGGATGCTCTCTAATAGTTTAATACCTTTCTGATGCCATGGCACCCAAAACTACACACAAGATTCAAGGTGAGTCTGCACCAGGGAGAGAGGGACAAGATCTTTTAAAACATGTGGGTGTTATTAATTTTGCCTCTGCATATTTTTTATCTCCTTTGAGACCAAAATATTTGTTATGCCTTTGACAATTGAAGAGATGGGGTTGTGAAATAGCACTGGTAATGTACTTTGAGAAAGTCAGTAGAATAACTTTTCAGGAGCAAAGGAGAAAAAAAAGAGAAGGCAGATCTGATAAGATTGCAGCACATACCAGTGACAACCAGAGCTGCTCTACATCAAGATGAGAGGGAAATAGCTTCACTGATAAAAAGGAAATATTTGGTCACTGTCAGCTTCCCCAGAGCATCTACTAGCACAACAGACCTAATGAGTAAATCCACATTGGCACTGTGAGTCATTTCTCTCAGCTGCCTGAACAGAGCTTAAAGACTATGCGCTAGGTACCCCAGCCTCTCCTATTTCAAAGCAGCAGAGAATATTTTAAAGAAACTGAATGGAATAATTATCTGACTGTGAAATAATACTCAAGGGGCTGGTATCTAGTGCAGTAAATTATAAATCAACTCCAGATAACCCATGCAGAGAGGATGCTTGAATAAGAGCCATGCAGCCTTTGGAAAAGAAGCCAGGAGATCAGCTGGCCTCTGTTCAGGCTGTGGCTCAGCTGCTGAGATGTCTTGTGCAGTTGCAACTGTGATTGTGAGACTTTGGCTGGAACAGAAATTAAAGAAGAAACCTGAATTGTAATAGCAAAGGATGGTTGGTCTGGTCATGGAAAACATGGCAGACCTCCAACTAAAAACAGAACTTACATAAAAAGAGAACTAGCCGTATAAAATTAAGATAGCTTTTATATGTTTTACAAGGATAGCATTAACAAGGTAAAGAACATATTTTTCTTTTTTCTGCTCTTCCATTTTATTTGTTTCAGAGAAAGTGTTTCACAGCTTAGTTGAATCTATTACCAAAACCACCTACCCAACCAACACTTGGAGCGATTGCTGGACCATATTTTGACTTCTTTCAGAAAGATAGAAATGCTGAAAAAACGCTGGAGTAGGAATTGGCCCAGTCTGATTTCATGGTATCTGGGGCCTAGCCTGGCCTGGCCAAGTTTGAAAATGACACTAAAGCTACTATTTTTTTTGTTTATGTCTTTGCTTGTTTAAGTAAATGCAGTGTTTGGAATAGTTTGCAAGGAAACTGGGAAGCTCTAGTATTAATCCACACAGGAGATGACTCAGAAAAATGTCTGTTATTAGAGAAGGCTGCATGCAGGTGAAAGCAAAGAATTTGAGATTGTTCATGTTTTTTCAGTCATGTGTTGGACCGCTTTATACCTGATTCAGGACACCTAAAGTAAATGGATCTTGCTCATAATGTCTGAGACACTGTTTTCATGGCTTACATAGTACTATAGCAAAACTGGTCCATGTACCAGGTTCAACCGGCACAAACAGTTTTTCCCTAATGGAGGCTGATCTTTTTGAGCTTTGCAGACATCTTTATGTTTTCACATATTTTCACAAATATTTTCACAGACCTGCTCCTTATTAGTGTGAAACTGTTAAAAAATGGAAGGGTCCTGGATTTAAGATGCTTGATTCTGCCTACTAATAGGAAATCTTATGATATGAGACACAGAAAAACAGTCTTGGAGTCAGACTTAAAAAATGAAAGGTGTTTTTTACAAGCTTAGTTCATGGTCTGAACATGTCCTTTTCTCCTAAAATATGCAATTGGATCTATCCAGGCCAGACTCTTATGAATCTGGTGAGCTCCATTAATTTCACCAAAGCTTAAGTTCAGCATGGGTTGAACTTCAGCAAAATATTTTAAAGGAGATTTTTATGGAAATTACTTGCTTCACTTTAGTAACCTGTAAGACAAGAACCATAGCCTTTTCTCCAACAGATCCTTTACTACACTATAATCTCATTCAGAAACTTAAATTATTTTGAGCAACAATGATTAAAGAACATTTTACATAAGCCCCATGTGGCACACGTTAGTGTGCTGTAAAATAATGCAAAAATAATTAGCAGGAAGCAACTAAATACTTAAGAGAATTGTAGGAAATAGATCAGAAAAAGTTATGAGGCTAAATTCATCCCCAGTGTAATTTCACTGACTTAATTCTGTACAAAGATTTGAAATAAGCACCTCAACATACTGAGCACATACTGGGAAGTGTCACTTTTAAGATGACCTGTTATGCCATGACCCACTCCTGGGCTCTGTGCTGAGCTAGATCCTGCTGTCTTCTGTCAGGTTTATTCAGATTAGTGACATTGTGGTATGTGTGGCCTTCCCCAGGAACAAAAAGATTTTACTTTCTTATTATCAGGAAATGGAGGAAATTTTACCAGGGTGTTATGCAGCCTCTTTGGATTTCTGAGAGCCTTTAGTAAGGAATAGCAATATGTGTGTGTATCTGTATACACATATCAAGGTATATTTAGGCATTAACTCTGAGAGCATTTCCTCTCATTGATTAATTTAGTGACTCAAGTGGTCTGCTTAACAGTATTTATCTGGTTTATCTAGGGAAATGCACTTAATGAAAACATTTTCCTGGAAAAAAAAAACCACTTAAAGCAAGTATCTAGTGTACCTAGTATATCTAGTATTTAGTTAATGTTAGTTAATAATTTGTTTAAGCTGCCTCAAAGAATCACCAAGAATCTGCTTTTTTGCATCATTCTGTTAGGGCACCTTAGGACTGGGTCCTAACGTGCCCTAAGTATCAGCACATCATGGAGTCTGTGATCAAGTTCTGAAATACTCCATTGAAAAACAGACACAGGAAATATGTCTGTTGAGAGCCTGGGACGGGGGGTGTGAGGAAAATGCTGGACTTTGGGAAAAGCACAGATTTATAGAAAAGCAGTAAATCATCTTTTTTTTCATATATGTTTCAGCCGAAATGTATTTTTTTTGTCATTCAGTGAAATGAGCTTTTCTCTTATTTTCCAATTAATGGCAGAGAGCAGTAGTGATCAGTAAACCTGGATCAGAGGGGCTCATGCAGGAGAGGTGATTTGTAAGTCTCTCTACCCTCTTTTCTACTTGACCTTCTACCACTCAATCCAAGCCAATTTTCCAGATTTCTAATGAGGTTATTAATATCAGATCCTAATTGCTGCTGACAATAGAATAAAGAAAAAACCTCAAAACATTGGTTATGATGATGTTTTAACCTTCTACTTTGAGACTCCCTTCCCTGGCTTGTGTCCCCATTTTCCCTCCACAAGCTGCTGAGCTCCTGCTCTTCCAGCCACCTCAGCCACTGTCCCTGCTGGCCTTGCATGAACCATGGCCCAGCCCCAGTCTGGGGCAGGCCACAGTGAATCATAAAGATGTCTCACTTTGGTAAGAGCACACAAATATAGTGAACATGTGTCTTGTGTCCTAAAATGGATACCTAACTGGCATATTCATTATGCATATCAACATCACCAAAACATTTCCATGTTAGTTTAGGGGTTTATTTGCAAATCATTATGTTTATACTTTACTCTTTCTTTTTTCTCACATATTTGAACATGGTACATTCTGTGGATGTGAGATTACATTCCTGCAACTGGGTAGCTGTGCTCCAAGATTACAAGCACCTTCATATGACACACGAACCCTTACTTTGCTTTGCCCTGTATGATTTTTTCTTGTCTCCCCCACAGAAAACCAATCCAAAACTTTCCATCCTGCTGCTTACAAATAAAACCAATTTATTTAGTTGCTAAAGACTTGAAAATAAAAGGGCATATGTCCCATCTGAAGATCTCTGTATTATGTGTGAGCAGGAAAAAAGATATCTTTCACAAGCAGCCATAGCTGTGTCTCTGACATTTGAGAAGGGAGAGAGAGATCTGTTTGTGTGCAGAATTCTAAAGCCATTTAATGATCAAAGAGCAATCCTGATTTTATCTGCCAGTGCTTCCTCAGTGGTGATAAGATTAATTCTTTGAATGTTGCATTAGAGGGCTCTACCCATAAATAGATGTGTAAAATTACAAACACGCAAGACTTGAAAAGGAATGAGGAGAATTACTTCGGCAGACAAAAGCAGAACACATTCAAAGTATGTATATATTTTTTCCTCTAATTTTGAATCCTCATTATATTTTTAAAATAAAAACATGTAAAATGACAAAATTATTGTTTGCATACAAGCCAAGAGCTACTTGATTTTTTCTTTCCATTTCTTCCTTCTCTTTCATCATGGAATGCCATGATGATTTCAAGGTTTTCTGACATATATTCTCTATCCTGTTGCTAATTCTGTCTGTCTTCTGCATGATAGATGGGATGTTGGATGTGAGCCCTTCCCTGCAGGAACTCACTTGGCACTTAAAAGGCGGCTGTCCCCAGCAGACACTGATTCTGGAATGTTGCAGGGGATCCCCTTCCAGAAGTCAAGTGTGATGCTGGAAATGCTAGTAGCTATTAATACTGTCTGTGTCTTTATGATGAAAAGTTGAGAGCTGCAAAACTTTAGGGCCTGTTCTGACCCAAAGTGTGATTGTGGATGTTGGCATGAGACCAAGTTGGTGACTTGAATCAAGCAAAACTAACCCTGTTAGTTTTAGTAGACATAGTGAGACATGAAACTGATGTTTTACTTAGACATAGTAAGACATGAAACTCAAGTCTGATATATTAAACCCTTGAGGAAAATTAACTTTGTTCATAGTGCGTTGTGTAAAACACAAAATGTTTATTCTGTCTCATATAGGCAAAAGTTTAAATCAGTAACCTTTATGATCTCAGTAATCTTCCTGTAGGTTTACATGATTGAATTATTTACAAGGTAGGTTTAGGTGTCTTTTCTTGAAATAAATTCAGATTTTGCACATATAATAATACAGCTGTAGAAGTGAAATGTTATTTACAAATCATTGGTATGCACAGTGTAAGATCTGAAAATCTGAAAATTGGTATGCTGGTCTGCTTTTCAGCAGAGTTATTTTGGCAGCTGCATGAAGTGTCTGTTCTAGAAAGCACAACATTTAACTTGCACTCTAATGATTCTTTCATTCCTGCCATTTTTGTCCCCACAGTATCATATCAAAGATGCTGGTGGCATTTTGAGTGTCAGGGTGAATATGGGTTCAGGGATCTTTATTGAAAGATATGATAACTTTAACTCCTGGTTTTACAGAGGTGGGAGGGAAAGATATTGAGGAAACTGAAATGCATTATGATTAAGTTACTTTTGGAAGCAGAAGAAGAGTCAGAGCTGGGATTATAGTCAAAATCTTCAGATGCCTGAGTGAACAACAATTTCATTAGCCTGTTCTGCCACTTCATCAAGCACATCCAATGCACTTCATCAGCTCTAGCAGCCGTAGCATGGAGGGTGATTGTGGCAGTTCCACTCTGTAATGCTACTCATTCTTTAGCTTAAAACCAGAGGAATAATGAGGCAGACCTGTATCAGAAACCATTCAGTTCCACCAGCTTTAAAAATTATAAGCAGCTCTAAAACAAAGCTATTCTCTTGGTTTTGATGCAAGTTCTTCTGGACTCCAGCCCCTCAGCGTCCACCACTACCAGCCCTAGTTGCTCCTTTCCTTAAGAGCCATGTGGATCACCCTCCAATTTTGGAGGGCTTCTCTTCCTTTTTTTTCTCCTCTCTTCTGTCTTAGGCACAGGCTCAGAAGTCTTGACTCCTGGGAAAGGACAAGGCTATCAGAGAGGCAAAGGAAAGCAACAAGTTATTCCAGATGAGCAACCTCTGCAACCCTTTGGCCAATGTTTGATGCATCAAAGACCTGTCACAGTCTAACCTTTCATAAACCCTTGGTCAAAACAGATGCAAGTAAGTTGATGGCAGTTTAAAAATGAGCCAGCCATATTGGAAGAGGGTGCACAAACCACTCAGAGCTAGAAAAGTTGAGTTGCAGTGGGGATGAGGAAGGACAAATCAAAGTTTACTAGAAAAGGAGAATAAGATATGTCTCAGTTACTGACTACTAGAACCAGCATGGAAGAATTGTTTGGAATACTATTGTTGAACTTACTAGATAAGAATGTAACATGAATAGATGTTCAGCTCAAGCTGGAGAAATTCAACTTAGAAAAGAGAGCACATTTTTTTAAACCATGAGGACAAAGTTAACCTTCAAAAGAGGTTTCCAGGAGAAGCAATAAGTTAAATAAGTTACATACTCTGAATTTCTTTCTAGAAGATCAAGTTTTAATCAAGCCCAAATCATTGACCTAGGTAGAGGTAAAATATAATGGCCTGTGCTATGTGACCCTGAAGTTCTGCCTAAAACCAGATGCATGATTAAAAACACTGTCTGAGTCTGTGATTATGTGATGGATTCCTGGGCCCAACAAGTTAATCAGTGAGGCAGCATATAACCTGATAGTTGTATAACAGGATAGATGGCTTTGGGAGTTGGCCTTGTTCCTCTCTGTGTCTTTTACATTAGCAGGTTCTGGGGACAGAGAAGTCCAGAAGACAGATCCTACATACATGCAAACTGTGGCTGCTAGATCTCACTGACAAAATCCTCTTTTCTACTATCTCCCCATGTTGCACAGGGAGGGACATGCCATCCTTATGCTCTGGGTTGTACATAGCATAGTAGCCTAGATACACTCTTAAGATTCAGAGGCAAGTACAGATGACTGAGCCCTGGGTTTAGGCAAAGCTTCACATCAAGTCCCTGGTTCTCTGAATGACTGTACTGACCAGTAAGTAATTATGTACAAATGGATATTGCCATTAGCATTTTTTCTTGTTAATTAAGTGCTCAGTTCCAGATTGAGATTAAAGTATCTGCCTCTGTGGTGTCTTTATGGTCAGGGTACATCTAATCAGCACAGTCTCCCTGGAGCTGAGAGTGATATTCAGCTTACCAGCCATTAGGGATGCAATTCAATTGCCCACACAAAGCCATTTAGGATGCTCAGAGCACCTGAATATCTGCAGAAGGCTGGTAGAAAGGACCTATGACTTATAGGACATACTCAACTCCTGGGCAGCTGAGTCCATACCAGGGTGTCACTCTCCTGTCTGTCTAGATGTCTGATGCGTGTGGTGGGAGTTTTGGCACATATGCAGGCACCCATGTTTTGGGGTCTTAATCTGAAGCTGAATGTTACTCAGACTAACTATAGTCCTGGTGCTCCATGTTGTGATCACACATCATTTAAGTTCATGCAGCATGTACCTCCTCAGGGGTCACAGGTTTTGCCTAGATGCTAGACTGAGTGCCAGGCTCATCATGTATGTGTAACTGCACCCAGGGACCTTGTGGTCCTGAGAGCCCCAGAGGCTGGACTGGAGTTCCCCTATGAGTTGTAGACATGACTGATGTAAACCAGTGTCTTCAGGAAGACTTTCCAGAACTGCTGTTTAGGGTCAATATGCCAAAACTATTCTGCCATCCTAGCGTGGATCATCTTAACCTTGTCCTAAACTTCTTATTTATCACTTTGACATTATATAAAAATATATGTATGGCAAGGCTTAACTGAGAATATGCATATAATAGGCATCAAACCAATATTGAGACCATCACCTATGATGGGGAGAAAACCATTTCTACCACTAATGAAGAATTGAGATTTTTAAAGCCTGTAAGGCAAAGGAAAGTTTTTTTTTAATCACTGTCCTACTCTTAAGAATACCTAAGAGTATTTTTAATGAGAACTACTTTTGAATGTCTGTAACAATTACGGAGTCCTTTCATCATGATACTAAGGTGAGAGAATAGATTTCACTTTAGTCAAGGAAGGATCACTGAGGCAGATAAACTGGGTAAGGAATGATTACTGACACTGACTTTCTCACAACAATAAAAACAGAAGAGTGTGTGTCCTCCACTGCAGACAGTTTTATTTGACATAATATCTACTACACAGTGACTGATGAAGTGAACAGAGAAAGCAATTGTCACAAAGCCAACTGGGAAGAGAGCTAGCAGAAAACAAGAAGGAAAAATGGCAATAATTTTAAGCCAGAAAATTCACATTTCTTATCTCCTAAATCCTTTCTTTTCTACCTTCATTGGCACAGTTGATCCTACTCTCCTAAAATTCTTCGTGAAATACATACCCCATCTCTATTTGTTCTACCTACACTGAAAGCCCCAGTGAAGAAAAATATTGTTCAAAAAAATGTAACCAAAGTAGACTTATTTGGCCCATGCTACAATGAGGAAGATGAGTCCTTGGTTTGCTGCCCTACCCCTCTTGCAATTATTGCTGCAGTGCATGTTGTCCCTGTGTAGGCATGGGCCAGTGGAGCCCAGGCAGAGCCCCGTGTGCCTCCCACATCACTGCAACCTCGTCCTTCAGCAGCAGAGCTGCAGTGCTTGCGTCACACCCAGTAGCACCACATGGCTTCATCCACATTATGCTCCTTCAGGGCAGTATTGCTGAGGTTTTGTCCTGGATGTATTAGGGGAGGAACACAGTAGGAACTGACTAAAGGGGTGTGATGTGCTTAGTAGATCCAAGCCCATTTCCTGTTTTACTTACCTGCAGTGATTTCTTGTCTCTTGCCAGCAACAAAACCTTGCCAATAAAGCAAGGCCTCAGCCCCAGGCATAAACATGTCTTGTGTCTCAAGGAGATTCTCCCCTTTTTTTCTGGGCTCTTTAGAGGACAAATACCTCCCAGATAGGATCCCTTTTTACTTCCATGATGTGGCTGTGAGAAAGGTGTAGCAGAGCACTGCAGTAGGAGAGCTGGACAACATGCTCTTTGTTTCTAGAACAATGCAGCCTTTTTCTGGCTTGAGCAAACACTTTACCCAGCAATACTATCCTTGGCAGTACTACAGAGTTCCCAGCTTCCATGGCCTAGGAAGGTAGATTAAGTTTCTCACCTGATTAATCACACCAGTGGCCCTTGTCCAACCCAGGTGTCCCTGCAGAATAAAATATCATCACTTGCTGCAGTCACTGATGTTCTTTCCTGCTGCAAACGTTTTGAGAGTTTTGCTAAAACCCTTTTTTTGTTGAATGCTCATTTCCCAGTCACTGCTAAACCACTTAGTTGAATCTATTTGTTCTCCAGATCAGTCTCACTGCTGCAGATCTCAGTTGTTCCCATCAATCAATCCAATTTTGTCATGCTGAAGAATAGTGTGCTGTAGTTTTGTTTCATTTCTTGTCCTCCTCCCACTGGCCTACCAACAAGTCCAGAATCACCTTGCCTATTCCCATCTTCATTTTGGACTGACAACTGTTGTCTCAAATGATGTTTAAGTTGCTACAAACAAATTGGTTTTGTCCATCAACATTTCATACTTTCCACCTTCCCTGAGTGGAGATGGTCTGTTGGATATTGTCTACAGACATGGCTCAGCTTGGTGGGACCTCTTCCTGTGCCAAGCCACTGGCACAGGCTTCTGCTGAGCTGCATAACAGGGATCTAACTCTGTTTTGATGGCATAATTGGAGGAGAAAATAATGATAAAGATTCATAAAGCAGTGTGGGAAGGTATAAACCTTAGAATTTGAGGCAGTAAACAGCCCATTGAAAAACAGGACTCACAAAAAGTGAAAGAGGAACACATGTTTGGTAATCTGCAGGGAGAGGCCATACAAAGTTTCCCACAAATTTCTATTCTCATATGTCTCATGAATTATCCCTGGAGAGGCAGCATGTATTGTATGGGTAACTTTAAACCCTGTTTTCAAACTGAGTCATTCACACTTAAAAATCTTAGCCCCAGCTTGGCACACCATGCTTCAAAGCAGTAAAGTGTGAGGGGCACTGGATTCAAACTCTCTAAGCATTTCTTCTTCCTACCATGTCAGAGGAAAGCTTTATGGACTTTTGCTCCCGGCTGCATTTTTTGATGGGTGTGGCCCATCTGTTCTTGTCCTCCCAGTGGAGGCCACAACAGATGTCCTTCCTCTCGGGCATCGAGTTAGTCCGAGGGAAGGTGTGTCCAAGGAGGGCTACAGAGAGAAGCTGCTTTTCTATTTCTTGGTTAGAGCTAACTGGAAAAGGTCAAAGCAGTACCATTAATCACCCTGTCATGTGGTGGATGGTGACATCTACTCCTTTCAGTGATTTCTGTTGCAACTCCCTCCCTATAGCAAATCAAAAGCAGCCAAAACATAATGTCAGCCAGTAATTTATTGAAAACTGCAAAATAATTCACTCTGTTAATAAAGCACAGTGGTTGACGTGATGAGGATGAGGCCATAATAAACAAATGAAGTCTCCTGACAGTAGAATGGATGAGATTGATTTCACTGGACATCTGTCAGCAGCTCTCTTCCTGAACCTCACTTCCCCTCATCACAGAGTTCCTTCCTCCTTCCCAGGAGTTTCCTTTCAGCTTCTGCCTGTTTGCTGCTGGAGCAAATCCTCCATTTGCAGCCTGCTGTTCTGGTGTATCTCACTGCCTTTGGCAGAGTGGGCAGTAGTACTTCTGTCAGTATGTAAAGGCTGTCAGGAGCCTTCCTGAGCTCTTAGGAAACACAGAAATTGTAGGCGCCTGTTCTGCTGCTTCAGCATCTCCTTTTTCTCCCGTGGGATGGGGAAAAAGGGCTGGCTGTGACGTAGAGCTGCAGAGTGAAAGGAACAAGTGTGGGATCCCCCATTTGTTTCACTGCAGATGACATTTAGCCAAAGAGGGGAGCATTACTCCCCTCTTCAGCTAAAGAAGTCTATTGTAGAAGTGAACATTAAGGCTTTGAGAATGCCTACCCCGGCATGCACCGGGGGGTTTGGTGACACCCTCCTGAAGCACTGCCCTGGGTTTAGGAAGCAATGTCTGCTGTGGGAAGGTTTCTCTGAGGCGCAGCGTTTCTTAGCGTGACTATAAAGAGGAACTTGTGTGGACCGGATGTCTCGGGCTCTCTCCCCACCATCCTGCCACTCGCTGGAGAAGCTCTGTGAAAGTGATTCTTATCTGCAGCAGCGTGGCTGCTCTGTGTAGGTCTTTGTACAGCCCCACAACCCACCAGCCTCTAGACACTGTCCGAGTCCTTTCCTCTGGGTGATGTATCTGCTGGTCCTGAAAGAATGTCTTCCTTAATGCTACTTTGAATCAATTTTATTGCATAACAACCTAATAATACATTTGTTTAAAAGTGTGGATTTTTAAGATTGGGGTAATACTTCTGAAAGACCATCCTTTAGCACTTCTCTTTCTTTCCAGTGCATATTTCATCTTAAAAGTATCATTAAAACTGGCAAGAGAATACGAGAGAGGAGGTCACTGGCAAACAGATGATAGCAAAGTTTGCTACCTTACCTACCTTGAAGTATATCTTGTAGCTACACTAAAATGTTATACAATAAGTTCTTTTTTAGTAGCCAAAGCAAGGATTCTCCCCATCAAATTTCTTTAGCAGAAATACAGAAATAGTTGCAAGCTTCTCTGCCAAAATGCTAATTACTCCCTAGGGAATCATCCAGTTATGAAGAAATATGGGTCTGTTTATGTCCTCTGTATAATATATATAACATAACTAAGGCACCTTTTCTGTTTCTTGCACATTAGATCCATATATCTGAGTTAATATTATGGAAGTTGCACTTGCAGAAGTTGCAGAAAAAAGAAACAAATGAAAGCTCATTACAGGAATGCAGAGACATCACCACGGATTTCAAATTACAAAAATTTGCTTGCCTTCTCTGTATAGCAGCCACATACATATTTCTGTTTTTACCAGCTGTGAGATTCTTAAGGGATTGCTGTGTAAGTCCAACATGGGCTCAATACCAGCTCAGGAACAGGCAGAATGGATGATGGGGTGAAGAGATGCTCCTCTTTCACTCCTCGTTAAAGGTAATTTGAGGGAATGGGAGTTTCTGTGTGGGAGAGTATGTGATATGTGATGCAAGAACAATCTAAAAATATTTCTTTTTGCTTCCATAGCAACTCCCATGCTGGCATGTCTTTGAATTCGTTATTTCATTCTTTCAGCTCTCTTTGTGGGCTTTGTCCAGTTTGCAGAGTTGCAAAATGATCTTTCCACCTGTGTTTACAGATGTGTGCCTGCAGTCTGTTCTGGAGGCAGGGTATATCCTACATCTCCAGGGAGGCCTCCCTGCAGCCTGCCAGTACTTCAAGGGGGTTTATGAAAAAGAAGGAGAGAGACTTACAATGATAGATAGTGACAGGACTAGGGGCAATGGCTTTAAACTAAAGTGGGAGAGAATTAGACTAGATGTTAAGAATTTTTTTTTTTAAGCTCAGAGGGCAGTGGGACACTAGAACAGATTGCCCAGAGAAGCTGGAGATGCCCCATCCCTGGCAGTGTTCAAGGCCAGGCTGGACATGCCTTTCACTGGTCTAGTGAAAGGCATCCCTGACCATAGCAGGGGTATTGAACTAGGTGATCTTTAAGGTTGGTTCCAACCCAGACCATTCTATGGTTCTGTGATTCTCTGCTGGAAACAGCACTTGATAGGGGAAAGGCTGATGGCCCTTATCACACACAAGAGTCAAGGAAAGCAATTGTCCTCTGTAAACTGCTCTCTTTGCATTCTGACTCATGCTCTGGCTGACCCAAAAACATCAGAAGGGGCCTGACAACCTCATCTCATGGTACACTGTTGTAAAAACTGTCTTGCTCACATTTTATCTCCATCTCTTCTGTGATGTAAAGGTGTGATTATGAAATTTATGCTTGCAAATGCTTCTGCCATGTGTCTGATGGCAGCAAGGATATAGTACATTTCCTTCTTTATAAGTTATAAGCAGAGACTTGAGTGAAAATTGATGTAGCAGGAAAGGTTTTATTGCTTTCCATAATTTTGTTTTTCATATTTGCAGAGTAATTTTATTATTTTAGAGGAAGTGTGGGTGTTCGTAGAAATTCATTGAGGATCAATAACAATTTCATCCCTACAAGGATACTTGTAATACTTCTGTGTTGACAGGTGAAGCAATGCTGGGTGAGCAATTGGTCTTGTTAGCACATATTGTGCTTCTCTGGGGTATGGAGGGTTCAAACACCCCCAGCATGTCCACTTTTCCAAAGGCTATGGTGAGCAAATGCCTTAGGCTTGATTTGGATTTGTGTGAGGAGCAGTTATCCTGCACAGGAGTAACTACAAGGTGAAAACCAGTCTCTGGCAGTTCTGGTGGTGGGAAGGTACTGCCAGTGAAAGGCCCACAGCAGTCCATGTGAGGAGCTCTGAGACAAGGGTCCTATTGAGCTGGGGGGGCCATGCCCCAGTCAGGCCCTGGAAGCAGGAGGAATCATTCTCTATTTCTTGAAGCCCAGAACCAGCACTCTTCTAATCCCAAACTTCTGACATCAAAGCTCTGAACATTTCTCTCAGAGAATTGTCCAAAATCTTTTAGTTCCACAATTCTATAACTTCTCTCAGACCCCAGGCTTTTATATCCTCCTTTATCAAAGGAACAGAGTTTTAGCTGATGTGGCCAAAGGGCTGATAGACTGTCCTTTCTGTTCCCCTTTCTTAATCTTTTGTCACCCTTAGGCTAGATGATTAAATTTATTTTGATTCTCTTATTCTTTTGACTTCTGTCTTCAACCAAGAAACTCATTAAAATCAAAAGCCAGTGTGGATATCTGAGTTAACACAGTTTCAAACTGCGATGCCATAAAACAAAGTAGCAGCAAAGCTCTCAGGAAGATGCCATTTTAAGAAATTCAAAACAGCTGCTCTGCCATCTAGTGTCATTGAATAATGTCTGCTAAGTCCCAGCTTTCACCCTAACTGCTGAAACAGTGCTACCATGTACTTCTCCTTCCAGCAAACCTTTCAGGTCAGGCACATGCACATCTCTGGCAGAGAGAGATGAAAGGGAGGAGCTGTGTCCATTGCAAGCTCTCTGGTGGCATTGAGGTGAATGCAATTTGTCTCTCACATGAAAGGACTGTTCCTTACCTGGAAAGGTAAGCTACAAAGCCAGGCACATCTGAAGAGCTGCTGACCTTCCCCCAGCTAAATAGTTAGCTCTATTTAGAATGTTGTCCACGTTCTTTATTTTAGGCAGGTAAACAGCAAGCCTGTGAGGGAAATGCAATATTTTCAAGTCTACCAGATGTTCATTTGGCCCCAGGTATTTTCTGCTTCATAGTATGAAGTAATCTCCAGAAGTGAAAAATTGCCTAAATTAGGCCATAGAAGTCTGAATGCTAGGGGTCCTTGCTGAATGAAAATGAAGTTTTTTTTTCTTTGGGTTTTTTATTTCTTTGGTTTTTTTTATTGGCTCTTTGTATCAATGATATCTCCCCCAAATGAACTTCTATTCATCAAGATCAGAGAAGTTTTTTTTAAAAAACAATTTAAAAATGTGATAGATATTTTTGTCTAGTTTAAGGCTGTAGGTATGTACTTAGAAATAATTTAGACATATTTTTCTTTTCCTTCATGGTCAAATACCGTTCTTGTCTGTAAAATCAGATAAGTGGCCATTAGGAATTATTCATGTATTCTCTTTGTTTCTTACCTAGTTAAATGTTGTCTTGATAAATCTTTAGAAACTGACTTAATTTGCCAGAATAACTCCAAATTAAGATCAGTGCTCACTACTTCAATTGATAACAGATGTTTGGCTCCAGTGAAAGGAGTATGACTTTACACATCTTTTGAAATGTCACAGCTCTTTGTATTCACAACTAGAAGCCATGCCAGAACAAACCAATGCTGTCAATAGCAGAGCTGAAAGAAAACACACAAAACACAAGACAGTGCATTCCAGAAACAGTACAAGTGTGGTTTGGAAAAGCTCAAATTTGAAGCCACTAAAACCATGATATAAATCCTGCAGTGCTGTCATGGTCTGCTTAATTTAGGAACTGAGGAGAAATACTGCCTCAAATCTTTCTTTCTCAAAAGAAAAGAGAGATTGCCACTTTGTGGGGACAGAAGTGTGATGAAGCTGATCTCAGCTACTTTTATCAAGATATCCTTGAGTTTTTGACTTCCTAACCCAAATAGATGTTCATCCTAAAATAAGGAAAAAAAAAAAAAAAAGAAAAAGGAATTCCTTCAGGACTATAGGCACTGATTTTATCTTACCCTAACATGTCTAAAAGAAACATTCTTACAGACTCCTGTTTTTCTGGCAGGGTCTCTAAATCCACATTTGTTCCAAAAGTACCCTAGTCTGAAGTGCTTTGCAGAAGACTCTGGAGCTTCATGAGTTGGCTCTGAGAACACAGAATTCTATTGTGCTATAGATGAATGAAGAGATACAGATTTTCCCTTTCTAACCAAAGGTGACCAAAAGACTAGGTTTTCAGGTGTAAAATGACAGCCAGAGATCAGCAAGCTTAGAGCATGGCTGTTGTTTACTCTGATGTGCTCCAGTTCTCAAAACATATCAATTATCCCCCCCCCACAAAAATTGAGTCACGTTTTGTTTTCATCACAATAGTCCCAGCTGTTTCAAATAGCTGGCACTAATAATCTGTGCTTTAGAACTGATTAGCATCCTATATCCCTTCATTTCTAAAATGGAATTTTAATCAGATTGTAATTCCTTGAAACCTCCACGTCAGTGAGTACTTCCCTAACCATTAATCAATTGAATTTTGCCCTCAATTAAGCTGCTTAAATCCCCTTCATATTACTGATTGATAACTTTCATTGCCTCCAGCACATCGCTGACACACTGTTAGGGGTTTTTTTTAACATCAGGGCCGTGACACTATTATAAAACTGAGAAAAAGAACAGACGTTTGCATTGCCGCTGTTGTGGCTTTTCAGCTTTCTTATTTTAAATCCCTGTTTTCTTCAGGGATTTGAAAGTGGGTCATAAATTCATTCCAAAGAGAAATCACTTTCATTGGTCTAATCATGCAAGTACTCAATGTCTCTTCTGGGAGGCCAGTTCTTAGTGTGGAAGTAGCTTAGCTCCTTCTGCTCAACCTCCCTGCATTATTTTTTTATGGCCTTTATGCTTTTTTTTGTTGTTTTTGTTTGGCTGGTTGCTTCTGATGCTACTGTGCTGAAGCATAAATAATTTTTTTATGGGGAAGTTGGTGACTCTACAATACAGAAGGATAATAACTGAAAGAAAATGAAGTTCTTTGGCTTGAGCTGAAATGTTTCCTATAATGCATTTCAAACTGGAAATGTCAAGAAACTAAGTTAATACCTCAGATAATCAATAGCTTTAATGATTCTTTAGGACAGCAACATGCAACCTAAGGGAACAGTTCTGCAATCCTTATTCAAACTAAGGAGATTTGAGTCTCTGGGACTGGGTCATGTATCAACTGGTAATAAATAAAGAACCAGAAAACATATTTCTCAGAACAGAAGGGTTTTTGGGTTAACTAAGAACTCATGTTGGAGACACACATGCATATCTTTTTGTAGGTGGCACTTCTTAAACATTTTCTTTCCCTGAGAAAATGTGTGCTTTATATGTTAATTTAGGGCAGTACATGCCTTGTGTCTCAGTTTTAACCTGGTAGCATGTTCCAGATTTGATACAGCCATGCATTTAAGTAGTTATCTGGAAGGCAGAGTCAGGGACAGTAACACAGTGTGGAATTTAACCACCAGAATACACCAGAGGAAGATAAATCCTCAGAGCCCCAAGGTAGCACAGAAATCACCTTGAAGGAATAAGCTGAGCTCCCTCATGTCTTGCAATTGATGTAAAACAGAAAAAAACCCAAAAACCCAGAAAAAATCAGACCCCAAAATCCAAGCATTTCTATTATGATTGCTACTGCTAAACCTAATTAACTCTCAGTATGTGCCAGACATAGCAGACCTGATTAAAGTCTTCTGTTCTGGTGTTAAAAGATAATCCAAGGCCTTTAAGCTTTTATTCAGATGCCTATGATTTTGCAAGAACACCTGCTGTGTAGCATATGCTAATTAGAATTTTTGAATTAAAATGGTTTACATCAGGAAGGAAGAGGCAGAAGGAAGTGGCGGAAGGAAGGAAGTGGCGGAAGGAAGTGGCGGAAGGAAGGAAGTGGCGGAAGGAAGGAAGTGGCGGAAGGAAGTGGCGGAAGGAAGGAAGGAAGGAAGGAAGGAAGGAAGGAAGGAAGGAAGGAAGGAAGGAAGGAAGGAAGGAAGGAAGGAGCCAGCGACAGCTCCTGGAGTGGCATTCCTCTGCTCTCTGCAAGAACTTTGGATATTTCTTAATCACCTTTGTTGGACATTAACCTCATCTTTGTTTCACTTCTGCCTTACTGAAGTTATGTTTCTTACCTTGCTATGTGTCATTCAGGCTGCTGGAAGATTGAAGTTTGAGGCTAAAGGTGTATTTTGGCAACAGCTGGGACCTGGTTTTGTTGCTGCAGCGGAGTTCTTCCAAGTTCAGAGAAAAAAAATTAAAGTATGTCATTTGTTTTTTTCTGAGACATGCCACATTGCACTAGAGCACACTCAGAGCAACAGTCATGACCTTGGTGTATCACAGTACATGGTTTTGACAGCAGAATCAGTAGCACAAGATGTCGTGTAGTAGGAAGTGATTCTATGCTGAGTTAATCAAAATATGACAAAGCTGGGTTTGATTATAGCTCATGTCTCAAAGACTTTATTGTTGGGAAGAGGAAGAGCAGCTTGATTGCTTTTATTTTGAAGTAGTTCTATAATTTATGGGTAGGTTCCTAGTTTAGTTATTAGAAAAATACATTTAGTACTTTTTTGTATTGTCTTGTTTGCTTGAACTCATCAAGCCTCCCAATGTTTGTCTATAAAGATTTATCTAATGCAATCCTTTAACAAGTGAGACGTGTCTTCATCTGTTTCAGGGAAGTCTTTTCCACTCCTTCTGAAATGAAAGTCTGCTGTGAGCACTAAGTTAGGAGGTGGAGAATCAGGGGTCCCATTTATAATTTTCGAAGTCCATAGGAATAATCCCAGGGGAATTTTGAAAGAGATGTTTAACAACATAACCCTTCTCCTGGAAAGTAATCTCCTGTCAGCCAGCTGTTCAATGGGACAGCTAGTTACCTGGTGCTTTGTTGCACTTTTTAAAGATGAATCAAAGCAACTGTATGCATTTTTTATTGCCAAGAGTATTTTTTGAGATATTAATCTGAGTTCTGATTTAGAAGTTTGCTGGGCCTATTCAGATAGTAATTTTTTCATAACAGAAAATTCTTACAGATATGTGTGGGAGGTCCTTCAGAAGTGCAACACGATTTTTTTTCAGACACCATTAATATTTCAGGTTGACACTGTGTTAGAAATTTACAGAAACTGTTTTTCCTTGACATTTGTGTTATGTTATCTGAAATTCATTTCAATGGCAACAAGAAATATTGGTGCAAACTGCACCCTTTTGTAAAGGGAAATCCTGATGTACTAAATCTTGACTGTAACCCTGTAATCCTAACCTGAGAGAAAACTTCAAAGGACGGAGTTTTACTTCTGCTTTCACATCAGGCTATCAGTAATGCACAAGTATTTGCATATGGGAAAAGCTCGCACATTTGATATAGTGATAACAAGGCAAGGTTATATAATTTTTACTGTTACCACCACCCAAAGTTCCCTAAAATAAAAAAAAAAAGAATCCTTTCCAGGTTTTTTTACTTGCTTGATAGATTTTGATGCTTTGTCATTTGCATTTTCACTTTTTTTTTTTTTTTTGCAGCAGCTGTGAAACACATGAATATAAGAAGAGAAGTCTATGATTTACAACTATAAATTTTGTATAGCTGTTAGTCAAAGCAGGTCTTCATTTCCCTTCTGTAAAGATTATTGTTACAACTGCATTCCTTCCTCGGAGACAAAAAAAAACCTGCAGAAAGATTTGTGGGATAACTTTTCTTTTAATCACTACTTTTACTTAGGTCTTCATTTTTCTCTCTGTCCATTGCTTGTTCTGTGCATATTTGCCTTTGTTTCTGGGCTTCTTGTTCTGTTTGTTTCTGTTTGTCATTCTCTGTCCTTACTATTTTCTCAGTATTTGCTTTTCTCATGCATGCTTTTGATATACCTTTGCTTTTCTTAAATTTTTCTGTGTGCTTGTATTCTCTGAAAGTGCAGGGTTATGTTTGGCAATCAGTAACTCAGTGATTGACTGACTGATCACACTGAATTAATGCTGCATCTCCAGTATCCTCCCATCACCTTTCTCAGCCTGCTTCTTTCTGACACTCCAAGGGTTTGTTGCACTACTGTGCCAGGATAAGAAAATAGCATAAGCTTGCCCTGAGATAGTTGCTCTCTCTGCTGTGGTCTAATTTGCTCCTTCCCATCTTTGCATATTTCATTGCCTTGCCAGGAGCTGTAATATCCTCCCTGCTTTGTCTGCAAATGAGCCGATACATTTTTGGTGAAGCCCTGTCCTTATTCTCCACAGTGAGCCAAAGGGAATGTGCTGGTTGTGACTCTGCTTGAGGATTCATATTGTGCTAATGCCACCGGCCTGGAGCACACTATTACCCTAATATATGGTGTGTGGCAGCATGCTTCTGCTGGGATGTAACATCTCAGCCTCCTTACTAGAATTTTTCTTCCCATTTTGTGGGGGTTAGAACCTCATGTGGGTATTATTTACAAAGCTAAGATCTTTACCCTCGCTGTTATTGATTTTGTATGAGCTGTTCTAGGAACATTTGGCTTATATTAGTAGGAAAGGCATGCTGTGCTGTTGTGCCTGAGAGGCTTGTGGCATACAGTAAAATTTGCTGGACAGCCTTGTTGATTCCCATGGATACCTCAATTCCCATTGATACACTGTTGACCAATATTGCCTCCATCACCTGCAGGAAATGGCTGGACAAGTAACTGAGCTGTCAGTTTGAATCAGAGCATGAAAATAGACATAACTGCACATCTTTGCATCTTGTAAAGGTCAGTGGTGCAATGTTCCCTTGAAAAGAGTAATTGCTTTTTTCCCCTGTTTCTAAAGCAAAACTTCAAGTTTTAAAAAGGAGCAACACAAAATATTTATGACTCTGGAAATCCTTTCATAAAATGAGGATTCCATTTAAAGGTTTTCCATGTAAAACTATAAATGTTTTAGAAAGGTAATAGATACATGGTGATGAAATAAAAATTGACGGTCAATGACTGAATGGCCTTAAGTCAATTTCCTGACTCTTTTCCTAGGGTTTAATAGGCTGCTGAATGCTCTAATCAGTTTGCAGTATCAAGTAGAGCTCCAGTTCTCTTTCTTCCTAGGCAGTCTTCCTGGCTCCTGGAAGTCCTGGACAATTGGTCAGTGTTTACATGGAAAATCCAGGTTTCTGCTGCTTGGTCAGGTAATGGTGAAGGTCATATGGAATGGCTACTGGAAAGCTCCAGTGTATCAGACACTGCACAGTCCACACTCATGGTTTCCCTGTACAGCACAAAGAATGCAAAGGATCCTTAGGACAGGACTGAGGACTTTTTATTCTAACCACCAGTCTAGTGAGCAGCTGAAGCACAGCTTCTCCAGGAGCTAAGAAGCACCAGCTGAGATCTATCTGCATAGGAGCTACCAGGAATGAATAGGCAAGCAAGAGAGTGGGAAATGCAGTATCCAGCACAGTAGGAAAAAAATACCAGAAGTGTGAGTGGGGGCTGTCTATTCTACAAGGCAGGAAACAGTGGAAATTCCTAAAATTAGAAAGTTTCTAATTCTAGTTCTAATTCTAATTCTAATTCTAATTCTAATTCTAATGCAGTTTCTACCTTCTTCTGCAAAGTAGGTAGATAAGTAAGTTTTCCAACAGAGAAATTGACTGGTAAAGTACTTCACTTAGCATAACAAAAATCTTAAAGCATATTTAATTTCAAAATCTGTCCACTTCAGATCCTGATAAACTCCATTTATACTTAGAATGTGTAAGCAATCAAATAGGAAGTAGCTTCCGGAAATGAAGTAATTTTATTTGTACTTACAAATGCATGCACACAAACATCCTCACCCATTTATTTCTGTACACACAAGCCCACAACGTATGTATATTTATATTACTGTGCTCTCAAGGATGTAATTCTGGAGTGCTTGGCTGAGCACCATGGTCCTGACCTGTCAGCAAAGAAGGTTTAAAGCAGGCCTGGGGTTTGGAGAGTTTCCATCTGCAGACTGTCTTGCATGGCTGGCTGTGCACAGGAGAGCTGTGGTGAGACTGAAGAGGCAGTTGCAGGGCTGGGGCAATGATTTTTAAAACCATCCACTTTGTCAAATGCAATATTTTAAGACTCTTCTTCCAAATGCCTTGTTTCCTCCAAAATGTCACCAAGGAAGTTTTCCCTCTAATGAGGCTGACAGTTGTAGGAAGTCTCACTGCTCACAGAAGGGACTGGGTGATTCAGACAGGCAGTGATGATCAATGAGGAATGCTGCATATAGCATGTCACAAATGGAACAAAAAGGTTAGGGACATCTGAATGAGGGAGTTGAGCTGTCACCATCAGCCTTGCCTCCAGGTTTCATTCTGAAAATTGCAGGGAAGTTGTGCTCTTCCTCCCTCGAGATTTGCATAGGACATTTGCTGCATCAAGAATTCCTTCTGACATTTCTAGTGGAAGCAGCTAGAAGAAAGGGAGAAGTCAGACAGCAGAGCGTCTCTGTGCGCTGCGCTGTTGCCAAGCAGATTATGTGCTGTAATCTGTAAGCACTGAACTGTGTTTGAATTACGAGGAACCTCTCCCTCGCTTTTGTTTCAGCCCCCTGGGAGAGGCGATATTTCCGGGCTGCTAATGTCACGGCGTGACCTGTTAATAACCTGCCAGAGAGAGCCTTCCTCCGTTCCGTGCCTCCCGCTCCCCCAGGAGCCGGCAGCTGCCGGCACACGGATCGAATGCCTGCCTTCTATGCGCTTCATTGAGAAAAATTCAAGCATGTGGCCTGAGGTTCCCCTGATGACTGTCTGGGGATGATGATTTCTACCATCTGTTCTGGCTGCCTGTGGCTCCCGGAAACACCGAGGTGTATGTTGCTTCTGGCCATACGTGGGATTCCTGATGAAACCTCAGCTGCTGTCCAACTGTCTGTGAATATCAGATGGGTTTGAATTATCTTCCGCCAAGAGGGGAGGGAGAAGCACTTTGTTTAACTCTTTAATCTGAACCACTAGACGGCACATGCATAATCACAGGGTACAAAGCCGCTGAATTATTAGCATCTGCATCACGGCGGCAGCTGTAGCACATGCACGTGTGCTGGCTCTGTCTGATTCAAGATGCCCGGGCTGGTTGTTTCCAGGCTAAATATAAAGCCTCGAGTGAAATTCATCTTACTTTAGCTCACTTGGAAGCCTTGTAATTATACCAGAGATTTATTTGATCCCTTCACTTCTGATTTGTGTTAAAGGCACATTTCAGACATATAAATTTTATATCAGCGTATGAAAAAGGCTGCTTATCAAATGTTTTATATGCAGCTGAGGAATTACTGCATTTCCAAAGTTATTTATTGAGATAGAGGAAGTCAGGGCAAATTGATATTAATTTTGGTATATAAAAGAGACTTTTGAGCAAAAAAAAATCCTTGATAATGAATAAATACAAATCACTTCTCTTTCAGGATTTGACATCCTGTCTGTTATTTTCCTTGTAATCTATCATCTAGTAGCCTTTTCTGGATGTTTGCTGAATATCAGATTTTAGTGGATGTCGGGGGGCACTATATCACCCAGAAGACCACATCTAAATAGAAAGGATTTGATTCTCTTTCTTGTTAGAATTGTCTAAACTTCATCCTTTGATATTCACACTGTTTTCTCTATTGATACACATACTATTTTCTTTGAATGAATAGATGCTCTCAGTAAAAAATACAATGAGTTTTATGGGCTTGGAAAAATTGTTTACATAGTCAGTCTTGGAGCAGAGAAGTTATTACAGAGATGCTGAATGGATCAGCAGTAAGTGCTTACAGTTCTTGCAGTTACTGTTCAGGAAGAGATATGCAGAATATAAGACTTGTAAGAGACCTCAGAGAGAAAAGAGGAAAGGGAAAATGAAAAGGAAAGGAGAGACCTAATAGTAAGCAGTAGTGACAGCCTTGGGTTATTAAACAGTAAGGGAAGAGTATCAGTGCATGGTACTGGATGCTTCACATTTTCAGATTCAAGTAAAATACCTCTGTAGCATGACCTCATGCAGGTATTTTTGGAGGCCTTTCTTCTACTAATATTGTGCATGCTAATCAAACAATGTGAAAACACCTCTTAACAATGGCTTACCAAAGGGCGTTTGATTGTTTTTCCTTTTGGAGCTTTTTTTGTTATGCCATGAGACATAACAGCAATCTGCAAATGCATTCAGCAGTGAGTGCACAGGCATGGGGTGGGAGTCAGGGTTCCCACCACTGCTGGAATTTCTTTCTCTTGTCAACTGACTCATGCAGAGAAGTGCACGTCTCTTACATATGCATGCTGTCAGAAATCAGTATCAGGATAGAAGGCTTGAAAGTAAGCAGCACCAGAAAATTCATTAAAGCTTGGAAAAATATTTCTATTTCTAATTTTCTAATGTATTGATCCTTTAAAGAAAAAAAAAAAAAGCCAGTCAAATACACAGGAGCTATATACAGAAACATTCAGTGTATTTTTTTCCTCCAGCCTGGAATGACCCAGTAGCTACCTCTGCCTTCATCTTTAAAGCAGATTTTATTTTAGCTATGAATGCAAGGCTGCTGGCTTTTAGCAAACATGAGCAAGCTAAGAAGGACACACAAATACAGAAGAGCTGATTTGCCTATAATGTAAAGCTTCTCTGGCAGCATCTCTCTTTTTGTGTCTGGATAGAGGAAAATTTATCTGTATTACCAGTGTCTGTCCAAAAAAAACCCAACAAAACCCCACCAACAGAAAAAATCCCCAACCCCAAACCAAACCCCTTATAAGGCCCTTAGTTTGAAAAATAGTTAGCTTTCAGCCCAGAGATTTTTAAGGGAAATCTGGTGTTTCTTTCTTCTCTCTGCATAGACCTCTGCATCACTGAAGAGAGATTTGACAGGTGGAGACAGCTTGTAACAATGCACTTGAAGCTCTGAAAGACTAAAATGAGTAATCAAAACCATACTAAAAACAATTTTTTTCATGAATCTGTCTAAAATTACGTGTCGCAGAGAATTTCTTTCCCCCTTTTTCCACTCCTCTTTTTTTGTTTGAAGTAAGGTATTTATACTTAGCTGCATGTCATTATATGTGATTTCCCTTTTCTGTTAGTCACATCAGGTCTGGGCTTGCAGTCACGAGTGATGTAAGATATTGCAAAATGTCACTAATAGATATGTTAAGAGACAGTGAACTAGAAATAAAACATGGAGATTCCAGTGTGAATCTCATCACCAAGTTCTTCTGCCATAGTCCACTTCAGTTGAAATTTAGATTATGATGAAACATTTGTAGGAATTACTCTGAAATGGAGAAATATACTCTGCAATTTCTAGGTTTCAAATGATGACTGTAAGGGGCAGAACATGAAAGCTTCCCTCCTGTCACTTGAAATATTTCCTTTAGGCTTAGAGGGCTATTAGAGGGATTTGAGTATACATGCCTGTGGGAACACTTGGTCTGAAGGGATTCTTCTTGGGTTTCCATTGAGAGCTGACTGTTGCACTGAATGCCCAGTCATCTGTGCCACAAACCCTAACTGGATTAGAGGGAATGTTGGGGAGAACTTCACAGATGATGAAGGAAGAAATGGCTCTCCGAGCAATTTTGTTGCCAGCACAACGGAAGAAAGTCTGACATTTCCAAACGTACCTATACATATTCCCTGTTCCTGTTTATGTGCATACAGCCTGATGTACTGCAAGGGTCTGGCTTCCACAGGTGCTAAGCACTTACCTTTATGCCTGTGGTGTTGGTAGCTTGCAGCTCATAGAAAAAGAAATCTATGATTTCTCAGCACAGGCATCCATTTATGCACGCAGGCAGTAAAAGTTTCTGAATGGCTTAAGCTTTATTATACCTAATCAGGGTTTGTGTGTGATTAGTGTAATTAGTGTGATCAGGGTTTGTGTGTGATTAGTGTGCTTAGTCATTGAGCGTTAACTATCTATAAATGAAGGAAATTTCAGTGCCAAGGGGCTCTTTTCTCAAAAGCCCTAGAAGAATCTGGCCTTTCCATAGAATTCAGACCATAAAGAGAATCCTAAACTTTCAGAGCCCTCGTAGTCAATCTTGTGATATAGAGAGGAGGATTAAATTTACATGGAGTAAATAAACAGAAGTACCTTCTCTGATAAAGGAACTATTAGACTATAACTATAACTCCACTACCAGGCAGTGGAGTACTTTCCTCTGGAATATTAGCAGGTGCTGTCATTTAACATGGTTATAAGACTGACTGAAGCTCTAGAAATAAACAGGTAAGAGTAATTCTATGCTAAAATAAGGTTCTAATGTGACTCCCCACCTCTAGAGGAATGGTGACATTCCTTTGCTGTGGCAAACTCAGAGCAAAGAATAGCAAGCACTGAGTAAGGGAGTCGTTTGCCAAATAAGTGTCCCATTTTCAGAGTAACCTTTTGACTGCCCTAGGTTTTCCTGTCTGACTGCTCTTCCAAGGAATTGATACAGTACCTGGCAGCCAGCAAGGTTTCTTATGACAGCAAGTGCATACACAAGTAGTCAGAAGCTGCTGGGCTTCCTAGAAGGATATTTTAAATTGCCTTACAAGACCTCAGGTAAATCATGTGAACTGGTCATCAAACAGAGAAAGCCCAGACTTTTGCAAGTGTGTAAGTAACTTAATGGGGCTTTGTTTTCTGAAGCACATAGGCAGATATCAAAAGATGCAGTAGATAATTACTATAAATAAAAATTTATATGATAAAACCATTGTTTTGTCACTTCTTTGAGTTAAATCACATCCCAAATGCTTATAATACACTACATGGATTAGTGAAAATTTCAGCAAAGGACGGAAAAATCTGGTTATGGAGAACTGGTGTGGTTGCTTGGTAGCCTTGGTCCCTGATAGGCAACTGATGCAGAGCAGTGTTCCAGCATCTTATTTTAATCAGAGTTTAGGCCAAATTCTGTTATGGTAATAAGTTTTAAGTCCTCATTTATCTATGAGGTTAATGAGACTATTGTAGGAACATGGCATTTAATTAAGGTCATCGAGTGTGTGATTTTATCTCTCTGCTAATATTCTGTTTTCTTATTTTGTTTTCATGTTTTAATTGTCTTTATCTTCTCATTCTATAGTGTTTCTCAGTAAAACTACTGCATTACAAAAATACTGTCAATAACAAAAAGGATAATAAATTATGTGATATCAAAAATGACTGCAGGAATGATCTTATTATGAAAATTTTTGTCATAGAGACTCTTTTTTGCTAGCAACTAAGAACAGAGAGTATTGTTTTGTATCTTATGTACCTTTCGTGTTTCCAGGAACTAAAAGAAAAATTAATTTATTTTCATAGCTGAGGAGAGAGGAAAAACATCCCAAAAGGCTGGATCACTTTCTCTTACAAGGTTCTCCTCAGGGACACTTGCCCATTAAGGGAAAGCACACAGTTTCAATTTCAATGAATGCAGTTCTTATTTATTCTGGGTACAGTTGATACGGTGACTCACTGTTTTGCTAATGAAAATTTGGTGTTTTGCCTTTAAAAAATTACATTCAAGCAAAACAGATTTTACTTACTACTTTTGTTCTGCTATTTTAAGGATAGGATTAGAGGACAATGCTAATAGGTAGAATTAAAGAGACAGGTTTGTCCTTGCATGAGCATGAAATGAAAGCACACAATTGAAATCCCAATGAGCTAGAAAGGAAGATGTACAGTGAGCAATTGCAGGTGTACAGGTCTTTATGTCTTGAACCAGGTGTAATGCGATCACAATCTCTGCCTTCCCGTGCACCGTGAATAAGAACATGACACAAAGGAAGAAAATGGGGCCACATCCTCCCTTAGTGTAAAATGTCACAGCTCTGCTGAAGTAAATGGGACTCTGTTTAATCACCTTAGGTAAGGATTTCATCCTTTCAGCTGGAACCTTTCCAGACTTCCACGTAGGTGTCACTCCACCCCACCTGCCTGATCTTCAGCTTTCATTCACATGGGTAGATAGCAGTAATGCTCTTCCCTGTAACCTGGACCCCGAGGCTCTGCCTTCATGGGAGGAAGGCTCTGATTGCACTCCTGCAAACCATGATGGTTGCCCTGGGTCTCAGGGACACCTTTCCTTGAACCACTGCTCCATAATCTCACTTCTCAAGGATGTGTGTGTGGGTGTACACATGCACACATTTTACATGAGATTAAACAATGTATTACTTTTTTTGTTTTACTAACATGGAAAATATGCAGATCTAGGGGGGAAATAATGTGCTGAAACCCAGAAGCATTTTTTCTTCTATTTTCTGTTAACAGAATTTTGCTTGTGTTTTGGATCTCTGTGTGCCTGTTCCTTATCTTTCTGCCAAGTCATGAAGCATCTCTTCCTCTCTGCTGCCTACTGACCTGTTTGTTAATTTCTCATAGCCAAATTGAACACAATCCTCCAGCTGCTGTAAAAATATGCTCCTCTCTCCCCACCCAGATGCCTACTGAATAATTCTGTGACATTTCTTGATCTATACCTCCTCTGTGTTCTTAAATGACACAATTACCTAGGATTTTCTACTTTCACATTAAGCAGTAAAGAAAGCCCAATTTTCTTCCAGCTTTATCTAATTGATTGCTCAGTACAGGTTCACCTGAGAAGATGGACTTTTAGGTTTGGCTACAGTTTGCTTTTGTTTTTGAGAGATATTACTTAGCTTTTGCCAGTAAATGCGTCTATAAAAATTATATTCTAGAATACTGGTTCTTTTATATTAAAATTTTAGTAAAATCTTTATTTTCACGAGCTTTATCTAGGTTTCATCACAGATAAAGTCTTACTAAATCCCAAGAGAATTTTAATAGTTTAATAATTTCAAAGACAATTTTTAAACGTGCAGACTATCACAGAATCACAGAATCTTTGGGGTTGGGAGTGACCCCTGGAGATCATCTAGTCCAATCTTCTTTCCCCCTCAAAGCAGGTTTACCTGGTGCAGGCAACACAGGATCACATCTGGTCAGGTTTTAAATATCTCCAGAAAAGGAGAGTCTACAGGCTCTTTGGGCAGACGCTGTCAGCGTTCTCCACAGCAAAGGAATTCTTCCTTAAGTTCAAGTGGAACTTCCTGTGCATTAATTTCTGCCTGTTTCCCCTTGTCTTGGGAACCACTGAAAAGTGTGTGGCACCATTCTTTTGACAGCTGCTGTTAAGGTATTTGTGTGCATTGATAGTATCCCCTATCCCCTCTCACTCATCTCCTCTCTAGACCAAACAGGCTCAGCTCCCTTGGCCTATCCTCATGAGAGAGATGCTCCAGTCCCCTCATCATAGCCTTCCACTGGACCCTCTCCAGTTCCTTATCTCTCTTGTCCTGAGGAGCCCAGAAGTGGACACAGCACCCCAGATGTGCCTCACCAGGGCTGAGCAGAGGGGCAAGACCACCTCCCTTGCCCTGCTGGAATGCTCTTCCTAATGTACCCCAGGTCTCCATTGGCCTTCTTGGCCACAAGGGCACTGGTGGCTCATGGACTGTTGCCCACCAGGACCCCCAGGTCCTTCTCTGCAGAGCTACTTCCCAGCAGATTGGCCCCCAGTCTGTGCTGGTGCCTGGGGTTATTTCTCCCTGGGTGGAGGACCCTGCATCTGCCTCTGTCAAACTCCATTAAGTTCTTTTCCTTGCAAGTCTCCAATGTGTCCAGATCTCTCTGAATAGCAGCACAGCCTTCTGGTATATCAGCCACTGCTCCCAGTTTTGTATTGTCAGCAAATTTACACTCTGGCCCTTCATCCACTTCATTGATGAATGAGTTAAACAGGACAGAAGCCAGTACTACCCCTGGGGAACCTCACCAGACTACATCAGCTCCCTGTAGAAGTCCTCATTGATTTTTGTCTACCTGTCCAGGTGGCCTCTACTAAACAACTTCATCACCATGATAGCCAGCCCCTTATTTCTTACCCACAAGCGCTCAACACATTCTTCATCCAGCCCTAAGTAAGCACCATACATTCCAGCTGCCCTCCCTCACACAAAGAGCAGGTCTACCACCTTGATTTGCTGCCTACCTTTCCTAAATAGTACATAGCTATCCATGACAACATTCCAGTCATGTGGGCTATCCCACTGTGTCTCTGTAATCCCAGTGGGATCGTGGTCCACACACAGATCTCTAATTCTTCCTGTTTATTCCCTATGCCATATGTGTTGTACAGGCAGTTCGGGGGGCACTAAAACATTCAGGATTTCCAGAAGGGGTGTAAGAGGATCCACCAGAGCCACAAACACCCTGGTAGCTGGCCTTCTGATTTTGCTTCAACCTAGGAACATTTGTCACTTGATATTTTTCTGAAAGTTCTAAAGCAACTAAAACCCAGAGCTTGAATCTACTGACTGCTTTGGAGAACTTATTTCCTAAATACTTTACATCTTAGGCTGCAGCAAAATGAAGGAGACAGTTCTTACTATAATTTGGTTGAAAAGAGGGAAATAATGGATATTCTGTTCCTAATTCCATTATAATAAAATAGAGAAGATTAGATAACTGCCAAAGCCAAACCTTTTAAGAAGAAATCCTGCCCCTCTAAAGACAATGAAATTATTTCCTTGACTTGAATTGTGCTCATTTACAATTTTACTGTTTCATTGGAGTGGGTGATACCAAACAAGCCCTTTTTCATACACAGTGGTTTTCTGGGTCAGGTGGCAAAACATAAAAGATAAGAACAGGTGGCTTCAGCACTTGTTGTAAAGCTTGGATATCCCTTATAATTTGAGGTAGGGAAGGCATATCGTGTGTCTATGAGAAGAGACAGAGAAATGGTAAGTGATAATCTGAAGTGCAGACTTAAACCCAGCACAACTGGAATAATATTAGAGAGGAATGACCTACCAAGATGTTGTGACATATTACCACTTGCAAAGTAAAATAAATTAATGAATTCTGCTTTCTGCTCTGCAATATATAAATATATATTTATATATTTATATATATATATTTATATTTATATATTTTTTATATATATATATAAACTCCAGAAACATTAAGTTTTAATTTTCTAGAGTGTCTTAAGAGCACTTTTCTCTTCTATACAAGATGAAGAAGGGGAAAAAAGTTTTGCCTTTTTCTAGTTGTTCAATCCGCTCTGCAGATTGCACAGCAACATTCCAGCCCTGGAGTTTGAAATTACCTACTAATGACACAGGAAGTACCAGGCAAGAAAGGTCTGTTCCAGCTGCCCAACAGCACCAGCTAATGTGCTCAGATACATTTTCAGGGGTGAGGAAGCAGGTTGTTTGCTCTATTCATTCTGTGCCAGGGTTGCCAGGATGTTGAACAAGGTTGTATTTACACAAGAAACTCTTTCCTGATATGAGAATAGTGCTGTACTCTGTTGGCAAAAGGTTTTCATGCAATTGCAGACTACAATAGCAGAACTGTGGAAAGGCACCCCTTACCAGTGAGGCAGTGGAAGTAAAACAACCCTTTTTTCTGGCTTAACCCTTTTTGAATTAGAGAGTCCTGAGAGTGCAGCTATGTTGGGGCAGAGTTAAAAGGAACTGAAAACTGCAAAATATTTCAATATTACTGTGTGCAGAGTGTATCGTAACTTGTATTACAAGTTCCTGACTAAATTCATGGGTAAGGAAAAGAAAGGGAAGGCTGGTAGCAATAAAAGAGCAATAAAAAATGTCCTTTAGGGGTTCTTGGAGATCTGGAATTACCTCATGTAAATTATGGCCAATTTGTATTTTTGTATGGGGACAGAATTGTATCATCCCATGGAATAATCTAAGAGGGAAAAATCAGGAAGGAGTCATTGATACCCCAGATATTAATAGAACACAAGAACAACTGAGTAAAAATTGGGTACAAACAAATTTAGTATGAAAAACACAGAAATATTACTAAACACTAGAGGACTAGCATCCTGTATTTGCTTCCCAGTAGAGAAATTGTAGTGGCAAGAGCTGTCAGCTTATGAGAGACTGACAGTAGGGTACTGTTCACCAATGCACTAGATGACCCAGGAGGAGCCTTCCAGCCCTAAGTTCCCAAAATAGGAGTTACAATAGAAGACAGCAAATATTTAGGAAGACTGAAGTACTGTTTCCTGGATGTCAAATACAAAGGAGTTTCAGCTCCAAAAGATATCTAGGTGAAAAATGCTACTTCATATTTTTATTGCTGGTTACAGGTTTTTGAGCCCTTTATGTTGTGTAAGGACAATGTAAGAAATTAGCTTGCAATTACTTGGATAAAGTTACTTTTTAAGGGAAAGCCTGTAGCAGTTTGCAAAAGACTGTAGCAGGAGCAGACCCAGCAGCTCTTTGTCAGCAGCACATCCATCCCTTTGTGGATCACATCCACTGATGCACTTCTCAGGAAAAACAAATAAGAGCAACTGCAGATATGTAAAGTTTCTTCCTTGTCCCCACTGCTGAGTTGTAGTTCTTGCATCCCAGCAACTGTTCTTCCTAAGCTGCATGTAAATTTATTACTGATGAAGGGGAAGTTATCTTCAGGAGTAGGAATGATCCAGGTTTTGTCAGGTAACTCAGGAGAAAAATTCTCCCCTCTACCTGTCATTGCTAGTTCTAAGAGTCAGTTTTCTTTAATTCAAAATTTCTGCCTTCCCAGTGTTGTTAGGTATTGTGGAAATGGTGAATAAATCATTTGAGCCTGCCCTGAAAGACTGTTGTCCTCTGGTTTATAGTTATAGATCCTTTTAAAACGCTGCTGCCCTTGCACAGAAAATTACACACATACTGTGAATCATGTTAATTACATGACAACTCAAGTGTCACCATAATACCTTATACAGGGGAAATGCCACCATCTGGTGGTTGCATCTCTGCTGGCAGACTGTCGTGGTGGTATTGGGGATTGAGCTGCCTCTGCTCAGTGAGGAAACCCTGTTTTAGATTTAGAAATTAAGGGTCCCTGGAAGTCATTTCTGCTGGACAACGTTTCACTTTGCAGGCATACCAGACAGGCCCAGCAATGTGGAGTAGGAGACACCAGAATAAATGCTGTTTCCATCTGTTTCTGTTCTTTCTTTCTTTCTTTCTTTCTTTCTTTCTTTCTTTCTTTCTTTCTTTCTTTCTTTCTTTCTTTCTTTCTTTCTTTCTTCCTTCCTTCCTTCCTTCCTTCCTTCCTTCCTTCCTTCCTTCCTTCCTTCCTTCCTTCCTTCCTTCCTTCCTTTCTTTTCTTTCTTTCTTTCTTTCTTTCTTGTGATGTGTTTTTATTACTGAGAAGCTTGTGATGTTAAGACACTTCTAACATGAGCTTTGATTGTAATTGCTTTTTTGGGAGGGCTTGCTAGGACAGAATCACAAGATGACTTCTATTAGAAACACACACAGAGTCCATCTGCACACTTCTTGAACATGGAGCTTCTTCCTCTTTCTGTTGAAATGATTCCTATGGTCTTAACACCAGCAGGAGCTTATTGTCTCCCTACAAAATGCTCTCTAAGAAAATCTTGCCTTTCTCTTGCAATTTTTTTCTTGTTATCAATGTCACTTTGTTCTGGAGAGATTTTAGTTAGGGTGTAATTTTATATACATCCTTCAGAGGTAGCTTAATGAGTTTTGTTATGATTGTCACCATGTTCTAGGTTGAGTAAAAATATTCTTGAAATTTAAAAAGTAAAATCTATTCCTCATTCCACAAAGACATTAGACTTTCTGTTTATGTTTACAAAGTAAGAAATCAGTGATAAACTTTGAGCAAGCCAGAAGCTTTTATGCCTTTTGACTGAGAAATTTTGAGTTTACCTCATTTTCAGAAACCAGATTTGTGATTAGATTTCTGACCTATTCTGTGCTGTAGTTAAGACCTGAAGTTCACAGCAAAATGAATTCATGCTCTCAAGCAAAACTCTCTTCAGTGTGGCACAACAGAGCTGCAGAGTGAGATATTCTGTATAAATTGTGAAAAATTTTAAATTATGTTTTGATGCATTTCAGTGATATATGTGGAGCAGCTCACCTATGTGACCTGCAGAACATCAAGCTTTTTTGTCCTCTTCCAACCACCTTGTATTATTTTGAATTACATTTATATGTCTTGAATACATGGCCGTCTTCTCCTCACAGACTGTTATGATGCCTACCCTGTGGGACATCAGTCTCTGCTGGGATCCATTGGTAATATACCTATGAAAGACAGGTCCTCTTATCTTGCAAAAATTACTTGGACAGCTACAGCAGCCTATGCTTGGCTCTCACTCTTTCCTGAGTACTTCTTGGATGCAGGCAGGGGAATGTGGGTAGGAAGTACATCACAATAAATCCCATGAGGTAAAACAGCTAACATGCATGGATGGTAGGGTCTGTTGCTTCAGGGAGAACTGGAGACACTGTAGGGTGCATGCAGCACACCCTGCTCCATCATATTACACATCCAGCCAGGAAGGTTTGCTATCCAGGTCTAAAAAATCATTGAAAATTGAGCAAATTGAAAGGGAGAGCAATTAATAGATATTTTTTTCTTGAAGTCCTCCTGTTTATTCTCTGTCATACGAAACACAGTTGTTAACGGGTGTCGTATTTTTTCAACTGGCCACTCAGCTGCTTCCTGCACCTCAGATCTATCTGTTCCTCTGTCTGATGTGTGTGTCATAGCCAGTGAGAAAGGCAGGAGCTATGTGACTGAAACACGACAAAGAGCTTTGCAATTGATTTTTCCTCTATGTTGTTAGAAAACATCAGATTGCTTAAAAGATCTCATTGGGAATTGCAACCTTCCTCCCCACTGGCTTTTTGTAACTTGTTGATTAAACATCTTAGCCTGGGTTTTTGTAGTGGCTTAAAACAAGGACTGACATGGAAATATTTTCTCACGGGATAGCCTTCTCATTCCAGGCATTTTTAACCTCACACTGATTTCAGCTGCAGCGGGTTCTTGGAATCCCTGACCTTCCCGCTGGTGATATTCATTGCCAATGATGCCAACGGCAAGCCTGCACCATGCCTGTCCATGTCTGGTTCCTCCTAACAAACCCAGTGTGCAGTGACACATGCTGATGAGCAAATGGAGAAAAAAGGCCCAAAGAGCAGGTATTTCCACTTGTTATGTATAAGGCCATCTGTCTGCTACCTGGCAGCTAAATGTTTACTGGCTAGCACTGTATGCCTGGCTGAAGACTTAATTGTCTACCACTATTATTAGCTACCAGTTATTGAGTGCCAACAATGTGTTCTCCTGCCCTACTGTTGTGCTGTGTCTGTATAAGTTGGACTGTTCTGTTCCCCCTATCATGTTATGGTTCTGCCCTGGTTCTCCCTTCCCTCCTTTGTGCTGCCAGTTATCCCAACTCCTCCCCAGCTGCCTTGGAGATCAATGTACCCTTTCTCAAATCCCAACCCTGTCCGTCACTCGGCGCTCCCACCCTTCTCTCTAGAACTCTCTAGAAACTTCCAGCTAGAGCGTTGAGTGATTGGCTCAGGGGCAGGGCCCCACCCTCAAGTTATCCCCATTGGTGTTCTCCCTAAATCAATCTTTTGTATCCCACTCCCCTCTGGAACCCTATTCATCCAAGGACTGACTCCTCCCTTGTTTCCCTCCCTCCTTATCAGCTGTTGCAACTTCCCCCTCTCCCTCTTTGGCTGTCGGTTCCCCTGGGACCCAATAAATCTGGATTCACCACAGCTGGAGAGCGCTCTCTTATTTCTGCTGACTGTAGCCATAAGCCAAGCCACGTCCTACCACAAGGTCACGCTGCTGTCATAGCACAGAGTGTTTGCCTTAGGTGCTGTCCCGAACCACGGAGATCGGGATAGTGCCCCCCTACTGCTAGTGGTGCTGGATAGATAGCCAGGATGTCCCCAGTGTGGGGCGCCAGGAACTGAAGCGGTCCAGCTGGAGAAAGATTGATTGTTGTTCTCGGACATCCTGGCTAGCTATCCAGGGGGAACAGAACAGTCCAACTTACACAGACACAACACAACACCCTACAGTAAGAGACACAGCTTTCTCGTCTTCAAACAGCTCTCAGGAGAGAAGATAATTAATAAACAGTCATAAGTTACGTGTCTGGGCTTAATTCTTACAGATAGATTTACTCCCATGCTTTTCCAACAGATGTTTGTCTTTCAGTAGATTCCCTAAAAAATGAGCAAAAGTCAGAAAAAAAAATGGATTTACACAGGTTTTTATAATGTGCCATCCTGTTTTATTTGCTCCTAAGCGGTGTCTGGGATTACTGCATTGTCTAAATATGCATAAGTTGAGTTTTAAACTCACAGAGATTTCAGGCTCTCTCGTACCTAATTCTTCTATTCACACCATCCAATTAGTGCTGGTCCTATCAAGACTTTCAGATGCCTCAGAGAAAAAAGTATTACTCCAGGGCCACAGGGACATACAATGGAGCAAGGCAATGTCTTCTAAACACAGGAGATAAACTTCCCTGATTCCTCCCCATACCTGAAGCTTCTGGAAAAAAGATAACCACAAAAAAGAATTTCTGAAGTGATTTTGAGATGCATGACAAGCTTCATATTGCATTGCTTCTAAGTGTCAGATTAGCCTTAATAGAAGTATGTTATTAAATAGTTCAATAATCACATGAATTTCAGATTCTGTTTGACTGAAAACTATAGGAAAGAGAATATATAGCATAAGCATCAAGAAAAACACTTTTATATACGCTAAATAACTGAGTCACTACTTTGGCAAAGTAAGTTTTGTTCCTAGACTGTCACCTAAAAACATCAGTAAGCAAAAAGAAAATTTAAAAATTCCTATGTGTTGGGAACCTTCCATAATATTCTAGCTGTGTCTCTAGGGCTTTATATGTTTGTATCAATTAACTTAATGCCCGAATGAGGTGATAAAAATAGGTAAGCTGCATGTGGCCTAAAGTCCTTTGGAAAAACAGGACTTATGCCCTTCATACACTCTGGAAAATTACAATCCAGTTTTAATATTCTGAAGCATAATAGGATGGTTGGCCTGAAATGGGTCATTAAACAAAAACTGCTGTCAGGTTTCTCCAACAGCTACAGTTTCAGTCTTTTATTTTCCACTGGCCTGAACTTCTTTGTCAGACATCCACTTCATGTATAAATGTAAGAAATACAATTGTCAGGTCTGATTCCCACGCCATCTTCTCAGACAGCAGTCTGACAAAGGGCACTTCAGATGGTGGACAGCCTGGGCTCCTACTTGCAGGTTACAATGAGAACTAAACTAAAAAAATATTCCATGCAGTGGTCTTCTTCCAGGTATTTAGTGTGAACACTGGGGAGCAAGACCTCTCCATCTTTTCCCTATCACTGTGCATGGCCCTGGATCAGATTAAATACTCAGCTGAGGAGTATGCTGTGTAGACTGCATGTTAAAAATGGGAGATTGATGAAGTTTGTCAGTCATCTTGATACAAATTTAAAGAATAGTATTTCATTTAATAAGCAATTTTTGAAGGTAGGTTGATAAAACAGCTGGGGAAGAGGAGGCTTCAAAGCATCTCAACAGCAGTCATCCAAAATGCATGAGGAGGTTGCTGAGCAGATATAGTTAGGCTTTTATGAAAATGCTCTTAGCATTAGGCCATTAAGGTACAACTCAAGCTGCCCAGCAGCCAGCTTTAGAGGCATTCTGGGTAGGCAGAGCCCATTAGATGGAGGCATGTGATATTTTAAATTTTTTTTCTGGATTCAGGGAGTGAGTTAAACTGCTTAGTTGGGCAGGCAACAATTGACTCAAGAAAATGCCTGCCTCTTTTAAGCACCCTAAATGTGACCAAGACAAGTGTTTCATTCATATCCTCTCTGTGACGATTTAAAGAATCCAGGCAAAGTGAAGCAGCTAAAATGATAAATGCTTAGAATTACCAGCCATCAAACATAGCTGTTCATGGAGATGTTCTGAGGGAGTTGAATTGCCTCCTGGAAGAAGAAGGGAATGAGTTTGTATGCACTGCTTTCTGGGCAGTCTACTCAGCAGTTCAACCAGTAAAGAGAAATTGCACCAGGTCTCTGAAGCTTTTGTAAAACTTACTCATGTCTCTCACCACCTCAGCCCAAGAGATCTTGCTGATTTTCAGACACTTTGCAGAAGTAAAATTGCATTTTCTTTTCAACTGTTGACATGCAGGCCCCATCTTCAGTGCGTTGCCCCTCCTCTGTGTTGCCTTTCCCCTCTTCTCCCTCCAGCGGGAAATGCACGCTTACAAGGGTGGTTTTCACATGGAATTGTGAATAAAGCTGGGAGCATGGAGTTGCTATTCTATTGCCTGTGAGACATAACAACCTGGATATGTTTTGTCATATTTTCCCTTCATCCCAAGGTGATTATTTCTTATTAGTCCTCACCCATCTGCAGGAGGCTATAAAACTGTCATTCTGATCCAACCACTAAACCTGGCAACGAATGAGCACCAATGTACCTGGCCAGCAGATGACTCCTGCCTCAGTTATGCATCTCTGGCATGCTTACACCTATTGCTCAGGCAGTCAGCCAAACCATTGCCCTGCCAACATTAAAAGATTTCCTGAGGCTCAGCAAGCTTAAGGATCCACATGGTGGCAACCTTAGATGCTCTTGTTCCTGCTTTTCCCACATAATTCATATTTTCTGAGCCTTAGTAATTTCAGACATCTTGCAAAAAATCATTACCAAGGCCTTGAAATAGGCCCACTTTGGAGGTGAGATAATACAAAAAGATTAAATGATGGAAAACATCAAAGTTATTTCTCTTTAAGACAGCTGAAACCAGAAATTTAAAACTTCTCACTAAAGTTTTAAAATGCTGGACATAGACATATTTTTTATTTATAATAAAAGCTCAAATACACTTATTGAGAACATTCTTTATCCTGTTATAGAAAAGAAATTATTCACCTAATGAATTATTTTTTAATTTTTCATTTAGCAATTTCATTTGTTTATTAATATTTGAAGATGGCTTTAGTTTGCAATTTTAGTTTTCAAAACATCTGGCACCAAACTGGGTCAGAAAAGCCCACAGCAGGACTGCTCCTGCTGTGAATAGTTAGAATCTAGATATCTGCCTATCCATTTGGTCTTTAAATCTGAAACAGAAAGAATTTGTAACATAATGACTAAAATGAAATTATTTACGTTACTTTACCTTTATTTATTTGAATTCTTTGTAAGGATGAAGAGAAACGAGGCAATTAATCAGAAAAAACCCCAAACCTTGGTTAAGTGAAATGAAAATAGCAGTACAAAACTAAGCAAAAATGCCTAGGTAAGGCATGCTAGTATTTAATTTAATTTGCCTGCTTTCTGGTTTCATTCACAGGCTTATCTAGACTGTTCCTATCACTTTGGACAGGAAGTTCCCTGAAAGCCTTGTCACTACATGAATGCAGTGCTTGGTAGAAGAATAATTTACTTGTCTTATGAACTAGTGCTAGTGTGAACACAGTTCTGTACCATTAGGCCATTGTCCAGACTAATTTGCCAAAGAGAAAAGTTGTCAGTGTTGCAGTGGATAAGTGATCCCATTCATTATTATTTCTTTTGTATTTTCTGGGTTGAAAAATGATGAAATTTATTGGGATTACATCCCAGAGAAACCAATCTGTTTTTCTGCTCCTGTAGGGCTTTTTCCAGAGGTACCCAGAGACAGCTTGCACTTGCACATCCCTCAAAACACCTAACAGCTTTGTGCCCACACTCACTGCTGTTCACAATGCATGGATTGAGGGCTCTCAGGCCCCAGGTCCTGGTGTGACATCCAGCTGCCATAACTCGACAGACAGCTGCCAGGGCACAGAATGTCTGAGCAAACATGGCAAGCCCAGCCTGCCAAAAGTACTGTACATGCATCTGGAGTATAGATACATGCATGTTGTGCTCAAGGTCTGGGAAAACTGGCACGTGCAGCAGCGTAATTGCAGTCTTTGCTGGTGTTATATTTGTGCAAATAAGAAGTATTTGATGAATATAATTTGTGTTTTCACATAGAGAAACTTCTTTGCCAAAATTATTAATTTCTTTCCCATGGCTGAAATCATTCTGTTCACAGTTCTTTTACCAGGAAATATCTGTCTGTCTTAAGACTCTGCTAGAAACCAGAAGGTTAAAGTTGAATGATTGCTGTATCTCTCTGAGGGAGGCTGTTTTCCTTGAAGAAGATAAGACTTAATTTCTCCATAAGCGGCTCCTGAACTGCTGGAATATTTCATAGAATGATAAACCAATGCCAATTCCTACTGTCTGTAGGGCACCAAGACCAAAACTACCATAGTTTAGGAGCTGTTAAGAGGCAATCATAGTCAAAGAGAGGCTGGGCATAAAACTAATTCAGAATGCAAGTTGCAACCATCATTTTTCATTTACTGTCCCATATAAATCAGAGGCCATAGATGCTGAAGTTTATCTGTGGAAATCTACAATCCTACTGTTTCTCTCCCTTTCCTCTCAGGTCTATTTGTTTATGCTATATGTCCTTCAGCTTGCTTTTTCTGTTATCTTTTAAAAGATTTTCTTCCTCTTTTGCATTTAATTTTCTGTCTGAAGTGTAGCATCACATGATGTCCTGAGGGAAATACTGCAATGAGGAGAAAAGGGTGATTAGGTGATGTTGTGGCTTGATCATTATAGGCTTTTCTTTTTTTCTCAAGAATGCTACGTTCAAGTGCTGGAAGATGTTAATGGCTACCATAAAGTTTGTCTTTGATCTGCAGAAAATTCCAAGCCTCATTAATCTCCTGGTTATGGGGGCACCCTCCATTCAGTCTAAACAAGAAGCAGCAGCTAAGATCCTGTACGAAGTAAATCTGCTAAACACAGTAGAAGCAACCACCTAGGCAGATATCCTACAAAGACAAGCTGAAGTATGAACTAATTTGTGAAGAACAAAGAACTTTCTGGGAAATTAAATATTCACTGACTGAGACATTAACTGATAGGAGCTATGTGTTTATAAATAATCAGAAAACTGGGATAAAACAAATAGACAATGTGGGTGGCCCAGGGAGAAAGCCAAGACAAAAAGCTTCTGTTGAGTAGAGTACCTACTGAAAATGGAAAGCTAGATTTCTGAGCAAGGAAATAACCTTCTGCTGTTTGTTCCTAGCACATTCAGGGAAATGGAGCTTTGTGTACATTCTTTGCAAATACACAGGCATTCATCAGAGACACTTCAGCTGCCCCAAATCACAGATTCTCCTATGACAACAAACATGTCAAGATGGTAAGTGGTAGCTAAATGTTGGGAAAGGAAAACAGTTGATTGAAAATGTGAAATATTTTAAAAAGTTTGCTTGTTTACTGAGATTGTCGATTTTTTCTACCTTGAGAATCTCTGTTCATATCTGTGACTGCCTCTGTGAGGCTCAGGGCATTGAGGCATCATGCAGGTTAGCCTGCCTTTCCTTTTTCACCATAAGTAACTGCAGAATAAATCTGTCAGGTGAATGATCTCCATGATTGTACAGGTGAATAACCAGATTCCATTAGTTTTGGTGAATTTCTCCTTAGCTCTCAATCTTTTCTCAGATAGTTCCCACTTTATTGCTGTATATGATTAAGGGAGATTAGAGGACCATAAATCTGCACTAAATTGAGCCTAAGACTAGATAGAGGTGTTTCAGGCTGCAGATCTGGTTTGGTCACTGTCAGAGCTCTTTTGAATGCATACAATTGATCTAAAGCAGCTTTTTGTGTCAATGAGAAGTGGGTCATTGGTGTCGTTTTATTAGGCCATAGTCTAATGATAGAGCTTATTTCTCCTCTGATGCTTCTACCAACACAAGGCTTTTTCCTAACTTGTGTGATAATTTTGTGACCTACAGGACTTTTCAAGATAAGAATTGTGAGGAAACTTCCCTGGAATTTCTTTCAAAGGCAATCAAAATTTGTGACTCAATTAAAAAAAAAAGATTGATATTATTTTACTTTATCACAAATGGCTTTTGGACTAATTTATTTTCTATATGTATCTTTGTTTTCTGTGGAGTCATACATTTCTTTTGCCATTTATCACTTTGTCTTTAGACTGATAAATTTTGAAAGACTCTTTGAAGTCCTTGTTAGTTAATATCATCTGTGCTTCCTTTCCTTTGGGACTGCTTATACATATTTAACCTCCTAAGCTTAGGAAAAAAGTCACTGTAAGAATCTACTGCTGCCCCATTCATACTGTTCTTTGACCCATTTCCATCAGAAAGAGAAATTGCTAATCTAGGCCAGATGTCTTAAAATATATCTGGATCCAACAACACAGTCAGACTTGAGTCTTTTTGGATTTAAATAGGTATCTTGAAACAGCTTTGTATTTTTTAGTTAGTTGCAAGATAACCTTGGAAAATTTTGCTGCTATGAAATCAGAATCCGAATAATGTCTTTTGATCACAGTATACAAAACAAACATTCAGGAGAAAACATGTTAGTTGTTAGTTATCAATTGTTACAGCTTTTTGATTTTGAACTAGTCTATCTGATCTCTTTCAAATTCCTACTGAAAAGAAAGCATACTAATAAATAGAATAGCAAAGGCCATCTGTAATTTTTCTAGTTTTTATAGACTTGACAGGGGACTAAAGGCCTGGAAGGAAAAGGGATCTGTGCTGCATCTCTCCCTGTGTGCCTGTGAGCATGAACGCTGTGTGGTTTGGGGAGTTTGCTCAACAGCAACCTTCCCAATACCTGCTCTGCTCAGGGAAAGCCTGCCTAACTTGGCACTATTTAACCTCCCAGAAGTGCAAACTTTGCCTTGGAACTTCCTAACAGGCAGGATTTTTTTTTTGGCTAGTTTTGTTCCAATTAGTTTTTATTTGTAAGACAAAGAAAATGACAGACACATTTTGCCAATGCATTGAGTAAATATAGCCCAGCAATCTAAGCTGACCTGCTGTTGGAAAATCTAACTCCAGTCCTTCCCTTCATCATTCTCTCATCCCCAAAGTAATAAAAGCAGAGCTAGAGCAGTGAACACCTGGCATGCTGGTCACGCAGCATGACTTTACATTGTAATCATCTTGTCAAGGAGCTGAAAATAGCATTGTGCTGCAGTGTTCACCAGTGCTCCAGGAAGGAAGACAATAACCAGCATTTGGCAGCAGCCTACACACTAGCTGTGAGTGATACAGAAGTATTCCTCAAATTGTTTCCCTCCTCTCATCCTGAAAACATTCACCCTGCATCCCCTGGTAATGCATCACAGAGGCCCTCACTTCCAGTCTCCAGCTAAAGAAGAGGTGGGCAGGCACTGTGCTGCACACAACCAAGTAATCTCATTTAGCAACACTCTAGTTTTCAACAAAATAGTGCAATAATTAAATTAATTCTAGCATGTTTAGTGTGCCATACAAATTCCAGGAAAAAAATGGCAATAAAAGGCTTTGAATGAATTGAGGTGATTCATGTGCAGATAGGAGTCATGATAGATACACAGTTGTTGAACTACACAGCAACCCAGGAATACAATATTTAAAAGAGAAATTTGGACAAGAGATCTTGCCTGAAGAGAATTTTTGAAGGAGATCAAGAGAGTGGAGAGTGTTGCAGCTAACCTGGCACCAAGGAAATGCCACACAGGACTATAGGGATCACAGGGATTGAATGAAAGTCAGGGAATAGGCACCATTTTCCAAAAGTGGATACTATTGTGGCAGAAAAATTTTGTATTAAATTCTTGGGGAAAAAAACCACAATATTAGGAAGATGTAAATCTGAGTATTTTCATAGTCAGTCACTCATTCATATGCACAGCTAACACAATAATCAGTGGACTAACAGCACTTGTACATTTTTGTGTTTGGGGAACTGAGTATTTAATGATGAATGTTATTGTATCACTCCATTACTTGAGCACAGCTCTCTAGGTTACTTTCTGCAGAAATACATTGGAAGAACAAGCACACCATAAGTAAGAGGCACAGAAAACGTGATGTATTAGCAATGTTTATTCAAATTTGATGCTAAGTTAGCAATTCAACTGTACAGGGCCAGTCAACTTGCATTCACTAGCCTGAGGTGGAGGCAATCCCTGATCTGATTACTAAATTTGAAATTTTGGCACACTAGGAACAAGCAAGAATTCTGAGTGCTAATATTTTAACAGATTTTCAAAAGTCAAGTAAGATGACCCCTAGATGTGCGGATTGTTATGCATGTCCTCATTATTCCCATGCACTATGATAAGAAATCTGGTATTCCCCTGATAGAAAAGTATAAATATAATCAGTACAACTCCATGTTCTTTTATAGAAAATGGTCAAAAAACTATGCTTTTCTTCACTGAGGAGATTACTTCCATGAAAATTCATTTATTTACCAAACTCATAGTCTGCTTGGACATATTCTGGACACTTGAGCCAGTAATATCTGGCTTTCTCTTTAAAAAAATAATGCTATACAGGGTGAATCAAGCATACTGCGTTACATAGGTTAAGAGCTAACTAACTGAAGCCCACCAAAACAATCACCAGAGGGAATTGTTCTCACTACATCTCACTGGAGATGATTTCCTGAAGCTTTGTAGAAACTTTGCAGAGAGCACCATGCAATGCGTGCAAAATAACATGGACTGTGTAGTAAAATAAATCCCGTTTAAGAAAAATATAAAAATATTAGTGCAGTCAGGGGAAAACTTTTCCTCTTCTGTGTTGTATGGGTTGTTCTGTACAGGGCAGGGCATAATGAAGAGCCTCAGAAATAATTCAAAGACTGAAGAAAATGGAAGGACCATAATGATGCAGAGTTTAGCTTATTAAAATAAGATGACAGAGTATTTAATTACAGAGTGTAAGTACAGCAAGTAGGAAGAAAATAGTGGTTACTGGAGGGGTTTTTATTCTAGCATAATGAGAAAGCAGGAATGCAAGACAAACCGAAGAAATGTTAAATTGAATTTTTTGGCAAATGATGAAACAGACTACCTTCAGAAAAAATTTCCAAAGGGAAGCACTAATTAATCTGTTTTTCATGAATTTTTAATAATATTTGAATTGGCCCTGATGCTGAAATGATCAGAAAAATATCAGTCTTTTTGCAATGACTGTCTTCTTTTCTGGTCAGAGCCTTTTTATTCATCACAGATGATGCCTTAACATCCTGTTTCTATGCAAGCATTTATTATGAATGTACTTTTAATGCAATTTGCTTGTCTGAGTTGCCCTTTCTGAGCAACTTATGAGGCAATAATCATAGAGGTAAAGTCTGATCTGCACTTTTATTTTGTCAGGCAAAATTTAGTCTGATCTGTGTTTTCTTTCACTTAGAATAACAAGCTCTGTTTTGTTTTTTTGGTTTTATTTTTTTTCTTTGTTTGTTTTTGCTTTTGTTTTTTGTTTTGTTGTGACAGGGAACTAGCAGAGGTAAAATATGGTGGAAATTTTTGTAAAATTAAATTTTAAGCAATGGTTTTGTTAATGAATTAGTTTTTTGCAAGGGTCTTCTCAGACAAAAATACTGAGAAGAAAAAATTAAAACCTGATTACTCTTTTACTGTGATATTTGCTGTTGTGCCTCATATGCTATAATATTTTGGTGTTTGGTAAAAGGGCAAATTTAGATAGAGGCATTGAAAACATGTAAAAATAAGACTTTTAGAACGTGATGAAAGAGAGAGTAACCTATGATGAGTTTGCCATGTCTGAATTCTACGTGATGCTCAGATTCATTGCTTTTTCCACCACCAAAAGTCAGGAAGTTTTCAAATAATTATATTTTAGCACATTGTGTATGCTGGAACAAGAGGAAGGGAGAGAGATTGCTTATAACTCGTGCACATGACTATTTATATATTTTTTAACCTCTCTAATTGCCTCACAAACCAATCCATCACTTCTGCTGATTTTATTTGCTAAAAGAATATAAATTGAAGAGAATAAGATCTGCACATACACTCTAGAATATAAAGATGTAAACACACTGGAAAGCATCTACTTAAAGCAGAGTAGTTAAGTAACCATGGCTAGAACTTGTCATTTAAGATTGATGATCACTGCTTGTGTTCCTGGAAAATGAGCTGAATATACATTTACAGCTGCTTGCATTGACTCCTTCTGAGGCTGGAACCATAAATGCATAGGTTTCTAAACGGCTGGTACAGAAAAAATGGTAATGCTGTGCCTTGTGCCTCTTCCAGGTTTTGGTTTATTGATCCTAGATTACATAGTGCATGGTTGCTGAGCTGCAGACAAATGGGCCTTGACAGTTCTCTCTGTGGGGTATTGCTCTATGATTCAGTTAATGGTAGAGGAAACTTCTACCTAATTGACTTTTAGCATATTGAAATTCCTTGCTGGATTGCTGTCACAAAACCCACCATTATGACTTGTGTCATCTTCAGTAATTCTGTGAGAGAGAAAGGCTGAAAAGTCAGGAAGAGTGATTTATCATGTCATTCCTGAGAGGGGTCTCTTCTGCTTTGAGAGTGAGAGACAACTCTCAATAACAAATCTCATGTTGCCACTTGGCACTCATAACCTTAATCTGTCAGCAATAGTACTTAGCATTTATATAATATTGTACTGGCATTAGCTAATTAATTCTTACAACACCACTGGGAAATGAGTCACTAAACACCTTTAGAAAGGCTTTTCTTTTAATACCTCTGGTGATGTTATGTGCTGAAATTAACAGATTACTGGCACTCATCTCGAAGAAAAGCAAAGAGGTGATCTTAATACTTTATGGCTGTTCCTTTAATTAAAAAATGGTTAAAAAACCCTCAGAAGTTTAGCAGAGTTTGTTTTACTAAATCTTGATTCTAATCCATCTTTTGTCACAATGAAAGGGAATTCCACTGTATAACATTATTTCAAATGAAATCTCAAGGAATAGTGATTGATGTCAGTTGAAAACCCAACAATATACTTGCTGTAAAACAGCAACTTCAGATTGTTAATATGGAGGGGAAAACATTGAAAACAGAAAAAAAAATCCAATATTTTCTTACTTTGACAGCTGGGCCTCCCAGATTGTACTGAAAGATATCATTATTCGGTCAGAATAGACTGCCACACTGCATGCCAGAGCAAACCCTGCTGCAGCAGTGGAAATTTATTTTTTCCTCACTTAGAAAGCACCGTTTTTGGGGTGGGGCTGGTTTGTGTTGGTAAGCCTCATGCCATTCTTCCTCAGTGGTGGGCACAGCCAGTTGTCAGCAGGTTGAAGTTTATCCTTCCACCTTTAGCTGCCTGGCACAGACTGCTGGAGGCAGGCTTTTTCAGGAGCAATTTCTCTGCTTCCACCCTGCTCCCTACTCCTCCTAGGACACCCCAGCTCCAGCCTGCAGGGCAGCCTCATGTCTTGCAGGCAGCAAAGAGAAGGGCAGAGCACTCATCCCAGTGTTATTTCTACTGGAGGCAGGTGCAGCATTGTCCTGATTTCAGCTAGGATATGGTGGGTTCCTCTCAGTAGCTGTCACAGTGTTGTGTTTTGGATTCAAAATAAGAATGATGTTGATAACACTCTGCTGGTTTGGTTTTTTGCCAAGCCGTGTTTATCCCAAGTCGAGGATTTTTTCCCTTGTCTTTTGCTCTGCCAGTGAGGAGGTACACAAAAGAAATTGGGAGGAAACACAGCTGGGCAGGTGACCTGAACTGACCAAGGGAATATTTCACACCACAGAACATCATGGCCAATGTATAAACTGGGAGGAATTAGCAGGGAATGTGGCCAATCTGGGTTTGAGAAGGGGATTCTGAAACCAGTGAGTGGTTGGTGAGCAAGTGCATTGTGTACCACTTGTTTTTCCCCTTTTTATTACAATTAATATTATTTACCATTATTATTGTATTTGACTTTATTTTCATTTATTAAACTCTTCTTGTCTCAACATACATATTTGGCTTTGATTGTCCTCCCCATTCCACCAGGGTAGGGTGGAAAAAGGAGATTGAGTGAGCACAAGCATGTATGGCACAAGGCTGAAAAGACAAATCTACTGTTGAGCTACAAAGGAATAGATCTTACTTTTTGTCTCACCCAGAACATCTCACTTCCTTGCTGAATGCTGACAATTTGAACTCAAAAGCAGTTTGCTCTCTCTGCAATTGAGGTATGAAACACACAGTTGGTAACTTTCCTGTCAGTACCATGGCTACAACCAAAGGGAAAGCAGGACCTGAAAGAAGGGAAGGTACCATGGCATCTGTGTCAGCCAAACGAGTTGCTGCTTGTTGTGTTGCCATTTACTTGCACAGAGAACTACACTTCTGTACATCAAAGTACAACTAACCTCTGGTAGTTGTATTTCTGCTGTATGCCACTGATTTTTACAGAGAAGGAATGCCTTCTGTGGGATTTTACTGTTCAGAAAATGCATTGCTTACACTCATGACAAAATAATTAATCTTAAAATCAATGCTTGGCATTAGGAGTCACATATCCACACAACTTTTCGTTGATTTACTTGTTTGCAAGAACTAGTCAACTCAAAATACATCTCAGGTCCCTATTCCCCTCTAAAAAAACACCTAATGGTTACAATACATAAGCTATTAAAATATTTGAACTATAGAAAGTGGTCGCCTTACAGTCTGCATACAATTGAACCACACATGTCAAAATTAACCATGGCAGTTCCTAAAGTATTCAAGATTTTTATACATCATAGATATGTATATATGTATGCAACATCAATTTAGAAGTTCTCTTAATGTGAGGGCAATTGATTATATATTTTGTATAACCATAGGTATGCTCATAATAAAGTCATATCTGTTGCAACTGATATTTTGGTTAACATAAAATGAGCCCACACATCCATTGTTTGTTGATTTAATGTGTGTAAAACAATAAGGAAACAAGATATGCAAGTAATCTATATCTGATTTTTTTTTTTTTACCTCAGAACTTGTACGTCAAAATACTTAGATCATTGACACACACCCTTGTTTTTATGTGATTAATGTGTGGGATATTGGATTTTTTGAAAAAAGTCTTTGAAGATAAGATTTAAAAAAGTAGCCTGTGAGAATTCAGTCATTTTCTTTGATTGGAATCAGAACTGATTTGTTCTTTGCATGAGCTTTAAAATAAATTTCAGAAATTCTTTAATGAAGTATCTTCAGAAACTTCTTTTCAGACAACCACCTCTGATTTACTTGCATAGATTTAGAAGCAGACAGCAATGCTATACTCTCATGAAAAGGACATTGATTAACAAACATGGATTAAGTCCGAAGGTTTCAGCAATTTATAAAAAAAGTAGATGAAATATTAATACAGAAAATGCTTCCACAGAACATTTGCAAACAGGCTTCAGGGTTTTTATTGAGAGATGATCTTATTGTAATAAAGGATGTCTATGGCAAGAGGCAAACAATTAGCACTACTTATATAAACTTTTTTTTTCAATGTTTTTCAGTGTTGCGTTACTGTGTGTGTTTAACACACGGTTCTCTGTGACTTATCTTTATGATTTATAAAAGGTTTCAAAGATAATTCTACTGCATTATTTAATGAAATATTTTCCACTTTCAGTTAGAAACAGTAAATGACTGATACCTATTGCTTTTTTTTCCTTAAGGAATGCCAACTTGTCCCTGGTGCAGCCAGCAGTGCCTGACAGCTCCCTGCTCAGCACAGAAATAGTCAGAGGGCTGGGATGGATGTGTTGGCAATGCAACATGTGGACTGTTTGTTTGGAGAACTCAAACGGAAGCAGGCAGTGTGATCAAGATAAAGCTTTTAATGATGTTTGCCTTATTACAGTTATGAATGCTCTCTATTGATTCTCCTCATTTATCCAAATGGCTAAGTTGTTTTCAACTTCCTGCAATTAACATGAATGAAGCTGACTTGTGGCTGGCTAGAAATTTTTGCTACTCAATCTTCATTCATTAACAGCTGTCATGAACAGTGGTCAGGCACAGAAGAGGTGCCTAAAATTTTTACCATACATAGAAAGTAAAGGAATGACTAAATGCTTTAGAAAAGATTTGTTTATTTTAGACTTTAATTGGTGCAAAACCTGATGACAACAGTACAGGGTTTTGACATAATTTGAACAACAAAGTGCAGAATTGCTCTTCTGTGCCAGCCTGAGTTCCCAGCCTGAGTTCCTGCCATGTTATTGTTCTAAAAATTTCTGTTGTCTCATTTCTTCAGCACAGATATTCCTAGAGAGCATGAGGAAGAATATACAGAAATTCTAGCTTTCTTCCATTTACATTTTTCTTATTGACTTGGAAAAATAATCACTAAAAATTTTCAGCCATACAAAAAAATTCGGAATGGTATGTAATGTAGATGTTGGACTAGTGGTCACTGAGTAATTTAAATAACTTGTTGGCTGGCAAGAAGCCAAAAAGTAGGTGTACTGAGGCCAACAAGAAGCCATGACTTTCCAATTATACATCACTGGCTACATTTTCATTTGGTATGCAACAACAGCAGCTGTTTTCTTGCTGCCTTTCTTTTGTGAGCCTACATCCTTGGCTTTCTCCTTAGTATTGATCATTAACATTTCTATCCAAATTTACCTCTGTCAAGGGGATGAGTGGACAGTTGCTGCTCAGCTTGTTAATAGCTTGCATCATTTAACTCTACCAAACACACTTCAAGTTTTAGAAACTCCACCTTTCCGACTTTGGAAAAGAATTGGTGTAATACCAATTTAAAAGAGCCATAAGAATGATAAAGAATTAGAAAATATTTGTATAATATAAAGCCTAAGAAGCTCAGTCCATTTAACTTACTTGAAGAAAGGAAGAAGGTACAGGAATATAGTCTATAAATTCCTGTAACAATAAGATTAGAAGACATGGCTCTTCAATCTATCCCACAAATATGTAACAGTCTCTAATGGAAGATAATATTAAATAAATCTAGCCTAGAAGGGAGATGCAATTTAAAAAGTGCAGGTAGATAAGCAGTGGACCAATTTTTTGCTTTACAATAGATACTGATTTCTCACAATCTTACAACACAAATGGGCCTATTTATAAAATATATTTCTCTATTTTAATTACGGCTCCTGAAATCAGCTAGCAAAGTGACAGATTTCCTATATTCTATATTGCAGGTCTGACCACAAAAAATCCCTCATAATCTTAGTATATTTTCTGCTGTTACTTCCAGAATTACTGACACCAGATAAATGCAAGTGTATGTGGTCCCAATTGCAAAGGATTTGCTTTTTAAAAAGTACTCCCATCAACAGCCTCTTCGTTAGCACTCACTCCTGCATGGAGATGAGTTGTATCTTACTGAAGCACTTCTTATTGAATGCTGTTAAGCATTGTCAGCTCTTATATTAAACAAAACACCTTAAATGATTATTTGTGCACTTTAAAATACGTAGCATTCATGTTTTTACAAGTTATTTATTAGTAAGCCCCATATACAGAGAGAGAGAGGGAAAACAGGAAAATCATGGAAACAATGCTAGCAGGAATGAATACATGCACTCCACTTAAGCAACAGTTTCAGTCCCTGCCTTGGAAAACCAGATGTTGCTTTGCCTTCTAGTGTCTTGAATTTAGAATAGCTTTAGCCAAGAAAAGGCTTTGCAAAAGAGCTAAGTGAAACTGAGAAGTTATTAGCTCACAATCACTTACTATTATTATAGCAAGCTCTGAAATGTCAATATGCCTCTGGTGGGAAACATCTGTGAAATGCCACATACTCTTTTAAGAATGTGTAAGAGATCAGTGGTACATGTGTACAAAGCAACTCCAGAGAATCCTGATTTCAAAAGGACAAATATTTTCCAAGTAGATATGGCTTCTCTGATAATGGCTGCTTTTCATTCAAGCAACTACATCAATATTTTTGGAAATCTTTGGCACAGCTGCATCTCTGAAACAGTGGTCTCTGTGGAGCTGCTCTATTTAGTGTGGGATGGGTCTCCCCTGGCACAACTGGGCTTACTGAATATAGCAAAAAAGACTGAGTGTGCTTTACACGTCATAATGTCATTTGCATTGACCTTCACACACTCCTGCCATTCCACCATGGAATATTTGTGATTAAGGCTACAGGCAAGGACTCGCATCTAAGTTGCTGCAATATAAAAAGGCCACAGCAGAGAATCCTGCTCCTGCTGCTGCCACACTCCTGCGTGTGCCTCTGTTTCCTCTAATGGAGCTACATTGATTTACATTCCTGCTAAGGGTTAGTTTACAGCAATATGTGAAGCAATGATAAATGAATTTACATCCAAACTAACCTCTCATGATGCGGTATTTTGACGTGTATATAACTGCTCCTCTTAGTGAATGGAAACTGCTCTGTTAGTGTGAATGTATTTTTTTCTGAAATATATTTTTAGTTTGTAGCACATTTTTACTCCTTAACCATCTAAACTATATTTAAATTTACAGGGTGAGCTTTCATATTAATAATACACTCAGTTCCTTGTTGAGAAGCATAAACTCATTCAGAGATGACCCTTGTCTGCTTGAATATCAAGGCTGCTGTAAAATCTTGCTGATCTTTTTCCTCTCTGCTCTGGAAGACTAGTAACTACCTCTGTGCTAGCTGATCTAAATTAGTCTGCACTACTCTGATCTGTTCTGCTGAACACTGAAGGCTTACCAGAAATCTCTGTTGCTTATATGCTGTTCTGCTAAATTTAAGTGGGTCAGGAGCTATCACCATGCTGTCACAAAAGCTATTTTTAAACTTAATGCAGCTCAGAGCTGGATTAATGAGTGCACATCCCTCTATCTGTGCGTGAGCTCAGTATGGTCCAGCAGCAAATTGTGCCCTTGGTAAGCACACGTGAGGAGCATCTTTCTGTGTCAGTGCTCTGGCCACCTGTTCAGATGGCCTAGTGCCCTATGCAACGTGGTCAGACAGCTGACTTTGGGTGTTCATAAAAGCAAGGACAGGTTTAGGGCCATACAAGGAATATCACTGCAAATGTCAGTTCTTCAACAGGGCTGCCTTTGACAATATACATGGGAAATGCCCATTTCTTGCATGCTTCTTGTGTGTATCGGAGTGGTCAAGAATACCAAATTTCTGGCACATAATTCCAGATGCCAAAAATATATACATTCTGCATTGAGAAAAGATGGGAGAAGAACACAGAGAGCTGGATCCCTCCTGTATCAATTTGTATTAATAATTAGGCAGTCTAATTTCACAGATCAAAAGAGAATGTTTTTATTTTCAATATGGAAAAACTTTCCATATTGATCCAAAAGATCCATATGATGGATCTTTTTTACATGACCTACAAACCCAAGTATTCATTTTCTGCACAGAAGCATTCCACAGCTGCACTAAGACAACAACTCTCAAGTGATCAGCAGCTGTCTCTGTGTGAGATGTGGCAGCAGCACTATGCAACAGGAAGGCAGGAATACTTCTCCTAGCTGTAGTAAAACTGTGTAAGGATGTTCAATTACTAAATGTATTTTACTTATTTCAGGTTATGAATAAGCCACTATTCCATTAGACACCTATATAAGAATATCTAAATATCATTCATTGTACTGTTTGTTTTACTCTTGAGAAGCACCTGGTAGCAAAATTACTGTGAAAGACACAGAAAAGCTTTAACTTCTAATTCCATTTGCACCTCAGATAACTCTGAAAAAGAAACATTTTTCAGCATGTCCAGAACCCAAATGGGTTTGGATAGTAAAGGTTAGAAAAAAAATTAAACTCCAGAGGAGGAAAAGAGACTCTTTAAATATGCCTTCAAAAAGTAAGTACTGCCTATTTTCTAGAGAGTCCTTATGGCCTACTAACTTACAGGTGTAACTGATAACAACCTCTATATTAATTTCTAAACATGGATCCAGATATCTTTCTGGCTTCTGGCTGGATATCAGACTAATGAAATATCAAGTTTCTTGGAAATGCTGCTGTCTTAATGCAATAAACCCAAGATTTCCATGTAGGAAAAGGTAAGTAAATGAAGCAAATGACAAGTTAAGATGGCATAAGCCACCTTAAAAACTATTAAGAAATTGAAAATAGCAGTTTGACTCATCTGCATCAATGATTGGATTGTAATTTCATATTATTTTACATGGTAAGTTCAAGTAGCAGCATGAATATAGTATAATTTTTTCATTGTTTTCATGTGGAAGTGTTCTGTTCAAAAATGGAGCCACTTGTTTATAGTTAGCTAGTAAAATTAATAAAATATAAGCTTTCCCTTGGTGTAATTACAAGTTACATTATTTTATGTACATGGACATTGTCAAATCATACCTTGGAATGGAGTCTCTATACTCATAAATGAATGATTATGAAGAGAAATATCTCACCCAATAACCCAAATCTTTCAGGTTGTCTTCTACAAATCCTATTCTTAGTTTGCATATGTCTGATGCTTTTTCAGACTCTCTTGACCTGCCCTCTGCTCACTGGAGCCATATATGTGTCCATAGCTGTCCTCATGGGGAGGGCAAGGCCATTTCCTTACTAAGCCCAGAATACCTTGACAACAATGAAATAGAGTGAACCAGTCATTAATCACATATGAACAGACCCTGGAGGTATTCAGATACTCAACAATAAGGGTGTTTTCTTATTTTGGAAATTTATTCACAGATACATCACAAGGAAAGGTGCTGAAAATCAAGCATTGTCACACAGCATTACCAAAAGGCCTTTACATCCTAGAGTAAGAGTTTTTTCAAAAACATACTTACACTTGTGTGACTGTTCTAGAAATATCAGAGAAAATAATGGGACATGAAAATTCTGCAAATGGTCTCTATGGGCTGCTTATTAGACCTCTACAGTGACCTGAGAGATGACTCCATTGTAATAAGCTTTAAGCTGAATCAATTGCATGCCTGCATCTAAAAATCACTAGTACTTTGAGGAAAGACTGATTTGATGTAAGTGATATTTTGTTTAAATAACAAGACCAGTGGCTGTGTGGACAGCCTCTCTGTTTTGTGCAACCACTGGAAACATGGTTTTAGTGCTAAACTGAGCAAGTGTTCTGCTTCCACTTCCATCCTGATCAAAGAGAGGAACATTAAGGTTTTATGATCAGAAACATTTTCTGACAGACAGAAAGATCATGGTAAAAATCTTCAATAAAGTGGGGTAACAGTCCTGTAGTGATTGTGGAGAAGGGACTGTCAAAAATACATGACCATCAAATTAATGGAAAAATATAATGTTTTATAGAGAATAAATAGGCCAGTATGTTAGGAGGCAGCTGGGATCAATGAGCTACCACTGGCTACCAGCTGGTAAATCTCCCATCCAGAGAGCTGGCCAGCAAGGGTCTTTTCTAATGTGTGTTAAGATAATCTGTATTTTTTGAGATTCATGAACCTTCTCAACTTGGCTACCTGCCAGAATCCAAGTCATAATGTTGAAGAAGGCTGCTTTTGGCTTTCCAATAGATATTTTGTACCAAGTTATGTTCTGTTGGCTGTAAAGGAAGATGTATTGGAGGATAAACTAAAGGCAAGGCAAACTCTGAACACTGGAACTAACAAAATATTCATGACACTAATAAATTTTGTCTGATCTCACAGTGTAGCCAGGGAATCAGGAAGGCGAGAAGACAAATATGTTTAAAATGCTACAGGCCCCACTGTTACAAAAAAGAAGCTGGAATGGATCTCGGACATCTTTTGTTCTGGATCAAAAGGCAAAGCATTTCCTATTCTCAGTTTTTACAGTCCTATCTATCACTGGCTGATAGCATCTTTGGGATAGATACACTGTGAGTCAGTGCATCTTTTAACTCCTTCTCATGTCTTGGCAAGAAATGCCCACTGAGTTCTTCCAATAAAGCAGAAATTACATTAAATCCCTGGTTTCTTCTCACAAAAACTAGTCCCCCCAGCTCTCCTCTAGTGCACAAACAAGGACAAAGGGAATCCTTGGAACATGACCAAGAAACACAACATTACAGGAACTAATTTTTAACCCAGTTTAAAAGTAAGATTTATCACTAGTCCTCCCTAAATCATTATCAAGTTTTCTCAAAGGTACTCATGGCAGTACCACTAGAGCAGTACTAGTGGCAGAGTGGCAGGCTAAACTGAAACTTTAGAGTTGTTCTTAAGAGCTCTGGTCCTGAAGAGCTCCCAAAGGAAGATTCAGAACTGGAAAGAAATTTAGGAGAAAATTTGTATTCAGATTTGATACCACTCTTAAAGCAATGCTTTTAACAACTCTCTGTGGTTTTTTTTTTTTTTTAATGAGTACTCAGTGAACAAGGAGGATTATCACTACAATTTCCCACCTGTAGACAAGATGGATGCTTTTCTATGCAAGCATAACATAAAGTTGTCATTCTCCTATATCAATGCACCTGATTATTTTACAATTCTTTTGTTTGTTTGTGATTTGAGTTTTTTGGGGTTTTTTTTTTTGTTTTTTATTTTTTTAACTAGATAATTCCCTAATAGAAGAGTGGGAGAGATTTTTAACTTTTTAGATATTTTATCAATAGAAGTACAGGTTCTAGCTCTCTGGAGCTAGAACTTTTAGAAAAACTTGGAGGGAAAAGCCATTCACTCTTGGGACATATTTGCACAGTCACAGTGATTTTTCAATTCAAGTTTGGAAGAAAAAGAAAGGCCAGATCTCACAGTCCAGAAAGAATTGGAAAACCTGAAACAAGGGACGAGTATCTTGAAATCAGTTTCTCTTCTTTGGATTCTAGAAAAAGATTGAAAGCAAGTTGCTCTCCACATAACTTCACCCAAATACTGGAAAAATATTTCTTACTTGACTGTGGACTGCCATCTGATGGTTGTAGTTAATAATGCTGAAGGATAGATGGAAATTTTTTCAAAAAAAGCTAACAAACCCAGCTTAAAGAAAACCCAGAAAGCTACAAATATGACACTTCTAGATGGATTTCATTTGACTGGTGATGTATGGTTTAGATTAAATTTTTTACACAGTATTTCAAATTTACCATGGCATTCCTCTGAAAGGTTTTTCACTACAGTGAAGAACGTCTAGGAAATTCCAGTGTTGTTCTACAGAACAGCTGTGCCTTTAAGATGAATTTTCCAGGATTCATGTAACTCACACATGTCTGTCTGGCTGAGAATCTTTCTGGAAAGGAACAAAGTCACCTCTTGCAAACAGGCTTTAATGACCTACCTCTGGAATATAAAAAAAGGTCCCTTACAATGGGCAGAGCCCAGTTAATGGTGGCAGACCTGTTAATACAGATTAGGGCTCTTTGAGAAGTAGACAAGTGTCTTCTTCAAAAGATGAAGTGTAAAGTAGTTCAGTGCATAAAAAACTGATACAAGCTGCTGATGACATTGCTGGTGGTTGCTAAAATCTAATGCTCTTTGTTTAAGAGCTCAGTTGAGAACCTAGAAGAAATACCAATGCCAATTTCTTCATGCTTCAGGGAACAGTACAAACCAGACTGAAAACTAGCAAGAATATCTTTTTTCATTCATCTGCATCCCCCAGCATTTTCAGTGTTTGCTACATGTTGGAAGACATTTTCACTACCAATGGACTCAAAAAATTCCCCTTTCTCTACATGTCAGCTGGCAATACTTATTCTAAGTGAAGCACTGGCATTGAAGAAATCTCTTGTCACAATGTAATCTCTGAATTTAAGGACAACATAAGTATTCTAGCATTAAACACTTTTTGGGTTGAATACCAAAATCTCCTAATTTAAAATAAAACATACCAAAATATATATCCTGATGAGTGTCTGGTTGTACTTCATGAAGAGGAATTTTCCAGACTGGGGAAAAAAAAAGAGCCCAGTAGTCTTAAAAATATGAAATGTGACTGTTCAGATAACCAACATTCAGGTTAAATAAGATATTAAGAAAGAGTTTATTGAAAAATGTTTTATTGCAATTCTTTTAACTTTTAATTGTTCAAATATAATGCAGAGGGTTGATGGTTGATAACAGCATGTGATACCCTTACATTCTTACTTAAACAAAGTTTTGGAACTATGTACTTAAGCTAAGTGCCTTAGTTCCCCATATACTGACTGAAAAAGGACAAAATTTATGCAGTAACAGCAAAAGGTCAAGGCATAAACAATTACTGCTTAAATCCTTAAAACAGCCTTCTATGCAATGGATGAGTTTTAATTTCCATGTTAATAAATTTGAGTAGAAGGTCACATACAATTGGATGAGTGCTCTCTGGAAGAAATATTCACTGTTTTGACCACCAGAAGGCCTCCTTACACTGGGAAAGATGCTGTAGCAAAGTCATTGATCTTCCTTCTCCTTAGGTTGCAAATCATTTCCTTAAAGAAAGAGGAGAAATTATATATTTTTAAATCTTTTTTTCTAACCAATTCAAATTTGGGGTTTAGATTTATAATGCTTTATTAAGGACAATGTTTAAGAAATATTTCTAGTATTATATTTCTTTTCTCATAGTCCTGTCCTCTCCACAAAACAACTTTTATTATTTTTTTTGTTTGCTTAGTGCCGGAATTTTTCTACACAAAACCATCTCTTTAATTTCTGGTCTTCACACACAGATGAGTCACTTGTGTCATATTTTAGGTCAAAAAGGGCTGAGAGTCCTCTCATATTGTGGTGTCTCTTCTAATACAAATGAGTTCAAAATTTCAGATAATTCACTGCAGCAGTATATTGGAGATTGTTTGTAATTTATTTTCTCCTCATGGGATTAACTTGGAATGCTGAATTTATACTGAAATGCTCGTTTCTTTTTTGGTGTTTTGTTTTCATATTTTTGTGGAATGGGGTTTGAAATTAAAAAGGTGGTAAGAATTAGCATTTGTCATCCTACACTGTTCATCATACAAAAAAGTCATCTTTGCAGAACTAGGGAACTGTTACAAATTACATAGAACAAAAATTTGAAAAGTATACACTGATTTGGATTGCCCTCATTTCCAGGTTCTCTAAACCAAGGCTCATTTTTGATACTTTAAAAGAAAGGTGTTTGAAATCAGTGAATGCTTTAAAACTTGAAACTGTACTACTCTATTTCATTTAGTCCCACTGTAAAAGTAATTGATTTAAGATTTGGAGGAGAGAGTAGCAATACTTATTATTTTCAAGGATGTTCTCATCTTATTTACCACAGCTATTCCTTTCTTGTACTGGGAAAAAAAGGACAAATAAACCAGAGTTTATTATATTCCATGGTATTTGTTTAATTGAAATGCTGTATTGTGATAGGAGATAAAAGAGAAAGAAATAATAGAATCAGAGAATCAACAAGGTTGGACAACCTGCTGAGATCATTGAGCCCAACCTTGGCAACTAGACCATGGCACTGATGCCATGTCCAGTCTTTTCTTAAACACCTCCAGGCACAGTGACTCCATCACCTCCCTGGGCAGACTCTGTCTGGGAAGAACTTCTTCCTAATGCTCAAAATAAACCTCCCTGGTGCAACTGAAGACTGTGGCCTTTTTTCTTGTCCCTGGTTGTCTGGGAAAAGACACCAACCCTCCCCCCTGGCTACAACCTGCTTTTGGGGAGTTGTAGAGAGTGGTAAGGTGTCTCCTGACTTTCCTCCCCTCCAGGCTAAACCCCCCCAGCTCCCTCAGCACTTCCTCAAAGATCTTGTGTTCCATACCCTTCACCAGCCTTATTGTTCTTCTCTGGACATGCTCCAGCATCTCAACACCCTTCCTAAACTGAGGGGCCCAGAACTGGACACAGCACTCAAGGTGTGGCCTCACCAGTGCCAATACAGGGGATAAACCACTTTCCTGATCCTGCTGGCCACACTATTCCTGATACAGGCCAGGATGCCATTGGCGTTCTGGGCCATGTGGGCACACTGCTGGCTCATGTGCAGCTGCTGTCAGTCAGTACTCCCAGGTCACTTTCTGCCTCGCTGCTGTCCAGCCTCTCTGTTCCCAGCCTGCAGTGCTGCACAACATAGGCTATTGCAGCAGTAGGTTACAATATTAGTTATTTTTCCTTCTTATGACTTATTTCCAAGCAAAAATATAGAGCTATTAGCTCAATCTTTGGTCTACTAGCATTGCTGGAAATAATTCTAGTGTCAGCAATAGATGCCCAGAATTTTGAGAGGAATTGCACATCTGCCAGAGGGCATTTGAGGAGAAGCACAAAGGACTTCCTTCCACTTTAGCCAGAAAGTCAGCTTCATTGGGGACCCAAATTAAATGCTTCTATGCAAATGCACATAGTGTGGGGAGTAAACATGAGAACTTAGGGGTGTGCCCAGACCTACAGGACTATGATCATATTGGCACCATGTAGATGTGGCTCTTTTGACTGGATTATTGAAATAGAAGGGTACAGGTTTTTTAGTAAGGACAGGCAGGGGAGACAAGGAGAGGATGTTGCCTCTATGTCACTGGCCACTTGAAGTGAATGGAGCTCCCTCTGCCTGAGGGTGGATGAGAAGCTGACTGAGAGCTTATTAAAGAGAGGGCAGGCAAAGGTGACATTATACTGAGGGTCTGCTACAGGCTGACTGACCAGCAAGACTGAGCAGGAGAGGCCCTCTGTAAGCAGATAGAAGCAGCCAGACATTCACAAGTCCTGGTCCTCATGGGGCACTGCAACCATCCCCAGACTGGTTGGGGGGACTGCACAGCAGGGCATAAGCAACCCAGAAGATTCCTGGAATGTACTGATGAGAACTTCCTTCTCCAAGTGATAGACGAGCCAAAGATGTGAGGTACTATGCTGGACTTTGTTCTCACCAACAAGGAGGGGCTGGTGGGGAATGTGAAACTTAAGAGCAGCCTGGGCTGCAGTGACCATGAAATGGTGGAGCTCAAGCTCCTCTAGGGGGGTGAGGAGGGTGCACAGAAAGCTCACTGCCCTGGACTTCAGGAAATCAGAGTTTGGCCTCTTCAGGGGTCTGCATGGGAGAGTGCCATGGGATAAAACCCAGTAGGGAAGAGGGGCCCAAGAAAAATGGTTAATATTCAAGGATCACCTCCTCCAAGCTCAGGAGCTTTGCCATACTGCCCAAGTCACATAACACAAAGCCAGGGACTGGTGGAATGAAGACCTGCCTGCTGTAGAAGATCAGGTTTGAGAACATCCTAGAAGTTGCACAAGTCCATGGGACCTGATGAGATGCATCCACAGGTCCTGAGGGAACTGGCAGAGGAGGTGGTAAAGCCTTTATCTGTCGTGTTTGAGACACCATGGCTATGCACAGAAGCTTTCACTGACTGAAAAAGGGGAAATATAATGCAATTTTTTTAAAAGGGAAATAATAAAAACTCCCATAACTACAGGCAGGTCAAACTCATCTTTGTGACCAGCAAGATCATGGAGCAGATTCTCCTGGAAACTATGCCAAGGTACATGGAAAATAAGCAGGTGATTGATGACAGCCAACTAAATCCATATTGTGTTTGCCCAATTTGGTGGCTTTGTGTGACAGAGTTACAGTGGTGGTGGGTGAGAAAAGAGCAACTGATCTAAGAGCAACTAATCTATCCGGGCTTGTGCAAAGCATTTGATGCTGTCCTACTTAACATCCTTCTCTCTAAACTGGAGAGCCATGGATTTGCTAGATGGACACTCAGTGGATAAAGATTTTGCTGGATGGTTATGCTCACAGGTTTTCAGTCAAACACTTTGTGTCCGAGTGAGGATCCTCAGGCAAATGGGGCTCCTCAGGGGTCGGTATTGGGACTGGCACAGCTTAGCATCTCTGCAGGGGACATGGACAGTGGAATCAAGTGCACCCTCAGCAAGTTTGCAGATGGCAACAAGGTGTGTGGTGTGATCAACATGCAGAAAGGAAAGGATAGGATGCCATTCAGAGGGACCTGGACAGGCTTGAGAGACGGGACTGTGCAAACTTCATGAAGTTTGCCATGACTAAGTGCCAGACCCTGCATGTGGGTTGGGGAAATCCCAAGCACAAGAACAGGCTGGGTGAAAAATTGGCTGAGAGCAGCCCTGCAGAAAAGGACCTGGGGATACTGTTTGAGTGAAAAATTAGACACTACCTGCCCCAGAACTCACAGCCCAGAAAGCCAACCATATGTTGGGCTGATTCCAAAGCAGCATGGTCAGCAGAGTGAGGAAGGGGATTCTGCCCTTCTGCTCTGCCCTTGTGAGACCCCACCTGCATGCAGGTGATCTGAGGTCCTCAACATGAGAATGACATGGATCTGCTGTAGCCAGTCCACAGGAGGGCCACCAAGATGATCAGAGAGATGGAGCACCTCTCCTATGAAAAGAGACAGAGATCTGTGGTTGTTCAGGCTGAAAAAGCAAAGGCTCTGAGGAGACCTTATCGCACCTTCCAATACCTAAAAGTGGCCTATGAGAGAACTGGGGACAGACTTTGGACAAAGGTGTCTAGCAACAGGACAGGTAGAAATGGATTTCAACTGAAAGAGGGTAGGTTTACCTTAAGTATTAGGAAGAAATTCTTCACCATGAGAATAGTGAGACAGTGACACAGGTTTTCCAGAGAAGCTGCAGATGCCCCATTCCTGGAAGTGTTCAAGGCCAAGTTGGATGGGACATTGACCTACCTGGTCCAGTGTGAGTTGATACCCCCCATAGCAGGGGTATTGTAACAAGGTGATCTTTAAGGTTCATTCCAACCAAAACCATTCTATAATTCTGTGATAACTGGGAGATTTATTTGTTTGCAGCACATTCAGTCACACATTATTTTTCTCTCATTCAAATATTTGAAGTGTACAAAATGTTTTTTTTTTTTTTAATGAACAGACACAAGAACAAACACTGAGAATGTAGGCTGTGAAATTTAAGTTTTAACGCCCATTGAAATTAAGCCAGATAACTATGTGAAAGTAATTTACATGAGTTTGATTTTGCTGCTTCAACATAAAGTTAGTGATAAAAGAACTGCCCAATTCCTTCTCATGTATATGAAAGCAAATAACACCAATGATTCAACCAAGTGAGTGTGTAAATTAAAACAGTTTTCTCCCACATAGAAATCTACATAAACCAAACATTCCATATTCATTCATCACCTATTTTACAGTGTAAGTACCCCTTAGATATAACACACCTAAAGGACAACACTAAAATTCAAAGAGCAAAACACTGAAAAGTCAATATTTTTCTTTCAGAATATTTCAAATACTAAGCATAGTCTTTATTTTTTCCTGAAACTATTGTGATGAAGCATGATGGATGCATTCTAGTTACCAGGGTTTCGTTTAACTGAAAGTGCGTCCAGCACTTCCACAGCTGGAGGCCATTTTTCAAACTGTTCATACCAGAGCTGGATATTTAGAGTGTGGACACCACAAGTATGGTTTGGTGAGCTGGTTCTTGAGCAGATCTGAGCCCTGCGATTCAAGGAAACTCTGAATCAGTGTCAGCATTAGGCAGGTATTTCCCACACTCCTGAATTTTTAGGTATTTGAAAACTTACTCTCTTACCTCACACAGCCTACTGGTCTCATCTTGCCTCTGTGAGCACTATCTTCTCCCAGATCTTGCTAGGTTTCAGTTGTCACACTGAAGCACTAATTTGAGAATGAAAACTATGATCTGGCTCATCACTCTTGAAAGATTACCAACCCCCTCTCTTCAGTAATTATGAGCTCCATATCCCAGGGAACGCATCACAAAGAACAAAATTCCCCTCACATCAGCACCAGACATCTCTGTTCACTGGGGACTAAGAGCAGGCTATGCAACAGATACCTGTACTACCTGCATGGTATGGGAATAAGTGATCTCACTGGGCTGTATTCAACTTAGTTGTAGGTTGTATTTGTGAACATAAGTATCTCCTGCAATTTCTCACCACCTCAGTTTCCCTAGGGTAAAATGGGTAGAATTCATTAGCATTTGAAAAGCCATCTGAGATCTTGAGATGGAAAGTGATGCATAAGTGCAGATCAAAGAGAGCTGTGCCCATATACTTATAAAAAGGAGAACACCACACCGCAACTCAAGCTATAGCCTTAAGTACACCATTAACTTAACCTCAGTAAAATTTATCCAGATGAGTGGAGGTTGCGAAGGATGCCCAAGGACATGGGTAAGCTCTTGAGGATCTGAGAGCTGTCTTCAAAGTCTCCTCAGGTATCCTCTCCCTTTAGTGGGAATTATCAGTCCTTATGACCTGACAGGACTGGTTTGTAGACATACAATATTCTTGTAATTTTATTTAACATCTGTTTAAACAAAGCATTAACACAAAAAGATCCCTCATAGAGGAGGAATGGATCAGAAGTCCTTTTATCTGTAAGAAAGTAGTTAAAAGGAAGAGTGGCTAATGAAAGCACTTTTTTTGAGGTCGTTGATAATTTATGGAATGAGAGATATACTAACATGAAGAGCATCACAAACATGCCTAGAATAAATACAGGTATAATAATATAATCTTCTCTTTTAAGCTCTTATGCAAACAGATATATAAGGAAACATTCTTTTAAAAAATCACCAGAAAAATCTGCTTTTCCATTACCCTTTTGAGGCACATAGCCCATGATTTCATCCCTCACAAGGGAGAAGACAGGAAGAAAAGGTCAAAATGGTTAACAGAATAAAGTCCTTTTCTGAGCTGAGTCTTAAAAAGCTGTTATTTTTAGGCTTCCCACAGCAAATGACAGATCCTTTGTCCTGTGACACTGGACATTGTTTAAAAGGAAACAGTCAGTTTAGACTATGACTCTGCTCTTCTCAAGTAGTAGCCTTGGTCTGAAAACCTCAGGTATGTAAAGGTGTTATTTAATTCTTCTTTAAAGTTGTAAGAAAATTGCACTGATGTACCCTCACACCTTCTTTATCCACAGACTGAATTTATGAAAAACAGCTGTGATTAAAGTAACTGATTAATGTGGCTTCTAAGGCAATGCTGTGACTTATCCTGAATGTATCCAACCACAATGATTTTAATCTCAATTTTGCCATCAAACACCTTTATTTCTGCATGCAACAGAATTACTCTAATTATATGGGTTCCTTTTTTTCTTTTCTTGTTCTCTTTTTTTTGGTTGATCCAAGAGCCCAAAGTGCTTCAACAGCTATAAATCAGCAAATAGAAATGCTGCAGACTAGTCCTCAGAACTCACAGATGTTCTTGTACACAAACCTACCCACAACAACCTTGTCTCCCCACCTGTCTTCACTCTGCATTTTGCCTCCTGCAGCTGCCTGGGCAATACACACACACCAGAGAACACACCTGGAAATCTGGCCAAACAGAGGCCATTTGAATGGATCCTGTTTGAGAGCAGATGGTCTATAAATGAGAATACTTCAGCTCAGATGTTCCAGGATTTTCCATTAATTGTCCATTAACTCGTCACTGAGAGATAGACAAGATGTTGTTTTTATAAAGTAAATCAGAGATTTTCCTTGTGACATCATGATGTTAAGCTTGGGATATTTCCAGCAGTGCTAAGGAAAGTGAAAAAATGCTCAGATGACTTGGAAACACCCTCTGAGCAGTTGGAGACACACTTCCCAAAGGGCAGGAAAGGTCCCCAAGCTTCAAGGTCCCTATTCCATGCCCAGCTACTTCTCTTTTAATTTCCCTAGAATTACTGGTCTTCCTTATTTTTCTTCTGCTTCTATCAGTTACAGTTCCATTGAGTCATTCATATCTCCACTGAATATATATATATATGCTCTCCCTGACCACTTCTCTCTTGTTAACCTCTGCTTCTCACTCTCCTAAATACCTTTTCATCAGTGCTTGCTTTTCTTCTGTATCCTAAATGTATTAATGCTTATATTCTCTCCTGTTTGCTATAACACAATTGTTTCCTGTCTCTAGGCAAAAACTGTACCCTCTTTCCCATTCCCACGGCATTTTTTTCTGCTAGTGCCACCAGGAAAAGAATTCTCTTTATACATCTGCTGGTAGGTACTGCCTCTGCCTTCTCTCAGATGTCCCACTGCCTTTTTGCCTGGCTGCTGGCAGCTGGGGAGATTGCTGATGACTCTTTGGCAAGCATTTTAGGTGAACTAAAAGTCCCAGATATGTATGCCAGCACATCGCTGACATCAGGACTGAATAAGTAGACAGACTTTTATATACCAGACAACATGTAATGGAATGACATTTAAGTGTCTATGTCCAATATTGTGTTGTTGAAAACTTCTCAGCTGCCATATAATTCTGAGGACCTCAACTGTTTGCACTTTCAGGTGCTCCTGACTTGAAGCTCTGCAGATACAGGCTTCACTACTATTTAAATCTGGTTTTGAGTTCTGAGCAATTCAATATACCTATAAACACAAGCTTCAGATCTCACAAAATATAGAGGCATGTGTCCCTTTCTTTTGAATTGCACAACGTGTTTCCAGAATTAATCCACAAAATAAGACTAACCACAATGTGGGAGGTCCAGGTTTAACTTTGTTTTCTGAGGAATTCATGTCAATATTTCTTGTATCTTAGAAATTAGTCCAAAAAACAGATGATAGACCAGAGATCTTGGCCAGAGCCAGTGGAAGGAGACTTAGTGATAGAATTCTGGGGGCTTCAGAAAGAGTCAAGGACATGCACCCTTCCATACTTATACCTGCATACTGAATAACTTTATGGCTACTAAATTTAAGTACCAGTGAGGTTTCCCAGAATTGGGGATTACAAGTAGTTTTCTCTGTTGCTTGTGCCTCTCTGCAATAATACTTTGAATCTACATAGTTAAAAATATGTTTAGTGCTACCAAAAGTGCCTTTCTGGGGATGTCCTTGCTTGTCATTCTCCTCAAGTCCAGAAGTTGAATAGAGCTTATAGATACACTGAAAAATTAATGAGGACTGATGGTTTGCATACAAGGATCTCCATGCAGTTCTTTTTGCAAGGATCCCCATGCAGCTCACTATTGTATTTATATAGTATTTACACAGCATTTACTGCATAATACATACAGTGCATGCAATTAAAAAAGGGTCTCTCTGTTTTGGCAGTATTTTATAGTGAGGCAGCTTATCTGTAGCTTTTCCCTCTGCTTTCCCCTTCATTGTTCCAATTTTTGCCTTGTAACACCATTCCCCAGACTGCCATTGGTAGGGGCTAGGGTATCTCATTCCCAAATTGGTGAAGGACAGAGATTCTGTGCCTAGGTAAACAATCCTTATAACCACTAGTGGGTAATTTTCTTGTGCTTTAAAAAACAAATCTGACTTTTAGCCATACCACAGAACAGTTTAAAATAATCATGCAATAGAGACAACAAACAGATAGTAAAAGAGAGAGGTTAGGATATTTTTTCATTACATGGCTTTTGTACTACATATTTTGTGCCCAGTATGATGGTTAGACTCGCAAACACACCAAGGTCAAGTCTAAAATTCAGAACAGAGATGGAGTTGTTTTTGTCAGGATCAATTTGTAGCAACAGCAGTTTTAACAGCAGGGTGTAGCAGCTATGGCAGAGGACTGTCAAACTGCCAGCTGAGGCCCTGGGAAGCCTGTTATCAGATAGGGTGGTGATTATTACTACAGTCCCATCATCTTGGCTTTGCTGAAATATTCTTGTAGAAATGTGAGAACAGAATTGATAGACACAATATAGAGAATGAAAAGACTTTAAGTGTGTACATTTGCAATAGACCCTGAGTCTGCTTCCTCACCTTACTGAGTAAAAATGACTGAGAAGAGCTGGGCAAAAAGGTGAAGGCAATAAAGAAAAAACTAGACCCTTACTTCAATATTAAACACTAAAAACTGAGTGGCAAAATCTTGTACATACTGCCCATATCCCAAAACAAACAGCAGAAAAGGAATCTTCTGTAATGCTGATAAAATTGAATCAGTTATAATACAGTTGCCAAAGACACTAAGTAGTACTTATAAAAGTGTAAGGAAAAATATCTGAGAGGAAAGTAGAGGGAGAAGTGTGTAAGCCACGGAAATTGAGGGGAAAATGGTATCCAAAGACATAATAGTCAAAAACCAAAAAATACTAGACAAGTGAGAAAAGAAGATAAAGAAATGAAATAACAGAAGGGCTGGTCCAGCAGATAAGGCATAAGTTCTGTATTCACAAAGGCTTGCTGCCCACACACGTGCTGCCCACAGGAAGTTCATTCCAAGGTCCTGCCCAAGGTCACTTTCTTGTGATTGCACAATAGGCAGAAATATTTCACTTTCGTGTATTCTTGTGGCAAGCATCTTTCTTTATAGCAGCTTTGAAAATATGGTACAGCAAGGAATGTATATATCAGATGCCTTAGGAAGAGTACTGAGCACCACGTACTTAATGGATAATTCTTTTCCTCTAGGTTTCTGTATTTCATACAATCTAGGGGAAAGAGGAAAATGGGGGTAGAAAAATTTTGCTTTTTTTCTATCTCTCTGTGTTTTCTATCTTTCTGTGTTTCCTCTATGTCTCCAAATGTCACTTTCTGAAATATATGTACCAATCTGCAAATAACATGTCAATAATTGTATGTTGAAGTCACCAATTATCTTATCTTGCATGATGTCACAGATGCAACAGAAAAGAATCTCAGTGAATTTTTACTTCATCAGTTGTGAAGATTTCCTAGTTCAAATTAAAGGCAATTTGTAACAGAGGCTTCTGAAATATTCTCTTCCTTATCTTTTTCTTTTTTTTCTTTTTTTTTGTTTTCTTTGAACCGCATTACTTGTTGCTAACAGAGACTTTTCATTCAATAAAAGCAAGACAATTTATTCTCTCTGAGTCTTCACTTGGCTCAAGACCACATAATTTTCTAATATTAGACCAAGATTTCAGGTCAATATAAACAAAAAGGATGAGGCTTAAAGTAGCCTCCATTCTTCCTTCTCTCTTTCTTCATAATTTATTTCTCTAATTATTTCTTATGGTTTTAGTGTGACCATTTTGTTTTGAGTATCTACCCTTTGATGTAACTTGTCGCTATCTCCCTCAGACACTTCCTGTGCTGCAAAGATATATAGCTCTTTCTCGATAGTCAATTTACTACCATTACAGTAAACACATCAATCTTCCAGTATTAAATCCCGCAGCTAAATTGCAGGTCTTGCCAGAGATGTTGAAATTTTGTTACTGATGCAACAAAAGGGAGGATCAGGCTTTACTTGACGATTTCTTCCTCTGCCTTTCTTTAGTTCAAAGTTCCTGTGTTTGCCAGGTAGGTTAAAGTTCATTAAAAACAATGGAAAAGATATGCAGTTCCAGCCTTCCCACGCAGGATTGCTAGTATGTGGGCATGGAAGGGCTTGTATGCCAGGGTTCTTATTCCTCCTTCTATTGTAAAGATTAAGAAGCGTAAGCAATCATCTTCTCCTTCTGACTGTTAAATCTGTTTGATTCCCCTCTTAAAAGAAGTACTTCCTTTGAAATCAGTTGTACTAGTCATAAACAGAGGAGAAACACAGCTATCACAAAAAAGGCAATTTTTTGGTGTGTTTATCAAATAATCCATTATTTAAATTCTAAAAGCGAGTTTGGAACGTTCATTTCTAGTCAAGCTTGTTTCTCCGTTAGGGGGGTTTTTGGGTCTCTTAAAAAAATTTATTTGGCTTTGTAACACATTTGAAGGTATAAAGGTTGAAGGAATATTACTGAGGAAAGGTGCTTCAGGATGTATAACCATTTGAACCACTCCCTCTGCCCCAAACGAGGACCAAGCGTTAGGTAATGAGAGGATCAGAAACTGATAATCACAAGAAAATATAGAAGGATCATGTGACCTCAACTATAAGAGTTAAAAAAATTAATTTTAGTTAGACAGCGATGTCAAAAATATGGGCAGAAACAGGAAGAAAAGCCCAATTTGACTCAGGTAGGCAGAAATGCATCCATGCTAGCCCTCAGAGTATGCACAGCTTTTAAACATCGGTTGAGGTCAGAATCCTTCCATGATCTTGCACGCAGTTACCCCTAAGGACAGAGGTACAGAAGTGCCTGATGTGCTGAACAGCTGAAAAGAGACCACACCCATCCCTGTTCAGGGTCAGCAGTGAACCCCATGGGCAAGACCTGGCAAAGCGGAAGATCACAGCCTTTTGTTCCAAAGTTGCCATGTTCTGTGTCATACTAGCCTTCATAAACAAGGCACATGGCAGCAAGCCAAGAGCTTCTCTATTTCCTACTGTCTGAAAATGATCTTTCACACTTGTAAGAAGTAACAGAAACAGCAGTACAGCTTCACCAAAGACAGGCTGGCTTCTGAATTAAGAGAATAAGAGAGAAGACACGGCCTTGCTTGAGAGGAGCAAAGCATCTGTCTGAGCAAAGGGGTGACAAGAAGTCAAAACCCTGCGTATTACCAAAACCCTGGGTATTGATGGTTACAATGTGCCTCTCAAACACTTAATTTTAACCCACCCCCACATATGAAGACTGACCTCTTGAATGACAAAGAATATTGCATAGTAGCATTAAAGCAATGTACTGTCAAGTGTCCCAGTGAATTAAACCCAATGTTTCCAGCTCCCCTGGCAACCTAATCCTAGGGTGTGTGGATATTTCAGCTCTTTCCATATTGCTAAATAAAACAAGGACAAGGAACAAGCTTGAGCACTGGCCTGGTGATCATCTGCACTTTTTAATTGCTAGCATGCTTCCAGGCTGTTTTGGTCTATGCCAATTCTTTGGGAAGCAGTGCCTAAGCCTGGCTAGAGGGATAGCCCATGCAGGGATCAGTTCCAGTAGGCAGTATTAGACACCATGGCACCAGCTTTTGTTCCCTGCAGCCTCAGCAGTCTTCCAACATTATTCCAGCTTTGCATCTCCAAGCATTCCTGATGCTTTACCCTAGAGCAAGCAATGTCCACAAGCATGTATGAAAGCATAGATCTCATTTATGAAAACATAATTCTGATGAGACCCCAGAAAAATGCCCAGCTTTTTTTCACATGCTTTGTAGTGAAAAATAAAAAAAATAAAATCACAAAAAATAGCTACGTTTTAGTCCTAGAAGGGTACCTTCCAAGGCTCATAGGCAGCCAAACATTACGTATCATAGCTGTGGCTAGGCTGGGCTACCCACTCTGATGGTCAGAAAATTACTCCTTTCTCATTTAGCAATAGTGATGAAGGGATTGTGTCTCTCAGTGGGTCTAGAGAGCATTGTGGCAACAAACAGGCTAAACCGCAGCTAAATTTTGACAAAAAGAAAAACAGGAGAAAGGGTTCCTTTTCTTTTCCATTATGCCACAGGAGCAGCAACATGATCTTATCTACAAAACACTGAGGAGCTCAAGGGAAGGAAAAATCCAGTGCTGTCTGTCATTGCTCCACAGGCATCTGCAGGGCGTGTACGCAGGTCAGTGCACTGACAGCTCACTAACTCCTGTTTGAACAGATGGAGTAAGCAACAAATAGCATTCTCCCCTAGTAATCCTCCAAGCACTATGACCTGTCATTCTAGGCTGAAACAGAGATGGCCTTAACTTAAACTGAGGTGTGGCTTCATGGAAAAGAAAGATGAATGCTCACAACCCTTATATGGAAAATATAAATCCCCTGTGCTGCCCCTACTTCCCCATATCTCAAAGCCAGTGCATCCCAGACTTCTCCTCGGTACAGCCCTGTATTTAATTTACCCCAAAATCTCTGTCAGAGACACACAAATTTTAACAATTTTTTAAAAAATTTGCCTTGTATATGGAGTGGTACCAAAATTTATTAAAGCAAATTCCAGCAAGAGTTAATTTTCCCTAGAAGTCTGATTTGGCTGAAACTCAGGGTATGTGGACAGAAATTATAGCTCTCGGCACCCAGGCTGCATTATCATAACACAGATCTAACTAAACCCTTGCAGCCTTCTTGTGTGTTCTCTGCCACACAGTGCTGAGTCCTCACAAAGCTATAACCAATGATCTTATTATTCTGACTTTTAGCTGCATCTCAGTATGAATGAGCTTAAAGGTCACAATTAGACTTAGGGACCAGTACACTGGGGCATACGTTAAACTCCCCACCCATAGATAAATTCCTTGGCTCCTGTCCAAAAAGCTTATTATTATAATTAAGATTTATATTATAAAGGCATCTAGAGGTGCCAAAAGAAATGGAGACTCATTATGTCATAAGTACATCTACTGCATAAATACATAATAAAAAGCAGTTCTTGTCTTGAAGAACCTGCTGTCGCGACCTTCAAGCAACTGCTAAACCTGCAACTGCGAGTTTAGCAACAAAGTTTGGGAAATACCCAGTTTGGGCAGGAGATAATTGTTTTTGCTATCAGCTGCATTACTTACTCTTGCCTCCACACAGGGCTGAATCATGCTAGATTAAAAAAAAAAAGGCATTGTTTGGCAGAGAGCAAAGTGACAGAAATAAGAAAGGTCTGAGGATACCTCTTCCTGTCAGATATTCTGTAAAGGATGGCCAAGGGCACAGTGCAATGTTTCATACTATTTCTTTCATAGTAACCATTACCCTCTTGTCCCTGTAAAATCACCTGAGGAATTTCCACACTTTTTTTGTTCTTATGTAGGTATTGTGCTGAAGTGGCAGGAAGGTGGGAATTTTATTTGTTACATAAGAATCATGGCATCTATTGTAATGTCTTCAAGGCTTTTGAGATACCACCAAGAGCTGCCTATTGTTTGAGCTTTCAGTTGGTCCCTTTCTCTTCCCTCTTCAAGTCAATAGTTTCTAACAAATAGCAAGCCATCAGAATCTAGATATCTGAGCATTCAAAGACTATATGAGCCTGTATGTAGAGGAAAAGTGCTTTTCTGACTTCATGTCTCCTGGTTAGGACAAAAGTTAATGATCCTGTTTCACGCAGAGGTGATAACAGAGAATTGCTCTTAAAGCTCATTTCCCTAAAGGATCTGTGAAGGTACTCACCCACAAAGAGAGTGAAAGGAAGGGTAAATGGACTGTGTCAAGAGGGTTGTGAATTTACTCTTTCTGGAGGATAAATAAACTTTATTAGTATTTTTAAAATTATTTTTGGAGGACTTTTGCTTAATCTCATGTACTTACGATATAGAAGTGTCCACGGCAGCACTGTACATACTGCTTCCTTTCAGTATGCTTACCTGATTTTACACCTGCAGCAGTTACCTGTACTGGTCCCAATATCTTTGATGCTCCCATGCCTAAAAACCTTGAAGCTGAGCACTGCCTTCCATGAGCAGTACAAAGCCCAGGTATACAGCAGAATGTAAACACCAGGCACAGCAGCAGGATAACCTGCTCCCTGAAGTATTTAGCCAAGTTGAAGTTCAATATTTAGACTCTACAAAAGATGGCCTCACTCCTCATTACAAACCTAGTTTCTTGACTTTCTCTCTGGTGTAGAATGAGCAACTCTGCGTCATGCACCCTCACTCATTTTCCCATGGGATGAGGGTCAGAAACATCAGCATATTTCAAGAAGTTGACTCAAAGGAGCTGATGACAAAAGCAAAAGAAAGACTCCTGTACCCACCTTCACTAAGGCACAAAAAGAATAGAAATATTTTCCTTCTAAAATTCGTACTATGACTGTAGGGTTTAGCCTGTCTCCAGCACTCTGCTGAAGATGTTTCTCTCTACATTTATGTGCACGAACAGAGATCCCAACCTTGCTCTTCTGATCCATTAATGGTTTTTTTCCCTGCAGGTTACAGGGTATCTTTGACCAATGCTGTATGTTCAACTTGGTATATTTTTTCATTCAACTTACTCAATTTTGTATAGAATCTTTGATTATTATTTGAGTTATAGGAAGGCAGATCCTTTTGCACGGTAAAAAGGGTACTTGCACAGAAAGTACAGGTTCCTGAGCTTGACAGGCTAATGATAGGGGAAAAAAGCAAACTGGAAGATCAGAGTTTTAAGGAAAGGTTCACCCAGTGTACTGCTAATGGCTGAGGCTGATTATATTGTTCATTTTTACCTAGACAATTCAGGAATTGCGATTTTAATTCAGATGATATTTGGCAAGAATTCACAGAGATACAACAGAAAATACCTGAATGTAGAGAAGGAAACTTAAATACCATGTCCTTTCAACAGAGTTGTAATTTCTCACCATGACAATGCATTTCCATCTCCTATATCAGCTGACAGCAGAGTAAAAAATTCAGATTTCATCTTTAGATAGCTCCATCATTTCATTCACCTAGCATTAAGTCCCTCCATGCAAAGCAGTCAGACATTTGGTGCTAGTACAATTAAAAGATTTAGTCTGGGTTAAGGGCTGTTGTCTACAATTCCAGCTGACCTGCTCAACGTAATTCATGACAGTGGGTCATACTCGCTGAAGCACTTCAGAACATCCTGGATTTTTAAAAACAGACCAAGTAATATAAGCACTCTGATGAGAACAGAATTTCTCCCCCAGTCATGAGAGATAAAGCAAACTCTATTTGACAGAGTGGGTCGCAGTACTTACAATGCTACTAAGGTCCTGAGTTTCCTGATGGTATGGAAAGTATTTGTAATGGAACAAAATACAACAAAATAGGACATTTGATCTTTCTTCCAGAAACCTGAGATTCACCAATACATTTTTAAGAGGTAAAATCAAAAGTTTATTAATTACAAAGAAACATGTAAGATACTACAGTTTTAGTCTGCTGCCAGCACCTCAATTATGTTCAATCTCTAATGTGCCTGCAGCCACAGGCATGTCAATACTACACACTGAAGGAAAAATCAAATTCACGTCTTATTAAATTTGCAACTGTAGCCGCACCCATTTCACACCTGAATTTCTCATCCTCCAGGCAGATTTCACTTATGCACATTCAAGTAAAATGCACTATGTAAGAATCTGTTTCATCATTTAGGCTCTTGAGCATGGTGTTTCCTTCTTTAAAAATTTGTATTTGGGTGGTCAGTGGAGGATCATCAGAGCATAAAACATTCTCTCTTTCTTTCAGAGTTAAAATTATAAGAATCTGCTGTATGATATAAAGCTCAGGTTGCATAGTCTGTTTTTTCCTACAATGAGAATCCAGGAGCTATCATTCAACAACTTCACATATTTTCTTATCATGTACATGTAAAAGTGAAAGGAACTGATTTGTCTTAATTACTTAACTTTTTGCCATATTCTGTAGTTAGACAAGTTCACACAACTGACCTTCCTTGTGTTTCGATGCATACAGGTGAGACTTGATATTACAATTTATTTATATGATAAGGCATTTAAATTCATAGAAGAAAAGCAATGGTAGGAGAAAAAACAGAAATTGCTTGGGTAAGAATAGATGTAGTTGACAATTACGTATTTTATTGATGGATTACAGGACTTTCTATCTCTTCAGTTACTCACTATGAGATAAGAGAACTTTAACAAGGGACATTGCAGAAGTTGCCTGCTTTCTAGAACATCCTAGCCAGCTGGCTGGAACACCAGTCTTACTGATTGAACCTGTACATTTACATCCCCTTAGGCAGAAGGTGGTTTCAAATTCAAGTCTCTCACAACCCACCTGAATTTGCTAATCACCTGGCTACTGGATGGGAATGCAAATAAAATAACTGCTCCTTCCACTGCTTGTACAGGGCCTGACCAGAGAGAGTTTTTCAGAAAAAAAACCAACATGACCTGGCGATGAAGGTGCACAAATTGAAAAACGTGGAGTCTGTGAGTCACAACAAAGCTCAGGTGCCTACTCTCTCAGTGTTGCCAAAAAGACCATTCTCACAGAAGCTCTTGTATGTGTAGGGGTGTTACTGAGGAAGCTTTAAATGCTTTATACTTTGGGCATCTTTAGTACCAGATGGCATTTTAGTAGAGGTTTTGGAAATGAAATCACTAAGCTTAAGATCTTGCACACACAGCAAGTCACTTCCATGTGAGTACAATCCACTTGCTAATTGATAGGAAATGTGGACCTGCTGGAAGGCATGCTGTTTTTTCCCCTTTTGTAGGAACACTGGTCATCCTCAGATAAGGAGACTAGTCAGCACATGCAAAATGGTCAAGAATCTTGGGCAAGAAGATTGAATAGAACTATAGATTGTGGGACCCCCACATATCACAGGAAAACCACTGTGCCTGTTGCTAGCTCTTTCCCATTGAACTAATAATTTCTGTAACTCTTTTGATGAGTACACACTGAGGCAACATAACTCTCTTAGATATTTTTCAAATACACTAATGTTTAGAAGAGTCATCAGTTTTCCAAGATGATGGAATATTCTTGTGATCTATATCATTGGCCTGGGAGGACCAGTTCTGTATACAAAATACAATGCAGTTCTACAAACCTATAAAATCCTCAAGAAAGAGGACAGAATGAGAGATCAAAAAGTAAGTTGGAGCCTGCAGAATTTTTTCTCTAGATGCTTTGTATGGCTTTAATCAAATACTTCTAGCTTTTGAATCAAATTTGCTACTGTCATGATGATTGGAACTAAGACTACTTCATGCCATTGGAGATGTTGGTCTCATGTTATGTTCATGGTATAATGAAAATGATACTCAGTTGTCACTGTGAGAGCTGGCATGACAGTTTTGAGAGTTCTTATTTGCAAATTGCTGCCTAAACACAAAGTGATAATGGAAGTTATCACAGTCTGACTAGTCCCTTTATTCTTTACCTCACTATCTTATTTTTAGTTACTCATCAATGTTCTCATGCTTCCCTTTCCTTTTCCTGAGACGTCACCATAAAGCAGCCATTTAAAGCCAACAGACTGCTCACAGATCCTGATCAAGCATAACAAATGCAAGTATAGTTCAGGTGTCTGTTTTTCCCATTTGCTGTTAAAATTATCTGCATTCGATATATGCTGGTCTCTTCTTTTAGTCTGTGTGGTGTGTCCAAGTATTTTAAAGCATAAACCAGAAGGACATTGCCTGAGCTGGTAGGAGGGGATGGAGGAAATCCTATACTGGAGGGACAATTACAGGAAGCTGACAGAGTCATTAAGAAGTTTGGAAGAATCAACAGAGATGAAAGTGGTTTTGGTATGGTGCCAGGTTGGAGAAGGAAATTACTTGTACACAGGGTTAGATTTCAAAAAGTAAACATTAAAAAAATATCTCAGAAATGGTTGTGGTAGCATTTAGATGAAAACAATCTTGCAACTTTGAGGCAGTCTGTTGTCTATTCACCTGATTCAAAGAAGGCAAAGAAATGTCAGAAATCACATCCTTCCAGGGAGGGATTCCCTCAAAACTGGGGATACTTGCAAAACCTTGTCCCTATCTTCATATGTCCTTATTATGAAAATGAACATAATTGAGCTGTATTGTACTTGGACTCTATCCAAAGGGCACATTAGGAGCTTTTCATGTCTGGCACAATTTCATGGTGCCAGAAAATCTTACCCATAATCTGCAGTGGTCTTAGAAATGGAGTGACACACGTGGCTTTATTCCTCACCTTCAAAGGTTTTGTAAGCCATGGTTCTTCTTCCTAGTCTCCTAAATTTTGTTAAGTAAAAAGACCTTGAATTTTCATAATCTCAGTAAATGCCTCCATTTTAAAAGTTAAAATCTTCATGCTCATGAGGCATATTCACATCTCCTGACTGATGGCAATACTGCTCAAAAAGTTCATGTTCCATCATCAAAGAAGAATTTCTTATATTCTGCCACCTTGGGACGTGCAGATGAGACAAGTCTGCATTTGCTCTATCTCTACAGATTAACTGAGTAAACAGAGAACAGGATGGACAAGTACACAAATGGACATCAGAAAGCACAAGGCTGTGTACTCTGGCAAGTACCCTTATGAATTACTCTTATGAGGACTGGAAAACCTTTTTCACAGGAAAAATAAATAGGTAACAAAAAGTGTTGAGACTGAGGACTACATCTAGTCTGGTAAGGCAGTAAGAGAAATGAAAGGGAGTGATGGAATGACTGGCTGAGGAGATGAGGAAGAGGAGATGGGAGTAGCAGTACCTGTTTTTTATTAATATAAAATTAGAAATCTGTGTATGGAAAACTGGTGGGTTAATATGTGGAAAGGCTTGGATTCCATCAAGAGCTGGGATGTGGTACAACCATTGGGATGAGCTGGTATAGAAAACTGAAAGCTTCCTTCTGAGGAGGAAGAAAGCAAAAAAGTAGAACAGATTCTGGGCATGAGATGAAGCAAGATGAAAAATATTGCTGTGATAGAAGTGAAATTGCTGGAGAGACTAAGCCAAAACATGGTGTAAGAAAAAGGGTGGTGAACAGGGTGGATTGAGAAGGGAAAGAGAAGCAAAGTGTGAAAACGGGTAAAAGAGTCAGTCTTAGTTAAAAATCATTCTGTTCCATAATCTTCAGTGGAGCCTTACTGCTGTCAGTCCTGCTGTCAGAAAACATCTGAGATCCACAAGGAAAATGTGAGCCTTGTACTGTCATTAGTGATGTCTGTTATGGAGGACTCATGTATTAATTCATAGGAATTAAGTCTTAAGATACCATTGATTCCCAAATGTTCAAAAAGGAATCCACTTTTGGCTTGATGACAGGAGAAGACAGAAAATGTCTAACCACTATTAACACAAAAGTCATTTCATGGCTTCTATTGCAAATTCACCATCTTTTAACTTCCAGTCATAAGTACTTGTAATCTATCTTTTAAGGTAGAATCTTTCCCAATGAGAAACTCTATTGTTTCTCATGGCTAGAGTATTTAAATTATATAAAAAATTCATTATTTGATTAGTTTGATTTGTTTGGTAGTATTTAAAGGCTAAACAGATTGAGCCATTTAGGTTTCTCACAGCTTTCAGATGGCAAATGATTTTTGTTGCTATCATTTACACAAAGCCCTTCTCTCTTTGGTGATATCAGTTGGAATTGCCTGTCATGCTTTACTGAACTAGCCCAGTTATCTGGTTACCTTAGAAACTGACATCCTAGATAAATTCACGCCGTTATTAAGCAATTACTTAAAACATTTAGGAGATCATTCAGCCAACACCAGTGGGCTTCACTGGTAGGTCTCTTGTAATTTGCCAATGTAAATTGAAACCAAGGGTTCATTAAGAAATACCAGAACTGCATTGAGTTTCTGAGTTCATTACTTTATTCTTCTGTGAATGCCAATGAGCATGACGTTGATCCTTTCATTTGATCCTAAAATAAGCATTAGACTTTTAGAGTGTGACCTAAAAGTGTCACATAGCTTCAATAATACCCCCTAGCATGTTTACATACCCAAATATTTAGCAGCATTTTGTTTCATTTTGTCAGAAAGTAGTAAAAAAAATTCTTAGGAGAGCTTTATCAAGAGTTACTTCTGTTTTCAATTTCATAATATATGTGTGTGCCATTTTATTATAGTACTCTTTATAGAGTACTATAATAAAATGGCACACACATGTATTATGTACTATATAATGTATATAGTACATAATATATGTGTGTATTATATTAAGTATTATGTGTTATATTAAGTAATCTTTATGGTTACATAATGATGCAATTCATCTAGAGTTATAGCATGCACTTTATAGATAAATTGTCAGTAATGAGTAAGATCAGTATATGGACTCAGTTCCTCAGTTCATTATATGAAACAATTCACCTCGGGATGATCTTATCTTATCCCTCACAAGAAAACCACTTTGTCTGGCATTTCTCAGGGGCAGGTAAGGGAGCTAGCCATACCTATGTCATTCATACTGAAAACTGTACAATTCTTACATTTGATGCATGAAAAGGTCATGTCAGTCATTGATAATTTTCTGTTTCTTCTCTATGAATCTATTTCGCCAGTCATAGATCTGTCCAAAGGAACTATCTTTCTCATCATTAAACTTAGTGTTATGTGTTTATGCACCTTTTCCCCATTTAAGGATTTGTGGTATAATCATTAGTAAATTGCACACTGTCTGCTTAGCCCACACGACCAAGTTTTTATGTAGAAGTTAAGGTTTCCTAGTCTCCTTTCCTAGTCTCCTGACACCATTCTGGTGTCAATTCAGCAATGTTTGTGTCTTTTTCAGTTTTACCCTTTTTTAAAAATAGGAAAACACACAACTTCCATGTCTTTCACACTATAATAGTACTTTTATTGAGTATTGAATAGGAAGTTCCAGACATATTTGTATCATGCTGTTGAGTTGCAGTCCTCACCCAGTGAGTTTATTTTAAAAAGGCTTGGGATACTACTTTTCTCTGAGGTGGATGTGCGGGAGAAACACTACAATGGTCTCAAGAGGTTAAAAACCAAACTTTTCTGGCAAACTTTAGAAAATCCATAATTTGGCAAAATTTAAAACAAATAATCAAAATGAAACATTTCACAGAGCATTGACTTCACAAACTCTACCCATCCAACCTTAAATTACCCATATTTCAAGAAAAGGAAATTATGAGCAGAAAAGAGATAAAGAGATACAAGGAAAGAGAGAAAAGCAAGATAAAGCTACAGCCTTAGATCCTAACATGGACTCAGCTGCCATAAAATACAAGGACAATTGGGCCTCTACCAGTGCATATGAGGGCAATGGGTTTTATCTGCTCTGGCCTCCTGTGGCCACCTTCTGCCCAGGTGGGCCATCCACTCATCTGGCCACTCTGGGGCTAGACTGTGGTACCAGAGGTTGGGTGTGGGCATGGCTTCAGGTGTGCCAGGTGTGACAGTGACTGGGTTGGCTCCACAGGGGTGGGGTGTGGGACAGTGCATGTTCCTGCTCCCCCAACACACTCTTCTTTAATTTTAAGTCAGTAATAGTTTTCTCCAATCTGTCACACATGCAGCTGAGCAACCAAGATTGTATACTCTGTGATGCAAAGTATTACTTTTTGAAGGAAAGCTGGAGTTTCTGTGTGTGATGATATACAAGGCACAATAATTTGATTTCAAACATTAAGATACATAAATAAAGTTTATTACTGTTTCTTTCTAACAAGACCTTTCTATTGATTCCCATTGTGTGTTCATTACTTTTGCTTTCTTTCTCTATCTAGTTTTGGCTGTTGGAACTGCAAAGAAGAGATTTGTGTATTTCCCTCTAAAGCACTGCTGTTTGGAAAGAGAAAGCCTTTTCTAAACTCCAACATATTGCTTGTAATTAATGTGCTCTGTCATGAATCATAGTGGATATAATTTAGTAGATACAGGGTTATCAGTGACTGTCATGTGAATAATAAGGCTAGGTCATTTTAACATCCTTCTCTGTGAAACCAGCACACATAATGTCAAGGAATACGTCATTCACCCAAAAGATTCATTCAAGCACAGGCCAGTAGGGCAACAAAGACTGGTACTATTGAGGAGGCAGAAGAGAAAGCCTTAGGCATACTCCAATCATGACACAGTTCAGGAGGCTATGCCTGGGTCAGAGAGCTCTGTGGAGAGAACTCTGCCCCTGTTGCTCATAAGAAAGTGGCAGGAGTATAAGACATTTGTGAACTCAGGAAAGGCCTGTTGCAAGAAATGTTATTTGGAGCTGGTTAAAGGAAGAAGCAGCTGGTGGGGGTTGGGTGGGTGGCTTGCTGCTGGGTGTTGTTATTTTCAGGAGACAATTGTATCTCCTCACACAGTCCTAGTCTTTCCTTCTCAGAGGAGTAAAATGTGGAGGAAACACAGGAGAAAGCTGCAAAACGTCAAGAGTGTCTGCAGGGAAAGCACTGCACCACCCCTTGGTGCACCCACATCTTTTGCACCCCACTGGCTCCCAGAGTGTACAGTCTGCTACCCCTGCAAGAAACAGAAGGTGCTAATTGTCTGAGCATGATATCTGAGATGGCAACAGAGCGAGTGGTGGGTTACCACAGCTGTCCAATAGCCAACACAAAGAACAGCAATAAAACTTCAGGTTTGTCTGTCTCTATGGCTTTCTGAAGGAATGTGTCCCACTCTAGTCAGGACTGATAGCCCTACATCATCTTCTGTCTGCTCTCTCAAGGAATGCCTTGAACTGTAGAAAATTCTCCTTCTTTCAGACACCTGCTTGCTAATGATCATACCTTCCCTCAGGGAAGAGTCAGTTCAAACATATCTTGCAGTGATTTAGACTTTTTTACCTTAGGAGACAGTCCAAACACAGTCCAAACAGTGTCATGGAGTGCATTCTTTGCATGCATGCCTTCTTTGGATGGTATCTTATTGTGGATGAAATGATGATATTTGATGTTTTCATCAAATATAAGAAAAAAGACAAACTCCCATGGACATAGACACTAACTGAGCAAAAGCAAAAGATAATTTCTAGATCTGTTCTGGGTAATATTTTTTGTTAAACTCCAAAATCATATCTGAATTCTGCATGTCTGAATTAATTATTGACAAATGTTGTTTAACCACTAAGTCTTAATTACATGACACTTAAATCACATAGGTGAACAAAGCATCTTATGTCTGTGGGTAATTTAGATATCTTCTGCTTTGCAATGTGAGTGATGTGCCATGCAAAGGAAAAAGGTGCCTGACTATGATGGGGTAAGTCTATCAGGTAATATATTATTAAAGCATGGAAGTAGTCCATGCTGTGATATCTGAGGCCCCTCCATGAGGCTAAGCACTCTAGGCAGGCAGTGGTAGAAACATGAGAGCCTGCAGAATGCAGCTCCTCCTGTGGTTCTGTCAGCAGCCAGGCTGGGGTTTCTGGATAGCTATCCTGTACCTAAAAGTGCAGGAAGATATTGTAATGCCCATGTCCTTTTACAGAGATGGCTCTGTCTCTAATTTGATACTTCAGGGTTAACACACAGTGATATTTTGCAATGATCACTCACTTAATCCTTTATTCTCCTTGGAAATTAGAACTTCCTCATTTTCAAAGTCCTACATAGCTGAAAGAGTACTTAGACTCTTGGAATCAGTGGTTACATATTCTTAAGAAGGAAATTGATTCTACAGAGGTAGAGATTATGTTCAAGGGACAACACATAAAATAGCTTTAAATATTACAGATACTACAATTCATAAATTTGCAGAAAAACTGATTGGAAGAAAGAATCCAAACTATCTCAAATGCACATATATTTTTTCAGTGGAAGACTTAAGTGATTTTTACTTTAGTTCTCTGTAGTTTATTGAGAAAAATGCAGTAAATTACCTAGAAGAGATGCAGGATTTGGTCATCCACGTGACCAAATCCACGTGACTAAATCCACATACCTAAAACCTCAATGATTGTTCAAAAAATCAACCATCAGAATAAAAGACAGCTTAAAGCTTTTACCATAACTTTATTTTATGCCATTATTCCAGAAATCTTATTATTATTCAGAAATCTTAAGTAGGAACTTGCTTGTTATCTATTCCATTAACCAAGGCTTCTGCAAATAAACATGTTTTCTTTTTGATAAGCTATGAAATAGTTTGTTCCAGCCAGTGTCAGGCACAATAAAACTGTTAGTGTGATCACAGAAGAATCTGCCCCACCAGAAAAGAGGAAAAGAAAGACTTCCAATTCATATAAGTCTACTACAGTGAGGTTTGAAGTGCCAGCTGACAGCTCAGTTCCTCAGATATACAAAATAGTCCTAACAACACTGTGCATGGTAGATAGCTGGAACTCCAGCTCTTTTTACATTTATATAAATATAAATCAGAATTAAAAGCCAAGGAATTTTCAATAAAGGATGACCAGTACCATGCTTCAAGAATGTTCATATAAATAGTGAAGATAGAATTTTTTTTACATTACCACTGATGAAGTAATTGCTTTTCACAGTAACTGCTTTTCATTCCTATTCACAAAAACTGTATCTTTTATTTAACAGTAAAACTTAATGGAAAGAATTATGGGCACAGCCCTTGCACTCTGTTTAAAATACTCCATTCAAAACAGAAAATGTAGTTTCCAGAACTGAAAAAAAGCTGATATTGCAGAGTTTCTTCTCTGTTCTTAAAGCTTAAAGCTAATGTTGTCCTTAAAGAACAAGGTGGGAGACTCAAAAGTTCATGATTTTTCTCCCTCTGATCTACAGCTTTGACATTGTGCAAAGAGCTTAAATCTTTATAAGAGTAAAGACGTTCCATTGAGCCCTTCAGTCTTTTTGACTGAGTTTCCTCACCTCTAATGTAGGGTCTCCATCACTGTTTTGTCTAAATTCTTTGCCACTAAAATATTAAGTATCCAACATAATTTAGGCAAGAGTCTTCAGTGCAAAATACTCATATAAACTAACCTAGGCTACTTGATTTAAGTTGAGTTCAATTCAGGGACCCAAAATCAGGGGCCTAAGGCAAGATTTGTCCTACCTAACTCAGATGCCTGGTTCAGGAGTTCAGTCTGCTTAGAAACCTTAGAGAGAGACAGAGAGACATACACTGGGGTGTTTATGGTGCTGTACTGGGAAATGTGCCTTGCAGGGCTCCTCATTCTCCACTGATTGCAGGAAGCATAGAGCAATTTCACTTGTAGGAGTGAGGCTGAAATGAGCTGGATCTGTACCTTAGTTCTGCACGGGGCACCTGGAGAGTATCATTGAGATCACATAAGTACCCTGTACAATCTGAACTACATATGGCTAAAAAAGGTGTAGAAGGAAACATAAAATCACTGAAATGCATTAGAATATGCCCACCAAATTTCAGACTTGGAAATTAGCTTACGTACAGCTTGACAAATCTGATATATTCATTTAAGGAGTTAAACATGAGACTTTCCTCTGCTTTACTAGTAAGAAAGGAAAGAATGTCTCTTTGAAAAAGTTTTTCATGCCCTTCTCTCATTCTCTGTTGTACATTTCAATTGCTGTTGTCATATTTTCCAGTCTTAACATGCCTTGAGTAATTATTGCCACACAATTAAGAAAACATTTAGAATGGAAAAGCCATTTGTTAGAGTTGCACTCTAAACCAATGGTGTACTCCTGTGCTTTGACTGATAACCTTTCCCCTGACAACTCGCTGGGATCTGATGACTGTTTAGGTTCACTCGTTACTGACTCTTGAGTTGAATTTTCTGTGACCTGACCTTTCCAGTAGTATATTTTCTTGCTGAAACAAACACATTTTGACAGGTCAGTAGGGGCCAGCTTGACACTCCTTAAAGCCCAGAAGACAAATCTACTTTATTTAGAGCACAGAGACTTTTTCAGTATTTTTCTTCACAGTTTGATGGGTTAACCCATAGCACTTTCTATGCTATGGCTGGATTCTGTACTGTTCCTTATATGTTCTCTGTATATTTATGATATGTGCTAAGCAAACTAATGTTACTGCAAAAGCAATCAGTCAAAATTACTAATAACAAAAATGTTGGATTAAACTAGAAAAAGAGTGAAACATGACACATTTTTTTTCCAGAAATCAGATTATTTAAGTAAAAAATTCCATGTGCAGTGCATTGGTGTTTAGAAGACTATATTGAAAATATTGTATATATTCCAAGATAAAGACTTTTAGAGTAATACTATTGGATATTTTAAAAGGTATACATTAATGTGGATGATCCTAATGATGCTAATAAAAGGTTACAAGCCCAGTCCCACCCCTCTCTGCTGCTGCAAATTTGACAGTGATAATGGGGCTGTGCAGCAACAAAAATAAAGACATAGGAAGGTTGGAATTTTTTAAGCATTACACAATTAAAGAGTTAAAAACCCCATTTGATTATATATGTGTGTGAAATTATAAACACAAAAGAACTTCATTGAAATTGCAACATAATTCTTTAAAAGAAGTTGGAAAATGCCAATATTAATTTTGCCTGTACAACATTAATTCAGGCTTTTATCCATGTGATTATAATAGAGGCTCAAGTTAAATGATCACATCCTTTTTCCCACAGGACTTCTGCCTAATTTCAGCCATGCTACAAGGTTACATCCTGGCAGAGCCAAGTTTATCTGACTACAGGCTCATAAAATCAAGTGTGAAAACCCCAAACCTAACAACAATAAAAAACCTCTAGTCCAGAAGCTGTACAGTCCTGTTAGCAAAGTACTGCTTTTGATTTAAAATGCCTCCTGCAAGAAATATGCATGGATTCCCAACCACAGCTGGCTTGCTTCTGGCCTGGGGAATGCAAGTGCAGTATGCAGGGCTTTGTGCAGCTGTCCACGTAGCTTTGCCAGCAGTTATACCTTGCCAGAGCATTCATACATCTTCATTAGCAGATGCAGATTTCTAATTTCAGGAATATTAAACTCAGCAGTGCTCTTAAGCAACTTATATTTTCCACTCCTCAAATTCATTCAAGACAAAATGCAGCTCTGTGTTACAGACTGTTTCACTGAGTGACTGATTACTCCAGGGAAGGTTACACAAAGTGTTTTGCATCTCTGAACACCTTCCTTTCAACCCCCAACCCTTTCTGGTTTTAAAACAGTCCTAAGACAATTATACCTATGAACGAGTGGTTTTCAAAATGCTGGTTGTTCCCACAGGGAGGACAGAAACCTGGCTGTCAATATTGTGAGGAGTAAAATTCAGAAAAAGTGGTCTCCACTGTTTTTCCTTCTTACCCTCAGGTTCTTGCTGCAAAAAAAATTTGAATGGGATGTGACAGGGATGGGAAAGTGCTCTGTACTGTCACCTGTGTCTGTGAGTATTCCTGTATCATGCAATATAAAGTATCCAACTGACATAACACATATGATAAATAATGTGTGACAATTTTTACTATTAAAGAAATTAGTTCTGTTTAACATTAGTCTTATTGTAACTGCATGTTGAAAACACTTGAAAAAACCCAGTCATTTAAATATTTTATCCATTAGCATAATTTGCATCTTCACTTTGAACAACAACAACAAAACATTTTCAAGTGCTTCCATAAAGTTTAGGAGCACAAGAAGGGCCTGTTTCAAACACTATCTCCAAAAATGCCTTTTTATTATTCAATTATTTGGAGTCTGAATAAATCCACAGAAGGGCAACATTTCAAGGAAAGTAATTGCCAGTATGCTTTTAATTCTGTTTAAAACCTACCTACAAACAAACCTAAAAACTTACAGAAGAATGGATTAAATTATATCTTGATACCAGGAAAAATATGTGATTCATCCAATCAATTTGTAAATAAAGTTTGAATTTCAAGTGGTGTAAATCCAAAGTAAATCTCCTGACTCAAATTAGGTTCTTCAGAGTAAATAAAGTCATAATCTGGCATGAGAGATCATGAAGACCTTTTTGAGGACAGGGAATTTAATAGTTTCACATAATGGGTTATTCTGATAATTTTTATTCTCCTAAAGGCTAAAAGGATAAGCTGATTAATTGTTGGAGAATGCATCAGGCTCTTTCAAAGTTTTTCAGTGTGCTTACAGTTCACTTAAAGTAAGCTTATATTTTTGAGGTCCTCTTAAGCACATATTCATGCTTTGAGCCTCTAAAACACCTAAAACCTGTTTCTTCAGACCACCACTTCCTAGGAAAAAGAATTGAATTATAAAACATTGCATCATTAAGTACAGAGTGACTGACTAGACCGGTCAGCTCTTAAAGGCCACCTTTCTTAGGGCGCAAGAGCTCTCTATCCCTGTGTGTAAGAAGTTCAGTAAGACAGGCTGGACACTGGCTTGACTAAGCAAGGATCTGCTCCTCCAGCTGAGGAAAGAAGCAAATGCACAGCCAGTGGAAGCAGACACAGGTGACCTGGGGAGAGTACAGGTATATGGTTCATGTGTGGAGATGGGGTCAGGAAAGAGAAAGCAAGGCTGGAACATGGCTTGACAAATGACCTAAAGAATAACAAGGAGGATTCTATAAGAACATAAGTCACTAAAGAAAGGGTGAGGAGACTCTATTCACCCTGATAAGCCAGAACGGTGAATTTGCAGTGAACTGGTTTAGAGAATTCTGAGATACTCAGTTACTTCTTTGTCTCAGTCTTCACTGCTTCTCTCAAAGTCTCCAGTCCTCTGGGCGGGTGGGGGCCAAATGAATCCCTCCCACTACAAGTGAAGAGCAGGTTCAGAACCACTGATGAAGTCTGTGGGATCTGATGACATGCAGCCCAGGGTCTTGTGGGAACTGGCTGACATTGTTTTCAAGCCACTATCCATCATATTTTAAAAGTCATGCCAGTCAGGTGAAGTCCTCATTGACTGGAAAACGGAAACATCACTCCCTTTCTTAAAAGGGGGAGAGAGGATGAACCATGAAACTACAGATGAGTGTGCCTCACCTCTGTGTCCAGGATGATCATGGAGCAGATGCTCCTAGAAGATGTGCTAAGGCACATAAAAGACAAGGAGGTGATACAAGGCAGCCACCATGGCTTCACAATGGGCAAATTGTGCCTGAGCAACCTGGTGGCCTTCTGTGATGGAGTGATGGCAGTGGTTGACAAAGAGATCTATCTTCTGTTAGGCCTTCAGTGCAGTCCTACATGGCATCCTTGTCTCCAGACTGGAGACACATGGATTTGATGGATGGACTATTCAATGGATAAAGAGCTGGCTGTAGGGATGCAGCCAGAGAGTTGTGGTCAATGGCTCTATGTCCAGGTGGAGGCCAGTGCTGAGTCCCATCCCTCATGGTTCTCTTTTGGGATCATTCCACTTCAGTACCTTCACTGATGACAGACAGTGAAATAGAGTGCAGCCTCAGCAGGGTTGATGACAGGAAGCTGAGCTCTGCAATTGACACAACAGAAGGAAGGGATGACACCCAGAGGGATCTGGACAAGCTTGAGAAGTGGGTTCTTGAGAATCTTACGTATTCATAAGGTACATAAGATATATAAGATACTTGTTCAACAAGTCCGAGTGCAAGGTGCTACATCTGGGTAGGGAAAATCCCAAACACGAGTTCAGACTGGTAGAAGAAGTCACTGAGAGCAGCCCTGTGAGTTCTCATGGATGAAAGGCTGGTCATGAACCAACAGTGAGCACTTGCAGCCCAGATGGCCAACCACATCCTGGGCTGCAGCAAAAGCCAAGTGGCCAGCAGGGCCAGGGAGGGGATTCTGCCCTTCTACTCTGCCCTCATGAAACCCCACCTGCAGTGTTGCATCCCACTTTGGCATCCTTAGCACAGGAAGGACATGGACCTGCTAGAGATGGTCCAGAGGAGAGTCACAAAGATGATGAGAGGGATGGACAACTTCTCCTACAAAGACAGGCTGAGAAAGCTGAGGTTCAGCTTGGAAAAGAGAAGGGAGACTTTGCCACTTTCTAGTACCTTAAGGGGACTTACAAAAATGAAAGAATGAAATATTATATAAATAATAGTGAGGCACTTATCAACATGGAACAATTTTTCTATATAGACATTACAGCAGCACTAATATGAGGCTCCCTTCAGGTTTATTGTTCTGGAGAATTCAACTTATTCAAAAATCAATACAGCAATTGTACAAGATAGAAGTACCCTGAGCTGGCCCACTTAACCTAGTGTCTGTGGGCAGAAGGGAAGCTAATATTTTAAGTTAAGCAGTCAGAAGGAAATGGTGCAGTGATAAGGGCACTTGGGATATGCTGAGTCAAGGCAATTCACCTCGTATGGGAAAACTGACTGTGGGAAAAAGCTGTGGGAAAAAGCAATAGGCAGCAAGTTCAGATGAGTAGACACAGAGATGTGTAGAGCCTCAGCTAAAAAGGGATGTATGTGAACTATGTGTTGGGAAGTTATAGCCCCAGAAGGGTTTATAAGGTGGTGTATCATGGACTGAATAAAAAATTGGCATAAAAACAGGGGTTTGATGCATAAAGACATGCCTGTGGCATTCACATATTCACATGAGGAAATCAACTCCCAATCTAATTAATTTATGAGATGAGTAAGCAATAAATAGGATGCTTATTATCATAGTATTTAGCAAAAAAAACCTGACTAGTTCAAACATTTTCTACAACTTTCCCAGGAAGTGGTGAAATTTAATAATTCTGCCATTACTATAAAATTAGTAATGGCTAACTTTCTGAAAACTGTCTCACTGTAGCACTCTAGCTCTCAGTAAATTGCCTTTTAAGCAGTATTGAATTAGGTTTTTGAGATAGAATCTGCCTCTCCACAGACAAATTCATATTGAATATGTTTCACTGTAATGCCATTACTTAAATAAGGATGCTTTCATGAAAATAAAATTTGGAGAAATGCTGTGCAAAGATGTTGCCAGTAAATATCTTTCTCCAGAGCTGCTTTCTTTCTTTTGCAGATATTCTTGGCTTAGTTATGCCATGTTTTGTTCCCTCTCTTTGTATAGTTTTAAACAAGGGTATATAACCTAGGTGCCTGTATGATCATCCTAAAGCAAGGGTACTCTTCTGGTACTGATTACTCATAGACACCCATGAAAGCTTTCTTTGCACTGCCAATTTCAGTCAAGTTTCCAGTCACACACTGCTTAACCAGACTCTGACAGGAAGTCTATGTTTCTCAGCTTAAGCAATTCTTGTTCTAGGTAACAGAGAATCTCAAGGAGATTGGAACATAAATTCAATTTCAAAAGATATGCTCAATCACAGCTTGCTTATAATAAAAATGGTGGTGTGCAATCAAATGGTAGCTGCAACACACGATCTTTACCAAAATTGCTGACAGAACATCTGTCTGTGCACAGTACAATAACACTCTCTGTGTGGTATACAGAATGCAGAACTAATAAATGAGTAATACTAATCTTCAGTTTAATAGTCCACTTATTAAATTGGATTAGTTGCTTTCTCATAGAGCTACACTTTTTTTAAATAATTAAATTAGATTCATCAAATGGTTTCAGAGAAAGTGGTGTCATTTTAAATTATACTTTACAAAATGTCCTAGGCATGTATTGTTCTAATGTTCTAGACATCTGTGGTTTTCCTATCAAATATAAACTTCTTTTTACTTCATAGAAAAGTTAAGATGAAGAAAGAATTGGAGGTCTCTAATGAGAGAGCCACATAACAAAATGCAGTGAAATCAAGCAGTTCTAGTGTGACCCATTGCCTCCATATTGAGGAGACTTGAAGATCCTCCTGCCAGCTAATTATCCCCTTTGTATTCCTTGTGGATGTCAAAGTCTACATGAAATCTGTGAGAGATAGGATAGACAAACAATGCTTAATTGATGACACTGACATAAGGATGCCCTTATAGCTTTTCTATCATGTTACCCTGCAAAATAGGCATCAGTGTTTGACAATACTTCATAATGGATCATACTTAAACGGTGACGGGACTTGCAGATCACATATGTCTCCAGTTAAACAACAACCTATGGCAATGGCAGCATGTTTATATGGAAAAATAATATTGGGAAAGTATTTTCCCTATTCCTTAGTGCCATTTGATGTGATTTATTATTTAGAAGGAAAGCACGTCACACCATGTGTCTGGTGTGAACTTTGCAGATTGCTGACTGCAAACTGGGAAAAACTGTTCTAGATCATGTGAGATTTGCAAGAACTAAAGATCCACATCTAGCTGATTTCTGAGTACTTACAGGAGGTTTTTTTGCATGCTTTCAGCTCATCAGAGAAAGCCAAGGTCAGTAGCATATCATGCACTAGAGCAAGGAAATTAATCTTACTCTATACTAGACTATTTCTGGAGTAAGGAGACCAGACTTACTTAATTTAAAATGTACCTTTAGTGACGGATATTAAATATACTAAAACAAATGGTACAACTGAGTAATTGCCTTAGCAATTAGTAATTGCAAAATACTGGTACCTCAGAGATCACAGTTTGAGAGCTGCTACTACATTACATTTATTTTAGAAGGTGCTAATATATACCTTGAATTCAAAGTACTAAGGAAATGAACTAAAAAGATGAATAAGATCCCTTGATTCATAACAAAATTTTCATACTTCCAGTTTTAACATTTTTCTTTTTGTTTGAGTTTATAACTATATTACTTGTTATTTACAGCTCATGATTGAAACAACTGTGTTCTTTTCTTTGTAAGCTTCAACTTTCTTTTCAGATGCAAAAAGGAAATTCATTTTGATTTACACTCACAAAAATTTGTAACAGCTTTCAGCGACAGTATTTTTTTTTTTTTACTAAGGACATTTTTTTTATCCTTTCCACTATTTGCAGCAAAATGTGGAGTGCCCCTGTTCCTAAGAGTCAGGAATTTGATCCTACCCTCCTTGTGCGATGCAACAGCAAAAAAGTCAATCAGATAGCTGAGTCACAGCTATGTGGAAATGCACAACTCCCACTAGAACAGCATCTAGAATTTTACTGAATCATCAGATGCAGGTATGAAAAGTGGATTTTAAAACTCTTTTGATATTCATCCTTTCATTTAGCATAGTTGATTTAAAGCTAACTTATCCCTGGCTGCTCATATATTGCACCAGCCCACTCACACCAAAGTATTCACATCTGCCTAGGTGTGAGAACTTTGCAACTTCTGCTAGTTATGAAACATATATAATTTCTATATGTCCCCATCCCAGGTAAAATATAAGTAGCCCATGCAACTTTTTAAAATTGGTAGAATTTTTTCCCAAATTCATGGCATGTGACATGTCATGACAAGATTCCTTTGGTTATAAGACTCTAATCTCACCAATACAATTTTATCTTCCAATAGTTTACCATGGACTGTGGCTGACTGTGTGGCCAGGGTGTCACTTCAGTCTCAAGGACTGGTCTGTGTGGCCACAGACACGTACAGAAACCACATTGATTGGCCCTTTTGGTCAAATTTGGTTAGATCAGTCAATTACCCTCAGCAACTGTCAAATTGTGCCCAACTAACACCCGTGGCCCGAGCTCTGGGTAACAAATACGTTGAATTTGTTACCATGCATTTCTTTCACCATATTAAGTACTACAGCTGGTTGGTGAGTCCAAGTGATAGGAGAGAGTAAATATCACTATGTATCACTGGGGAAGAGAAGTTGCCTTGACCTAGGATGGAATGTCAGCACTTTCTGAAATGTAAAATTCTTTAAGTTACCTTAGTTTGGGTAATCATCAGTCCTAAACCTTCATATTCTGTTGCTTAATGATTAAAACTTAAATGCTAATGTTTAAAAAAATCTGCTAAAAGTAATAGCTAGGTTAAATCACAAAGGAAAGCCTTCTTCATAGACTGGTTAGTCTCTTGAAAAGGGGAAGGAGGGAGAGGAAGGTTACAAGGCAGGGGCAGAATCACATTTCAGAGGTTTTCTGGAGAAGATGAACTTTTTGATAGACAGTTCTTGTGGAGAGATGAGGAGAATGAGGTCATCTGCTACAGGTAGTACTTGTGGCCAGAAAGGCAGAACCTTCACAGAGCATTTGGTGGAGGCTGGGAAATACAGGTCAATGGAGTGAGTAAATGAGATAATAGAGCCTCTGAAAGAATTCATCCTGCAATAGTTAACACTAGAGTGTTAGACCTGTTCTTTCCTTTCCAGATTAAAGCAGCTCAATTCACAGCAGATGATATATGTCAAGACAAACTATGTCTTGAAAATACTTTTACCAAAAAGAAGCATATGATCAACTGAGAGGAACCAAGAAAATTAGTTTACCTCTCATGATTTACTGCTTTTTTTTTTTCTGGCTAGAGAAAGTAAACATAGGACAACAGCCTAGTGAGTTGTGTTGAGTATTCCTGAGCAATAATTAAACAGCCTAATAAAATTTTGGCTGATAAGTGTGGAGAAAAAAATACCCAAGTAATTTTTATTACAGTCTTGTTAGATTTCTTTTGGCTGCTTCCTGCCTCTTTCAAATTTCTTCTGTTTCCTTTAACAATAGGCTTTTAGCTTCAAACTTGCTGCCAAAATAGGCATTAAAAATCATGAGTTATTTATCTGTTCTGATGTACAGTCACTTTCCACAGATGCTCTGCAAATACCTAGACAGAGAGCCCAGACAGTATATGTTGGCATATTTTTTTTATCCCTTTGGAGAGGTGACCATCATTTAACTGTGCAGCCCAGTAACAGGACTCCAGTGGCATTTTCAGGATGTCTCATTTACCATGAACAGCAGGTGGCAACCATGCTCCCTGCTCTTAAAACTCCCCCTAAGATCCTACCTTCCTCATCCTCTGGAGGAACCAAATTTTTTCAGCAGTGTAGGCAAAATTGAATGGTAGGGAAGTTTGAAGGAAAGGACTTGAACCAATCCTGTGATGGAAAAGTAAGCATTAGAATGGCTGTTGATTGATATTTCTATTTCTGCTCTCCCCCTACCTTCTTAGGCTCACCCAAAGAGTTCTAGCCAAACCCAGTAGATGTGCTCTGCAGATGACTGTGCAGATCCCACCCTTCCTTCTGCTCTCTCCCACTGTGTAGTGACTTGCTACCTCAGGTGTAAGACAGGGAATGAGCTCCATCCAAAGAAGGCTACTGCCATTGAGGTCCAGCTGCCTAAGTTTTCTGTGCCCAGAACAGGTCCACAAAATGTCATGTGTATCATGGCACTATGGTTACAGACAATATGGAAGCTGACATGGTTCTCCACAGAAACTTGATACATTATTATATCTGCAGAATTGCATTCATCAAGATCCTATAAATCATTATTAAGAAAGACAATAGGTCTTTATTAATGACAGATGGGTGCATTGGGTGCATCCTCAGCCAGGACTCAGATTCTATCAATCTTAGTGGTACAGTTAATATGCTTGAGGGAAGAGAAGGATGACTTTTACAATCCACAGACATGGACCCATGCAAACATCATGAGGTTCCACAAGGTCAAGTGCAAGGTCCTGCAAATGGGTTGCAGCAATTCCCAAGTCTGTACACACTGGCTGATGACCTGGCTGAGAGCAGCCCTGCAAAGGGCTTGGGGCTACTGGATGATTGAAAAATAGCACATGAGCTGGCAACATGAGCTTGGAACAGAAAGACAACTGCCTTCTGGGCTGCAACAAAAGCAGCATGGGCAGCAGGTCAAGGGAGCTGATTCTGCCCCTCTACTCAACTCTGGTGACCCCACCTGGAGTGTTGCATCCAGCTCTGGGGTCTGCAGTACAAGAAACATGTGGCCTCTGTTAGCATTGCTCCAGAGGAGTGACACAAAAATAATCAAATGGCTGGAGCATGTCTCCTGTGAAGACAGGCTGAGAGAGTTAAGGCTGTTTCTCCTGGAGAAGAGAAGGCTCTGGGAAGACCTTGTTGCATTCTTTAAGTATATAAAGGTGCCTTATTAGAAACATGGAGAGATACTTTTACCAAGGTATGTAGTGACAGGACAAGGGACAATTGTTTTAAACTAAAAGGGGCTAGATTTAAATTGGATATAAGGAAGAATTTTTTACTGTGAGATTGTTGACACTATGGAACAGATTGCCAGCTATGGATTCCCTGTGGTTGCAAGTGCTTAAAGCCAGGTTGGATGGGATTTTGAGTAACCTGGGCTGGTGTCCTTGCCCGTGGCAGAGGGGTTGAAACTAGATGATCTTTAAAAGTCTATTCTAACCCAAAGAATTCTGTAATTCTGTGATGTTCTGGCATTGTAGTACCTCATGCATAGAGATAAACTGGAAAGTCATTGTTACAGCTGCAGCTTTTCTTCAGCTTGTTTACTACTGGCAAAAATTTGTCTTTAGCAAATGCGAAGCAAAGTATCCACATAACGGAATCCAGTGGGGTTTATCAGGTAGTTTCACAGAAATACAGAATCACAGACTCACAGAACTCTTAGGGTTGTAAGGCAGCTCTGGAGATCATCTAGTCCAAAACCCTAGGAAGGCAAGATCACATAGAGCAGGTGACACAGGAACGTGTCCATCTTTGTTTGATTGTCTCCAGAGAGGGAAACTCCACAACCTCACTGGGCAGCCTATTCCAATGCTCTGCCACCCTCAAAGTAAAGAACTTTGTCCTCATGTTGAGGGGAAACTTCTGGTAATTTAGTTTAAGGCCACTGCTCCTCACCCTATCACTGGGCACCACCAAAAAGAGTCTGGCACCAATCTCTTTGGCACCTGCCTTTGAAATATTTGTATGTATTGATAAGAACCCTTCTGTCTCCAGACTAAACAGGCCCAGCAGCCCCAGTTTCTCCATATAAGAAAGATTCTCCAGTCCCTTAATCACCTTTGCAGCCCACCACTGGACCCTCTCCAGTAGCTCCCTTTCTTTCTTGTCCTGAGAAGCCCAGAACTGGACACAGCACCAGGAGTGGCCTCACCAGGGCAGAGCAGAGGGGCAGGATCATCTCCCTCAGCCTGCTGGCCACGCTCTTGCCAGTGCACCCCAGGGTACCACTGACCCTGCTGGCTGCAAGGGCGCTGCTGGCTCGTGGTTAACTTTTGATCCACCTATAAGATAGCCACATCTGTGGTTCTCCTGGAGGTAAAGAAAAAAATCCTAAAATAGTGCTTGAAGTATAGCAGCCTATTGTTATTCTCAGTGTATTATTACATTTTCCTGTGCATCATTTAATAAACCTCTTTGGCCTACAATTTTCTGATGCTTTGAAAGAACTTATGAAATTAACAATGTTTCTGAGAATACTAGTAACACTGGAAATGGTTCTGAAGTATCTAGAAGGGCAACTAGATGTTCTTTAGTTATTCCTCAGTAAGGGGTACGGTTAAAGTGTAGTGCTGTACATTATCTTAGGTCTTGGGCAAACACAATTTTTTTATTAAGTTCAGAGGCCAATGACACTGGATTTATGTTCTTAAGGTGATAGCCTAGGAATAGACAAAGAAGCCAAGAAATGTCTATTTAATAGATATGTGGAATGTCATATGATGTAATGTCTCTTGCTAGACAGAAAACCCAGAACCTTTTATTTCATCCATCATGCACTCTCAACCTTGCCTGAATTTTAGTTATATCATATGGTGCGATAAAATGTGTCACTTTTTTTTTTTTCAAAAGTCTTGTGCAATGTCTTGCAAAAGAAGTTACTGTAGGAATTTGCCCTAAAGGCAACCAGCAACCACCACTTTAGACCAGCAAAAAATTGCTATTGATCCCTACTGAGCTTACACCTAAGGACATCAGAGGGAACACCACTGCTGAGGTACTGTATTTTCATATGGTCTAGAGTTTGTCCTTATTTCTTTTGACCCATTTGACATTGGTTAGATGATCAGAATTCTTAACTGTTTTAAACTGAATTAAGTCAATTATTATCTGAAACACTTAATGACCCTTGAAGAAAAAGGCAGTAAGTGCAGCCTGTGTTGTGGTAACAGATATTTTTCAGCTCTTTACCAAGACAAGGGATACAAAACCAGTTTTTCAGCTCATTTACCTAGTGAATAAGCATTTTTGTGATCTAGTGCATTTTTCCACAGCTCTGTTCTGCAATACTTTGTCACAATACACACTTTTATCTTAAGAACAGGCACCAGAGCCTCTCAGAAGGACAAAGTAGAGTTCAACTGTAAAAATGTTTGGCTACATAAAGCAATGGCTTTCCATTTCAACATTTAATTCCAAATTACACCATAAAAGATATTTACATTAAAAAATGGTAGGTATTAGCTAAATATATAAAAAATTATACAGTTTAGGATCACATTTCCTTCTTGAATGGGAAGATCCCATAACATATTGGGATCAGAGTTATAATTTTATTAGTTCTCTCAGCGTTAATGTGTGGTCTGATGTGAAATACTTACACAGCAGCAGACAAAATAGAGACATTTCTCACTTTGCTCCAGTTAAAATATTGCCAAATATATTGCTTTTATTTAGGATGTAATAACTATTGGAGACATCAACCAGCTCAGGACTCCACTGTATGGGGGATTATTCAAGCCATGCAGCTGAATTAGAATTAGCTTTATCTAGTTTCCACTGTCTGAAAGATGGACAAGAGATGTACAGTCCTCATGTATACACCCTCTGCAGTGAAGAGAGAGAGCAAGAGAAAAAATAGGTTTAATTAATTCCATCTGTCTAAGGCATATGTTATGAAGGGATTGAGTCATTATTTGAAGGTGTCTGTTTATATCTGCCAGCTACAGGGAAAGCCTGAACAACTACCTAAGTCTAATTTTATATTAATTTTTAGTTATCTAGATTATAAAGATAAATCACTTTCTAAATTACAATTTTTATTCAATTTTTATTAAAACAAATAGATGGAGAAAATGGATGATGAGAAAAGTGGAAACCAACAGTAGCAGCAGTCAAAAAAAATATTTATAGGCCTGAAGCTAAAGCATGAAGTATATTATTAATACACGAGCAGTATTATCTACTGAAGGCACTTTTTTCTTCATTAAAATACATTACTTGATTTCCTGCATCTGATGGAAAGTACACAACTGCTTTGAATAGTCAAATAAACTTATCTAACTTTTTTTTTTTTTTAACCTACCTTCCTCATAACTTCTTTCCTTCTCACAGAAGTTCCTGGTATGTGTGGGTCTCCTTTCCTCTCCTGTTTGGATTCTTGGTGAAGCTTATTCAGCCTTTTGGAGCTCAAGTTTTTGGGGCCCCAGTTCCTCAGAGAGAAGTGCTGGAATGATTCCTTATGGTCCATATGCTCCTAAGTTGCCACAATAGTCAAAAGATGGCTGACCCTGCCACAGGTCCAGGCTGCTTCCCAACTGTCACTAGTATTGAGGGATTTCTTGGTCTTCAATAACGTAAATTAAAATCAGTTCCATGGTTTCAGTGGAAAACTTGAAAAAAATTAACTAATTTGTTCCTTACTCCAGGCATCTCATGTGCACTCTCTTGTTATTAACTGAACAATTCTGAAGAACTATAAAATTTGGAGGTTGGCTTTTCTAGGGAACGTATTAAAGAGCCTAATCTCACACTTAATTTGCAATCTATACTAATTTGTAGAGGAAAAAAAATAAAAAGACCACATCCCAATGTCAAAGTGTCACCCTCTAACATTTTATTTTTAAAAATAGAAACAAAAGCAAATACATGTAAAAGAAAACTAAGTCTGATATGGAATGCTTTGTTAGTACAAAGCATTGCCTGTCTCACTCTATTTGCATTTAAAGCTGCCAAGAATTTCAGTTACAGTTAATTCAGCTTTAAGCACATGGGAGCTTGTTTTGTTTTGTTTTTTCTTCTTCTTCTCCTCAGTAAGAACAACACAGGTTAAGGAAATGGAACATTTTAATCATTAGAATAACCCCAGAACTAAAAATTCTTGATTTGATAATATTTGATCATAAATACAAAGTTTAATGGAGAGATTCTATCCTTCACTAAAAGTGCTTCCATTTGGTGTGAACTCTTCATAGTGGACTCCTCTCTGATGCTATTCACACAGAAGGGCTGTTCACTGGCTGTTGCTACACCCCAGTAGCAGGACAGGGCCGTGACCATAACAGAGGAAGGAAAAAACAAAAAAGGTAGAAGAAGCAAAAAAATATAACAATTACAGCTTAAACTGAGAAGGAGCTGTAGTGTTGAAAGGTGTAACTTTCAAGCCCAGATTTTATTTCTAGTCGCATTTTCTGTATGTTTTTAAATATCTAAGAAATTAATATAATTGAAACATCCAGCTGTTGACCTATCAATATGCAAGTGCACATTATGCAGGAGAATAGTATTTTAGAAGAGTTTTTATCCCAACTCTTGGTATCTTTTCAGCAGAAACCAGTTGCCAAGATAAAGATACTGTCCCAAAAGGGCTGTTTCAAAATTGGTATTTATAACATTATCCGGTGGTTTTGTGATGGGATTAAATATCCACTGAGTACAAGGTCAAGTCTACAAAATAAATTGACTTGTGACCTACTTTGGATTTCAAATTGCTCCACCAAGGCTAGGTAATTCATTGCACATTGCATTTTACTTCTTAATCATACCTCTGTTGGAGGTTTATGGACTTTCTATACCAGTAACCCTTGAAATACAGTAGAAAAGAGGAAAGCAAACTGTAGGAGTCTGTTCCTTTCTACGTATCATAGTATCCACTTCTGATCAACTGGTCTCCAGAGCTGCAGTATTCAGAAAGGACTGAAGAGAGTTTGCAGAGCCCAGCTGATTTCACAATTTTAATTTTAAATCTATTTTCTTAAAATGATAGTTGTCAGGTTACCTCAGTCCTTTGATACCTTGCTGTAGAACCTAAATAAAACATCTTATGCATGCTCTCTGTTTTGAACATAGCTTGGGAGAAACTGTCCACAGATTTTAGCAGGGCTTTTGCAGGAACATACTGTACCAGATCTCCCAGATATTGTGAAACTAACAAGAGGCTTAAATGTCAAGCTTTGTAGATGACTGCCCCTTAGCCAGAAACAATGTTGCAGTTAAACCTTTTCCTCTAGGCATTCAGGGAATACAGGAATTGTCATTATGCTGACAAATGACATGCTTCGGGTCTATTACCACATGCAGAGATGGATAAAGTGTGAGTTATCTGCTGCCAAAACTTTTGTTGGAGTATTGAGCATAATAGTGAATATGCCACTGTTTGGTCTACATTTAGAATAATTGTCTCAGATAAGCAAATAGAATATGTTTAGATGGGCATAAATCTATTTGAAAGTTATATTGGTTAATGGTGTTTTTTGTTTTCATGGTTATTGTTTTTGTGGTATTGCACATCATCCCATCTCTCCCTAGAGAGACATGTAGTGACAATATACATTCCAAAACTGTTGGAAGGCTTTGTGCTAACAATTATGTTTCATTTAAGAAAATAACTGTGCAGAGCTGCATGCTTCTTCCCTAGGTTCAGGAATGCCTTTCAGTTCCAAGTAGATGCTTTTCAGACATCTACAGGGAAGTCCATTATTAGATGCACTCATTGAAAAGGAGGAATATTGAACTAATCCAGCATCATTGTACAAGATGGAACAGTGGGTCTAAAGAGAGAAAATACTGTTTTGTTTGCACAGCTGTTGGGGGAAGAGTTTGATGATGTTGAGCATGTTCCTATGCCTAGAAATGTTTTTGGTTCTATCACTTTTTGAGGATAATATCTTCAGACATTATGTTCTCATTCACATCTATGATATGGACACCAGAAGTTATTATTTACACCTGAAAATTATTTTTCCAGCTAGACAGTATAAGATAGTCTGCTGTACAGAAAAAAAACCAGACGAATACATCCTTTATGGATGAATCAAACCCTTCTCCATCCACATACTTTCCTTGATCTCCTGGGGAAAACTGGCCTCAGAGGTTCCTTATGTATTAATTTTTGCATTTCTTTTTAATGCCAGTCAATCTCTGCAGCTGCAGAAATGCACTAAGTCTACCAGAGACAAGGACTGAACAAAAGAAAAATGACTGGTCTTGATAAGAAAAAATATTCCATTTTTAGCAAGGTATTTTACCATACTAGTTTGTATCTGAGGTAATAGGGAGAAAGCAGTAGACAAGGAAAACTTAGGGGAGAGAAAATGAAGCAGGAATTACTGGCTGTGTGATTAAGGTAAATTTAGGAGTGGTGAATGCTCTAAAAGTTTTGTTTTGTTATTTGTATAAAATATGAAGAAGCAAATCTATGCATTGTATAATGGTGTGAAAATACAGATTAACTTCCCAATACTGCCTCAGTCACCTGTAATTTGACTTTGTTTTTTAATGAACATGAATTAGTCTTTCCACAAAGGTATAATTCACTCCATGGAACTGTTGTGTTGTCACCCAGTGCATTTAATACACACAATTCCCATTTTTATGGACTGCTTTGCTTTCTGCAGTCAGGTACCTTCAGTTGAGATTTAAAGCCGAACCTTGTTCAAATAGTGGTAAGGCAAAACACTCCTAAGAGAATAGAGAAGAAAAGTTTATTTAACTGGTGATGGTGTTTGGTTGCTTTTTCCTTTGGTGGGAATGTCTGTCTCAGACTTAAACCACACAGCTGGAGAAGACAGCCTCAGCCTCCAGCCCAGGCTGCCTGCATACAGAGACTGTAATTGTCAGCCAATGAAATACATGCTAAAGAAGCCAGAGATTTCATGACTTTCTGCTCAAGAGAGCCTGGGGCAGCCTCACTTAAGACTGTACAGCATGCGCAGAAGAGATCAGACAGTTCAGCCAAAGGCAAGCATTAGTATACTGGTTATACAAAATACACAGTATAGACTTAGAAGCTTTGTCTTATCCCTTCAGAGCAACGCCATTTTGTAGTGGTGAACATTAGCTAATTAGGGATATTAGCTCAGAGCTGGTAGAGAGTGGCACCAGGGTACTCTGCTCACTAGTAGTTGCTTACAGCCAATTTGTTCTCACAGACGAGCAACTGAACAGAGTGTTAAAGAAGGAAACTGAGAACACGTATTATCAGTGCAGATTATCTGGGACTAATTTAACACACAGAGTATAAGGCTTTCTGTGCTCACATTTAAGCCACAAGCATCTGGTCTTGGCCATATTTGGTCTACTACCGATGAATGGAGAAATTTGTCATCTGTGGATACCCTAACAGAACTAATATCTTCCAAATAAATGTCTGAGCAAAATAAACGACTAAGCCGAAGCTCTGTTCATTGCACTGCTCCAAAAATAGGTGTATATTAAAATAGAGTCAAGTGTTATACAAAGTGCCCTGGCAACAAGAACTAATATTGCAGTGAGTTGTAAGTCCCAGGAATGCAAAGAGAGTTGGGCAAACAAACTGAACTGCTCAGTTATAAACACGGGCTGCTGCTGCGAAGAAAGGCAACAACCATATTGAAACATGAGATAAACCTCAGCATGCTGCGAATCTAATGCACTACCTTCAGGCAAAATACTGCAGAGGAAATAAAAGCTTTGAAACTTTTAGACAAAGAAGATGGGTAATGTTGACTGGACCAGAGAGACACAGCTAATAGAGTTGGGACAACTTCCAGAATGTGACGGCACATAAGGATTTTCTGGTGACAAGGAGAAGGAGGAAGACTAAAAGCTGTGAGCATTTTAGTCTCTATGTTTGTTCTTGTCAGAGCCTTACTAGCTGTGCACTATAAAATATCACCTCTGATATGCTGTGGTTGCATATTAACCCCCTGCCTATTTCCCCAGCTGCATCTCTTCAGCATGTGTTCCAGTCATAAAAATAACTTAATACACTGATCTGATGAAAATATTTAGATAATAATACTGTCTAACAAATATTTCAGATGCTTCTTGATAAGATTATTTTTATTAGATTGAGAACAATTTCAATGGGGTTCACCCACAGTGTGCTTTTCATATGGATGCTGAGACTGAATACAGCAAAGGCAGTCAGAAATTTTACTTTGGAGACAAGCACAGCTACACTAATTTATTTCATGAGACGTGGTTTGTGGTAATGCACAGCCTCCTTTCTGGAGATATTAGGTTGGGTATTCTGAGTCCAGGAACACGTATTTACACAAGCATACTTTAAATCTGTTTTTTGTGGATGCTAGTTGTTATGAGTACCAGAATTTCTGGGAACCAAGTAGTTCTAGCTCTCCCCAATAAACTTGGGTTATCTGAACTATTAGTTAGGAAAGGCCAGTCTAAGACTCAGACTTTGGATGTAATAATTCTCATGAAGATCCCTGTGAACTGTGTGACTGTTGACCCAGCTGCAGATTTAAATACAGGTTTATCTTTAAAGTGTCAGTCTTTTCACATGACTGATTTTTCATAGTTTTACTATTCATAGTTACCAATAAAGCAAATAAATGGAAATTTGGCACAATAGGTGAATGATAAAATAAAATTGTTCACTTGTGTCTTGATCTAGAAAAATAAGGAAGAGATAGAAGTTACAAGAATTGCCAGATATGTACACACCCTTCTTTTTAGCAAAAATACACAGCTATTTTCATAAAAATGAGAATAATATAGGAAGACTTACCTATTTTCCCACTGAAGACATAAAAACATTAGTGCGAGTATAGAGCAATCCAAACATTAAGTTACAGACATGTTTTTTTTTCCTATAAAACGCAGCAAAAAAAGTTAGTCAATCATCAAGGTGATGATTTCACTAGTTTCTGGAAACTATATACCTGCTCCACACAAGAACAGTGAACTAAACAATAGTCTGGATACTAATATGTTTACATTTGCTACAATTTTCCCTCAGAAATTATTCCTCCCTTTCAGCTTCATTTCAATGTTTTTGTTTTCCTCATTGTAAGTGCTCAAGACCTACCCGTCATTCTTTGGCATCTGAAGTTCATTGGATCTATCTTCAAGCAAAGCATGATCTTTTTCTTCTCAGTTTTCAAGTAAGCTTCTCATTTTAACATGATCAATATGACTGAAAAAAAAACCAACAACCCTTATCTCAATTATCTCTATTACCTCTGTTCATACTCAAGGCTGTTTTACCTGCTTCTGAGCAGAAATGCTTTGAATACCTTTGCAATAAAGTCATACAGTCTTATATCATTGTCTCCACAAAGATAAAACCAGGAAGCAGATAATTAACATTTTCATTGTGATATGGTGCTGTATACTTTATTTCCATGCCTCAGAGGACCTTAATATTTACCACCATTTTTGTAACCTATGTAAGCTACAGAATTCTCAGAAAGAGCAGGGTAGGGTTTCTGCCACCTTTGTAAATAAATGTTTATTACCTTTGAGAAAAAAAAAAAAATCATTACACATTTTCTAATGTATAATTATTTATGCCTGATAATAAAAATACTCTTTCTGGGAACAAACCTCAGTTGCAATTATTATCAGTGTTGCCTACTTAAGAGAAAAAAGTTATCTACAAATCCTGAACTAGCTGCACAATCCTGTGTCCAAAAAGTACAGTAACTCCTGATTTTCTGAAGAATCTTGTTTGAAATTATATTACTTATAAGGTGGCCTTTATAGCTCTATTGACTGTGAAATCAGAAAAAGGGCTTCCTGGTCAAACTTGTGTGACATGAACCATATGACATTTCAGAGTAATTTAGGGCTGAACTGGATCACATGAATTTAGAAAAAGATTTTTTAAAGTTTTATATAAAATGACAGTATAATTAAAGATATTAATGATGAAGAAGTTGGCAGTGGTGGCAAAAAGTACATATGATATTTCTACAATCTCTCTTCCTGGTGTTAACCTATAGTCAGTGTTCTAACTTTGTTTAATAAATGAAAAAGCTCTCCTGTTGAATTTGTGATTGAGTCTTTCCCTCATTTGTAGCTAAGCAACACTACAGAGGCTGGCTTTCCATATACTGAATATTTACTCAACCTTTGATTATTTTGTGTGAGTGTTCTTGGAAACTTCTATGTACACACTTTAGTCTTGAAAATACAAGACCCAGTGCCTTCTTTTAGTCAAAGTCTCCCTAGAATGAGATGACAGCTTCAAATAATTTGATTTCATTATTCTTTGCAACACCAGTTGGGGACCCCACTTTTATATAAGACTAAGCTATGTTTGGTATAACACGTTCCTTCTCCTCAGAAAGTTTTGGACGTTTGCACTCATATGTGTAAACTTAAACCAACTCTAATTTCAGGGAATTTTTTCCAATTTCTGCTGAGAAGTCATATAGCAGTTGCAGTAATATTTTACATTTCTTTATCAAGGTCTGTGCTGATTAAGTAGTTTGTACACCTCTGCAGCAAAAACTGCCAGTCCTGAATTTCTTCAGGTAAGAAGAGGAAAAGCAGACAGTGCCTACTTTGGCCCTGTAGTACACCCTTCAGTACCTTAAGAAGAACTCAAACTGGCTGAAAAGCTAACTACTAAAGAAAGAGAGAAAAATATATTTAAAACATTTAATGAATAAATAAATCAATAGTTGTTCCAAAAATTATTTCTAATAAGAAAGGCAAATAAAGATAATTATTTTATAATGCATTGTGTATTTATAAGCACAGCCAGGCAGCTATTTTTTTCCAAAAACTAAGATCTAATAATGCTACCAAAAAAAACCAGCTCCTGTGCACTACATATCCCTCTAAGATGCAATGACAACAAACCATACCTCTTCATGCAGCTATTACTCTGATCAGACAGAAAAATATTAATTTAAATTAGACATATACATACAAACAAAAATGGAAAGGGTTACACTGGATATGAATATAGAAAATATTTGTAAGGTGAAATGGCTAATACTTCTTTCCATTCTGTCCTCCATTTCTTTTTCTTAAAATGAAAAATAGACCGTTGTTACCGAGGTCATGGTGTCTACAAGGATTAACAGAAATTTCCTAAGGTCATTTCTGTACTTTGCAAAAATATTAGTAACATTTAATTAATAGTCTCAGTGAAAATAGATTAAGTCGACCTCATTGAGTTTCTAGTCATCACTTCTTACATTGCTTCTGGCATCTTTGGGATTCTGTGTGAAGTTATCACAGACACATTTAACTGAGGCAATTAAATATTTCCAATAGAGAACACAAATCCATTTGCATTATTATCACCAAAAGAAACCTTATTTCAATAACATTTAACATAATTAAAATCTATGAATATATAGTGCAGATTATATAACGAGAGAAATAAAAGATTAAATATTAGAGTGATAATTCTGGTTGAATATATTCATTTTTTTAAAGTTGGCAAGTGACTCTATTTATTATTTGTGCTCGTTAAATATTTTTAGTGCACTGTTTGCATTGGATGTAGGTGTGAAGGATGTTGGCAATGAGGGAGCTGCAGCAGGTGACCTGAAAAACTGGGGGCTGCCCCATGCCACACATGGCTGGGTCCAGTCAGGTCCAAAATGGACTCTCCCCAGGGCACAGCTGATCCTGCCTGCCAGCTAAGCTGGTGGCACTTCTGAGAAAACACATTTAAGAAAGAAAAAAATACCTCACAGGCAGGGAGGACTGAGGAAGCAGATGTGTGAGAAGCAATCCTGCAAATCCCAATGTGTGAGAAGATGGAGTGGGAGGAGGTGCCCCGGGTGCTGGAGCAGGTTTGCCTGCTGGCAGCTGAATGGGCCATGGTGGAACAGGTATTTCCCTGCAGCCTACTGAGGACCCACATCGGAGCAGATGAATATGCCCTGAGGGAACACTGGCCTGCAGAGAGGAGCCCACACTGCCGAAGGCTTATCCTGAAGGACTGCAACCTGTGGAGGATTCATGCTGCAGAAGGGAAGAAGGTTAAGAATGAAGGAGCTGCAGAGAGGAAGGAACTGTTACGGGTTGACTGCAACCCCCATTGCCCATCCCTTTGCACTGCTCAGAGTGTAAAATATAAAACAGCAGGATGGTCTAGTTTTGGTCTTTGTACCTCACCTTCCTGCTGCAATTTTAATGGCCAAAAAATTAATTTTCCCTTTTAAGTCCAGGATGATAATGGGCAAGTGATCCTCTTATCTTTATCTCCACCTTTATCTTCACCTATTCTATCTTATTTTCTCCTTCATCCTGTCCAGTATGTTGACAATTAGGTGTCAGGAAGCCAGCCAAGCTCAAGCCAGCCCCCATTGTATATTATCTTCTGGGTACAATGGTTTTGATTAGTAGAGCTCAAGCTAGAGTTGCTAAAGGAAATTCCAGTGTGAAAGTTGCATTGAAATAAATACTCGTGGCATGGGTACATGAAATTAGAATGCAGAAACTGAAGAAGTAAGAAAATGGGGAAGAAGCCACATTAACCCATTTTAGGGTCCAGATTTCAGATGGTGAAATGTAGTGCTGTGGTTTTAATTTTTCCCATTTCTTTTGGAAATTAAGATTTCTTTTTCAGAACTTAACCAGCAAAACCAAAGTTTCACGAAGGGCAACATTTGTTGTAATTAAATAGGTACAGTAGTAATATCCACAAATAGGCAGTTTCTAGTCACTACTAAATACACATTGCACTGATTGACATACATATCAATACAAAATTGAATTTAAAACTTCATGAAAATTCATACTTATAAGAGGATAGGTACTTATATTCCTATTTTGTATGCAAATAATTAAATTAATAGCTTGTCAGTGTTTAATGAATTTTCAGAATTTGTATGATGAAACAAAATTTCTCTGCATGCAAACACAGTACAAACAGACAGCTTACAAAACACCACAACTGATAAGTTCTAAACAACTGAGTGAAGATATTAATTTAGATAAACCAAGCTTGTTGATTCAAAAAAATACTACATGGTAATTTACCTTATACACTTAGCTCTTCAGATCTTGTTTATAGTCATTTTAGCAACTGTGACATATTACTTCAGTTGGAGAAAAAAGTATGGTTTAACAAGAATATATATCAGATGCAGCCATGATGCTCACCTAAAAAGAACAGCATATTTCCAACACACTTTATTAAGCTGAATTACTGGTAAGGTTCTTAATTTTGGTTATAGTTGACTAGAAGATTTCCAGCTGTTTGGATTACTATTATTTTTCAAGTGCATGGGAATTTAGAAACAAGATCATGAAAAGCTAATATAAACAAGCATATAAATAATTCTTTTGGGAAACTGTGTAGTAAATTTGCTGAATTGGATTGCGCATATCAGATAACCTGAGCTGTGAATTTCTGAAGAACCAAAAAGTGGAGGAAGTGATTGATAATATAATGACAATGCTTTCCTTCACTGTTGGTAAGGAGTAAGAAAATTCCTTGGCAAAATCCAATACGTCTGATATATGCTACACTGAGTGCTGTTCTGATGAGAGCAATTATAAAGAAAATGTCTGCTGTAAAGTCATATACTGTGTAGGTAGCAGTTCACAGAATAATAATTTTTAACTGGGCACGGGCACCTTCACCCACAGCTTAAGTAAATTATACCACCTTAAAAAAACATCTTGTATTTGATAGCCATTTTTATTTGGAACTAATTTGGTAGGGAGGAAGTTAGCCTAGAAAATAAACATTTACAATCTTGGAGAAACTTATCTTCAAGAGAAGTGTTTGTACACTGTCTACAAAAGAACTACTGTCATTTTAGAAAACAAACACAGAAATACTTACCCAACTCCAGTATGGAAAGAGTATGACACATAGAAGGAATATTTGGAGTGAGTTTAAACACATCAGCTTGAAGTGCATTGATTCTTTTGTGTTGAAATGGAGTAAGTTTTAAACCGTTTCAAAATAATCCATAAACATCCACACAATTCAGGCCAACATTGAATGTGTTTTGGGCAACTAGGCCAACAACAGTTTTTAAAATACTCTTTCAATAAAGTACTTTCAGAAGAATGGAAGACTTACCTGTTGAGAAGTCTCAGAAAAGGGCGGGTACAAAAGTATGCAAATACAATGCTGCATTTATATGTAGCAGGTATACACTCACCAATCTGAGCACTCAGGCAACTCCACTGTCATTCAGGCATCACAAAGGACAGTGAGTAATTTACCTCCAACAAGTCTGCTTGCAACTGTGCTTCAGAGCCTAATGCTTCTTAAGGCTTGCCATGTGATCAGACTGAGGTTCTTAAATAAAGTGTACCAGAGGCAGCAAGCATAACACTGGTATTGCTTATCAAATATAGAGAGTAAAATATCCTGTTTCCTCAGGCAAATAGTTTTTTAGTCCCATCATATAGTCTTCCAGTAGTTACTGCCTTCTTTCACAGATTTAGCAAGCCCTTCTTAACTGGCTATTATCCATACATTAAGCATACAGTCAAATGCCAGCAATTTTTATCATTGTACATTCAGTTCACGTGCTAACCACAGAGCAGCAAATAACAAATTATTGAATCTCTTTGTATACATATATCATTGTGCAATGTCCTTTTCAAGGGTCATGTTTCAGGTCACAAATTTTGATTGCTATTCCCTGAATTAGCAGGATATTCACCTAGGAGCACTTAGTCATGTATAAATATTGAATAATTTTCAAGATAACATGTATTTCACTAATCTTGCTTCAATTTAGTGATATTACACATTTAATACAAATTCTTATGCTCTAAAATGCTTTTTAACATCTCAGTTCTCTTGATGCCCTCAATTTTATTTCTGTCTTCTATAATCAAATTTTGTCATACTTCAGCTTACGGACAATAGTAAAAAATCATACATGATTCCTCAGCATGACTGTGTTGGGTTGAGCCCAGCTGGACACCAGGTGCCTGCCCCCCAAAGCCTCTCTACCCCTGCCCTCCTCAGTGAGGTGGTGGAGAGAAATCTCAACCACAGGCTCCTGGCTCAACATAAGTACAGGGAGAGATCACTCACCCATTGCTGTCATGGGCAAAACAGCCTCGACTTGTGGAAATTAACTTAATTTTTTTCATTAGCAATTCAAAACAGGGTAATGAGAAATAAACCCAAATCTTATAATACTCTCTCCTCACCCCTCCCTTTCTCCTGGGCTTAGCCTTACTCCCAGTTTGCAATACCTCTTACAAGAAGTGCAGGAGGACCTACCCCTGACCTACCCCTCCTTCTTCCCTGACTTTGGTATCTGCAGGGTGCTCTCTCTCACATAGTCTGACTCCTCTCTCCAGTTGCTGTTTCCCAGAAGTTTTACCCCTTTGTAAACCTGTTATCCCAGAGGTGCTACCTCTCTTGCTGAGGAACTTGGCTAGGAGGGGAGCTGTATGTCGTTGGCTCTGTTGGGCATGGTGGGGAGCTTCTACCAGATTCTCGCAGAAGCCAGCCTTGTATTCTCCCAGTACCAAAAGCTGGTCATGCAAACCCAATACACAGGAGTTGTGTAGGGTAATGCATGCCCTAAGAAACTCTAAAAAAAAAGCAAGACTGTTTAAGTCTATAAAGTATATATTTTAGCTGTTTTCCAGTATTGTTGGTATACCGTATTTAATGCAATACAAGTTGTCCTAGAAAATTTAAGCAAATTTAAATCTGATCTTATTCATTAAGAAGCAAAAAATGTTCATAGCACAGCAAGATATTATTTTATTATAACCAAAGATTAATATTTAAGACTCCTTAAATTCATATTGGACAAGTGTAATCTATATGGATTTTTTTTGTTGTTATTTTACAGATTCCACATTGTAATAGTCATTTTAGTCTATGGAATGCACTGGTGATTATAACTGATCTAAAATAGTGCTCCCTCTTTCGATTTTAGTTTATTTAAATTTGCTGGGAAAACTGACTAGTAAAATTCCACCTTACCACTCTGAGAAGTATTTTTTGCACTCTCAGGCTTATCTGCTATTACTCTCTGTCATACTTAATTTACACATTTTTGCATTCACTTAAACTAAAACCACAAAGGGTTTTAGCTTTTATGCTTTTAGACTCACCATCTGACTTGAAGAGAAGCTTAATCTCATTACAAAACAATGGTAGGCAACAGCCACCTTTAAAGTAAATACTTTAAGGAACTCACTTTACAAAATAAAATTAATTATCCCTTAGTGAATAGGAAAGTTCAGTTGCAAGGAATTATTTTAAGATAAGATGATATGATCTTTCAAAATCGAACAAGCTAGAAAACACAAACATTCTCATACTTCTTTCAAAAAATCCTAGAGGGAGCACTAAAATCGATATTATTTGTTCTTTCAATCATTCAGCAAAATTATAGTTCTTAACTTGTCCACAAGACTAGCTTTTGTGCAATCAAGTCAGTATGTGCCAAATCTAACTTCCAGAAAACCCTGTCAGCTATTCATACATCAGCCTGCTTGATAAAGCAAGTACTATCAGTAACAGAGAAGGCACACCCTGAATATCTTGACAGGCAACAGGCACAGCATTTACAGCTTTGCTATTTGGTAAGCTTATTCTAGCATTTAGCAACCAGTATCGAAACATGATAGAAAGCTGCTTTAACTGGCAATGGAACAGTAAAGTGCACTCCTTCTACAAACAACACAGATCAACATCATCTTAATGAATGGACCATATGAACCTGTTACCTTGAATCATATTAAATTGACTTTGAGGCTATGAAAGACTTTTTTGCTCATCTTTAATGTGTTCCATGCCACAAGTTGTGAGGATTATCCGAGTCAGTTACTGCATCCTGTCAAAAAGCTACAGATGAACTATAGCATCTCTCTTTCTATGACATGCAAACTCAGTTTAAAGTTTCAAGTGAAGAAAAGAGCTACAAAATAACTTGGTAAACCTTTCCATTGACAAATTATTGTCAGTACTGACATTTGTTGATTATTTTATTCCATTCTTGATTTTAAATATTTGATTGGCTGTTGGAATGAAGAGTATGAAGAGATTTATTATTTATGATTAAGAGGTTATCTTCAGTAAAGCCTGTACTGTCATGTCATTTTTCTGTCTTCTCTAATAGGAGATAAAACTTGCATTAGCTTAGAATTGTCCTGCCTTTTTCTAAAGTTTTGAGTTTTCAACTTCCTCTTTGAACTAGTAATTCCCTAATTTGCTGCAGTATTCCAGTGACACAATGCCAAAGGGAGTGATATAAAATAGTCTTGCTTCTCTTTGCAACAAATTTCATGATTTTTGTATCCAGCAGCTGCCTGAGCTGCCTGAGCTCTTCTCATGAGTATGTGCTTTCACTGTGACACAGAATCAGTGTAAGCCTCTGCATTGGTTGACTATATTCTCCTCATACCTCTAGGACGTGACCTTTTTCATCAAGAAGCACAACCTCATACTTGGTTTAAATCATTTAACAACCTGGATGCCATCAAAACACAAATGTTTTGATAGCATCCTGGTTGTTAAATGATTTAAATTCTTATATAGCATTGATTTGTCTTCAAGTGTTTCATTTGTAAGTGTTTACCATTGTCATGCTTATAGCTCTGTCAGTGGTAATTTCACACCACATATATGATAAAATATGTTGAATGTGTTGAACTAATAATAAGTTCATGTGAGATCTCATTAGAAATGCCAGCAGTTCAGGTCTGTAATTTTTAAGCCACTGAGCTCTTGGTATTGCTCTCACATCAATCCACCTTACAAAAATATAGTGCCACAGTTAATCATAAGTCTCCACAGAAAATGCATCAATATCTTTACAAACCATGCTTTTAGCTCATAAGGAGGAGTATTAGTACATATATATATATATGACTGTCATTATTTATAAATCCATTCTGACTGGTATTTATTAGATTAGACCATTCAAGTATTTTGTTAATAATATCTAGTTTTAGGTACTTTCTATTTAGTCTTTAATCAGAATTGGATGGGTGGGCCAGTAAATACACAGGTCATTTTGTTTAGTTATTCAACAGTTATTGAGCAGACAGATCCCTTGAATGTTTTATCAGCAAATTTTTTTCCAGTGTAGATGTATTAAGAAAATGAGTGATAACTTAGTATGAATCCTTTATTTCTTATTGTACATTAGATAATTACTTACCTTTATACATTCTACCAAAACCTCCTTTTTGTACCTTTTATCTTTGTCAATAGTTTCCCATAGTTTATGTTTGATGTTCAGTAGCATTAGCTTCTCATATCTTCCACTTCTTATAAGTATTTTCATTAATTTCCTAATTTCCACTCTAAATGCTGAGGCCTTTTGTTTAGTGCCATTTCTTTGGTTTTGATAAGAATCACTTTCCTAATGGACTGATAGCAAGCTTGACAGCATCTAGTAAAATGCTTCAAAGTAATATCCAAATGTCAGACGCGCTAAATTCTTACTACTATCTGATTTAGCTATGTTTTTTTGCCTTTACGATAGGATCTTTTAAAATCATTACATATACATTTTACTTTTATACTTCTATTCTCTATGCACATTGTAAATGTGATTTACTGGAGCATAATGACAGATGAGGGAAGAGGCTGGGAGAAGAGCTTGCCTGGCATGAAGACAAGAGGGCTGTGGGGAGACTTAATAACATCTTTCCAGTACCTAAGGGCAGGTTATCAACAAGATGAGCCCAGACTCTCCACTGATGGGCATGGCAGAAAAAAAAAGGAAAATCGAGATGCCACCTTTATGTACGGAAAAAAATCACTGTGACACTAACCAAGGATAACTAACAGAATGCCTGGAAAGCTCAGGTAATCTCTGTCCTTTGGGGCTTGTCTGACTGGATGAAGATGTGAGCAGCCCCGTCTGATCACACAGTTGATCCTGCTTTAAGCAGGAGGGTGGATCTCCAGCAGTGCCATGCAGCCTGAATGATTCCAGTTCTGCAATAAGACCACTTACAACAGTGGCAGTATTTATTTTTAATTTTGTTTGCAATTCAGAAGGAGGATAATGTCAGCATTCCATTGGGTTGGTTATGACCCTGCTTTAGGTTTCAATTTTTAGAAATAAAGATACTTAGAAACTCTATGATGTTTTAGAATCAGCCATGTGAGACCAGTTTTTGTCATTCTGAGTAGATGACCTAAAATAACACAAGTTCATTAAACATGTGAATGCCTTTACCAACCTTTCCCTTGTTCTTTGTTTTGTGTAGTAGATAGACTATTCTCTATAGCATAAAGCCACCATTGCATGTGCAGCTGTCAAACAATCACTTAAAAACTCAAATTTGTGTACATTGCCAATAGCAAGCTCTGATAGAATCACAAATTATCATTCAAGAGTTGTATCAGTACCTTGTCAGAGGAGTTCAGGTAACACAAGTTGAGCAGTCATCTGTCAATACAAATTACTTGGTTTTCAAGTCCTAGGAGAGTTCTTTAACCTTTATGTAATTTGGCTGAAGTCTATTTCCTATGTCCTGTATGCCATAGGCTGACATTGAACATTCAATATTCCACTGAATGTTATACACACAAATGTTTTCTGCTGACATGATGAGGGCCCAGATGGTACAGACTCAGTTCTCTGCACTACTAAAGAATTTTGGTTTCAGGATTTAATGATTTAAAAAGAAAAACTCCAACTGTCTCTTCCCCAATCAGTCACTTTTCCTTGGCTTTCTAATTAGTCTTTTTTCATTGATCAGAAATATGTGTGAACATGCATGCCTTTTGATAAAATTTAAAGGCAATACCTTAAAGGTAATTATTGCCATAATACTGACCTTTTCAATGCAGTGTTAATGTTGACATCTTAAAGTGACTTTTTAAAATATTCATGCTAATGAGAATTCCTTTGCTTTCATGTCTGAATTCGTGACTCCTTACCATAAACAACATCAGGAATATGCCTGTAGGCTTATGACTCTCCCATAAAACCAATCACACTAGCAATCTCATTTTGAAGCTGGTATTAAAGTGGGATAGGCAAGTGTTTCTGTATTAGCATAATCCTGACAGAACTTGCTGCGTACAGCTGAAGCATAAAAGTTTTCCTGTTACATAGTCTGACAGCTGAGATGAAGATTTTTGGCAGGACTTGGCCTACAATTTTGTAGGATTTTGTCTGTAATACATAACTATAGTGGTCATTAATTCTCCAGGCTTTGGCTTTACTATTCAAAATCTACAGTCTATGTATTTTCTCTATGTACTCCAAGAGTAAACTGAAGGGGATCGTGGTTTAATTCATAGCTGAATTTTTACAATATGGCATAAGAAAAACATAAGCAAATATGTTTTATCACAGCATGCACAAAATCACACTCTCAGCACTTCCTAAATAGACATAAGTATCTTGGTAAATGTTATTTCCTTTTGTTTAATGACATGGGTCTTCTTTTCAGCTGCCCTTTTATATCTTTTCCTTCACTTCATGAAGAAACATAAACTACTACTCTTCTTTGTGGGAAATATGGAGTGTATCGTCTTTAGTATAGAGTAGATTCAGATCTACATTTCTGCACTGCTTTCAAAGCCCTCAAAACCAAGGAATTGATTATTTAATTCTGAATCTCTTCAAACAGTACTAGGTGAACTGATTTGTAATGCATGACAAAATAATTTTTGCATCATCAGAACCCTTTAACTGAGCCAAATTAAAATCCCTTGCTTATTTAAGTAGATGCATTGGGAAGTGAGGAGAGGAAGACAGGGAGAAAGAATTTTCATCCAACCACTCCTTTTTTCTCTAAGTATCTTCTGTCTATTTTCAGAAACAGAAAATGTTGAAAGTTTTGCATTCCTCTGATGTCTTTCAGATTTAGAAAGGGGATAATATCTGAAGTTTAAAGACTTAAAAAATAAAAAAGCAAAAAATAATAATTTGGGGAAATGACCATGTATCAGAAGAAATTTTAATTCCTCTCCAATGAAGAGTTCAGGCTAATATGGGAAAAGAGGCATCTCTACTAACCTGTGGTGCTTGCTAGCTGGTCAAGTAATTGTTGTAGACAAGATGTATGTTTTCAAATCATATTTCAGCAATGCCAGTCTTAAGTAGCTTCAGCCACCTAAAAGCTAGGCGTTTAAATAGCTTGTCTTACATGTCGTTCTTTTCTTTAAATATTTGGTAGTAAGGAGAGGTTGCTGCATCTCACATTCCAGGTTAGGTACTCACAGAGTGGATTTATGAATGAGAGTACTTTTAGAGAAAAACTAGAAATTAAAAGACAATGAAATATGGTTATTAGAAGATCAAATAAGTTAAAGATGGTTACTATAGCTACTATTAATTGAGGAATCAAAATTCCAGGCCTTAAAATTTTAAACAAATTTTTGTTCTTAAATGTCTTCTCTACTTGAATTCTCTTCTGAGGACTCTTGTCTAGCAGGAGTGGTTAGCCATATGAGGCTCTCTTCTGTGTTTTTATTTGTGCTTCCAATTGCAGTACACTTCTTAGTAGATGGACAACACATTTTATACTAGGAAGATGCTGAAAGTATCAAGCCCACACTTAGAGATCAATCATTAATTATTTTAATTTTTCTGATGTGGTATAAATGTATGGTTTATTTTCTCCAAAGATTTTAATTAGTCCAAATCAAATTTCATATATAAGCTGTGCAACGGAAATGCCCAGACAATTTGTGAGAATATGGTTCCTTCATGTAATGTGAAGAAGCCTCTACCTGCTATTATTTTGTTTAGCCATCATAGGTGTTTAATTACATTCTTTTGATGTCAGTAAAATAATTTAACTTCCCCTGAAGACATTGAAAGGCATCTACTATATTGAAAAAAGAATTTTCCCATGCCACAATTTGAGTTTTACGCATAATTACTTACAAAACACATATCTGTATCTTTACTAGTTCAAAATAAGTTTTATGCTCTAATGAGAATTCAGCCATTATATTTTGCTTTTAAAGTATACTCATCAATACACATAGCAAAATGTATGTTTTCATAACAAATAATTCAATAGCTGGAGATATATTTGGCAGGTGTTCTAATGGTGCAATTTCAAATGATAATATTTCATTACATAAGAATTTTCTATATATCCAAACAGTAGAAACCAGAGCATAGCTGCATAATTTATAATAATATTTGGAATTTAGGAGCTGGGTCAGCATACTTGATGGTGTATAAAACTAAGAAGTCAGTCCAGCTCCATGATTTTCTAGTACTCATTTTGAAATCAAATTCCTTCTATTCTATAAATATCAGTATAGAAACATAAAAAAATAAGGCTCAGGTGAGTGTGCTCATCTCTTTCCATTAACTCTAGAGGGAGCCTAGAAATTTTACATAGAGTAGATTTAAAGAATAACAGGTGAGATATATTCCACTATTGTATATTGTTATCTCTATTCTATAAAAAACATGGCACAGCAAGTAAATTTAGATGCAAGAATCAACCTTAATTTTTTTAATTTGTGACTTTCATTCCTCATTTAATCCAATATTGTTATAAAATATAAAATGACAATATATGCTGTAAATATGTGCTATAAAACAACAATAGAGGAATATTAACATGTAGAAGGAATGAGAATTAAAATTCTGTCTAGAGCCATTGTCATCCTCTTGGGTATGTGTCTTACCTTATTATCATTGTAATAGTTATCTGGGTTTTGAATGTAACATATTCATTATTAAATATTTTCATGGTCTGTGAAAGTAGATTTTAGTAAAGCAAACCAGTCAATGATCTTTATTGCATATGCCATTTGTTTCATATGCAATGAAACCCACCTATCTCTTGTGCCTAACAAATTCAACCAGGGAAATGCAAATACAAAATGCTCCATTTATTTCTTCCATATGATAATTATAATGTAATGCAAGCTATGAAACCTATATATAAATTTATTCTTCAACTATTAGAATTCATCTAGAGCTCAATGCAAATACTTAAGAATTAATAGCATTATAAATTGCTCTTATAACTACAATTTAAGATATATCTACCTAACACAAATAAAAATAAACACTTATTCAAAGCTTTAAGTAGCCTAACTATTAGAAACATGGTATATCAATGTTAATTTCATTGGAAACTCAGCAAGCAGGAAAGATTCAGACACTAATTTCCAGCCTCTTGGTGGGATGTAGTTACCAGCACCTTTTTTGTGGCCTTTCAAAATTATGTCTTTCGGAACCTGAGAAAGAAGATTATTGTCTTCAGGCAGTTACAGACTAAGGTGATGCTAGAGGCAATATTTACAGTCCTAGAGTAGTTACAGAGATCCCACCTGATTGCAGGCATGTGCGCAGGGGGAAGGGAAAATAAAATGAGAAAGTGAAGGGACAATGAAAAGAAATCAGCATTGAGCTCTCTCCTAGCAGCAGCTGTGGTAATATGAAATTGGATAATACAATATTTTGTAGGCTTATGTGATTTACATCATGCTAAATAGCTTCTGAAAACAATTAAGCCACCAGAGCAGACCTTAGAAGATGTGATGCTGCCTGCATCTCACAATTTGATAGCTCAGTAATTTGAGTGTTCTATTCCTTATCAGTTTCAGTCCCTGACTGCTTATATCAGCTTGATCGATAGTTGAATTTCAAAGAAGCAAAAGAATAGAAAGCACTAGCAAAAAGCTGCTTTCAAAAGATGGCAGATGACTGACCAAACACAGCTCTTACTGGCTAACTCATACAACAAGATCACCAAACAGTTGTTAGGAAGCCTAAAATTGTCTTAAATTCCCATTTCTGTAAATTTTAGGAAGCAGTGTCAGACACTCTCAGTCTTTTTTCCTTTTTCTGTATCTGTTTCCATAACTGATTATTTGACATCTGAGTTCCGACAATATCAGTCATGGTCTGTGTTTCAGACAAGTTGCTGCCTTTCATGCTGCCAGTATACCCAGATAATGTCTGCAGTCCTGTGCTGAAATGTCCAAACCTCAGACACAGGACTACATACAAGCAGTTCACTGGTAATATCATTTCCTCTGCCTTCTATCAGCTCCCTTAACAATGGAAATACACACTAACAACAAAAAAGGGAATCCATGCTTGAACATCTTAGCATAGACTACTAGCTGAGATTTCATCTAAGGACAAAAATGAAGAATTATTCTCTTTGCTTCTGTCATTGTCTTTAGGTGCATCTTAAAGCTAGTCAGCAGAAAAGATCGGCAGATTCCATGAAAGACCAGTGTGGATATCTGATCACTATCTGTTTCCCAGAGGAAAACCTCCACTGTTTTTCCTATGTCTATCTGACATAAATGTTTTGCATGGAAACCAGTTTTATAATTTCTGAGCAAGGAAGTTACTCTTCTAAACAACAACCAAACCATAGACATATTTGATTGATGTTGAGTCAATGTAAGCTTGAGAGCTGTGGCCATACACAAGCAGCCACAATTTATAGCTGACAAGCTAATAAGAGGAGCTGAGACAGTCTTAACAAAGATCAAGGCTCTTTTATAAATAATTTGTTCTTTTACAATACTGCCACAGGTAAAATAATAAATTGTTCATGAGTGTTATGATGAAGGATTGCTCAGCAGTCTGGCTGGATATCAAAATGGTATTTTACAGAGTAGGATTAGTTGAATAAAAGGTGAAGTGTCAACACATTTAATTTCCAAAGTATCATGAAAAAAATGTAAGGCTATTAATACAATGAAGTATCAGTGGACTCTTTCCTATTCTTGACATAATCCTTGAGGACATGTAATAATTGCCTTTCAAGTTTTAATATTCACTTGCTCATTCATTTTCACAAGTGTATAACTATGTTTTTGTGGCCAGGCTCTGATGGTATTAACAAGGCTGGGTTTAAATATCTATGATTAAACTAAATTTAACAGAACCAGTAGTTAAAGCCTTGCCCAGAAATTTGGGGGAAATACACACCTGTTTTTTATATGGCTAAGACCAGAATCCTCTCTTGAAAGCATTGCATCTGGGGATAAATAAAAACAACTCTAAAGAAACAGAAGAATTTGAGAACATTAATGTTGGAAGACACAAGAAAAGATTTACATGTCTGTAACAAATTAACCACTTTGGTGATACCTTCATCTGCTGTATGTGGTATCCAACCTTCCAGACTCCATGTCCAGTTGTTTCTTTGAAGATTCCTCACTTTTCTAAACATAAAAAATTCAGAGTAAATTAATCACACAATATCTCAGAGATGCAGTTTATGAGTGGCTGTGTTCATTCTCTTAGGAAAATGCTGGCTGCCAGACACACCAACCTGGCAGCACCCTCTCATCTCATGCAGCTACTGCACCTAGTCATGATGGTGCAATGACAGACAGACCAGAGCTTTGCACTAAATTCTTGTCTTCATCAATTGTTGTCACATGTCCCACCCAGTGGAAACACGGGGGATGGAAAAGTAGCCTTGGTCATAAGTCATTATTGTTTAGCACTGTGCTCAGTAGGTAGTAGGAAAGATCAATGGGGTTTGAAACAGAAAGAAGCCTGGGAAAATAAAGGGACTGAGCAGGCAGTACATAAAAAGCAGGAGATCAGTGGGCTTGCCTGTTCATGTTCTGCACAAAGGGCTCGTGTGCCTGGGTACAGCATCTGTAAAAACCCGAATGAAAGCAAGCACCAAGACCTGGGAAGGGATCAGGGCTAGAAGCAATGTGCCCATGGTGTGAGTGAGGGGTGCAAGTGGGTGTGTGAGGACTAGCAGGGCCTTGGACAAGCTGGACATGCTGCAAGTATGTGATGTGGACTGGGAGCAAGGCAGGTGTGTGTGCTTCCAAGGGTGAGACCACAGGAGGACCTGGCTATGGAAGGGACTAAAGAAGCCCTGCCTGTCAGGGGGACTATGGGGTTTGGGACCATAGGGTCTGGGGGGCTCTGAGGGTAAGATCAGCTGGATAGTAGATGGTATCTGGAGCAGCAGCTGGAGTGGGCCTGCAGACTCAGGGGTTCATGTGTCCCCCTGGCATCAGCTGAGGCTACTGGGAGCCAGGGGCCACTAGCTGGCCTGATTGACTATGTTAGTTCAGCTGCTGGGTGGATCCACCCTCTATATATTCCCCATAGAAGACCTCCATCCTGCTCAGCCAGAGAGGGGAGCTGGATGGGGCTGTTGGTCCTGTTGGTGCTGAGCATGCCTGCCTGTTATGTGCATGGCTGGCTGTGTGCACATGGGTATTTGTGATGGGGGGGGTGTGCATGTGTGCCTACTGGGAATGCATGCTCAGGTAATGTTGCATCATAAGCCAAATTTATGGATTAATTTATTTAAGTTATAGATATATTATTTCCTACATAATTATAATGCATATTCTGGAATAAATGAAAAACAATACCAGGTCAGCTTTGAGCTAAAATCTTGCTAAATGTTTAGTTACTGATTTATTTTCAAACTTTGTCTTTTGAACAGTGAAAGGTAAGGAAAATCCCACCTTTGAAAGGTTTTCTTAGACAACATTAGAAGAACTCTTTTCACACTGTCCTGGAGAGGTGTACCAGAAGTTAAATGAAACAAACTCTGCTAAAAGATCTATCTGGTGAGATATAGATATCTAAGCCATTAGTTTCCAGTGGTGATGAAAATAGAATAGCTGAATAACTAATATAAGGACATCAGTATTGTCTAAATTCATGTTCAGAATTGGCAGACAAAAGATAAATAAGATAGTAAAACTGTAGAAAAAGATATTAGAATTATTCTTGTGACTGTTTTTTAAAAGACTTAACCCCTTCAAAAATATCGCAATAGCAATGCTGATGCTGTCATTTACCCTTCAATAAGAGTGGTGATAGTAAACCTGCAATTGTAAAAGATTTCTAGGCAAAAATAAAATCATTAATGAATTCTTAATTTTTTTTTTCATCTCTCACCATCTCCACACCAACTTCTAATGGATTGCAGAAAGGGCTGTATGACTGTTTTACTAATAGAATTGTGATAAATATTTTATTTTCTGTTTAAAAGAATCAACCTTATTTTATTTCCAGGTTGCTTTTCACAAACTAAATGAAGGTATTATGAATTCAGGAACATTCAGAAGATGAGCAAGAGCCTATATTTAAGAAATGAAAGCATCTGCTGACTGAAATTAATTAGCAGAAGGCAGAAGAGATTTTTATTCAGTTCAGTGAAACTGTTTTATTCAGAAAATCAGCTGTGCCATGCTTGGCCTCAGTTTGGCTAAGAAAATATAGAGAAATGTCAGTTAACAAGACAACATTTCTGTTCCACTGAATCACTGCTGCCCAAAGGTACAACTGCTCAGTTCCTACAGTAAAGCAACCTAGGAACTGCAGGTAATTGAATTGATTAATTCCATCCACATTACTTTGGCCGTTGCAGACAGCTTTTAGACTGATCTTCAGGAATGGGTTTCTTCATCTTCTGACATGACTCTCATCAAAATAACCTTCTCATCCTTTTAGGCATTTTTCTATGTGTTCTGTGAATCTTCATGTGTTCAAAGCAAAGTGAGACGAGTCTGTAAGCGAAGCCTTTCATTTTTGTTTTGCTTATAGCCTATTTAAACAACAGTCTCAGAAACAAATGTGCCTATGTGAAAGTTTTCTGTGTTTCTGTTCCTTTAGTTAAAGCTCATCAAACTCCCAGTTGCCTTCTCTGAGACAGACAAATAGGCAGTAAAAAACAGGGGATTTGATTTGAAAATAGATAGACATACAGGAAGAAGACTGACTCTGTTCAAATAGAATATTTCAGACATGTATGCCTAACCATAAAAATAACAATAAAATCACCCCTTCATTTAAATATAATGAAGACCACAAAAATATAATACCTAAAATTAATAATTGTTTTTAAAACATTGGGTGACTCTGAAGTTGGCTTGATTCATTACCATTTTGCTTCTTAAAATCTGTTCTTTATTTTTTAAACTCATGGGTTTTCTCCTGGACTTTTGAAATCTGGAACCATGTCACACTAAGAATATCATATACATACCTACAGTTAAATTAGAAAAGAATCCAGAGGCCAAAGACCATTTCCCATCACCTCTACTTACATAGCTTTAAGAATCCAGATTTTATGCTGCTCCCACGTTTCACTCTCCTCAGAGATAAAAATTTTTCCCCAAACTTGAACCAGACTTTTTCTTGCTGTTTATGCCCATGATTTTTGATTCCATCCACCATGGATATAGAGAACAGATTGTGCTCTTTTTCTGCAGGTACTTTGTTTTTAAGAGAAACTCAGCAACTTACGAAAGCCCTGCTCTTGGCAAAACTGCACATTGCACATGAGTCACATTTTTTTGAGCACAAAGGTTCAAGTTGCTATCACTATATATCTACTACTACTATATTATGGCAAATTCTGAGACCTACAGTGATGTAGGAATACATTTAATTTCATTTCCACTAGGGACTGGGTAGAATATAGAGGTGGGCAATCACTGGGATGGACATAAACCTGCTCCAGATGAACCTGCTTTGGCATCAGGGATTGGACTAAATGATGTCCAGAGAGCCTTACCATCCCCAACAATTCTGTGATTCTATGATTCTATTGCTAGCGTCTCACAGTGGAATTCCTCAAGGCTAGTTGCAAGATCTTGTGGATCAAAACAAACATTTTTTGGATTTGGCATAGCAAGCTAATTTCTTTCAAATCACCAGCAAATGTACCCAAAAAATCCAATTATTTTTCCTTTTTGTGTTCTGCTTTTTCTTCCTATTTTACAATATCCAGCACCCCAGAAAATTTTCCTGTACAAATATGTGAATAAAGACAATAAAGAGTTAAAATGTCATTCTGTCTTTTCCATTTATTTGTGAGTCACATGTAAGCAATAAGTTTTGCTAAACAGAAGACTAAGTGGTAATATTTTCCCATGTAGCAGTTACCTGAGCATTAGCAGAATCCCTTCTTACCACCAGATGCATATCTCCCAAACTGGAAGGATATGCTCATCCGGCTCTTTGATTCAAAGTAATTAGCATCAGACTTCCTGAATGAGAACATGTCCTGTGGAAACAGAAGGTGGTTCACAGCATTACTTAAGATGTTTGACCATTTTCCATTCTGAAAGGTCATCTTGCAGAGACAAGCTTTCTGAGAGAATTTCTATACTTTTCCTTCTAAAATTCTTTAAAATGTATCTTTAGAGTGGTTCCTGAAATGAGCATCTTGTGTTGAGCTCGAAAAGCTGAGGACAACCTTTTCCAGTAAAATGATGTTATCTTACTCTCCATATTTCCCCTAAATCAATAAGAAGATTATTTTCTCCTACATACCATGTTAGTATTTGAATTTCATAATGCAATTGCCCAGTGTTTTCCATAGAGTATGAAGGCATGATAGACTAAAATATTTTCATAAAAAAATGTGTAAAACATGTTAGAACTATTTGCATTAAAAATCATGTGTTTCTTCCACTGGCTAAAAAATTATTTTGTTTCTTATACAGTACATGGATGAGTTTCAGAAAGTTATTGGATAGAGATATCAGAAAAATATCATAAATAGCTGAACAGGCCAAGCAACATAGTTTGTGTATTGTTAGGAGGGGGTTTAGCAGAATACACATTTCTCTGCAAACTCCTACTTACTGTGTGTGATATTTTCCTTGCAGCTTCTGTGAGACAATTCAATTTGTATTTAGTATCCTCAAAAAACACATAGGGAGCAAAAACCTTTACACTGCTTTGTGTAAAAGCAGTGCATTCAGCAAGGACAAGACTTCAGAAACCCTGAAACTAAAGTGTGTACTACAAATCTTTCCCCACCTCCAGAATTAGTATTTATAGAAGGCAAAGGATGATTTGTAATTCATGATGGAAGGGATCCCATCTGCCTCCTCAATCAGAGGGGCAAAAAGAGTTACATTTTCAAAGAAGGAACTGAGGACTTGGACACCAAACCAAGCCAGTTTGAATTGCCGAGCCCCAAAGCAGAGTCAGCTCTCAGAGTTAATACTAGCCTGGTATAATGCTGGCATGTAAAAGCTATCTTGTTACTCAGCAAATGCAAGCACAAACTGAACTGCCTTGAGCCATCCAAGAGTCATGTGACCTTGAGAAAAAGGCAGAGTGCTTGGAAGGATGACAAAATCACAGAGCCGCCCAGGCAGGAGGCGACCTTAAAAGGATCACCCTGCCCAGCCCTTCATGGGAAAGGGAGCTTGGATGAGATTGTCTAGCACAGTGTCCAATCACGTCTTGACAACTTCAGTGAAGGTTTCAGTGAAAATCTTCAGTCTTTCCTCATAAGTGAGGTTGTCTGCCTTGCAGCAGGGCTGATCAGGCTTGGTGGCACAGTTTGTTGTGCACTCTCCTGGCCTTGCTTCCTTTGAAACAGAAGCTGGGTGAACTTGTTTCTGTTGAAGTGGCTGTAGGTAATGTGCCCTACAGAATAAAAGCAAAGGATTAGTTTCTTCAGGAGCCCTGAAAACCACAGTAATGTGCAGAGAGTTCCCTGAGGTAGGTTTCTGGCGCTTCAGAATTTTTTTAGCACCTGAGGGAGATTTCTAGAATGTCAGGCTTAGGCACAGACATAAATCAAGTTATGGAACCTTGAATTCTTTTCTAGAAATGAGCCTTAATGCAGTCCCATTTACTGTAATGGAGCTGGGCACTTTTAAAGATATCAGCCATCCTACACACAGAAGGAAGATGGGAAAATATGGAAAAAAGCTTTTTAAACATCTAATTAAAGACTACATCACCTAATACATATTCATGGATGAGGAGGGAGAATAAATCATATTTGTCCTAGGTATCTTGATATGATGTTGCTTGATTTCTCACTATAATGAAGAACAAGTAAGATTTAAAAAGACATTGTAGGAATAGCAAAAGAATTAGCAGCTCAGAAGCTGCACTGTGCGAGGGAAGACACTAGAAAAGATACAAGGAAAGTTGAACACAGAGGGTTTAAGGAAAAGAAGCTTAAGGCAGTAAATATTAAAAGAGTTAAAGGGTTAAATGTTAAAGTGTCAACAGCTGAATAAATGAGAAAGGCTTGTTCTCCATTTCAGTTGATATTTAATTACTGGAACCACTTCTTATATAAGTAAAATTATGCTATATTTTGAGTTTACATATTTTATTATTTCAATATCTATCTGAAGAAAATATTAATAATCTCAACACTCTTTGGAAAATGTTTTCACAAGAAGAGGATATCAAAGGGTAAGTCTATTGTTTTAAGCACATATATAGCATATAAATGTGATATTGTCATCTAAAAATACTAATAAAAAATTTGAATTGAAAAGGAATTTAATTATGAACTTTACGTGTAGCTTCTCAGCATTTTTACTGACTCAAATTTAGATGTCTAAGTAACTACACAGTTCCCTCTACTAACACATGATGTATTTCTGCAGACATCAAACTGAACACTCAATAATCAACAGTTTTCCTCAATATATCTCATGCTATCTATTAAAGAAAGAGATAGACATTAACTAACAATATATTTTCGTAATACATTAATGGCATCTCATTCTGAGCAACCACCCATTCACACATCAAAAAGATTTTGCAAGACCACCTTGTCAAATAAAATGATTTTATCATTAAAGAGTTGATTTTCACTGCTTACTCTTTTTATAGAATGAGGCAAAGGTATTTAAGGGAGGCCCAAGTCTGCAGGGTGCTTCTGTACTAACACATTCTCTTGAACAAGGAGTGGTAATGATTGTTCAACTTCTGGGCAATTTAGACAATCATTAATTCAGATATTGTCATGTTTAACAACTATTTGACTTCCCTGCAATACATCAAGACTTTCAAATTCATGTACATCCAGTAAAACTTTAAATATGAGAACAACATACTTGTAGAGAATTCTTCACAGAATGCTATGAGAGATCTAAATCTATTGCTACAATAATTATCTCAACAGAATTAAAATATGCAAACCTCTGATCTTCTTTATTTGACTTCTGATCTTGCTCCAAAAACTTGTTACAAACGTGTAAAGAGGTTCATTTCTCCTGGAATATCTTTGAAACATCATACAATTGTCTATTCCATATAATTTTGAAAAGTGATGTACTCAGCACTCAATATATTTAATGATGATCATTTAATAATTTGATAATTATAGCAAACACTTTCATATATGCTTCCAAATATTTTTGCATTCTTTAGACATGTAGCTGTAGTTTCTGAATACTGGGAATGTTTCTGGCTGTAGTAAAAGAACTGTTTTGGAAATAGTTCCACTACTGGGGTTTTTTTAATGTTGATATAATAAACTTTAATATTAAGAATGTACATTTCTGTTAGTTTGGATTTTTTAATAACTTTGCTCCACATATTTGCAGTGTAATATGGGGCATAAAGAAACAGAAAGCAGTAATTATAGAAAGGAATTATAACTCCTATAACAAATTTTCATATTACTACAAGCTTATCAAGGAACCAAAAGGAATATAAAAGTTTTATAAAAATGTGCAAGCTTATCTGCATGGTGAGAAGTTTAGTAGTAAACAAAACATTTTCAAAGCATTATGATGTATCTTTCTTAAATGATGATTTTCCCACCTTTTCTCAGACACTGCTAAAAAAAGTGCAGTCCCTTAAAAGTGCACTCTGCAACACTGTAGAGTGTCAGTGGTTCAATATAAAATAATAAACTGGAACATACATGTTTCTTACCCAATTGGACTGATGTAAGCGGATTATTAGATGTATGGATTTTTTTCTATTCCAATAAATACCTCTCACTTACAAAAGGCAATCTTAATTATTAGTAAACAATGCAGAATACTGCTGGGTTTTTTAGATAATTTTTTCAAGGCAGAAATGTTTTGTCAATAAGATCAATAGTGAAGAAAATTAATTTCTTTCTCAAAAAGTCGTGCTGCTATTTCACTGAAAAGGGGACTTTTTTTTCCTGTTACATGTTCCAAAACTTACAAAATATTTGTGAAAATTTTTTTTGACCTGGTCCTGCTAGCTGACATGCACCATAAGGCACAGAGTTTATACATATGCCCCTGTGCAGCTTCAGGATACAGTTTACAGACACGCATAACACTGTGTCTTACAATATTCCGTAGATATATGTGACTTGATTTCTGAAAAAAATACATAAAATCTTTTAAATAGGACTTAATACCAAGCCAGTTTTATTGGATAGAACTAAGGAGAACCTGGTTGTCGGGTCAGGACTCAAACTGCTACAATCTATAACCTCTCTCTAAATCACAGAGAGATTACTATCAAGCAAAAGGTGACTCCACAGGCTAAAACAGATTTAAGGAATTTCATCCTCATGTCACCTGTTCTGACAAGTTTTTTTCTCTTTCATACGTACCAGCTGCTAAAATGAATGCTGGAATTCCTGGAGGCTGATTCCTGGGGGCTCTGCCTGCAAAGAAATAGAATAGTTACAAACTACATATTTTGTTTGAGTCTTTTATATTTTTAATATGTGTTTTTAAATAAGATGGGGGACATGATGAATGAACAATTTCATTCAATTCTGTTTGAAAAGACAAAAATAAAACAGTGCATCACCCCTGGAACTTTCTGGGATATTGCTTCAGTAACATGTCAGTGAAAAAAGGCTGTCCATCAAAAATGCCCAGGTTTGGTGGTTTGGGATTTTTTTTACCTTTTCAATTTTTTTCCTCCCCTACAAGAAGTATAGCAGTAATACTTGGGGTAGCATCCACCTAGCTGGGAACCTGTGCATAAAGGACTACCACAATCACACCTAGTCAAATCAGCTTTGATACTGCTTTCTCAAAAAGATGTTCATGGGTTCTGCCACAGTAAAAAACCTTGCACAGTCCCGATGAATCCTTGCTTCCATCTGCCACCACTGGGCTTTATGAAACACAGTCTTCATCATTACTCTTCACAGAACAAAGACCACACAGTCTTAGAGCACTGCAACTGTTGGACTAGGATTGACTACACACAGAAAAAGAAAAAGAAAAAGAAAAAGAAAAAGAAAAAGAAAAAGAAAAAGAAAAAGAAAAAGAAAAAGAAAAAGAAAAAGAAAAAGAAAAAGAAAAAGAAAAAGAAAAAGAAAAAGAAAAAGAAAGAAAAAGAAGAAAGAAAAGAGAAGCCAAGAGGGATAATTCATTTCTCCAGGGCAAATGATAGCTACAGCAAACAGCTTTACAGGCTCTCTAAGGATACCAAATCTCTACACCTCTGATATTAGGGTAAGTATACAAATCTAGATAAAACACCTACATGCTTTCCCTTGTCTCAGTTTCCTCAGCAGTTTGAAGCACTTCTTTGATCTCAGATTAGATCCCCTAGGGTTTTTTGATCTCTGCCCCTGTAGTTCATGATTCCTGATCTGATCCTGTCTCACTCGTGTATCCAGTTTTCTGCTTCTGGTACTTTCCCCTTCTTTTCTCTTAAGCACACCTTGGTCACTTGACTGGCAGCTATTTCTTAGTAATCTTCCTCTGCAACTTGATGTTAAAAATTGGCAACCAACTCCAAATGTCAAAAGGATTATGCAATCAGAGACCTTCTTCTAAAGACAGTGGCCCACCATCCAACACTGAAGAAGAGAGCATAAGCAGGCCCCAGTCAAAGCAACTTCATTTTGTGTCCAAGCTGCAAGCCTTCTGTATTTTACTCAGTGTATATAAGTGATCACTGAGGCAATCATGGGCACACATTTGAATTATGAAATGCCTTAAATTTGGGTGATTTTGAAGAGTTCACTTTCTTCATGAAAAGTTGGAAATTTCTAGGAATACCAAAGTATGCTTCGCCTTTTTCTAGACTAAATTGACATTTAGATATTTCTACCAAAACCAAGTTCCAATGAAATGCCCTAAAATTGGGAGGATTAGTTACATACACTTTGTTTGACAAAGCTGTAAACTTATTTTTAAAGATATACACAAGCATATAATATTAACAAACTGGATAATCTTTGATGTGAAGCACAGCAAACTTTTGGAGAAACTTTGGGAAGCAATTATAAGGAAACTGAGGGAAAATGAGTTAAAAAGAGCTACAGTTCTAACACTTGCAGAGCATTGGGTCTGGGAAACCTCATGAGATGTAAGATTCATGTAATAACTAGGAGCAAAATTTTGAAAGACATTCAAAACAGGTATGGCAAGCTTATTCCTGATGCTGCAAAATATGATAATGCTACTCATTCATAAGAAAATTCTAATGGCAAAGGTAGTAAGCTTTGAGAATAACACAAATAATATTTCAAACAGATTTATGTAAGGCCAAGAGGCAACTGCACTGATAACAGCAAGGTAAGAGTCAAGCAGTTTGGTAGATTTAGATACTGGAAATAAATAATTTTTCAAAATCAATAAATTTTCCATAAAGTTTGTATATCTAGTTGTGTAGAAGATAAAAGTATTTTAACTAAAAATATTTCTGCATCTAAAAGCACTAGTATTGCCAACAGGTACAGAGAAAAATTAATGAAAAGGAGCTTAGAAAGAACATAAACATCTACCTTTGGTTATCTTACTTTAAATTTAAGCAAGCATATTAAAAAAGAGAAGACATAAGCATTATCAATGATAGAACAAAGATCAAAGAACAATAGAGAGGAATTTGGGGATGTGCTGGTATTGAACTAGAAAGGAAAAATGGGAAGAGGAAATTTGGCAAATTAATAATACTTGAAAGTATATAATTTCTGATTGATATGTGTTTTTTCCTTCCCCCCACTCCCCAAATCCTTAAAACACTTTAATGATACTTTAAGTGACTCTTCCTTAGATGAGGTCAATTTTGAAATGAAAATCACTATTCAGCATAGATATATAGGTTTTTCATCTGTAGATTTCGTATCAAACTTGCATTTTCTCTTCCTATGCATTGGATTTAGATGCTATTAGGTTTTCCTTATGGAGTCAAAATAGGTACAATACACAATTTCTTTGCTGAATGAGATTGAGCTAACATGAAAACTAATATAATTGCTGCAACAATTGAGAATTTTTTTAATGAAGTTCCTAATACTGAAGAAGCAGGAAGAATTTCCTCACATTTGTCCTTGCTGATGGCTGCAGTTGTTAGCAGCAGATGCTCCCATACTAAGGCTAATAATGGGATACCTATTGGAGCAGATGGAATAAGCATTACTGCTGTCACAGCATAAAATAATTTCAACTCACAGATTTGAAAAATGCTTCCTGAAGGAGTTTGCAAAAATGCATCAGCAGACATGCAGCTAATAGTATCAGAGGTAAATAAGGGCATTGCTCCATGGGAATGTAATGATATTACTTCGGTGTATGTGTGGGAATACAGACACAGGATTATTGGCAAGGAGAAATATTTTAATGTCCTTTGATCAAAATGAAAAAGAAAAACAGCTAAATAAATTTTGAATTAAAAATACTAATAAAGCTAAAGTGTAACAAAGATGTGGGGTGAGAATTCACTGTACTATAAAACAGATTACCTTATTATCCATAATCATAAGCAACTGTTCATTACTTTGCCAGTCTGAACTCTTAATTTGGTTGAAAGAGTCTGAGATTTTGCATTTGTACCCTGGAGAGCTAATTTTCCCTCCAGGATGCCCCAAAAGTTTTGGCAGTTGCTAGTGCTTTTCCTGCGCCTCCAGAAAATGAACGAGCTGATGAGGACTGATAAGAGGAACTATTTGCTGTTCCCTTGAATACTGACTGGGCTGAAAGCTAGTTTTCCTGGATGGGACAGGGAGATGAACCATGTTATGGTATCAGTCTTTCCCACAACTATCTCATTGGACCTCAGCAGCAAAATCTTTTTGGATAATCTCTAAGCTCCCTCTCTGGCTTCACACACAGGCCAGAACGAGCATGCCTCCTTTAAAGACAAACTGCCCCCAAACACAGCAGTCATTTCTTTTCAAGCCTTTCTTCAATTCTGTGCAATCTAGGCAATTCTTCTCTACTGACAAAAAAAAAAAAAGATATTTGTTTTTATTTATGAATTGTAGTTTCTTTACTGACTCATTCACAGGACTGAGATTTGGCAGCTGAGATTCATAACTGAGGCTCTTAAAGAGCACCCCTAATCTGTTCAGCCATTAAGAAAGATCCTTGCTACAGTTATCTAAAGGTCAGTTGGTTTCCCATTGCTATATTAGAAAAAATGCTGCTTACACAGAGGTGCCAACAGTATTCGACTATTTGCATTTGAAATGCTCAAAAACTGATATCATCAAAGAAGCTTAGATCCTTGTAAACATTCAAAACAATTAACATTAAAGTGCTAACATCTGAAAACAAAATTGCTACCTAAATGCAAAAAAACCCCTAAATTAAAAAGTAAATAAAAATTAGACAATATGCATTTTGGCAAGTGAAGTTTGACACTAAATTACTAGAAATCACTTTCAACAATAATATTTTTAAAATAGTCCATAGGAGCATAACAAATACTTTTTCTGCTTCTTAATGAGAAAAGCTAGGCATGGATTGCCTTGACTAACTTTGTGATCACAGAAAAAATATTCTACATGGCTTTCAATAGTCCTTTTGCTGATTTGAAACAATTGCAAATATCACAATTTACTTTCCTTTCACGCCTATAAATAGAAATTCAAATGTTAACAAAATACTCGGCTGTACTCCAAATTGAAAAAAAGTAACAATTAAACAGATATTTCTCGCTTGGTATAGTGTTACAGAGATTATTAAGGAAAAGTGTATTTATAAAATGCATTTCCAAATCTGTTCAGTGGAGCTTTCACAAAACTTGTGGACTGTGAGGTGGAAGCATCTCTTGAACCATCAAGATAATAAACTTTCCCCCCTACCTTTTTACAAACTAGAAAGAAATTTTACAAAGAAACCTATGAGCTCTTAACTCCTGCAAAATACGTAGAACTTTTCTAGGAACTCTTTTTCATTCGAGAGGCCCTTACAACACCAAAAATTAATCTGAAGCAAGAAATACAGAAATATTTCCAACTAAGACCTTTGCTTTATTCTTTCTCAACACTGTTGAATTTCCCTTTGCACTAGGGATAACAATGTATTATTGTATGATGCTGAAAACTGTGAGATCAGTGTATAATTTTAAAATCAGTTCTAAAAAATTATGGTTTTGAAATTATTAACATCTAATGCCCTTAGGCTATAAGAATTTGCTCAAAAAATCTACATCAAGGCTCATAATTTTAGAGATAAAAAGTCTACAGGAGACAAAAAAGTCTACAGGAGATTGGAAAGAATAAGTCCTGAACACTGATTAATGAAAATATTGAAATTAATTATGTAAAAGAGTTTGGTGAAGGCTTTAATTTTACCTAAAAGCACAATTAGGAGCAAATACCAACTAACCTTTTCAAAGAAAGATATACTTAACATCCTGAATCTGTAGTACCTCTGTCAATTAAAAGGGAAAAAATACCCAAGGGAAATTGCTTAGCCATAAAAGAAGGATGTAAGATACTGTATCTTAAAAAAATCACAAATCAAAAGGAGTTAATTAGGCAGAGAGATGAAATATCTCAATCAATATCAATATATGAATATTTAATAGTCTAGGTGCCCAAACAGGATGTGTTTCTCAAAAATAAAAGGAATTTTGTTTCCTTTAAAAATATCAAGGAATTTTGCACTATTCTGATTTCAAGGTGAAATACTTAGTAGTAGTAGTAGTAGTAGTTGTTTCAGCTCATCTTCACATATCTTGAAACACTTCAAGATATCAGCATAAATTTTGAATTAATAAATAAAAACTAAGACCAGAAGCACCATAGGACCAACAGAAGGTTGAAGAGCAAATCTTGCTCTCACACCTTTCACATTGATTTTGTGAGGTTTAAATGGGCATATGAGGATTAAATGGAGATAAGGAGAAACTTGCTTTTTCTTTTCTGTTTTACCAAAAAATTGCCATCTTAGATTAGTTGGTACAGACTCATGAAAACATATTGTTCTCTCATTTTATCAAAAATATTTTTTCATATTATATACCCTCTCCAAACTCATAGGATTGCAGTAGCCATCCTACTGCTTGTGGAAAAATGCATTTGAAAACATTCCTGAAATTAGAAAATTAAAGACATGAGCAGACTAACAAGTTATTCCAAGGTGCATCAATGTTTGAAACTTTACCACATCAGTTTCTCTTCAGGAACTACCATATGAAATGTTCCTACCCTGAGGCACATGTAGGTTAATGATAGGGAGGTTATTCCTCTCTCCAGAGGATAAGCTCTCTCATGTTTCCACAGAGTGAGAGTATGCAGACTTTCCTTTGGAGTCTGTTGTAAATTAGTACATAGCTTCACTTTGGAAAAAAAAAAACCAAAAAAAAAGCCCGCTCATAGTCTTAGAATTAAGGCATCAAATGCCTTCTCATGGTAGAGAAGTAAGTTGAAAACATAATGGCTGATGGCTAATGTTGAAAAACATAATGGCTGATGAATTAATGACTGATACCATGTCTATTTTGTCGTATTGGAAATGATTGGGACACAAAAGAATGCAGTGATCAGAAACAAATATTTGACATCATATTTCCTACAGAAGTGTTTACTTTGGTTACAAAAATTAACTAAATTATACAAATTTATTAGATCAATGAGTCTTACAGACTGCACAAATAATAACTCTATTACAGTATAATAACTGGCATTTATCCAGAGTATAATTAATAAAGGCACTCCATTTGAGCAATAAAAACTCCAAGAGATGGAAGCATTTTAAGATTACACTACCTTCTAAAATCTTGAGCCTTATTCTTCCTTGGAAAATACACCACAGTCTCTTTCATGTGAGGAAAGTCTTATTAAGTCATTGCTTCATCTAATTTTTAATAATGTGAACAGACTGAACTTTCTGTATGGAGAAATTTTCTGATATCAGAACATTTTCTTGTTTTGCTCCTATACCCTTATCCAATTTTTAGAATATTTTTAAATTACCAAGTATGGTACTCCACAATTGGGCTCAAATATAAACAGAATTTTCTTTAACTCATTACTGCTTTTTAAATATAGTCTCTACATATAAATATATATATATTTTTTTTTCTCCCCTGGCATTCATGCTGGCAAGACCTTCCAGAATGACTGTTTTTTAATATGGCAAAAGAAAATTTGGAGGACAATTGAGAAGTGGAAGAGTTAGTTGGCTATTCAGAAATCTCTGAGAAGCAATACATGTGTGTGTGACTGGCCAAGAAAAATAGAATTACTTCTTAAAATGTTGAGAAACAGTGCAATGGAGGCTGGCATCAAAAACTTAGCAGAGTGAATTACCAGCATCTCAAGACTAAATGAACAATGACTGACAAAGTAAGAATATCTCATGCAAAAGTATGGCTAGCAATTGGATCTCCTTCTACATCATATTGATAACCAGCAATCACTATGATGTAGGAGAAAAACCTACAAATTGTACAGAGAGAAAATATAAATACAATCAAAGCGTCTAGGAAAATGTTCCTTACAATCGCTTAGAGAAAAAAAAGGGCTCCATAAAAACTAAGCTGGGAGAAGATGTGAGACTAGAAAGACATTTGGAGGGGAATACACAAGTTAATATCAAAGGGCTGTGCAGAAGTGAGTTGCTGGCCTTTGACCAGCTCACCATTCCACAGCTGAAAAGATCAGAACCTAAGACTTCTTTCAGCAGGACTTAAATGGTTCCACTGAAAAAGGTCAGCTGGAGAGATGCAAAGCAAGCACTATTACTCTCTGACAAGCATGAAGGAAAAGTTGTGGAAAATTAATAACAAGTTTGAGCTACATGCAATATGCTATCTCCTCTCCAAAGTTATTAAGCCTTCAATCTACAAGGTTATTAAGCTTTCCAACACGCTTAATATCTAGTCAATGGTGAAAAGAAGTTTTATTCTGAATAATAAACATAAAATTAGACATTCTGAAAAATAATTAATACCTTCCCATTTGGCCTCCCACCTTACAGAAAGCATGTTACTGCCCAGAAGGTGGATTTGTGTATTTAACTCATTATTTTAATGAGGAAGACTGATAGCACTCCCTTCATTGCTTAGATTGCTACGTGCTGAAAGACAAGTTCAAAAGGTAAGACAACTATGCAAATTATACTCTTCAAATACCAGAGATATTTTCACGTTAGTTTTTCTTTAAAAAATACGTTTGATCTGCTGCATTAAAATCACACAAAACACAACAAGTTGAGACGTACTGTAAACTTTATGTAACTAAATCTACAATAAAGTCCCTAGGTTTAGTTTAACAAATTTCCACCTAAGAGGAATTCTCAGTGTTAGACTTACTTGCTATAAAACAAATTAATTACATTTTAATAATGTGTTGCTTATTAGCACAGGTAGATTTTTTTTAAAGCATCATGTTGACAGTCTTCTGAAAGTCATTGCACATTGCTTAAAACTGTTCTATATCTACTTGTGTAGTGATTTCTCTACATTAAATTACACTCCCTTCATGAATTCAGGACAGTCTCTAGCCTCAGTAGGTATGGGATGATCTCAGATAAGAACTCAACAATGTACTTTTGATTTCCAATGTACAATTGATTTCCATAGTAGCTGCACAGAAATATAGTTTTCTACAGTTATGAGAGTCCGGCAATCACTAACGTATTTCAAAATTGACCAGGTCATTTGTTCTCTTCATCTAAAAGCATTGGATACAGGGATAGGCATTCAGCAAGAGGAAACGCATTAAAATGAATGGGAAATCTTATTTTATAAAACAATAAAGAGATGCTTTCCAGATTTGTACTGTAATTAATTTCATTTCATTATAAACAAAAACTTTTAATAAATTATTTCATTATCATTGTCAGTATTTTCTTTTCTAGACAGCACTGGTCTGGGTTTGGGTTTTTTCTTTTTTTTTTTTTTGTTTGTTTAGGTCTTTAGGTAGCTGCACATAAATATCCTAATGTAAAGGGAGATACAAAAAAACCCAAAAAAACCATGAAAACACATATCAGATGTTTTTAAATTTTTTTCAGCAATAGAAGGTTTCCAATCTGTGGAATTTGTATATAAAGATGAAGTGGGGGCTGAACCAGTGTTTTGCTTTTAAACAAAAGTATGTATTTCCTATATCCTATTTCCTTTTTAAAATCAAATTACCAATAGACAGAAAATGCAATTCACTGAACATCTGTTGTTCTTCTCTTGGATCGAATTGTTTAAATAGAGAAAGTTACTCTGTATGTGGCAAAGAAGGGGGAGCAGATATCGATCAGCAGGAGTGGCTTTTCAACAAGATTATATTTTAAGATGGGCAACTCTTGTTGCCCCATTCTCCTTTGTTTGTCATGTTTGAGATGGGAGGAGATTATTTGCTGGACTCATCCTTGTGCCAAATTTTAGTTGGATTTAACTTTAAAACACTGGATAGGGCTTTGCACTTCAGAAATTCTTTGCTTCAGGACAGTGCCCTGTACTCAGTAGTTATTGTAATTAGAAATTCATTCAACACATTTTAAACCAAATATATTGAAATTATACTTAATGTATACTCATTCGCAAGTATATAACAGGCCTGATTTCGTAGGCCTGTTCTTTCTTCTTAAAAGAGCTTAAACTGGATGTACTTACATTGCTGACCTTTAAATACCTAATCCTAAATACCTAATTTCAGAGGCTAATTTTCCTTAACTATTTGTCCAGCCAGACAAAAGACTTGTCCATGGAAATTTTACATTAAAGATCCCTAACTTAATCCAGCCAAAGTGCCCAGTCTGGGAGATTACTGGCGTCCAGACAAACCATGGAAGATGTAGAGAATGGAACTCCAAGCTAACATCTTTGCTCTACAGTGTCCACTGTGACATGAGAAAGCAGCTGCATGTACCAGAACTTCAAGGCGATTCTGTCTTCAAGTCTCTCTTATTGCTCATATCTGGAATGTTCTGATTCAGTTTCTTTCCAGCTGAAGAAGAACTATCTACTTTCCCTTGTGGTATTATTCCTTGGCAGAGTAGTAGACAACACATTATTTTAGTGCATTAATATTTATGTTTGAGGGTCTTATTTAAAGTACATCTTTGTGAATGCTGTTCAGACTTGCATCCAGAAAATATTTTTAATTTAAATCCAGTTCTTTCTTAGAATAGAAACATTCTCCTTTCTACAATGTATATAAACTGCATAAATAAAAGGCCTTTTTCACCTCTGATATTTCTTGTTTTAATACATATTTCATCAATATGAAGAAAATGAATATGGCTTACCATATGTTAGCTGCTAGCTGTTGGCTAAGAAATGCCCTCATGTCCCATAGAGACATATTTTCAAAAAATGTAATGGAGAACCTTCCAGGTTTTAGACCTGAGCTTCACAGTGTTTATGACTGACCTTTCCAGATAAAAAACAGATCTATCTTTGCTTAATATCACAAAATTATCTTTTTTTACATCATCTTCATTCAGGTCACAAAACTATATTTCCCATTCTAATGATGGGCTTGCTCTCTTCAAATAATCAAAGGAATCAAATAATCAAAGAAAGAGTTAAAAATTAAAACAGGGCTTCTGCAGGTCAGGATAGAGACTGTTGTATTAAACAAGGGAGATGAAGCTCTAGTTTAATATACTTCCATGAAACTTATGTTACAAGTATTCAATTTTCTTCAGTTATTAAAGCCAAAGAAGTTGAAAAAATGTTGTTTTCAAATAAAAATGCCTTTTACTTTGTCTACTCCTTACTCCAGATTTTATTTACAGAGGCTAATAAATGCTGTTTTGTTTAAATGTTTTCTTCTTGGGTAAGTGTTAGATATATGATAACAGTAATAGTCTAGCATCAAAAGTATACATTAAATAAACACAGATTTCATTTTCAAACACATAAAAATACTTTCAACATTTTGTCCCACATTAGGTATTTAAACTTTGGTTTAGTTAATTGTAGATGTCCAGAGGCTTATACAAGCTTATTGACTTCTTTCTTTATCAGGGGTTCTGTAAGAACTTGTTTAAAAAGTGTGTTGATATGACACACTTAAAAGCTTTTTCTCATTTAATAATCCTGAACATGACAGCCAGCTTTGGTTATGCAAACAAAACTCAGAGCTTTGTTTCATAATACTTTCTTCTGATTATTTTTCATAGCAAATACTAACTACTTCCAAATTTCTCTACTCTTTATTTTGCTGTATATTTCAATACTAAATGATACTATTACCCTTTTTCCTCTTTTCATTTAATAATCCTGTTGCTGTCACATAAGGATTAGGTCTTTCTGGAAGTAGTCAGTACTCTTAGCTGTTCTCTGGTAATACTTTTTTGCATTGTGCAAATAAAATAATGCTAAAATACAGAAAAAAGTTTTGTTTTTCGCATTTTTTTTAAAGTAGGACATCAGCTATCAAAGAAAGAAAGGCAAGGAAACCCAAAGTGTCTTCTAATTCAGTCCACTGTTCCAAGGCCAAAACAGCCATTCTTAAAAACATTATTGATGTATGTTCTTCTAAATTGTTTCGGGGAATTTTCAATGACATGATGTTTCCTTTTGCTAGTAAACACTCGAATTGTCCAGGCATTTATAAAAATTGATAATATTTTCCTGCTCCTTGATTTTCTACTCTAATTCTTGTGCTCTGGTCTCTGGAATTGAGTAAGGACTGTGATCTGTTTGTAGTGGAAGTGCAGATGAAGTAAGGAATATGAGTTCTTTTTTAGAAAACCAAAGACATAAACCCCAAACTGATTTTATACTTCTACTTGCAATGGGACAGCTCACAACAACATACTTCCCACTTATACTGAAAACTTTTAAAGAATCCTAATTTTTCCTCTCCCCATCCATCCACTTCACAGTAAAACCAGTGGAGATGACATGAGAAAGACTGAGAGGACCAGGGATGAGCCTTCTTCACCACCTGCAGACTGAGATGACTGGAAGCCCAGCATGGGCTTACGACCCTTCCCTTACCACCTTCTCCACAGAATGGGTTCCAGAGAAGTAGGACAGTGGAAACCTTGCAAAATGAGTTGTGGTGAGCACATAGAGGTAAATACTCTAATATTGGGGCAAAAAGGTATTGGAAGATGAAAAAGATGACGCATGCAAGCTTTTCTTCAGGGACACCTCCTAAATGAGTCACTGAACAGGTCTGGCAGCCAGGACACAAAAAGCAGTAATATCCTGGCAGAGGGAGAATACTTCAGCTTCTTCCCCTCTGCCTCTCCCTACCACTCCCTTCTCTCTGTTGGCTCCAAAGGGGAAATCCAGGCCTGACTTGAGAGGGCCTGGGACACAGGGGCTGCATGGCCCTTCCTCCCGGTAACAAAGCATGCCACATCCCATAACTGTGAGCCTCACTGTTCACACACAAGGGATGCCATCAAAGTACTCTTGGGCAGCTGTCAGCAATTAATCTTGTCAATGCCCACCCACATCCAATGGTGTTGTCTGGTGGCACTGGATGCAGCTACACTGACCTGAGTCTTGACAGAATTGTTGTTTACTCAGTTCTATTACACCCCAATGATTGCAGCCACAGTCCTCCCTCAGCATTGCCCTCATGCATTTCTCTCTCTCCCTCTTTTCATAAAAGTAAGTGGGTGACTAAAGTGTGCAATCTCCTCCTTTTCATCACTTCCCTCACCAAGAAATTCTTGCCTGTTGTCCTGGTCACGCTCTGTGGGTTTTCCCATTCCACAGCAGCCTGTTAGAGGATTCAGAACTGGGGTGGCTACCACTCCAAAGTTATCAAAAGTACTTGCAGCCATGCCCAAAGCCAAAACCATGCCAAGGACCTTACTAATTTCTAAGAGGAGGTGACTGTGTCCCTGTGTCTCAGTTTACTAATACTGTCATAGACTTTAGATTTTACAGGAAGTACTTTTTCCAAATCAAATGTCTTTAAGTGCAAATTATGAAAATAATAATGAAAATAATAGTGTATCAAGATCTTAAAGTCTTCTAATTTACTGACTGTGCTGCTTGAACACTGAGGATTATCAAACTGTTTTATCAAACTATTTTCCTCTTTGTGTCTTCTATGACCATATTATAAGTATTCAAATGTCCCCTACTTCTTAGTTCTGTTTACCAATTTGCCTTGTTAACATTGATGATGTGGTGCTATTTGAAATCACTAGTCTTATTTTAATGCTGTCCTCTCAAGTTTAGCTAATCTGTGTAGAAAGGCATTCTCTGCCTCTGCTCCTTCTTTAGAATTTCACTCTTGTTTGAAGAAGCCAAAGCCTTTTTCAGTACCATAATCTAAGTCAGACATTCATGTTCTAGGTTGTCCTTGTCTTCTCCTGGACCTTTTTAATCTGCCACCATTGATGGTGACTAGTAAATGGTGAATAGTGCCCAGTCAGTCCCTGTAGAGAAGCTGATTCACCTTCTGAGATTGTTCAGCAATGCCCCTTCTAGCCAATTTATCCTTGCTACTGCTTTGCCATTGTTTACACTTGACTGATTATGCCAAATACCGTTGAATGCTTTCCAGTCTAACTTATGTTATTGGTATTTTTACCTCTGCTTTCTGAGAGATTGAGTGGGAGGCATGCCAGACAGCTTTCTCTTCCCTGCTTTCATTGATAGAAACCTTTGGCGGTAGTGTCCAAAAACAGATAAAAGACAAGGATTGAAATGGGTGAGAAGAAAGGGGCAGGAAGCACTTAGAGTCTTTGTATGGGTGAGGTATGCATGCTATGAAAATCTTTGTCGTCATTGGTTGTGATGATAATCATAATCTTTGACTGTTTTTTTATCTCTGAAGACTTTTCTTTACATTCTTTCCCAAAGCTTCCTTACTGCTCATGGTTTCTCTTCCACCATCTGTTAAATATAATAGTCTGTTAATCTGTTAAATGTTAAGCTCTTTTGTGCTTACAGCAAGTCCTGTCCTTTTGCTAGGTATCACCAGAAACCAAAACCAGTGATGACAGGACAGCCACTTAGACCATTTTCTTCTCAGCCTCACGCGAGAGGCCCAACACTGTCAACCACTGACATACACCCTTCAGTATCTTTTTGTCCTCAACTCCTAAAAGAGGGTAAAGAGGATAGATTTAGATTATGTATTAGGAAGAAATTCTTTACTGTGAGGGTGGTGAGGCACTGGAACTGGTTGTCCCAGAGAAGTTGTAAAGTGATCAAGGCCAGGTTGAATGGGACCCCAGGTAACTTGATCTAAGGGGAAGTTTCCTGCTCATGGCAGGGGCTTGGAACAAGACGTTCTTTAAGCCTCTTCCAACTCAAACCTATGATTCTATCATTCTACCTTTGCAACACACATAAAATTTTCTTACCCTATTCCAGGGAATTTAAGAATTCAAATATTACTTTAGTTTTTCATTCCTCAATAAAGGATTGCTTCCTTCACTGCCAGAATTCCAGAAGACCTTACCTCTAGCTGACAAGAAGCAGATGAATAAAAGGCATGCTGTTCTACATGCAGTCATAAAGGGAGAAAATGGTGAATTAAATTCCACAGGAACTCTTGTATCTATAACGTCACGCCTTATGTATAGTATCTTTGTCAGCTTAGGTATTAAAATCATTTTATTTAGTCCAACTGAAACTTCTACTCTATTAAAAATCTTGTTCTTTTACTGCACAGTGGCTTCAACTACCTTTGAGAAGACAGTTTTTATTTCTTCTTGAATGCACAGAGATTTGTTCAAATCTTCATCTCTGAAATTCTTTAACAAGTCGGTGTCAAAGTACCTTGACACCTACTTTGCTCAAGACACTCTAAACGCATTTTTTTCCCTGCCAGTGTGACATTTCTATGCCTATTCTAAATTCTCCATTGAATAAAACTCAAGCTGCTGCTTCTCAGCATCATTATACAGTTCCACTTAAAAAAATGGATTATTTAAAATTTATTTAATTCATTAAAACACTCCAATATTCTTTAAAGAATCCATCAGTGTTTTCCTTAATAGTCGTCATGATATCTGTCAGGTGAAGAACTCCAAAATAGTGAAAGGGTAGTCATATGATATTATTCCATGCATCTATAAAGAAAATACATAAAAATATATAATCGTACATCTATTATCTGAATTGTCTTAATTTTTTGTAATAAACCCTTCTCAGTCTTTTGAGGTTTCTGCAAATACCATTTTCTGCAATGTCAGCAATATATAAAGTAAATTACAAAAATCATGTTATAATAATTTAGAAGTTTCAACACAACTGAAAATAATAGATTAGTATAAAGACATGAGTAAGAGTATAAATATGAGCAGAATATCTCAAGAAACAGACCATTAGACATTCTGGAAATCAATATCATCTTTTAACTATCAAATCTACTGAATAAAATGCCAATTGTACCAGCTTTATTAGAACTATCAGAATCTCATCCAAAAGCAAATAAATACAGTAAGTTTTGGAGAAGAACATGCAGAGACAACATACTTGTTGAGATGTGTTGTATGACTGAAAGATGCCATGTTCAATAAATTAAATGTGAGAGATTTGGCAGCAAAAATACTGGCACCATCTAAGCTTCACACAGAGAAGAATTGTCACACTGCAAGGAATTATCCTCTATTAGTGTGGAGACACATGGTGACACTACATGTGTAATAAAATGTGTGTCAAAAAAATAAAAACATGCACAGACTAGCAGGTGTTCAGAGAAACACAAATTTTTAAAGTGCTTATAGAAGGAAGACTTACAGGAAGAAATTAATGGAGCTTTCATTTTTTCCTTATTAAGATATGGTTAGAGAAAAGAATTATTATTCACAGTTGTTATTTATGTCTAAATGCTTAGAAACAAAACCTCAGCTCATATAAATCTGTGCAGTTTATTTGAGAACACAGTAGTTATGCTGATTTTTTGTGGAGGGTAAGGCACTAAGGAAATAAGTGAAATATAAATTGATAAGGGGAAGAAGGAAGAGCATTTTAGTAGAATATAATGAAAAAACCCAAACTGTAAAGAACCATTGCATTTTAGAGCAGATTTGCAAAAGAATTTGACCAATCAAGATTGCTATAACTAAGAAAGTGAAAGGTATTCATAAATTTCAATTTTTAATGGCACATGTGAAGGCCCACACAATGTGACTGTGATTATTTCTTTCCCAACCTCAAATTTCTGGGGACAAACAAAAAGACTGAATTACAAGATTTTGAGGCTGTGATGTGTTTTTTTTACTTTTACATGCATTTTTATATGGCAATAAGACCACAGATTCATAGCCTCTGAAATTATTATTCTGATACTTATACAAACAAAACCCAATCATCACAGTTTAGAAAACTCTAACAAAAATATTTTAAAGCCCTGCTAGACAGCCTTGTCTGATACCTGTGAGAAGTGTTTGTTATAGTTTGTTAGGAACTAACAGCAGCATTGTTGTTCACAACAATCTTAATTCTGGCATGTGCTAGAAGGAGGGCACTCTCCCTGTGTCACAGTCATGTCATTTAGGAATTTTTATTATGTTCTCTTTTTTTATGGTGCCATTGCATTTGGCCGACTCAGGTTTTTCAACTCATTTACTTCCTTATGTCTCTACCCTTGTAAAAATGACTGTTCCCTACAAAATGGAAGACGCAACAGGAGAGACTGAGTGGGTGCCTCTATGCAGCTGTATTAGCACAAGCTCCCTGCTCACACTTGAGTTCAATTTCTACCATTGTGCATATGTTTATGCATTGAATCAAACCATGTTAGCTGACCAGCTCAAGTACTTGGTGAAGTACTCACATTATTTGCAAACCTCCAGGTGAGTAAACAATGGAAAACTGAAAGCAGGCCCTATGAACTGCTGAGGTATTCCAGGGTGTCCAGAGTAGGGCAACAAAGCTAGTGAATGGGCTGGAACATAAATTCTATGAGGAGCAGTTGAGAGAGATGGACTAGAAAACAAGGCTAAAGAAAACAAGGCTAAGGGAAACCTTATCACTCTCTACAACTGCCCAAAAGGAAGTCCCACAACTACCTAAAAGAAAGTTATAGCAAGGTGGGGGTTGGCCTCTTCTCCCAGGCAACTAGTGATAGGACAAAGGGAAACAGCTGCACATTAGGAAAAAATTCTTTGCTGAAGAAGATCCAGGCTGCACATTAGGAAAAAATTCTTTGCTGAAACACTGGTTTAAGCATTGGAACAGGCTCCCTATGGAAGTGGTGGAGTCACCATACCTGTAGGTAATAAAAAAATGAGTAGACATGGAATTTGTGATGTGGTTTAGTGGGCATGGTGGTACTCAGTCAAAGGTTAGACTTGATGATCTTCAGGGTCTTTTCCAACCTTAATGATTTTATGATAAGTCTGGCACTAGGACAGGTTGAAATGTACAGCTGCAATTGGGGGAGTGTAGCAGAGAGATGGGAATGATTGAGAACCTAGAAGTAGGAGAGTGACAACTCTCAAAGCAGTGGGGACAAGACAAGATATGGTGGGGATTAGGAAACTCATCTGAGTTGAAGAAGGATTGATGAGGTAGAATGTGGAGTTGAAAGAAAGACTGTAAGCAGAAGACAGTTGAAAGGAAGAGATATGTAGATTGGAAGAAACCCAGAAAGAAGTAGAGTTTTCTGTGCCAGAAAAATGTGACTGGGAAGAGAATCAAGTGTGGGAAATAGATAGGAATGGTTCTGGCTTCAAGTAAGAGAACACACAAAAAAAAGAAAAGAGAACAGGCTTTGAATGAATGGGCAGAAACATATGTATTCACAAGACATATATTTTCTGAAAGCCTTCAGTGGAGCTGGCATGGCCTGAGTCTCACTCAGCTTAATCCTAGCAGTGTTTAGAATAATAATATTCAGGTTTAATCTTGCAAGTTTCCTTTAATCAGAATTTCTAAAAGTCAATAACAAATCAGATCTATAACTCTCTGTTTGTTATTAATAAATGACTGTATCATGAAGTTCTTTTAAAAAATCTATTTAATATGTTTAAACAGAAACTGTAAAAACAGAATGTTGCACAATCTGCTTTGCTATACTCTTGGCCAGAGTTAAATAAAATCTCATAATGAAATGGTTCAGTTCTAGCAACAGAACTATGGTGGCTACACAGTAAATGCTAGTATGCATCCTAAAGGTTTCCCTTAGTTTTGCTGCAAAATGCATGGCTCCATGTGAACAGCATGGTAACAGAGGTAAAAGTAAATATTGATTTAATCTCTCAGATGGCCAAAGAGTCATAACTGCTTTTACACTTTTCTGCCCCTGAAGTCATATCCAGGGTGGAACAGCCAAGGATGATTATATTATTCATTACACTTCTAATAGGAGTAACTTCCTTCTCCTCTCCTGTATAGAAAGGTTATATGTAATATTTTTGTCATTATTGTCTTAGGAGGAAGGAAATGAAGTAATTCCCTACACTGGCAACATCAGGAATCTTAATCTAGCCTTTCCAAAAGAAAGTTCAGGACAGAAGATGCTAAAAATCACCTCTTATATCTGTGCATAAAAGACTGGTTTTGTTCCTATCTAATCATAAAGGTAGATTTGGGGTTTTAAAATTATGACTATGATCTTAAAAAATAAATTGATGAACTGGCATTGTGTTTTTGTTTTTTTTTTTTAGTGTTGTATCTGTTCAGTTTACAAATAATAAATGTTCTTGTAATTCTGCCAAACTTGCATACTCATTCTGAAATGTCACTCTGTGGGCTTTCTCATGTATGTATCAAAGACCTGGCACAAAATGACTCGAAGTTAGTAGGAATATATCCATTGAACAGGCTTAAGACTAGACTTAGAGGTTCCAGAGGCAAAATTTTAATCTAAATACCAGTATTTTCAGTGACTTATATCGGTTTTAACAATCCCAGAATTTCACAGTGTACATGAATTAACATTTTTGTCACAATAGACAAGATAAATATCAAATATGAGTGTGCCCATTTCCCTGATCCAATTAGATCTCAAGGAGCTGTTCAAGTGTCCAGAACACAGAAAAATGGTCTGACTTACAAAACAGATGACAGCGTGCTGATGTGACACATGAGCTAGCTGTAAATGAGAATCAGAACATACTTAGCCACAGCCACAAGATCCGGTGAAAGCCACTGTACTTTGTATGTTGGAGATTTAAGTCCCCTGAGCATCGTGCCAGAATGATGCTGTTATCCTCAGAGCTGCCTCACACTGCACTACAGCCTGGGGTGCCATCCAACCCAAAGCCCCCATGTAGAAATCCTTGTAATTGTAGAAAAATTGCATGTGGAAGGCAGAGGAAATGACAAAATGTTAATATATGTGATTTTATCTTCAAATTTCCATCAGTGAATTCACAAACCAGATACTTAACTTGCACAGCAACACTTATTAAAAACACATAAAAACCAGCTTTGACATTGAAATAAGCATTAGTTTCTAATATGTGGAAATCAGATGCAGAGAGTAAGTGTGCTGTTTTTACAGCCTAATTTTAATTACAAATCTCTCTAACACCAGTTTCCAGGACTCTGTATTGCCAATGCAATTACCAAAATCCTAAAAATGGTTCGGTAAAACAACATAACTATTGTCAGCATAATCCTATGGTAACATTGGGGAATACAGAACTGAAATTTTAGAACAAGCTTTTATCCTTAATCAGAAAAAAAACCCCTCAGTGAACACTTTGAAGTGTTACATCTCATTAGTTAAATTTACAGCATCACTTTTTGTTAATTACATTTTCAATATTCTCCACCTCTCTCAGTCTGTGATGAAATCACAAGTAGAGATGGGTCTCCAGCTATATCATCAACCTAAAAACCAAACCCAGATCACTAGCAAGATTGCTCATACAATTAGCAGGGTGTAAAATTACTTTTCACAAGGACTAAGCCCTCCTCTTACAGCCCTTTTTCTCTCCCAACTATATCAGAAGTCCCACTTCCAATCTACGAAGCTCCTACCTCTCAGGTCTACCCCAGGCTCTATGCACTAGCACCCCAGTCCCCTTCCTCTCAAGCTGCTTCCTTAAAATCCCCATGCCACTTTCTTTCTTTCTTTTCAGAGGAACAAGGCAAATAAATTCCTTCTGAGGTTAGCAGGACTACTGCAACAACATCAGAAAAAAAACCCCCTTTTTTGACTGATTGAAATTTAAGAAAACTTATATTTTGTTACAATTTAGAATTCATGGGTATTTTTTTAAAAAATACTGTCTTCTATTGTCCATTTTGTTCTGCTTCCAAAAAAAATTTAATTGAATGCTGTTAAGATTTTTGAAGTATTTTAATGCTCATTAGTTTCCTTCTTTTAGCACCCTCTAACACCTTGCATTCCAGTCATAAAAGTACCAGGAAGATAGCTTATCTGAAAACTAAAATATTTTTCATTTCTGGCATTACATTGCAAACTAGCATTGTAGAAGATTACACTACCTTTGGGGTAAACGATCAAGCTAATTAAACTAAAATATTTGAAACCTTTCCCATTGACATCTTGATGGCAAACTGGTCTCTAACGTGAATCTCCAGTTCTAAAAACAAGAGGCTAAAGCAAGCTGTTTTATTATACAGAAAAAAAAAATAAAGGAAAATATCAGTAAATGTAAGATTTATATTCTCTCTTCACCACACAAGAAGATCCAATCCAAAATATTTGCGAGTGGAAGTGGCCAAAACCAAGCAGTCATCCAGATACACACACTATAAACAAGCAGGTAATGATCTTGTACACGGGTTTATCATTTAATGGTTCCACACATCAACCAGAGACACTGTACAGCCAACAGTGTTTTAAATGCAACCAGTTCATGCCTTCTTCTTCAATCACTGGAGTGTCATTCAGCTGAAGCCTTATTCATCAGGAAAGACAGAGGAATCATCCTTCAGGAGCAGGGGAACATACCCTATAGCTCCTTCATGTGAGGGAAAAGTGGAAAGAAGAAATTTTTTTGCAAACTCTTCTCTCAAGTATGATTTGTTGTTGAAAAGTAGCTTCAGCAGCAATAGGCTCTGATCAAATGTGGTCCAGCCACTGAAACTGGGAACGTAAAAGAATTAACAATTTTTATTTTTAACATAAAAAGAGAAGGGACAGATTCAATAGGCAATAAATTGAAATAATACTCAGGGGATTGTCATGTGCAATTGCAAAGGTAATGCATGACGAGAAATAAGAGAGGTCTGATGTTTCAACTCTGAGCTTTCAATTTTAGTAAACAGTCTCCCTTTTCTGAAGTACATTGTGGGATAGTTTCTGTGGCAAATAGGGAGTTAGCCTCCTCTGTGACAAAAAGACTTTGGCAGCTAAATACATCACATCCCAGACAAAAATGTGAAGATTTCATAATCATCTGAATTGCACAACTTCTGGTGTGCAATTTTCTCATAGCTTACCCTTTCATTGAAAGAAAAATGTTCTTATTTTTTCTTTCCTAAAAATACAACATGTAGTGTAAACGACGGTAGTGCCAATCCCTTCACCCAGATTTATTCTAAAATGCTTTCTGCCAACTGTAGATACAGGGAAAATAACTGTGGTGTCTCACTGAATATAGCAGTTTTCGGGGTTGTAAGAGAATGTAGAAATTGGCAAAATTTACAGTTTTATTAAGCAGGTAGGAAAAACTGTGACTGAGAGCAAGGTACTTTTGAAAACTCTTGTTTAGTCCTCTCATCTTCTTTTAAAAAAACAGTCTCTCTCCACACTTCAAATACAATTTTCTACCACACTCACTGCAACAAATCAGATCTTTTTTGTTTCAGGTTCTTTTCTTTTGTAGTGGCTGCCATTAAGTATAGATAGATGGGGCCTTGGAAGAAAGCAGTTAACAATCTCAAATGCTCTACTAATACCCATTGTCACAAAGATCTAGGTAACAATGAAGACAAAGTCTGTATATGTTGGATACATACCTGCAGAAACTTCTGCTTTTAATGTTTCCTCCTCTGAGCTCCCCATCAGTTCCCACTATTTTCTAACTCCATGGTGATCTGAAAGTCAGTCCAGCATAAAATTAATTCCTTTAAATAAAAAACCCCTATGCATTTCTTTGTTGTTGTTTTGTGGAATCAGATGACTGCCAATGCTGACAAGAAATGCAATAGAGAGCTGGAGTGGACAAATAGAATCCTGGCAATGCCAGTAGAGATTAGCTTAAAAATTATGTTACAGCCTTATGCTCCTGCTTGAAGTCCTCAGAATTAGATTTCTGATACAGTTTAACTTAAATACTCTATCATTTGTTCATTCCTGGGGCTATAAAGGGTTATTTAAGCAAGGACTCCAACTGGGCTGAAGAATAAATGTTAAAAATACAATAATATATAGTACAGTTTGATCAGCTGAAGAAAAAACTTCTTAGACCAATAGTACTAGGAAAGCATTAACATGCCTATGTGGATTTTATTCGGAACAGAAAAGACAAAGCTGCGCAGTTTACTTTTTAAAGAAAAATAATAGGAGTTAACAATTCTGTAAGAAACAGCAAGAAAACAAGCTGGTGTACTCTGTACCATATGTTCAATGACCAGTGAATCTCATCCCATACTGATAAAATTAGTCAAGGGTGATCAGCACTACTTACACAACTGTTTTTTTGGTTATTGGAAACAAAGGTGAAAATTGCTGTTCTGAGGGATACCACAGTGCTTACTAGAGTAAATTCAGCAGGTAATTTCAAGTCAGTTATGGAAGACAAGAGAAGGTAAATAAAGTGAGGGTAAAGGTAGATATGATCAATCCATTTGAAATACGTACACTCTTTTTATGTACTTTGAACATATCCTGTTAATTATATTTAAATTATATTAGTGAGATTGAATGCAGTGAAACAAAAGGGCTATAACTGTGTTTTAAAGAGTCTCATGAAGGTTAAATGAATCCCTAGGGTCCAAGCAGCCTGTTTTATTCTGCTATTCTGACATTTATTAGCATATGACTGTGCCAAGACATAGGCAGGATGCTTCTGCAACAGAGTCTAACCAGATATACTAAAACATTTTAAAAATAATTGCCTGTATGCTTCACTTACACTCTTAAACAGATGCTGATGCAATAGATTGCACTACACAGAATTGTTTAGCCTGTCTCTAGCCTGGATCTTAAAGGGAAGTTTGAGTCCAAAATGAAGAATTCTAGGAAAACTTTTAGGAGAAATAATTGTACTTACGAAACTGGAAAAAAATTTTGGTTTTACCTTCTGGAGGTATGTTCTATTTCAATTCATCTGAGCTATATTCATCATGATTTACTGACAAAGAACTCCATGAAAGTGACCACAATATGCTCTAAAAAGTTGGCAGCAACAACAAAACAAAACAAAACCAAGTAGAATAATAATGATTGCAGTCAACTTCAAAAAGAATTACCTAAGAGTAAGGAAGCCTATTAAAAATATGCTAAAGAGGGTAGCTAAAAGAAGATAAAAAGCTGACTAGAAGAGTTAAATCCCTGCCAGCAGAATGAGCACAATTTAGAGACTACACTGAAGGTAAAAAGGATATGCATACTTCCTGTCATGAAAGATTTGAGAAAGGCTAAAGGAAGCCAGCGTGGCTAAACAACAGTACAAGAAAGATTAGCAAATGCAAGAAGGCAAGTTTGAAAATGCTGAAGTGGTGTCCAAATATGGAAACTAGAGAGGATGAAACATTGGAGGTTAAATATAAAAACGGAGTAAGGCAAACCAGAAGACCACTGGGAAAAAAATTGCAAAAAAACCAGTAAATATTTTTTCAAATATTTTAGGGACAGGAAACCTATCAGAGAGTCCAAAGAGCCAGCAGATATTCAAAGAATAAAAAAAGTACTGAGGGAAGACAGGGCCATAAAAAAAAGAAACAAAATTGAACCTTATTTTTTTGTTTACTGTGGATGCACATGAACAGACTTTCAGACCAGAAAACTTCTTTACTGAGAACTCATTGAAGAGTTGACTGAAATTTAAGTTCTAGCTATGGAAAGAATATGTAAAAAAGAATGATAACAGTCAGGACCGAGTGTCATTCACCAAGGAACTCAAGAATAAAATAGTTCAGCCAGTAAATGTAATGTACAACCTTTAAATTAGAAATGTCTGAAATGTTCCAGCCTGTAGACTGGAAGGGAGCAGATGTGATATCACTTTTTGAAATGGGTTCCACGACAGAACCAATGAACTAATGACTAGTATGCTTGCCATTTTCACTGAACGAATTGGACTAGTGCCTTTGACACACCTGAAGGATGGGATGCCATCCAGAGGGACCTTGACAAACTTGAGAAATGGGTCCATGGAAATCTCATGAGGTCTAACAAGACCAAGTGCAATGAGCTACACCTGGGTTGGGGCAACCCCTGGTACCAATCCAGACTGGGGAATGAATAGATGGACAGCAGCTCTGCTGAGAAGGACTTGGGGGTGCTGGTGGATGCGAGGCTGGACGTGACCCAGCAATGGCACTCACAGCCCAGAGAGCCAAAGGTGTCCTGGGCTGAATCCAAAGCAGCGTGGGCAGCAGAGGAGGGAGGGGATTCTGCCCCTCTTCTCCTGTATGGTGAGACCCCACCTGCAAGGTTCCAGTTCTAGGGTCCCAGCACAGGAAGTCCCATTGACTTGTTAGAGCAAGATCAGAGAAGGCCACCAAGATGATGAGAGGGATGGAGCACCTCTCCTATGATGAAAGGTTAAGGAAATTGTGATTGCTCAGTCTGGAAAAGAGAAAGCTTCCAAGGTGACCTAATTGTAGCCTAACAATACCTGGAGGGAGCCTACAAGAAGGGTAGAGAGAAACTTTTTGCATGGGGATGTAGTGAGGGCAAGAAGGGAATAGCTTCAACCTGAGAAAGAGTAGGTTTAGATTAGATCATATGATGAAATTTTTTACTGAGTGTGGTGAGGCACTGGAACAGACTGTCCAGAGAAATTGTACATTCCCCATGGCTGGAAGTGTTCCAGTCCAGGTTGGATGGTGCTCTGAGTAACCTGTTCTAGTGGGAATTGCCTGTGCCCATGGCAGAGGAGTTGGAACTAGATGATCTTACTGAGCTCCTCATTTCATGTGACTACTACATTATTGAAGGAGAGTGAAAACAAGCATTAGCAATGAAGTGTAGAAGGAAAGCAGGAGACATAATGACTGGATGTTAAAATGGCAGACAAAATTCAGCAAAGACAAGACAAGACAAAAAAATGCTGATGGACCCCACAGGAATGAATTCAAGGATGCAGATGTTTCTGTGCTCAGTACTCAGCAGCTGTTGGGAAAAACAAACAATGTTTAAAAGTATTAAGAAGAAAACAGAAAGCATCAGTATGCTACTGAATAGACTGTACCATCTTCCTTTGACAAAAAAGAATCATCAAATAAAACTTGTAATTGGCTGGGTGAAAATAGACAAGATAATGCAGCTGAGCTAAGAAGTTTTATGCAGAAATTTTCAAAGAGCTAATAAAAGACAAAATAATCAAGAGGAACTAAAATAAATATCATCCCTGACACAGCAATTTAGGCACTGAGCCACAAATTCTTGGAAGTTCAGAGAGTATTCCAGGGAAGTAATACTGTAAGCTTTCTTTACTGTATTTGTTGCCCCTGGAGAAAAGAAGACTTAGGATGGACTTAATAGCAGTCTTCCTTCCTTCCGGTACCTAAGAAGAGGCTACTGAGAAGACAGAGATTGAACTAGAGATCTTCTGATCTGCCTTTCAACCTGAATGATTCTGTATTTCTATGATGAATTAGGTTTCAGAACTGCTAGAAACATGCCACTGGCTTTAGTCCAATCCAGTGTACTAGTTTTCATCTTATACAAATGTATGCATTAGAAATACTTAAAAACTCATGGTCAAATTCAAGCTCAGTAGGAACTCACCATCTCTGTGAGCTAAATGTGTCACTTATATTTCCAGCTTCAAGAAACAAGACTCACATTCTGAGTTTTACCTTCATGTTTTCAAGAAGAAATAATATTGAAGTTCTCACAAATAATAAATATTCAAATATCCTATTTGAGTCCTTTAAGAGAGATTTTGAAAGCAGTTTTTCCCAGACTCTCCAGCAAGATACTGAAATATGCTCAGGCTCACTATTTTATCTGAAAGGTAGAGGGAATTATTAGGGGGCTACTGCCTTAGAGAAGAATAATAGGTAGTGGTTGAGAATATGAAAATGGAAAATAATTTGCATGCAACTGAACAGAAAATAGTGCAGTACCACTTTAAAAAGAGCAAGGAAAGGATGGAGTAAAAGTAACAAAACAATGACAATAAATCAGTTGTTTTAAAATGTAACTCAGGCATGTGTGGGTTTGATCTCGTGCAAAGGCAGACAAAAGGAAAAGTAAAGCATAGAAGCAAGTACTTACTGAAAGAAACCTTATGAAACACACAATTAACCTGATACACAAAGAATAGAGGAGGAATGGCTTTTGCTTCATTAGGTGCAACTGAAGCAGAAACAAATCATACAAGAGGTGGAACACATCAAAATATACATCAGAAAGAATCAGTATAAAGGAACAGCAGAAGTGTATGAGGTAAGTCAAGTGTTATTGTTAAGCCATTGAGAAGTAGCAGGTGAAGAGAGCTGGATAAGAACAGAAATGATTTAGCAGGGTGCTAGAAGACAAAGCAACATGGTTTTAAATGGAAGCCAAAAGAGGAGTGTTGTTATCCCTTGTTCGTATCCCTTAACTCCCAATCCTACAGAAAACTGGTTGTGCAGAAGCTGGGATGGGAAACAATCGGGACCTGTATAGAAACTGCAGACCTGAGCCATATTAAGGATATGCCAATTTTATACTATTTCAGGATTTGTGTCAGTTTGTGAAGAAAGTGAATCCAGTCAGACTTGAAAAAAAGCACAGTAAATGAAATAATCTGGCTCAGGTTCTCCTGAATAATTATCTGTTCAAAGTAGCTTGGGCTGGTGAGCAGCTAGAATATGTTCATTACAGAAATTACTGCACTCACTGATGAGCCTTTTGGGCCTTTACTGGCTGAAATCTGGTGTCCCCAGGAATGACAAAAGCATAGGTTGGGTGTACTGTGGGAGGGGTGATGATGTCATTTGCATTTATATCTTAAAGAACATTCATACTGTCACATCATAGCAGAAACAGACACTTCTGCACACATAAAGGTTTCTACAGGAATGCCACACAAGAGTTATGCAGCAGTACTGCATCCAGAGTAACTTCAGCCCAATACAGGAATGACTCAATCAAAATCCAACAGTCTTTTACTCTTTGTGTAGACTGATGAATCCATCCATGAATATGTTTCAGTAACATGTGGCTTACTTCATGGGTGTATAGAAGTCTTTCATTCACATTTGTTTTATGGAAGTTGAAGATTTTCTGAATACGTCTTTGATACACATGAAACTTGCTATTAAGATGTGTCAAAATGAAAAATGAAAACATATTTTAGAATGACCTTTAAGGTCTCACTCAAATATAAAATATGCAGTACTGTAAACTGCAGAATTGTGTAAGCTTGTTTAGGAAAAAAAGGCTACTGGTGTTGTTAGCATCAGGCAAACACAGGATATGTTTAATACATTTGTATAACAATAAATATAATTATTCCATACATAGGGATAGAAAAATAGCATTATTCATATAGGTATTGAGGAGTGAAGCACGAGAGACATTCAGGAACCGAGCAGAAGCCAATCAAAATTATGTCTTAGAATTTATTTTCTGTTATATTCTGTGACATGGATTTCGTCACTTTCATCGCTTTGAGCTCAGCCAGTAAACAAGATTCAAAGGTACATGGAGTCTTATGCCTCTGAGCTTTTTATATCCACTGGCAAGTTCAAGAACTGATCAAAGTTTAAGCTCCCAACGTGGAATGAAATAAGAGCATCTAAAAACAGAGCCTCTGTTTTGTGGAGTGCTTTTTGCTTCCCAGGAAATGAAGGCACAAAGTATGGGCTTAGGTTAAAACAAATCCCACCAAACAACTTTATAAAACATAAGCCTCTAGGTATTCCCATAGACATCATCTACCACAGACTATTTAGTTTTCCTCCTTTTAGCTCTGGGCTAGTCCCATAGAAAGTCTGAAGAGCCCATAAATCTCTCTTCAGGCATCTAAGCCGACCTGTACATTAACATGTAGTTTATCAAACAGTACATTGGCAGACTGAAGCTACTGGTGTCCCCACATCCACATTATATGTGCTTCAGGGCTCATCCCTCAGATTAGACCTGCTCTGATGCCTTGAACCGAACATCTTCATTATGTGCATGATTCACAGCTGCTCCAAGGACTGGTCCTGGTTTGTTTGGACCCCCACTAGAGGGTAGAGCACATGTGAAAGTTTCTGCAGAAAAGCTTCTGGATGAATTGCACACAGATAAAAATTAGTACATGTGCACAAAATCTGCTCTAAGCCAGGTCAATGTGCATCAAGTGAGGCTGACCAAGAGTTAGTTTCAAAACTACACTACTGCCCTGAATCAACAAGTTCAAGCACATACAGCCTATCTCCAACATGGGACTGTCAACAGTCTTCTGATTTGAACATAAAACACATAAAATTGCACATAAAATAAAACTTATGCTGGTAAAAAAATTACCTCAGAATTTCCTCTGTGCAAGTGAAACCAAATTCTCCCTTCATCTTCAGAGCAGCAAAATTTGCCTTCATATGAGAAATGGACATACTCCATTGACAGTGCCTTTCTGGAGGGTGGGAGCAAAACCCGGCTGAAAGGGCTGGTGTGGCTGCAATGCAGACATCTGCAGGGGAAGAGAAGGAGGGAGGGCTGATGGCCAGGAAACACATTGTCTTCCATGCTTCATGTTCTTTATTCTCTTGCTGGAAGTCCTCACTACTTCCACAACCCAACCTTCCTATCCCAGCACAAGGAGGACAGGGTGAAAGTGAGTGATCAGAGAAGTGCAGAATCATCCGTGCAAGCAGCAGGGTTATGGCTGACTGTTACTGGAACAAGAAAAAACACTTGGTCCTGTCTAAGGATGACAATATCTGGAAAATCACCAAATGTTGCAAACCATTATACTCCTGCTTCTCTTAGCTTCAGGCACCTAGCCCTAAAACTACTACAAGGGTGTTGCCTGTTCTCCTTAACTTACTGTGTGATAAAATTCTGTGCTTTTTGGACTTCAAAAGTTGCCCTGCATAGAGATGACTCTGCTGTGAAAACAAGGCATAGGCAAAATGAACCTAAGGCACAGTTGATCCTGGCCAAGCAGTGTTGACCTGGAAACCAGGAGGAGAATTTAAATGCTGTACAAGATAATGAAATGAAAGCTCCAAATGTCCAACTCAGGCAACTCAATTTGTATTAACAGAGAACAAAAATTGTCTGACACACATCACTGCCACTGTCAAGGAAGAATGGTGGATGCTAAAGGCCAGAGGTATAATAAAACAATTGTAACTGGAAGACTTGATGGAATGAAAGCTAAGGAAGAGAAAGACAGCATGGTTATTGAGAAATTTTGATTCTCGGGTTGAGAAGCAGCATTAGAAAAACTTACAATTTATCTGTGATTTTTTTTTTTTTTTTGTCAACTGCTCTAATGTTTTATTGACTTACAGCCTTACTTAGTAACAAAGAAAACACTAAAATATCATTCTTGGTATATTACTTTCTCTTTTCCCCAGTGCAATTAGCTTAGCACTTACAGATCTAACCCTGGCTAAAATGAAAAAAAAAAAGGGGAAAAAGTGAGAATGTTGTTAGCAAAGTGCTTAACACTGGCCTCAACTATTTTTATATTCCTTGTTTAAATTTTAAAGCAGTAAGGGATTAAGAACAAACACATGCATTTCTCCTCTTGTTTCGCTTGTGTGGAAGTAATTTTAAAGGTCAAGCATGACTTTTTTGGTCCCCGAAAAAGTTCTCTGCATTTTGAAAGTCAAAAAACATAGGCCAGATCATCAGCAAATATAAACTAGCAAAGTTTATCATAGTCAACACAGCAGGACAATTTACACTGGTTGAGATTCTGGCTGCTGTTTTGTAGAATTCCAGGAGGAAAACATTACAATGTTTTTTAAAGAAATATAACCTGAAAGAGGAGAGACAGATTTCCCTGTTTGAGTCTCTGCCAGAGGGAATGAACTCATAAGGAACATAAATCAAGAGAATGAAAACAGGCAGTTGAAGTCTAGTTCTGGTGATGACAGGTATATTATTTTTTAGGTTTCCAGTAGAAAGCCAGGCTCTGCTCTCTACCGAGGCACAAAGAGCACCATAGCTTGAGGATTCCATTAATTCCAGTAAGTATATTGATTTTGTCATTAGAAAAGAATCACATATGCCTCTGACACAAAAGTTTTCTTAAAATATTTTACAAGGCCTCTGGGTGTTCCCTGGACAGAAGAAACAAGTCAGCAGCCCAAAAATTCCAAGAATTAAATCAGGAGTCTCCCAAAGCTGACTTTAGAATATGGCACTAAATATACTGTTTTCTTAATAATGTTTGCCAAGTGTTTCATCTGGGACATCAGAGAGGAGCTTTGCAAATTTTATTTTTTTTTTAACTATAATTCACTTCTCAGGTGTCTTTTTGCTGATTCCTGCCATGATGATGAAAAAAATGCAGAGTGATATCCCAGGTCTCTCCTTCCAAATATGCCGCTAGTGCAGATCCAAAGGATGCTTAGGACCTGATTCAAAAGGCAATCAAATCAATTATATACCTAATTAATAGAAAAAAACAAAACCAATACTATTGGCCTCATCCTGTTTCCACGGAAGTCAAGGAAGTAAATTTTCAATGGCAACAACATCAAAAAGTACTATTAAGTTTAAAATTCCTCATGAATAAAACACAGAATCTCAAAATCACACAATCATAGAATGTTAGAATGGTTTGAATTGGAAGGGACCTTGGAGATCATCAAGTTCCAACCCCGTGCTGTGGGCAGGGACATCTTCCACTTGACTAGGTTTCTCAAAGCTCCTAGCAGCTTGAAAGACTCTATGAATAAAAGTAGTAGCTCCCTATTAAAAATTTTTGCTATTAAAATCAGGCTTTTATTTTCTTTCCCAGTGTCTCACAAGGAGACATTTGATGCTCTAGGAGAAGGATTTTTGAACCTGCCTTTTTTTCTCTGTTCCCATGCTGTAATCACTGCAGAATTTAAAGAGCATATTCATGTGAGCATATTCACTTTATTTCCTAATTAGGAACAATTGGTATGTTCAGGTGATTATTTTTCTGAGCGTCTGAGAAGATATGATCCTTCTCAGACAGTCTGGTATCATGGGCTTAGGTTAAAACAAATATTTTCTTTCACCGTTTCTTTCCCATTTCAGTGCATGTAAATAATACCTAGGCTACAGCCAGTTCTTAACTTATTTTTATAACAGACCAGTAATCCCAATTCAGCAATCTAATACAATAAACACTTCTGTGACTACTGTTAACAGAAGGTGAATAGCAATAGAGTAGTTACATAAGGATTAATCCCAATTAATAGGTGTTGAAAAGTTTAGGGACAAATACCAATCCTTCCTTCCTGGCTGTTTAAGAGATTTCTAATCCCAAATATAAGAGCAAGCATGGCCAAACATTAAGCTGCTGTACACTCCACATATAAGGACTCTTTCCTAGAACAAGCATGAGCAGGGTACTGGGATTTAGGCCACATGAATGTAAACCCTCAATAGAATTCTTTAAAGCATCAGTTTTCAGTATTTTGCATTTTAAAAGTTCAAAGAATTTCTACACCAGGATCAAAGTATGGGATTCAACCTCAAATATATGAATATCAACACACAAGCAAGGTTTAGAACACATCAATTGAATGAGCTTTTGCAATAGAGCACTCTTTCTGTGCTCAGGAGGCATTTCAGATTTCATGAAGACATGCAAGGCAATTAATTTCTTCTGGTGCATTTATCTTACCGTATTCTGCTCTTTGACACCTGGTGTGGCAAAAATTCTTCCTCTGTGAAAATTTGTAAAATTATGGGGTTTAGCTTTGATTCCTGGGGATACTTGTTCTAAGGTGACAATTTTCCTATTCTCTGTTTTAACACTGTTCAAAATCACTAATATATCTATGTAATAATTAATATACTTTAAATTTTTTGTTTGTAGTGAGTGATATATAATACTCTGACTGTATTAAAATGTTATATGTACATACACAGGCAGGAGAACTTTGTTCTGAGTGATGCATCTTTGTTCTATCTACTCCCTCAAGAAACATTAATACAAAGTGTCAGTATATAAGGAACCTCCAGAATCACAAAGCTTGAGTTATCTCTTTAAACCATATGCAGAGATTACAGCTGTTCTGGGATGCATTTGCCAGCCTATGAAATACTAAACCCAAAGCCATCCTGCTTTTATTAAAATATTTTTAGAATGCAAAAGGACTAAGAATCTGAGGAAATGACAAATCAATATTTAGTTTTGCATTTGTTAGTGAGGACATTTTACCTCTTTATGCATCTGGTACATGGTAAATGAAAAAGAGAAGCAGTAGATGGACATATAATTAGACATTCAGTACAATTAATTCATCAAAGACACAGAAGTGTGGTTTCAACAGACACAGTATATGTACCATTTATTAAATTTTGGAACTTTGATACAATACAGGGTAATGGTCACATTTGCTGTAGGGAATTTTCTATCTTTAATTTAAAAGGAGACGGTGAAGAAAGAATTTTCTGATTTGCAAATTAAGCAACACGACCAGGGAAAATCCCTAAACTCAATTCTTCAGCATACAAGCAGACCTGAACTTAAGATGCCAGTCTAATGTGAATAGCTAGCAGCCAAGGCCAGTTTCTACTACGCATCAGAAAATGTGCTAGTGACTGCCACTGCCACCACCATTCCTGAAAGCCGAGTCCATCCTGTTTCCTTTTCTGTCCCATAATTAGAATTCTGTACTTGAGGCTGAAAATCAGAGACAATAAACCCATCTTTCTCCTTCACCTTCCACTTCCATTATCAAGGCTCTGAAAGCTTTAGGGCAGTTGCAGCTCTGCATGCACCCCTACAGAGCAGAACAGGTTCATTTCCAGGTTGCTCATGTTCAGCTAGCATTTTACCAGATTGTTAAAGTTTTCCAGGGGAATAACAATCCCAGAAAAGGAACTGCATTTGTTGCAGCTTCTAATTTAGACAAACTTAGAGTTTCATGAGACAAAGGAAAACACATTTTTCTAGGCTTAATTGTTGATTTGCAGCATCCCTAGAGAAGATATTAAAATGTTTAACACGAATACAAGGAAAATGTACAATGAAAATGGGACATGGTAGGCAACCAGGCTGCTTTCATCTCCCTGTATAATTATTATAAATGTGCTTCCACACATCCTGTAGAAGTTCTGTGTGTCTGGCGACAGAGTGGAGCCTCCTTCCAGTATGCTAGTTCCCCTTGTATATAATTCCTTTTCTGCCAAGTAAGAAACCAAAAGACCTAAAGTGGTTACTGCATGCTCATGTGTGCACGGAATTCCAGAACTGAATACAGCCATTTGTCTCTTCCTAATTATCATGAATTCTTCCTTTATATATTCAATGGAGATTGGATTAACACAGCTATTCTGTTTAAAAATCAAACCTCAGCGTCGTCACTAGCAGTGCTCTAGTAGCTAAATTTATCGTATCTTATCTGGCTGAGGAATCTTTGCTGTGGTCCAGGATCATTAGTTAATGTCACAGCAGCCATTGAAATGGCAGAAGTTCATTATATTGTTATTGTTCATACCGCATAACACAATTCTAAACAGAAGGTCAAATTCTGATCATGTGACTATGTATATAAATAACGAATATTTCCACTGAGTAAGATGAAATTGTTGGAATAGCTGGCCAAAGATCTAATTTATAATTGTGGCATTCACAGAAATAGCAATTAGAAATAAACACATGGACACACATACAGTGACAAGAATATATAACACTATCTTGCTATAAAATTAGATTTCTCTTAAAAAGCAAATGGGAAAAGATAAAGACTATAACAGCATTTTGCAATAGTTTACAAGAAAGTCCAATATCAAGCCTAAATTGCTTGAAATAAAAACTTCATTTGGCAGAAGGAACTTTCCAATAGGATGAATATATTTTACTGTAAGCCATTTAGTTTAGTTTTGCAGTTTTTTCACTACTCCCTTAATCCAAGAGAACTGGTAATTATGATTTAGAATTGAGCACAGTCCTTTTTAATCCTGCACTTTGGCCAATGATTATTGAAGGCTTTTCTAAAAATGAACAGAGGTGATACCCATTTCTAAATCTGCCCATAACATTTTACCCTGGATAAGAGATAGGATCAGCTTCCAGCATCTTCTTAGTTTCTTCAGTTTCTAGTACCCTTCCACCCTCTCAGAACATTGAAATAGGCAGGACTGCTTGGGGATACCTGAACATGTCTGAAACATCCAAAGCCTGGCAGATGTCATGCCTCCCCAGACAAAGGACAAAGGGAAAGCACAGAGAGAAGGGGTTTAGAAGGCTGAGGATCTAGTTTATGTCACAGCACCAGCAAAGGATAAGCCTCTCTTAATATGAAATATGGACACATTCTTACATGTTTTGAAAGATTACTTCTTGTTGGCATTGCTGTCTAGTAAAAGACAAGCTTAAGATATTCCCAGCTCTTTCCAACACAATTTATTTCATTTCTAGCTTACCTTTCCTGTATGATTAGGTATTTATCCTGATTCACTGCATAGCAGCATATAACATGAAGAACTTAGAACACATACTGATCCTTACAGCAGCCAAGAGATGTGCCACTACCTTCTGCAGGCTAGGGAGAACACTCAGACTTTACTTCCTTTGTATCACTCGCTACATCCCACATCAAATCACATCAGGTGGTTTTATGGTAGAAAGAACAACCAGAGGATTATAAAGGACATTGATGACAATGTTTGAGACAGAAATGCTTCTCATTGTAGAGGTGCATTACACAGCACTCTAAAGAGGCTGTGTAAACTGGCTATTAGTAAAAACCAGATAGTAAAGAATTTCATGCACTAATATTCACCAGAAAGTTATGATTATTACCCTTCTGGCAGGAGAGCAAGAGATGGCATTCTTCTCCAGCTCTTGTCACCTATTATTCTTTCCTACCAGCACAACATATCATCCCCTCCATAGAATCATAGAAGCATTTAGGTTGGAAAAGAACTCTAAGATCATACCATTACTCCAGCACCACCATGTTCACCACTTAGCCATCACCCTGTGTCATATCCACATTTCTTTTAAGTACTTTCAGGGATGCTGACTCAATCCCTTCCCCAAACAGCCTTCTCCAGTGCTTGTTTTCTGCTTTGGTGCAGAAATATTTCTCATATCCAATCTAACCCTCCCCTGGCACAGCTTAAGGATATTTACTCTTGCTCTATCACTTGCTACCTGGGAGAAAAGATCAACATCCCCCTGGCTGTACCCTCCTTTCAGGGAACAATGGAGTCTCATCTGAGCCTCCTTTCCTCCAGGCTAAACACCCCCAGATCACTCAAATGCTCCAGACTTTAACATCTCTGCCCTTCTCTGAACTTGCTCCAGCACCTCAATGTCTTTATTTCTCCAAAACAAACCTTCTCTACAGGTGTTCAAAATTAATAAACTTTTCTTAAGACAGTATTAATAGAATTTTTCACCCATTATTAAAGGTGAGAACTCAGGAGAGCCTCACACCTTGGCACTTCTGTATTGCTGCAGGGTGTGTGTGGGGGTGGGGGAACAATTACCTTATCTACATTTTCCACAGCTACAAATATTTAAAAGCTTGGATGATCCTACTTTATTTCCTTTACTAAGTTTTTTGTCCACTGAAAAATTTTATTCCAAATGCTGAAAAAAAACCCTGCTTTCCCTATTTGTGATTTTTGTCTTTTAGGATTGGACTTAGTATTTCATTTTACGAAGAAAAGAAATGTGTTGGGAAAGTAAATGTCTTAGAGAAGTTGAAGCTGGCAGCTCAAAGCTGTCTATTTGTCACTAGCTGCAGTATACAGCTGTAGAGCTCCAGGATCACACACTGCCAAGGGAACAGCAACCAATTTCAGTGCCAGGGCTGGGAGGCAAGAAGTTGGCAAGGATACCCTCCTCCTTCTATACAAATGGATATACAGGGAAGCAGGGACAGCTAGGTCTAAGGCTGAGAAGAAGGAAGAGGAAAGGCCATTCAAGCACAGAGGGCCAAAGCTCCTGAGGAAAGGCTGACATTAGGAGCAGCAGAATTTGTTGAAAGAAATTTTTAGCTGCTGGCTCCCATCAGATTTAACCTTATCATTTCCAGTACCAGCCTGAAGTATGCTGTCTGCATCACTACATGAACTCCTTTCCTGTCTGACAGACAAAGCATGCCGTCATTCAGCCTCTTTTTAAGAGGGTAAGCTATGATAAAAGGTAGAAAATGGAATTTATTTAAGTCGTGGTGTGATTTTCCTGTAAAAAGGCACTAAAAATGTTACATTATTAGTCTAGAGAAAATATAAATGGATATATGTTAGATATGTAATGAACAATTAAGCACCAAAAGCATACTAAGTGCACCTCTGTAAATTCTACAATAGTTAAAGAACACAAAGTAACTAAATTATATTGAAAGGCAGTTGGATTAAAATAGAAAGGTATATATTTTACAAGATGAATATTCAGCTTGTGAAATTGATAGCAATACAATAATTGAAGAATAACTTCACAAAATTTTAAGATGAAAATGAAGTGGATAACAAAAATAGTTTCATTGCATTTCCTCTCTTTTTCACTCATGCTTTCCTAATGCTTTCTGAAATAACCCTTTACTAAATCTATGACTACAGAAGAAAATATGGAAAGCTACCTTTCTGAAAACAGTTGTCAGAGAGCATTGCATGATGAGAGAAAAAGAAAGAAAGTGAAAGTCATTTAACACAGTCATCCAGAGCTGTAAACTCTGGGGAAAGGGTAGCGACATGATTTTTTCCTTATAACAATAATACTTAGAATTCATATTACTTCATAAATGAAAACAGACTGAACTACATTTACTTTTTTTTTCACCACTTTTTAAAATGAGCGAATTACTTATTAAAGATATTATATGAGTACATGTCACAGATCGAATGTGTTAAATGAGAACTACCACTCTAACACAAAATCTTAAGAAAGATGAACAGGAAAATACATCATCCTTTCAACATACAGGTGGCATGTTTTCTATAAAATATGGTCATTAACCCCACATGAAATCCATCTGAGAAATGACTCAGGCTAATTCGTGTATCACAGCTCTACATTTTGCATTATTTTCAAACTGAAAGGTGGGAGAAAAATGTCATCTTCACATTTCTTGATGACGTATCCTGTCAGATCTCAGGGCTTTGCATGGATTAGCACTGCCAACTTAATGAAAATGAAAGTCAAACTAAAAGAGTTTAGTTCTGTATTTCCTTCTGCTGTAAGCTGAACCATCAGTTTGGGTGATTTAAACTATTGGACAAAAAATTAATTTCAAACATTTCTTATCACTCTTACCAGACCTCTGTTTTGAACAGTGTCTCTCTAGAGCAGCACTGAAAACACCTGAGTGATAATGACTCTTTGTAAATGTAAAAAATCCTTAACATTCTACCTTTCCTCTCTCTTTATCCTGCAAAGGATGTAGATTCACTGACTGGTCTCCCCATCCTACCTTCTTCAGCACTTTAGAAGCTTTAGCCAAGTGTTTCCTTGCAGTAATACAGGATGATGACCATTCCTCAGTCCACCATAACACCTTGTTGGTACAGCAAGACCTCATTCCTTCAGTGAGCTCCAAGAGCAGAGTACCTTAGTATGGGAGAAAATACTTCAGCATAAGGTAATTTCTGCATTCTTCCCTTTCTTCTTGTTAATAGAATGCTTTGATTGAATTTCCAAACCTCAAAACAGAGGAAATTCCAGAATTAAGGTTGGCTTTTACAGCACAGGTGCTGTGGTTGGGTATTTCCTGAACATCTGTTTTATCACCCTTTTTTTTTTTCTCAGTATAATTTGAAAATACTATTTATAGTGTTTGCACTAGAAGAGAAAGTCCAAACCACAGCTTTAGGCCTGGACACATTCTCTGGCCCCAGGGTAAGTGGCAGAGGATGGTTTGCATCCACACAGCAAAACTTTCTTCCTTCCCCAGAAACTGCCTGCTCGAAACAGGCCCTGGCTTGTACTCTTCCTCTGAGCTCAGGCCTGGAGATCACAATGCTGGCTGGACTGAACACATGCCAAAATGAGTGCTAAAAGTTAAGCTGCAGAGACCATTGCATGCCAGTACTTGAGCTCAGGCTTGGTCTCTGTTTCATTTATTAGTGACATATTGTCAGTAGGCTGAGGAGGAGGATCAAAAAGCAGTAGAGAAAGGAAAAAGCTATTTACAGTAAAGCATAGCTTCAGCCCAAGAACAAACAGGTATAAATTAACAATGAATATATTAGGCTTCAAATTAAAAGATGGTTTCCAACCAGGAGATGAGTCAAATTCTAAAGCAACATTCCCATAAATGAACAAGAGCAAGAAGGTTAACTCATTTTATGCTGGAAATGGATAAATGTTCAAATCAAAGACTGAATGATGCAGCTCTTCTTGATGGCATGAATCTCAGCCTAGGAAGTCCTTCTACTACTACCTATGTTTTAATCCTTGCTACAGACCTAACACAACCAGAATTTACAAAATTAAGGAAAAGGGATGATCACAGACATGATATGGCTGTGAGGTCACTCTACATGATACTGTACCTCCCCCTTCCTCCAGACTAAATGCATTTTAAGGAAAAAAGATGTCAATATTTCATTGAAGAGGAAAGTCTCAGCTTTTTTCTGTAAACAGTGAATATTTACATCCAATACCACTTACACAGCATTTGTTTCCAAATGAACCCATTTTATTGTGAAACTCCCTAGGGCTGTAATTACTGTGACTAATATGATACAGACCAATGCAAATCAAGAGATGTAGGCAACAAATCTAGGAACAGAGATATTTATGTCTCATACATTTATCACTTCCAAATTACTGGAATCAAAATGTGAATATAACAAGGAGCTACATAATTATGGTACAAATTATAAACTGTTATTTTCTTTGAAAAAAGAATTGTACAAGCAAAGTAGCACCTTTTTTTGAGCTTGTATAGCCATAACACATTAGGCGTGATCTCATGAGAGGCAGAAAACATGAATTTTAGATGTAATAAGCAGAGGTTGTCCTGTCCTGTAATAAACATCTAGTTGCACCGAGGTTGTTCAAAGGGATATATCAGTTTGAACCTGCCTACCTCCAATGTTGCCTGGCTTGGTGATTGTAGTGCCTAATTATCTTATTTTTCTCACAAATTGGAAAACGAAGGAAATGCCAAGAAAGTGAAAAATCATGTGAATGTTGGGGAAATAATGGTTATTTAATACAGTAACTATAAGTCCTTGTGATTGCTGTAAGGCAGTGTGTTTTACACTCTCCTTGGATATGCTCCTTGGACGCTGTGGGCACATTAACTACAGCGCTCTGAAGAAATTGCTATCTGTAGAATACAATAACTGCTCTATTTTCATTCAACATCTCTGGGGACACCCCTCAGCAGATGACTGGTAAACTTCAGCAAGAGAATATTCTTCAGAGTTAGGGCTAATAACTGCATCTGCTGATCAGAGATTTGAGCACTACTCTCCAAAACTCTAACCAAACCCAACACAAAAAACTCTGCAAGGAAGAGCAAATTGTCCTCGTGGGCTCAGTATGCCATCATTTTAGAAAGAGAAAAATGGTGTTGATTGTACTCTGGTAAACTGAGCCATGCTGAACACTATTGAACATAACCACTAGCAACTACCACAGCATGGTGTACACAGCCCGAGGCTTGGAAAACAGCTGATCTGTCCATCCTCAGGTATACTCCAGTCTCTTTTTAAATGCCAGGAATCAGAGTTGGATGGACAGCATTTATCCCTGTTACCTCCCCCCCAACAGAAGGAAACAGAGGCATGCCCTGATCTTTCAGTAGTGCACACATAAGTAATTCCTCAAAAGACTAGTGTTTTTTAGTGCAATCCCAGATTCTGATCCCTCTTGGCACACACGTGAAGAAAACTCTGAGAGTTCAGACCAAAAAATCTTTGAAATGCTGCTGTCCTCTGATCTTGGAACTTTAGTGGCTGCAAAATTTTACGTGAGTTTCAAGGAGCTTCACAGTTCTGCTAACATCTGTGAACATTGTGAGGGTCACTAGAAGCCAAAAGGGGATTGCCAAGGATCAGAAAACTTCAGCAGCATCAGCTTTTCCCAGGCTTTGTTCTTCAAGTTTCTTTTCTTAGCTGAGAATCTACCCATAACAGTGAGATCTTCAGAGGCTAAAACTGTAGCATACTGAAAGAATAGTAGAAATAAGATTTCATGTAAGTCAGATAATGGTTACTTTTTACTATCTACAACTATATTTTTACAGGCTCTGATTGAGTTTTAACAGCATCAGTGCAACTTCCTATTTTGGGCTTGTCTTCCTTGCCAAAAAATTTCTCTTAGTAAAACAGAGTATCCCTTGCATGCTAATTAAACTGTCATTTTACTGGAAAGTAAACCAGTAAAGACACCAATAGACAGAAGCACTTTTAAACTTCCAATAAAAGTCCATCATTCCTTTACTCCATCAGTATTTCAGACCAGGATCATACTCAAATAAACAAAGCCCACCTTCCTTCTACTGACAACAAAGACTACACTCTAGCTTTTTCTACCTGCTTGTCTCCATATCTGCTTCTGGGCAAATAAATCTCACACACAATCATGGAACTCCAGCCTCCTTCACTGGCACTTCTTGAACAGATTTCTGATAGTTTGAAGCTCCCTGGCTCCACTCCAATGATGTACTGCTTGTTTCTCCTTTTTCCATTTAGATGGGTTTTGGAGAAGCATCGTAATGAGATACTGAGCTACAAATTCTGTCATTATAATAAATAATTGAATTTCAATCAATTTTTTTTTCCTTTTGAGATATCTCTGTTCATCCAGAATATTGCATTTTCCCTCAGCTGGTGTTAAGATCTGACCGGTGAGAGATGTCCCTGCCTGAATTAAGGTACAAACATGCCAAAGTCATTAACACAGATTTGATTTATCAATGAACGTAAATTAGAGAGATAGAAAGAAACAGAAAAGAGGCATGGGGTGGGAGAAGAGAGAGACAGTTCAAGCAGAAAACAGTCACCACCCATGGATCCAATGAGTGTTTCTGTTTGTCCTTCTTCACCCTGGGCTTCTCTGTGGAGGGAGTTCTGAGGTCATTCAAAACTTCACTATTTGAATGTTTTAACAAACAAAGGAATACTCGTTGGCTACAAAATTCTCTCATTCTATTGGTTAAATTATTTCCTCACTTCTACAGTTGTTTAGTCCTGTGCTCAGTCTTTTTTTCTGAGTAAGTGGGTTTCTTGGGTTGATGGGCTGTGAGTCAGTGATTGCTACCTCCCCCTGCCAAAATTAACTTTTACCCAGTCTGAGCTGATTTCAGCACAGCTGCTGAGTTGGCTTTCCTTGTGGTCTGTAAGTTCCGCATTCTTTACAACCATTATCAGTGATAGATTCTTCTCCCCCAGCCTGTTAAGCTCCCCCTAGGTCTGAGATAAACTCATCTTTTTCTTATCTCTAGTTTCCTGTGGTGGCTTAATTTACAGTCTAAATTCTAAGCATCCACAAAGGCATATTCAGGGGGGTTTCAGTGGCTGTTGGTGGTCAGAGATGCCATCTGTCCCATAACTTGGGGTGATCTTTGTTTGGCCAGTGATATGTGTATGAGAAGTTGCCTCTTTACACAGTTTTCCACAGAGGGAATTTTTGTCTGGATGCATTAACCAGGATCTCATCTCCACCAGGCCTGGAGTCAGTGCCATCCTGTTGTTTCGCTCTGTGCTTATCTCATGGCAAAGTCCTCCTGTGGCCCTAACAGTGTTTGAGACAGGCAACTGTGCTCTTTAAGACCTTACAGCTATCTACCAACCACTCTGCCAAATGAACTATGATTTTACCATATAATAACTTAATTATCCTTAAAATCTGAGTCTGCATTAATACACTATGAAGAATCACTTGCATGGAAACCACTTCTTGTAAATCAATCTTTAGAGGCAGGTCATGTGAGTGAAAAAAGTACACCTGAATCCTGTGCTCTTATGGTGCTCAATGAGATAAAAAGTGGCTCTATGGTGGTGTGCACGTCCCTGTGGAGTGAGTATTGATTGAGTCATTTGTTCACTTACTGACCAGTGATATTGAATATCAGCAGAAGTTCCCTGCCACTTGTATAGAGCACAAAAGATGTATGATGCTTAGAATAAACTAACAGTCCCTTTGGTAAAGTTGAACATAAGGCTCGATTAAAAATTCAAAATATGTGCTTTGACAGAATATTAAATATTGGTTTTGGTTGTGCTCTGAAATTAGAATGTACAAGTTCACAATCACAGAATAACACCTAGAACATTTTGTGGTATCAAAGATAAAAGACTGCTTAGGGAGATAGTTATCCCAATGTATTTCCTCAGTGTCAAAGGAATTAATGTAACTTTCTGTAAATCTTGCAAGGTTTGTCTTTTCTGTAGAAAGTCATTCCACTACAATCACATACTCCTGTAAATAAAACCTAAAGAAGTTTGAGGCCATCTTTTGAGTTTCTTGGCTCTACATACCTCAATTTTAAATATAATTTTTTCAATTCTGTGTGTCTGAAGTAGGTTAGGAATGTGTGTACTTAGTACTCTGTCCTTAAAATTAAGACTGGTGAGAGGGGATTTAACTGAGCTGATGCTACAGGCCAGGTCTTTGTGACAGCAAAGCGCCCACATGCTCAGTCTGTAACCGATTAGACGGGATTAGTGTGCTGTCTTTCTAATACTCACACACTGGTGTTTGCCTCCACAGCTTAAATGGTTTCATAGGAGAAATTTTTTCAATTTTCCAAGTTGACACAGAACACTTTTTAATCCAGCAATCTCAGCGGCCGAGGCTGGATGTCATCCTGCATATTCCCAAATTCCAGCTGTTCCAGCCAGCAGCCAAGCTAGCAACAGAATGAGTGCAGAGCTGAAGCTATGGAAAGCACAGCAGATATTCCATAAAATTACAAAATAAAAAAACATTTTAAGAGCCATTTAACAGCCATTTCTCAGCTGGTAAAGATGGTGAGGCTTTTCCATTCATGTTAGACTGGAAAGGCTTAATTTTCAGTTGCTGGTATTTCCATACAGGTCGAACAGTGTTCCTGGTGAGGACAATCCTGCTGAATGGGTGGAACTAAATCCTGTGAAGAGCTGGGATAACTAGCACTGTTTTCCATATCTTCCCTGTGAAGGAACAGGTTTGCACAAAACTATGACAGGGCCTGTGTGCACCCCCAAGCATTAAGAAATGCAAATAAGGTAGGCCATAGAAGACTAAATGTGGTTTGCAGTTGGCTTTGGAAAGCTACCAGTCAATGTACTAACCAGTCTACGGCTAATCACTTCTCACCCCTGGGAAATCAAAAGTTGGTACTATGTTGGAAACGGGCAAGACTAATAAAAACATGCTTACCTATGGGATACAGACACAAGATATTAATGAGTTTAAACTATTAAATTCTGAACTTCATAGAAAAGTCTTCCCAAACCAAACTGAGAACAGACAGTGTTAGCAGTAATACACTTGAAAATTGCAAACACAAAAGAAAGAGATGAAAAGGGCACTACTTCACTATAGTTGGGATTAAACACAAGGGCAGGTTCAAATAGTCAGATTGGGAAAGGAGAGAAAAGGTGTATGATGCCAGGGTGGTAAAGAAACTTAATTATGCCCAAGAGTGTTATTCACTCTGCACAGTTACCAATAATGCAACTGGATACAGGGCATCCACAAAATTTTTCCTGTCATGACTAATGGTGAACTGTGATAGAGTTCAACACAGAGAAAGACCAGAAGCGTTTTCCATAAGGCTGGTAACTGCTGCGAGAGACTGCTCTTTCACACTTTCCAGGCCTTCTCTGCAGGAGACTAAACTGGTCATCTGTTCTAAGGAGAAAATATGCCATAAAATTTTAATTTCCTGGCCCTATTTAGTTAAATGTGTAGACAGTGAAGGTGATTTGGTTGATCACTGCTAGATGATACACAAACCGCCCTTTCAGTGACTGAGGTCCTTGATTTCTTTTGTTGTTACAGGCTTCCTCCCTTTCACTGCTTACCTATTGCTTTAAAGGAAGAGACTATTTCTATATGCATATACAAGTCTGACAAATTCAGCTCAGTAACAATCATGAAATGCAAAAAAAAACTGACAAAAAGGGAATGAATCCATCAGTATTGTCATGCTGTAAAAGAAAATTATTGACCCATTTTCCTGTATTTGATGCAGAAGCAAAATGATATTAGATTTTTATCTGCAAAATTATATTAGATGTTTATCCAAATATATAGCAAAGTTGGGGATGAGTTCAAAACCTTTCTGTACCTGAACAGCTCACCTTTACTTTGGCTGAAATCAAGACTTTACAAAAACTTATCATTAATTCCAGGCAAATATTAGACTGACTTTCTAATGAAATCTCTTATTGTACACTCTGATCATGCCTAATCTCCTTTAGGAAATGACCATTGACTGGGTCAGACTATTCTTCCTTCACTTTAATGTTCTTTAAATTTCCACCTGGTATGGCTGTTTCAGGAGATACTAGTTCCATAAACCGCTCTGCATTCCATTTAATTCACACCCAAAATTTAATTCGTATTAACCTTGGGAGCTGCGTTCTCTAAAGAGGACTAAAATTCTGTGGCTACTGCTGTGATGGATTGGCCAGAAGACTCCAAGCAGTAAGTCAAGTCGCTTTTCCACACCCAACACTAATGCATTATTTACACGGGATGATGCAAATTGTAACAGCATGTAAAAAGACCCGCAGGATCACCTTTGAAGAAGCGTTAGGAGGCACTGCTCAACAATTTTTTCTGTGTCTGGAGCAGGTTACAGGAGTTTCTAAGCTCCAGCTGAAATGCTTATCCCAGTGCTTAACTTGCATTCACCGAGTATGGGAAAGCAGCCCCGGAATGGCAATGACAAGCCCAGGGCTGCCACCTCGGCCGTGCGCGCCGCAGCAGCGGCTGCTCCGCTGGGAGCACCGGGCACCGGCTGGGAGCCCCGCCAGCCTCCGAGCCCGCTGCCCTCCCCGCCGCGGGCCGAGCCGGCGTCCGGCGGCGGGTTCAGCCGGGGGGCACCCCCCTTTTCCCCAGCGAGGGTGGGGGGACCCAACCCAAGGACTGGGCTCGGCGCCCGCAGCCCGGCTGACCTCAAATGCCGCGGCGGCGTGCGGCTTCCCTGCACGCTGCCAGAGCTCACTCGGGCAGGGCCGGCGACCCCCGCCCCGCTCCCCGCGGTCGGCTGGGATCGCCTGTCCGGGCACCGCGGACGCCCCGGCACCGGCCGGGAGAAGCCCTCTGCACCCAGCCCCGGGGCCGGTACCCAGCGCCCCCCGCCCCGCATGCCCACACCCCCTCCGCATCCCCGCCCGCCCGCGGCCCCGCTCCCCTCCGGCGCTGGCGAGGGGCAGGCTCGGCTTGTTCCTGCCTCCAACTTGCCCCGAGTTAACTCGGGTTTCCCCCGCCCCGCAGGGTCTGCCTGGGCTCCCGGTCCTCCGGGAGGGCGGGAGGGAGGGGAAAGGCGTGTCCTGCCTGGGCTGCCGCCGCCGCCGCGGTTGGAGGCAGATCGGAGATATAAAAGACCTGGCCGGGGGCCGGCGGTGGCTTCAGTGAGCGCGGACGCTCAGGCCGTGGGGAGGGGGCGCAGCGGGGCGCGCGGAGCGGCGGCGGGACGGGCGGAGGCAGCGCGGGGCTCGCCGTGGGCAACCCCAATGCGTGGACTATCGGCTGCTGCATTATGCTGGAGCTACAGTTCCGCTGAAGGGAGTTTGCACACGGCCGGCTGGGCTGGACTGCAGCGCTGCCGTTCCTTATGAAGAAGGCACAAGTGAGTGCGGCCCGGCGGCGGCGGGGGCACCCACCTGCCCGCGGGCGGGGCTGCCCCGCGGCTCCCGGCGGCGCGGGGCCGGGACCGGGGCTGGGGCGGCGGGCGCGGAGGGGGCGCGGGCCGGGGCAGCCGCCGGGCGGGCAGTGCGCGTCCGCGGGGGCGGCGGCTCCCAGGCTGTCCGAGAGGCGGCGGGGGGAGACCCGCCGGGGGATGGGAGCCGCTGCCGCCGGGGAACGGGTTGGGGGAGCGACGTGAAGGGGAGAGAAAAAAAATACCGCCCGGTCTTGCCCTCGGCGTTCCGCAGCCCGTGGAAAAGTTGCAGCAAACGGCCGGACGAGCGGCCGAGCCTTGGGAGATCTCGGAAGGCACTGGGAAAAATTGCCGTAGTAAATCAGTTGTCTGTGTTTCCCTGACGAGTGCGAGAACATGAAATAATCGGGGGCAGCAGTGCAGTGGCTGCGTTCCCGGTGTCTCCCCGCACGCCGCTCCCGCGTGCGGCGCCGGGCGGGTGCTGTGGGAACCCCGGCATTTCGCCCTTCGTCCTCCCGCATCCCTCCGGGAAGTGCCGCTGCGGGGGCCCTTGCCATTATCTCTGCAGGTTCTGTAGAGATTTCAGTCACTATGCTGTGCGTTTTTTAGAAGGAAGCAAGGGACAGATATGAGTGGAAAATTGTAACAAGAAGTGGCTCAAGGAAAATCTAACGGGAGAAAGTTAAAGGCTGGACTTCGCAAGGTGCCGATAGCCTCAATCCGGGCAGACCCCAGCGAGAGCCAGGACTGCTCCGGGAGAGAACAATGCGTGAACACGCACACCGCTGCTTCTGCGCTGGGGGCTTTTCCCTCCTCCTACATTGCTGCGTTAGAAGCGAGATACTTTATGCCCTCGTCTGTTTCTTGGCAATTGCTGGGTCACCTACACACCAGTGAAGACACTTGAGAAGTCACTGGAAAAGACATAAAACATATTTTAAAAAAAGATCTTACCAAAGCATTTTGGGTAGTTAAATAATTTTTCAAGAGACGAGAGGAATTAGAAATACTCACATTCTGAAATATTTAAATCTCACCTGACCGAAGCACTGGAGAATGTACCCATGTTTAAGAACTTAAAACTTGGAGACTTAATTTTTGTGATTCTGAAGTACACTGGGGTTTCATCTTAAGTTATCAGCTCTGAATTTTAGCAATGTGTATCCATTGCTGTTTTTCACATTAGATTACTATAGATGCCTTGAACAAAGATGTTTGAGACCCTGTATACACAATTCTTTAAATGTACTGAATAGATTATTAATTGTGAAGGGTCTCTTAAAGTCTGAGAGCCATGTTTATGTGTTTACGAATGAAGATTTATGAGTGGAAGCAGTGAAGCATTTATTACATTTGAACTGTAAACTTATAAAAATCAACAGACTACTTTTGCAAATTCAGAGCAAAGCAGGAACAATCCATCTCTCCCAGTAAACTGGGAAAGACAGGCAGTCTTGGCATTCAGGACCATATGGCTTGACTCAGGGGCTCACAAGCTGTAGCCTGTGGAACAGCTTCTTGTCATGGTGGTGAAGCATCTGTCAGCCTTCAAGCAGTTATACTTTCTGCTTTTTGGAGGCACTGACAGACTCCTAGTTCTCCAAAGGGTTGTTTCCTGTATTTTAAGGAGTAGCAAACAAATGTGATACCAAACCATTAATCATTCCAAGGGGATCAGAGCAGGACATACTTCAAGAAGACTTAACCATTAATACCATGAAGGCCCTGCGCAAAGCGAGCGAGCAAGTGAAGTGGGTACAAGGAAGAGAACTTAAGCACATGAGGGCACTTGACAAATTACAAAGTAAATCTTAATCTATATGCTCTCTATGGCTACTTCAGTCATTGTCTAGACTGGTAACTGTCGTAATGGAAAGAACAAGATCAGAAAACTGGGAAACAGGTTAATATTTCTTACAATAAAGTATTCTGCAATAGACATAGTACAGAAAGCAAGAACCACACACTCGCTGAGCCTTGCAAACACTTGGTTATGCCCGGATATTGTTTAAAATAAATCAGGGATTTTGATCTTTGAGATGATGTTGCACAGTGATAATATATAAGTAGTGCAGCTGAAGGAGTAGCTGAGTCATACGTCAGTACAACGAAAGTGCTGAAAGAAGAGTCCTGTTGAGTGCTAGACTCAATGTGAGCAAGTTGGTCTGTTTATTTAAATCAATCTTAACCTGAGAAACCACAGGAACTGCAGGAGCACATTCCCCAACAGTGTCAGTCCTGGAAGTGATGTTTATGAAACTCCGTGCTTTGATGGACACATAACCCCCCCTGTTTTAAACATACCAACACCTGGATTTTTCTTTGTAAGTCATGATTTCCTTAAAGAAGTGATTAAGCATTTAGGGTTCAGTCATACAAATCCTTTTTCAATGAGGCTATTTTCATGAATTAATCTTATTGAAGGATTACTTGGATGAGAGGATTTGTAGGCTTAACTACTTAGTAATTAAAACTATTATCAGAAGTGAGTTTATGTCCTTTTGCATGCTAATATGACAACAAATAAAATATCACTGATGTCTGGACAGCCTTTTACAATTTGAATAAAACAGGGTTAGTGATGCCAGTGTGATATGATCTTGCAAATACATGTAGCAGTTTTCTGATTTGCTTGCTCTTTGTGTGATTTGAAGACAACCTAAATAGGATTAAGTTACTAAGAAATATGTTGCAAAGAGGGGTCACCTGTAGGGTAGCTCTGAAGGCTGATAAGGTATCACAGATACATGGTTCAGGCACTTGATCTCCTGCAGTAAGTTAGATGCACATCCTCTTAGAAACCTCAGTATTGAAAGTGTCTTAGATTTCAGCAGAGCTTTCTACCTCTGATCGTGTGCATTATTGTTGGCAGTTAAATTACTATCTTAGGTTGTCCTATCTGTATGTTTGGGTCACTAAAGTGGAAGCCTCTGTAGAAATTATTGTGGATCGGTACCTGGAAAAAGAATTAGTACTTAAATTGGCACTTCTACTCTCCTATCAGCAGGCTAAATCAGAGATGCAAATCAGATACCTGATACCTTGGTGTGAGCTTGATTTTAGGTGAAATAGTGACTTCTGATCAGTCTTTCTTGCTCATTCTGCAAAAAAATTAGCACTAGGAACTGGAAGATATTTGGAGCTCATGGCAGGTATAGATCTGATGCTCATTAAATAGAAAAAGAGAATTTTCTGTAGCCAGAAAGATGCTGTGCTATTCATATTAGGCAATGGACTAAGGTCTCTGTTCCCCTGGTTTTGACTCTGCTCACGGGAAGCCAGTTTGTAAGTACTGCAGCTGGAAAGAACATCCTGGAATAAAGAGTGGTATGGAGAATAAACAACAGATGACCTTGAAAGATTTAGGGGTGGGGGAGCATTTTCTAAGGACTGTTTAGTGATACTTTTATTGATTTCTTTGCTTTTATTATGCGCCTGCAAGTTTTTATCTCTGTGAACTATTTAGCACGCGGCTTTGTCGTTTAAAGTGAGGCCAGTAACCCAGTCTTCTCCTGACCCAGTTTTGCCATTGCACTGAGATCTGTTTTTTCCCTTTATGCACTGCATGTCAGTCCTTCAGGTACGGCTCTGCAAGCTGACAGTGCTATTCTCCAAGTTTTGTTATGTGATTTAATGGTATGCTGGCTCATGTAATCACCATATTGTATGAAAGTTAAGAGTTGGCAAGATGCAGCCCTTGGCTTCGGATGGGCAATGCTCAGTATGCAGCATGTAAACACAACACCCATTTATTAGAAGCAAAGGAGGGAAAAATCTCCTTACACAATTCCATTTGAGTGTTGTGGGAGCTGACATGAAAACGAAAGTGTTTGTTCTCGCCCTGGTCTTTGGTGTGCCAAACCTGAGATTAGTCAGCCTTTTAAACACACTGTAAAACCACTTGTTTTTTGTTGGTTGTGTTTTTCTCCATGTGTTTGTGGGTAAAGGAGATGGATGAATGTAAGGTGAGTGGCAAGGGGTAGCGCTTCTCTTTTAGTTGTGTTGTTGGGCCCATGTTTGTATTGCCAACCCAGTCATATGTAAACCTGCAAAACTGACTTTTCGTAAATATTACCGATGCTGAAATAACTGGCTGCAGGGGGCATGTGAAACACAGACTTCTTTGCTGGATGGTTTTACTAATTGACAAATGTAAATAGTATCAGACATCTATTAGTATGTGAATGAAAGTATGAGAAAACAAAAATGGTGTTAAGTATTTTATTTTATTAAAGCTGGTAGCATGTGCAGTATCAGACGTCATTGATAGTATGATAATGAAGACATTAATTCTACTGTATGTCTGAATAAAAGCCAGTTTTGGAGGTCAGATTTATGAACACTTTGGATCATATTAGTGTAGAAGATAATTGTCATCTGATTTCCTACACTTATCTAATAACCTCTGGGTGAATGATTGGTTGCTGTTTCTGTTTAAACGAGGTTCAAATTATACAAGGTAGATGAATACAGTAATGATTTTAAATCTCATTAGGAATTTTCTGCTCTATATGTGTTTTTCCATTATTGTTGCTGTGTGGAGCAGAGCTAATTTTTTGTGCAAGGTGAAAATAGCATCAGGTCTAGCATCAGCAAGATACCACTGCAGGTATTGCCTGAAGAAGTCACTTATGGTTCTCACTGCTGTGCAGCCATACTGTGGAGCACACTGTTTTGCAAAGTGGGGAGGTAAATGCTGATTTTCGAGCTATTTCATCACCACTTGAAGCAACAGTAAAGTGAGACCATGTGGTGCAGGCTTGGGGGACTGAGTGCAGGCTCCTCTGTTGCAGGGCCAATTGCCAACTGCTGCTTCACGGTGATCAGTGCTCCTGGAAGGATCTCTCAAGCAGCTCTTCTGAAAGGTCACCTTTCACTTACCTCCCAGCCCTAAACTTTCATTGCTGCTAAAGAACACTTGGTTCTTTTTCTTTTTCTTCACTTTTGCTGAAAAACCTACTCAATGGAGAAAATTGAGTTTAGGACCCTCAAGATCATATTTAGCCCAAGCCACAAGAGCCACCCTTTCTCCCACCTGTATGACAGTCATTCACATGTACTTGTTAATGTCCCAGTGAAGAACTTCTAGGAGTCCAGTTAGGTATTTCAGTCCTCTTCTACCTTCACTGGCTTCTCACTGGTTTTAGGCAGCAGAGCTGGGAAGTCAGAGAGAGGTGTTGTGTCCTGGCAGCCTTGGAGCTGGGCCAGGAGGTGGGCTACACTCTTCAGCTTAGACTGATGCTCTGCAAAGTATGCAGGTTTAGTCTGGGCTGTCACAAAAGCAAGCATGCATGGTCTACAGCAATTAACTCTGAGTTTGTGAACAACTTTGATTCAATCCAGACTGAAAAGCTAATCTAGAAAAATTTACGTGAGCATACGCACTAGAGTGAGAGAGACACACGTTCACATATTTTCTTGGGTAGCATCCTAAGTCTCTGGGAAGCTTCTGACTATCTAGTTTATCTTGTTGAAGCTGTTCTGTTGAAGGTTTATTTGTTCAATCTTGAGGGTGGCTTACATATGAGCTAAGAATGTGGGGGAGACTGTATTTCAGACCTCAACTCCTAATTCACAGTTTGTGAATCATGCCACCCTCTGAACCTCCATTCAGAAAGATTTAAGCATTTTCAAGTCAGAGTCTGAAAATACCAGTCTGTCTGTCATATCTGTTCTTGTAGCTTGGCCAATCCCACGTGACTGAACCTGGCTTCAATCACCTTAAATGTCTTAGTAACAATAAACCCTTATCCAGTGTCTTATTTAGCAGGCCTTCTGCCTTTCATTTGTTCTGCTGCCATGACCTCCAGGAGCATCAGTTTACTGACAATTAAAGCCAAGAATAAATTTAGTCCAATTAGCTCTGTCATCTCTTCTTTAGATATACTTTGAGAAGTTTTTAGAAGCACCCTAAATACAGCTTTAGAGATATGTGAAGAGTATGCAGTGTATTTCCTGTGGACCTAAATTCTGCATTTGCTGTGGCTGGAATCTCTGTACTTGATGTAGTCAGGATGACTTGTAGTGATGACCTTCCAGTGTCTTTCCTCCTAAATGAATTACACTGTTTTGTAACTTTTCTCATGAGCTTATGCTTGCTTTGTAGCAGCAGACCAAGGTATGTCTTCCTTTTATGTTTGCAGCATGATACATCATTACTGGATAGATTCTTTGGTCTGTTTAGTAACACATGATCTCTTAATTACTTTTGGAAAAAAGTTATTCTGGCAGTATAAGTCAGACTGTAAAACCAAGTTGTGCATGTCCTGGCAATCTATCTCTGTTTAGAACACAAAATGAACTCTGTGCAAAGCATACAGCAGCTCTTTTTGTAAGACTTGTTCCAGGACAAAAGAATGAACTTGATGATGTGTATATAACAACATTCTGAAAATGTGGTGTAATACACTGATATAAAAATTTCATTTAAAAGAAATTAATATAATATATTTAAACTTTAATATTATATTAGTGTACAATACTGATATAAAATACTATATAATGTTTGATATTATAAAGTGTCTGTAATGTGGAGGGTTTAAATTGTGTAGGAAAGTTTCTTCCACCATTTCATGTTGGTCCAAAAAAATTCCTGTCTCTTTAGAGAGATTTCATAATTCTATAAAATGGGAGTATGATACCAAGGTGCTGGCTTTTGTGGTCTAACTGAAGTAAGACATTAAGGAGTCAGGCATGATAAATTTAAATTAATAATATGCTGTATATATGCAAAATAATTCACTAAATGAAAAGAAGTGCTTAGAAATTTAGGGAGGTTGAAATTTAAACACGCTAATAGTCTGTTGTAAAAAAGTCCTAAGTTCCAGCCCTCTAATTTCCACCCTTCATTTACTCATTATTAAGTGAACTCAGCAAAATTTGTCTTTTGCATTAAATAGCAAGCAGACAATATTATGCATTATGTCTTTAAGCTGATACAGATCTGAATGTCAGTTCTTCCTGAGATTTGTTTTTCTTTTACTACTTTGAAGCATGCAGGAATAGGAGCATTAGTCAGCCAAATGAATTTAGGAAGCTTGTATAACAGTGCTTGGCACCCTCTTTCGTTCGGATTCAAAAACATGTTCCTGAATAAACAGAGCTTTTCGGTGGTTATTTTAAAAAGGAGGGAAAAAATGTATCTCCAGTATTCATAATTGGTGTCTTTTTCAAGTTACTGTGCTTCAGCACTGTGTGCATTGCATTTCTGTTCTAACAGCAAAAACTACCAGTGCTGTATTTGACACCAGTTTAAATGATTCTGATGGATGTTGCTTTATTTTCTAGGAAATGCAAATTTTTCATATAAACTGTAAATTTAATTACTGTCACTGAAGGTGCTTTGATCTTCTGTTTTATAATCCCTGACAAAGAATGTGCCCTAGGTTTGCTATGCACTCTCTAAAAATTCTGGCCATAATTGTAGTATGTTCCAAACTGTTTAGATGTATTTCTTCAGTGTTTGTACCATTAATAGTGCAATACTAGCCAGTGTTTCAGGCTACTAAAATCAATGAAAAACTTGCTATTTTTAAAAATTGACTCCAATCTCAAGTCGGATGGTGTTCACAGTACTCCATCCATTTTCTTCTGGATTTTTTTTTCTTATCCTCATAGCTCAAGGCCACATCTGAAAATGTCAGCAAGTTTATCACCTCTTCCCCTCAAGACAGAAAATACCTTCATTTCTTTGTGCGGCTTTCCCACCATCTGCTGTGTTTAAGTTGGTGTCCTCACCTCTGCCAACAGCACTTCTGCACTTCCAGTATCCACAGTACTGAAGGTGTGTCTATCAGCATCTTGTTTGCTCACATACACCTTAAGCTTCATCTCCAGTGTATGTTCTCTATATTTTTTCTGGCATTTTTATTTCCCATTACCTTTTGAGGCCCGCTTCAAATATTAGTCCTCTGAATAACCTGTTGTCACTGTATTTTGTATCATCTGTGGAAACAAAGTGTCTCTTCGGACAGGATTAGAATGAATCCATTGTTCTGTGGAATATATTGGTTTTTTTGTTTTAAAACACTTGCAAGCTATTATTACAGTTAGGAAGAGTCCTCTGAAATACTGCTCTGCCATTTCTAGAAGTGACAATACTTTTTTTCTCTGTAAAGTCAGTAATTTTCTTAATACATTAAGAAACTCTTGCTTTTTTTTGTTTGTTTGTTTTTTTCTTTTAATGGTCAGATACTTATTGAGACCAAATGAAATCCTTTTAGAAGTATTTGGTATTGCCTTCCCCTGTGTGTCTCAGCTCTGTTACCTAACCAAGCGAGAAATACCTGATCTGGTGCTTTCATTTTCCTTTTAAAAAGTTCTGGTCTAATAAGCTCTTTAAATAATTGAAGAATAATTGAAGTGAACTTCTATCTTCTCATTCAGTGCATTAAAAAAAATAAATCTCTTCTCACATGCAGGTTTTAGAGATCAACTAAACATTTGCCAGTAATGGTCAGATTCTCTACAGTACTGTTGATCATTTCCCACTGTAACAGAATGTTGTTGACATTTGCAAATGGCCTGAGACATATGTGAAGTTAATCTGCTTTTAGCCTACTAAAATCTGGTTCATTTCTATTGAAACAAGTCAATTCCATCCAAGAATACTATTTCAGTTACTGTTGAATTAGTACCTGTTCAAAGTGCTATTTGTCAAACGATTATGTTCTTTTTGGGTTTATTCACTATGAAGGAGCCGTCTTCTTAACATACACATTCAATTACTTATTTCAAAGTAAATAGTGCAATTCCTGTAAAACTGGGAAGATTTTTTTCTCCTGTAAAAATTGATAAGTGTCACTCAAGTAAACTTGCTAAAAATTATATCAATTATGAAAATGCATAACTAGTCACTGGAACTTTAGAGTACAGACATTGAAAAGTAAATGAGGATATTTACACTAATATCTGAGGATATTACACTATCCGCTCTGAGGATATTTACACTAATCTTCTCAAAAATGGGTTACATTTTCTGTGAGATTAATTATGGAAGCCAAAGAAATTTCATAATCGGCTAGGCAAATTATGGGTCTTCTTTAATAAGAATGATCCTAGGAAGCATTTGAGAACTAAGTGTAAAAATAATCCAAGAAACCATATTATATTGTGTCAATATTTGTATGAATTTTCTATCAGCACATCTGTAACAAAGATTCTATTGAACCTGTACCAGAATAATTTCACTACTGACAGTTGCCATTCTTTCTAATTCACATGAATACTTTTGACCAAATGTAAAGCTCTGTATCACACTATATGTGATTTACAATTCCATTTTTTAATGAGTAACCCCTGTGAAAGTTATCAGTAAAAGTAAATTTAAAATAGCTGTTTTTTCAAAGTATTGTGTTTTGTTGTATTGTTGCAGATGCTGTGAGAATAGCTAATATTTAATCTCAGTTATTTAACTAAATTGATAATACTTTGTTACTGGTGTAAGAGTCATGTTTCATGGGCATTTGTACCTAATAGGCATTTATATTTCTTCAAAATTGTACAGACTTAGGGAGCTTTTTTTCTTAGATTTTTTTTCTGTCCAGTTATGTGTGTATTTCCATAGTGTAAGCTGAATGATTTAACTTCGTTTTGGAATGCTTACCCCACAATTTCTGTGAGTTTTTTGTAAGGAAAGCCACAAGTAGAGCTTCAGGTTTAAGATTAGATATTTACAGTTCTCTCTAGTTAGCATAACTCAAACAAAAACATCAAGATACCATGTAAATGACATTCATATTAATTCTGTAGTCACAACTCTGTGATTATGAAGTTAGCTGGGATTTATCCTGTGTCTCTTAATTGTAAGCTGAGAGCACTTGCATCTTGGTATATATCGTAGTAATGTGCTTGTTCTTCCTGGACATATAGCAGAATTGTGGGGAAACACTGGAATACCAGAAACACTTTGATGGAGTTTGTCATTGTTAGTCTATACAAATCCCAATCAAAACCAAAAACAAGCAAGACAAGAAGAAAAAAAACAACAAACAAACAAAAAAAAACCCTCTAAACCCACACACAAACCACCAGGATATTAAAAATATAGTTGTGTGAACAGATGTAAAGATAAGGGCAGGATATAAATTGTAAGTTGGGTTAATTTTAACGTAAAGACAAGGTGATTATAACTTCATAGATATAGGTGAACATAGTGGTTTTTAATTTTCTTAAATATATAGTACCTCTTAACACATTAAATCTTAATTCTTGTCTTTAGAATTAATGAATATGTCCAGAGTTAAAAAGAATTTTTCTTACCAGTTTGCCTCTATTGTTGCATTGCTAGAGATCTTGCTGTATTTAATTTGCTTGGTAGAAGGCAGATGGGAACTCTGTATTAATAGTGTTCAATGAAAGGAATAGAAAAGCCCAGTTCCTGTAAAAGAAATGCATTCAATGCATGAAATATATTTGTGTTTCAAAATGGATGAACAAGGGGAAAGAATGGAAATTACTTATTTAGATTCTTAAAACATAAAGGCCTAATAAAAAACTTACGTAGCCCCACAGTGTATCTCTTTTATCTTAACAGTTTAAGGGGAAAAAAATTAATTAGGACAGAAAGCAAAGTGTAGGAACAAGTCATTAATTTGTAACATGGCGATAACCTAAAAGGTAATGTTCTCTAATTGTCAGTAACCTCATATAGTTCAATCTTGTAATAGGGTTCACAGATTCATGACAACATGTGCAAGCTACATAAATTACTCAGGTTAATTGAAACTAAAAGAGATTCTGAGGAACTTTGTAAAGGTTTAGAGGAGATGGGAGAACAGATGGTGTGATGGCAAGTGGAGTTTGTTGTGTTGAAGAGCAAGGGGGATGCATTTTGGAAGGAATGTTTTGAACTAATTGTAACTGAATTAATAAAGGCCATTTCAATTACTTCTGAAAGCTACTTACAAGCTCTTATTTATGTTCTTGTAGCAATGCTTGGTCAGGAAAATTATTGAAAAATCCCTATATTGTGCCCATAGTAGAACAAATCAGACAGAATGTTGGGATGCAGTAGGAGCAGAAAGAGAAATTTGAAAGTGGAGTGCTTTTATGATAGTGTTCATCAGCCATCCCAAAAAAAGTTCTAGTTTTTCCCATTGAAAAAAAGAGCATAACAGAAATAGGGATCTTAAAATAGGCAAAAGCATTATAAGGGAGCAATTTGCATATGGTGAGAGACTGAAAGTTGATTGCAAGAAACTACTGAATGATATGCAGAAAGTAGTAGAGAGAATGATTGCTGGATGTTACTGATCCTTTCTTGGTATAAGAATAAATAAATATTTAACAGAAGAGGCTAAAACTGGCAATGCTGCCTTAACACCAAATTACCACTCTGGAAAGGTTTTGGACACTAGATATAATATGGCTTGAAATGCAGCTTGATATATGTTAGAGCAAGCCCAAGAGGTCACATCCAGAAAGGGGTAGCCCTAGTCTTCTCATCCTTGCACATCTCATCTCCTCCTCCGCTCATTCCTCAGGGATTACTTTTTGTCTCTCAGCTGAATTGGCTAGTCACTGACTTTGAATTTACTGGCTTGCTTAGGGGTCGGGTGAATGTCAGAGGGAGGGAAGCGGCAGAGAAGGAGCCCTCTCTCAGCAGCAGGGAGCTGTTAGTTGGCTTCAGACCATCTCATTAGCCTCGACTGAAAAAAAAGGGATTACACCCTTAAGTAAGTAAAACGCCGTGGTTATTTCAGTTTACACTCTGTGCATGAAATGTTTCTTATCTTCTAATTCATGCAATTCAGGAGAAATTTTTATATAGGCAATGCATTCTGTAAATCTGAATTATCAGGTTTCTTCAGTTTTCCGTGGGCACCAGACTAATCATGTACTGATCTGACACTTCTTATTTTTCAAATCTTCATTGCCTTAATTGTACAAGTCAGGTTTGGCCTAATTATAAACTCAGTTTCATATACAACCATCTGCCAAAACTACCATCTGTAACAATTCAGCCTTTAGCTTGGAGGAAAGGAAAACATTTTTAAGATATATTGTAGCTGAACTTCAACTACATGGGAAAGTAATGACAGCTGAGATGTTTATACTGAAAGATTGTTCTTTTACCATGTGACTATCAATGGTGAGAAGTCAAAATTTTAAACTTGTTGCACGGCTCTAGCCATTGAAAACCAGTGGAGTTTCCATGCACCATCCCTGAAAGATACTCTTGTACAGCACTTCCGTGTTAGCAGGAAAAAACACTTAAAAGTGTGCCCACTTTTAGAGGTGTATAGGAATTAAAAATATGCTTGAGTTTCTGATGCAGTAATGCAGTTGCTGGATTTTTGTGTTAAAGGAAGCATTTTGATCAGTCTCACCCCATTTTTGCTACCTTAAACTTACATTTTCCTGGAAAAATGTTACACATGAGTTGAAATTCTTAAAATGGCCATTCTGACAATTTGCTTTCTTAAAAAAACCCAGCAACATATGCCCCAGGAAATAATTTCAGACAGAATTTATAGAATTAACAATGGCATGATGCATTTTAGTACATCTTGAAAAAGGAATTTACGCTTGTTTTCTACTGTAAAAATATGCAGTTAGAATAATAATAACAACTTTTTTCATATGCCAATATTTTTGGCATACGAAAATGCTTTTGGTTTAGATCAAAAACCTGAAAAAAATATTGTTGGTTTTTCTTACTAATATACTAATGTAATTACTTTAAGACAAGGCATAATGTGTTTGTAATTCCAGCTTGCTGAGGTAAATGGCTTATTGGCTGCCTAGTGCTTACGTTGTCTTGCAAGCATACTTAAATGTTTTGAAGATTAGTTTCTAATTTGATGTGTCTCTTACCTTATTTGTCTGCAGTCTCACAGGCTTCAAGGCATTTGAGAATAATCTCATACATTGGTCTATTGCTTTGGATAAATATTCTTTTCACAAAAAAACATAGATCCATTATTAATGCACTTATATTCTAATAACAGTGTAAATGTAATGTATCCTTTTACAGATCATTACCTTAAAGCTAAATTGTTCACTTTGGTTTTGTATATGTATAGGAAGACATGCAATTCAAATTATGTAGGAAATAAAATGCTTTCTGACATAGGAGAGAACTGAGTTGAAATCAGGATCTGGAAAAAGTTATGGCATTTTGTGAGGCTGTTTTCCCTGGTAGAAAGTGTTTTAAACCTGATTTTGTCTTACTCTGTGTTATTTGGAAACAGCTAAGATAAACTTGTATGAATCTCACAGACCTTTCTTGGAGCACTACTAGTATGTGCAGCTTAGTTTCTCAGGTAAACTGATAAGAAGTACATATTCAAGATCTAGTGAAACTTCAGAAATGCATAGTTTTAGGGGAAGTGGAAGTCTAGCAGTGTTTTTGTGATCAGCTTAATGAAACTTTGTTTGGTTATTGACAAATATGGAATCATGGGCTCTTAAGTTTTTGAATGGTAAGGTTTAAACTTACACATTTCCCAGGGAAATACCTTGACAGACATTATGCTGGCTAATGGTCAGGTAACTACTGTACCAAGAAATGCTCTGTACAAAGAACAGAATTTTTGTTGGGACAAAGATGTTCAACATGTTGAGAGTCCTCAGGGGTTTTCTTGTATCTCTTGATGAAGGAAGATGAAAACTTAAAACCAAGGACAGGAGATGCAGGTTTCATTTTTCACTTTTTTGGTTTTTTAGTATGCTGACTCTTAAGCGGCTTGCCTGTAAATACTTTTAATCTTTTCCCCTACCAAAGTATCTTACCAAAACCTTTGGCAGTTTTTGTAAAAATTAACTATGGATAGTTGCTAAAGTGTCCATAGGGGCTGTTTATGGGACCAGAAGCTGACTTGATTGCCTAACAACATTTTGTTTGAAACCGACAAAACATAATATGGAAAGGATTATGTATTTTATTTAAATCTCAAACTGTTTCTGGCAAACAAGACACTGTTTTGTTGAATTTTCCTCATTCATCTTCTTATGGCACAGTGTACAAGGTGCTTGTAAAACATAGCATTTAATCTGTAAAGTCATGTTTCTAAATCATGAATGGCTCATCATTAATAGACATTATGTGGTATAAAGTAAATTTTGTGATGAAAAATAGTGAGAAGGAGCAGAAACGCAGGCTTCACTATGGAAGACCATAACCTTGCCCCATTTCTGCAGCTGAGTTGTGTAATGGCACTCCCTCATGCTACAGGAGATCAATATGTTCAAAATACTTTTCATCCTTTATACATGCCCCAAGGTAATAATTTAGGTTTAAAATAATGCTTATAAAAGCATCTTTTGAATTCTGAAAGAATAAATAACAGTTTTTATTACTTATGTTTAAAATGTTAGGTATCACTACTGATGATAGGAGGAAACCTAAAATATCTGTTATTTATTTCCCAAGAGATCCAAGATTTAATATAGCTGTAGAGAAGAATGACCTTCTTTCATCAGTGTTGTAGCTGGTGTTGAAAACTTTCACCACGGGCCTGGCGAACTATCTGATTGGTTGGTTGTTTTATTTTTTTAAATCTCTTTGTCCTGGTTTGAGCAGGGATGGAGGTAATTTTCTTCCTAATAACTGATATAGCGTTGTGTTTTGGATTTAGTGTGAGAATAGTGTTGATGACATGCTGAGGTTTTTAGTTGTTGCTAAGTAGAGTTTGCCCTAAGTCAAAGACTTCTCAGCTTCTCGTGCCCTGCCAGTGAGAAGGCGGGAGAGGCACAAGAATCTGAGAGGGGACACAGCCAGGGCAGGTGACCCAAACTGGCCAGAGGGACATTCCATGGCATGTGGCATCATGCTCACCATGTACATGGGGGAAAGCTGGCTGAGGGCCTCTGCTGCTTGGGAACTGGCAGGTCAGCAGGTGAGGAATGTTTGAATTGTGCATTACTAGTTTTGTATATTCTAATTATTTCGTTACTATTGTTACCATTAGTATTTTCTTCTTTTTATCTCCCCTTAAACTGTCTTGATCTCAGCCTATGGGTTTTCTCAATTTTATTCTTCAATTCTCTCCCAGATCCCACTGGGGAGGAAGAGTGAATGAGCAGCTGTATAGTGCTTAAGTTGCCTTCTGGGGTTAAACCACAACACTCTTCAAAATACAAAATCACTTTCCTCGCCAGCATACATGTTACATCATAATTTGGAAAGTTCTCAACTGGGGCTTTTGGGGGATCAAAGTGAAAACTTTTTATTTCCTGTTTCAAACCTTTTTAAGTTGATGCAGGTGCTGCTGTCTGGAATATATCCAAAGAAGCCAGCTTTTGTGAAAAGTAGATTGGGTATACTTTTTATGTCAACAGTTACTTATCAATGGGAGAAACTGCTCTGACTAATGAGGAGAGATCCCATTTAAAGGTTGCATGACTTAGTGTAGGTTTGTTTGTCTTCACTTCAGAAGCAACCACCTGGTTGGATGCTGCACCCATTGAGACAGTTGTAACAATACTCAGTAAGAGTTAGGGCAATCCTATATTTACACTTTCTGGAGAGGAGAGTCTGTGAAACTAAGATACTGTAGAAAGCAAATAAATAAAATTTGTAATCTGAGAAGAGCTAAGAGAGAAAATTTTGTTTATTTCCGTGAGATCTGGGGGGAGTTTATGTTGCTTTTTTGTCATGAAGCAATGAAAGTCAAATGGACTTTTTTATTATGCATAGCAAAGACTCAAATAGTAGGGTTGATTTTTATAAGTACGTAAAGACGACACACCAGAAAGATGGGACTATGAATGCACAAACAAAGGAGCAGCGTTTCCATGATATAAACCCTGTCACTTACACTGGACTGTACCAGGCTTTTACCATCAGAACAGAAGATCTGGGATAATTTCCCAAGATTCACTTAAGATCCTCTGTTCAGTTCTGAACACCTCACTACAAGGAAGACACTGAGGTGCTGGAGCATGTCCATAGAAAGGCAGCAGAGCTGATGAAGGCTCTGGAGCACAAGTCTTAAGAGAAATAGCTGAGGGAGCTGGGCAGCTGTTTTGCCTGGAGAAAAGGGAGCTCAGGAGAGTGATCAGCTCTCTACAGTGACCTGAAAGGAGTTTGTAGCCAGGTGAGAATTGATCTCTTCTCCCAAGTAGAGCAACAGAACAAGAGGAAATGGCCTCAAGTTGTGCCATGGAGAGTTTAGATTAGACATTAGGAAAAATTTCTTCACCAAAATAATGGCCAACCACTGGCACAGGCTGCCCAGGGAAGTGGTTGAGTTATCAGGCCTGGAGGTATTTTAAAGATGTATAGATGTGATGCTTTGAGACATGATTTAGTGGTGGCAATGCTCAGTTAACAGTTGGACTTGATCTTAGAGGTATTTTCCAACCTGAATGATTCTGTGAATATCCCTCCAATCCCTCTTCACTCCACTCTTTCTATTTCGTTTTATCCAGTTCTGTTAAAAATATAAGCTATCTAATCAAAGGAGTGGGATACAAAAAATGTAATCTAGACCCTATGTATCCCAGGGGTTACCTGAAGCCCACAGTGTCTTTGAAAACTGATACCTGCTGTGGTATGGGGCAGATAAAGTTACCGAAGAGATTTATGCTCCAAGAATACCAGTCTTCTGAATGTCTGTCAAAGAGGACTGTCTAGACCTATCCCTGTATGTTGGAATTCAGGTTAGTAATATCATTTGCCTTTAGTAGCAGATGATGACAAAGCCATTCTGAATGGACTGCAGAGGACCATATTTTGCACATGTTTGGCATGAGACCTTCTCAATGAGAGAGGGACTGAGGAAAGCTTCTGGGGCTGGATCCCATGATCTTTATCATGATAAAAACCATATCATTAAGACAAACTCTATTTCCTCAGCTTATTCTGAGTGTTCTTGTAGACCACTAATGTAGACAGCAACTATAAAAAGTCTGGAAATGAAAAGTCTTTCAATATATAGTACAATACTGATGTGAAAAATTGTCATCCATCAGCACTGTCAAAGCTTATACTGGTGTTGGCATATCAAAGACCTCCAAACTGTTCTTTAATCACAGCTAAGCTTGTAATTATATAAATGTAATACAGTTAAGGTAGGAGCTTGAAACACTGTCTCGACTATACTGGCATCTAGTTTCAGTCTGTGTTCAGCAATTACCCTTTTGTAACGAGGTCTCAATATCAAGCAGGTCAGAGAAATTAGTTCTGGATTTATATCCTTATAAACATACAGCCTAGCAGGGATGTTATAAAAAAAATTCTGACTCGAGAAACAGAACAGTGTCTTTCTGAGAATGTCTTTGGTTTAAAACCAAGTTGACAATTCTGTGATTTAAATTTCGAAAATCATCCCCTGCTTATATAAAAAAGTATAAAAGAATTCGAAAGAAAGAAAGAAAAAGTGCCTAAATTCCGTTTAATTTTGTATAAGTATTTTTTCCCTGATGTTTGCTTTTCACAGGCTTGAGCATGAACTGAAAATTCTTCAGATTAATAATGCAGTTTATTATCTAGCAAAGTTTCTGTGCATGAAAGACTAAGAATCCACTTATGATTTTTTACTTCATACTGAGAATGATATAGGAGGACATTTTCATTATGTACATGAGTTCTGGTGTATGCCAAGTATCAAAATAGCTGTTTTCACTTTTCTACATGATTTTATTTATTTTAATTTATTTTGCAAGTGTAATAGTTCTTCCAACCCAAACAACATATAATTTGTAGCAGATGGTAAGAATTAAATATCCAGTACAGAATTTCTATAACAAGTCTTATTTCCTTTCCTTTACTGGTGCTTAAAAGTCTAAGATTAGAGAAGATTGCTTGGTATATATTTTCATTATAATTCAAAAGAATATTTCATATAGTGGAATTTTTTTTTGTATGAATTTGGCAAACAAGCAAGACCTCTGAAATAGATCTTTAGAAAAAAATGTTTAATTAAGTATTTTATCCAAGAGACTGTCTTTTCATTCCCTGAGGATGACAGATCATCCACCTCCATATAGTGTGAGGAGCTTTTCCTCCCTGCAAAGATAATTTTATCTTATGTTGCCTTCCCTTTTAAATTACTTAAAAATGCCATTGGGTCTATGCTAGAATTCCGTAAGTTCCCAGTAGGGAAAAAAAAAAGACAACTTCCTTTTTGAAGTTTGTGGGAGGTTTTGTTGAGTCAACTGAAGTCTGGTTGTCTGCTAATTTCTGTTTTGATTGTGCATGTATTTGGATCCCAGTGCTTTTTTTCACAGGACAAGAAATTATTGGCCTTTATCACTCTATAGACAGAAAGATGAAAAATTTCAGTATCAATCCTGGATGTTTGCTATGGAATTTTACAAGAAGTGGAAAAGGAAATCTCTTGCCAGTACACATGTCCTAAAAAGACTGCTAAGTGCAGGACCTCTGGAGATCCTGATAATCTCTGATTCTGATTTTATAGGAAGATTTCTTTCAAAATATAGAAGTTTTTAAATTCTTATCCTTTCTTCCAGCTGAAACACTTCTGTCCTTTAAATCTCCTGGCTCTTTTACTTGAACTAGAATGCCACCTGATGGATTATTATCAGTAAATATTTATTCAGACGCTTTTAACACGAGTTCCAGAGGCAACATTCATATATAATTACCTGTCTCTTGGTAACTTCACTTCCCAGTACTTGGGAACTAAACAAACTGGCTGTCATCCAGGACAAGTTTAAGATGCATGGAAACTGCCTGAATCCCTGATTGTCAAGTGAGATTAAAGAGTGGACAAAATTTATTATGGATCAGATAACATTTTTAAAAAACCAGAGTTTATATTTTTAGAACAGCCAAATATTTTGCAATGGTATCATTATAGAGATTGAAAATAAATATGTTAATTTACACATTAATTTACAAAAAAGACTTTTTTGTAGTTTACTGAATGTAATTGCAAAATACCTGAATTGCATTGATTTGCAAGGCAAACTCTCTATCACTTTACAGTTCTTGCTTATCACATCCATCTTGGTTTCAACTGAAACACACAAACCAAACTCAGCAGGAGTTTGGGTGCTCCTTACCAAGTGTGCAGCTGCACATTGGCTGGAGCAGCCAGCTACTTCTGTCAACAAGAGCTACAAGGGGTAGAGGATAATAGCAGTTGGCCTGAGGTCATATGAAATGAAGTTGGCATATAGTCTTAAGCAGCTTCCCGGTTTTCCCAAGGTCTGGATGGTGGGAAAGAATGGTGTGACTCATCATTTTCTCAGCACGGTTAAGACTATATATCTTAAATTTGTCTGATTCAGGAAATGTGAATAGATGTGAATAACTTGGCAGAGCTAGAGAATGGTTTCTCCTTCCAGCTAAAAAAGAAAAATATTGGAGAAAAAGTAGTTCTGCATTAGCACTTAACAGGTTTGGGACTGCCTTTTATCCATTGACCTGAATAAAATTATTTCCAGTTCATTAAGAGTGTACCTTAGGAAGGGAACTGGCCTATAAGCATCTGAATGCAGCAATTGGCTTTGCAAAAGCAATTGGCTTTGCTTCTGCACATATGGCTGGTGGAGTCTAGCAAGTGCCACTTTAACATTTTGCCACCAAATGAACAGTGAGATGAAAACTCCCATTCTTGACATTCTAGAGGAGTCCCCTGTGGTCACACAAGTGAGTGCAAAGGCATTCTAGGAGTCCCCTGTGAATATACACCTGAGTGTAAAGGTGTGGGGGAAGAGCTTCTAGGGTTGGGAAAGTCACAGAAAAGCAAATACAGTATTGCCACAAAAAGATCAAACAGCTATGAAAGCAGCTTGCCTGTTGAACTCATTTGAATGTAGGTAGCAACGGCGCCTCTCCCTGCTTATATTTGTGGCATGAACTTGCTAATTTCCTTCCCCTTAACCCCTTGAAATACCCTCATGTTATGTATTTTAGATATTATATGCAGAACTGAGTAGAAATATACTGTGTTTTGTAAACAACCAAATATATGTTCAAATATTTTGTGTCCAAAACATTCTAAAACTTACTTTGAAAAAGAGTTGTTATTAGTATTTTTATAGTCTGTGTTTAAATGCAAATGCAGAAAAATATCTCTGACACTCTGTGTTGCTTACTTTTACCATCGTACTCCTTATTACACATCGTTGTTAAAGAAATAAAGAGTGGTATCAGTCACTAGAAAAGTATGTATCTGGATTTTGTAATCATAACTAAGCATGAAGCGTGTGATCCAGAGATTTTTAGGTGTCTCACCACCGCAGAGTGACTCACTGAGCTGGAGTTATGCATTTTGTTCATTGGACTGCCAAAAGGTTGTTCAGGAAAACTCACAAGTTGACTGGGGAGCTTCGCAGAAGTTAGGGTGCCCAGATGGAAGAGCATGTGTGAGACAAGGATACACACAGACATGGTGATGTCTCTTCAGTGAACATGTCTATTTTTCTACATATTGGCTTGACAATGTAAAATGCATAAATGTTGTGAAAAATAAGGGTCAAGAGTACCCAGTATACCCCTCGTTTGCCCCTTTTAGCCAGGAAGCCATAATAGACAGGAAATCAGCTCCAGTGTAGATGTGTAGATGTGGCACTTGGGGACGTGGTTTGCTGGTGGATTTGGCAGTGCTGGGTTTATGGTTGGACTTGATGATCTTAGAGGTCTTTTCCAACCTAAATGAATCTATGACTCCATGGTAATTACAAGGTAGATATATCAGAGAATCCCAGCTCACCTCCCATGAGTTGGAATGACCTTGGTTGCAGGCAACGTAACCCAGGTCTGTCACTCAGAGAGAACTCCAGTTGATAGGCTATTGTATTTGCTGAGACTAGGGCCAGTTTTGGTGGTTAGGGGGTCTTCACTAGACTTAATCCTTAACTATGCTTTATTCTGCAGTGCTGGTTTCAGCTACTCTGAAGTAATTTCCTGGGTACTTGAGAATGTGCAGGGGACATTGCCAGTTCCAAATGTGCTTGCCAAGTACTTCATTGTTCCAGAACTAGGTGGTCTTAAGTGGGTGACTTCTTTTTCCACACTTAACTCACTTTTTCGGGGGCTTGAGAAACATTTAGTACTCTAAGCACTATTTAGGTATGGACATGTTGGGTATTTAAGTTAGCACTGCCATTTGCAGTGTGAAGGTGTCACTGAATACCATGGAAATTGTAATTGGATTACATTCTGTATAAATGCTCTTCTTTCATTTAAAGATTTTTCTATTCTGGCAGTTAATTTCTTAATTGGTTTAAGACAGTTCTTCCATGACTTTAATTATTTAATCTCTATCACAGCTAGATAACTAAATAGACCTAGGAAAAATTACTGTGCTTCTATGCATCTGGATGCTTTGTGCTTTAAAAAAAATAGCAAAGAAATATATTTTCTTGCTCTTTACATTTTCTCTATATCTTCTTAAAAAAGGTATTTCAAGGCAGAAGTATGAACATTGAGTTACCTGTCCATGCTTGACCAGCCAGGGTTGCCTGTGGCAGAAGTTCACAAGCTGTGTCTCAGCAAAGCAGCATGTGAACTGTCTGAGGGGGCCAATATTGAAAGATGTTCCTACTCCAATGTTAACAGAAGTGGAAAATAAATTTGGGAAGCCTAACCCAGGGTGAACATTGTTTCACATTGTCAGCTAACCTTCTTCAGCTATGGCTTGGTTGTGGTGATTTGCTCAGGAAACTGGGCTGAAAAATTCCATGGCTAATATGATTTGAATATAAGAAATTTTAACCTGGAGAACCCGTTCATCTGTGTAGTTACTACCTCTCCCTGTGCTTAATGGGGTTTTTTTTGTGGTTTTTTATTTGCTTTTTTTTAATGTCTTCAACCTTCTTGTGATTAGAAGTGTTATCCGGACAAACTAGATATTTGGGAATGTCCAGACTTTCCAAAGTATGGTTTATTTAGCAGTGTGGTATTCCCCTTGCTGCTTTCCTCTTAAGGAATTAGCTGAACATTAATGTGATTGAATATCTTTCATAGCATATTGTGAAAGAGATGCTAAACCACTCACTCAGCAGCCTTTGTCAACACTTGAGATTGTAAATGAAGTGAATGAATGAAAAGGATGTTGATTTACAGCTGAAAGGGTGGTCTTCAACACATTGGATCACTAGCTGAGTTTCTAAAATGCTGTTTGCTGAAATTCTAGATTGTGGCTTACAAGCAATAGTGCAAATCATTTGCAGAATAAACAAATGTGTGTACTTGAAATCCTTAGTTTTATTTATCCTTTTGAGTCTCATCATTATTTTTTTCCCCTTGAACAAACATAAATATTTAGTATTTAAGAGATTTTAGAATCTAAAGACAATTGAATAATTTTTGAGCCAAAAATAGGAAGAGGCACTTTGGTATGCAGGTCTGCCTCCAGTCTGCTATATATCTTCAAATTAATGCTAATAAATGATGTGTGATTAAATTCTGAGGCCAGCTTTGAAAAATCCCATGTTAACTTAGGGGTAATTAGATATGGAAATCTGTTATGAGCGCTGTGTAGGTAACTTTTATTTGTGCTTAGTAAAGTATAAAATGGGCACCTCTGTCTATAAAGCTATTGTTTAAGGTTCCCATTTGTTCTGTCCTTGATTTAATTCAGTCTATTCAAGTTTTGCTCAAACAGCAGGTTTGGTCATTAGTAAATAACACGAAAATAGCTCAACCCTTTCATCTGTACAGTCTTTACATATAATGTGCCTGAAGGCATGCGTAATGTAAATATTTTGTAAGTGCAAATAATTAAAAGATTTTGTATAATAGACATGTTGAAACTAGCAGTATTTTGAAGATTTTTTTAGTTCCTGTTGGATGACACAGGGAGAAAATAAGCAAGAAAAACCTCAAATAATCTCAAAATTTACAAATTATTTGGTTTTAATAGCAGTTATAAAATTATTATGCTTTTAAATCCCATCCCTTTTACATAGGAGAAAAAGTATTATTATTTATTTACATAATTATATAATGAAGTACAAGGTGCATCAAAGTTCTGGTTTTATTTGGAGTGTGCTAATGTGTTTATTAATATTATTTAGCTGATCTGCTGAAAAAGCATTTCTAGTTAAAGAATTTTGTTACTTTTTTGATTATTAGACTGTTGCGCTTAACATCATCCTATGACCAGGACACAGTTCAGTAAAAAATTCCATCTTTACATACTGATCAGTACTAAGGAATCCAATCAAGAAATTGTCAGTTCCTGGTGTGAACTCCATCTCCAACGAAGACGTCAGGGAAAAGTCCCTGCCAGTGTAACTGCTAATGCACTGGTCTACTCCAAAGGTTGAACTACTCAGTTTTTGTTCTTGAAAGCAGTTGTAGTTATCATTATAGTTATAGTATAGTTGCCGTATATAGGTGTCATTAACTTCTTGCCTTTTTTACCGCAATTTATTTCCAAAAATTGTGAATGAGGAGGTAGCCTGTTAACTTGAGGTCACCTTTTGTTTCCTCTGTGATTCTGGAGCTTATGAAAGAAAGGGAGACATTTCTCTTGATCACTTGAAATCAGTTACTAAACAGCTTTGAGCTCTAATACACTGCAAGGAGCTCTCAAAGGTCCTTTCTAAAACTAGCAGCATCTTTGCATTTCCCCAGAGCTCAAATTGTTCATATATATATAACTGCAAAGCTTTCTGTGGCTTAAAACACAGACATTTTGTAAGATGGACTATTAATTATTCTCAATCCTTCACCTTGGTAATTATTCTCAGTAATTATTTGTACAAATATTAAAATGAAATTATTTCTAAATGCTAGTTTTGTTGAAGCAAGAGACACTCTCAAAAGACATGCATATTGTAAATGCACTTTGCTCAGAATACTTTTGATTTCTTTCTCTGTGGTGTCTGAGAATACAGTTTAGGGGAAGGCAAGTGCAGGCTCCACTGAAATCAGCAGTCCTGGCTTGCCTCATCTTTGACAGAGTATTTCAGCTGTGTCAGTTACGTGGATCAGAAAGCTGAAAAATACTACAGGAAAACAAAAATGGAAGTTGTCTGCCTGGTACAACTGACTAAAACCATCTCTGCCAGTGCAAGAGGTAGGGAGAGGAAGCTGGATTGTCTTTTCTACCAGCAACCCACACTGGTTTTACCTAAATATGACAGGAAGCTGTATTCTAAGAAAGCAAACGATCAGTTTTACTTGTAGGATAGATACAAGATTTAAGAGATAAAAGATACAAGAAAGAGATTACTCTTGTCATTTAACAGCTCTTTTAGCTAAAGTGCCTGGCACTGTTCTGTCAAGTTTATGAAATTCCTGAGCAATCTTTATTATCATTTTTTCTTAGGCCTTCTAGATTAATATAATGATACATCGTTTTAATCTGTGATTTTTCTCTTGCTTTCCTAGAGAATTGTGTTGCTGTTGTTTCATTTGCTTTGCTCTTAAATTGAAAGGTTGGAGAGCACATGAAGGCGAGGGTGGAGGCTGGAGTTCTCTACCTGTCACACAGAACAGACGGGGCTGAGCTGTGTCTTAGTTTGTGCAAAAGCAAATCCTGATCTCAGTCCAGCCCTTATGGAGGCTGAGGAGCCTGCACAGGCAAATTCCATACTTGCCGTAAATGTACACCATCATCGGCTTTTGCTGACAGCTTCAGTCAGCTGGCAGAAGCGGCTTCACAACCCGAGGCAACTTTTGATTATCCATAACTTAAATGCTTTAACATTCTGGAACTAGGGATCTGCAGCTTAAACTTGGCACAGGACTCTGTGGGAAACCAGCGAAGCACAAGGAACAACAGAAGGCAAGGAAGTTCAGGCAGTGTAGCCAAGGAGACACCCAGGTGCATTGCAGCTAGTTATCTGGTGCTTTTCTGTGTGAGTCTCACAAGCCTGTGTCAGTACATTGCATTGCTGTTTCCAGCAGGATTTAGGAGGGGAATGTAGTGCCAAAGCCAAGCTGGCACATCTGAGAGGCCAGAGCACGTCACTTGGAGAAGATGTACTGTATTGCTGCTTGAGATGTCAGTACTTGGGCAGAGTCCAGTAGTGGGTTTGCTTGCAGTTTAAGTACTCAAATGAAATGGCTGTGATTATGAACTTTCTCCTTTTGTCTTGATCTACTCTGGTATAATTTTGTTCCTTATCATTTATCACATTAGAGCCACAGATCTATCAAGTGAATGACAAGTAAACAATCAATTGTATTTTGATGATAAAGAGTATTGCAAGATTTGTATCTTTCTCTTCATTGCAAACTTTGCAAAAACCCAGTTAAGAATGATCCTGTGGAAGTAACCTAATGGCTCAACACTAGGTTTTCCATTAACACTCTAAAGATATTTGCTTCCAGAAAAGATCAATTAAGTGCATTTTCATGGATTCCTGCCATGAAGGTGATGCTGTAATGGTGGTAGACGTATGCCTTCATGAAGGATAAAGAGTATTGTTACCTCTAGACAGCACATATGAAAAACATTACTGCAATCTCTTGTTGCTTCATATTTGGCAATTGCTTACTTGGGGTTTCTTGTTTCTTCTTTACTAAATAGACTTGGATTATCACTTGCTTTTGTCTTCAACTCCTCCTACTTAATCCCCTTGTCAAAGCCCAGAGTTCCTGCGGGAATCCAGTCACAGATGATGTGAATGACATTGCAAAATTGGTAAGTACCTTTTATTTTACATTATTCATGTTAAAAAATTGTCAGTGTCTAAGGGCACTTACATTTCTAAGCAAAGTTAGTAAATCTGGATTGAAACTAGGGGAATATTAAAAGAAAATCTATCAACATCTGTCACTTGAACAAAATCTTTTTTTGCAGTGAAAGCAATTCCAGTGTTAATTGAAGAGATTACCTTGACCAAAATGGAGTGTATGTACATATGTAGTTTCCTGACTCCAAACTTCAGTAACAATTGCCAAAAATCTTTATTTCCTCAAACATTCTTTCAGAGCAGATTGTTCCCCATGCAGATGAAAGATTATTGTCTTTGTATTACTGACTTGCATGGAGCAGACTGGCAGCAAATAGAGCTGAACTGAAGCAGAAGTCTTTACTTCGGGTATATGAAAGACAAGTGGCGCACATAAAAATAGAGTGGTATTACACATCATTGTAGCAGTCAAAGCAATAACAATTGAACAGGTTTTGCAGTCTTTGGGTGTGAGTGGGTTACACACATTATATGTTTCTCTGCTTGCTGTACACAGAAGTTTAAATCTGAAAGACTCACAGCTTCATATAAAAACTAAATTCATTTAAGGAAGTTTTAACTGTTACTTAATTTACCACTGCATTAACCTGAAAAACAGCTTGTGAAGTCAATTGGTGTTTAGCTCCACTGAAGTTAATAATTATGCTGTTTTGCAGTAGTGCAGGATATAACACCAAGGTTTCTAAGAAATAATATATACTGAACACTTGGCAAGCATATCTTCATCTGCATATTGAATCTAGCTGAAAATTGTGGCTTCATTGTGGGAAAAAAGTTGCAACATCTGTGTTATTATTGTCAAACACTTATATTAATACCCCTAGCATTTGCTGCCTGTGCAGTGTTCTTAACTTGTTTTCTTTGGTCCTTTTTATACACATTGGCACATAGTGTGAATCTCTAGGTGTGCTCTATAGTCCTACTTAAAAGTTTAGTGCTTCAGATTAGTCCCTTTAGGCAGAATTTTGAAGTATTGGCATATTTATTCCAGTTAATATTTAATCTCTTGGAAAAGTATTAAGCTTTGATGTAAACCTGTTGACAGCATGCAAGAACAACAGAATTCCTGTGAGGGCTGGTGAAATTGTGCAGTGCAGGGATAGTAATAACTTTTTGTCAATTATGTGTCCTGAAAACAAATGCTTTAACTTTCCCTGTAGTATAATTTAAATTTCAAAATCATACAAATACAGATTACAAAAAATGTGCAAGCAGCTTGAATAATCACACTGTCCAGGTTACCCTGTTCTTCTGCTACTGACATGCCTGAGTAGAGTGGGGTTGGGCTGAGCTACTTTGGACACTCCTTCATGAGGATGCTGTATGGTCATTCTCCTGACTTAGACCTGTGTCTTTCAGATCACCCTACAAATGCAAAATTGAGGTCAAGTTTCCAAACAAGTTCAAAGATACTTTGGGTTGGAGAAATAACAGACAGATGCAGACAGATGCAAAACATAGATTCTCTCTGTTTTGAGTTGCATGAGTTGTTTTGAGGAAAGCCTGTCTTCCTGTTTTGTCTGTGTTAATATTTGCAGAAATAATTACAATGAAGTCACTTGAGAATTAGAAGGATAAGGTGAAAATAAGTTTAGTACTATCAATTTAGTATAAGAACTCTTTGTTTCAATTAATGTGACTAAATTGCATGTTGGTCATTCTCTTTTGAAATTCTACAACATGGCAACTAGACATTGAGAACAAAAATATAAAAATACATAATGAGGTTTAAAGTACTTTTAAAACAAAACTTTTTTAGCTGACAGTGTGAATATGAGGAGGGAGAAGCCTAAAGAGAATACTGACTGATCATACTCCTTTTAGCAAGTACAGGGTTTTTTATGCTCTATGAGCTATATCCTTAGTACCTATAAAAAGGACTCCAACCTGATATTACTTAAAAATATGGTTCAGGTGACCCTATAACTCTTGCAAATTGAAGTAAAAATTTTGTACCATTTCTGCTTTTTGAAACACCATATACTCATTGAATTAAGGAGTGATATTCTGATGATGTGTATCTTCAAAATTCAACCCAATCCCTCAGCCACTCCTCGTATGACTCACTCTCTCAACCCCTCCCCAGCTTTGCTGCCCTTCTCTGTTGTTCTGCTTGCAGTGAATGGCCCAGAACTGGACAAAGGACTTGAGCTCTGGCTTCACCAGTGGCAAGTACAGGGAGACAATCACTGCCCTGGTCCTGCTGGTCACAGTATTGCTGATGCAGAACAGGATACCAATGGCCTTCTTGGCCACCTGGGCACATGTTGGATCATATTCAGCCAACCCTCAACCAGCACCCCGAGGTGCTTTTCTTCCAGGCAGCCACTGTTCCCCTAGCCTGTAGCACAGGGTAGAGTTGTTGTGATGAGTGCAGGACCTGCACTTGGCTTTACTGGACCTCAGACAACTGGTCCCAGTTGACTGATGGATCCTGTCCAGCTCCCCCTGCAGAGCCTTCTTACTTTCCAGCAGATCAACTCTGCCACCCAACTTAGTGACTGAGAGTGCTCTTGGTCTCCTTGTCCAGATCATCAATAAAGAAAATGAATAAACTGATTCTGGCTGTCCCCAATAATGAGCCCTGGGGAACACTAATCACCACTTTGTTGTGGCACCATTCATCATCAGTCTCTGGCCCCAGCCATCCAGGCAGTTTTTACCCAGTGAAAGGTGTACTTGTCCAAAGCATGAGCTGCCAGCTTCTCCAGGAATATGCTGTGGGAGACAGTATCAAGGGTTTTACTGAAACTGAGGTAGACAACGTCCACAGTCTTCCCTTTTGTCTGAAGATTCTATGGGCCTCTAAGTAAGAGTTTTATTTCCTCACTCATCCAAAGAATCTGTGCCTGTAGAACATAGGGTCTTTAATAAATATCCTTTTCTTTCTCACTGAGAACAAATTGTAGCCCAGAGGATTTCACAGAAGTGTTATGTGTACAGTTATTGCTCATAGTTATTATGATGTTATGCACAAACTCTGTCACATTTGGACACAGTGATGTAAGCTTTATTCTCAGTCAGACTGTCATGTTCTTTAACCCTTTTTGTCCACATTTGTGAGTATAGCCCCATCTCTGTGTGCAACAAACTATCTGTTCAGCGGTAGTGCACAGATCCCATCACTTAAGGATATTGGACTCTCCTCCTGTCTCATCACAAATTATCAAGCATAACTAGTCTAGAGCCTAGCTTCAGTTTGGAATGAGTCCTCCTCAGAGGCAGAGTATGATCTCTTTCATCTCCCCAAAATGTTAGTCTGTCCTGGGCCATTTCTCCTCACTGTAAAGTTACATCACCATCTCTCCCCAGCCATTCAGGTCTTCAACAAAGGTGTCTGATTTGGCTCTTGATGTTTCACAGACCCTTCAAAGTTCGCTTTTAAAACATTCATTGTTTTTCTTGTTATAATAGTAGAAATATTTTTTGTAGTTCTCTGGACAAACAAGTACATTTTTCTTCCAAATTCTTGGTGGATAAAAATCCAGTCTATGAAAAATCTTTTTCTAGCTTCAGCTTCTGTAATTTTGCTCTTCTGTCTGTACGCATGCTGCTCTGACCCTTTCTCCTCTACTTATTTCTTTCAAGCTGTTCCTCCTTTTTTTTCCACTATCAATGGCAAGCTTCTTGGGTTTATCTTCAAAGGTACTATTAACACTGCCTGTGTTGTCATAACACATGCTGAGTTTGCCCTCAGCTTCTCCTCATTATTTCCATGGTATCTGTTACACTGTTTGTGGTTGCCGGAAAAATGCTCCTTGATGAACTCCAGGCAGATGCCCATCCTCTTCCTATCTCATGTTAAAATTCTTTGCAGTATGAATCCATGTCTCTCATTTGGCTTTTTCTCCAGTATGCTTTTCCCCACCCCACACACACGCTTCTACTGTGGTGCACCCTACAGCTTGCTAAACAGTGCCACAATTCCCTATCCAATCTTTGTTTATTTGGCACTGGGCTTGCTGTAAACTGGTACTGTAAACCCTCTACATCACTTGTAGAAAACTCCTGAGCATGACTGTGGCTGTGTTCTGCTCAACTTTATTGTACTATAGGGATATGAGAACATGCCTCAGTCAAGACCCTGAGTGAATATAGACATTAGATGTCTACTAAGCCTAAGCTATTGGAGAATTAGTAAGGCATGCTGTGCAGTGCCTGAAAATGTGGGTCATTTGCCTAATCAACTTTGTTTTGAGTAATAAATTGAGGACAGATGTTTGCTGTAACTTGTTTTCAGTGCTCTTAATCTGGATTTTCACTAGCACCATGCTACACTCACACCAGAATAAAGAATTGGAAAGAAAGAAATTCAATAACTATAAGGTTTCTGACCATTAGTCAATGTAAGATCAAACCAGACTGGTATCTCTTCGTAGAAAAAATGACTTGTATACTTTGTAGGATTAAATTTATTCACATCTAGGTAATATAATTTTGTCATATGAAGAATATATCCTAAGCAAAATGATCTTAAGAAGCAAAGAACAATTGAACAATCATTTTTGGTTTTTTAATGGTGAGAAGTTCAAAAGAGCATAGTTTCATACCGATAGAGAATGAAAGTATTTAGAAAACATTCATTCCACACTACTCACCACGTGACCTCCTGCTTCTTTTGTAATGAACATGTCTGGAGGGAAGCACATTCCTTGATGAGCAAATGTTCCATATTATGAAACTGTAATTGCAGCACCTGTCAATAAAGTCTGTCCCCATTGTTCTTTTCAGCACAGTAAGTCAGCAGAAAACTGCATCTCTGTATTTGTGCATTTGATTTTGCATAAGAATTAGAAATCAGTTGTTTATATATGTTTGTTAAATATGAACATCAAAACCTACATATAAATAGAATTTTCACTGAGCTGTGCAGTATGTACAGAATATACCTACATATTTTTGTTTTGTTCATTAACAAAATCTAAAATACCTCTTCTTCCATGAACTACTTCTCTAAAGCAATTTTCTTCTTTGTAATTTTCTTCTTTTAATGTAGGAAACCCAAACAATAATCAGGATTTACTGACCAGTTCCTTGCTGGAGACATGCTGTCAAATACTTTGCTTTCACATTACATCTTTGCTGTAAATATGTACACTCTCTGCCACGTTTGGATTTAACTCTCCTTAGTGAAGGGGTTATAAAAAATGATCCAGAGTTGTTATGTTGCAAATAATCTGCCACTATGACTGTAAAAAGTGTGAACGGAAATCGTTAGCATGTTGTCTTAAGCCAAATGATGAGGATATTATTAACTGCTTCATTAGCAGATGAAATAGAGTGGATTGCAGAGATGAAGGATAGACAGTGGAATCTCCTGAAGGAAAAGAAGCCAGTGAGAAAGAGCTAGAGAGGGACTTTTGACATGGGGCATGTAGTGCTAGGACAGTGGGGAATGGCTTTGAACTGAAAGAGGAGAAATTTAGATTAGATGTAAGCAAGAAATTCTTTACTGTGAGGGTGGTGAGGCACTGAAGCAGGTTGCCCAGAGAAGTGGTGGGTGCCTCTTTCCTGGAAAAGTGTCAGGACAAAGTTGAATGGGGCTCTGAGCAACCCAGTGTAGTGGAAGATGACCCTGTCCATGGTAGAGAGTTGGAACCAGACTGTCTGTAAGGTCCCTTCCAACTTAAACCATTCTATTATTCTGTGAAAAGAACAGGAAAAGGGAAATAAATAGAGAGAAATTCAAGGTAGAAATGATATCCAAAAGGAAAGTATGTTTTTTCCCATCATATGCTTCAGAGTAAATAAGAAAACACTGACTATGGAAAATGGTAATTTTATTTTATTAACATACTTTATCTTTTATATGTGTATAAAAATTATATCTGTGTTTGTCTCCTTATAATTTTCATTAAAATCACAATAAAAGAAATTTTCAAGAGCAGTAGGCCTCATTTCAAAGGATGTGACTGCAGATAGGTCATCTCTCATGTCTGCTGTTGCAATGAAAGAGTAGTTTATGGAACCCAAATTACTTTTATATCCTTTTTTCATCTCCACATCTATGTGACCATGAACATTTTTTAAAACATGTTTGGGCTATGCAACGTTAACAGTGCTGTATTAAATATTCAGACCTCTCTATGTCAAAAGTAATCTTACATTCCCCAGTTTAAGATTTTGTTACAACTGGGAATATAGCACTTACTGTTGGTTTTATATGGATTTAAAGATTCTTTAAAGAGCTAGATTCCCTGCTCTTTAACTCTTCTCAGCCTGTTAGGCTATCTGCAATCACAAACAGCCACTAAATCAGAGAAAAATTTAATGACATTTTAATACCAGTTCAATGCTTTTGGTTCTATACGTTGCTTTGCAAGATTATCAGTTGACATTCTATGTAATAATCAAAACTGTTACTTCTGTTTAAACCAACTGTTACTTCTATAATTATCAAAACTGTTACTTCTGTTTAAACCAAGGTAAGTTGTGCAGGCAGGTGTTTTGTGGCCCCCCAGATTTATCACTGTACTCATGGAGCTGAGATGGGGAACTAATAAAAAAGCCATTCCAGGACTCAGGTGGCTTCAAGGAACAGCTCTTTTCCAACCATCTTTGCTCAGGGAGGTCAGAGTCAGCTTGTCTTCTGCTCATTGCTGGAAGGCACAGCAGTCAGGCACTCTTCAGTGAGTGGGTATGCAGAGTCCATTCATTCCTTTCAGGATCATTTCAGCAGATGAAAATCCAGTGGCTGTGTTTGGATCAGAGTCTTGGTGGTTAGTGTTCAACAAAATTTCAAGATTCATTTCAGCAAAGCAAGTGTGTACAAAATGCAGACCTAGTACAGGCATATCTTTCACTCTTACATCAGGGGTTTTACCCTATTTTCTGTGTGAGAGTTGGGAAGTCCAAGTGCAATACAAATGTAAGTCCCTCACTTTGACTGAGATCCATCGTTTACCAGCACAGCATCTGACATGTGGACTTCAGTCAACAAAACTTTAACAGGTTTTGTCTTGAGGCAGTGCATATATTTTGTATTTGACACCCTCCTCCCAGTGATCTTCATTTTTAGTAGTAAATTCAAAAATATCTTATCTGATTCACAGTCTGTCAAGGAGAGATATATCTGCGGCTGAGCTGCTTGCTCCAGCTCTGATTGAGAAGGTGTAAGGGCTCTTGGGCACTTAAATTTTTTTAACTGTGCGTGAAAAGTGCTTGAGAGGCTCTGATGCCAGGAAAGTAGATTCTATACATAATGCATGCCAATTCTTGTAGTGTTCATTTATATGGAACAAATTTAATCTTCCAGTGACCTTTCTTAAAGAACAGTGGTTTTGCTGGCATTGCTAAGTGTGGAATCCCTCTAGAGTGAGTATGGGAAACTTTGCATCTTCACCATCTGTACTCCTTAAAGTGCTGCTAATCCTACCTCTCTAGGCATGCAAAGGAAGCTAGAAAAAAAATTGAATACGTATTCATATGCTGTGATGCCGTGATGTTTTAAAGGAAGGAATAATAGATAAAAAATTTGGATGAGGATTTAGAATAAATCTGATGCTCTAAAGAAAGAACAAATGTGTTGAAATATTTTTCAGTATTTATAGCATCTTGAATCAACTCACCAAAATGCCAGGTAAATAGAAATGAATACAGAGAATTTTAGTGGTGCTTCTGCTTTGGGAATGTGTAGGTATAAAAATAAAACAAGAATAAAAGAAGAAAAAAAACTGGTTTATGGGAGGAAATTTTTAAGGGTCATTTCTACAGAAACTGTTCTAAAGCTGCAGGAGAATAGTAGATGTCATTGAACTGAAAAATTGTATCTTAACCCACATAAATCAAAATATGTCTGGAATTCACTTGTGTTTGGCTGTGTATAAGCATTGCCCTTGATCATTTCTAGAACCATAATGTTTTTAAGTAGCTGGTTTAATTTTTAATTGAAACAAACTTTTAATTAAGAAATAAAACATTATGTTTTGCCAAACAAAATACTACCTAAAAACTGCTCAGGAGGAAAAGAAATCCCTGGGCTGGTTGCTATAGCAGCAGAATCAAAAGCAGCCATAACAAAATGATCTTTAACCTGAAGTAGAAATGTTTTTGCACCAAAGGAGCTACATCTGTGCATATTGTTTTTGACTATGTGGATTTCAAACCAGGATAAGTATCAATTGACACTTTCATTGATAGAAGATAGGTTTATTGTATTATTAAGTGTCATATTATGATGCTTTCGAAAAAATATTTTAAAAAACTGTGGATTTGTGGCAGTCCAGTGACTGTTGGACTGTTCATCTCCCAACGTAGCACATTCCCCAGATGTTCAACTATGTCTCACAGTAGCGTTGGAACCCATCTGTGACAGATTGTATAGGATAATTCAGTGGGAACCCTTCTTCCACTCCTTGTCTTTGCTGCAGCACACTTCGTGCTCACCCCCTTCTGCAAAGCTGCATCTTACGTGTGTGGAAGCTCACCTTTGCCCCAGGACATTGCTATGATATAATGATATTACTCATCATTACTAAGAAGCACAACTGCAAAGTTAATGTTTTACTCAAGTGTTTTTCTGACCTGGTACATAACTAAGCACAAGGCAGGCAAGTATTTAGGTTCAGATGGATGTTGAAGTTGGATGTTATTTGAAGGAAAAAGGACAAGATACTTCTGGGTCCTCTACTGTCTACAGTAGAAGCTGTCATGTAAACACTTCAAGGCATTGAAAGACGGAAGGGCAGTGGAGTTTCTGCAGTAAGGAAAAACATCAGATCACTTCTTCTCAACCTATTGTTGACTTTAACTTTACTGGGAAGCAGTAGCACTGACCATGATCAGATCAGATCTGGGCATATTGCAGAGCCGTGGAAAGGTAGTTCACTTGTGAATAAATCAGTGTCAGTAGCAGTTCCACAGGAAAGTAAGCATGTAAGTAAACATCTTTGCCTGCACCTGGTAATTTACTGAAAGTTTGTGTTGATATTTGGTAGATTTAGTTGAATGCAGTAATGGAAATAAAGTCTTACTTTGTGTAGTAAGTAATAACATTTTTATTATCTGTTTTTATTATTTAGGTTGGAAATCTCCCAAATGATTATATGATAACCCTTAAATATGTCCCGAAGATGGATAGTCTGGTATGTACAACCACTTCAGGTTATTCCCAATAAAAAAGCCACTGGAACCAGTAATGGCTGTAACATTCTGTACCTAGTCCTATGTCTTAGCAAGTTACAGTTAAATAATGTTTATTTCACTTTTCATATGGTTCCCAAGTATTTATTTAATAGAAATGTCGAGCGATTCCCAGTCCCTTAAAACTTTTATAATTACAGGGATTCTAGGAAAGTCTTTTTCTTCATATTAAATTTTTAACTTATTTTTTTTGTGAAAAGTTAAATTTTCATTGTGTTACTATTTTGTCAATATTATTTCATGGTGTCAATTGAAAAAATATTGCTTTCTTAAAGAAATAGGTTCTCAGTAATTGTACTTTGGAACATACTCTAGAAGTCCTTCTTGTTTCAGCCAGTGGAAATGCCACTAGAGCACAAAAAATACTAAGTAGCCAGTAAAGAGATCCCCAAGCTCAGCAAATGGTGGTGTCAGTAACTAAACAAACCAGTAGAATTTCAAACATACTTTGTGTTATTTTTTCTTTATAATCCCATATTTAATACATAGTGGTACTTTCAAATAAGCATTATCTATACATCTTAAAATTGTATAACATTTTTTTTAAATTTTATTATTTTATTGATCAATCTATTACATATTTTTTTGTTTTTCCTCAGTTTAGCAAAACCATTTTGAAGTTTTGTATTGAAAACTTGGTTGTTGCATACACTGCAATAAAAAGGAGGAAAGGAAACAAGTTGAAAGTACAAATTATGTTGAATGCTATATTGTTTTAAGGCAAGGAGAAAAGTAAGAAACTTATGATTTTGTCAGTTAAACTGAACAACACTGTGCCTGTCTTAAGAATTAATCATTGTACAAATACATCAGTAGCTGAAAAATATCTACTGGATGTAAGAAACTGATTTTGTGTCTGTACAAAGTTTTCACTGTAAAAATCCAATTTGTATGTGATAAACCTATGGAAATGTGTCCTACTCTACAACAATGTAGCAAATCTAACAATATTCCCTATTGATATTGGAAAATTATGCCAGAAGCAACATTCAATCCTGAATAACAAGAAGATGGGAGGAGGAAAAGGAGGGTGCAGGATAGTGAAGGGCACTGAGTTGTGAGGTTATGAAGGGTTATGTCAGATGTAGAAGTGTTTTTAAGAGTTTTGCTGGAAGCTTGAGGCTTTCACTAAAACTTAGAGTACTTCAGAAAACCCAGTTTAAAGTTGGTTCTTTAGACAGGAAAACTGCAGAATAAATGCTGTGAAGTCAGGTACTAGGTCCAATATAAATAAAACTAATAGAAAATTTTCCATTTCTTAGAATATCCAATATTTAGAGAAAAAGGAAGCAAGATTGGCTGCCACCATCCTCTGACTGCTGGGCTTTTTGAAATTCACTGATCTTGGTGTCTGATGTGAAGACATTCACATCTGTGGAGGACAGCTGTAGTGCCCTTTCCCCAGCTTCCAGCCCATTAGCTGTTGGGCTGGATTGAGGCTGTTCCCTCCACTGCACTTCTGGGGGTGTTGGCAGATGAAGAAGGCCAGGGAACCTGCTTGGGCAATGAGTCCTGGTTGTTCTCACTCTTGCCTCTCTCCATGGTTCAGTTTTGACTGCCAGTATGCAAGTTCTTTTCCATTCTTTTTAGTACTATGTCATCTTGAGGTATCATATCCAGAAATTTAGATCCAGTTTACATTTACAGCAAGCAGCCAAGAAATAAAAAGGAAGAAGTTCAGAGCTGAGACTTCCATGTTCCCTTTGCACAGCACTTTCAGTCATGGTAATGGCAGGTGCAGCTCTTGGCCACATGCCTTCACAGGAGAAAGTACTCAGCAGTATTCAGATCCCACTTTGCCAAATTCTTCTCTGGGAATTTCAGGTTGTGTTATGCATACCACAGCAAGGGATAAGTAGGCTTTACTCTGGTCCATGCAAGCTGGGAAACCCATGACTATGCCTAAAGTAAATGCCTTTTGCTCAGCTCTGAAGAAATGGTGCTATGCAATTTTTTTTTCAATAGATTTTAATCTTCAGTGTGTGCATAAAGTGGGAAGTGTACTCAAGGTAGCAAGTCCCAAATGTAGATGACTAAAGGTAGGAAGGCAAGGTGAACACAAAGCAGATGGGAAGCCAGTGTAGTGCATGTAACAGGAACAGACTGACCCATCCATTAAACAAAAGGGTTGTTGCATTATGCACTAGCTCAAGGCAACTGAGTGGCTTTAAAAGTAGTCTTGTATAGAATGAACTGTGTAGTCGAACCTGAAGGTTAAAAGGCAGAGATGACAGCAAAGGGCTGAATTCAGAAGAGGAGATAACTTTTAAACTTCTACACAGATGTAGAAAGTAAAAGCCAAATGAGAGCAACCCTGAAGTACAAGGGAAATCACATTTGCAATTGCCCTAAAATGTAAATCTTGGTCAAAGTTTACACAAAATATCAGAGTCAAGCCTCCATTTCTCTTTGCAAATAATGTCATCTTTTTCAATTAGAGCAGTTTTAACCACGTTTTTGGTAGGTATTGACATAGGAAGTGATTGCACAGCTTGACATTACTGAAAAGAAAACTTAGAGCTTTTGTGAAATTCAGCTTTGTAGGTCAGAACAGTTCAGTTAGAGGAGACTCCCACACACATGCTAAACCGCAGGAGCAACAAAATAGGCTCCCTGCTGGAATTGCCAAATGCTCACTAGAAGAAGCAGCAAGCTCATGCTAGTCCCTGCCAGAGGATAATGCTCACCCACAAAACCTCAAAGGTAAAGGTTTTCAAGGTTTCCAGTTCAGGGAAGCACAGTAGTTAGTTCTGTGTCAGTGTTCCCACCCCAAAGCAGAAGAAAGAAAATGCATTGCCTGTCTCATGGGGGCAGTGGGACACGGCACAACATATGCTGCTTGAACAGAATATGTTTCAACAAACTTTCTCTGATTTATTTGCTTCTGCCTCCCCCTTCACCTTACTGTCCTCGAAGGAAAAAGGGGAAGCAGACTTGAGTCAAATACTATCATTTTGCTTTTTGTTTCTTTCTTTTTTAAGTCATTGTTGAGATAATTGCAAAAGGTGATATCACTTACTTGCCACAGGTTTTCATTGTGTGAAAGAATTGTACGCAGAAGTGGAAATTCAAGTGGAGCTGAACAATGTATTTACATTTGGTTCTCTAAGCCTGGAAGCCTAATAGTCTGATTAGTCTTCAGAAATGTGAAGTGTATTTTTTCTTGTGAGAAACATTTACACATCAAAGAACAACACCTGTGGATTTGTTGGTTTTTTTTTTTTTTTAATAATCTGTATGCAGGTTTATTGAAGAAATTGAATAAATGAGATTAGGCCTAGAAGTGTGTACATTGCCAAACATTTGCTGTGTGTTGCTGAAGGTGGATTCAGTGGGTGCTGCCTATCCACTGCACAGCAATTGGAAACTGGTTTAGTGATACTTAGAGTACTTTGGGTTTGTTGGGCCAAGATCTTTGTATCTGGAAGTCTTTAAGGAGACATTTTCAATATTGGAAAAATAATGTTATATATGGAATAAATTCTCATAACATTTGCCATTAAAAAATTAGCTTTTATTGGGAAGGTATTTACAGGTACAAATTGCAGTTCTGACTTATGCATTACCTGTATTTTTGCTGATCATGCCATGTTAGGAATTTTCCTGGGCTGGGTGACTTTTTCCTCTATTTGACTACTGTTACATATGTTATATATATCTAACTAAAAGAAGTTAATGACTTCCTCTAAGACAGCAAGGAATTATCAGGTTTCAGTCATGTGAACAGATGTACAAACTTTGTCTGCAAACTAATTGCATAGGTGTTAATGTATACAGGGACAGGCTGTGCAAAACACTTTTGTTATCAAAGATTCAGGAAGAAGAAAGGCTTTTAGATCTAGAAACTGCTCCCAGTAATGGCATTTAGTGAAAAAGCTGAAGAGAAAGAATTAACTCAGCTAAAAAGTTTAAAGGTGCATAAAAGCACACAGGGATTTCATGCAAATTTTTTATGGAAACCCTCCTGAAAAGAAATTTAAATCAGAGATCTTTGGGGTCAACTGAGTCATGTAAGGTAACAGCAATAAATGAATACTGATATTTAAAGAATTGTTAAGGCAGTAGGAATTGAAAAGAAAACAAATAGGTTAATGAAAGCATGGACTAGGGTTCATAGTAACATATTCCAAGGCTCAAATGCTCAACACACTGACACTTGGCATTCATTGATAATTTAATGAAGGGATGGCATTTAACAAACAACCATAAACATGTCAGTATCAGTCAGAATAGAAATATTACGAAAAGGAACGAAGAGAAAATGGGTCACATTAAAGAAGAAGAATTGTAATTTGTACTTTTGAGATAGTTTAAATTGGAAAGAACAGTCTAATTTACTTTTACACATTGAGATGTTTAACCAGTTTTTACAAATGTCTGATATTTAATTTACATCTGTTTCTCTTTTTATCCCCTGACAGCCTAGTCACTGTTGGTTGCATTTGATGGTGCCTGAATTTTCAATAAGTCTACATAATCTTCTCCAGAAATTTTCAGATATTCCAGATATGTCGGATGTTTTAAGCAACTATTCAATCATCAATAATCTCACAAGGATAATTAATGATCTTATGGCATGCCTTGCTTTTGACAAAAACAAGGTAATTTTATGCAGAGTTTCAGCTTTTGTACTGGATACTTATTTTTTACTTTCTGTTGCACAATATTCAGTAATTGTTTAGGAATTTCCAAGGCTTTATTAGATTTGCTTTCATTTCTATTCCTGTGCTTCTGAAATCCTACTTTGTTTAGAAATGCACTGAGTACATTGTGCTAACATTGGTTAATTTTTATCTCCTGTTTCAAAGAAAAATTTTTTCAAGGAATTACAGTAAATACAATGACCTGTATGCAGTTATTTAAAGTCAGAAATGCAGTGATCTTCCTTAAGATAATTAATCCATTCCGATCTTTTTGAAACTAGCAGAAATCTTCCTTGTGTATCCAGCTTAAATTATATATTTTGCTAGTGATCTTAATGTAAATGTAAAGATGATTTGGTTAAAGTTATTAATATACTCTTAGTATGTATCACAGTGTGTGAAGCTCTAAAAGCTTTTCCATGGTTTAATTAACTTTTCTATATAAAGGCACAGCAAAGACCAGAGGACATTGGTCCCTTTCCATGTGTTTCTGGATTCTGACAGCAGCTGGAAGGATTCTTGTTCAAGAGATGTCTGATTTTCTGTGCAGGCAGGGAAGTGGGGAAGAAATTAATTTTCTAGTCTGTTATCTAGATCTGACCAGACTATCACTAATTAAAAATAATTCTGTAGTTGAAGGTTTTGTCCCACTGAATAAAACTGGTAAAATACACCATGTCCTTTAGAGCAAGTATTTTATCTTTCATATACAGTTGTTTTTGTCAGATAAGTCCTTAGTTTTTGTAATTGCAGCTTTTCAACACCCAAAATGAATCAAATAAGTAAAACACTCAGGTGCCTTCAGAGTGGAATAGCCTTGTAAGCTTGCTATGTATTTGCATTGCACTGCTGTGAGTATTTAGATATTCCCTACTTTTCCAGTTCAAACTGAATTATCTCCAGTCTTCAGTGTATATATCTTTTTCTTTTCTATTTTTGTCCTGATGATTCAAAGCACTCAGCTGGGATGTGGTTGAGAAAGAGGAATTTCATTCTGTAGAATGGAAAAGTAAATATCCTGTAATTCAGCAAAACAACTAGCTATTGATTTCCTTAGAGAATAATGATCTTAAGTCTAGCACTTTCAGCATCAAACATAAAATAACTTTGGAGCCAAAACCAGGAGGTTTTCTTTAGGACATACTTAGACCATGTTCTTACCACTGTCCTCCTTCTTAAGAGTACAGAGTAACCCCAGGCCAAACTTGACTTGCTGACATTAAAAAAAAAATAAATAAGAAAACCGTTAATAATCATCATGGATCTCAATCATGTTGTTTAGTCTGGCATCACAAACATGTCTGTTAGACCTCAGAGTGACTGGGCTTCCTTGTGCTTCCTTGTGCTTCCTTGTTTATAGTTGCTCTTATTTTTAGGTCTGTTATCAGGGATCTCAGCCTGTTTCTGAGCAGTGGTGTACCCCAGCTATTGTATTTTGTTCCCCATCACCTTGATGACAATACCAATGATTGTTGCGTTCATGTGTTGAGATTAAAAGACTCATGTGAAACTTTGCAAAGTAATGTGAAATCAAGGGGTTTTTTTAATGAGGGGAATTTTAAAAAGTCTCTTGGTTTTCAGTATAGGATGGGAGACTGTCTTTCATTCCTAAGCAATTTTGCAACACTGTATTAATAATTCATTTCTATTTGCAAAGCTAATTAGAAATCCTTAGATCAGAAGGTTTCTCTGTTTTATGAAGATTATATACAGCTAATCTGGTTGTCTGCAGGTTAAAAATATAAATGATTTTGTATAATCTTTGGGTATTTTTATCATTTGTTGAGATGTTGAAATGAGCATCTCCCTTGACCTTCTTTCAAGCTGAATTCTATATTTTGCTCTAGGATTTTGTAAAAGAAAATGGTCACCTTTATGAAGAAGGTCACTTCATTCCTGAGGATTTTTTTAGGCACTTTAATAGTACCATTGAGGTCTACAAAGAGTTTGCAGACAGATTGGATAAGAATGACTGCATTCTGCCTTCAACAGTAGGAACACCGGAGAATGGTAAGAGGGGTCTCCTTTCGGGGAGCAGAATCTCGGCAGATAAAAGTGTGTGATTTTCCTTGGATTTCAGAGATGCTAAAGATTTGATACCATGCCTCCATGTCACCTTTTTACTGCAAGTTAAAATAACTACTGACATTGAAGGTTGTGCTTCTGTTCGAAGTCGAGTTCCAGTGCCATCACTCCTAGATACATCATTTCTCAGTATAATCAAAATAACCTTGCATTATGCTGCTCTGTTTCTATTCCTCCAAAATATATCCTGAATTGTCTTTTTTACATTGTCCTTCTTATCTTCTCTTAATGCTCTATTTAGTTTTATAAGGCGGTAAAAGAGCCTAAGATTGCACAACTGAAAGGAGAGGAAGTTAGGACAAACTGTAAATTGCAGCAGCCTCAAGTCACCTTCAATTTCATCCCACTTTTCCTGAACAGGGAAATGTTTATTCATTTGAACATTTTAACAAGCTCAGGTCAAGCTCCTGCAGCTCTTTCTTATCCTTCCAGTAAATGGAGGGTTTGTATTACCTTTTCTTTTACTCTCTCCAGTGACAGATACTAGCTTTTTAATTAGGTCAGTGTGTCCAGTCGTACAGTTACATCAGTAGTAACTAGAAGCAGATCAGTGCCATAACTTAAGAACTTGCAAGCAGTAACTGCTTTTCCAGATTAGCTATTCAGCAGCAGCTCAGCATATAGACACTTCTGCATCTTAATAAAACTACCTTTTTTGGCTTAATCCACTTTATGAAGAGTCCTACAGCCAGCTTTTAAAACAGCCCTATAGCCCCATTAGAGTAGTCCTGTAGCCCATCGTCTTATATAGAGGGAACTGTATTTTAAGTTTCATAATTCTGACACATTCATTTTCTATTTAGATTCCAGAGTCGCTGTCACAAAAACATTTTTGTTTCCTCCTGTTGCTGCCAGCTCTCTTAGGAATGACAGCATTGGCAGTAGCACTAGCAGTAACAGTAAGTACAAGTGATTGAATATATGTCTCCATCTTGTTCTGGTAGCTGGTTGTGAGAGCTCAGAGGAAATGTCATTAATTGTGCAAATTAATGGGAAGTTACATGTTCCTGATGGTGTACCATGTGTTTCTCAGCTGTCATACTGAAATGCAATGAACTTATCTAATCAAAATGTAGAGATGCTATCGAGTTACAATTATGTGACAGCAATCTACAACTTGGAGAGGGCAGGCCTCTTCGTTTTGGCTGTCATGAGGTCTCACTAGTCATATGGCCTCAGAAAATTTGGCCAGACACTTGATTTTAACTCTCAGAAAAGGAAGTTACTCCAAATGAACAGAATAGCTACCCTAAATCGGATGAGGGTACTCACATGAACAAAGAGGATACCTGTACATTGCATTTTGAGAGTACTGTCAATCCCAACCAAGCTTTACACCAGCCCTGAGGCCAGTCCCCATGTTTGTTTGGTGTAGTTGCAGTAGGGCCACCTCCACAAGTCAGCATGCTTTCACTTGGGGTTAATGACAAAGTCACTACCTTTCTGGCAGGCTGCAATCTTCTCTCTGGCATACTCATGTCACCTTTCTTATCTGTCTTGCTCACTTATTGCATGACAGCTCCCTGATAAGAGTCCAGAATGGTTGCTGTAAGAGCCTCAACATTACCTATCACGAGGTCAGAAATGGTGTAGGCATTTGAGGTGAAAGGAAACAGTGAAGTTTCAGGGGCTTTTAGTGACATCATGTACAACAAGGTGAACACTATCTGGAGCTTCCCATGTGAACAAGAGGGGATTTTCCTTAGAGGTTCCTGAAATGGTGATCAAAGTTTAACCTTGTTGTTTCCTTGTTCTCGTTTCCCAGACACGTCAAGATGACAACGTGTATCTGGCTCTCTTTACAATTTCCCCTTTTCCCTCCACAAAGATCTATCTTATCTGAGTGTGTGATGATGAAGTATGTGACTGGTACTCCATGTGCTTGAGGAAATATGTGCAGAGGGGCAGCCTGATGTAATCTAGTGGGCACAATGGTAGCTTCTGTTGGTGACACAGTCGATACTAGGCCTGAGCTTTTTCTCATGATCCTTCTCTTTGGAATGTGTAATCTAGTTACCCTCTGGGCTTTTAGCACCATGCATGCTACCTTCTAGTTGGCTCACAGCTGCTATCAGATTTGAAGCCCTTCTTGATTGCTTTCTAATTAAGAGTATGTCTTAAGTCATCACAGCCCAGAACCCTCAGAGTAGAAGGAATTAAAAAACCCCCTCCACTCCTGGCTGCCAGCCTGAGTCTTTGGAAAAGAGAAGACTCACTGCCGTAGATTCCTTGCCAGGAGGTCATAGAGCTGTCTGCAAATAACCTGATGAGCCCAGGGCCAACTCTGAGGCACTAGGAAGGGGTAAAAGTATTCATACCTGTCTCTCTCTCAGGTCTGAACGTGTGATAATTTTTGCTGTCATTGCTAGAGGAAAGATATTCAGCCATAGCCTGAAGCAATGGGAATAGATCAAGAAGACAGACAGATTACCGGAGAAGTGCAGATGTAAGGAGTTTGACCCAGTACAGTGACAGGAGGAGGAATGCCAGGCAGTGCAGTGGAGTGTGGCACCTGTGTTTGTACTGTGGAGGAGAGTGCAGAAGCAGGATTATTAATCTTGTTTTATAATTGGAACTGATAATCAAGTAGGAAAAAAGCCTAATTAAAATAATGCAGTTAATTGCTTGGCTGCCATATGCTCTACAGGTGTGTTTTAACTGATTATCATTCTCTTAAGCAATTTATTAGAAAATTGGATATCAGTTAACAGCCTTATGTAGAAATGACATGAGGACTGCATGTCTGGCTGGATCAGGGGACAGTTTGAACTCATAATCAGATTAAATTATATTAATTTGGATGTTGACTGGTTACACTGTAGTTACTCATTTGGAGGTTTTTTGCAGGGAGGGAGCTGTGGAATCTTTATTGACATCACTGGTTTATTTCCTGAAATGGCCTTTAGTGCCAATCGTAGTTTGGTCTTGACTTTATTGCTGAGAAAATTTTGGTTTTAGTTAATCCTTACCTTCTTGGAATGAACAACAGTGAATAAACCTTAATACTTCCCCTGTGAAGCTTCCCCAGCATAACAGTCCCCTGGCTTCAGTATTCTTCTCAGAAAAGCACCACTAAATTCAAATTTCAAAAAGGAAAACATTGAGAAGAGGGGAAGCCTGAAAAAAAGCATCTTCAGACACAAGCTACAGTAATTTTTTTTAAATTAACCCTTTAATTCTAAACAGTTTTAAGCTGAGTTGTTCTTCAGTTTAATAGTTTCTAGAGCATTTAGAAGTGTTCAGTGTTTGCAAAAGAACCCCTCCAGATTAATATATCTTGAGTCTATTAAAACAGTCTATGTAATCAGATGACTTTGAACTGTAAATTCAACTTAAACAAACCTGAAGTGCATCATCCAATAAAATAATTAGTGAAATATCATAGAAATTCTATATAAATTAGCTAAGGTATGGATTTTTATTTTTGCTATTTTTGTTGAGTCATATTTCATTACTCCATTGTTCTTATACAACAATAAAATTAGACTACAATAATAGAGTAGAATCTCAACTAAATATACACAAAAAGTCTCAGCCCAGACAAATGAAAAATAGAACAATTATGCTATTCTAATTGTTTTTTGAATGGTAATAGTGGTTTATTCATTCTTGTATATTGAATGTAGACTTGTAACATGTTTCCACTTCATCTTTTCTCAGAAGCAGAAAGATCTTTTCTTATTTCTCATAAAATTCTCAAAAGACTAGCACCACCATCCCAAATTCATTTAGGCTGCTTTGTTCTTTCCTCTTTGTGTTACCTGACTGTAATCCATTGAAGTTCCAATTAGCTGGTAAAGTTCCAGTCTTGCTCATATTTCTCTGCATGATTATACCACACATTGCCTAGAGAATGTAGATGAGATTGGTTCCTATGTAAAGAAGAAGGTTCAGGATAAGAAGTCTTGAGTCCTAATCTCTTCTTTTCAGTGGTCGAAGCCATCAGATGAATTTCATGTTGCTCTGATCAAAGCTTGAACTTACTAGCTGTGACTAAAACTTCTCCTTTAATTGAATGCCATAACATTCTTTATAATTTCATGAAGAGTTCAGTAATTTCCTCACAATAATTTAGCCCTATTATTTAGTCCTGAGTACCTCAAAGAACATGTAAACACAGAGATCTGTGTAACTGCTTTTAGGAAGAAGATCTCCTTTTTTAATTAAGCAAAAAATACCATAGTTTAATTCAGTAATTGCACAACAATTTTAAAATGTTCACCCATGGCTTAATGCAATTGGTCCTGCCTTCCGTGCCTTTGTTCCGTTGTTCCAACTTAATAGTTAATGGAAAACCCTAATGAACAGGTGAGAGCTGCTCTGCATTTTTACAGATAAGATCTTGTGGTAATTGTGCTGGAACTGAGCAGAGGTAAACTAGAAATTCCTTTGAGACATATATGGCAAAAAAAAAAAAAGAAGCCAGTGCTTTCAATCATAATCACACATGGCTCAAGGTAGGAAGCAGGTCAATAACTTCATTGCGTAACTGAGTGGCTTTTAATGTAAAGATATTTTGCTTACAGCTTAACATCTCAATGTCCATGAAGACTATATATAAATCAGCATCAAATGAGATCACTTCCTTAGGGCATCTTCCACAAGATACAGACTGAGAGCTCTGAGACATGCTGGCCTGCATCCACTCCCTTTTTTCACTCTGCTGGATAGAGTGAGCAGTTCCTCTGGCATTGCCCAAAGAGCTCATAAAGTTATTGGTACACCTGGTTTTTGCTATTGCTTCTCCTGCTCTGCCTTTACAACTGATGGGAATCAGAATCTTTCTGTGTAGAGCTCCAAAGTTTCTAACAGAGGAAAAGATCCCTGTGGTAGCCACCTTTCTTTCCTTCTCTCCATATTCATCATTAAGACAAGTCCCTGAGAGGTTCTCCAGACTGAAAATTCTTCAGCCTGTTCTGTTTTAAATTTTAATATGAATAAAAGGCACATGAAGAAACCTGCCATGACTCATTTCATTCTCCCCAGATCTTTCAAGAGAATTTTTTCTGGACTTGAAAGTGAAATTAAATATTCTGGTTTTGCTTGCTTTTTAAGGTAGTTATGGATTACTTAACTTTCAAATTAATTCATACACTGTCATGTTGTGGAAAAGAAAATCTGTTGTCATTTTTAAAAGGTAGGCTAAGGAGAGTGTCATAATGGGACTGTATTTAGGCTTGATCCCTGGATTGCATGTCCCCACATGGAAAGCTAATTATAAATTCCTTTCAGTTTGCCATAGATGATGAAGAAATCACCTGCCTTGGAGATAACTTTTCAGAAATCAGATTTTTCCAGTTTTAGATACCTCATTGTAAAGGGGTCTCTTCTGTTGTCTTAAATTGCATTAAATTTTTGAAAAATACTGTTAAAAACAAAGGTACAAAATTATCACTGATTATCCTGCATGCAGAACATTTCTCTAGAAGTTCATGTAAAAAAGAGCATGCTTGCTATGACATGCTGCCCAGCACTGTAGGTAAGCAGAGCGTTTTTTGAGGTTATACACTCTACCGTAACACGTTATCAAACACATTACGCTCTACATGACCTGAAGAGTCTTTAGTTTAAATTTTGTTTCACTTTTTAATTTTTTTCTGAAGTTTGCGGGGTGGAATCCAGAAAACATAGCCATTCCCATATGATTTACATAATTTAGCTGTAAAACTCAGCAGTCTCTCACTGAGAAGAATGGCATTAGGGAAATGAGGATTGCTTTTTACTTGCTTAGAGCACAAGAGCAATATCAGAATTTTCTTCTGAGAATACAGTTTAGATAAATGACAACAGGAGAGCATTTCTAGGGTTGTTCAGGCTGGCTACACCCATTTGATTTTTCCCAGTTTTCTTGCAGATCAGTTCTGCAAGTAAACATCCTCTGTGCCTAATCTGAGACAGAAAGTTAGAAAGGTTATGTCTCCCCAGTTAATGTCTGCTCTTGGCTTTAATGTCTGAGAAGAGAGAGGCAGACTAATCGATAGCCTCTCTTTTTCAGCTGTTGTTCACCTCTGTAGAACTTTGTCTGCTCTCTTTCCCTTCTGTAGACAGATTTCTTTCATGGTAAGCTGGCATCGGTTCTGCTTGACTGATGTTCCCTTTTAGTGTGCCGAATCTACCAGATATAGGTGAAACTCAAGCCCCTGCAGTCAGAACCTAGACTTTGTAAATAGTGTATGAGACACAGAGATATATGTAGTATAATGAATATATAAGGTATAGATTTTATGTTGTCTTGTTATTTCTAACAACATTGAGCCTAGAAAACACAGCTGAATTTCAGAGATAAAAAGAATATTTGTCTAAAACTTGAAAAATGTCAACAAGAAAATCTGAGAGTTGAAAATGAATTGCTAGTTAATTATAAGAACACTTCTTTCTAAACTAACGTATTTTCTTGAAAGCTGTTTAATAATTTACTAAACACATGTTGTTTGACCCAGAATATCATACTGTGTGTGCTTAGACATTTGCTGTTTGCATGAGTCACGCAAATTTTGAGTGCTGTCAGTTCATTTTCATTTCTATGTATCCAATCACCTACACTTTTCCAGTGCTTACAGTTTGGTTCTTTTCCTGTAATCTGTCAATACACCCACCATTCGAGCTGCAGACACTCAGTTTGAAATGAACCAAACCTGGGTGGACAAAATACCAGTCTCCTGAGGTTCACTTTGCACTTCAGAAGGAGGGTCCCCAGGTGATTCTGTTGGACTTTCCACATCCTGCCCTTGAAGGGAATGAAGGGACTGACTGAATGATTGAAGGGATGAATTTTAGTCTCAGCTTGCAGACAGCTCCCAGTGAGGGGAATGGAATTGTTTGTGTACGTAAAAGAATAGGATTGGTGCTCTTCTATACAAAATGTTAAAAGCTATCAAGAAATGGTTATAACCAAATAACACACTGTTAAACCTCAAGGTACAAGGGTTTGATCTTGCTGAAGTCAGCGGTACCTTTCCAGGAAGCTTTAGAAGTGATCGAGTTTGTTCTGTTAAATTAACTTACCCTGAGAGCTCTCATGTTGGTCATTGGTTAGTGGCAAGGCAAAGTGCCTGCAGTCAGTGGGAGCCATCTGATGGAACTAATGCAAATGCATGAATTGATATATATTCTTTTTCAAATAATTGCTCTGTCTTTCAAAGACCTTTAAAAATAAAGAAATCCAAAACTTTGAAGTGTAGGAAAGAGATGATTCTCAACAAATGGCAAAAAGAGAATTGTGTTGCTACTTTTCAACATTGTTGTTTCAGAGGTGGGTAGAGCATCCTTGTGGTCAAAAATTTGCTGTAAGATTTTTATGAAGTGCATCTCATGTACATTGCACTTTGAAGTATCTGTTCTGCTATTTAACATGCTGTTATGTAGGTGGTGCATGAAAGTGCTCTTGCTAATAGTGTTGCCCTGAAGACAGTTTTCTGCTATAAATCTGTCTTCACTAATGAGAGTATCTTTAATTACAGAAGAAGCACTTGGCTTCATTAGCAGCTCCAGCCTGCAAGGGATCAGCATAGCACTGACATCATTGCTGTCTCTCCTTATTGGCTTTATTTTGGGAGCCCTATACTGGAAGGTAAGAGATACTACATATTGTTTACATAGTGATGTTACATTTCTTAGCTGTGGGGAGGTGGGAATAAGAGAACCATTCTGTATTTGAAAGCAAGTGATACCTCTTTTATCTCCACTTAACTGTGACTTGCAGATGTAAATCCGTGTGTCAAATTCTTGAATTCTACCATCAAAGTGCAAATCCTGTCTTATCAGCATGATCACTCTCTAATTGGAAACAAAAATGGCTTGATTCACCCAATTTTCCATTTCTCCTATTGTATATTTAGAAATGATTCTTTTTTTTTGCTTTTGGCCCTTATGCCCCTGCCTACAATACAAAAACTTCAATAGTAAAATTTATATCAGTAGTAGATGTATGTCAGAGGACAAGGTTTGGCCTACATTTTGCAAGATGACTTTGATTTTGAACATCTGAAGCAAATTAAGCAAATTGAAACATACAATTGTTTAGTTACTAAAGAAAACTTTAGAATATTTATAGCTTTAGAATATTTATATTTAGTGCATTTTCTTCCTAGAAAATACATCCCAAATCCAGACCAGAAAGTGATGAAACTACACAGTGTCATGACTATCAAGAGGAAAATGAGATAAGGTATATTGTTTCACTTAAAATTTCTACTTACAGATGTAATTTTATCTCTGAGAACTACTTTGTGTTTAGCTGTGTGACAAACACAAAAAAACCCCAAACACAAGGTCTTGCTGCAGAGGTAAAATATGTGCTTATAGTGTGCCATTTAAAGGACTTTCTGGTTTCAGCACAGAAGTTGATATGGAGGATAGTTCTGCATACAGTGTTTTATTATGAGGATATTATTTTGTCTGTCTTTATTCCCACTGTGAGAAAGGATTGCTGAGACCCATAGGAAAACCAACAAAATAAAGTAAATGTTGTTATTTGCTGTGTGTTGTAAAGCTAGATTGAAGTTATATAAATAAATAGAAAGCAATGTCTTTCTGGTTGTGCTCCTAAATCCTTTTAAATACCTTTTACAATAACATTTTTTATGTTCTTTCACTTTTTCAATTTCCCCAGGGTACTATGTTTTCTGTTTTTTTTTTTTTTTTTTAATATTTGTGGAAAATTAATGAGAACTCAATCAAATGCTAATAACTTCTTAAGGTCATCCTGAAATGATTCATGGCTTTCTTCCTACTTATACACTAAATTACCTGATTTTTAAAGAGAGAAAGTTCTGAGAGAATCAAAAATATCTTAGAAATAACAGTTCAAGTCTTTGAAGTTCCTTGGACATGACTTGGGGCAAGGAATTCTGTGAAATCCAGGAAAGTATTTAGGGACATTTTAAGTAAGAATACGTCTATGCTAAAGCATTTTGAGAGTATTGTTTAGCTTCATATTTAATGATGTTTGGTCAGATTTTAACTATGAATGATTTAGGGAAAGATCTGATGCAGGTGGCAGAAGGACATGTCCTGCAGTGTTCTCACTCTGTGTGAAATGCCTGGTGCTGCCCATTGGTGAAGGGACAAATAGGCAAGGTTCTGATCTAGCAGTTTGGTCACAGGAGCTGAAATTTCCCATGTTTAAGCTTGCTAAAGTAATATATTCTTAAAACAAATTTTCTTCATATACAGTATATAGAATGGAAGGCTGTGTATTCATTTCACCAGTTATATTAGTTCCTACAAATAACTCATTCTGCACATCGTCCTCATAGGTGTTAAAACCTGTGAAATGGAACACACATCTTCCTTTTAATTTCACAGAAAATACAAAACATATTTTATATGAAGAAAAGGTGACACAGTTAAATGCAGGAGAGGACCTTTGCAGGAACTTGAAACAGATTGCGTTCTCTATCAGATGTCTTCGTAAATATATGGCATGTGTTTTGGCATACATGGCATAGATGACTATTACAATTTTCTGCTCCCTGAGAAATTAGGAATATTCATGTATAAGTAGGAAGAAGTAATATCAAACATAAATAATAATTCTTTGCGTTTCTTTCTTTAAATTTTAACTTTTAAATTATAAGCCCTTCTATTCAATTTCCTTGGAAGGCTATTACTGTAGTAATAAAGTACCTTTTTTTTATTCCAGTATGTTGCAGCAAAAAGAAAAGGAACATCTACAAGCGTAGCTGTTGCTTTTTCTCCCTCAACACTGTTACTGTTTCGTGTACTGGTAAGTTGGTTATGGTGAGAGTTTTACCACAGACTGAACTACTTTCAGCTGCTTCAATATAAAGTGATTCAGAGTCCATTCTCAGGAAAAAAAAAAGAAATCTTGCTATCAGTAGGTAGCATTTAGCAGTGTAAAAGATCTTTAGCAGCTAATTTAATTAATCCTGTTTCATTAATGTAGACCTTTGATTTTTAACTTGAATGCTTCAAAATGAAATTTACAAGAATTCCAGCATAAAGCACAGCTACTGCTTCTCCCTTTCGGTGTTAGAGCTGATACAGAGAAGCCTGCAGCTGTTACACTACAGCTGTTTCAAAGGAATGTGAACTAAAAAACACAATCTGGTAAATTAGCAGGTGAGTGTAGGAGAACAGGCCAAGTAGAGTTGAGCTTTCATATAATTGTAGCTTAGTCAGCACATTTCTGTAGTCTCTGTAGCTTTATCAGATGCATCAGTCTTGCTTTAGTATGTAAGAGTGAGCAGCAAAGGTGAGTGAGGTTTCTCAGTCCCAGCTGTCCTCTGCAGAGCAGCACTTCTCTGGAAAGAAGCTGCTTACCACAGAAACTGTGCTGTATTTAACCCATGGCATCTATGTAAGAGTCTGGAAAATTCAGACAGCACTGGGCTGTTTATTTTTTTATCATGAGTGGAAAGAGCAGTGTTAGAGTATAACAGACAATCTCAGTCTGCAGTTCATCCTTTAGCAGTTACTCTCAGATGTTCAAATGATTGAATTATCTCCAACTTGAGAGATTTTTCATTATCCTTAACTGCTTTGTTCTACCATATGCTCATTGAGAAGCAAAGTTGTCACTGCATTGGACAAGTTGTTCCATTTTTCCAAAGATGTAAACTCAGTTCAGTTTGTCCAGATGACTTCAAAGGGAAGTTTGCTGCCAGAGATTGCCAATACCAAAATGCCCAAACAGTTCTGTAAAACATGAGAGTGGTTCCCTTACCTTAGATGACATCAATGAGCTTTTGCAGGCAAGTGTGTTCTTGCATCAGGAAAGTACATCTTAGAACATTTTTCCTTCTGAGTAAAGAAATCCCTGTGCAAGTGTCATTACATTTATTTCCAAAATTATAAGAAAAAAATGTCTATGTTGTATGTCTGAGAAAAGATCTATTTTTTAGTAATACAGAAAGGAAAACTAATCAGCAAAATCAAAATTTCTGTTTTTCTCTTCAGGCAGGTAACAGTTCCATGTTCGCTTCATAAATGAAGCAGCTTTAAGCACATTCGTATTCCTTCTGGAGTGACAGACTGAGTCTGCATCTGTTGTTGCTGCCCATGACTCCATAGACATGATACAGAAATGAGGACAATTTGTGTTTGTTACTGTGAAACCAACACTGAATTGAACAATGACAAGAAGAGTGTGCACTTAGCAGGACTGTATCTTATGTGAATATCTACCCTGTGTGATATTTGAGGTTTTTTAATTGCATTAATACTTTCAGCTTACTCTGGCAAACAAAATATGACCTGAACAAAAAAAGTATCTTTCAAATGCCTCCAACAGTGTGTAATCATTGCAAGTCATAAATACTTTTGCATCCTTAATTTAAATTCTGTGTCCTCTACCTTGATGTCTTCAGATGAAGGTCTCTGAACTGACAGAAAACGCAGAAACGGATACAGATAACATACTCTTCAATATTGTATATAAAACTTGAAAGCAAAGTCATGCCCTGAGCTCGTGCTCTAGACTTAGACTTATAAGGAGCTGTGTTTATGCCTGTCAAAGGCAGTGAGTACAGCAACACGTGGTCTCTATCGGGTGCCAGGTGGCTGGTTGCCCACCACAGAAAGCCTCAAGAATTCATCAGCGTTGGTGGTCTCTGTTCAGGAGAACCAAATACTGGATGAAGACAAAGTAAACAGGAGGTGAATGTACCTCATGGAGCTTTGAAGAATTAAGTGTAACTGCTGAGTATGTGAACACTGGTGAAATTTCCAGTCATGCTAAGGCAAAGTAAAGAGTCTGAATTGCGTTCAAACATCACAATAAAGACAAGCCCATGAAATGCATTTTAAATTCTGAAGATGCATGCCATTTATACCTTATCTGTAAATGTATAGCATAGAAAATCTGAAAGATCCTGAGAGTGTATTTAGCTTTTACTTACATCAGCTGTAATTAATGTTTGCATTGTGTTTTAAGTGATTAGTAAGCTTTAATATCCTGGCGTTCTCCACTCTTGAAAGTTAATTCTTTTGAAACAAAAGAGAAAGGCTTTGTTTCCCACCTGTCTTCTGCATCTATTACTGTTACAGTATCCATGGAATATGAACAGGACTGATGTACAGATGTGCATTTTCAAGTAAATCCTAAAAATACCATGGTAAAAGTTACAAGTGTAGTTGTGCATCTTTTCATCTTATCTCTTCCCAGATAATGAGTATGAATTATTTACGTGTATTAGGGGTTGAAATTCAGAAGGGTAAAGGTAAAGGCTCACATGAGGTGAAAAACTGTCATCTGTCATGATATTGACCACATGATATTGACCAGCTCAGCAAGAGTTTTAGTTTAAATAACTTGAAAACCTAAAAAAAAAAAAAAAAAACCAAAACAAAAAACCAAAAAGCACCACCAAATCTTTTAAAGTTTTGCATAAATTTGGAGTTCTCCTTAAAATGTATAGTTATTAAATTTTTTAAGAGTCCTTGTGGAAGTTTTAATCTTCTGCTCAATTTTCTGAGAACGATGCATAAAAAGAATCATCTAATATATACGTGTGTGTCTGTGTGTGTGTGTGTCTGTGTGTCTGTGTGTATTATTGGTAAAACTGTCTTTCAGACTTGTAAAGAGAAAAAAAATCTCAGAACCTTACCATACTTGATGATGTAGCATGTAGCTACACTGCGTGGAATTTTGACCCTATTGTAATAAGGTTGAAATTTCTCACAAATTCACTGATGGAAAGATTTGATCATGCGGGATTTTTATTTATACTCAGGCCTTTTTTGCACTATCTGTTTGTCAAAAAAAGGTCTTCAAGTCCTCTTCAGCTGGTATAAATTAGCATAGTTCTATTAATAACAGAACTTTGCAGTTTGCATCACCTGAGGAACTTCTCTTAGACTAGATCAAAAGAAGCTTAGTGTCAGAATTAGGCCTTCACGTTTATTCTGAAGATGCTGGAGCACTCACCACTTAATAACCAGGGTTGCTCATCACTTCTAAAAAGCAAGTGCATTCCTCAAAAAATGGAATTCCCAATATAAAGCTGAGTCTTCTTTGAATCTCTGTAGTTCTTGACTCACAAGGCCCTCAGACTTTGAGTTTCAAACTTTTTTAAGAGGTACTCTAAAAGAAATGTCAGCATGACCTAACTGATGGAAATTTGCACCTTATTGGTAATGCAGAGAATAACTGTGTATTGGTTTTGACTGAATGGAAAAGTATCCACAGTAATGGAAGCAATTATCCTTACACATTGTATGAAAACCTTAAATACTTCATAAAATGTGCTCTTGTGGCTAGCTCATGCATTTGATGGTTTGGGTTTTTTCCTTAGCTTCAGTAAAACAAAAATCTTATATTTATTAATGTTCTTTGTTGATAAAAAAAAAAATTTTTAAGTGCATTCTTTCCAGAAAATCAAATATTCAATAACACTTAATTTGGGTCACATTGGTGTGCCCCAGATTATACTTTGATATTCAAAAGCAGCCTATTCAAATTTTAGGCTTCTTAATCTTCAATACTATTGAAAATATCAGTTATGAATTGAAACAGAAATAAAAATTGACTATGGCAAAATGTTCACTTTCCAGTCACTTTCAAATAATGTCAGACACTTTAATCTCTTCCATGGAGCAAGGTAAATTTTGAATTCAATGGGAACAGAAAGAAAGCTCATGTATACTTTTGACCTTCACATCACAAACACAGTTTTTTGAATGTGTTCAAAAGTCGTGTGACACCTGGAGTAGCAGAACTGTTGTTGGACCACATGGTTTTCCCATTCTTTGCCCTCATTTTGAGAGATCTGAACACAAGAGAGATCTGATTGAGTATTCTCAATCCTTTTGCAACCCAGAAGGAGACTTCTGGACATTCATGGATACACTAGGTGGCATGGCACTTTGAAGTGGCATTGTGAATTTACTGGAAACTTTCTGTGTCCACTGAGGAGATCTTTGCTTTGGACATAGTGAGGTTCTGAAAGACTACTGACTTGTGAGACATCTTTGAAATCAATGGAAATAGAGTAATGTACTCTTCAGTTGGAGATGGGGTGGCAGAAATAGACCTTTAATTGCTTCTCAACTTCTAAAGAAATTTAACTACTAAAGAGTGATCAGTTTTTCAGTCTTCTTTTTGGGTAGACAGAGCCCATACATTAATATAGTTGGAAAATCAACACACTCCCTCTTAGAATAAAACTGGGGGGAAAAGGGGTGTTTTATTTTTTCTTATAAAAGTCAACCAAATTTGGCTTTTGGATATCTGTGGTTTGGTGAGAAATGTAACATTTTTAGGTTTCCTTTGAAATAGTTGAACTTTGCATGCAATTACTAGTGGCCTTGTGAGAATAAAAAAGCAGATAGTCTTATATGAGTAACTGTTCTACTTTAGATGTGTATTTACTTGAATGAATTAATGGTACTTATTTCATCACAAGGTCATTTTATAAGCATATAAAATGTGCTTTACTATGGAGTATGTGTACAACCTGCACATGTTTTAGATTCTCATCTGCAGCAGCTCTGTTTTCTCTGTTGCTCTACATAATATGCTGAAAGTGTTCAGTACACAAAACAGAATTATTAATTTGAAATTTTAACAGTACACATAAAATACTGATATTTTGAGTTTGATTTACGTTTAAGAATTATCCAACATTTTGCAATTCATAAATTTGATTCAGCTGTCTTAAATGCAGATCTACAGTAATGGTGGCATGTTGTTATTTTTTTATCAAATTAATGGAACGTGGAAACTTCAGACTCTTTAGTGATAGAGACACAGACGTTTGCTGGTTGCATTATGGGCAAATTCATTTATTTCAATGTAAATGTCAGCACAGTTTTGCATAGTTACATTCTGACTGAAGGTAATCAACAAAGTTTATAAAATGTGATGTGTATGTACATATGTGTCCTCTTAAAGATAGATGTTTTCCCAGATCCCTTTTTATACCAGTTCAGATTTGGAATTTACATTATATACATATGCTTTATTGTTCTAAATAAAGATATTATGCACTGTCAAATAATTAGTATATTGCATTGTGTTAGTCCCAATTAAGACATTTTTATGTCCTGTCATCATCTGAAAGAATTCTCTGTCAGAACATATGCTGCTTGATGCGGACTCCTTCACTTGATGCGGACATTTCATGATAATGCACTTCTTTTGCTCCTCCTGGTAAGGATGACATCCTTCCTTTAAGTTTTCAGCAGTTTACTGTGGCTTTTCTGTAAGAAGTCTGGGATGGGATGAGTTTGGGAGGAAAAAACAGAGCTGCTCAGGGAGATCTGGCACCTCTCCCTTCCTGAGAGAGAATGAAAATATGCCAGCTAAAGACAAAGAGGTAAACCTGCTGAGACTTTCAGCCTGCCTCAGAGAGCATTAATGAGCCTTGGAAGACAGAGGGGATGTTGCAGTAGGCAGATACAGAGGGATTTGTAAATAAGGATAAAGTAGAGACAGGAGTGATGAGGAAGAGTAGAGCAGGGTTAATGGACTGGGACACAGGGGAACAGAATTTGGAGATGCCAGAATCTGGGGTATGGCTATGAATGAAAGCTGTGGCTGCTGATCTGGACACAGCCAGAAGTGCAGAGTTGATGGCTTGAAGAAGGCCATGAAACAGCCCTCACTGCTGGTGTAGCAGGAGTCATGCCCTGAGGAGCAGCGCTGGTGGCTCAGGTGGGTCGGCAGTAGGATGGCACTTGATTCAGCTGAGGCTCCATGAGCACCATGTAGCTGCAGAGTTGGAAACGAGTGTACTTCATGAGCCAAACTGCATTAGCGCAACAAAAACTCCAAGTTGACCTGGAATTTCAGGAAGGCAGAAGTAACTGTAGGGTACCTAGAAATGAGATTTGAGCACTCTTAGCTAACAAAACAACTCTTACTGAAATCAGGAGCTGGTAATTCATAATCAGGTCCAATGTCCGGATGGAAATTGGCGGTGAGGGCTGTCCTTCAAAGGTCTTTATTGAGAAGAGTAGTGTTTAGTATCTTCATCAATGCCACAGACAATGGGATCTAGTGCTCCCTCACCATGTTTACAGACAGCATCGAGCTGAGTGGTCCCAAATGTATCTCAAGCTGCATAAACAGGAAGCATGGCCAGCAAGTTGAGGGAAGTGACTCTGGCCCTCTGCTCTGCTCCATTCTGGTGACATTCCACCTGAAGTATTGCATCCAGCTGTGGGGCCCCAGCACACAAGAGGAATGGAACTGTGGAGAGGGTCCAGAAGAGGGACACAAAAAATGGTTAGGCGATGAAATATGTTCCTGTGAAGAAAGGTGAGAGAGTTGGGACTATGTAACTTGGAGAAGAGAAGGCTCTGAGGAGACCTTATGGCAGCCTTCTAGTACTTAGAGAGCGCTTAGAAGAAATATGGTGACTTTTTAGTAAGAACCATTGCAATAGGACAAAGGGCAATGGTTTTAAACCAAAAGAGGACAGATTCAGATGAGATATAGAGAAGGAATTTTCTACAGTAAGAAAGGTGAAATACTGGAACAGGTTGTCCAGAGAGGTTCCCTGGAAACATTAAAGGTCAGGTTGAATAGAGCTCAGAGCAAACTGATCTAGTTGAAGGTGTCCCTTAGGGGGGGCTTATTTCAGGGGGGCTGTTCTAGATTGTCTTTAAAGGACTTCTCCAAGCCAAACTAATGTATGATTCTATGAATTGCAGCATATGCATATGGAGTAAAGGGCAAGAGAGAAGGCCTGGGAAAATGTGCAGCTCTTCAGCCAAAGTGACACCACCATATTTTTGGTAGTCTGTTTTACAATGTTTGGTGCCTTACATAATGCTGACTAACTGCATACCAGCATCGCTGCTTAATCTGAACCCTGCAGATTTAAATGTGCTAAAGGATTGAGAGAAATATTTACCTTCAGTTTTCCAATTTTAGTTTCTCCAAAACAATGAATATAAATACCTCGTTCAGTAGATGGAAACAAAGGCTATCTTTGTCCAAATCATGGACAGCATTAATAATGACATTTTCCTACTTCTGTCATGCAGAAAAACAATGCTTATTATAATAAACAACTGTTTCTTGATAGCAATATGTTTTAACAGCTTAACACTTCCATGAAATGACTGTATTTTAGATGAGCTGGATATATGCCCACTCCACATACACTCCATGCTACACTCCAGTGTAATTTTATTCCATGTTAACAAATGTGTGTTACTAAACATATTTTTGCCCAAAGCTTCTGAATGATGATAAATAATATGTTTTCATCTTAACAAGATGGGTTGTTTCAAGATTTCACACTACATTAACAGCTTATAGAACCACTTCCTTACTACTCTTCATGTAGCTGTTTATGACAATTTTTCTCCCAAAGTTCAAACGTTTTTAAAATGGATTAAGTTTCCTAATAGCTACAAAGAAGCATGTGCTAACACAATCAAATTTTATGTCATTACATACTTAAAAGGTATTATTATGTGATGGTGCATAGTGGAAAATATGGTTAAATTAAAGCAAACTGCCAAAATCGCAGAGAGTGCAGAAGAGAAGTTTAGCCCTCTTTATCCCATGCCGTATCCCAAGGTAAGTTATTTCATGTAACAGGAAAAATCCCAAATGCAATTATAGTTCCTCTGACTTGTAGCCCCTTCTGCAAAATTCCATCATAAGCAAGCAGGAACTAAAAATACAGATGAGACTTTTTCCAGACAGACATGAGCCTTAGGCTTCTGGCCAGTCACAAAATGCAGGGACCATTTTCATTCTCTTTTGGCAAGTTATTTTCTTGAGCTCATGGAAGAATATTCAGCTGAGATCACAAAAGCCTCTTTGTTTGTCACCAGTTCTGCTCTGCAGGATAATAGCATGATAGCAAAATTGGCCCAATTAGAGTAAAGAAGCTGCAGAGCAGAATGTATAGCTTTTGTCATTTTAAGTGACTACCACAAGTGACAAAATGTCATCTTAGAAATTTCCCCTTGTCATCTCCTACATTGTGAATGATGATTATTAGGACCCCCCAGGTTATTTAATCTGTCATGTTCTTAAAGTCAAATATTTTAGACCTTCCTTTTTCTCAGCAGTGCTGTCATCATTAACAAAACACAGAACAGCCTTCACCTTTAGAAATGACAAAAATGGGGATGTGTCTCAAAACCAATTAATAGCATCAGTGAAGGCAGAGGCATAGCATCTAAATCTTTTGAATATCATCCCCAAGAATAAAGCAATGAGTTCTTAGAAGTAATTACTCCTTTGCCAGAAGTTGAGAAGAAAGTATCTCATTGACGTGGTGGTACCACTTGGCAATTTTTTCTTAAGTCTTGTTTTATATTTTTTCAGAGGAATCCAGTTGCCTCAGTTACTAAGCACTGTGTTTTCTTGATGATATTTTAAATGTTCCAACCTTTGGATCAAACAAAGAGTTGTGGGAATGAAGAATGCTATTAAGCGCTATAATTGGGTACTCACTGCATTTCAAATAGAAATTTGTGCTACAATCAGTGCTACATAGCAAAGTTTAAGTGGGCATCCTAATGTACCTATAATGTAGTGTGCACGTGTGTGGGTTGAGGGGTGCTGGTGCGGGTGGAGGAGGAGGTGGTGCTTCAATGCAGCAAATTTTTTTAGCAAATCAGGTAACTGCCATGAACTTCAATCATATACCCTGAAGGAATGGCTGCATATCACAGAATATCTTCATAAATCCAACCCTTGGCGAGAGTGAGCCTTAGGATTGCCAACTTCCATGCACTGATCAAAAGGTTCACTGGGCATCCCACACTGTGCTGTGATCCCCAGCCTTTGGCAGCTCAGCACCATCGCCCTTCCTGCTCCATGACTGTCTGTGCCAGAACCACACACACCTACCATGTTCCCTGGGGGTTCAGGTAATGAACCCATCTATATTTCCATACAGGCCACCAACGTTATTTCATTGAGAGCCAAAAATCTGGCTCAGGGTTGCATAACTGGTCTTCTATATTTCAGCTTGGACTATAACTGGAAACTCAGCAAAGCCCCAGGTTTTCTCTCTTGCATATACACACCTTTGTGTCCTGTAATTATCCAGTCCCTCCTTCAGCCCCCACCCAGACTTCCAGTGCTCTCCTGTTGAGTCATACTCTGCAATTAAAGCATCATGTATCCTGGTTGCAGTTAGCAGCCCTACCATTAACAGTTTTTATGAAGACAGTAAACAACTGGGTTAGTATTTAGGAAGAAAACACTTCAAAATGTTTAGCAAAAGATTAATCTTCTGGGGTCAGCTGTAACCGGGGTACTGCTAGTCTGACTGCAAACTGCACTGCACAGCAGTATGTGTGCCAGCTGTGAGCATGAAAATTCCCACAGTTTTCCTCAGAGGAACAAACAATTTATGCTGAATAAATATGTCAACCCTGTTTTCCTCTAAAAATATTTGCCCATCAGATTTTTAAGATAGCAAGAGTTAGTCAATTTAATGAGATGCTTCTTTGTGCAGTCCTCTCTCAGAGGGTTCCTGCTGATAAAACTTTCTGAGCAGACTGACTGAAGTCTGACCTCTCCTTCTGGTGACCCTTGTGTTGATGTTACTCAGACTGACTGTAGCCTGGAGCCATTTTGCCAGGTTTCATCTTGCTGCATCCTCACCACCTCCTGCGGCCCTTGCCTATCCAACCAGGGGTCAAATCAAGCTCTGCGCTCTTCCTACCCAAAACTCTGTGTCCATTACCAAACCTTGCTGTGTTGACCAAGGCTGAGGAGCAGCACGTATTTCCAGACCAAAGACCCATTCCAACACCTTCTGCACCTTCTTATGACCATCCAGGCCAGGCTTGCATATTCTGACCAGTCAGACACAAAGGCATATGTCCTTGGAGGCAAACACTGCCCACTGCCTCCTGACACCACAATAGCAGGGCTGCTCCACAGGCTGTGGGAAGCCATGCCTTTGGCTTCCATCTACCCTGGTCTCAGGAGTACTGCACTACATTTTGCACAGCAGCTCAGATTCAAAGGGAGAGAGAAGCATGACCATGTACCCAGCTTGGTGAGCAGGGGATTGAGAACCCCTTCATTTCATTTTGCCTCTTTCATAGACTAATGCTTTAAGAATTTAGCTTTAAGAATTTAGCTATTGTGTAATAGGAGGAATATATTCTCCTTGTGTGCAATGATGGGGCTGGGATGGGATGGGGAGCAGGTCCCTCGTGCCCAATATTAAAAATGAAAGCAGCAAAATAAAAGCACCATTTCTAAAGAAAATGTAAAGATAAGCAATAATGCAGGAAGCCAGTGTGACTGAATGCAGTCCAAGATTGTTGAATTCCCTGATGGTTTTGTAAATATCATATTTAAATATCATGACAGTGGCTTAAAAATAAACTTTGACTTTTCTACATTATGAAAAGCGAAATATCTTTGAGAAATTGTACATCAGCAAAAAAATTAAGCAGTCCTTTCAAAACTGGTAATTTTTAAATTCCACTAAGTCTGTGTAGCTCTGTAAGTAGTGAAAGAAAGCAACCCAAAAACTTAAAAAAACAGCATCCAATAAACAAGTCATATAGAGCAGCTATGCACTCAAGCGGTCAAGTTTTGGACGTGTGAATATAATTTATTTTTTAGACAAAATTACTTCCAGGTTCTGGAATTCTCAGACTTCTTTGGAGGGCAGAATAAACATAAAAGAAGAGGAGATTGTAGGAAATTATTAATTCATATCTACCAGTTAGTTATATGAAACACTTGCATATAAACCATGGAATTTCACGCAGGGATTCCTGAATTCAATCTGTCAATTTATAATGGACATTTTACATTGCAAATAAACATTTAATCTGAATTGAAAGTGATACGTGAGCAATTTACTATGCAGAAAAGTATTAACTGTCATTATGTAAAAAAATTTACATAATTTCCACTTCAAACTTTTCTGTGTGGTTCTATAAAGAGGTAACACTGCTCTGGTAAGGGGAAAGTTCAACTGCAGGACGCAGAGGCAAGCATCATTTGATTTTGGCAATTAAATAAAGCATTTGGAATATCAGAACATGCCATCTACTTGATAAGATGTTACTTTTCATGGAAATGTAAAAATCTGAGGAAGAAGCAGCAAAAGAACACAAGCAGTTTTTCTTTGAAGACTGCAAGATATCTTTTCTGTTGACAACCATTTTATGACCTTAAATACTTCTCTGCTCTACCAGTAAGGTCAGCAACTTGCCTTCACAGCCACCAAACACATTTCTGAGCTGAACTCCACTGCAACTGTTTCTTTATGTATTGTTTCCAGTCTCATTACAAGATTCTTTCTGTTTCAACATGTTTTGGATCTAAGCACTTTGGAAATCAACCAAAGCTACGGTTCTACTGAAAACTTATCTGCAGAGAAGTCTCTAGTTGCTGTATGTTACAGTTTCCCACTGTTTACCACAGCTCCTCTGCCTGAGGTTACTGCTCTCAGAGCAAAGCTGGCAAAACAGCTCAGGTAAGGCTTTCTCACTGTTTCAATACCAAATCAACCAGGAAAACTTGAAACACTTTAAAAACTGCTGCTATTTAATGAATGAAGCTGAGGTAGGTGATAGAGCACTACAAGGACTGAGGACTTCTCTCATCATGCATTCTGCCAGTTCTGGAAGGAGAGGCAACATCCAGCAAAGGACTGATAATGGACACCTGAAAATGTGAAGAAATCACACCACAGCCAATAGTAATTGTCTGTCTGCAGTCTGCTACTAAAAATAAACACACAAACATGCTGACAGAGCTGGCTGGCAAATCAGCCGTCCTGAGAACAAACAGAGTGTAGCAGCACAAAAACTGATATTTGGTCATACTACAAGATCTTAAGAAACATCAGAGGATGAGCTCCAGTTTTGAAATAATTCCCTAGAAACTAGACTTACAATTATCAAGAAAATTAAACTCTCCCTTCTTGCCTAGTTTCCTGTTAGTTGAAGCACACTTTTGCTGGAAAGTGAAGCATACTTTCCAGAGAGTTTCTCAATGACAGCCTGGACTTCAGAGCACCAGTGGGGCAAAAATAATCAAATCTACTGGCTTTTGCAGCTGGAAAGAGATACGGAATGGAAATAAATTTTCAAGTGCTTTTTCTAAAACATTACATCTCTGGGTTCAAGAAAAGCTTTTGAGTCACTTGGGTTGTTTGCTGCAAGCACTGATGTGCAGATTTTGCTTCCTGTGGTAACCTTGAGGACAAAGACTCAGTTTTTGCCCTAGAAAATAACATCAGTTATGTTTTATCCATCTACTGGGAATATTTACTTTACCATGTCCAAAATTGATTACTGTCTACAAAAATGTTGCATTTAGAATTCAGCCAAGGATAGTATCTGCATTGTTTATTCCAAGGACTAGCTTACTTTTCTTTTTCCTTTTTTTTTTCCTTCTACACAATAGTTTGAAATCTTTTTCTCTTAAATCTAACCCACTTTGGTTGTGTTTGTCTTCATATCTTGTTTGACCTTGTCTGCCTATCTCTAGGAATGAAAAACTAGAACATTTCATCAAGTGAAAGTCGTAAAAAATATTAAAGCATTTTCAGTTAAAAAAATCATCCATTTTTTGGAAGGCATTTCATATGACATTATGTGGATCTAACTCAGGTAAGGTGGGTCTAGATAAACCTCATTATATTAAGTAGGTAGAATAACCAAGATACAAATATTAATAAGCATCAAAGTAATAAAAGACAGATATTTCAGGTTTTGACATACCACCTTCTTTTCTTCCCCCTGCTTATAACTACCTCTAAGTTCTCTTCTCCCACATGTCTAGAAATATAAAAAGAAATTTTCTATCAAAAGTTTCTACTATGTTGTAAAGCTTTAAAATTGCTCAGTTTCTTACTTTACTATTTTAGGAAAACAGGCTAGAAGAATAATCCATCCTTTCTCCAGTATAGAATCAGTGTCATCTCATCAGTTCTGAAATAAGTAATTTTTACTTGCCAGTGCTAAAGAGCTCATCATCTGTCTGGGTCTACTCAAATGACAGCAACCTTTATTCTTAAAATAATGTCCTTTAGTGTCTCACTTGCTGCATAGTCTTACTTGCTTTCCTAAAGCATGGAGAACAGACTATTATTACCTTTCTCTCTTCAGAAGCCTTCTATACATTTAAAATCTATTAAATTGGGTTAATAAGTTTTTGGGTGTTTTTGTTTTAATTTAAACTGTGCTTTGATAAGAATTATCAAAGTCACCATTGCAAGTACGTTTCTGGTGCAATGAAAATGCCAAAAATGGAAAAGTATCAAAATCCTTTAGATCAATGGGTTGTACAAAGCTGGAAAACACACATTAGCCTGGGAACTAATTATTCAACCAAGATATAATAATACATGTGATTATTACAGGAATTTTTTCAAAATATTGGTTTTTTGTTTGTTGTTTTTTTTACTGCCTTCAGAAAGCACACATTATATAAGTTATATAGTAATTATGTCTCCAAATATCTGTTCAATTAAGTCAAAATGCTTTGAAGAATTGGGCTTCAATCTTTACAGTCATCCTAAATCATTAGCTTTTATGTTTTTGGGCAGATTAATCAAAACAATGAAGAGCTCTCTGAGTCACACTGGAATGAGATCAGCTGGCTCTGAAGTTTCAGCAGCAAACTGCAGTAAAACTTGTTTTTGGACATGGGCTTTACATTCAGTTTTTCTCTTGCTTAGATGAACTCACTATCAAGTTGCAGCACCACTATAGCACCCTTTGGAGTTCTAACTTTTTCAAAGTATACTAGAATTGTCTGTAACTGACTTGTATTATCAATGGACATACATATGATAAAGTTTGATTCTCAGATAAAACATCTGTATCCGTAGCCAATTCTGCGCCACAGGCCAAAAGCACAAAAGAAGCTTCTTTTGAGCAGAATTTAAATCACACCAAAGTGTATTTGTATGAATTTGTATGAATGCATTTGAATGGTCTCTTTTTCTCTGGGAAGAAATTTAAGTTCAGGGGAGGGGTTTAATGTTTCAGACTGATTTGTATTTGCTTATCCACCACAGGAACCTGAAGCTGATTCAAAACACGGGTGGGAGCAGTGTGGCAACACCAGACTTGGCAGACAGCCTGGTGACCTCTCTAGCTGTATGAAGACCTTCACTGCTGGTCATGGGGGTTAAACACCATGCCTGTCCTCCAGAGACTATGGAAAAGTGCTACAGACACTGAGCAGGTCTATAACTTCTTCTTTCCTATGTCTTCTCCTCAAGAATCTTGCTATTATCCTTTTTTGGGTTTTTTTTTTTAATCTCCACAGATTCACCCATTTTTGCCAGGAAAGGCTAAGAAACAAGTACACACATAAGATGAAATTCAGGGAAGCACAGACTACCTTTGCTCATCCTCTTCACCTATTGGTGAGGGTCTCTTGTAAGGGGCATTCCTGGTGGTGATATATTTGACCTTGCGCATGCTGGGGACATTACAGGAGGAATATTCCATCCTTCCTAGCAACACATTAAACCCAGCTTTCTCTGAATTCATTTGCAGCTTGGTCTATCTAGCTTTTTCATCTCACCTAGCAAGGAGCAGCTTGTGGCTGCTAGCAGTGACATGAGAACAATACTTTATGTAAATAACTAGCAAGTGGAAGTAGTCATTAATGCAGACAGTTCTGAAGGCAAGTGAAATAGCTTTGGCAGAAAGCAACATTAATGAGACTGTTGCTTAGTATTGTAGTCTGATTCAGAACAAGACTTTCTGACTTCCCTATTTTTCACTGTATTTCCAGGAATACAGCTCCCCAAATGGACTTTCTGCTGTTGCAGAACAGATTATTGGGGAAGCTGCTCATCTCCTCTTGACTGAGTAGGACAGACACACGAGTGCAGCAGAACACACTGGAGTGTACATATTTCATCTGAACATGCACAGCCTCATGAAACATTCTTGTGCCTATGCCAGCTTCCAATAGCTGGACACAGCAGACTGGTCTGAACCGAAGGCAAGCAAAGGCAGGGCTAACTGTCTCATGGAAACGGTTTTAGGGGAGGGTGAAAGGACAAGTTCTCCATTGTTAGCAGAAATACTGAGAGCACTTGGGGATGTGAATTGTTTTGGTCTTGATTTTTTTCCTGTAGCACATTAAGAAAGCTCAAAGATTAGCAGGGAAGCAAGCGAATATCTGTTTTTTCAGGCATGTGCACATATACAAAACCCTAGAGCCAGTAATAGACCCAGAAAAGGGACAGTTCAGTCCCCAAAGTAGAAGAATTGACAGGTACATGTCTATTTGTCTATGCTTAAATCACAGTATCTGACCAAAACTACAGGATGACAATGTAGGTTGGAAGGGCTGCATGGAGATTGTCTGGTCCAAAGCTTGCCAGCATTTAGTGTACTTTTAGAAGGGTACCCACACTGAGTGGGTTTTTAGGACCTGTTGCTCTCTGCCTCATACTTTGTGTCCCTGTCTCCTTCATTTTATGTAATGAAGTACACTCAGTGATTACATTCCTCCTGTTTAATAGAACATTTGTTGGAATACAAAGCACTACATAAATACTTTCACTTCACCCTTCAGACAAAGAACTGCAAGTCTCAGACCCATTGCACAATCTGCTTTACACTCAAATAAGATTTCTATTTTTTCTATTTCTCTTGAGGGTTGTTTTTTTGTTTTTGCATAAGCACCAAGACATAAAATAATTTTATTCATTAACTAGGGAGACTGAGAAGAGAAAGAGCTTTCAACCTTTTAGAAGAGTGAGTTTACATTGCACTGTTGTAAGGTGTTGTGCTGTGTGTATGACAAGTGAATGAATCAGAAACCTGAGCCTGGATACTCTGTAGTTGTTTACAGTTACTGCCTCTATTTTCCCAAGGAGAAAGCAATCCTTTCTGGCCTGTGACAGTGTAAAAAGCATAGAATAGTTTAACTCTCTATTCTTTCAGCAAAAATCTATGTTCTGCCTCACTTCAAAACTATTCATATACTAAGCTTTCAAAGACTTTAATCTCAGTGAAACTCAATTCCTACTCCTTATTAGTTACTGGAAAGTAAAAAAAAAACCAAACCAAAACTACAAACCACAAACCCACATGACAATTGTAAACAAATACTATGCTAGGTGATGTGAAATAAGAAGGAGGAAGAGCTAAGTGAAATTATTTACTGATTTCACATAGAAAGAAAGAATAAAATTGTCTGGGCTGAGTGATCCCCAATGAAGAAAAAAAGAGAAAATATGTAGCATATGAGATGTGAATTTTTCATAGAACCATCACTAAAAAATTATCTTTTCTATATCAGCTATTCCATATATTTCATATACAAGTGAATGTTCTGCCTCTTCAGTGGAAAATACTGGAGTTACCAATATACAAAGAGAGAGTTTCTATAAAGGTTTTTTTATTAAAAACACTCTAAGACAACTGCCATAGAAGAGCTCTTACTAAAGTTTATATCCTGATAAATTTTACTATTTTACCAAGATTCAGAGTGCTATTTCTATGTTTCTTTACAACATCTTGTTTTGCAGAAGGGGGCAAACAGCTGCAATTTGACTCAGGCTCTTGAGCCAAAAGGAACAACTCATACAGCCAGTGACTTTCCCAGCCACACATCATCAGGCTCAACAAAAGAACAATTAATCTCTTTTGAATATTAAAACAACTACTAATTTGGAAGGAAATGCCAGAGTACTGAGATGTTAGATACTAACACTCAATGAGGATTTTCATAAGTCTCCATTTAGTTTGGTATTCCATCATGTCTGCACAACAAGCCCAGAACAAAATAAGATGCAAATGAAAAGAGTTACTGTTCAAGGACTTCATCATGATTTTTTTCCAAATCTAATCTAGGATACAGTGTAGGATTGGCAGTATCAACACCAACTGTGGCTTTCTGAGAGGGCAAAGGGAGATAGACTTAAAACATGACACCAGGAAGAAGGAAAGAAGCCAAAGCTTCTTCAGCAAAAATCTTACTAAGGTGTCATACCTGTCATACCTGAATATTTCTGAGCAAGAAAAATGTCTTCTTGGCAGTTTTGGTTTGTTGGTAATTTTATTTCTCTAGTCATGCAAGCAAAACACTGTGATTATATTGTGAATAAAAATTTTACTAAAACCATAGCTGTTTCTTATAATAAAGGTTTTAACCTAATGAAAAAAAAAAGTAGCAGAATTCTATTTTGGCCTCTAATAATGTCAATATACTTTGAAAAAACTTAAACTCTTAGTATCAAAATGTCAGCAAAATTTTCTGGTGCAATATTATTTCACAAAAGATATAATTGTCTTATTTTATTTTGTGCTGAAGTGAAATAGGAGTACATTTATAGATACGGTTTATTTGTAGATACACCAGAAATTACAATATCTGGGCTAAAAAGTGTTTGCCAGAAATTAACTGCCAAACTTGATCACCAAACCCATTCTTTAGATACTCAGAACCTTACTTAGATGCTGAGCATCAAATACAATCATTGAAAACTGTAGGTAGATTTCTTCTCCATAACTTCTGAAAAGCAGACCCTGACATAAAGCCCAGGTTAGACATTTGGAGCTGCTCCCTCTATTCATATTTTAATGTATTTATAACCATGTAAATAAATTGTCACTTTAAGTTTGAAACTTCTCACATAAAAAGTTGCTTTTAGATTGAAATAAAAAATATGTAATGATCACCTATTGCTAGAAGTCACAACAAACACTGGGGCAGGGCATACTCCAAACCAGCAGTACATTTATGGGTGAGATAGGTTGTAGACAAGGGAACCTACAAATTGACAATCTACTTAGTGAGGTAACATCCAAGTATCAAGAGGAAATCAAGACCTTTCTATAATCCTGCCCTGTCTTTTGCCTTCACTAAGCTTACAGGATCAAAAGTACATTTCAGGGCAGCTTAGCAGTTAGCAGACTTCAAACAGAAAGACATATCCATTCAGCTAATGTTGAGGCTTCCCCTTATCTCAGTGAAAGCTGGGGGAAATGAAAGCTTTGCACAGCCAGGGTGGAAGGGAGCCAGCACAGCTCTCAGCTCGGGGGGACTCCTGGCAGCATCACAGTCTGCCCCAAGCTCCCAGCATTGCTCCTTCCACAAGCAATACCAGAAGAGTCTCAGAGTTTCTGGCTGGCCCTCCCTGACCATCCTCTCTCCTGTCCTCAATGATGGTGTGCCCAACCCTCATTCTATTCTCCTACTGCCCACGTCAAAATCTGCACACGTCAAAGTCTCCCTTTGACCTCTCCTCCTTCGCTCATCCCCACCAAACACACCACGTTTCTCTTATGTGCTTCCACTTAACTCCTTCTGGCTCCCAGAAAGCTTTGCCTCCTCTCATAAAGGAGCAGCTGGGTCAGTAGGTGGAAGGGTGTGAGGATCCAGCCCAAGGGCCCTTTCCAGGCAGGACTGGGTGAGAGGAGCTGGGAATGAACAGGAGGAACTGGCGAGGCAGGAGCTGACTCCCATCTGCTCTGGCAGGCTGCAAGATCAACTCAGATGCTTGCAGGCATGCAGCTTCAGCCTAGGGGGATGCAAATAAAAAATCTGGGTGCAGGATTCTGCAATACTTTCTATGGATTGCAAGAGGTATGTGACAGAAACAGGTCAGAGAGGAAAAACATAAAGAATTATGACTGGCCAGGTGAAAAAGGAATGCCCAGAGACACTAACTGAGACCATACTCATAGCTTTCTGTTCAAAATAAAACCAAACTCACTTACAATGGAATTCAAATTTAATTCAGATATGACATTAATGCAAAAATGACAGTTGTCTGTAGGAGACTGTTTATATACATATTGAATTACTTCTCTATTTACAAACTCCACACGTAAATGTTAAATCTATATAATTTCATTGGAGAAATACTACAAAATAAAATTTTAAAACGCCCTAAAAACATGACAAAGGCAAAAAGACCTCAAACACATACAATAGTATTTATTCTTCAAAAATCTTAGTTTCAAAGACTGATTTCACATTTTTTTCATTTTTCTGATTCTAGTATCTCAGACTGACAGAATTTCTGTCATTTCTCTTTCCTCTCCACCATCCCTTCCTAGGAAACTTACTTTTTCTCTTGGCAGACTTGTCAAAACTGAGGGACCAAATGCTTCTAATTATGACAGAAGATTCTCTGTCTTTTTTCATCCTCTTATTTTTTGATTCCCTCTTGAGGAACTTTATCAAATCTGCTTCCTTCCATATGGAATATTTCTGAAATACTGTGAGGAACAGCCAACAGTAGCCACTTAGATATGTTTAGCTTGTTAACTCCTTTCTCCCTTGCTGAACTCAAGGATTGGGTATGCCAACACAATAAAAGTATTTATACATATAAAGCTGCAATTTTTGCCAGTTTTCATAATCGGATCATTTTTAAATGAACAATATTGTTATCTGAATCCATAATGTGCTAAGCTGGAGGAATCACTACAGATAGAGAACATAAATATCTCAGTCAGAAAGCCTGCAAATAACTAGGGAATCACTACTACACTGCTCCCACCCTTCCTTTCCCATCCCCCCCTCAGAAAAATCTATAAAAACTCTTGTGTGAATGAAGCTGCATAAACTTAAATTCAAGTGAAGGCATGCTAAAAATAACTCGACCTCAAATAGAAGCAGCTTTTTCTTTTTATTCAGGCATTGCCTGCTAACGAGCTAGATCAGATCATTTTCATCAGAAAGAGTATACTTTGCAGGGTCTTACCTGAATACTAAAAAAATCACATCACACTAATCAAAACTGACATAATCTTTCACTACATGAAACAGCATTTAAATATACAGAAGCACCATGAACACAGCCTATGAAGTAAGCAGCATTTCAGTCATTGCTTGAGCAATTCTGCATTTCAAAAGCAAAATGTACTTCGTGTTAAAATATGTTGACTATTACTTTAAGGATGCAAGATGGAAATAATTGCCTCATAATCTTGTGAAAACTCTGAACTCTCATCAAGTATTCACATACATATTGAGCTAAATCTAAGAAGTAGATATCCCTAGAAGTTTTCTATGATTAAATGTCATATCAGTGGTACTGAAAATGAGGGAACAGGCTGGCCCAAATCCATTTCATTAATGCCTGGGAAGGAAGTATCAAATGTATCTATTCACCTTAGTTTACATGATGTTTTTCACTGAATAAAATTGTCTCTCTTATGCTTTCATTTAACGCCAACATATATCAATCGGATCTCCGAAGTTGCCCATGAAACAGCACCCAGCTTTTTAAGAAGTAGTTTTCACTGAAAGCACATATTACTGGATTCTAGCTTCATCTACACTGCCAATAATAGTGATAATGTCCCCTGGGAGCATTCCCTGGAGCCCAGGCCAAGTTGCTGAGCAAGGGTCACATTCTGACTGCAGATGGTGATGCTCTTTGAAGCACACTAGCTGTTTGCATGGTCAGTATAGTGAGTATGCATGCTGAGGCAGTATCCAGCTGAAAGCTGAATAATTTTGTTGTGATTGTGGCCTTGAAAGCACCAAACTGAGATTGCTGAAGAGCCCAACAGGATGGTGGGATGCTCATGGTACAGTTCCATACACTGAAGTATGGAGTAAAGGTGGGGAGAGTTAGCTGAGGACTCTGAACCTGCTGGGGCACTGTTCAAGAGAGAACGGAACAGAGAGACTCAGACCTTATCCAAAGAAATTTTGAGAAATCATTACTGGACCAAAGCACTTTCTGGGCTCCATCACAGAGGGAGAACTGACAAGTTTGTTCTAAACAAGAATTTAGGAAAGAATTATCAAGTTTATTATGTGCTAAACAAGATCAGGCCTGATGAAAAAGCAGAGTGAAGTCACTGGCAGTTTGTCCTCCTGAATAGCTGTCTGCTTGCTCAGAGCTGGGGACACAGCTGTCTTTTTCAAATTCCAAAGAGGATCTGTGAACCTGTCACTCACCTACCAAAACCTTGCATTGCAGAACACAGTCTGCATCATCTGTCACAGTTCCTATTTATGATTCTATTTTTAGGGTTGTATTTTTATATCAAAAACAAACTTTGCAGACAGGTTTCTGCTGTCTGCTGTTTTCTTTGCTTGAGGGAACTTTTCATAAAGAGTAGTCCCCTGAGATTGCCCAAAAAAAATACAGAAAATAGTTTTTCCTTTAAATAGAAAAATTCTTTTCAATGAATAATTATTGGGTAGGCTTAGTGTTGTCTTATTTAGCAATGGCTTTTATTACCTAGTAAGGGAGCAAAAGCTACCCAAGAGAATTTGGTCCAAAAGGGTATGATACCACATCTTGGCTCAGTACCTCCAGAAGGTTTCTGTGGGTGAGCCAAGCGCTTCCAAGCCTGCTGGTTTTCAGGAAAGCCTGGGCTTTGTTTATGGCTTGGGCCTCTAAATCATATTCTTGGAATAGATTTCTTTCTCAATTCTTGCATGGCTTGGGCCTCTAAATCATATTCTTGGAATAGACTTCTTTCTCGATTCTTGCATGGATGCTGCACCCAGGAGCCTGAAATCCTCTAAATATCTTGTTCTGTGCTTTCTCCCCAGGAATGGTGTTTGGACTGAGGGGATCATCCTTGCCTCTCTTTGAGCCATGTTTTTTTGTTGTTGTTGTCTTCCCTAACATAGACTATAGCTTTAATACCTTTTGGAAATTCTCCCCATGCAGGCAAACTTTCTCAAGAAGCAGCTTTAAGTGTTTCTAGGTTTTGTAGCCCTATGGGCTCTTTTGGTGCTTTTATACAATAGTGTGAAAATATAAATAAAAGAAGATATAACAAATATGGTCTGTGGAGAAAAAAAAAAACAGTGTTTTTTTTTCTTCTTTGTGATTTTCTAGTAAATGAGATAATATGCCATTAGTTTTGAATAATGTGCTGTTAAGTGGTCATCTTGAATTTGAGCTGCTTTACTAAAGAAAAGTGATAGTAAAAGTACTAGAAGGCTACTTAAAAAGATTTTTAATTGTATTAAGATTGTTGACCTTTTCACAATGAATTGGGAGAGTGTTATGTTATTTCTTTTCTGAGAGACCAGTCTTATTTTTGGTGATCCTGCAACTGTCTGCAATAAGATTTGAATTATTTTTATTAATGTACATTGCTCATAATACCTGGAGATTAAAAAAAAAGAATTGCAATGATACATGTTTCTTTAAAAAGAAAGGAAGACATGTATTTGTTTATTTTTGTCTGCTGGACAATACAATGGTGGGAGGCAGTTTATCACAACTTTTCCCACAGGCTTGCCCTTGGGAATAGCTCTTTATAAAGTCCTGTTCTTGTGGCCCTACAGAAATAGAACATAGTGCCTTTTTTAAATTCAAAATTACTACACCAGGCACTCTATAAAGCAAATGAGCTAGAACAAAGCTGTGTCCTGTAGTGTGATATGCATTTCTCTGAATATGTACATATGCCTTCTTAACACAATATTTAAAGAAAGTGGCATAGCCACAAAGCATATAAACAAAGAATAAGTAGATGTGGCATTCTTAGCATTTTTCTGGTGTCCTTAATGGAAGTGAATTTTAAAATGTAAGGAGTCATTTTAACTTGACCTTTCTGATAAGGTCTGTCACAATCACCCTAGCTGAGACATGAAATACCTACTCTCCACCTGTAATGTTTAATATAACACAAAAAGAAGAAAATATTTATATAGCATCACGAAACACCCATTAACACACTGGCATGAAGTGTATACAATCCCCAGAGCAGTCTACAAGGAACACAAAGCCTAGCCAAACCCCAGAGATGCTAATGTAGATTCCTTGGTATTCTGTAGACTGTCTCCTGAAGCTGCAGAAATCCTGGTGGCTTTAGATACTATAAGGAGCTTGCCAGAATTTAGCAGGAGAACGGGAGAGGGAAAGACTTTTTCACACAAGAAGGTTACATGATATATTCAAAGTGACTTTTATCAGGGTAAGGTTTTTACAGCCTCCTAAGACGTTCTGAATAATCCCCTCAGATCAGAGATTTTCTCAGCTTTTAACTAAGAGAGATAATCGAATTGCCACTCTCTTGCTCTCCAGCGTCATTCTGTTTGCACTTGTGTATGCAAATTGCTTTCTTCCTGAAGTTCTGCACAATCTAGTTGGCCCTTGTAAGGAAGGGGGAAAGACACAAAATAGAAGAAAAGCAGATGGAAAAGTAGATGCGAGTTTTGCATAGGTTGCCACTTCTCATTTCTGTGGAACATATTTATGCAAAAGCTGCTAAACTCAGGGCTGTAGCCAAGTATTGAGACACTCTGTGATGAATGTGGAGATCAATTGTTTGTGAAGGCAGAAAGGGTTCTAACCCAAGCTGATACTTTTAAGTTAAACAAATTATGTTAACTTTTTTTGCTTAACCAGAACGTTTACCAATATTACCTGCCTGTATGATACAATCCTTTCTTTTTCAGTAGGCATAGTCTAAACTAGGCTAATGCTGTTGGCTGTGAAAATCTAGGGGTGTAATCACCATACTTTATTTGCAACAATGTTGTGAAAATGCTATTTCTAGAAAATAGTAGGGACAATTTTAAGGGATACCATTCATTGATTTAGGAAATAGGAAATGCTTTTACCCTACAATGAATGACTTAGATACTTGCTCAGCTCACCTTGAAAATAATCTTTCATTTGCTCTATGGAAAAATAAAGTTACCCTTGGATCATACCCAAGAAACATTAACTTTTCCAGGTTAGATTAAGCAGACACTTCTCTGGTGGCAGCAAAGTTGAAACTTTGCCCAAAATTCCTGTGTCTTACAGAGTGAACTTTAATTCTGTTAAACCTCATCAGGAGGATTATGGTATTTGAGAAGTAGGAACAGCAAATCCAGGATTTTCTTCCACATATGTAGTCAGACTAAGTTAGGTTGTTTGCAAAATAGACTTCAGACATGAAGGCTGTGAAGCATCTTTCAGCTTCCTAGATGACCTCTGAAAGGTGAAATGGCCCTTAAAAGCTAAAATGCTATATGTTACTTCCTTTTAGTTCTGAATATTTGAGAAACAGTGTCATGTATTTACATTTGGTAAATAAATACTTCTTTTGTTTGTTCTTACATAGCCCAGTTTGAGATAAAGGCTGATTTAAGTGTGTTGCCTGACCCCAGAGCATTCCATTCTTACTTACATGAAGAGCTTAAAAGCAGGTCCTGGTCCAGGCTGACAACATGCAGTTCCCCAGTGCATTTCACGAAAGGATCGAAGAGCAGTAGTAAGAGCATGCTGCCTTGTAAGCTGAACAAGCTGTTTTTAAGGGTGTTAATGCAGATGTCTGAGGAAAAAAGAGACTTTTCTGGTGAGGTGCTAATATAATTTGATTTCTACTGAAAAATAATTTCTTTCATTAATTACACCTCAGTTATTTTAGTGATGAACATGAATGTTATGGAATGCAGCATTAGTGTAGCAATGCAAGTTAGTCAGTCAATGCAATATAGTAAAGGTGCCACTAATGATACTTGCACTGTACTTAATTCCAATTTCCCTTTCTCATTGTATACTTTCCTATACCATATTTTTTTCTATAAATAGACTTAATAAAATAAACTCCATACATTTTGCTTCCATTACACATGGCTGAAGAAAGCTCCAATTGTTGTTACTGAAATCATCATAATCATTTATAACTTAGTGCCTCTCATTTTCCTGATAGATGTTCAAGATATAATAATTTCAGGAAGTTGCTTTTTGAGCCACCTCAAAAATGCTGGGAATGCTCTTCAGTGAAAATAGGCCTAGTTATCATCTCTGCTGCCCAGTAAACATAATGCACTTTGATTCTGAGTTAAAAACAGCACTTTCAAAATCTATCTAAAGAGGTCATACATGATTTTTAAATTTGGTTTTGATCAAACAGGAGAAACTAGCAGAGACTGGCACAGTCCAGCAACAAAATAATCATACCCCAAAGACCTCCACCCTTAATCTGAAGAAGTTTGTCCCAAACATAAATTTTAAAAAATATTTGCAAACTATCATGGCTGAAAAAACAGATGCCACAAGTGTCACAAAAGTAAAATACTTATTTTCAGATAAATGAAATTAATACATTTAACTAAATTGTGCTTTAAAAATAACATCTTCTAATTTTAAACTTGGTTACCAAATTTAACTTAAAATTTTTATACTATCCTTGCTATTAATATCACACAATATAAAAAGATCCTAGATACAGATAACGCTGACACACCCTCCTTCATTTTAATGTTCATGAGACATATTTAGTTACGTTTGCTGGAGCATCCAAAAGTATACCAAGAAAAAGAAATCTGAAATAAGGTTTTGCAGTTAACTTACAGTGCAAAATTACATGTCCAACATATCCACAGCTGAGCTGCTGTGTTTGACCACCATCCTCTACTCCTGCTGCTTCCTTGCAATTTAGCAGACTTGCAAGCTCCCTCCAGCCTTTGATGGACTTGTTCACACCATGCTCTTCTTGGGGCTTCCATAGTATGGTACCATCCAACACTAATCCTAGAGCTCCTGGCTCACATGTGCACCATGCACACCCCATAACCCTCCATACTCCTCAAGACAACTCTGATTTCTCATTCTGGCACAGGTTTTCCTTTCCCTTCTCTGTCTCATTTGCCTATGGAGGCTTTCCACCTGTTGCCATTAAAAATGTTTTAAGAGGGCTCAGCCCATGCAGGTCTGCCCTGTTTTCTTCCATTAAAAAAAAATCTCTTGTTTGTGAGTAAGTGACTAAAATATAACCACCTTATATATATACTTTCCTCCAAGTTTCCTCCAAACCCAACCCTGTAGGGGCTGTCTTGCCTACTGTCCCAGGGTGCTGGCTGCCCAGCCTCACATTATCTCTACCCTGTATTTATTCTCCTAAGTACATGACTTGATGGTCATATTAAATGCTCCTCCAGCTGGAGCAGAGATCCTCCTTGCCTAGATCAAGGTTCAGGCCAGTGACTTTTGCACTCCACCAAAACTGGGGAGCAGAGATGGAAGGCAGACAGCTAAAAGATTTCCCTAGAAGTCAAGAGAACAGACACACTGTTTTGAAGTGAAGAAATATTTTACTGTCAAATATGAAAATATTTTCCTTTTGGCAGATACAAAATGTGTTGTCCCTGAAAACCAGTCCATGCTTGACTTTAACTTCAATCACTGACTGTCCTCTTGGAAAACTAATAGAAAACAACAGAGAATATTTACATCTTGGCCAGCCTTCCTACTGTCCAGCACACATTAGGCACAGTGCAATGAGAATACATCAGTGAAAACTACCCTTTTCTACCAGGGCCATCTGGACTCTCTCAAAACCTTTGAGATTTATGTTCCCAGAGGCCCTCTTCAGGCTATGGTGTAGGGAGATTCCTCAGAGGAAGTCATGGAATACACATAAAGGCAATGCTACTGCTTGGCCTTTCAAAGCAGTTAAGGAATAAAGACTCACCTACAGTAGCAACTCAGGGCCAAAGAGCAGGTAATAAAAATAAGAGTTGTTTCCTCTCTGCTGGAATTGGAATGTCTATGACAGCCATCCATAAAAATTGTCCATGGGAGAGGACAGAAAAAACTGTTGGGCCTTTACTGTCCTATGGATGCATGGATGCATCCTGCCAGGCACAGTTCCCAAACACTCCCTTGTCTCTTCCTGCCTGTCACAAAAGCTATTTCTTTAGGTCAGGAAGCCTCTGGCAGCATAGCTACTGTTCTGACTGAATGCCAAGACCAACATGGCCATGGATATCTATGGAGTTCCCCTTTAGGGAAACTGTAAAAATGCCTCCTATGTTATGAGTAGGGAAAAGAACTTCTCTGGTCTGGCTGGATTGACAAATATTTGGAACCTGTGGAGTCATAAACCCTTCTAACTCTCTCTTTTCCCCTTTGAAAATGTGAGACAAGACTGTCACATTTTCACCATGTCTGTGGCATGTTTTTATCCCACCCTGGTCATAAGAAATGCTGCTGCCATAAGAAAATGCCAAGTTATACATCTTTGGAAAGAGGCATCTTGGTATTATCAGATGATAATGGTCCTGTTTAGGCTGGTGGGAGTTCCAATCGGTTTGGTGTCACAATAATATGAGGCCAATGCATCTTTGGAGGCCACAATAGCTAAGTGGTGCTAATATCTAACCCTTAGTGATATTTTAGCCCTTTGCATATTACAAAAGGCATTCCAAGAGCTGGGAAGTGGAAATGGTCAATGAGTTTATATGTTAGCATCACCATGCTGCCGTGGTACAAATCAGAGTAGCACAAGCCACTTGTGTCTGGCTGATTTTGTGAAATGGGATATATAAATATGATGTCAATGGCAAGAATTAAGAAGTCTGCTGCCTTCCTACTTATGTGCTACTAATTAATCTGACAAGCTTCATGCTGTGGCAGCAATCTCAGTCTGGTATTGTGTCTCTCTCTCTCACATTCACAGCTACTCTGCCATTTACATGAGTCAGACAGCTGGATCTGCTGGTCTGGATACCCAGGAGAAGTTAAGGCCTTGCACTTCAGCTGAGGAGCCTATCACATAGTTAATTCTGAGTTTAAAACAGCTCCACTAGAAGAGACCTGAGCAAAGCTAGTTGCCAGATGCTTTCTTCACTACATAAACTAACCCAGCATATACTCCTGATCACAGAGTGGAGAAGTGGCAGCTCCCTATTTATGTTGCAACAGCAGCTGGTACTGCAATATATACTGTAGCTAACAGCAGACTTCTTGAATAATACATTACAAAAAGCTGCAGACAAATTCTGTATGCAATCCAGTGTTTTATGTCTAACGTATTGAAGTCAAGGGAGGCAAAAAGAATTACTGTGTTGTTTTAATTTGAAGGTTATATAAATTATTTATAGATCAGGTCAATCCATATACTTTCAATAGGGTAAGACACTGTGAAAAGAGGACAAAAGACCTACATCATGATGCTTATTTTTAAACAGGAGCACTGTTTACACTGAAGGGCTATGTCTGTATTGTTATCAGATGCATAGAAGCCAGGATTTAAAAGATTGACTTAGTAATAAGCTTAGCTCCAAATGAATATGGCTAATCTTCTAAAACACATTAAAGTATGTTCTTTGACAAAATGTGTTAGAGAAAAAAAAATCACCTACTTTGCTTCTGTATGGAGAATCTGAGTCATTAAAATATCATATAGTATTTCATTCCCCAATTGACTGGGTATGCAAAAAATCTTATGGACAACTGACAGCTGGAGTTTCTTAGATCATATGGAGAACAATACATAATGCAACTATCAGATGTTCTCTTGAGAAAGACTGGTTATAATGTAGCAGTTGTGCAACTAATATTTACAAAAACTATCCAAAATAACAGAATACTCACCCTATATGGAAAAATGTCATATTTTGAGGCTTTACAGTGCCTGATTAGCTGAGCTAGAAGACAAAGGATCCTATATTTCCTAACAGTGATGTTAAGAACCAACCAAAGAGTTATCAATTGTAATTAGGGAGCACGTACCAGCCTACATATGAAATTCACAGTAATTAGACAGTTCAGAGGAGTTAAAAATAATTTCCAGTGAATCATATCAAAACTGAAGTAAAAAGTGAGGGGAATTTTGGGTCAAAGATGGGTCAAACTGAGAATGATAATGCTGTTACTTCATTTTTTTAATGGGTTTCTTAGAGTAAAGAAGATAACAGTAGGACTTTTAATCTGATTAGAGTGAATATCTGGTTAATAATCTTGTCTAATTGCTCTGTAGTTAGTTAGAAATGTAAGAGTTAAAACTCTGACTAGAAATATTGATAATATTATCTCCTTCTAGTTTATACTATTCATCTACAAAGAAAACTCTTTGAGGAAGACCATAAATATTTATTTAAATTCTCTGGCAAACATGTTTTCTTTTTAACCACAGACCTGTGACTGCTCACAGAGTGGAGGAAAATTATTTATCTGAAAACAGAGAGAACAATTTCTCCCAAGTGGGAAAAATAATTAAATTTTGACTTCTCACTTCCTCTCTAAGTATTTTAATCACATTAGAAGCAAATTCTTTTGTACCATGATATAACTGGGGGAGTGGTGAGAGGTGAGGGGTGAACACTGATTTGATGCCATTAGCATCAAATCAGTTTGAGAAGAATCAAATTTTAACAAAGCACAAGCATATTAGCAACTCTACTAGGTTATCCCTCTCTGTATTCCTTCTAAACAACTTTTGAAAACCCATACTGGGAGTTAACCACTCAGTTGACTTGATAAAGACAATGCAATATGTTCACAAAACAATTCATTAAATATACCCAGAGAATTGTTAAGTAAAAATGGGAGCGAGATGATCTATTTAGCTACTTTCATGTTTGGGTCATTGCTGAGTATTTCAGATAGTAATTTAAGATTTGGACACCTATGGCCTTTAGCAAATCAGCCTCATGATTTTGTTACATCTTGAAATAAAACTGTTCGGAAATGGTGTGTCAATACACTGGCTAATTTTAAAATATAATGGTAAAGGTACACATTTTACAACGTGGGAAAGAAACTTGATGGGACAGGAATGAATGTGAGATGCAGTAGGAAGGAGGAACACATCTTTAGCTGTGAGAAAGGAGTTTATATACACTTGGACATTCCTTTGGCACACTCTTAACAAGACTATGAACCATACCAGTAATAGACAAGATAAGTGGTTATATTTCTGTAAAAGCTGGAAGAATCAAAAGGTACTTGTTTTTAACA